>NC_056660.1:110665381-111865381 GCF_018350195.1 Panthera tigris
TGAACTTCCAGGCTAACAGCACAGAGCCTGCTTGGGATTCTCTCTCTTCCTCCCTCTCTCTCCCCTCCCTTGCTCTCTCTCTCTCTCTCTGAAAATAAATAAAATAAACTTTAAAGAAAAAAAAAGTTCTTCTGTTATTAGTGTGTCTCTGTCTAAATCTCCTTATATCTCTATAGTTTCTATTATATGAAAGTTCTTGCTATATTACTTAACGCATAAATATTCATAACTTAAATTTTTATAGTGAATTGTAGTCCTTAGCTACAAAGATTACTTCTCTTTATCTTGCTTAAAGCTTTTTGCCCTGAATTTTATGTTGTCAGATATTAAGATTTTTAATGTTTATAATTTTTTGGTATGCCTTTCTTTGCCCATCCATTTATTATTAGCCTTTCAGAATCATTTTATCTTAGATGTGTACAGTTTAGAGTTGGATCGAACTTTGAATTCTATTTTGAAAACTATTTTTAAAAAATGAGTTATGGGGTGGCTGGGTGGCTCAGTTGGTTAAGCGATTGACTCTTGATTTCGGCTCAGGTCATGATCTCACAGTTGGTGAGCTCGAGCCCCACATCAAGCTCTGTGCTGACAGTGCAGAGGCTGCTTGGAATCCTCTGTATCCCTCTCTCTGCTCCTAATCTGCTCATGTGCTTTCTCTCAAAAATAAATACATAAACGTTTAAAAAAATAAAATAAAAAATTAAAAGATGAATTAAACTCATTTATAGTTATTGAAATGACAGTTATATTTGTTCTCAATTGTGTCATTATTTTATGTTGGTTTTCATAATGCATTTTTGTATTTCCCCTTTTCCTTAATGTAGTTTTGCTATTAGGAAGTTTTGTATTTTTATTCTAGAAGTTATCTATGTAAAATACCCTTCATCCATTTTCTTTTGTCACTGTATCTTTTGATTCCCTACCATGAGCAAAATAAAATTATCTTGTAATCCAATCCTTCCCCCCCCCATCATATAATCATAGGATTATCAATTTTAGTGTTTGTATTAAATATGCTTAAGCTTCTACTTGATTTAGAAACTTTAAATACTATCCTGTGAATCCATTGACTCGAGGCAATTCGTAAGCTCATTCTTATTCCTATCTTCTCTCCAGAAATTTCTACATTAAGGCATGTAACATTTGAATTCTGACCTGTCACCCTGATTTCTATATTTGTTTTACTCTTATGTCTATAGTTAGATGCATTCCATACTCAAGGAAGGTCCTTTTACCCTGATTTCATCAGGCTTGCCACGTGATGTTAAGACTGCTGTTTTATGGTTCTAGTGGGTTCTTCAGAAAGAGCTCATGAAAATAATATTCCCTGATTTCTTACATGTTTTAAAATGTTTTTCTCTAACCTTGGGGCACCTGGGTGGCTCAGTTGGTTAAGCATCTGATTCTTGATTTCAGTTCAGGTCATGATCTCACGGTTGAGCCCCTAGTCAGGCTCCAAGCTGGGTGTGGAGCCTGCTAAAGATTCTCTCTCTCCCTCTCTTTCTGCCCTTCCCCCCCGCTTGCTCTCTCTCTCTTTCAAAATAAAAAATATATAATTATTTTTAAAAATATCTGTAAGCTTTATACTTGAAGATCAGTTTGGTGGATAGAATTCTTGGCCCATACTTTTCTTCCTTTGAGTGTCTTGCTGGTGTTGTTCCACTGTTGCTGGTAGCAGTTTTTACCCTAGAAATGTGGTGGAGGGGTGGAGAGGTGGGACCAAGGAAGCTCTCTCTGTTATCACAGTGATGGATCTCAAACATGACTTCTGTGAGAAGTCACCTCCTCTAGATTTCAGTTTGGTTGAGGAGAGCTTCTCTGTCCATTTGTCTCCCAGAATTTTTTACAGCCTTTGTTTCTAAGAGTACTTTTAAAAGTACCTCTCTCCCCCATAGTGCTTTCCAAGAGTTTCTATCATCCCCAGCAATCTTGTTTTGTTTAATTTAGGCCTTGTCCTTGTAGTTCCCTTTCAGAGTAGGATCCTCCCCTTCTGGAAGGGAATACTTGCTGGAGAAGCTCTATTTTCCCTCCTCACTCAAGAAGTTTGACCAGATATTCTGCTTTTTTTCATCTTTAGCAACATTTTTCTTTTTTTTGTAAGTAGGTTCCAACGAGGATCTTGAACTCCCGACCCTGGTACCAAGACCTGAGCTGAGATCAAGAGTCGGGTGCTTAACCCCAACTGAGCCACCCATGTGTCCCTGTCTTTGGCAACTCTTATCAACACTTTGGAGGTTGTATTTTTCTCCAGGTTTCACCAAATACATAGTTGGCAGATTTGTTATTATCCTTGTTGAGGGTGACAGTTCAAAGCCAAAACACTTCTGTGTTCCTTCTGAAATGGGACGTTCCCCTACTTTTAAGTTATGATAAAAAATTTTAGTCAATGCCAACATGACTTATCCTTTCAACTGAACTTCTGTGGATATCCAGGTTTGTTTGTGTTTCCTTCTGATAAACTTCTAGAAGTGAGGTTCCTGGTTCAAAAGAGCCTGCACAATTTTTTTTCTTATTTTTTTTTTAATGTTTATTTTTGAGAGAGAGACAGAGAGACAGAGTGCAAGGAGGGGAGGAACAGAGACAGAGGGAGACACAGAATTTGAAGCAGGCTCCAGTCTCCAAGTTGTCAGCATGGAGCTCAATGTGGGGCTTGAACTATGAGATCATGACCTGAGCCGAAGTCAGATGCCGAACCTACTGAGCCACCCAGGTGCCCCTTGAACACGCACACTTTTAAAGCATTTACTGTATTTTGCCAAAGTACATAGTAGAAAGTTTGTGCCTAAACTTGTACCAGCCACGGGCTTCCTTCGTCTTTAAAGCCATTGCGTAGTTATTGCAATCACAGCTCTCACATTCTTGAATTTCCATACTCTCCTGAGCAAAATCTTTCTTCTTTTTGTGTAGCCTCCCACTTTATGACTGATGTGCTGAAAACCCCCAGCCTAGGGCCCCGGCACAGGAACAAATATCTGGAGAAACAGCAAGTTACTTACTATTAAGAACACTTTAAACTCTTCGATTCTGATTTTGGTCTTGAAGAGGGGGACCAATGCAACAGGTTAAAACACTCCTGGAAATGGCTCAAAAAGGCCTCCTGAGGGTGGTCAGATGAGAGCACTGAACTACAGACACCAGGGTTTTCTATTTCTTCCCACCACACGTAAGCTCAGCAAGTAACCCAAGTTTACAGTGGTTCTGGAAGTGTCAAGGGGAAAAGCTTACTTATTTTCCCCTCTATACCTGACAAAACTGTTTTAAAGTAGCCAAATGGACTGGAGAAGCAGTTTTACTCTTGCTTATCCTACCTTGGAAAACCTGAAAATGTAGGTGCATTTAAAATATCAAGTGGAGAGAGCTCTCAGAGCTCTTCAAGCTGGCTTCCCAGCATCTGCAGAAAAGAAGGTTTTACCAGCCCAAAAGCTGGGAAACATTAAAAGCTTTGAAACCTTATGATTCGAGGCTATTAAAGAAGTTTCTAAATTCTGAATATTCCTCTCCTATGGCCTCTCCAGTATCCTGACTCGCCAACAGCCCAGGGCTTCCACAAGAACAAATAATATGCAAAACTTTTTTTAGTCTACTTATGATAATTGCCTCAAATTAACATCACAAGGCAGTGGAAATTACATTCCCCAAAGGCTTCCTACTGCAGGAAGTTACTGTGCAAAGGTAACTGAGAGGTAGTAACATTAAAATCAGGTTAGCTTCTGTTGTGCAAAAGTTTGTCTGTTAATCCATTATTTATATTCATATAAGATGGTGTTTCTGTATCTAGATGCATGAATATTTTAATCTGTTGTAAGTGTAAGCTTAAGGTTTTTTTCTATTGAATTAGACTCGTCTCTCTGCCAGAGACCATAAAGTTGATGTTCTTAAAACAGCGATCTAGCGGCTGCTTTTACCTAACCAAATGAATTTTCAGCATTCAGATCACAGAAAGTTACAGTTCTTGCTATTTTGTACGCCTCAGGCCATACCAGGAGTTCAGTCTGAATGCCTCATTTCAAGCACACATTGATGAACTAGTGCTCACCAGGAAGGAGATGGAGGAGGGGAGCTGGAGACCAGGTGGCATATGGCAGCAGAGGACACAATTGTGAGGACTGCCTTCAGATCCTTGAAGGGCTATTTTGTAGAAGATAGCTCATTCTTTGCTTTTCAAGGCAGGCATAGGGCCAAAGATTGAGAGAGCTATATGAAGTCAGATTTCATCTTTAAATAGAAAAACTTTAAACAATTATAGTTGTCTGAAAAGTAGAAAATACTTGCTTGGGTTGAACTGAGCTCCCAGTTATCTCACATCTACAAAAAATTCATGATTGACCAAGATACATAATTAAGTATTTTACCATTAACAAAAAATATATGGCCACAGCTATTTGTTTTTAGAAAGCTTTGAAAATGCTTAAGCAAGGCGAACTCTTTTGTCATTCTCACTGCTAGTTTTGTAGAATAGGACCCTATAGCTAATAATCTTAATCCCAGACAAATTTCTGAAAACTGCTGCCTGCCTGGCTGCCCTTGACCTCTACTCACATAGGAATAATTAATAGCAAAACAAAAACGCTTTATGTTTTGTGTTCTTCCTCAGATTATAGCTGATTTTCTTTATATACATTTAGGTATTTCCAAATTTTATGTTTTCATATTCCAGAGATGATTTTAGCTGCAGGAGGACTCGCATATCCTTAGTGTTACTTCTGTTAACCCCAAAGAACACTTTCCCCAGCACAAAAGGGAGAAAATGATTAGCTTCCTACCATTAGTCAGTGGTGGTGGAGACTCTCCCCATGGTTCAAGAAAAAAAATCCTCCTTTGAGAGAAACTCTTAAGTAAGCACACTACAGACAAGATTGGGCATCCATGTAAGAATTTGCTTAAGAGACAGTTTTTGTTTTGGGGTTTTATTTTTAAGTCTCTACACCCAACATAGGACTTGAACTTACAATCCCAAGATCAAGATCGATGCTTTAGAGGCTGAGCCAGCCAGGCGCCGGAAGAGCTAGTTTTTTAATAAAAAGGAAGAAGGATGAAGTGTGTGGTCCCACTCCTGAATTTAGATAAATTGAAGTCACTTCTCATCCTGCCCACCCCCTCTCTGGTGAGAAAATGCTGCGGGAGGGATGATGACCACCGTCAGGAGCCCTAGGCCCAGCTCCCAAGCCATGAGGGACAAATAGAGGGAGAAGTTCCAGGCTTTGGGCCCATGGGGGACCCAGCTGCCAGTCACAGGGCAAGAACTGCACTTCTTTAATATACTTCTTTAATATACTCACAGAGTCTGTGTTGGCACCATGCCATACACATCTTGACTGTGTAACAAATCACTGCTCAGCATCTGACCAGGTAGTTTTGTTAGTTTCTATACCTGTCTCCCGCACTGTGAATATTAATTGCAGACGAACTTTCTCATTCCGCTGTCTAGCCCTAGGCCTAGCCTGTGGGATAAGCAAAAGGAGAGGCCACATTTTAGAATGACAGATTTAGTGAAATAAAAGTACTGAACACCTGACTAAATTTGAATTTCAGATAAACAACAAATCATTTTTTTAGTGTAAGCATATCCCAAATGCATTTTCTGCTGGCCACCCCACCACATTTTCCCATCCATATTTAAGACTTTGAAAGAAAATAAATGAATGCATGGATGAATGAAGAGGAAGATCAACAGGACAGAAAAAATCACAGAGATGTAATTAATGAATACCTGACATGTTTTTGTCCATTGAAAATATTTTCTTTTGATTTTTCTTAAAAAAATTTTTTTTTAATGTTTTTATTTATTTTTGAGTCAGAGAGAGACAGAGCATGAGCAGGGGAGGGGCAGAGACAGAGGGAGACCCAGAATCCGAAGCAGGCTCCAAGCTCCAAGCTGTCAGCACAGAGCCCAACGCGGGGCTCGAACTCATGGAGTGCCCCGCTTTTGATTTCTCTCTTTTTTTAACATTTATTTATTTTTGAGACAGAGAGAGACAGAGCATGAACGGGGGAGGGTCAGAGAGAGGGAGACACAGAATCCGAAACAGGGTCCAGGCTCTAGGCTCTGAGCTGTCAGCACAGAGCCCGACGCGGGGCTTGAACTCATGGACCGCGAGATCATGACCTGAGCCGAAGTCGGCGGCTTAACCGACTGAGCCACCCAGGCGCCCCTTGATTTCTCTCTTAAAAACTTTTTATTTTTTGTGAAAATAATGTATACACACAAAAAATCAAATAGGACTAAAAGGCGTATCGTGGAAAATAGCAGTTCCCCGGGGCGCCTGGGTGGCTCAGTGGGTTGGGCGGCCGACCTCGGCTCAGGTCATGATCCCGTGGTTCATGGGTTCAAGCCCTGTGTCAGGCTCTATACTGACAGCTCAGAGCCTGGAGCCTGCTTTGTGGATTCTGTCTCCCTCTCTCTCTGCCCCTGCCCAGCTTATACTCTCTCTCTCTCTCTCTCTCTCTCTCTCTCTCTCTCTCTCAAATAAATAAAGCATTAAAATTTTTTTTTGGGGGGGAGAAGAAAATAGCAGTTCCCTGTCCCACATAAACCCAAACCCAGCCTGATACCCAGAGGTACCCAGTTAAATAAATAAATAATCTCTTTCAGCTGTTTCTGCCAGTTTTAACCACCTCCTCCATTTCTCTAAATAATATGCTTATAGTGTTATTTTGTTGATTTGTCAGTTTTAGACATTATCCATTTTCTTGCAATTATGGGAGATGAGGCTTTGCTTCTTTTATCCACTGCCACCTGCATCCTCCTTCCCTTTCCCCCAGCTTCTCAACGCTGTTTATTACAATCTCTGGTTAAATCAATAATCTGTGTTTACATTACTGTGGCTACGTAAATTTTCTTGGTGCAGCATTTATTTGCTTTCACAGTTTATGTGTCATGGGGTTTGTTTGTTTGTTTGTTATAGGTCGCAATAGCTCTGTGTTTTTTATTTACTCAGTTTTTTTATAAACATATTGCTAACTCTCATAACTGTCTAATAGCCCCTCAATATAATTTTCCACTTGGGCATACTGGTCAGGTAATCTGGCCATCTCTCACCTGAAGTCCTCTATCCTCTGGCTCAGAGGGGAGCTCTTGCCCCTGGGCCTTCTGCCTTACTGTCATCCAGGCTCTCCTTCAGCATCACTATGGGCATCCCTTTGCCCTTTCCTGGGCATGTCTTCCTCATTCTTGGACTATTCTTTTATTTGGGTAGAGATCTTCCTGAGAAAGGGAGTGTGAGAGGCACATTATTTGTGGTCTTTTGGGTCTGCAAACATCTCTTATTCTACCATTTCCCGTAATTAATGGTTTGGGTTTAGATGTCTAAGCTATAACTAATTCTCTTTCAGAGTTCTAAAGGCCTGACTCCATTATCTCCCAGCTTCCAGTGTTGCTGTTGAGTAGTCTGGTGCCATTCTGATCCTCAGTCCTCTCAGTTGACCTGTTTTTCCTCTCTGAGTCCTTTCAGGGTCTTTTCTTTATTATCCCTGGTGTTCTGACATTTCATGGATAATGAACCTTGAAGTAGAAACCTTATTTTCTCTCCCTGAGGATTTTATAGCATTTTTAAAGCTTTCTTCTCCCTGAACTTAGGCATTCTTCCTCTCCTCCCCTTCCCCACATACCTGTCTCTCTTGTCTGAAGCTTTCCTTAAATGTCTGAGGATCTCAGCTATCTGATAATATCTTAGAATTATGCTTTGATCAGCATGCTTAGATGGAACTTGTCAAACAGCAAACTTCCCTGTAGAGGTAGTCGGTCATGAGGTGGCTCTTCCATTGAAGGTTTGTATCCATATCATGTCTGTATCTGTAGGTGTTTCCCTTGAGTTTGCTCAGCTTCTATAGAAGAGGGTTCTTTAGTCTCCATCCTGGGAGTAAGTGCTGTGTCTGGCTGCATGAGGAAAAGGGGCTGGGATTTTACCTTTCGGTATCTAGACTTCTGCTGTTGTCTGTATTCTCTGCACTTTATTCACATCCTCCACACTGCTTGATGTGCTGATCCAAATTCCCCAGTGAGCACCACAGGTGCCCTACAGGAATGGGCAAGGTGTACAACCCCTTTGCCCCTGGGGACTGTGCTCTCACACAGCCTCCACTAGCCCTCCCATTTGCAGCTCTGTCCTCCTTGTCCCCGACAGCTAAACAGCTAGGCCTGCCTCTCCCCTCAGAGCCCCTTTGCAGGAATCAGGCCTTCAACCTCCCCCGGGCTGCCGGGCTGCTGTGTGACTCACCACTCCTTCCTGTGCTTCCCACCTTCCAAAAATGTGCTTCCATCCTTTGTCTGCTGCTGTCTCCCCGCCTGTTCTCATAGACCTTGTGGATTTGTAACTCTTTTTACTCCTTTATAGTTGTTTTTAGTAGAGTTTTGGGAGGGAGCAGATGGAGATTCATGAGAGGCTCTTCTGCCACATTTACCCAGAAATTCTTTTAGGGTTCATTTTCACTCTGAAAGCTCTTGAGGGGAACAATTTCCAGACCCCGTTCTGAAAGAATGCCTGCTGTCAGTCAACACAATCACTTTTTATTTTATTTGGGGGTAGGCGTTTCTTTATGGGAAAGGATTTCAAAGTCCAAACACACACATTGTTTAATCGTTTTAGTAAAACACTCTTGACCTTTTGAACAAGATCCAAATGCGGTCCTCTGCTTTTGTCTGGGACTGGGGGACAAAAAAGCATGAGAGGCATTTTGAAACATAGCCCTGGCCCCAGTGCTTACCAGACCTGCTCTGTCTCCAACTTGAGTAAAAGCAAGGAGAATGCTGAAATGCCATGTCCTTGGAATCAATCACAAGCCCCACCTCTCCTGCTATCCTGTGTTTACACATTACTACTTATTGGGTTGTATCTGCTGGCTGATCTCCTTTCATCTGCAGGCCACACAAAACTCTCTTCACTTAAAATTGCACACAAGGTACTTGAATCAAGAGGGGCATTTTAGCAATAATTCCTCATTCCTTTTATTGGAGGACTCAGCGTCTTAAGGAGGGTTCACTGTTGTTTCAGTGTGTTCTGCTGTGCCCAGCTGACACCTAAAGTCCAGATAAGCAAAGGAGAGAAAGCAGGGCCAGGAGACTGACTCAGGGAGAGGTGGCTGTATAGGGTGGGGCATGGGGTAGGCAGGAAAATGAGTGGACCAGGATGGAGAGGGCCTTGAACGCCACACTAAGAATTTTGTGCTTTCCTGCAGGCAGCATGATCTACTCAAGGATTTTTAGCAGGAGAATGACATAAGATAAACTATGCTTTAAGAAAATCAAACTGATAGCTGTGGTTGAGAGGGTTGAGAACAGAGAGATGCTGGAGTCTAGGCAGGCAGTTAGACTTAATCCTGGCTTCATAGATCACTGGAAGAGCTGTTTAAAACATCCTGATCCTGGCCTCTACCTTGAGAGATTTGACTTCAGGTGGTCTGGACCAAAGGAGGGAGGCAACCAAGAATCTGTGTTCTTTTTTTTTTTTTAATGTTTATAATTTTTGAGAGAGAGAGCAAGTGGTGGAGGGGCAGAGAGAGAGACAGAGACACAGATTCTGAAGCAAACCCAGGCTCTGGGCTGTCAGCGCAGAACCAGGCACAGGGCTCGAATTCATGAGCTGTGAGATCATTGACCTGAGCTGAAGTCAGACACTTAACCAACTGAGCCACCCAGGGTCCCCAAGAATCTGTGTTCTTAAAACATTCCCCAGGTGCAGCACTGAGCTGGAAATCTATTGTGACAAACCAATAAAGGGGACCAGGCCTCAAACTTTTGAGGCAGAGGAGGAAAGAGATTACAGGGAGGCTGCCACCTGGAGAAGGGAAGGAGGAGAGGGAGAGGGAAGGAGTCCCACCGGATCCTTGCCTATTTCAGGGCCTCAGGGGAGGAAGATATGAGGAAGACCATTACTCTGAGCTTGGAGAGCCAAGTGGAAGCTGGTGCCTTCCCACAGGAAAGCTAGGAGAAAGTCAGATTTGGAAGAAGATGGTGACAGGGGACGTTCTGTGTACTAAAGGAGTCTGGGAGTCATGAAGTGCATAGAGTTGAAGAAAGGAGACTACAGTTCACTTCCCACTGGTCACCCAAGTACGTGGACACCCCAACATTCCTCTTTTGCAGGAGTCAGAAAGTGTGGTGGTTCAGAAATTGGGCTCTGGAATCCAGCAGCCCTGTCCCTGTGACTGTGGGAGCCACTGCCTCCTCACCTGCAGAAAGCCAGTGATGGTAGAGTTGACTCCAGTATGGCTATTGGGATGACTTAATGATATGCTGCCTGTGAAGGCTGGGCACAGAGCCTGGCACACAGGGAACCCTCCATAAATGGTAGCAGTGAGTAATACTAAAACATGTGAGCTCACTTCTCAAGCCAGGGAGTCGTAAAGTATTTCATTCAGTGTCTCTCACTTCTGCAGCTGGCGAGCCATAAAATATTTCATTCAGTGTTAGGGGACAAGTCCACAGGAAGGCATGAAACCTTTCATTTGTTGCTACCCGCTCCAGGTGGCTTTCTCTGGGTGTGTTTTTGGTGACTCTTTTGCCTTTTATTTCTAGGACTCCTAAAGAAATGACAGTCCCTTGGCACTGATTTAATTGGAGAGGAGCTCAGATACGGGAGATTATAATTATGACGCCTGAAATGTCAAGCTCTTCAAAAGTCTGCCATTGCCCTCACTCTCACCCTGAACAGCTCTGGGAACCCAAACCATGCAGTCCCTCAGAGCAAGCCCTGGATCTCTCAGCCAGGCCTCACCTGGGGAATCTGAGTGACGACACGCAGGCAGCAGGAAGACTCACAGTGAACTGAGAAGCCTGTGCTGAGCTCAGAAGAGGTGAGTTGATGATCTGCTATTTATAGCCCCACTAAGAGGCTCTGGCCGCCAGCTCCGTGTGAGGCTGCTGGAAATGATGCCTTCACAGAGCTGAGAGCACAAAATGCAATTGGTGATTCATGGGCAGCAGCCACTTGAAATCCAAACATTCCTGTGCCCCAGCCCCACTGGCCTTTCAGATGCCCCCTTTGGAAGCATATGGAACAGATTTGCTAGCCTATGACCTTCTTGTCTGCTTGCGTTTGGGCAGACAGTGAGGATGGACAGATTCTGCTCCAAAAAGGGGCATGAGAAAGGAAGCAGCACTCCTCGGAAAAACACCAAGAGCCTGAGCCCGCCCCTCCCAGAGGCCTTGGCCAGAACCCAGGTCAGGCTGAGTAAGAGCCAAGCCCTGGGCTCAGGAGGCCACCCTTGGTGCTGGGCCCCAGAGGGACCCAGGGTCAGAGAGAAAGGACAGTTCCTGCTGCTGCCCTCTGTCTTCAGGGACAACACTTGTAATAGAGCAGCTTCCTGATGATGCTTGTTCTGTTGAACAAGCAAAAAATGTACAATGAGGAAATCCTGGTAGCTTTTTCATTTTTCCCCCAATTTCCTAGCCCAGCACCTGTCATCTGAAATAGCTGTTGTTTATTTTCTTTTGGTAACATCTTGGCTTTCAGACCAAAGTCTACTTGGAGGCCCCAACACAACTCACCCTATGCGAGGAACGTGCTGAGGGTCTCTTAGCTTCTTGCAACCAAGACCAGATTGAAAGGACCAAACCAGGATAATGAGGCCATAAACCAACCAGGCTCTGGAGCCACATTGTCTGAGCTCAAATTCCATCTCCATAATTGCCAGCTACTGGGCCTCCATCACATTCCTCCCTAAGACTCAGTTTTCTTGCTGGTAAAAAGGGATGATAACAGAAACTGCCTCAGTGGATTGTCTTATAGACAAAAGGAAGAAACGTATGTAAAGGGGTCAAGCCTGGTGCCTGGCATATGGAAGTCTCCATTAGTGGAAGTTGCCGCTATCATGGCCGCTGCTGTGATTGTTTTTGCTATGGTGTCTTGGCCCCTATCCTGACATCATGCCTATGGCAGTCAGGCTCCTCATGGAGGTGGTGCCCTGGGGTCTCAACAGGAACCCTCTATCCAATATGAATATACCACTCACCAGGCTGTTGAGCAAGATGGACTCCACCACTGAGTAGTTCAGCCCTTTGTGTTGCCTGCCCCTGCCCTTGCCTAGGAATCAGGTGCCTATCCCTCGGGCTTGGACCTTACCCAGCCTTGACCACCCCACTCTTCTGCCCTTCTGCATCCTGGGTGGCTGTTGGGGCCGTCCCGTGGAGGACTTCACCGGAGGGTCCCAGGTGCTAACTTGAGATCTGTAGCCAGCAGGTTGCCCACCTCACCTACCAGCTGGACATGTATTACAAACTGCTGATTCATGAAGGCTCATGTGGCCTTGGTTGTTTGTACATTCTCTCATCTCCAGCTGTCGGCCAAAACATAATTGTAGCTGTCACTTTGGCAGTGAGATGCTGCGATGTGTCCTAATACAACTGCCTCTGCTCCACAGCAGTGAGCTTTTAGGAGGTGGGAGGAATCTGCAGCTGCTCCTGTGGAGAGAGCTGTTCTGAAAAGTGGTCTGTGTGATGTTCACCCAGGTGCAGCCATGAAGGTAGTGTGAGCACCAGAGTAAGGCCCTGCATTTAAACAGGCACTGGCGTGCTTTCATCTGCAGCTATAGTAATGCAATTCTGATGACATCAATTAATAAGAGAGACACTGCCATTGAAATGAGGCATTTTGAGCATCTGTAAGAGCTTGGAAAACACTGTTAGATGTATATGCAAATTGGACTCCAGTGTTCATGGGATGAATGAATGGTTAAAACACTGAGGTCCAGGGGTGCCTGGGTGGCTTAGTCAGTTAAGCGTCCGACTTCGGCTCAGGTCATGATCTCACGGTTCGTGGGTTCCAGCCCCGCGTCAGGCTCTGTGCTGACAGCTTAGAGCCTGGAGCTTGCTTCAGATTCTGTGTCTCCCTCTCTCTCTGCCCCTCCCTGGCTCACACTCTGTCTCTCTCTCTCTCTCAAGAATAAATAAACATTAAAAAACAAAAACAAAAAACACTGAGGTCCATGGTTTAGGGAGATGATGCCAGAGATATAGCTGGGGCCAGATTGGAAAGCAAGGGACCTGAAGGCCAGGCCATGGAGGTTGGACTTTATCAAGCAGGCAAAAGGGAGCCACTGAAGGACTTAAGGCAGAGAGTGATGTAGTCAGACGACAGTGGGAGTCTGGGCTCAAACACCCCTAAGTAGTAGCAATAAGGGTAAGACTCTCCCTCTGTATAACGTAGGTATGCTTGGGAAAGTTTCTGGAGTACCTGGAGCACTGGCTCCTGGATTCAGGGGTGGCTGTGACTTCATGCTTAGTGGGTAAGTGTCGGAAAGGCCAGCCCTAGTCAGGCCAGTTAAGTGTGCAGTCAGTAAGGGGACATACAGGGCTCATGCCATGTCCTTTTTCCTCAGTCCTTCCAGGCCAGAGTTCATTAAGGAAGCGCTTGTGTGCTGATGTGCTAAATTCAAGAGACTGCAGACACTTATGCCAAAGGTCAGGGGAGCCTCCTGGGGCTGAGAGATGGTTCCCCTGCCTGTGGGTATTGTCTCCCCTATCGTACATACACACTTAGAAAACAGCAGATATATATCCAAGTTTGGTTGATGGAGCCCTTCCTAGAAGAAAGGTTTTATTCTCTTGTGCTTAAATAAATACCAGTTTAAAGGATGGTTTCATGAAGACAGAAAAATATGAAGCGTTGGGACCATGACCAATGGGTGAGCCACCCACGATGATGGAAGCCAGAGCATATCTGGACCATCGTGTAAATCAAGAGGAAAACAGGATTCAGGGGACAGAAATTTTGTGTCCCCTTCTCAGAAGGGGATTGTTTTGCAAGCAGGGGTTTGGCAGTGATTCTCGCCTTTCAGCTGTAAGCTGGCGAGGGCAAGATGCCTCTCAGGTTGTCAGGGGAGGAAAGGCAGGAGGAAGAAATTCCATTCTGGCATGATCTTCCATCCTTGTTCCCTGAACTGTGCTACCAGGGGGGCAGGAGGGAGGAGAAGTGGCAGGTGTGGAACAGTGAGGAAGTCTCCTTACCTGAGCAGCTCCTGACACAGGTGGCTATGGTGGTGGGTGCCTGGAACCCGTTTGCCTATGGGCGGAGCCTGAACCTTATCCTCTTCCCTGATGGCAGGCAGCGCATCATAACCACCTCTGGCTACCCTTGGCTGGCTTGTAGCAATATGCCCAGATGTAGTTTTACCCTATTTCGTTTGCTTTTTCTTCTTTTTAAATCTATTTTGAGAGAGAGGGAGAGCAGAGGAGGGGCAGAGAGAAAGGGAGAGAAAGAATCCCAAGCAGGCTCCGTGATGTCAGTCTGACGTGGGGCTCAATCTCATGAACTGTGAGCTCATGACCTGAGGCAAGATCCAGAGTCAGATGCTTAACCGACTGAGCCACCTAGGCACCCTTCCAGTGAAATTCTTTTAATGTGGGACTGGAACTCAGGACCTTAAGACCAAGAGTCACATGTTCTAACCACCTGAGCCAGCCAGGCACTCCTTCACAATAAATTTTTAAAAAGTATGCAGTAATGCCTCTCCTCAAATATAAAATGAATGTGTGTTGAAGATTTAACTTAATTCATCAGTTAATAAGAGAAGCACTCAAATATCACAACTAATCCAAACATTTATTTATTATTTTTGAGAGAGAGCGCAAGCAGGAGACGGGCAGGGAGAGAGGATAGGAAGCAGCCTCTGCACTGACAGCAGAAAGCCTGATGCGGGACTTGAACTCACAAACCGCAAGATCTTGACTGAACCACCCCGGTGCTCCTATCACAACGAATTCAAAGGAGAACTCAAAGTATCACTCATGGTTGTCAGATAAGGGATGCTGAAATGATTTTAGAAATGGGTGCAAAACTAGTCAGTGCCCACAAGGCAACAGTTGGTGGTCCTTGGCCAGCCACAGTCTGTGTTTCTGTGTTTCTGAGAACAGGAATTACATTACTCTCAAACTTCTACAACTTCACTTCCATCTTTAGAGACGAGAACTGTCTACTCAAAGACAACAGAAGGCAGAGAGAACCTAGGTGGGTTAGTTACTCGGGACGCCCACTAAATTTCAAGATCTTTCACAGTTGTTCCCTCCACTTGCAATTGGCTCCCTACCTACATCCATCCTAGGATTTCCTCTGCTCATCACCTCTGCTGCCCTGTTTGTATCAGCTCACCCAATGGCTTTGCCCATGTTCCAGGTGATGAACCTGGGAAAACAAGCTATCACCTGGGTGGAGCTGGCTGAGTGTTCCCCAGGCTCCAACTCTGCTTCTGTGGTGGTGGGCCTTGGAGGTGTGAGCCAGGCCATCTCAGGGCTGGTAGTCACATTGGGCCTAGTGTGGGTAGTCACATTAAAAAATGGTTAAGGTTTTGTGGAAAAAGATCAGATTAGAAATGCAGAGAGAAAAGACCTATGGTCCAGCACAAAAGACAAAGTGTTTGTGTAATGACCATTGAGTTCCTGGGATGATTTTCTGCATTTGGATTCTGTGAGAATCTTCCTTTATACTTGGGTGGGTGTCTATTCCAGTAATTTCCTATGTAAGAGAATAGCTGACATGCAAGCTGTATTATGACTGAGGGGCGTGGGGTGGTGTCTGAGGGTTTCCCACAGAGCCCACCATTTGTGTTGGCACCATGGAGCATTGTATCAGCCCCAAAGGGCGGGGGGCAGAGTGGTCCATCATACGATGGAAAAGAACAAATATCTAACTCACCTTGCACCCTTGGACAATCACCTCACCTCCTAAGAACAAGTTTTCTTTTTAAGTTTATTTATTTATTTAGTGATCTGTAAATCCAATGTGGGGTTCGAACTCAATGACCCTGAGATCAAGAGTCTCATGCTTTTCTGACTGAGGCAGCCAGACACCCCATGAACAAGTTTTCTTATCTTAAAAATGGGAGACAATGCTCCTTTCTGGCTTGCCTCCCAGGGCTGCTATAAGGTTCCTGTGAGAGGCATGGGTATGAGCTTACTGCCAAGGCCAGTCATGTGGTGGGAACTGAGCCCACAGCTCTGGCAGGATGGGAGAGCTTGGTCCCTCTGTGTAAAGTGCTTTGGGAAAAGAGGTTTTGTGCAAATGGGCAGTCATGATTAATTGATGGGGAGGCTCTTAGGCAAAGGATCAGATTTCATAAATATATATATATATATATATATATATATATATATACGCACACACACACACACACCTTGGCTATCCTGAAAAAGAAATGTTCATTCAGGGTAAGGCAAGCATATCTAAATGAAGATTTTCCATACCTTCAACAGGTACCTTCTCACAATCTTCATTCATTCACTGAGCACCTATTGTGTATTGAGCATCTACTGTGCTCTGATAAGCACTACTGATAAGCACTGTCCCAGGCACTAACATACCAAGATAAAGAGTTAGTTCCTCCCTTTATGGTCCTGGGAGGCCAACATACAAAAAGATTTACCAAGGAGAGTAATAAGCACAGGCAGAGGGTGTTCTAACAGTACCAAGGAGGGGCACCCACCCAAAACCCCAGTGGCTTCAGGGACCCTCAGAGCATGTACAGAGTAAAGTCAGTCTTTGCTGGGGTGCCAAGGGAGGTGAGAGGCTGGCTGAAGTGGGCAGTGGGGCCAGTCATGTGGGGACTTGGGGGCCTCAGAGGAAATTCTGTGCTTGAGAAAGTGAGTGTTATGGTCAGATTTGTATTGTAGAACAGTCCTTCTGGCTGCCCACGGAACACACATTGGAGGGGAACATTCTAGAGGCATAAGACCTATTAAGAGATGATTACAGGCATCCAAACAAGAAGCAATGACCTGAGAAAAGGAGTGCAGGGAACTGACTCAAGAAATGTTTGGGCCAGCATTTAACCAGAGAAAAGAGACAGCAATGACCTTCAGGTGTGGTTAGGGTGGTGCCATGATAGGAGAAAGAAACCACAGGAGGAGAAGTAGGTCTGGGTGGGGGTAGGGGGCTGAGCGATAAGGATTCAATTTGAGACATGGTGAGTATGAAAGACCTGTGCACATCCAGGTGGGAGCATCCAGGAGGAAGATGGATACACAGGTCTGAAGCCTAGGAAGCAGTTTGGGCTGGGAAGCTAGGGTGACTGCAAGCACAGAGGCTTCTAAGACTGTGGCGGGGAGGAGAGAGCAAGACAAGTGGAGGGGGCACCATGCCCTTTGGCCCTAAAATGCTCTCCTGCTGAGAATGAGGGTGAGAGGAGGGGATAAGGGCAAAGAGGAGGTGTTTGGAACCCTTGTTATGGGAAATAGGAAAGAATCTGACCCAGACCTGGCAATACATCACTGTACTGCCTTTGGAGGTGATGAATCTGCTTTGACACTGATCTGTCGCCCTCAAGGTTTTCTCCAGGATCTAAAAGCCAAGAAGTCAGGCTGGCCTATAGTACCTGGGCTGCAGTCTTGCTGAGGTTGTGGCAGAAGGAAATAAAAGGTGTGGAGCCGAGGGGTGCCTGGGTGGCTCACAGACTCAGGTCATGATCTCACGGTTTGTGAGTTTGAGTCCCACTTGGGCTCTGTGCTGACAGCTCAGATTCTGTGTCTCCCTCTCTCTCTGCCTCTTCCCTGCTCATTTTCTCTCTCTCTCTCTCTCTCTCTCTCTCCCTCAAAAATAAATAAACATTAAAAAAAGAAGTGTGGAGCAGAGGCAGCTAACTGTTCACCAAACACAGTCATCCTCTGCCCTTCTATAGAATAAAGTTGAGGATAGGAAAGAGTCAGCACAGACTACATTTCCCAACACACACCCTTCGGCTCACATCCGTTGCATCTGAGAGGAGTCAAGTGACTTGTTCTTGGCAATAGAATGTTGATCAGGGATGACATGTGTCATTTCCAGCCCAAGATAGTTAAGCAGCAGATAGGCCTTCTCCACCCTGCCTTTCTCCTTCCTCCATGTTGAGATCCTCTTGGAAACCACATGTTGGAGAGAGCAGAACCACAGGTGGGAGGTTCCTTGTCCGTGACTTATCACTTACAGGAGAGATGCTACTGATCAGAAATACCCATTTGGGTTTTATGTGAGCAAGAAATTCACTACATTGTCTGAGGCAATACACGTTTTGGGATTTGTTTGTTATAGCATTTAGCATTACCCTAATTAATATAGGGCTTAAGAAAATTTTTGGTTGTTCAGATGGCTATGATGGGACCAGGATGGGGAAATAATTGAGGCCTCTAAGGGTACAGAAGGTTTTTGTTAAAGTCCAAGAGCGGGAGTAGAGAGAGTTCTGGAAAAATCTAACAAGTAGGAGGTCAAGTCCTCTAGTAGAATTCAGGAGGCTAAGCTTTCAGAGGGAATCCATCCCACTGTGTGGCAAGAGCCAAGTGGGAGAAGGTGAAGAACGTTAAGCAGATCCAGGAATTGTGATGCTGGGGGTCAGGAATTATGATGGCTCGTTGGTCCACTTGAATGTCATAGTCTGTTATAAAGCAGGATGTGGGGTAGAGAGGAAGCCTCTACCCCAGAGGGCTGGCCATTGTCTTACAACCAGGGCACAGGAAGGAGTGCTTTCTTAAAAAGAAAAGACTAGCAGAACTGCCATCATTCTGTCCAGTCAGCTGCCATGGCTGACTGGACCTGAGCAGGGCATCTCATCACTGCTTAGGAATTGCTCAGTAGGCTACATGAGATGTACACCTGAAAGCTGGACCATGAACAGAACGTCTATAAATGCTGGGGTAGGCTCACGCCATCTAGAATCAGCCCAACTTATAGCAAGAGTGTTATCTTCAGTTGGTAGAGAATCTTGGCACTCTCCAAAGTGCTTATTTATAAATCTTTTTGAACCTCATGGACATCCAGGGATACCCGTATGAAGACAATGTCACTCTGTGCCAAGTATGGTCACCAAAATATTAAGTGAGATCCCTCAGGAGGGTATAGAGCCAGGATCTCCTAATCCCTGTCCTGTGGTTCTCATTATAAAATTCCTTTTAGAGACATTTTTGCACATTAACTGCCCTTCATCTTAGGAAGATTTAGGCCGCAACATACCGTTGGCACAGGCATGGCTGAAATGGTCTCCAACGGCACATCCAGGTAGCAATTCCCAGAAGAGTTTCTAAATGAGTGGTGCCAAAACAGGAGTAGTATAGGAATGACAGAAAACTCAAAATAGTAGAAAGTAAGAGTAGTTTATGTCTCTTTAAAAAAAAAAGTCTTCAGTAGATCAAGGGTCAAGGTTGCTACAGCCCTCCACAATTTCAGAGGCCAAGCCTCCTTCCCTTTTGTGGCTTTTCTATTGCTCTGTAACAAATCACTTCAAAACTCAGTGGCTTAAAACAACAATAAACATTTACTGTCTCCCACTTTCTGTGACATATCAGGAATTCACAAGTGACTTAGCTGCATGGTTCTGGCTGGAGCTGTTTCATGAGATTGCAGTCAGGATGTCAGACAGAGCTGTGGTCATTTGAAGGCTTGACTGAGACTGCAACACTCCTGGCAAGTTGGTTCTGGCTGTTGACAATAAGCCTTAGTTTCTTACCACCTGTCATCCTCCATAGGGTTGCTTGAGTGTACTTACAACATGGCAGCCAGCTTCTACACACCTAGAGCAAGTGATTCAAAAAGAAGTAAGACAGAAGCTGCAATGTCTTTTACGATGTAGTTTCAGAAGCCACACCATCATTTCTGCAACATCCTATTGATTACACAGGTAGCGCTATTTAATATGGGAGGGAAGTAAATAAGGACATGAATACCAGAAGTTGAGAATCATTGGAGGCCATCTTGGAAGTTAGTTTACCACATCTGCCATCCTCAAGGTGTGGCTTCACCCTCATGTTCCCAGATGGCTGCTCTAACTCCAGCTATCACATCACCAAAGGTGCTTTTTAACTAGCACAAAGAAGGGAGAAAGGAAGAAAGCATGCCTTTTCCCTTTAAGGATACTTTCCAAAGGTTGTATACACCATCATACTTATATCTCATTGATCAAAAATTAATCACATAGCTGGAAAGGAGGCCAGAAATTTTAGTACCTATGTATGTATTTATTTGTTAAGTAGGCTCTGTACTCAACGTGGGACTAGAACTCATTACCCCAAGATCAAGAGTCGCATGCTCTACCAACTGAGCCGGCCAGGTGCCCCGAGTATTTATTTTTGATGGTCATGTGCTCAGATATTGGGGGCAAGTTGGTAGTCTCTGCCACATTAGCAATGTTCCCACATTTATTTCAAAGGATAGGGGGAGGGGAGGGGACCATAGAGACCATCACTATTTTGGGTTACTGCCTGACTAAGGACTTATGACCCATCTTGTCTGCTTGGCTGGGAAATAAGTGTGTGTGTGTGTGTGTGTGTGTGTGTGTGTGTGTGTGTGTTTCAGCCATGGGGGAAGAGTGCAGATTAGTGCTTTACCCTGTAATTAGTGAATCTCACTAATTCTCAGTGTAAAGAGAAAATAGTCCTTAGAAGAGCTCAGGAGACAAATGAGTGTTAAAAACAGACCTAGTGCTAGAAGCCCAGCCAAGGATCGTCCCAAGAATGAAGATGATCCAGAAAATGAGAAAATGAGAAGATCATCACAGGAGGCATCGTGAGGGCAGCCACATTCTGTACTCAGACCTGTAGGTTTAAATAAATTCTAGGCAGCTCAATTTACTGATCCAAATGCAGAAGCACAGATGGGCCACTCTACCAGCTGTGTTTTTAAAAGATCATATGATTCCTGATCAATGAACCGAAGAGACCAAATGCAGACGTGTTTAAAGCTGAGCTGCAGATTTGCCCAGAGACCTCTTAGAGACCAGAGCCAGGACTTGAGCAATCAGCTGGGTGCTGACTCAAGCTGCGGTGAGGGGGTAGGGAGGGTGGTGCTGGGCATCAGAGCCTAGCTTAGCAGAAGATGAGCCATCAGCCAGCCAGCAAATTCTAAGGCTTGAGAGGTCCACAGAAAAGCTGCCCTGGTAGAAGTAGGGCAAGGCACTGACTTGGCCAAATGGCCAGGGACAGGGGGCACTGTCGTTCTAGAGGAATGCAAAGTCTGAAGCAAGAAGCCTGGGGCCGAAGCACCCAAGAGGACAACTAGTACTGCTAAGGCCCTTCTAACGGGGGCTGGATTTCTCCTTGCTACACAGCTTGCCTGGGCAGCAGATCCTTATAGTGAGGGTGAAAGAGGTAGACTGAGGACTCAGAAGTACTTGTTTCATGGAGGGTGGCTAAGGGTTTCCTACCTGCCTGGCTAGTCTCACATACTCTGCCCATGGCCCAAGCTGAATGACATACTGGGTCCTGAGTGCCCACCTGGCCATCTCCAGGTGAGGTTGGCAGGACACCTGCCCAGGCAGCATACTTGGGCTCTGTATTGCATCTGGGCTGTCAATCATAACTGTATTGCTGCTATAAAAGAGTCCATTTCCAGAGCAGTGAGGGGATCACCAAAGTTTCCAGCCTTCCCCACTCTGCTTTCGCCTGAGTCCCAAGTTCACCAAGAACCTGGGGGACCACTACAGCCTCCTAATTTGAGGACCATTTCAAGAGACATAACCTCCAGGAATGGCCAACATCAGGCTCCAACCTTAGGCAGAGCGGGAGGTCCCTGGAGACTAAGGGTGGGCTGGCAAGAGGGCTAAACCATCTTGAAGTGAACTTGAAATGGCTTGGGAAATCTGGGACTGTTCTTCATGGTTCTGTCGCACCAGTGATCACTGAGCATCTGCTCAATGGAGCAGACATTAGGCTACCCCCTGGGGACACAGCGCAGAGGAAGGTTCATATGACATCACTCCAGACACATAAATAAAGCAAAATAGCAGAGGGTGCAATGTGCAGTGATGGGTACAAGTACAAGATACAGAAATAATGGTGGAGGGGAGTGTGCTAGTACAGCAGTAAAGAAAAGCTTCACAGAAGAGGTGATACTTGCAAGAAAGAACAGGAGTTTCTCAGCTGATAGTGGGGCCAGGTGAGGAAAAGCATCCAGGTAGAGGGAATAGCAGACCCCAGAGCTCTGAGCTGTGAAACTGCCTGGAGCAGAGGAAGAGAATTTCCTTGCCTGATGTGTTTACAGTACTCTGAAGCTTCTGGGCCCTTTCAGGATGCAGTGGGGACTTGATCTCTTCCACTAAGCCGCTCAAAGGAGTCAGAGACAGGAGAAGATGCTTCTTCCCTTCAGAGTTTGTTGGGTTTTCTTTCATCTTTGAGTCCTCAGTACCTGGTCATGAGAGTGGAGGTACCATAATTAAGAAGGAAGCTTTTCTGATCTTGGAGAACCTGTCCAAAACCCAGTCCTTCTGCATGTTAGGTCTCCAAGTAACTTTGGATGGCCCCTTAGGCATGGCTGTCCCCAGTAGCTTCTGATGGGGCAGGAGGCAGGACTGGGAGGTGCACAGGGCTTCCCTCGTTGGTGTCAGACCCAGTCTCTCAAAGTGTCTAGGTCTCTCTGGGATCCTTTGGAACCCCCAGCATTGCTAAATCACCCATCCTGCCTCTTGCAATTGGCTCTGGACTATGGGAAGCATCATCTGGCTTATGCTGGCACATCCTCACCACTTATTTTGCGGTGTACAAGCTAGCTTTTCCTCCAGGACCCAGGAAAATGTGATATGCAGATAAATCACCAGGTGACCAAAAACCAAATAGCTAGTCTGAAGTTGTTCTATGAAGACAGAAAGAACTGGATGCCCCAAGAGGTTCAGTGGGCACCACCCCCTCTCTGGGTCAAGGTGGGAAAGTGTAACTGAAACACACCCGTGCTAAGATGCTAGCTACCCTGTCTCCAGCTCCAGGTGGACCAGGAACCTGAGGCACAGAACTACCACTGCCTAGTGAGGCTTTGGAATTCTCCATACAAGGAGAGGGTGGGCCCTGCCCTCAGTACAAAGGTCCAGACCAGACCAGCTCATTCATTCCCCTGATTATTGCTCTTCTCACTGGGATGCACAAATAGGCTCCTGGCAACCCTGGCCTTTCTCTCACCTTTGCCAGCTCCAACGTCAAGACCTAGCTCAGATCATATCCCTCTGGCTCAAAAACACCTTAATTACATAAACTCCTTGGTCTGGCGTTCAAGGCCCTACCCACTACAGTACTAACTTGCTCCTCACCCTGGATCTTGCCGTTATCTGGTCCAGATGCCCCCTTGTTGCTGCTGACCTCCTGACCAGGCCCAGCTCCAGTGCCGTGCCACCTATCAAATGTTCCTTTTTACCCTCTGCCCTCTGAACCCATGGCCTAAGGGATGGAGCTTTTTACTAGATTTGCATCTTTAATTACAGGAGTGATACATGCTTGTAAAAACATTCCCACATTACAGACGCATACATGTTAAAATGAGTGTGTCATCCCAACTCTCCTTTCCCTAGAACTGGTCCCAGTTAACAGTCAGGCAGGCCCTTGGGTACCCATTTTACCCAACAGGAGAGGGGCCTTTGGAGGCCTTCCACAACGCTTGACATGATGGTGGCAGGTGGGGGCAGAAATGAGTGTAAATGAGGGAAGGTTTCAGAGGTGGTGATTTTGGTTGACTTTGATTTTTTTAATGTTTATTTTTAAGAGCAAGAGAGACAGAGCATGAGTGGGGGGAGGGGGGCAGAGAGAGAGGGAGACACAGAATCCGAAGCAGGCTCCAAGCTCTGAACTGTCAGCACAGAGCCCAAGGTGGGGCTCAAACTCACGGAATGTGATGTCATAACCTAAGCCGAAGTCAGACGCTTAACCGACTGAGCCACCAGTGCCCCAGGTTGACTTTGAAAGAAAATTTTCAAGGTCAGTCTGTGAGACCCCTTGATTTCTTTCAAAGAACAGTGCCCCAGAGAAGCATTTCCTGTTCATATGGGAATATCCATTCTATTCTAAGAACCAGAAACTCAAGTTCAAAAGGCAACCAGGCCTCTGTAAAATCCTCGTGGCCTAGCACTACTTCTACTACAAGCCCGGGCGGAGCTGAACTGGAAATCTGGCTGTGGTTGTATAATTGCCTAGGTGTGCAAACCCTAGAGCTTTGTCCAGTGGCCAAGGGGAATCAATGAAAAAAGTTTGCAGAAGGAGAGTAACATTTTAGACACAGACCATGAGCAGGAGGTGATAAGTTTGGAAGAAGTGAATCCCTTTGAGTGAACAATAATGGTGGTTTGGACTTGGGCAGACACAGTGGAATATGAGAAGAGGGAGAATTCAACACAGCAGATGGGGGTGAGGGGCAGGAAGCAAACTCTAGCTCAGGTGTTGTGGATATGGGTTCCAGATTGACAGTTGCATTTAGCAAACAGTTGTTAACTGGATTGGACTAAGAGTATGAGGACCTAGGTGTCCCTAC
The DNA here is from genome assembly GCF_018350195.1 of Panthera tigris. Taxonomy (NCBI): domain Eukaryota; kingdom Metazoa; phylum Chordata; class Mammalia; order Carnivora; family Felidae; genus Panthera; species Panthera tigris. The sequence continues at coordinate 110,689,558 of NC_056660.1, forward strand.
AATCTTTCATAGATAAAGAATCAAAGGCAATAAATACTCCCAGTCTGGCCTTCTAGATGCTTAGAGAGGACTAGTCAATCAGTGCAGACCTGACTGGTCACCCAGATCTTGATTCAAGCATGTCAGGTACACACAGAGGCTGCTAGACACCATAATCTTGAAGCAGATGTTCCAGGTACACAGCTGACCACTTCCAGCCAACCCACTGCTCACCTGACCTACAAACCCAATATCCCCAGTCAATCAGCAACACTCAGAAACTTTGCTTTTTGAAAACAGAACACAGATAATTCATTATTCCATTTCTTCTCCCTCCCCAACCCTGAGCCTTAGATTCTCTGCTGGAATAGTTTCTCTGTTTGGTGGTAAAACTTTTCCACTCAGCCCTCAATCTTTAGCCTCTTATCCTATCTCAAGCCAGAGGCTCCCACCAGCTCCCACAAAGTTGAATATACCCTATATGTTCTTTGCACAATTCTGACATTCTTCACTCTTTGAGCTCTTTCGTCTTTGAGCTCTCCTGGGTACCTGGGAGTGCAATGAATGGCCCAACAGGAGCCAGGGGTGTTGTGTGAGGCCAGGAAGCTTGCAGGGTTGGGGGCATTGGGCTGGGGTTTGGGGGAAAGAATATAGGTAGGAATTCCAAAGCCTCAGTTCTGGTCTCTAACTCCTCAGGTATCCTTTCTTCTCTGGGCCTGTCCCTTCTCCAGCCCCCAGGCCTTTGCACAATGCTTCTCTTTCTGCCTGGAATACTCTTCTTTGTTTGGCTCATCCTGCTGGTCTCTGCTGTCTCAGGGAAACCTCAATGACTTCTTGGTTCAGATCAGATTCTGTACTTAAATATTCCCATAGGCCCATGTTCCATTACGTCTTTCCCTTCATTAGGGTTTTGTTGTTGTTGTTGTTGTTTGTTTTTTGCTACCATCTGTCTTCCCCACAAGACTTTGCCTTCCATGGGAGAGAGGTTCTGTCTTGTCTGACTCACTGCTGTATCCCTAGCCTATAGCTAGGGACCTGTCCAGGAGTAAGCACTGAATGAATGAATGAATGAACCAAAAGATGGACAGATGGATAGATTTCACCTGGTAAAACAGAAAGCCTCAATTGGATAGGATTGTCTCCAGTACTGATATAATTTTCTAAGCCTTTATTGTTTCATCTCTGAAATAGGAAGAATGTTCCCTCCTTGCTGCTTCACTTCTATATCTAAAGTGACCCCAATCAGTCTCATAAAACTTGAAATGCTTTAAAAACAACTTGGGTAGAGGCTCCCGTTTGGCTCAAGAACCTTATTGTGACACCCAGTCACATTTATGTGACACTTGAAATAGAAATTCAGGCTGTGGGGCACCTGGGTGTCTCAGTCGGTTAAACATCCGACTTCGGCTCAGGTCATGATCTCACAGTCCGTGGGTTCGAGCCCTGTGTTGGGCCCTGTGCTGACAGCTCGGAGCCTGGAGCCTGCTTCTGATTCTGTGTCTCCCTCTCTCTCTGCCCCTATCCCGCTAATGCTGTGTCTCTCTCACTCTCAAAAATGAATAAACGTTAAAAAAAAATTAAAAAAAGAAAAAGAAATTCAGGCTGTGCCTGAAATCCCAGTCCTCACTGTCAGAGCTGGACTTAGATGGCATCTTCCAGGGCAGGATGAGTTTCTAGAAGCCCCAGCCACACCTCCTAGAGTTAGGACAATAGACTCTTCTGTGTCCCCACAGCCAGGCAGGTAAGATAGGTGAATGTCACAGCTCAGAACTGGGAATTGTGCCCCATGAAGAGACCAGAGTGCTCTGCTTGTTTGTCCATCTGTCTGTCTTCAGTAATGGACTGAGTGCAGGAGTTTTTCTGAGGCAGAGCCAGAGGTCTGGCATAGGGCCCAATGAGTCATCCCTCAAGAGTCTAGGCTACACGAGAAGGCTGCCTGTGCCCTCCTTTGCTTTTGCTGCTACAGGTGGACCTCACTTACTGGGGTCTGGGTCTGCCTGTAACTTGTACCAGGATAAGGAGAGACCATCTCTATAATCTTCACCAAGGACTTCTGTCCAGCCATCCTCTCCCAAAGGGCCAGGAACTGCTCATTCCTATCACCCCTACCCCAGTCTTGAGAAACATACCCCTCCCAGAAGGGATAGTTTGCTGGACTAAAAGGGTGACCTGTCCAAGGGCTGAAGTGAGACAGAGTCCCAGCCACATAAAAAATAGCACTACTGCTCTTAGAAGCCACGATAGGGAATACCAGTTCCTAGCAAACCAACAAGGACATCAAAAGCCTGAGAAAACTCAATGAGGGAAAGGAGGATGTTTTTGATTCTGGAAGAGACTTTTCATTGGCTTAGGAATGCAATGCCCATTACACAGATAGGTGAGCTCCTTCCCATAGAGACCAGTCTTTGATGGAACCCTGGGAAGAGCCAAAGTATTCACTATTCTAAAGAAGGGTAGCCTCTTGACCTTACTCTTTGATGTGCCAATCTGTGCTTTCCCCTTCTGCTCAGATTTCTATTGATTCTCACTGTGCTTGCTGGTTCCTGGTTACTTTAAGACACCCTAGCTGGCCCAGGCCCTCCTTAAAGTTCCAAGGGTCCATAAATCACTATCAAAATTACAACAGTGTCTTTTGTTGTTGTTTTTTTGTTTCCTGGGTTTGTTTTTTGTTTTGTTTTTTTTTTTTTTTTTTAGATAGAGAAGAAAAACCCATCCTGAAATTCAAATGGAATTTCTCAGGGGCACCTGGCTGGTTCACTTGGTGGAGCATGGGGCTCTTTATCTTGGAGCTATGAGTTTGAGCCCCACATTGGGTGTAGAGATTACTTAAAACAAACAAACAAACAAACAAAAAACCACAAATCAAATGGGATCTTACAGAATCTCGAATAACCAAAACAATGTTTAAAAAGAAAAAAGTTAGAGGTCTCATATCTCCTGAATACAAAACTTCAGTAATCAAATCTACAGTAATCAAAACAGTGTGGTACTGGCATAAAGACAGACAGACAGACAGATAAATAAAGCAGAATGAAGTGCGCAGAAATAAATCCTCACATATATGGTCCAATACTCTTAGACAAGGGTGCCAAGACCATCCACTGAGGAAAGGACAGTCTTTTCAACAAGTGGTACTGGGAAAACTGGGTATCTGCGCACAAAGGATGAAGATGGGTCCTCACCTCACACCATCAACAAATATTAAGACAAAATGGATCAAAGACCTAAACATGAGAACTAAACTATGAAACTTGTAGAAGAAAAAATAAAAGAAAATCTTCATGACATTGGATTTGGCAGTGATTAATTGAATATGACACCAAAAGCCCAGGCAACAAAAGCAAAATAGATGAATTGGCTTTATCAAAATGAAAAACTTTTGTACATTAAAGGACACTACCAACAGTGAAAAGGAACCCTATGGAGTGGGAGAAATATTTGCAAATCATATACCTGATAAAGAGCTAATGTGCAGAATATCTAAAGAACCCCTACAACTCAACAACAAAAGAAACCCAAATAGCCAGATTTGAAAGTGGGCAAAGGACTTGAATAGACATTTCTTCAAAGAAAATATACAGATGGCCAATAAACACATAAAAAGGTGCTCGACGTCAGTAATTATTAAGAATATCAAAATCAAAATCCCTATGAGATGCCACATCATATCCATTTGGATGACTATCATTAAAAAAAAAAACTACACAGAAAATAACACGTTTTGGCAAGGATGTGGAGAAACTGGAAGCCCTTGTGCATTGCCAATGAGCATGTAAAATGGCGTCACTGCTGTGGAAAACAACACCTCAACAAATTAAACACAGAATTACCATATGATCCAGCAAATCCACTTCTGGGTATGTGCCTAAATGAACTGAAAGCAGGGACTTGAACAGATGTTTGTACCCTCAAGGGCATAGCACCATTATTCACAATAGGCAAAAAGTAGTAACAATTCAAATGCTCATCAGTGGATGCATGGATAAGCAAAATGAGGTCTAGATTTACAATGGAATATTACTCAGTTTTAAAAAGGGAGGAAATTCTGGCACATGCTACAACAGGATGAACCTTGAAGACATTATGCTGAATGAAATAAGCTGGACACAAAAAGACAAATACTGCATGATTCCACTTGTATGAGGTACCTAGAGTAGTCAAATTCATAGAGACAGAAAGTAGAATGGTGGTTGTGGACTGGGGGGAGGGGGGAATGGAGAATTATTAATCAGTTTGGAATGATGAAAAAGTTCTGGGGATGGATGGTGGTAATGGTTGCACAGTGATGAGGTTGTACTTAATACCCCTGAACATACATTTAAAAATAGTTAAAGTGGTACATTTTAGGTTAGGTGTATTTTATGATAATAAAAAAAGAAAAAGTTGCATGGGTATGAGGCACTTAAATTTGTAAGTATTCTCCTCTGGAAGCTTACTCTTGGGATCCTGGGAGATAGTGGGGAAGGTGACGAGGGCCAGAAGAAGGGGGCTATGTGGCCCCCATCCTCCATCACCAACCTCCCCTTATTTCTGCCTCTCTAACTCCTGCCCATCCTTCAAAGCCCAGCTCTGGTCCTCTCCCACTTCCTCTGAGATGGGACCTCCAGCCCTCACTGCTCCCCCTCAGAGCAAGTATTGAGTGTCCACTCCCTCCTATACCAACAGTCCTGCTCTCCTTGTCCTGGGCTCTTTCCTCAGGGGACTGAAGCCTCTTGGGCCAAGGCTGTTTCTTTCCCTCCAAGGCTGGAGACCAGCAGTAGTTACTTAGTGTCCTTGTCTGCACAATGGGACTATTGATATCTACCTCTCATGGTTGTTGTAAGTGTCCAACAAGATAATAAATATAAAGCTCTTGAGCACAGTGAAGGGTCCATAGTAAGTGCTCAATATATTATTACTATTAGGAGTATTCTTCATACTGGCCTGGACTACTTCTCCTGTGCCTGTCTACCAGTTATTCCTCATCCCTTGAACCCCAGTTCCATTCCTACTTCTACCACAAAACCTTCCTATCCACCTCAGGCCACACTGACTCCCTATGGGGCATCTTGGAATTTAAGGCAAATCTGACTTCATAGGATTTTCACAAAGATTAAATGACTTAATCCACATAAAATGCTTACAGTAGTACTGGGCACCTACAATGTGCTCAGTAACAGTGAGCAGTGATGATGATGATATCATTGATGATGGGTTGTGGTCATTTCACATGTCTGTTCTATTGTTGTCTTGATTGTGGCTGTCACTCTTAAGTAGGTAGATTTCAGAGTAAAGATGACAGCAAGAGGTGATAGGTATTCGGGAGATGGATTCAGGTTCAGCAAGAATTCTCAGAGCCTTGGAGCGGGTTGGCAGACCAGAAAGTCTTCCTGGTCTTAAAAAATGAGTAAGTGACAGTTTAAAGTCCAGGAAGATGGGAGAGTCATGGTGAAGCTAGGGGCATGCAGAATGAGGTCACTGTGTGGCTGAATGTTGAGTCAAGGTAGCAGGAGATGTCCTGGAGCCAGACTGGGCAGGACCTTTACCCAAGGGGATCATAGTCCCCTGGAGGGTCTGCAGCAGGAGAGAGACCCCTTTGACTTAAATTCTGAGTTCGCTCTGGCTGTTGGGTGGAGAATGGACAGCAAGGGCATGGATAGGAGCAGGCAGACAGGGAGAGGTTGCTACAGGCATCTACAAGAGGGGTGGTGGTGGCTTGGCCTGAGTAGTAGCAGTGGAGGTGGAGGGCTAGGGACTGTTTCTGGAGATGTTTGGAAGGAAAAGATGCTGGGTTGGCCATGGGGCTGAAGGGCTCACTTCCCAGGGGGCTTGGGTGGATAGGTGGCTGGCATTGCCATTTCCTGAGATCTGACCAGTGGAAAAAACAAGTTGAAGGGACAAGGCTAGCATGTGGTTGTTGAGAGTTGAGTGATTAGTCTACCTTCTCACACCTCTGCTGGTTACACATCACAGCTCCTATATTCAGAAAGTTCTTTAAGTCTAGCCCGGACTTCCAGCTGCAACTTGAGCTCAGGCCATTCTCTACTGCCCTTGTTGAGTCTGCTTGGCACTGAGAGGCAGTGGGACTGAGGCATGGGCTGGGGGCCAAGGGCTTGGGTGGTGGACATGCCTGTTGCATGACCACCATCAAGCATGCCAGCCTCTGGTGCCTGTCAGACTCAGACCCGGGGAGCCTGTGCCAGGGTGCGTGGGATGGAGGACCTGGTCCAGAAACCTCCTGCCCCAAGTGCTTCAGGTCCACACATGCCCCTCATCCTGCCTCTGGAGCCTTCTCAGATCAGAAGCATCCCCCAGGGCCCTCAAGAAAGCCCTTCTTCGTGAATCCTTCAGAGGTAGGAGGTGGATAGCAAAATCTCTGATCTTGATGCCAGGCACAAACTCCCAGAAATTACTCACCAGAGGGTAAGGTTTCAGAAACCTAGGCAAGGGACCCTGCCCCATGGTCTGATCAGAATGGCTGGTCAGCAGGGGCTGTGGCACTGGGGAGCTTTCATGGGTGGGGCCAGAGCTCTGCTCATGCATACCTCCTTCCAGAACTGGGCTGCCCTACACCTCATCTTACCAAACTGCAGGTGGGGGACTGGGGCACCATGTTGAGCACTCCTTGGTCCTGCCTTTCTAGCTGACCAGTTGGGACCCTCAAAGCTCCCAGACCTACTGAAGACTGACTTAACATGTATTTGGGGTCCTCTCAGCAGCTTCCTCATCCCTGATCTCCATTTTGTCCTTCTGGAAGCATCCTGGAAGTCTGCTTCCCAACACCCTCAGAAAAAGTGTCCCAGTCTTGGCCTGTCATAAACTCCCCATCCCCAGGAGCTAGAATTGCATAACCAGCTTGCTCAAGTTTCCTTCTTCTTCCCCCCACCTGCCACTCAGCTCTCTTGGGCCTGGCTCACATCCATGTCTGGTGCAGTCACAAGTCTGCCAGGGGGTACAGAGATGAGTACCAGGAAGGGAATCAGGTCACCTGGGTTCCAGCTGGCTGGGACACAGCTGGGGACTTGTCCCAGCAGAGATAGCATTTGGGAAGTCATTAAATCTGGAGGGGCAGGGTGAATTAATGAGGGTAGTAGCTCTCCCTCACTCCTGAGCAGAAGCTTGTCTGGTGGAACCTTAAGAGGCAGGTTGCCAGGGGAATAGCCCTGTGACAATGTACTCTGTCCCCATGACAGAGCTTTTGCAGCTTGAGTGGTGAGGATACCTTCCTTATAGGAGTGGAGTCTCTAGGATCCTCAGCCCCAGGCCTGTCTCTGCCCTGAAGTTAGAGAGAAACACCTGCCATGATCCCCCTCTTCACAATTCTATGTGCCCCCCCAAACCACTCTCTCCTGGCTGGGCTCCTGGATTTGCTCCAGAGGGCTGGATGTGATGGGAGTAGTCTCACAAAGTGTGCAGGGTCTGCTTCAGCCCTACACACTGGGAGTGTTTCCCAACTTCTTGCCACTTCCATGGAAGTCCCAACTTCCATGTCCAGATAGGGACTCTGGCCAGGGTGACCCCTCTAGCCCCAGGGACCTCCTCTAGGGCTTCCGAGAGGCCAGGCCGTTTGACTCTGTTCCTGATACTGCCCTGTGATAGGAACCCCAAATTTCCCAAGGATAAAAGATAAGGCAGTCAGGGAGAAATGGGGGAGGACACAGTATAGAGAGAAGGAGTGATCAAAAGGGTACAGACCCTTTCCTCCTGATTCCTTGTGCACACCCCTCTCTGGCCAAATGATCCTTTCACTTGGCACGACAGCAGGGATCTCTGGGAAGAAAGAGACTGAAATCTCTGAGGGGGACAGGGTCTGGATATTTGGGTACATGGGGTCAGAGATGGCAGGATTGCTAGGAGAAACCCCCAGAAAACAGGGGTGACCTAGGAAGGAATACCCATGGGCCTGTCAACCTATTCTAAAACTAGATGGTCGGCAACCTCTTTTGGGGGCCTGAGGGATGCCCACTCTTTCAAAGGATCCTGAACTTTGCTGAGTCCTGCAGGGTCAGTCTAGCAAGAGCCTGGTACAGCCTCCCACACTGCTGTGAAAAGAGACCTCAGGGAGTCAAACAGCTGGATCTCAGTGTCACTTTGGCTGTTTGCCAAAGCTTTGTGAGTTTCTGCCCCTCTTTGAGCCTCATTTTCTGTGTCTGTAAAATGGGTATCATCATTCCAAGGGATCAAAGGAAGTCTATTTTATTCCTAAATAACTCCCTTCTCTGCCTGTTGTACATTCCAAAAGCCCCACTCTCCTTACCAAGTTTGGGTTAAGCATTGCCCTAGTCAGATACTCTTGAAAGGTGGCTGGGGGCTCACTAAGCTTCTTATCTTTGGGGGTAGAGTGTATTTTTTTGATGCCTTTGTGCCCCTTTCTCCTGAGTTGGTCATGCTGCCATTAATTAAAATCTCTAGACAGCACTCTTACCTGCTGCCCCTGTGCTATGCCCAGATGATTGCAATCCAATGGACTGGAGCTTGGGCAAAGATGTCAACACAATGTTCCTTGGCCTAAGCTGTCATTGGCCCAAGCAGGACTCTGACACTCAGTCACACCACCCTCTTGCCCCACTCTCTTTGAATCAACACCTATTGGCTGAGCCCTTATTTTGTGCCACACACCTTGACGGACTGAGAGGCAGGGAGTGGGCAGAGGGGAAGGTTAGCCATGCCATTGCCCCCGGTGGTGTCCACAGATCAACAGTATCCTCATAACATAGTACTAAGATTCCATCCAGCAAAATCCTCAAGGAGGGGACTTGTCCTTGGGAGCCAGGTAGGGAGGGCATGAAAGTTTCAGCCAGATCGCCAGTCCTCCTTACACCCTTAATGAGATGGCAGTGCCATCAGATGTCTGGTCTAGCAGGATAAACAGAAAGTGCAGTCTCTCAGTTTAGGAAAATAGAATGTTGGGTTTGCTATCAGGCTCAAAAGCAGAGAGCTGGCAATAAATCAAGCATTGAAAAGCGATGTCAGTGCTTCCAACTAAATTTCCGAGCCCGGGAAACAATTGCACATTAAAATCCATCGGAGGAAAAAAATCTATTAAAACTTCAGGAGAAGTGCTTTGCTATAAATTAGATTTTTCTGCCAACCAGGATAATTCAATAATTTCCCCTTGACATTCTCAAGATTGCTCTTTGGGGAGGATTATAATGTTTTGAAGTTGGGAGCAGTTTGTTTCCAAGGACAGAGGAAGAGTTCCTTGGGAGTGGAGGTGTGAGGGCAAAGAGGGGGCTCTTCTAACTAAAGGCAGGGAACCCATGTGGGGCTCAGAGCCACTGGACAGAGGTTTTCCAGACCTCCTGGTGATACAGGGCTTTGATCAGGGAATGCCCTAGGCTAGGTCATGAGTCTGACAGGAAAATTAGGTGTGGGGGACTTGAGGTCCTCCAGTATTACCTCTTAGTTAGGGCAGCCTCAGTCTTACAGCTTCCTTGATGACCATCTAAAACCTTCACTTGATGACCATCTAAAACCTTCGCTAAAACTAACGCTTATGGAACCATAGCTGGTCTGGTAACAAGGTGCCTAAGGTCACTTCTTAGTTCTGAATTCAGGGTGGGTAGGGGTGGCTCCTTGCCTCCCAGTCTTCTTTTCTTCCTTTGCTGTGCAAAGCTGAGCACCAGGCAAGACCTCTCCCCCATACCCTGTCTCCTGTTATTTGGGGCTTTGATCCTAGTCCCTGTCTCTCTGTACAAGGTACAAGGTACAAGGTATAACACTGTCATGATGCCAGACTCAGGTTGACCAGCACTGTTCTGGGTGGACAAGGCAACTGGCAGAGAGAGGGTGCCAGGCAAGGGCACGGACCTTGGGGAACTGGGCACAATCTGCTGGGCCACCGGGTACCAGCCCCTAAGACAACTGTGGGGGCAGTTGAGGAGGGACCTGAGTCAGGAGTTGGGTAGGACAGGGCTCCAGAGCCAGCTTGCCTGGCTATGACTCCGTGCCCCTCCGATGACAGCTCACCTAACTTCTCTAAGCCTTGCTTTTGCTAACTATAAAATGGGGATGGCAACACTACCTGCCTTGTAGATAGAACTAAATATGACAATGTTTGTGAAGCACCTAGCACCATGCTGGACCACAGAGGCAGTACTTAGTATCTTTAGGACACAGGTCCACTGACCCCAGACCATAGCTCTTCCTGCTGCAGGAGACCCATCCCCTGCAGCCCCTAGTCACGTCCCTTTCTCCCTCCTCTCCCATCCAAACTGGCCTGTCTTTGGGGACTTATTTCCTCAGACAGAACCATGACGAATGATGTCTGCTTGTAGAGCTGGACTGCCCACTGGGCACAGGCACAGAATTGTGTTTCAGATGACCTTACCCCCAGCAGTCACTCACTGTTGCTACCGACAACCCTCCCAACAAGGGAGGTTGATATTAGAGTTCTTTCATTTCACAGAGGCCCTGGGAGATAAAGTGACAGTGCTCAAGATCTCATATCTAGGGGAAGAGGATGGAGCTATGACTGGGGCCAAAGGTCAAACCAACTCAGCCACAGAAGCAGTCCCTGGTCTCAAGATTTCTCCCTCTCGTGGTGCTTCTTTCCTTCCTTCTTTGCTTCCTTCCTTACTCCCCACAAGTCAGAGCCCTCCCAGAGCCTACATAATGGCCACTGAGACAGAGTAGCAAACTGAGGCAGGGACATGTGGCAGTGATCTTCCCAATACTTCCCGAGTCTCCAGGAGAAAGGTCCCAGGTCCCCAAAGAAAAAGGCCAAAGGGGAAGAAAATGAGAGAGTCTGGGAAAGTTTCTATGTGAGTGGCTGTCACAACAGGCTATTCACTTGGACACTGCCTGACTCACAGGAGAGAGGAATTTGGGGTTTCAGAGGTCATCTCATCCCACCCTATTTTTGAATCATTTCTTCCACACCACATAACATGGAGCTCACTAGCTCCCAGGACAGCCCTAGGGTACAGATTGCCCTTTGCTCCTTGACCTCTTCTGTGGCTCAGACTTGGCTTTCTGTGGCACTGTCCTGTCCTTGACTGCATATGGTCAGGACCCAGCCAGCAGCAGGGGGGTGGTGTGCACCTGCTGCTTCTCTCTTGGCAAGGTCCCAGGGTTGGGGGACTAATCTGTAAGCAAGATAGGGGCTTTCTGGAGACTGCATCTCTCCAGAGGGCAGGGCTAAGCGTTGGCGTGGCAGTGTTCCCTGGGGGCCCAGCCCTGTGCCCAGGAATTTCCGTCAGAGTGGGGGTCAAAGGGAAACTTAAGGCTGGGGAATTTTGCCACCATGTGAAACCAGGCTGGGAGTTCAGGACACACGTAATCAATATCACTGAATTTGCCCCAAGATAAATATTTGTAATGTGTTAGCCCCCAACCCAGAGGATGTCCTGGTTCCTTAGAAAGGCCCAGAGGACCCTCTAGCAACAGGAAGGTCAGGACATGGTACCCTAAGGGGTAAGAAGTATCAGGTTTTGTAAACTCTGGCCCCTACCACTCAGTAGCTGTGTGACCTTCAATAAGTAGCTTGACCTCTTTGAGCCTCGGTTTCTTTCTCTAGCAGCAAAAGTGGTGCCCTCTTCAGAGCCTTGCTGAAGGTCACAAAAGACACGATTCCTGCTAAGTACCTAGCACAGCGTGAGCGCTCTGCAAACGCCAGCCTTTGTTACTATTTGCAGCAGGTGGGGAAACCCGTGGGAAATCCGGGCGCCTCTGGGAAGCTGGGGGTGGTGGGCAGGCTTTCCCGGAGCCAGGGGGCGGGGTAGGGGCGGAGCAACGCAGTCCGGGTCCCGCCTTCCCCCTCCGGCTCCTGGGGGCGCCCGTGGAGCTTCCCTGCAGCCCAAGGCAGCTGAGTCACGGTGGCCTGTCCGGCCGTTGGCCTTATCTCGAGACGTCGCTGCCCCCCGAAAGCCCCCAGCCTGCCCGACGGGTTACATCTAATTTGCGCCAAGTCCCTCTGGTAGTTCTTGGAAAAATTCCCAGGGGCCCATGAGTTTGGGGTCCCAAGGAAAGAGAGAGCCTCCTTCCGGGCTGTCTGGAGGTATCCAGGAACCCCTTGCCTAGAAAACTCTCCCTGCGCCTGCCGGCTCAGTGTCTTATCTTTCCACCATTAACTAAACTTTCCTTGGGAGTAAGCGTTGTCTTTTGCAGATTTCTCTTTTAAAAGGCGCATTCCCACCCAATGCTTTTGAAAGGGAAACCAGAAGATTGGAGAACCGGCGGAGATAGACCCTAGGCGCCAAGAAGGGGAGGAGGATTGAGGGACCAGACTGGGATTTGGCTGCCTCCTAGTCTCCCTCAGGCTCCGCCTGCCCCTCTCCCAGCCCCCAGGACTCTAGGGGAAGTGCCGGGTGGGGGAGGGGGAACAGAGCTGACAGATTCTGTAAACAGAGCCGGTTTGGGCCTCGGCCAAGGACGGGGTGTCCTGGCCCAGCCTGGGTGTGAGGCCCATCCGCGGCTCTCCAGGACACCCCGCCCTGCCCGGCTAGCCCGGGGGTGCCCAGCCCACAGCCAGCTCCAGCCAGGATGTGTCGAGTTTTGGGAAGTGTCCAGTTCCCTCGTGGAGAATGTGCCCCCACTAGGGTCCGGAGGAGTGGGGGCTTCTAAGAACTGTCAATGATCATTCACCAAGTGCCAAACTTAGGCATAGGGACGGTCCTCTGATCCCTGCCCATGGGAAAAGCTGCTACTGGATTGTGGCCCCATGCCCATTTCCACCTCTGATCCTGCCCTATACCCTGCTCTTCTGCTATCTGGGGCAGAATCCCTATGGGGTAGAGAAGCTGAGAGAGGGGACTCAGGTTCTGAGAATACTTCAAAGCCCAGTGCTGCCGCCTTGGCTTGTTGCCAAATGTGGTGTCTCATGCCCATGGCCTCACAGGGGCAACCCAGAGAGCTGTAAGGAATGACCTGGAAAGGGGGATAGGGAAAGGACAGGCATACTCAAGGATATTCAATGTTGGAAGCAATAGCCAGCTGTGGGTATGAGGTGGGGAGAGGGGTCTCTGTGTGTTTAAGGGAACAGGTGACTCAGAGATACTGGCACCCCAGCAGGTGGAGATAGCTGTGGGCTATGCCTTAGAGGAGAATATGTAAGATACAGAGAAGGGTCCTGGTGGAGGAGGAGAGGTTGGCCATTGAAATTTGTAGGCTGGCCCACAAGTGCCAGTTACAGGTTCTAGACTTTTTTGTTGGGGTGATGTGTTCCTGGATGATAGTGGATGGGGTGGACAAAAGGTCCCAAGGACAAATATTTTTGGGAAACACTGTGTTCAAAAAAGCTAAGCACCATTTACTGGGCTTTATCAAAGCCTTTATTTCATATGACAATTAACAGCATTTTTCTTTTCCAAGAGTGGGGAGGGTATAGAGAAGTCCCCCGCACACCTTAAGGCCAGCCTCATGGGGCTTGTGCTCTTCTGAAAATACTGGGGCCCAAGGCTTAATAAGTATGTCTTTCTTGCTGACTCTGGCCCACATGGAATGGGTGGGCACATGTAGGCTTTCCTAGAAACCATGGCTTCCTAGAAACCCACATTCAATGACCATATCCTCAAAGAGGGGCCAGCCTATAGAAGCCAGGCATGGGTGATGGTCATAAGAGAATGTTTTATTAATGAGTTTGGCAGGCTGAAGGTTCTGGGTCCCAGGCTCTAGACAATATCCTACTCCCCAAATCAGGTCACCAGGACAGCATTGGTGAATCTGGAATACCTGGTCATGTAAGATAACAATATAGTGATGACATCTTGTATGCAGTGTGAAAGCAGGCTGAGAAGGGAGAGGTCAGTGGGAGATGGCACCTCTTGGGAAAGGCTCCAAGATGAGGTGGGGTGTGGTAAGCCTTTCCAGGTGGCTAAGTTTTAGTGGTATAGGGAGAGAGGACTGGCCTGGCCGGTCTGACCAGCATCAGGAGAGAAGGCTGGAAAGGCCCACAGAATCAGCTTCACTAGCTTCTTTGATGAGCTAGATCGCAGGCTGAGGTATGTAATGTGACTCTAAAGAATACATACTCCTGAGCCTTCTTTTCCATCAAGTCTCACTTCTGCCTTCATGGCCAGATAACTCTTCCAAGTCTTTCCCCTGTATTTTCCTTTCTTCCTTGTTCACATCACTCCCCATCCTGCCAATTTCCAATACCTGACCATGACACTGAAATGCTTTTGGCTGGCTGAGGGTCATCAGAGTCCTCCTGATTCTCAGATCCATTAAAATGTATTTATTTTTTTATTTAAGTAATCTCTATAACCAACATGGGGCTCAAACTCATAACCCTGAGATCAAGAGTTGCATGCCCCATCGACTGAGCCAGCCAGGTGCCTCTGATATATATTTTTTTAATAAATAACTTGATTGACATATAATTCACATACCATGCAATTCATCTATTTAAGGTATAGAATTCAGTAGTTTTTAGTATATTCACAAAGATGTGCAATGATCACTGCAATCACTTTTAGGGCATTTCATCACCCTTCTCCTCAAAAAATCATACCCATTAGGAGTCATTTCACTTTTCCCCCTATACCCTACCTCCAGGGCATTAGATAACCACTAATCTACTTGCTGCCCTTTTTTTATTATTATTAAGTAAACTCTACGCCCAACATGGGGCTCGAACTCACAACCCCAAGATCAAGAGTCACATGCTCCATCTACTGAGCCAGCCAGGTACCCCTATTTTCTCTTTATGGATTTGCCTATTCTGGATATTTCATTTAAGTGGAATCACACAATATGTGGTCTTTTGTCACTAGCTTCTTTACTTATGTAATGTTTTCATGGTTTATCCATGTGGTAGCATGTATTAGAATTTCTTTCCTTTTTATGGCTGGATAATATTCCATTTATTTGGTTTATCCGTTTATCAGTTCATGACTCTTGGGTTGTTTCTACTTTTGGAATACTATGAATAATGCTGCTATGGACATTTATGTATAAGTTTTTCTATAGATATATGTTTTCCTTTCCTATATCCCTAGGAGTAGAATTTCTGGATCATATGGTAACTCTATATTTAATCTTTAGGGGAACTGTCAGATTGTTTTCCAAAGCAGTTGCACTATTTTACATTTCTACCAGTAGTGTATGAGAGTTCTAATTTCTCCACATCCTTGCCAACATTTGTTATTATCTGTTCTTTTAATTGTAGTCATTCTAGTGGTATGTATGATGTAGTATCAGAGTATGATTTCATTTGCTTTTCCCTGATGACTAATAATGAGTATTTTTTCATGTGCTTATTGGCAATTTGTATATATTCTTTGAAGCAATGTATATTCAGATCCTTTGCCCATTTTTATTTTTTTTTTAATTTTTTTTTTAACGTTTATTTATTTTTGAGACAGAGAGAGACACAGCATGAACAGGGGAGGGGCAGAGAGAGAGGGAGACACAGAATCGGGAACAAGCTCCAGGCTCTGAGCCATCAGCCCAGAGCCCGACGCGGGGCTCGAACTCACGGACCGCAAGATCGTGACCTGAGCTGAAGTCGGACGCTTAACCGACTGAGCCACCCAGGCACCCCTGCCCATTTTTAAATTGAGCATTTGTCTTTCTACTTTTGAGTTGTAAGAGTTCTTTATATTTTCTAGATAAAAGCCCTTTGTCAGATATATGATTTGTAAAAATTTTCTACCATCATCTAGATTGTCTTTATACTTTCTTAATGTTGCTCTCTGTAGCATAAAATTTTTAATTTTGATGAAGTCCAAGTTTATATGTTTCTTTGGTTGCCTGTGCTTTTGGTTTCATGGCTAAGAAATGATTGCTTGATCCAAGTAACAGATATTTACATCTATGTTTTCTTTTAATGGTTTGAGTTTTATTTCTTACATTTGGATCTTTGATTTGGTTTGAGTTAATTTTTAGGTATGATGTGAGGTAGGGATCCAACTGCATTCTTCTGTACGTGAATATTCAGTTGTTCCAGCACTGTTTTTTCTTTTAGCCCATTAAATTGTCTTGTGCCCTTGTTGAAAATCAGTTGACCTTGAATGTAAGAGTTTATTTCTGAATTTTCACTTTTATTCTATTATCTGTGTGTTTATTCGTTATGCCAATATCACATAGTCTTGATTTCTGTAGCTTTGCAGTAAGTTTCGAAAGCAGAACGTGTGAGTCCTCCAACTTTTTGGTTTTTACCCAGATTGTTTTCATTGTCCTGAGTCCCTTGCATTTTCTACATGATATAGGATCAGCTTGGTAGTTTCTGCAAAGAAACTCATTGGAATGGGGATTGCATTGAATCTGTAGGTTACCATCTGAACAATATTGTCTTTTGATTCATGAACATAGGGTATCTATTCCATTTATTTAGGTCTTCTTTAATTTCTTTTTTCCCCTTAATTTCTCTCAAAAATGCATTATAATTTTCAGTATATAAGTCCTATATTTGCTTGATTATATTTATTCCTAAATATTTTATGTTTTATACTTTATGTTTTATATTTTATATTTGTACTTGATTCTATTTATTCCTAAATATTTTGTATTGTATATTTTATTAAAGAGATTGTATCAGTAATTTAAAATCTTTCCACAAAGATTTCTTTTTCCAGATAGAAAATACCATTCATATACAAACTTCCACAAGTTTAGAAGTTTCTACTCCCAAAGACTAAAGTTGTCCTTCTAACTCATTTCATGGATCTAATATGTCCCTGACCCCCAAATCTAACAGGGTCAATATAGGAAAATTGAAGGCCAGTCTTGTTTATGAACATGCATATAAAAACCCTAAACAAAGTATTATTAAAATTTATTGGGGCACCTGGGTGGCTCGGTTGGTTAAGCATCAGACTCTTGATTGTAGTTCAGGTCATGATCTTGGGGTTAGTGAGTTGGAGCCCCCTGTTGGGCTCTGTGCTGACAGTGTGGAGCCTGCTTGGGATTCTCTGTCTCTGCCCCTCCCCTACTCATTCTCTCTCCCTCCCTCCCTCTCTCTCTCTCCCTCAATAAATAAACTTTAAATTAAACAAAATTTAGCTCAGTCGGTTGAGCATCTGACTTCAGCTCAGGTCATGATCTCAGTTTGTGGGTTTGAGTCCCATGTTGGGCTCTGTGCTGACAGCTCAGAGCCTGGAGCCTGCTTCACATTCTGTGTCTCCCTCTCTCTGTAGTCCTCCCTGCTCACACTCTGTCTCTTAACAATAAATAAATGTTAAAAAAAACACATTTTTTAAATAATAAAATAAACAAAATTTATCATCATATAATAAAAAAGTTCATATGACCAAGTTATAATTATCCTAGAAATTTAAGCTTTGTTTAACTTTCAAAAACCAGTCAATGTAATTTATCACATTAATAGATTAAAGAAGAAAAATCCTATAGTTATCTCAGTGGATGCAGAAAAAGCATTTTATAAAATGCAACATCCATTGAATCAAATGGATAAATAGTGGGGGAAAAAAACAACCTTGAGCCAAACTGGAACTGGAAAGAAACTTCCTTAATTTTAAAAAGGCTGTCTTTTAAAAAATAACTAATGCAAGCATCATACTTAGTGGTAAAACATTGGAAATTTTCCTTTTGAAAATTGGAACAAAACAAAGATATCCATTACCACCACTTTTATTCAACATCATACTGGAGATCTTGGCCAACACAGTGAAGAAAGAAGAGGAATAAGGACTGGAAAAGGAAGAAACAAAATTTCCTTTATTTATAGATGTTTTGATAGTATACAGAGGAAATTTTTAAAATGCTCTACAGGTAATTAGAATTATTAACAAAGTCCAGCAACTTTCTTGGATTTAAAAAAAGTAAATATATACAAATCAATGTATTTAACAGCAACAAAAAGGAAATCATATTTTAAAAGGATAGCACTTAGAATATCATTTTAAAATATCAAATCACTAGGAATAAAGCAATAAAATTTGAATAAGTCTCCAATGCAGAAAAATTTACAGCATTATAGACAGAAATTAAAGATCTTAATAAATGAAGCTATAGTGTTCATGGATTGGAAGACTAAAATATTACAAAGATCATCAGTTCTTCCCAAAGTGATCTATAGATTCAATTTTATTTCTATAAAGTCTCATGCGGATTTTTTGTGGGACTGGACAAGATGATTCCAAAATTTATGTGGACATGCACAAGGCCAAGAATAGCTAAGTCACTCTAGAGGAAGAACGAGGTTAGAGGAATTGCTATTACTATATCAGATTACTATAAAGCTATAGTAATTAGGAGAGGGCCTGGATTTGGGGGATAGGCAGTTCAATAGAATAGAGATGAGATTACAGAAACAGAGCTGCACATATCTAGATGCTTGGTTTTGTTTTTTTTTTTTAATTTTTTTTTCAACGTTTTTTATTTATTTTTGGGACAGAGAGAGACAGAGCATGAACGGGGGAGGGGCAGAGAGAGAGGGAGACACAGAATCGGAAACAGGCTCCAGGCTCCGAGCCATCAGCCCAGAGCCTGACGCGGGGCTCGAACTCACGGACCGCGAGATCGTGACCTGGCTGAAGTCGGACGCTTAACCGACTGCGCCACCCAGGCGCCCCTAGATGCTTGGTTTTTGACAGAAGTGGCATGGTACAGCATTGGCAGAAAGATTCTTAATAAACTTGGCTGGAACAACTGAGGATCTATATAGGAAAAGAATGAAATTGAACCCCTACTTTACACCATACACCAAAATCAACTTCATGTGTATATGGACCTAAATAGAAAAGCCAAAATTGTAAAGTTTTAAAATAATAATGTAGAGGGGCACCTGCATGGCTCAGTGGGTTAAGCATCCAACTCTTGATTTTGGCTCAGGTCATGATTTCACGTTTTGAGATCAAGGCCCACATTGGGCTCTGCACTGACATCATGGACCCTGCTTGGGATCCTCTCTTTCCCTTTGTCCCTCCCCCGCACATGTGTGCGTGCACTCTCTCTCTCTCACAAAATAAATAAACATTAATAATAATAATAATGTAGAAAAATAACAATGTAGAAGAACATCTTCATAATCTTGGGTAGGGAAATGGTCTTAAACAAAACACAAAAAGCAATATTACAAAGGAAAGACGGATAAAATGAAGAATTTATATTCATCAAAAGACAACATTAAGAGAGTGAAAAGGCAATCTACAGAGTAGCAGAAGATAATAATAACAGATAAAACTATCAAAGGCTATGGGGTGCCTGGGTGGCTCAGTCGGTTAAGCGTCCAACTTCGGCTCGGGTCATGATATCATGGTTTGTGAGTTCAAGCCCCACATCAGGCTCTGAGCTGACAGCTCGAGGCCTGGAGCCTGCCTCCGATTCTGTGTCTCCCTCTCTCTGCCTTTCTCCTGCTCATGCTCTATTTCTCTCTTTCAAAAATAAATAAAACATTAAAAAAAATTTTTTTTAAACTATCAAAGGCTTTTATCCAGAATATATACAGGACTCATGAGAAATAATAACAGAAGACAACCCAGTAGAAGAATGTGCATTCCAAATTCATCAAGCTATATACATTAAATATGTATAGCTTTCTGTATGTCAATCATACTTTAATAAAGTGGTTTTAAAATAAATGAGTAAATAATACAAAAAATAGAATAACTTGGGAAAAAGAAAAATGGGCAAAAGATAGGCACTTTGAAAAAAAGAAACACAAAGGCCAGTAACATAAAACTGTTCAAATTTTTTGGTCATCAGGCAAATGTCAATTAAAATCACAGTAAGATATCACTACATACTTACCAAATTGAATAAGCAAAAACATTCATCTATATAAATTTACATAAAGATGTACAAACATTTTGGAAAACAGTTCAGCATTATCCAAGTAAGCTGAAAGTAACATACACTACGAGCCAGCAATTCAATTCCTAGGCAAATATCCTACAGAAAAGAGTGTTAATAGGACAGGAAACATGGACAAGAATGGTCATAGGAGCTTGGTTTGTCATAGCCCTGTCATAAATCTGGTTCCCAGGAAACAGATGCTGAGATGGAGTTTGGAGCACAAGATATTTATGATGGACATTAGGAATCAACATCAATGAAAGGAAGGGAGAGGAAGCAGGATTGAGCAGAAGAAGTCCAACTGTGATGCACATTCATTGACGTCTAAGCCAAGTTGGCAGGGAACTCTGGAGCAAATATTGTGCATCTGGATTGTCCCAGATTGGATTAAAATGGCCCAGCCTCTATATCCCTGCTTTGTTCAGTCACTGGATGCCAGCTGCTCTGAAAAGGGGCAAGGCAGCCCTCTGCAGCTCAGGCAGACCCTGAATAAACTACTAGCTGCAGGTTTCTGCTTATCACACTCTCTGCAACTGGACAGCAAATCCTTCCTTGAGGAAGGATCTGGGTGACACATCTTTGCGTCAGCCACAAGCCCAAACCGGCAACAACTGAAATGTCTATCAACTGAGCAAATGAAGGTTAAACTCTGCTTTGCTCATACAACATACCCATAATTTCCCCGTGTTTCCACATGGCACTTTTGTGTTCCATCCGTCCCAGGGCAACCACAGTTCCCATCCTTGCCAGTACTTGATTTGGTCAGTCTTGTTAAATTCTGATCCTTCTAGTGGGTTCATAGTTTTCATTTATATTTTCCTAATGACAAAAGATGTTGAGCATCTCATGTTGTTTATCTGTTACCTAAATAACTTCTTTGGTAAAGTCTTCTAAAATTCAAGTCTTTTGCCTGTTTTTAAATTGTGTTGAATATAATTTTTGTATAAAATTTGTATATATAATTTGGATATGGGTCATACATATAGGCCTCTAATCCATATCATATAATTTTTATATATAGTATAAATGATATATGTATGTGGTATGAATTTGACATATGCCTATCCAATAGTCCCAGGACCATTTGCTGGAAAGATTGTTTGCTCCCCATTGAGTTGCCTTGATACTGTTTTGGTTTTTTTGTGTTTTTTTTCCCCCTAAGTTTATTTATTTACTTTGAGAGGGAGAGAGAGAGAAAGAACACAAGTGGGGGGAGGGGCAGAGAGAAAGAGAGGATCTCAAGCAGGCTCCGTGCCATTAGCACAGAGCCTGGCGCAAGCCTTGAACTCATGAACTGTGAGATCATCAACTGAGTCGAGATCAAGAGTCGGTTGCTCAAATGACTGAGCCACCCAGGCGCCCCAACCTTGGTACTATTTGTTAAAAATCAGTTGATCATGTATGTGTGGGTCTATTTCAATCTTTATACTAATATTACATTTTTTACACTAGCTTTTTAGATCACTTGAATTCATTTAGTGTAAGATTTAAGGTAAAGATCTGGATTTATTTTTTCTCAAATAGTGACTTGTCCCTGGGGCAGGGGGAATCATGCTTTTTATCTCTACTGTTTTGAGGGCAAACTTTATTTTATAGAGATTTATTATGCCATATGTAAGACTCTATTTCTGGATAACTCTCTTTCATTGATGTGTCTGTAGTTTTATTTTTCGGTTCTATGAAGAGAGTTTTGAGTAATATTTCTATGTGGGAGTAAAGAGGGAGCACAGGCCTCTACCTGCTCTGGGAATACTGCTCTTCCTCAAACCTCCAGACCACCATCAGAGGAGTGAAGAGGGCTCCCGACAGGTGCTCTCTCCTCTCCCCTCCCAACAAACCCAGCCTGGCCACCACCCTCTGCCTTGGGCTCCTCGGGACTGCTCTCAACAGCCCCTTTATCCCTGTTCATACCAGTCCCACATGAAGTCCAGAATTCCAAAGGTATCCTTCACTCCAGGACTCTAAGCCCCATGTGCCTCTGCATTACCCTTTTCTGACCTCATCGACTACCCTACCCCATGTCTAGAAATCCTTTCACTGGTCTCTGAAACTCATGGTCTGGCATCAGTGAATTTCCCCATATCCTCAACCTCATTTCAGAATGTCATCTTTGCTTTCTTGCTCTAATGGAAAACTGCCTCTCCTGTAAGGACTCCGCTTTCCCTTCAGCCTCTCAAGTGGTGGCTCTTTCCCCTACTGTGGTCCTTGTGTCCCTGGTGGGATCGGGAATGACCATTTTGCTCCTCAGTGTCACAGTTTGCCCTCCTCCTTGGAAATACCCATGTCTGGAAGCCATGTCATCAGACAAGACCACCCGTTCCTCCACTTTTGACAGCCATTGACAGGCCCCCTTGGTCTCTCCCCCTTGTTCTTTGAAGATTTTAGCTCCTGGCCCATCCTAGTTCCCCACCTTTCCTCTCCAGGGGCACTCCTGCCTTAGTTTTTAGTTTCTCCATTCATGTAAATGAACCAGCTCTTTCAGCCCCTTGGCCTCCTCTTCACAATCTTGGCTTCCGTAGTACCTCAGCCTCTTGCTCCAACAGCCAGACCTCCAACTGGTGGTTATCTGTCAGTACAGTACCTTCATTGACTGGGTGATCTGTGTCCCCTCTCAGTAAACAGTACCTCTCTCTCCACCTCACTCCTTCTTGTGCCCCCAATCCAACAGCTCATCTTGGAGCCTACTGATCCAAGCAAATATTCATGTTCCCTTGCCTCCTCAGTCCCCCTTCCCTTCTTACCCAACTCACATTCCATGGTCTGATGCCATACTCTCTCCCTCTCCCCTCCCTGTAGAATGGTCATCTGGCAAAACCACAGCCTTGGTTAAACTCAGCCCTCTATCTACCCTACACCTGCATCCACAGACTGCCTGGGACAAATAAAAACCCACAATGGGCTGACCAGTCTCACTTTGAATTAATGAACCCAAGCCTCCCTCAGTGAGACCTATAGGCTGCCCAGAAATCGTACCACACCTTCAAGGGCACTTACACTCTCTCTCTCAGCCGACTGCCTCATACCTCCTCTTCCACCTCACTCTCAGCTGACAACCTGTTCCTAGCTTGCTAAGAAAATAGAAGCCCTCACCAGAGAAGTTCCACGGGCTCCACCACTACTTCCCCCACCCACTTGCATCTGTGCTCATCAACTCTGGTTTTCATTTTGCTAATATGGGTGAACTGTCCATGCTCCTATTTAAGGACAGTCCCCTTTTTTGTACACCAGATGCTATCTCCACCTGTCTACTCAAGGACTTCACTCCAACATTTATCCCTTTTCTCACCTACATCATCAAAATTCCCTCTCTCCAGGATTATTCCCATCAGTACACAAAAATACTGTGATTTTTCCATCTTAAAGAAAAATCATGTCTTGGCCTTATATCCCCCTCAAACTCTCACCCAATTTCTCTGCTCCTTTTTATGGCCCAACTCCTAGAAGGAATGGACTCTTCTTGCTGTCTCAAGTCCTCTCCCTGCTTCCTTTCTCCCATCAGGCTTTAGCCCCCACCACTACAGCAAAGCTACCTCTGTCAAGGGCTCTCCATGTTCTCAAATATCAGGCTTCACCTTGCTTGCTTCTCAGTAGCATGTAAGAGTTCATCTCTCCCTCCTTGGCACCTGGATCATCACCACCCTCTCGTGGTTTCCCTCCTACCTCTCTGGGCGCTCATCTTCTGTCTCCTTTGCTGGCACTTCCTCATCTCCAAGGCTCAGTCCTTGGACCTCTTTTAATCTCTTATCTTCTTGCAGTCCCTTGATAATCTCCTCCAGTGTCCTGGCTTTAAATAACATTCCGTTGCTGACAACTTGCAAATTTATATCCCTGGCCTAAGCTTTTTTCTGAATTCCAACTTATATTGTCTCTAGGCAGACTCCTGAAGCTGAATCACGGCCGCCCCCCCGGCCAATCAGTTTCAAGCTCACTAGCTCTCCCCCATCCCATAGCTGGCCCACTTCCCTGTAGATTTTGAGTTTTGAACCCAGATCTAGAGGATGAAGATTAAGACTTTCCTTTGCACAGGCCTGTGGAGTGAGGGCAGTTGGAGTGGGGGCCAGTGGCTCTGTGCACATTGCAGGCTGCTTGATTCTCAATCCATTTTGGGCTGGTGAGCAGCTCAGTGTGAAGCACTCCTGGCTAGTTCAGGGTGGCCACTCAAGGTGGCATCTCATGGGCATACAGGTACCTAACCACCCCCACTCCCCCCCCACACACACACCTGTACATTTTGCCTGCTCTGTGTCTCCTTCCTACCTTCCTCTCCAGGTGCAAGGACACAGTGACCTTCCCAGAAGGCCCGATCCTGAGGACACTGCCCATCCATCTTATGGCCTCCATCCAAGCTGGGACTCTGGACTTCATAGCTCTCTGGGATCCCATGGGGACCAACCCAACTGGGGAGCTCTGTGAGGCCCTTCTGGTTTCTTTCCCACCTTCTCAGGGCTCACTTCTCTGGAGCCATACCTGACCTGGGAAATCCACCTGGACTCTCAAGGTGGATTACCTCCCCCGAGCCCAGTACCCACAAATGAGAGACCAAGAGTGTGGTTCACTGCAGCAGGAGGTGTCTGTCCCCCAAGAAGCTGCCTGAGTAGGCTTCTCAGCAGCAGCTAGGATGAAGGGCAGTTTACCCCTCCCCATACCACTCAGGGCTGCAATTTTGCAAACCAGGAATTAAAGGCTGGAATACTCAACGCCCTGTGGTCTCCCGAAGTGGGAGGACTCTAAAGGAGGATCAACTTCCCTTAGAAGCCAGGCACATTGGCAAGAAGTACTGGGTAAACAAGCAATCTTGGGGCAATGCTAATCTGCTTTTTCCTCTTCTTCAGAGTGTCTGACTGCGTCTAAATTGAATTATTAATCTAGTCCTGTGTGCCCGTGTCACTTTTCCAGACAACCAGTTTATTCTTGACTCGCCCACTATCAATTTCAACATGCAATTTGCAATGAAATTTGACTGATCAGCACTACCGTAATTAGTTGCAAATGTCTGTGCTTGTATTTGTTTGGTGTAGGGGCTTTTTCATTAAAGTGACGGAGGCCAGTAAACACCATGACTTTGCTCTGGGACACAGGACTAGTGGCAGTTATGTTTTGGGCCAGGGCTAGGCTGACTCACAAGAGAGGGTGGGCATTTGGAGTTGTAGCACCAGGAACTGTGTTTTCCCCTTTAACACCCTTGTGTTCACAAAGAGCACTCACTCTAGGTTGGACAGATGATAACATGTGCAATCCATGAGGAAGAAGTGAACTGGAGTTCCCTTGCTTGGTCTCTCCCTTAAGTCTCCCGAGATCTGCTTGCACACCTCCAGTAACAAGGGGCTTTTATCTGGTAAGGCAGCTCTACTTGTGAGAAAGTTCTTCCTTGCCTGGGCTCCCACCTGCCAGCTGTAGGACTGTCCCACCTAGTCCAAGGTTCTGGTCTCAACTCACAGACTGTCACATTGAATGAACTTGGGCCGGTTGCTAAGCCTTATTTTATCCATCCGAAAAAGGGAAATTATCCAATGGGTTTGTCTCCAGGATTGTAACAGTCAGAGTTTCTAAATACAAGCAACAGAAATTGACCTTTAACTTAGGCAAATTGACTTAACTGACTTAAGCTAAATTGATTTAAGCAGAAAAATAATATTGAGCAGCTCAGAGAATCTCTTGGCAAAGCAGAAAAGCAGCCCTGCAGATGACGTGAAAAGACAATCATACTGAAAACTGGCTCAGTCAGGACCTCATTGTTCTCACTGTTGCCACCACCATCGTGCACTAGACCCTATAGGCTAGGCTGCTGTATCCTGCCCAGGTTCTGTGCTGTCACCATCTCCACCACCACTGTGGGTGGCCGGCTGCACCCACAGTAACCACCAAGGAGAACCCTCTGTGATCCCTGCTTCTTTGGGTCACTAGTTCCTGGGTCACTGTCTGGAGCCTTTGTGCCTGAATGGCAGAGCCTCAGTCATGGGCCTTCACCCAGCCACGGGGAGGCTGGGAAAAGTATGCACATGGTACTTTTAGCCTCTGTAGTGGGAAGTGGGCTCTGCCTCAGAATGAGGGGAATTCCCCATCACAGGAAGAGGGTTCAGATCCTGGGTAGCCAAAAAGAAGAACAAAGAATCAAATAATAGGGTAGATGTTAAAAGAGGTTTGAAAAGGTATCAAGCTCAACATACCTACCCAAGATTATTATTAATTCTATTAATATTTCTGCAGATACAGAGGGAAGATAGTTATGATTCCTGCCCTCAAAGCACAGCACAATCAGGGAGTAAAAGGCACGGGCCAAAGGACTCCTGTTCTAGGCAGGGGACGCCCCTGTTGAGAACTGTTGTCGTTTCCCTGCTTAGTAACTGTCCCTCCTCTTCTGGAAATAGCAAACCAATTTTCATCCAAGAAAGTACTCCTCTTATCATTTTCAGCTCATGTGCTTCAGGTGGAGTAACTCCCTGGCTTGAGAGTCACAAGTGAATCAGGCCTGGACAATCAGAGTTGCATAGTGCATTAGGCCCTTTGCAGGGTTGCACAATGGCTGGTTTAGGGCTGAGCATGGGATGTAAGCTGAGCCATGAGGTCCAATCAGAGCCAATACTAAGTATTTGAGTATTCTAGGAAAAGATGTTGTCCTTTCATCTGGACTTAGAGATGTGAGGGTGTCAGCTTGGAGCTGCTGGCAGCTGTCTTGTCACCACACTTTAAGAAAAGGGCCAATCCTTAAGGAAGCAGAAATGAAGAATGCCCTGGTCTGGATGACATAGTTGAGCCCCTGGGTCAAGGTGTGCCTGAAGCCCCTGAATTTTTCCATTATGTAAAACAACCAACCAAACAAACAAATAGTTCTCTTTTGCTTAAGCCAATTTGGATTAGTTTCATATAACTTGAAACTGAAAGAATTCTAATTGGTTCTCCCACATACACCCTGCCTCAGCATCAGCCTGGAACCAATTCCTGTGGAATGTCCACAATGAAATCACCAGGGGGCCTTCTCTCTGGTATTGTTCTTTACAGCCCCCTCGTAATGGACAAAGTTATCCCATTTTGTATATGGGAACACAGGGGCACAACTGAGCAACAGCCTGGGGGATTCAGGATCGACCTAGAGCCCAGGTCTCTGAATGAGGGGACTCTAGTACCATCTCCAACCTCTCCTTATCTCAGCAATAAGTCCACAGAAGTCAGTATGGGAAGTATGGCCTGGAAACAACCTGATCACATGGCTGATGGAGTAGTTGGTAGGATATTTAGTCAAGCACACCCGTTGTCCATGTAGAGCTAACAAACCCAGCCTAGGTCCATGACAAAATTCTTCCTGGCATCAAGGTAATAACCAAACTGGCCCAGGTCTTCTCCAGGATATCTCTAGGGCTCTCTCTCACACTTCCTCACAACCTGCCTCCCCCAAGGGGGCTGTGAGTACTGCCTTCATTATTTCCTACAATGTTTAGTAAGCTAACCATGGTGTTTGCTCTTAATGATGAGTCCTTCAAAGTGATGGAGAGCATTGCTCAAGCCTTAAGGAAGCCACTGTCTTTCCCAAGTAAGACATGGAGGGAGGTTTCTTGCAGAGATGCAATGAGCTCTGTTCCTTCTAAGGATTGAAAATCTGGGCCAGGGAGAGCAACATGAGGGCATAATCCACCTCTGAGAAACTCTCCTTGCAGGTGTTGCCAGTGGGAAGGAATCAGGGTCCCATGAACTAGAAGCTGCTCAGAAAGGAATCAGATGAGGACCTTCCGTACCAGGCTCTGGGAACAGCCTGCCAGTGCTGCTGCAGCCCTGAGCTGCTAAGTCAGTTACACAGGTAGATTGGCCCTGGTACAAGTGGAGAGACCTGCTCAGGCACATGGGGCCTCTGCTGTACTTATGGCACTGTGTGACAACATTGGGATGCCTGAACCTACATGGATCCTTACTGCTTTTGTCCATGGTCAGAAAAGTGGGTTTCATAAGATGGTCCCAGCTTCAAATATGCCTCCTAGTTGTCAGACCCCAAGTTTTGATTTGAGGTCCTGAAACTACAGGTCCCATGGATGCCTAAACAGGACTCTGTGACCTATAGGCCAAGGATCTGGTATTGCATGTGTCCTGCAGGCCCCAGTGTCCCCCATAAGCCCATGAAGCACAATTGTTAGCAGGCGGAGGGTACATCCCATGGATGTATGGGCATCATTTGTGAACCAGTTTTGGAATCGGGCTGGCAAGTGTTTGCAGCCTGAGAAATGGGTTGGGACATTACCTGTCCCCAGAAATGTAAGTAGTTCTAGAAATATCTATCTGAAGTTTTAGCCTGAGCTTTTAAAAAATCCTTTGAAAACTATCAGCAAGTAGGTATGTTTTAAAGCTAAACATAAGCATGTCTGATATCCCAACAATTCCACTTCTAAGTACATATACTCAGCAAGGGTACATACATGTCCCAAAAGACATGTACTATTGCTGGAAACAACCCAAATTTCCATCAACAATGATATCAACAAATCAGTGGTGGTACATTCATAAAACAGAGAATAGCAATGAAACTGAGCAAACTATTTCATAGTCAATAACATGGGTGAATCTCACTGAGCAAGAGAAACCAGACATAAAAATAGCACATACTATATGATTCCATTTATATAAGTTTTCAAAAATAGGCAAAACTAATCTATGGTGACAGAGGATACCATAGTGGTTATCCCTGGGGTCAGTAACTTACAGAGGGCACTAGAGGTTTGGGGGGCTGGTATTGCTGTTTTTGGTCACATAGGTAATAGTTACAGAGGTGTGTTCACAGAAGCTGTGAACTTATGAGCTGAGCGCTTTTCTTCAAGAATATTAGATTTCAATTAAAATGTTTATTTAAAAAAGATAAATAACCCCTCTGACCCAATCAATCCCAGCAGAAATTTCAGAGAGCCTGGAAATTGAGCATCTGTTTCTGTAGTACCTTCCTCTGATCCTTAGTTTTTTGGGTTCTCAGATGTCCTATGCATTAAGGTCAGCCACCAGAGCTGTGGGGACAGGGGCAAAGAAGAAGAAGGTGGCTTTGTGCTCCGAGGGCACAAAGGTCTCCAGAAAAGACCAGACAGACCACTGTAGGTGCTTAGCCGGGGCTCACGAAGGTCCACACTGAGGTCAGCCCCCCGCAAGCCTTCTATGAACCAGATAAATTCCTTTCCCAGCCCTCTGAAAGAGAAAAAGGGAGTACATCTTGTTGTAGGGCTAAGGCAGGGAAGGGGCAGAGGGGTCAAGTTGGTGCCCACTTTAGACTTGGCATTGGGTCCAATTTCACTCGAGTCCACATTGTTCAAACTCTCCCAGATTGTCAACTGCCTGCTGGCTCAGCTTAATAGCACATAGTACATGACCTGGCACTTGAGAGGTTTCTAGTGTGTTCATCTAAGAAGAGGGGTCGTGGAGTCAATTGCTCTATTGCACCTTCTCTTGGGGAGGAGAGCTCCCCACCTCAAATGACTGGAAGAAAGGGAAAGAGAGGCTCCTTGGACCATTCCAGTATTAGGAGGCCCTAAAATTACCTTTCACATAGTAGGTGCTTCCTAAGCTTTGTTGAAACATTAGTTAGTTAGGATGGAGTTTCCAGTCCTGGGAACAGGATCTGGGTCTGCCTTAAAGCCAAACAGGCTGTGGGCTATTTGTGGCTTAAAGCCAAATAGGCTGTGGGCTTGGCCCAGAGGGATCAGGACCTGTCTGCTCTAGGCCACACAGAAGTCCTGGAGTGCCTGAGTCATTGGAGAGGACTGTGTCAGCTTAGAGGACTAGGCACTGAAGTCAGAGAGATGCAGAGCCTACCTACCTTCACCCCACAGTGCAAAGGGGCAAACTGAGTCTTAGAGAAACTCGGTACCTTGTCCCCACCTCACAGCTAACCCAATAAATCCTGGATTAGTGCTGTGCTATGAAGCCTCCTCTATTCTCTCTCTCCTCTAGCTCTGAGTTTCTTCACAGAAGCATCACTGCCCCCTCAACACACACCTACACCTGGTGCACCTCAAGCATTCCCACCTTCTGTCTGTCTCTGGAACAGGGGTCAACAAACTGTTTGTGTCAAGGGTCAAACAGTAAATACTTGAGACTTTGAGGTGGTCTGTGTGTCCATACAGTCTATGTCACAGCTCTTCAACTCTGCTTTGTAATAAGAAAACAACCAGAGACGATATATAAGTGAATGGACATGGCTGTGTTCCTTGATTTATGAACATGGAAATTTGACTTTCATGTAACTTCCACGTGTCATGAAATATTATTCTTCTTTAATTTTGTTTTCAACCATTAAAAAACATAAAAACTATTCTCAGCTCATGGGCTGTTCAAAAATAGGCATAGGGCCAGATCAGGTCCTCAGACCATAGTTTGCTAATTCTCTGTTCTAGAATGTGCTGTCCTGGGGCCCATGCTCCCAGCGTCACTGAGGTGGGAAGTCGTGTCCTCCTGAAATGCAGGTAGTAATAAAGTAACCAACCGTTCTGGTTTGCCCAGGGCTGAGGGGTTTCCCAGGATGTGGAGTTTTTGGTGCTAACACCAGGGCAGATTTAAAAAAAAAAAAAAAAAAAAAAAAAAAAAGGATAGTTTGTCACCCTACGTGGTAATCATTAACCCAAAGAGGAGACAGGCTTAAGGAAGCACCAGCCAGGATTCTAGCATGGCCCCCTAGGGGCTGCCCCACGCACCACCTAGTCCCTGTGGTTTGTGGTGGAGACTTGACCCACTCTGCCTGGCCCAAGGCAAGGAGATGCCCCCCTCCTCCAAGAAAGAAAACCTCTGTGGTCTGGGTGCTCTCAAAAGGCAGGAAGTTGAATCATCAGCTCCGGTAACGTCTCTGTCAGCCTGTGGGTCTGCCCAGGGAGTTCAGGGCTCTAGGCCCAGGGGGCTGGCTCTATACTTTGCTGCTTTCTCTGAACAGGAAAGCTCCAGAATAAGGTTTCCAGTGAGACTTCTGAAGAAATGAGAGCTGTTGAGTCAGACAGTGAGGAGAGCTGGATGGCAGGTCCCCTGGGGCTCTAGCCCAGCTCTGGCCTAAGCTTTCTGTGTAGCCTTCAGTGACTCCCTCACCCTCTCCGTTTCTTGGCTTTGTCTTCTACCACAGAAATGCTCATTCTTGAAATCCCCTTGAATTAAGAATGTGGATGGTGACCTAAGCGAGAGCGTTCTGGGTCAGTGGACAACCCATTCTAGGCTCTACAATCAGAATGCTCAGGCACACATCCCTGTTTCCCACTCACCCGGGAGCAGGACCTGACCAGCTAACCCCTTTCAAACTGGAGAAGCTTCTAGGAAGGTGACAATTATGGATTTAGGGGGCTAAAGGGGAGGGGCAAAGGAAGAGAAGCAGATTAAAGAAGGTTACCCACAGATAATAATGATAATCATACCACTTGTTTATTAGACAGTCACTATGTGCCAGCCCCTAGATGATCTTACTTGATCCTCACAATGACCCTTTCAGATAAAGACTGTCATTATTTCTACTTTATAAGTGAGGCAAATGAAGCTCAGAGAGATTATCTTGCTCACAAATAGCTACCAAGTGGTGGAACGGCCATTAACAGCTTTGTTAGACTGTACTTTTGAGGTTCTGGGACTCAGGAAGCCCACAGGGGGCATTAGGGAGGGATGAGCTTCCCAGAGAAGTCAAGGATCAGGTGAGGGAGAAACTATTCTTCCCGGTGCTGCGCAAAGACCTCCAGAGAACACACAGAAGTCTGGTGGCTGATGACCTTGGGGATTGTACCCCTGGCGGAGGCAGATCATGCTCTCACGGATTCCCCAGATGGTCTCTGAGGGCCTGGTGAGGAAATAGGACACACAGCAGGATTTTGCTGCTAAGAGGGAGCTGAGCATTTATTTCCTGAGCCAAGGCAGCCGGCTCTGCTCCAAAGGTGCCCCCTGAGTGTCTCTATGCTGTTCCCCGTCTTAGCATGGTGCTATGCTAAAGGTTCAGAGCCTTGCGGCCCATAACACACACTGCTTGGTTTCCCTCCTTCTCTGTGAGAGAGGGAACAAAGAATTCAGCAAGCCCAAGAGGGGCCAGTAAGGCCATTGACAGGGGCTGTTTCCCCAACTTGGCTGTCCTTGGTAACCCAGCAGGTAGATAATCCTGGGCAAAGAGGCCAGCCCAGCTGCCCAGGCTACTGACTGGACCCCCCAACATAGGCTCAGGTCTGGCCTGGAGATGCCTTCTCTCCCATGAGCAGCAGGTTCAAAGCCAGACAGCTATACACTTGACCATTCCTTACCCTCTCTGGGGCACCATGAAATTCTCCACACAGTTCTTAATCTAGAAAGTGCTCTATTAATGTTTGCCATGTGGGTACTAACTGGACAGGTAAGAGTGGGAATTTGAGAGGATTCATTAGCCTCAGGATCTGGTATGGGCTAGGCCTGGACTGGTACCTTGGGGTGGAGATTGAGGCCTGGAATTTGGATGCAGGGGTTGAGGCCACCCTCCTGACCCCAACCTGGGCCTGCACTGGACCCCAGGCCTTAGGAGCCAAACCATCCTTGCAGATTTTTGGCTTCTATACCCGGCTATTTTAGGCAGCCTAAAGCTAGACTTGATTGTGTCAAAACTGAAATAGCTCATTATTAGACATGGCTGGCTCACCCTTCCAAAGAAACCTTTCTGGAAGACTTGGGGTCTTGTAGTGAGCAAAACACCCCCCATCCCCCCGCCCACCCCCCAGCCCACACCTTCCTATCCTTCAGTCCCTCTGGCAGGTAAGGAAGAACAGTCCAGGCAGCCCGGCCTCATCCAGAGCTTTCGCACACAGTGTGGGCTCCATGGGCACACGTGGGACTAAGGGCCCCTGGCAACACAGTGCCTCTGTCCAGGTCTGGGCCCTGCCCCCAGCTCCTCCCCATGGGAGAAAGGGCAGAATAGGACTGGCCGGTTGAGGACACTGTGGGACTGTGCCCAGGGAGTGACAGTTCTGGGCCTCTCCCTGCTCCTGATGATTGCCAGCAGGGGTGTGGAGCCCAAGAGGGAGGCCCCAATCCTTCCCCAGTCCAAAGGCCACTAACAGCCCAGTGGCTGGGAGTATGTCGAAGAGGCTGGGTCTTCAGGCGGGGAGGTTCAGGACAAAGGAGGATGGGCAGGAGAGAAGGAAGAGGCTGGGCTTAGTTCATATCCTAGGGCCCGAATGCATCTCTGCCTGGGTCAGGCTGGGCTTGGAGCTGCCCTCAGCTGCCCCCCACTGTACAGCCTGCAGGCTCTGGACAAAGCTCTGCATCATAGCCTGTCTTCTTTGGCCCCTCCTGCTCCTGGGTGGCAAGTCTCCTGTAGGACTTGAGTGAAATATCACCAGATTTCCAGGTTCCGGAGGCAAGTCCCTGCCTAAGCCACTCCCATCAGAGAGTCTCCCTGCTCTGCCCACCCCACTCCCCGGGAAGGGATACTTGTCCTCATTAGGGGTGGATGCTGTCAGACTTGCCCATGGTGGAATTTCTGAGCCTGGGCAGTTAGGTGAGAGAAATCTTTGGGTCAGAGAGCCCTTTGTGAGCCCCTCAAATTGAGTCAGCTAGGCAGTGCTCCGCTACAGCCCTGTTCACTGTAGGGGCCAAGTGGCCTTCATAGGTCCCCCAGTGTTGGAAGTGGGGACACCTCAGAACTCTCAGGGAGCTCCTAGCAGATGCAGTGTGGCCAGAGCAAAGGGGACAATTCAACAGCTAGGGCCATTGGTGCAGAAGTTAGAGCTCTGCCTCCCCCATCACAGGGACACCCAGGCTCGGTCAGAAGCCTGGGCAGAGATGGTGTTGAGGGGAATATGGAAATAGCCGAAGGGCTACACTCAAAGCCTCTGGCTTCCTGATGCTAGGCTTGGCATGGGGTGGGGAGGAAGCTGAAGAGGACAGACTGAGAATCTCAGAAATCAGAGAAAGATTTCCTACAGAGACAAGTCTGCCGCATGAGATGGAAAAGCTGTCGAGATGGGGGGAGCTGGGAGCAAGTCTGTAGGTGGAGACATGCTAACAGGTGTATGGACCAGTGAGCTGCCCCCAGGGGAAACGTGTACAAAGCTTTTGATGAAACAGCAAGCAGCAGAGTGCTCTGGTCCTGAGCTCCAGGCCCTTGCAAGTCTTCACTGACTGTTACGGGTTGAATTGTGTCCCACCAAAAATGTCCTAATCCCTAGTACCTGTGAGTATGTCCTTATTTAGAAATAGGCTATTTGCAGATATAATCCAGTTCAGATGAGTCATTAGGGTGGACCCAAAGCCAATATGACTGATGTCCTTGTAAGAAGAGGGGAATTGGGACACAGTCACAGGCACATGTGGAGACACACAGACACAGAAGGAAGAGACCATGTAAAGATGAAGGCAGAGATCAGAAGGATGCAGCCACAAGCCAAGGAATGCCTGGAGCTACCAGAAGCTAGAAGAGGCAATGAAGTATCCTCCCCCTTGAGGCTTGGGAGGGAGCCTGGCCCTGTCAACACCCTCATTTTGGACTTCCAGCCTCCAGAGTTGTGAAAGAACAATTTTCTGTTGTTTTAAGCCATTCAGCATGTGCTGCTTTGTTATGGCAGCTCTAGAAAACTAACACACCAGGCTGATTCTACTGCCTGGAATGCCCTTCTAGCTAGTCTGGTCACTGCCGTCATACAGGCAGCCGAGGGTGGCTTCTCTGTGAGCCCTGACAGCGAGCCCTTGTCCAGTCAATCGGTAAGGTCTGCATGCCAGCCTGCCTTCCCGACTAGACTGTAAGTTCCTTCAGGGCAGGGCCTGGCCTGGAGTAGCGCAGCACAGTTCCTGGTACACTGTGGGTGCTCAGTCACAGAGAGGTGACTGAAGGAATAGTTGAGGGGTAATGAGTGCCTTTCAGACTGGGGCATGTCATCTACTCCTCTACAGCCTGTTCTAGCTTGGGTGGGAACAGGGCAGTCCACAGAGAGGTTATAGCATCATCCCCACAGGCCACTCCCAGCTCTTCTACCGTCCAGCCCCCTCCCAGCCTTGTGTGAGCCTGAATAATTTGGGGAAATTCCTAACCTTCCCTTTCAATCTGGCCATTGGCTCTAAGAGTTTGCCACAACATAACTTCTCAGGTCCCTCCAACAAGGGGACTGTGTCTGTGGCTCGATGACTCATGCACACTGCTCCATCCCGCAGCCTTGGGCGGGACCCAGGGCTGGGGATAGTGCCAGCCAGGGCAGGCTAAGAGCTGGGACATCCCATTGCACCAGCCCAGTCCCCAGGAACGGAGTGTGCTCAAGGCTTCAGGACAAAAATCTGGAAGCAGGGAGGCAACACTCATTTGAGCTGAGATCTGAGAGGCAACAAGCAGCAGACAGAGGCAACAGTGAGTTCAAAGGCCCTGAGGTAGGAGTGATCAAGAACTGAAAAGAAGGCAGAGGAGGCTGGGGCATGCTGAAAGAGAGGTCATGGGTAGGACATATGATTAGACTGAGGTCATCTGGGTAATACAGGGTAATGTCTCCATCTCAAGGCCCTTGATTTAATCATGTTTGCAAAGTCCCTTTTGCCATGTAAGGTAACATATTCCAGGTTATGGAAAGCACACCATAAACATTTTGGGAGGGCATTATTCTGCCCACTGCAGTATCTCGCTCATCCTCTTATCTGCCTCTCACTCCATTGCTACATTTCTGTTCACCTATCTATCTACCTATTTGGATTTGACCATGGATCTACTAACTTTGTCACCTGGCCACAAATTATCTCCCTTCTTACCCCTTTATCAAGTATCAACAAGTTATTTATCAACCTATCATTCCTCCATGGCTTTCATCATTCAATCTGATAATTGTATGATCCCCCAGCCATTGGTCCAATAAACTAATTTTTAAACTCAATCTATCATTTGATAGTCCTCTGTACGTGATGAATTATCAGTCATCTAGCTCCATATTTTTATATGTGTCACATATGTGGACATTCCTTCTAAACACCTACAAATAAATTGAATAAATATTCATGACTGCTTGCCATGTGCCCAATTCTATGTCATGTGTGGGTGAGATACAGGGTTGTTCATACCCCTGGTAACCATATTGGGCCCTTTTTCATCATTGTCATCATCACTGTCGATGCCATCACTGCCAACCTATGCACACTGTCCAGTTTTGTTATCCACGTAGGGATCGTTTTTATATGGACTTACCAGCCAAATCCAGGCTGTTCTAGTCTGCCTTTTGCTCACTAGCCATCCTGTGTATAAATAATGCAGACCCATTTTAACTTGATCTCAGATAAAGTGTATGTAGAAAACTGTATCTGCTGGGCAAGCATC
Source organism: Panthera tigris (assembly GCF_018350195.1). NCBI lineage: Eukaryota > Metazoa > Chordata > Mammalia > Carnivora > Felidae > Panthera > Panthera tigris. The sequence goes on from NC_056660.1 coordinate 110,725,454, forward strand.
TTATGCCTCGAATAACAAATCCTAAAGTTAAATGGAAATTATTTTTAGGTTGTCTAGGCAAATAGCACAGAGGATGGGGACTCTAGACAGGCTACATTAGGTGTATCTGGACACACGCAGACACGCAACACACACATACACATGAGCATGGGTACACACAAATGCACACATGCACACAGTCTTTCTTCTGCTCCCACATAGTGAATCCTTCCTGGCTCATTCACACCTTGTGTGTATGTGCACACACATGGCCAAAGTGGACACTTGAACACTGATTCATGCCCTAACCCATCTTGTTTCCAATCTAGGAATCTCACCTCCCCACCTGAGCTGTGAGGTTTTCCAGAGCAAGAATGGTACTTGCCGTTCCTTGGGCATGCCCTCCCAGCCTGGACAGCCAGCAGACTAGACACTTAAGAGCTGTGTGCCTTTCCTTGAATTCTAAGGGCAGCTGGGGATCAGAAAAGTAAGCAGCTAGATGCCCAATGACAGAGGGTCTTCAGGGAAGTGCCTTCTGCCCCTTAGGAATCTGCCTCTCTTGCCCCAGCTGGATGCCAGTGTCTACAGGCTTTCCTTCTTCTGTAGAACTTTCCTAGAGCCTAGAGGAACTGTATTAGGTGGATGATCTTCCTGGAGCTGGCCTAGCTGGGGATCAGCTTGACAAGAATTCCCTTGTTTCCAAGCATGTCCATTGCACAGGCATCCAGGGCCAATTCCTGTCCAAGTCTCTCCCCAGGGCCCTGGCTGGAGATCTAGTACATTTTGAAGGAGGTTGCCACCTGCCAGAGCTGCAGGTCCTGGATGTCCACCAGTTACAGTGGCTAAGGCCACCCCAGGCTCACAAGTCACTTTGTCCACAGCCATAAGGGAGGAACAGCTTGCTCACTAGTGCCTGCAGGAGGCTCCTAAGGCAACCACCTTGGACTCTGGAGCACTTCCCAGCAGTGGGAAGCTGGTCAAGGCCAGGACACCATTAACGAAGCCTTGACTGGAGTGAGGCATCTCAGGGCCAGCTGCCCTTGCTGCTTCTGGTTCCACGCTGAGGCTAGATTCTGTCCACATACTTGACCCCATCCAAATCCAATTAATGCCCCTCCTCCATCCTGTGGTATCCTCAGGACAGGGACTTCATCTAACACATCTCTGTAAACTGAAGCTAGCCTAGACCAACCGTAGGAATTGTATCTGCACCTGTGCACAGCTCACACCAACATCCTGTGGGCCCAGAGCCCAAGTCCTAGCCTGAAGCAGTCTCCACTTCTGCCTCCCAGTCCAGAGCCCTCACTCAGTGGGTTTCATTAACTGTTTAGAGCCCAACACCTAATGAATAATCCCCACATTTGTTTCCTGAGGAACCAAGCTGGGCCAGGTATCCTCAAGCCAAATGTTCTGGGAAGAAATGGTAGTCCATCTGTCAGAGGAGGGAGCTCCTCCAGGAGGCCGTGATGCTCAGAAACCTCCTTTCTCACACTGATTCCCAGTCGCAGCCTGGCCCATGTTTAAGTCCCAGCAGGCCAAAGGCCAAGTGGAGCTTTTCCATGCCCCTGCTGGAGCTCAGTCTCCATGAGAAGGCTCTGGAATGAACTTAGAATCCCAGAGAGACCCTAATGCTGGGGCCCAAAGAGGGCCAAACAGGCCCCAGGCCACCAGGAGTCAGCACTGGGGCTAGACCAGAGGGCTAGACCAGAGGGCAGACTTCCTGGACAATGCAGTCCATGGTTGGGCTGGGGAAACATGTCCTGCCACCCCCATGATGCTTTTGTCTCTGGAGAATTCTAAGCACCTATGGTAAATGCAAAGGGCTTCTTAGGGCTTCCTCAACAACCATGGGGTTGACTCTTCCTTTTCATCTTCACAACTCCTACGTTAACCCTTCACCTCTTCCCAACTTCACTTCTTACACTACAACACAGGCAACTCATCAACAATTTGATGAGTATCTTTCAGATGCTTTGTTTTCTCTATGAAATTATGTATATCTGTGTGTCTATGTTCAGATAAAAATGTAGGCTTTTTAAGGTGTTTTTTAATACAGATAAAATCTTATTATACATATTACCCCGAAACTTGCTTTTTGTTTTCACGTGTACAGCATAATGATCTGATATTTGTATATCCTGAAACTTGCTTTTCACTTAACACTTTTATTAGAACTTTTTCCACATCAAACACACAAAACCACACAATGCTTCTTTCTTTGCTGCCTTCTTTTTTTTTTTTTTTAATGTTTTTATTTATTTTTGAGAGAGAGAGAGAGAGTGCACTAGCAGGGAAGGGCAGAGAGAGAAATCCCAAGCAGGATCCACACTATCAGTGCAGAGGCTGACTCAGAGCTCCAACCCATGAACTGCAAGATCATGACCTGAGCAGAAATCAGGAGTCAGATGCTTAACCAGCTAAGCCACCCAGGTGCCCCACTGCCTTCTTTTTGACTGTGGTTTATTTAGCCAGTGCTCTAGTGATGGACATTCAAGCCATTTCCATTTTTTCTTTTTTCTTTATAAAGATTGTATTTTAGGGGCGCCTGGGTGGCTTGGTCGGTTGGGCATCCAACTTCAGCTCGGGTCACGATCTCATGGCTTGTCGGTTTGAGCCCCATGTCGGGCTCTGTGCTCACAGCTCAGAGCCTGGGGCCTATTTTGGATTCTGTGTCTCCCTCTCCCTCTCTCCCCCTCCCCTGCTCATACTCTGTCTCTCAAAAATAAATAAACATTAGAAAAATAATAATAAAATAAATATTATATTTTATTTTATTAAAAAAATTTTTTAGTGTTTATTCACTTTTGAGAGAGAGACAGAGCGTGAGTGGGGGAGGGGCAGAGAAAGAGGTAGTCTCAGAATCCGAAGCAGGCTCCAGGCTCCGAGCTGTCAGCACAGAGCATGACGCGGGGCTCGAACCCATGAACCATAAGATCATGACATGAGCTGAAGTCGGATGACCAACTGACTGAGCCACCCAGGCATCCCAAAGATTTATTTTATTTATTTTTTTTAAGTAACCTCTACACCCAATGTGGGGCTTGAAATCATGACCCTGAGATCAAGAGTCTCATGCTCTACTGACGGAGCCAGCCAGGCACCCCTCTAATGATATCTTAAACAGATCTTCTTGTGCCCACATCAGAGGGTCTCTCTGGGGTAGATTCCTAGAAGTAGACTGCATGTTCTCATCTCCTACTTCTAACTTGGGGCAACTGGTGGTTCTCACCTTTCATCTTCAACCAGCTTACTAGTATATTTTCCTGTACAAAGGGCAGTTCTCTCTCAGAAGGCAGTTCTCTCTCTCTCTCTGCCTAGAACCAGTTATTAGCATCATGTTCTATGCCCCCACTGCACTGCTGTGCACCAGACAGACACATTTCATCTCTCTGTATCATTCTCCCCGCCCCCCCAACTCATCAAAATTTTTATCTATATGCAGGTCCATCTCCAGACCCTTCTCAACCTTTCTGTATTATTCCACCCCACAGGCTCCCCAGATAGCTTGCCCATCCTGCATATACTTAAGGATTTGTCTTCCTAAATGGGCCAAAACCCCTCTAAAATAGGGTCTGAACCTGGAACTCACTGCCCTAAGATAAAGTCTTGTTTGTATAGGTGCTTGTTAAATGCATGCTATTTCTAATAAAACCAGGTTACCTCCAGCATGGCTACGAATTCATCAGTAAATCCATGGGAAGGGTCTTTGTAAGACTGCCAGATGAAGGGAGACTTGCTTCATTTATCAGAAACCCTATGGAAGGGGAACCTGGGTGGTTTAGTCGGTTAAGTGTCAGACTTCAGCTCAGGTCATGATCTAGCAGTTCGTGTGTTTGAGCCCCATGTCGGGCTCTGTGCTGACACCTCAGAGCCTGGAAACTGCTTCAGATTCTGTGTCTCCCTCTCTGTCTGCTCCTCCCCAGCTTGTGCTGTCTGTCTGTCTGTCTCTCTCTCTCAAAAATAAATAAACATAAAAAGAAAGAAAGAAAGAAAGAAAGAAAGAAAGAAAGAAAGAAAGAAAGAAAGAAAGAAAGAAACCCTAGGGGAAAAGGAAAGGGTTTTGCTTACCCTGTTCAACTTGACTTGGAGCCAGCACCTTTGGTTCTTGATGGTTCTTGGACAGAGCCGGGTCCCTCAGCTCCACGCGGGGCGTCTCACACTTTGATGAGTGTCTGGTCAAGCTGGCCCCTGACTTGGCCGGAGTTACTGCCTGCTGCCAGTTTCTGGGGAAGTGTTTAGAAGCCCCAGGGATCTTCTTTGCCTTCTGCCATCTGTGGCCACTGGGCTGAGTCTGAGAGTCTGAGAAGAGACAGGTGGCCAGGCTGGCACATCATCCAGACATCTCCTACGGCTGGTCAGTACCATCTCTAAACCAGCTGGCAAAGGCTCCAGAGGGGTGCTTCTCCCAGGCATGTGTTTGTAGCACCACAGAAAGTAGCAAGGCTGGCTCTTGCCAGGGCAGTGTCTTAAGCCGCAGATGCAGCCCTGGGCAGCTTTCCTATCTGCCCAAACCCCACCTGCAGCCCCTGCCTGGAGCCTAGGAGGCAGAGCTGCTGGATCTGTCCTCTCTTGAATGCCAAATTATGCGCTTTGCATAGGGCTTGGCACAGAGTAGGCAGCCAGGAAATATTTACTGAATGACCAAGAGAATGAATGTTCACCCTCCCTTAGAGGAGGTCACCTAGTAGCACTGACTATATTTGGGAGGGTGAGGATCAGATTCCAGAAACAGAGGAGATGGATGAAAGGGTGAGCAAAGCTCACATGTGTGATCTTCCCAGATTTCATTTTGTCCCTTTAGGATTTGCAGAAAGTCTCTAGGAACTCTAATGTTAGGACAAGTATTGTGATCCAGTTTTCCTAACTCTACTACATCAAGTATCATCTATGGACTGGCACCATCCAAATCATCTAGCAGCCCGTTAGAAATGCAGATTCTCAGAAATGCAAACCTAATGAATCAGAACCTTCATGTAAACAGGAACCCAGGTGATTCATGTTCATGTTATTGTTGTACAAGTACTGCCTTAAGCAGCTAGTGAGTGAACATAGGACTTCTCACCTGATACAGTTTGGCTGCTGGAGAGTGTGGCTAACTTCATGTGGGGCTTCTGCCTATCCTGATGACTCAAACAAATTATTGAGTCATATATTGTTTGTCTCTCCAGCCCTTGAACACTGTTAGAACAGAGTAAGCATTCAATAAATAAATGTTGAATGATTCTCATGCTCTTTTCTACATTTAGGGTGCTTAGGGTATGCTGGACCTCTGGTTCTGGATATAAATCACAAGGGATTAGAACTTTTGTTCCCAGTAGGGACCCCCGGAAGAACAGCTATTGTCTGATGAGCAATTACTGAGTGCCAGGCCAATGCTTACAAAGTGTGGTTCAAGGCCAAGGGCATCAAGCATGACCAGGTACTTATTAAAAAATGCATATCCTTGGGTCTTGCCCCAGACCTGCCCGTTGAGAACCTTTAGGGATAAAGCCTAGAAATCCACGTTTTATTTTTATTTTATTATTTTATTTTATGTTATTTTATTTTATTTTATTTTGTTTATGTTTATTTATTTTTGAGACCGAGAGAGATTTTATTTTATTTTATTTTATTTTATTTTATTTTATTTTATTTTATTTATGTTTATTTATTTTTGAGACCGAGAGAGAGAGAGAGAGAGAGAGAGACAGCACAAGCAGGAGAGGGGCAGAGAGAGAGGGGGACAGAAGATCCAAAGCAGGCTCCACACTGACAGCGGAGAGCCAGATGCAGGGCTCAAACTCATGAACTGAGAGATCATGACCTGAGCCAAAGTCTGACACTTAACCAACTGAGACACCCAGGCGCCTGGAAATCCACATTTAAAAAAAATTTGAGGGTTGGCGGGGAGTGGCTCCTGGGTGGCTCAGTCGGTTGAGCGTTAGACTCTTGATTTCTGCTCAGGTCATGATCTCATGGTTTGTGAGATGAAGCCCTGCATCAGGTTCCACAGAGCCTGCTTGGAATTCTCTCTCTCCCTCTCTCTCTGCCCCACCCCCTGCCCGTCTCAAAAATAAAATAAATAAAACTTTAAAGAAATTTAAGTTTTATTTCTTTAAGTAATCTCTACACCCAACGTGGGACTTGAACTCATGACCCTGAGATCCAGAGTCGCAAACTCTTCTGACTGAGCCAGCCAGGCACTCCCAGAAATCTCCATTTTTAACAAGCATACCAGGCACACTGAAGTTTGGAAATTATTGCATCCCTAATTACAGAGGAGGAAACTTAGGCACACAGAGGTTGTACAAAGTCACAGAGCTGGTGAATGGTGGGGACAGGACTCTATCCTAAGACCATATGAATGTGGAATCCACAGTTTTAGCCATACACTGAAAAAATTGATGCTGGGTCTGACTGTGCATATTTAGCCATATACATCACTTTGTGTCCACAAAGTTTGTTAGATTATGAACTCTTGTGAAATACTGGAAGGCAGTTAATGTGTTTTCTTTCTCTCACTTATCTGTAGAATCCATTAAACATGCCTAGTACCTGGAAGACCCTCAATAAAAATCATTTGAATTGAACTCCTACAGATACATGATTATCTATTTCTATAAACATACATATACAGAGGACTTCTCATTTTCAAGTAGAATCTTGGAACAAGGTATAACAACTATAGACTTTCCCACTCTCTCTTGAACCCACTCAGTCAAACTTTCACTTATGCCAGTGTGTTGATGTGGCTCTTATCAGTATCACCAGTGACTTCAACGTGGCTGAAACTAATGATCAATTGTCAGTCTGTATCTAACCTCATTCCTCTTGGTAGCTTTGCACATAGAGCTTTCCTCCCTCCTGAAATACTCTTATCTTGTCTTCTAAGACATTCCTCCTATCTCTCTGGATGCCACTGCTTTCTTTTTACTTTTTTCCCCCAATTAAAAAAATATATTTTTATTATTTTTAAATATTTTATTTTTAAGGAATCTCTACACCCAACAGTAGAGCTCAAACACACAAGAGTCCCATGCTCCACTGACTGAGCCAGCCAGGCACCCCTCCCCCAATTTTTTTATTGTGATAAAATACACATAACATAAATTTTACTATCTTAAACATTTTTAAGTGTACAGTTCAATGATATTAAGTACATTCACACTGTTGTGCAACTGTCACCACCCTCCATCTCCAGAACTCTTTCATCTTGCAAAACTGAAACTGTACCTGTTGAACTATGAGTCCCCATCTGCCCTCCTTGCTCCAGCCCCTGGCAAACACTGTTCTCTCTGTCTCTATGAATTTCATCACTCTAGGTATCTCGCACAAGTGGAATCATACAGTATTTGTCTTTTTGTGACTGGCTTATTTCACTTAGCATAAGGACCTAAAGGTGCATCCATGTTGTAGCATGTTGCAGAATTTCCTTCCTTTTTAAGGCTGAATAATATTCTATTCTATGTATATACCACATTTTGCTTTACCCATTCATCCATTAACAGACACTTGGGTTGCTTCCACATTTTAGTTATCGTGGATGATGCTACTATGAACACAAGTACACAAATATCTCTTCAAGACCCTGTTTTCAATTCTTTTGAATATATATCCAGAAATGGAATTGCTGGATCATATGGTAATTCTATTTTTAATTTTCTGAGGAATGGCCATACTGTTTTCCACAGTAGCTGTACTATTTTATATTCTCAATGATAGTGCACAAGTGTTCTAATTTCTCCACATCCTTGCCAACCCTTGTTATTTTGTTTTTTTTTTTTTTAAATAGTACCCATCCTATTGGATGTGAGGTGGTACCGTACTGCACCTTTGATCTGTATTTCCCTAATGGTGAGCAACATTGAGCATCTTTTCATGTGCTTATTGGCCATTTATATTTCTTCTTTGGAGAAATGTCTGAATATTTCTTTTTTAACAACATCTTACTGATTCCTTTTCATCTTCCAGACCTCTTAACCCTGTAGTGGCCAAGGACATCGTCCTTGGACTTCTCTTTCTACACTCAATTCCTTAGTGATTTCAAACAGTCTTATAGCTTTAAATACCAGCAACCTGCTGACCCTTCTCAAAAGATACCTTCAGCCCCGAACTTACCTCTGAGCTGAGGCTACCATTTCTAACTGCCTACAGGACGGCTGCACTTGGACATCTAATAGGTATCTTAAGCTTACTATGTCTTAATGCTGAGCTCCTTATCCTCCCCCGAATCTACTCCTTCCATAGTCTTCACATATCTTTTAATGGCAATTCTGTTTTTCCACTGGTTCAAGACAAAACTCTAGTCATCCTTGAATTCTTGTTTTCTCATGCCTCGTCAACAAATCCTGCCAAAGCTATCTTCATAAAATATATTGACTTTGACCACTTCCCCTGCTACCACTCTAGTGTACTTTAACATCATCTCTTACCTGGTTTATTTCAGTGACCTCCTCACCTGTCTTCCAGCTTCAGCCTTTCCGCTTTCAGTCTGTCCTCCATATGACAGCAAAGTAACCTGTAAAATCCAGTGTCAGATTATGTCACTCCTCAGCTCAAAACCATCTTTAGTACTCCTAGCAAAAGCCAAATTCCTAACAACGGCCTATATCATTTCTTTCTTCTACATGTACACAATAAGCATCTTCCTACCTCAGGACCTCTGCATTTGCTGGAGACCGCAAATGGTGGAGACAGTGGTTTCTTTTACTTTGTGCCAGGGACCCCTGTGGCAGTTAGTAATGCCCATGGATTCCTTCTGAGTACAGTATCTTTAAATCCATAAAATAAGTTTCATAAATTTTAAAGAAAACCAATTATGCTGAAATACAACTCTCAAAATATTTTTAAAATGTGTAATAGAGTAATATATGTGTTTCTTATTAATTCATTAAATTACAAGAGCTAGCAGCATAATTATGAAGTAGTGATAACTGTAATGATATTTTAAGATATTTGCAGCAACTATAATGTGCTATGAAAATATCTGATTTCTACTAGCAACAACATCACAGGTGCTGCTAATAGCACTGTGATTTGCTGTCTGCATTCATAATTGAAGAACATGCCAAATGTTAATTCGTGAAAATAAAGATAACATTTTTTCCCTATCTGAAGCCAAGACTCTGTGAATTCTATACACAGATCTCTGGAGGAGAGTGTCTGCAGACTCCATGTTAAGAACCCCTGCCTTAGAATGGTCTTCTCCCATAAGCCCTCACAGCTCATTCCTTCACCTCCTTTAATTCAAAAGCCACCTTCTCAGTCAGCTCTTCCCTGAGGACTCTATTTAAATTGCATGCCCACGTTCCCTATCCCCCTTTCCTACTTAATTTTTCTGAACAGCACTTACTCACCTTCAAATATAATATTTCACTTAAAAAAATTGTGCATCTCCTTCCACTAGAAAGTGAATTCCATGGGAGTAGGCATTTTTGTCTGCCACTTTTGTGCTGTGTCCTCAGCCCCAAGAATGGTACCTGGTATACAGGTGGCACTCAGTAAATATTTGTTGAAAAAAAAATGAATAATTACATCTCCTAGAACTCTTTTTTTTCTGCAGTAAGTTTCTTCTCTTTTTTTTTTTTCTGCAGTAAGTTCATGATTTGTGAGACTTTTACTAAATATTAAAGAGTTATAATTATCTCCTTTCCTATTATTCTGTTAACATTATCAAGGTTAACCTTAAACAGTAGCAGAGAGCAGCAGGAATGCAAGGATTCTGATGGAGCTTCCAGTCCTAAACAAGAAGTACCTTCCAAGGACTCCTTAGGGGACCTGTGTCTCACCCAAATTCAGGGAACCACCTTAGAGGCAAAGTGCTACCCATAAAATTCTTTCTTGCTGTTACAGCAGTCAGGCCCCCATCCCCAATCAAACCAATAATTCTCATACCTTTCAATTCTGGCAGCATGGTAAAATGGACAACACATAATCTTGGGGGCATCCAAACCAGGTGCCAACTCTGCCACCACTTCCTAGCTCGTGTGATTGTTGGTGAGTCACGAAACCTTTCTGAATAGATAAAATGGGATTTTTATGAGGATGAAATGGGATGGCTGGCATAGTGCACAGCACAGGAGATGGTCATCTTCGCCCTTTTCCATCTCTCTAGGTCATTTTATAACTGCCTGCCAAGGCTCACAGGATCTTGATGGCTAAGAGGAGGAGCCTGTCCAGTCCTTTCCTGTATGTAAACCCGCTATATCTAGACCCAGAGTGCTTCCTTTGGACTGTGCCACTGTAAATTGGTGCCTCCATTCCCACTTCAGATGTGTGGTTAAGACTGCCATCTGGACCTCGACCATGAAGCCTACCATCTAGCACAGTTTTTTCTCTTCTACCTCTTTTTGCCCTAACTGGGAGATCTTGTATATGTCATCATAGAGGACAAGATAGAAATCATTGTTCTCCAGTATTTCCAGTGTTAAGAGCTTTCAGGGAGCATATTCACCTTTCCAAAACACAAACACCAGGGAAAGTGCTAATGTGCACTGTGCACTCTGAGCCAGGCCCCTGCTTTACACATATAGAATGTATGCAAACATATATGCATATATGTATATATACACACGGCTTCAGGAACCCTCCAACCATCCTATTCTATAGAAGAAAGAGACCCAGAGAGATGAATGCGCTTGCCCACATCAAGTAGCTTCTCAACTGCAAAGCCAGGATTTGAATCCAGGTATTTGACCATTTTTGTTACATGCTAACAGCTTGTGACATCTGTTTTCTGGCACTGAGTTTAGGCTTGGGAAAATCCTACCAACTCAGAGCTAGAGTCAGGTCTGGAGGTGGTACCCCAGTTCCTCAGTCTTGCCAAACAAGCCTTCCCAGACTTTGTGAATGAAGGCCAAGGAAGAGAAACGCTGCTGGGACTCCCTTTGAGCTCATATTTCTTTCTAGTTGCAGAAAGGGCTTATTTCCACATTCACTATCTTCCTCTTTGTTGTGTAGACCATTTAACCCGTCAGAGGATTTGTGCTGTTAGAAGTTTGTTTATTATTAGATTTATTTCTCCTATAAGCAAATGTGTTCACAACATTCCATGGGGGAATCTTTTTAAGTGTCACATAAATGTCATCTTATGTAAATTGAGTATTTGTCTTTCCATAGAAGGGGGTGGAAGGGAAAGAAAGGAAGGATAAACAACCTTCAGTCTCGGAGAGGGAAGGCGGTTCCTGTCCCAGTTCACAACTCACCCATGTGCCTTCAAAGCCAAAGGTGAGTTGCAAAAATTATTGGATCATCTTTGAGGGGCAGCCAAAAGGGAGGGGGAAGGAAAAGTTGGCAACGATGCTTTGGGGATGTTGAACCAGGTTCCCAGGTCTCCCCAACAAACCCCGCTTGAGACCAGACCTCGCTCTCCCCAATTGGGAGCATTGGGAGAAGGCTGCAGCTTGCCCCCGACACCTCCCCATCCAGGAGGCTAGCGAAGCTCCTTCCTCGAGAGAAGGTGAGCACCGCGGACGCAGCGGGTTGGGTGGGTGTGGCCCGCGGCTCTGGGAACCGACCCAAGGCCCCGCCACCGCCCGCGAGCCGCCCGACAGCCCGCCTGCCTGGCGAGCGCAAGCGCTTCTTCCAGAAACTGCGAGGATCCGAGCGCACTGTTTGTGCACCACAAGGTCAAGTCGGGAAGTGGAGCCGGAGGAGGAGGGGCGAGGAGGCGAAGGGTGGGGAGAGGGGCGCCCCGCTTCCTCGCCAAGTGCCAGCCCTTGGAAGTAGCCCCCTCGGTTTTTAACCCTTTAGGGGGAATGGGAAGGACGAGCTAGGGGGGAAGGGAACACCTCGGGGCAAACTCCTACTGGGGCCAAGACTTGCAGCTACCCACCCACCCAACACTGCGTTCCCCACCCCCCGGAAATGCGGGGCAGAGCTGGGAGACTGTAGGCACCCGAACGGGGGAGGGGGGCAACGAACCCGAGAGGGACCCTCTCCACGGACGGCCCCTCCTTCCTGAGGTCGCCGGCAATTTCAAGTTTCCCCCGCCCGGGATGTTAGTTTCCATCTACTGTGGGTGGGGGAGAAGGGACGCGCCCCCTCCCCCAGACTCGCGCGCGTGCCCCTCCCCTCCGCTCCTGCCAGCACTTTCTGCTCACTTCTGGCGCTGCAGAGCGCCACGCGATTTATTCGGTTCGCATTTTTAAACCAGCGATTCGGGAGCAGGGCCTAGGGCGAGGGTCTTCCAGCGCTGGAGCCCCGGGAGGCGGGGTGCTCGGTGCAAACCTCGTTCCCTCCGCGAGTGTCGCCTTCAGGCTGTTATTTGCAAAGAAACGTCTTTTTGACGCAGGGAGAAATGGCAAATTTTAAGTACGTCATTAATATGGCGCCAAAAGATTTTTTTAAGTATAAGCTTGCTTTTTTTTTTTTTTTAAGGTTGCGGGGGGCGCCGCCCGGGTCTGGGGCTCGAAGGGGGCGGGGTGTGAGCAGAAAGTGTGAGAGAGTGGAGGGGCGGGGTATGTGTGTGAGTGTGTGAAGTGTGAGCAGACCTGATGGGACTTGCACGGGCGCAGCCGCCGCTCGGGCCCGGCCCTGGGGACAGGGCGGGCTGGGGGCGCCCCAGAGCCCATGGGGAGTCTGGGCCCGAGGTGCAGGCAGACGGGCAGCCGGGCAGAGCACCCTCCCCGCCCCCCCCTCCCCCCCCCCCCCGAGGCCTGCAACCCTACCTGGACCCGCTGCCGGAGCCAAACAACCGGGCGGGGGGTGGGGCGGGCGATGGGGGGGGGGGTGTCAGGAGTGGAGATCCGAGTGAATAAGAAAAAAGTGGCTACTCCCCCTCCCTCGCTCCTCCCGCCCGCCCCCACCCCACCCCCACCCCAACACATTTTTTTTCTAAAGAGATCACAAGGAAGTCTTGGTTTAAAAAGAAACAGAAACATACACAGGGGGATTGGTGAATGGTGCCGACCGCGGCCATCGCAGTTGGAGGCTATTTTTTGGGGAGGGGGGTGAGTAGCGTCCATGGAGTTACTTTGTGCCCATTCCTAGCGGCAAGGGCTTACGTCCAGCGGGCTGACCGTCCCCAGCAGGGGTGCGGGGCCTGGGACGCCGAGGGCCCGGCAGCCTCCCTCGCCGCGACCCCGGATGGATGCGCGCCCCCCGCCCGCCCGCGCCGGCCCCAGGAGCTCCGGGTTTCGGGAGCATCCTTCCAGCGCCGGCCCCCGCCGCGGCGCGTAGTCCAGGGCAGCGCCCCTCAGAAGGGCACCGCGGAGGAAGGTAAGATCCTGCCCCCAGCGATGGGCCCTGCACATCTCCACGGCGTTATTTTATGTTTTTGCAACAGATCTGCCAGCGCTCCTCGCTCCCTCGCTCGCGCTCTCTCTCTTGCTCGCTCGCTCCCTCTCTCTCCTGCTGGCTGCCTGTTCTAGGAAGCCAGGGCGCGGGGGGGTGGGGGGGGGATGCACAGCACCGGGGAGAGAGATTGCGCATGTTGGTCAGTCGTGTTTTAAAGAGTACATTGCGGGGAGGCTGAGAGGGGCGCATGCAACAACAACTTTTGGAAGGGTGAGCTTGGCGACCTTCTTTATTAATGACTGCGGCAAAGCGCCCCCGGGCCGGTGAGGGGGCGCGGGCGGGCGGGGGCGCGCCAGGGCTGCAACTTGCCCCGCGGGCTCCGGCCGCGCGGAGGGGCTGCGGCGGGAGACCGCAGCGGAGGGGAGGTCGTTCTGCCGGAGACGGGGGTTCGGAGGACCCAGAGCTATCTGCCCTCCTGTCGCCCTGAGTTTCATTTTGTTGATACGCAGCACGTCCGGCCGCCGAACCGGGCTGAGCCGGTGCACATGACTCCGCGCTGGGCTCACGTGCAGCCGGTCCGGTCCCAGACACCTTCCGGGGGCCACCGCCTCCGCCCTGTCGCCCCCTCTCCGGGCTGGGTGCACGCGGGCGCTGCACGCGGGGGCAGCATGCTCAGCTCCCCGGCGCGGAGGCTCTGCACAAATTAAACAGTGTTTTGGAGGGGCGGGGGACACCCTTTCCAGGTGAGTATGCCGGGTGTGCAGTTCCGGCGTACGGGGCGCGGGCTGGGGTCGGGGGCAGTCCCCCCTCCGGGGCTGCGCGGGAGTCCGGCGGGGGAGAAGCGCTGGGAGAGTGGAAATGTACCGGCTGCGGCCGGAGCGGCGGGTGCGCGCCCGCGGGGCGACGGCAGGGGGCGTGGCCCTTGTTTACCTTCTCCCAACTCTGCCGGTTCGCGTCCCGCTTCGGGGACGGTACTGCAGTCCCCTGCCCTCCGCCTCGGTCCCTGCGCCCTGGGTGGTACTGGGAAGATGTAAGCAAGTGGCAGTCCCAGCCTGGGACATACACACCTGACCCTCAAATAAGTGACATTGCAGCCCCAGCCCCCACCAAACACCGCTGCAGTCCCTCTCCCGGATCCCGGGCCCCGCCCCGCCCCCGGCAGTGGCATCTTCCCGGCCTCACCTCCTTCCTCCCTCTCTCCCTCTCTCCCTCCCTCCTTCCCACCCACTCGCCTGCGCCTGCGGAGCGGCTCCCGCCCGCTTCCTCCCCGCCTGGGTGCAGACTTGTGGCTCCCTCCGGTCCCTTCCCGCCTATCACTGGGCCTGAGACACTCTCATCTCCAGGCCAAAGGATGAGAGGTCAGCCTCGCGATTCGTAGCTGTTACATCAGAAGGTGGGGATGTCTGCGAAACAGGGAGGAAGGCTTCGCGGTGGCTTCCAGAGGCCCAGGACACCCCCCCCCCGACACACACACCCAATCTACCCCCCCCCCCCCCCCGAGCTGCACACTTCCTAAGAGGCTCGGCTCCTCTTACCCGCTTCACCTAAAGACCTCTCCCCCGCCCTGGACGTCAAGTCCACAGTCCCCGGCCCGAACCGCCCCTTGCCCTTCCTTTGCCTGGGCCAGAGCCCCCCGCAGCCACCTCCGGCTCCTCCTCCCGGCTCCCGCGGTCGGAATCACGCCGGCGCGCCTCCAGCCTGCTGTCCCGCGGACTGCCTCCAGGGGCAGGCTGGAGGCGCGCGCCACCCCCTCCCAATCCCCGTGGCCATCGCCGCGGGCCGGGACGCTTTTTTTTTTTTTTTTTTTTTTTTTTTTTTTTTTTTAAACCACCTTGGCTGCAGGTCTTATGCCAGGGCTGGTGGGGGCGGGAAGGGCAGTGTTTCCCCTTGCCCTGAGCCAAGGGCACGGTGCACCCGGCGACTTGTGGTCTCTGCAGATTTCCAAACCTTGCTCCCGCTTTTAGCAACCCTCGCTCATCTACTGCGGGACATAAAGTTTTACCCAGAGGCTGAGTTTGCAGGGGTCATCAGGAGGCATCTTGTTTTTGCTCAGAGTGGCGCTAAAGGGAGTTGGGGAGAGACTAAGAGGGCACGGCTGGCTTGCCGCCTTGCCTTTGTTGGAAGGGGGAGGAGCCCTGAGTTTTGAGCCTAAACTAGCTGTCAGGATGTCCCCTTAATTATGTTTGCAAACTGAATCAGGGTCCCGGGTCCGCCGCCTGGTCCCTCCTCTCACGGTGGCATTGACTCCCTCCCTTCACTGGTAAAATTCCCAGTAGGACATTTGGCAAAAGGGCCATGCAAGGAGCTGCCAACCGGGCCTGGCCCTGTTTCCTGGGTTCCCAGGGTGCTGGCTTCTCCCCTACCCTGACTTCCTCTCTCACCTTAGGGCCCCAAGTGAACGCACCATCCCTCCCATCTCTTCTTCCTCAGGCGGGTTGGGACTTGCAAAGCGATCTAACAAGCAGAGGAGGAAAATAACAACAGAATAACTGTAAGGGGAAGGAATGAGTAATAAAGCCGACCCAGGCAGGGAGGAGGGCTTTCATGTTTAAGAGATGCTATTTGCTTTTTAGGTCACAGGCTGCAAAACAGGCTTTGATCCGAAGTGGGCGAATAATTTATTGAGAAAGTTTGCATGGTAGGGGAAAAAAAAGGGATGTTTGTTTGATCTGGAGCCCTCTCAGTTGTCCCAAGTGCTGTTGGCTGTTGTTTGGAGTGGAAAAGCATTTGGTTCTACAGCAAATGCCTTGCAGAGGGAAGTCCTCGCCCCAGGCAGCAGGACTTGCAGTGAATATTGGTTTTGAAACTGTTTGGCCAAAGGTCTCTCCAGCACTTTTGGAGATGAAGTGCTTAAGGACAAAGTTGTTTGGACTCAGGATGCAGCAAATGTTTCCAGAACATTTCCCATCCAACGTGCTTTTTCTTTCCCTAAATTTCATGGCTAAATGGCCAGTAACATTATTCCAAGAGAGCTTCCACTTGCCTTTCATTGACAGGTGAGGTGGGATTGCTGGTCCCAGCCCCCAGATGTACCCTGGAGTCTTGAGGGTAGACCTCCAACACTGATTACCACATCCTTGATGGGGGCGGGGGTGGGGGGACAGCGGGGAGCAGGGTGCTCTAGTTAACCGGGGTTCCAGGTAACAGGAAGGTAGTTGTCTTACACCCAAGACCCAGTTCAGTGACTTCCAGTCCAAATTCTTGACAACTCATCCACCAGGCTCTTTGTAGGCCTTACAGTTAGTTCTGTGTTTAGGTGCTCCAAGGAAAGACCAGGTTGTGAGGAGGTATTCCTGGCCTGCTTTGTGCAGATCCACATAGGATCCTGACCGTGTGGCTTAAAGTTTAGGAACCCAGGAAGGTTCTCAAATAACCCATAGGAATCTGGAGTACGTCAGCCACACTCTGGGGTTGTAGGCCTGTGCAGGTTAGCCCCGGGGGGGGGGGGCGGGGGCACATGGTATACCACCTGGAGTCAGAAAGCCTGGGTTCGAATGCTAGCTATGCAGTCACCAACTGTAACAGTGCTCTGTGCCTCACTTTCTTCATCTGTAAGTAGGGTTAGTAACAGTCTGTATCCCATGATTGGTGTATGGATTAAGCAATATATTGCATAAAGAAGATTAAACCCAAAGCCAGGCATGTGGTAAGCACTTGATTAGCATTAGCCATTTTTACTATTATTATTAATGATCTGGAGAGGGCCCAAATGCAGCTTTGACCTTTGATCTCTCCCCTTTAGGCTAGGCCAGAGAGCCAGCTCCCTTCTCTGAAGAAGGGATGAGAAGGACCCTGCAGTTGCCAATGGGCAGCCATCTGTGGGAGCAAGTGGACTGAGCATTGCCCTCTGAGGTGGAGGGTAGGGTGAGAAGGTGCCGAAGGACAAAGTAGACAAAGCCCCTTTTCATTCTTCCAGGATCCCCTAGGTATGTCCCCAGAACTGGGTTTGGAGGGTCGGTGTGGGCAGCGTGTTCCAGGGAGCTGGGTGCCCTCAGGGACACTTGGAATTGCAAGTGGGCAGTGATGAGCGTTGGAGGAGGGTTCAGGCTCCCCTCTGCTTGGAGAAGCAAGTTTGAGGATCTGTGTGTACAAAATCATTTTTTGTAATGGCAATTACTGTCCCTCAGAAGGCATTAAAGTTAATGAGAGATAGGAAAGACTGGGGCTCTGACCCCCGTTTAAAGCTGGTTTAAGAGTGTGCAGCTCTTGTTTTCTGAATGTCTGGCCTTCCCGACACAAGGAGGCTCTGAGGACAGGTTTTCCAGCCGAAATATCATTAAATTGTATTAGCATCTTATTACACACACGCCTAAGCGGTCTGCCTCAGACAGGGAGACTTTTTGTTTCTCTTTGAAAGATTGTGTCTGGAATGGTAAATTGCCTGCTTGAAAGCCGTTTCCCCCCCTTTTTAAGGAGGAAGAAGAAGTCCTGCTGTGTGTGGTGGCGGGCAGGGCAGGCCTGGTGGCCCCCAGAGAGGAGAGGCCGGAGGCCAGGTTGGGGTGTTTTAACTGCCCAGGGAGCGGCTGCACTAGCAGGCCTGAAAGGCCCACTGTTCCCAGGGTCAGCTGGAAGGGCGTTAATGGAGGCCCAGGGTGTTTATTTGAGTTTATTTGTGGAGAGGTCTTTAAAGGGGGCTGGCATTGGGCATTGGTGTTTCAAGTCCAGACCCGAGGCCCCCACTAAGACCAATGGCTAGTGCTGCCAAGAAAACATCTGCCACCAAATTGCTGCCCTATTACTGAGTTGACATTGATCATTAGCCAGGAGCCCAACCAAATAAAGCCTCCTGGAAAATGTGTGAGGTTAAGATGGGGAAGGCAGGCTGTGAAAACAGGACAAAATCTTGGCCTGGGGTGTATGTTCCTGCAAGCTGCAGGCCAGCCAGCTGGGCTCTGTGCACCCCACACTTCTACAGGGAGGGGACAAGAATGCACTCAGCATCCCTGTGTATCAAACCCCTATTGTGTGCTGGACATAACACGAGCGGGCACTGGAGCTCCAGCAGAGATCCAGACAGACATGCTCCTTCCTCTCTTCTCCAAAGAGGACATTGAACAAGTAGCTCAACAGACACTAATCATGGTGGATGCTCTGAAGATGTTGAATAACCAGGTTGTGGATTTTCTTTAGATAAGGTAACTGGCATAAACCTCCTTGACCTTTAAGTTGAAATGTGAAGCATAGAAAGTCAGACATGCATAGACTACTAGAACCTTACAGCAGAGAGCGCAGCTTGTGCACTCGTCCTGAAGCATGGAATATTTGGCTTGTTTCAGGAAATGAAAGGAGACCAGTGTGGCTAGAAAGTGGTGAGGAAGGGGATAGTGGTCCATGTGAACTTGTTGAGGTAGGGAGGGGCCAGATCATGTAGGATATTGTGGTAAAGAGCTTGAATTTTGCCCTTTGATCAGCAGGAAGCCTTTGAAAGATTTTAAATAGGGGTATGACATGATCTGATTTATGTTTCTTTAAAGGTCATTTTGGCTGCTGTGTGGATTCTAGATTGAGGGGTGGAGGGGAGCAACAGTGGAAGGTGGGAGATGAATGAGGAGTCCAGGCAAGAGATGAGACTGGTTTGGACCAGTGTGGTAGCAGCAGAGATGGGGAAAAGTGGATGGATTCACAGTATGTTCTGGACAGAGAGCCCCCTGGACTTGCCAGGGGACTACTGTGGGGGCAGAGATTGCACAGAGAGGCTCTGGAAACTCTAGGACACCCACGCTCCCGAAGGAGAGCTTCTGCTCTCTGTCTCCAGGCTGGGGATGGTGTGGGAGGTGCAAAGGGAAGGAAAAGGGGACCCTTTTCTGGGGGTCACCTTTATCCCCCAAAGCAAATGCCTTGTGACACTGGGGTGTTTTTCCAGAGCAGACCTTGCGTTGGGAAAGATGGGAGGGGCCAGTGGAGAGAGAAAACCAGAGGCCAAGACCAAAGTGTCAGCAGCCCCCCACACACCCCACCTGGATTTCAGCTTTGGGGAAGGAGTCCTCCCTGTCTCCAAGCTGAGTTGGGGGTGGGGAGTCAGGGACAAAAGGCTGTCCCACAGGGAAACCCAAGCCTCATTTGGAGCTTCATTAGCCACTAACAGTGGAGGTTCACCTGAGGCAGGGAGGCCTTTGGAACAGACTTGGTTCAAAGGAAAGGAACTTCGCTAACAAAAAAAGTAGCTTCCCTCTGAAGCCTAGTTATTATTCCAATTAAGCCACACAAAATCTCCCTTAATAACACCCTACCCAGAAGAATTCTGGGGTGTTTTCACGGAGGGAAGGTTGGACTGGGAGCAGGCTGAGGGTGGGGTGTAGGTCTGAAAGCTGGCAGGTTACCTGTTGGTCCTTGGGCAACAGGAAACAGCATCACAAGAAGGGTGTTGGCAATCGAAGAGTCCTGTTATAGGAGTCCTTCCTTGCTGTACAGGAGCCCCTCAGGGCATTGGTAGGAGGACCCCTTACCTGGCCCAGGGTTCTCACGATATGACTAGCACTTATATGGAGAGCCAGCCACTGTGCTTAAGGTTTTACGCTGCTCTCATTTATCCTCACCAGCCGATTCTGGCCCACAGATGTGTTTAGTTTGGCCGTCTCAAAGTGTTTTTAAAAATTCTGAATCAGTTGCCAACATTTGAAGTTCAAGAGACTTCTGTAAAAATCCAGATAGAACCTTATCCTTTGGGAGGTATGTCTTTTCCAAGGTCTCTGGTCTCTTGAGGGATAAAGCTAGGATTTGAACTCAGCACCCCTGAATCCAGAGCTTCTGCTTTTCTGCTTTGGGAAACGCTGTCTTGGAAGTGCCCTCTTTACTGGAAGTGGAGAGACATGGGCAAGACTTCGGGAGAAAACCGGTGGCTTGCGTTTATAGCACTTCTCCTCGCCCTGCCCACCTGTGAGAGCACTGGGCTGGCAAGATGCAGGCTAGAGTCAGGGCCCTATCGAAGTCATCTTGTCACACTCAGAACCTGGAGGACTGTAAAGATGGCAGCTGTGGGTGGCAGAGCATTATTGCCCCATTCAGTCCATGACCCAGGCCATGGGGCTGAAGTCTAAAGGTCAAGGGCACGTGCTCACAAGCTTTACAGTCTTAGGAAAGTCACTTAACCTCTGTGCTTCCTTTTCCTCATCTGCAAAAGGGAAGCAGTCATCATGCCCACTGGCACAGAAGGGCTGTTCTGAGGGTTTCGTGAGGTCCCTGTGTAGCAGGGCATCCCCCTTTTTCTGCCACAATGAGTGTTGAGCTATTTAACCTCCCTGGCACCCATGCCGCCCATGTCCTCAGACCTCCCCCCTGCACCTCTGCACCCTCTGGAGAGCATGTTGCCTGCACCTTTGGAGCTGGCAGCAAGCAGCCCCAGTGAATGTTTTTGTCATCCTGATCCTACTGTTGGACACTGGAGTGGGGAGAAGCTCCTGACTAAGGTCAGGTCTGAGGCAGGAGCGTCCTGGCTGGCTCGGAGGTCTGGACAGTCATGCCCCTGCCCTGGAGAGCTAATGTTCCCTTGTCTCTGCAGGGCCACAGTAAGATAAAGGGAAACCCAGGGCTCGGCAGGAACAGACTTGGAGGGGTTGGCAGTGACAGGCAGCCCATGGGAAGGTGGGGAACCTGGTTGGCCTGCAGCCGGGCTGGGCAGCAGGGGTTTTCTCTCTACTGACACTGGCTCCTTGCCCTTTACTGTGGGCAGTGAGGCAGCCCAGGTTCCAGACTAAGAGGGATGTGGTGGAAAATGCTTTGGGTCCTGAATCCCAGATCTCTTCTCACATTAGGACTCCAGCCACTGACTAGCTGTGAGACCCAAGGCAGGTGAACCAGCCACTTGGTGTGCTCCCCTCCAAGAGGAGTCAAAAGCAAGCTCTGCCACTCTGGGTTCTGCGGGATTCGAGGAAATGGTGGGTGGGAAAGCACTCCCAACAGGCAGGAGCTCACAGGGCACAAAGGCAGCTCAGTGTGGGCTCAGGGATCAGACCACGTGGATTCAAATCCCAGTTCAGCCAGTTACTAGCACAACAAGGTCCTGCACTACTCCAGAAAGGGGAGCCAATAGCTCGCAACTTCCGGGTTGTTAGGAACAAGAGCTGAGGTAGTGTTGGTAGAGGAAAGAGCTCAGTATGGAGAGCTTCCCTTCTTACTTTGAAGTCAAATACTATAGTTGAGATAAAGTTGGTTTGAACTCTAATGTGGAGAAGGACATTGGGGGAGGGAGGGCAGCCCAGCCTAGGACCAGTCACCCTGGGCCTGGTGTGTCTCAGTGACCCAACTTGGAGCCATTCTGCCCCTACCCCTTTTCCACACCCCTCTGGCCACCACTTTCAGGATGTGCCCTTAGTGCTGTGTGAGCTGGCTTGTCTCTAAACTCACATGGCAATGGTCCCTCTGGAAGAATCTTGTTTCCTCTTCCTGCCCCTCCTCGGCACCCTGCAGAACACCAGTTATAACTCGATGGGAGTGGATTCTCTGGAAGGCCTGAGTTGCCTTGAGTGGAAGCTGGGGCTGGGCAGGCCCTAATCATTGTTCTGGGGCTGCTGACCCTCTTGCCCTCCTCCCTCTGTCGTCTTTGGCCAGACTCCTGCTCATCTGAGGCTCTGAGCTCAGGAAGTGGGAGATGCAGCCCCCTGCCCCACCCCCAGGAGTCCTGTGGGTGGGTGGGGAGAGGTCGAGGATGGCTGGGGAGAAGGCTATGGCAGCACCTATTCTCATTCTTCACTGCAGCAGGGGGGAGTATGGGGAGGTAGGTGATCAGGCAATTTTCTGAGAGATTGAGGATTTCCTGTGCCTCCTGTAAATGTAATGGGGCCTGCCTTTTGTTGCAGATGGAAGAGAAGAGGCGAAAATACTCCATCAGCAGCGACAACTCTGACACCACTGACAGTAAGGCCTTCCTGCTTGGGGCTCCTACAAGGAAAGCATTTAAATAATTAACAGGCCCACAGGCCCAGATTGGGGGAGGCTGCCCCATGGTCTCCATGTTGACGAAAGCATAAATCAGGCCAGGTCCTTGTGCTCCTACGAAAGTCTCCACACCCTGTGGCCTCCAGAGCCTGGTGTTCTATTCACCCTGTACCCTTTTATCCCCTAGGTCTCAGTCCCATGTGTTTTGATCTGGTTGGAAAAGATCAAATCCCCTCTGGGTGTTTGCATATGCTGCACCTGGCTCCTCAGAACACTTCCCGTTCCCTCTGGCCCTTCTGTTAAATCAGGGCCCTGTAGGAAGTCTCTACACAACGGACAGAAAACCTGTTTCTTTTTATTATAATTACCCGATATGAATATCATGTCCTAACGAGCCGTAAGCTCCTTGATGAGAGGGGTTATGTTTGGCTCACTGCTGTATCCCCAGCTTGATCCGGCACATAATAGGTGTTAAATAAATGCTTTTCGAGGGAGTTAATGAGGCATCTTGGCAGTAGAATCTCAGAGGTAGACTTGTGTATGGGCTGGGTGTGGAAGCTGGATGTCCTGGGGTCAAGGGAGCCTCAAAGAAAAAGGGGTCAAAGAGAAAAGGGAGCTTAGGGAGCCTCTTCTCAAATTTGGGGGAGGTAAGGGAGGTTTGTATAGGGAGAGAGCTTTTCTCTGGTACCAAAAGGCAGCTCTTCCCAGATGCTGCAGGAACCTGGGCCTGCATGAAATAGCCAAGTAAGGAGTTCTGTTCTGCCCTATGTAGGAGAGGTACGCTGCCAGGCAGATCCCACCAACAGTGCATGCTGGTGGAAGCCCAGGCTGAGGAAGAGGCTGAACTAACTGCCAGGGAGGCTGGGCCTGGAGCCCTGTAGCTCTAAACCTCAGTCTGTTCATATGTGGTGAGCAACTGGGATTTGGGAGATCTCCAAGGCCCCTTGGAGCTCCTGGAGTTTCACAGCCCCCCAACAGCCTGAAGATAGATGCACCCAAGATGGCCAGTCCATCCCAGCCCCTTCCCTGCCTCCAGGTCTCGTTCACTGTCCTTTGGGGTCTGTTTGCTCAGCTTGGCTCTGGTGTCTAACCTGGCCAGCCCTTCTTCCCTGCAGCAGGAGATCACAGCATCCGGCCCTCTGTGGCCACAACCACACTGCCTGTGGCTTGTCTCAGTAGAGCCAAGAAGAACCGCATCCTCCGCTTCTAACTCCATTGCAGACGAAGGAACTCTTGAAGGCCAGGCACCTGCAAGAGTGGCTGTCTGGGCAGCTGCATCACAGTTGGGCAAGGGTACTCCCTTCC
Source organism: Panthera tigris (assembly GCF_018350195.1). Taxonomy (NCBI): domain Eukaryota; kingdom Metazoa; phylum Chordata; class Mammalia; order Carnivora; family Felidae; genus Panthera; species Panthera tigris. The sequence continues at coordinate 110,748,827 of NC_056660.1, forward strand.
CACCAGCCCCCACCACTGTACACCCCCATGGCTGTTGCTCCTTTGACCCTTGGGGTGGAGGTCACAGTCTTTGAGTCCAGTAAGGGTCTTAGACCTTAATGATAATCGCTAATATTTATGGAGGCAGTGGTCTGTGCCAGGGACTGTACTGACACTTTACAGGCATAATACTATTTCATCCTCCCAACAACCTTTTGCCCCCATTTTAGAGAAGGGCAAACTGAGACTCCAAGAGGGTAAGTCATTTGCTCAGGGTGACAAGTTAGGAAATGGGTCTACTTGTAGCGTAGCGTTCTTCCCACCTCCCTTTTGTCCCTCTTTATATCCACTGGGCATCATCCCAGAGTATCTAAATCTGGGGCAGGAATGAAGAGTGGCCACAGAAGGCTTATTCTGGTCCTCCTTCACCAAGGAGGAAGCAGAGGACCAAAGAGGGCAAGGAACTTGTCACGGGTCATACAGTAAACTAATACTGAGTCCTGGCCACTGCCTTTTATTTCCTAAGTCCCTTATGCTTGGTGAGTGGAGGAAGTATTCATGTCCGCATTCATCATTGATGAAGTCCAGAGCAGGGACAGGTGCTCACAGAGGTTTCCACCTGCTGAACATTCAAGCCAGACCCTTCCTTACAGGCTTCCTATCCTTGGATGTGGGTGGGTGGGTGGTGTTCCCTGCCTTCCAGGGGCCCCTAATGGGCTGTGCTCTCTCTGCAGGTCACGCTACATCTGCATCAAGATGCTCCAAACTGCCCAGCAGCACCAAGTCGGGCTGGCCCCGGCAGAACGAAAAGAAGCCCTCCGAGGTGGGTAGTGACAGGTGTCCAGAGAAAGATGAAGCAGTGGTGGAGAAGCCACAGGAGAAGAGACCTGTGGACGGTTAAGGGAATAAAACTCTGTAGATGTATGGGAGAGAGCGTTCCTGGCAGAGGGTCCAGTCACCAGAGCGAGGCCAGAGTGGTTGAGTGGAATGAATGGGAGGAGGGGGTGTGGATGCCAAGCTTTGTAGGATGTTGTAAAAATGTTCCAAGTGAGCTGAGCAAGAAGAGAAGCCTTTCAAGGATCATAAGCAGGGTAATGACATAGCCTGATGTTTTAATAAAAGGCCCCACTGACTGCTGTGAGGAGAAAGGAGGACTCTTTTGCACTTGTCCAGAAGAAAAGCAGTGGTGGCTGAGAGCTGAGTAGTAGCAGTGGAGAAAGAAGCAGTAGGATTTGGGAGTTCTGGTGGCTAAGCCAAGGGTGATGGGATGTGCTGATACAGGGGTGACGGCTGTGGTCCTCGGGATCACCTATCCAGTTAGGTCATCTGCTCCTTATTCTTCCTGTTTCACCTGCATTCTAAGTCTTCCTTACTCTGACCTGGGATGTTTCTTGTGGCAGGTAGAGGTGTTTGACTTCTTGAACTGTGGAGAAGTGTGTCAGGGGTGGGTAGTGCTGGACACGCGGGGCCATCGTGATCCTGCTTCTTGTGGCCACTGACAAATCACATCCTAGGGCCACATCACTCTCTTTCAGGTCTTCAGTGCATTGCACTGGGGACAGCAGATGCCCTTGGCCCAGACGCAATTGAAAGAGCATTGGACACCCAAGAAGCAGGGGGTTTGAATCTGGGCCTTAAGAGAGACATTGTTCTGTAGCCTACAGAGTAGCCAGGAGCTGGGCTGAACACTTGACTTTTTTAATCCTTAAAAGTAACTTAGGGTTCTCAATCCTCCTCTTACAGTAAAGAAATTGAGGATCTGCATAGCCAGGACTTGACGTTCTTGAGGCCAGTAGTGCCAAGGATAGAAGGGCCTAGAGTCTTGAGGCAGAGCTCCTGACTTGGAGTGGGGGAGGGTATCTTTGTTCTGAGTCTGGAGTCCTCTCTCCCCACTAACCACAGGGGCATTCATGACTATGGGGGCCAATCCTGAGCAGCAGTAGTTAGCCAGCCCCTAGGATGCAGTGGAGGCATCTTTTGTAGAACCTTGCATATGAAAAATAACTCCCCAGGTCCTGGAGCTGGCCTAGCCTAGGACTTTTGTATGTTTGGCGGGGGAGGGCAGGTAGTTGAGACCCGATGTCTCCCATCCCCATCCTTTAACTTAGTGTCTTCTTTTGGCCCTGTGGGAGAGGGGTGGAGATGGAAGGAGATACCTCTAGGAATGCCGTGAGGACTGGAACAAGAGGTGGGCAGGAGGATGCTGTTTTGAGATTCTTAGTGCCCTCGTGAACTAGCCCTGCTCAGTGGCTATATGGGATGTGCTCAAGGGCACTGGGACATAAGAGGCAGAGTGTGCTCTAGAGCCCTGGGAGCCTCTGGGGCTGCCTTTCTGCTCCTCCACCCTTATTCCCCACCTGTCCTCCCACCCTCTTCTTAGAGCCACAGGGGCTCCCCAGTGGCTATGGTTGAATTAGTAAAACAATAGCCACCTATATGTGCCTTCCAAGTACCTAGGAAACAGGAATTCTCTTCCCATTTTGGAGATGAGGATTTTGCCTGCCCCTGCTCTCAATGTTGGAGAAGAGATGGGCAGTTCTGGGGAGCTCCTGGGGCTGGCTGGTTCCCCAGACTCTGCCTACCCTGCTTCCTCCAAGCTCCAGGAGGAGGTGGGGCCATTTCTCAGGGTAGAAATCCCAGGGGCAGGACTGCCATCTCTATCCTGGATAGGCCAGGGGCTGGGAGGAAACAGGTGTCTGCAAAGGCCGAGGGGAAAGAGTGATTTGCATGGGGTTGAAAATTCCCCTCCCTCTTGGGTTTTCCAGCACAGAGCCTTTGAACCTTTCTCCACCTAAAAATAGAATTAAATCATCAAAAGGCCGTTGATGCCAGCAGGCCTTGCTGGCTACTGGTTGTGCATGGCTCTGGGTTCGAGCCCAGGGGCCTCTGCAGGCAGCTCTGAGGCCTGACTGGCATCACCTGCCCTCAAGTCCTGGACTCCAGGAGGCCCTCAAGTCCTGGGCTCCAGGAGGGCTGAGGAAGTCCTCACTGCCTTGAACTGTCGCCAAGGACAAGCTTTTCCTCCCACAGCAGGCTGGAGTGCAGCCTGTGAGGTTTCCCTTGTCCCCTAAGTGAGGAGGCTGAGCCATAGCCGGCATAAATTCCAAGTGATCGTGGGGCCGAGAGGAAACCATCAATGAAAGCTTCCAAATTATTTGGCTCATGAGAAGGCAGAGATGAAAAGCAACGATTTGGCGGCAGATAACGTTAACACTAAATCTCCTCTCTGGGCTGTTCCCCTCTCTTTCTGTGAATGGGTTGGAGAGGCGGGCCTTTAGAGTCTGCTGGGCCTGGGGACCAAGGGCTTTGGTCGCCCTGGTGAAAGGGGATCTGGGAGTCCCAACTCTCCAGTACTCTAAAGTAAGACACCTGTGGCGTAGTTGTCAGTCTGGCCCACGGTCCCAGCTACAGTGTTTGCAAATTGATGTGCATGGTACATTCCCCTCCCTGGTGGGGAACCCTTGGTTCCCTTTGTCTCTTCATCTCTGAATGTGGACAGTGATGGCATGGGGGATTTGAGGGCCAGGAGTATATAGCATAGCAGCAGTACCAACACCTAGTTAAGCCAAAAGCCACAGAAAGGGCTGGGCTTGGGTTTATGCCAGATGGACGACTGGCCCTGTGATGACCTTCCAGGGGCTGCACTTCCCAGTGCACCCGAAGGTATAAATCTCAGAGCCCCATCTACACTGGAGTAAGGTGCTGTAGGGCAGAAAAAAGTGTTCGGATCAGGAGTCAGGACCCTGGACAGGGCTGAGGCCTTGAGACCCAGCTTCCCCTCTGGCCTGTAACCAGTGGGTGGCCTCCCTCAGCCAGAGTGGGGGGGGGGGGGGGGGAAGTACAGGTCTCAGTACTGGAGCTGAAGGGACAGGCCCCGGGATTCTTGAGAGGCTGGATTTTTGGTGAAAGTGAACCAAGTCTGAAGTTGGCCCCTTTGGTAGTAGAAGGAAAAGGTAGTGTTGACCCCAAGGACACAGGCTGCCCCCTTCCTCTGTTCTGCCTGCCTATAGGATCCCAACAAAGCTGAGATTTGTCGCTTAAGGCTTAAGTCCTGAAGGAGTAGAAGGGATTAGCCTGCCCTGGGAAGGTGGTACTAGTGTATAAACCATGCTGAGGCCTTGGATTTCTGGCCTGGCTTGTCTGACCAGATGGTATAACCATTATTGGTGCTTAACACTTTGTGGGACCTATTTCTGAGAATCTGATGGAATCCCAAAGATTATTCTTTTAAATACTAATACCGGGCCCCCATCCCACCTCACCCCCAGGAATTCTGACTTAAATGGCCTGGAGTGTAGTCCCAAGTATCTGTTCTTTTTTAAAGCCCTTTTGTTGGTCTGCTGCCACAGACCTTTCTCCTTAATTTACTAAGACAGGAGGTCCTGGCTTGATCCTTCCTGGAAGGACCCTGAGGTTAAAGGAGGAAGAGGAGGCTTTCCAGCCTGTTTCAGTGAACTAAGCAAAAGCAGGGAGTGTGGTTGAGGGCAGGCCCCCAGCTGACCCCTACTCACATAGTGGCCAGGGGGACAGACAGGTTTCCATCGCCCTGGCCGAGCTGTGAAGGAGTTCTGGAGGAGAAATGAGGCCAGCCCCCTGGGTTGGAGGCTGCTGTTTGAGGCTGTGTCTTCCTCAGGCCTGGGCAGAAAGGTAGAAGGAAGGGCAGGCCGAGTGGTGGGGTTTCCCCCCCAGACAGGGTTTTCAGGAAGTCTGAGTCCCCGGAAATCAGCCAGTGGGCAGGGACATGGGTCTCCAGGACCCAAGAGCTACTGATAATGATTAAACTCAGCAAGCACTTGAGAACGCCTGATAGGCCCAGCTGAGTGCTAGGGGTACAGAAAATGCAGGCCCTGTCCCCGGGGAACTGGTCCTTTGACTGGCAGCAGGATGCAGGTGCTACACAGGAAAGTGTCCGTTATGGGAGGTGCAGCCAGCTTTGCCACTGAGGAGCTCTGTGACTTTGGGCAAGTGACTCTATCTCCCTGAGCCTGCAAGTCGTTATCTGTAGAGCCCTGTCATGGAGTTTCTGTTCAGTAGATAGGACTGTCCTTTGCTGAGGCCTCTGAAGCCTGAAGGTGGAGGAGATCCCAGAAATAACTGGAGGTAAAACTGGCCTCCCTGGGGTCAAAGCCTTGATGGTCCCAGAACAGGGTAGGTAGGAATTGGGACCTGACCGTCAGCTTCCTTTGCAGGCCCTGGTGACAAATCAGTATATCCCTAGAGGAGAGAATAGGGCCTCTCTGTGGGTTCCACAGGGGCCCTTCACCAATGCTCAGCTTCTTGCCCTAGGGGAAGAAGGGGCATGCCAGAAAAAAGTGATTCTTGTGAACAGTTTCTGTCACCACTGAGGTGTCTGCCAGAACCAGTGTCCGTGAAAGTTCCTATAGAAGTCTCCCCCACCCCTTCCGAAAAAGCAGCAAGTGAAGAGCAAGGATGAAGCTTATTGGCTTGACCTGTTGTTTCTAAAAATGGGACCCTTCTACCTTGGGTGAAGGCACGGGTAGCCAGAATGTGTTGCTGAGATGCAAAACCACAGGATAAATAAGATGTTTTCCTGGAGTACAGGTGCTATGCAGGTGTTTGAAATGACAGATTTTATATTAAAACAGTGATGGCATATATTGTAACAAAATGCCCATAATCTTGAGAGGTCAAACAGGAGAAATCAAAAAAGGTTTCATGTTTGCCCTGTGGTCTTAAGCTATGTTTATAGCCAGTGGCTCCTCTGCCGCCCCATGAGGCAGTAAGGCAGCCAGGCGGGCGATAAAGGGGAGCCCTTCCACTGGGTTAAGTGCCTACTTTCTGAGACTCTCACCGCCTTCCTCTGGGGTGGGGGGCAGAATCCACTGCTAGTATAGTTGGAAACACCACTGCTCCCACCAGCTGGAAATTCCTCCTGGCCTCTGGGGCTTCTCTTGCAAAAGAAATGTGTGTAATAAATTCTTTAAAGAGCAGGAAGTGCTGTTATCCTTGTGAAAGAGAAAGAGGGTGTGTGTGAGAGAGACAGAGACAGAGAGAGAGGAGGGGGGAGAAGTGTCTGACCAAATTAACCTAGTGGTAGCTTGGATGGGACTGGGCAGAGTGTGGCTACGCTCAGAGTGCTTCTCTGATGTTTTATGCCTAATTTAAGTTTGTTCTTGGCTTGAGATATTTTTATCGTGTTCCAGCCCAAGAAAGAGTTCTTTTTTTTTCTCGTATAAAAGTATCCTATTTATCTCAATGACAACTATAAAGGAATTAAACTACACACTAATAAAAATATTTAATTGATAAAAATTCAAACAAAAATTCCCAAAAAAGTAGTAAGGCCAAGGAAATACCCTCATCAATTAATCTCAAAACTTCACTGTAAAAGTAGTCTAAAAAATTTTCATTGCAAAAACCTCATATAACGTTACCTACTATTATCAGTATTATCACTAATTACCACTTGACTACATTTTATATCATCTAGTCTAGCACAAGAAGAAAAGTTATTGAAGATCAAAACACATGCATATGCTTCTTCAATATCAAAGTATTATCTGTATTATTAGGAACTTCAGGTTTATAAGCAAAGGGTTCTGATCAAATAAACTGACCCAAAGAGTCTTAACAATCCCCTCAGCCTATGAACTGGTCTTCTTTCTGACTCTAGGCCCTGGCCTCTCTTTTCTTAGAGCATTTTCTTTTTTTTTTTTAAATTAATTAATTAATTAATTATTTTTAATTTTATTTTTTAAAATTTACATCCAAATTAGTTAGCATATAGTGCAACAATGATTTCAGGGGTGGATTCCTTAATGCCTGTTACCCATTTAGCCCATCCCCCCTCCCACAACCCAACCAGTAACCCTCAGTTTGTTCTCCATATTTATGAGTCTCTTCTGTTTTGTCCCCCTCCCTGTTTTTATACTATTTTTGCTTCCCTTCCCTTATGTTCATCTGTTTTGTCTCTTAAAGTCCTCATATGAGTGAAGTCATATGATTTTTGTCTTTCTCTGACTAATTTCACTTAGCATAATACCCTCTAGTTCCATCCACGTAGTTGCAGATGGCAAGATGTCGTTCTTTTTGATTGCCGAGTAATACTCCATTGTATATATATATCACATCTTCTTTATCCATTCATGCATCGATGGACATTTGGGCTCTTTCCATACTTTGGCTATTGTTGATAGTGCTGCTATAAACATGGGGGTGCATGTGTCCCTTCGACACAGCACACCTGTATCCCGTGGATAAATGCCTAGTAGTGCAATTGCTGGGTCATAGGGTACTTCTATTTTTAGTTTTTTGAGGAACCTCCACACTGTTTTCCAGAGTGGCTGCACCAGCTTGCATTCCCAAAGAAAAAGTTCTTAAAAGAAGAAATATCTGGCTGGTTCCTTGGCAGTATTGCAGTGATTAAAGTACAATGCAGGCCTCAAATGAGTGGTTTACTTCTTTGAGTCTCAGTTTTCTCTGTCTGTAAAATGGGGGTAATATGAATTAGGTGAGGTTAAGCGTGTGTGTGTGTGTGTGTGTGTGTGTGTGTGTGTATGTGTATGTATATATCACGTACAAAAAGCATTTAGCATGCACCTTGTTTTAACAGGACAATGACTTTTCAACATAAGCTATTGTTTCTAAAGAGATGAAGTGCTCAGAAAAAGCAATTGTGATTTAAAATGAGGTATTTGGAGGGTGCCTGGGTGGCTCAGTCAGTTAAGCATCCAACTTCACCTCAGGTCATTATCTCGCAGTCCATGAGTTTGAACCCTGTGTCAGGCTCTGTGCTGACAGTTCAGAGCCTGGAGCCTGCTTTGGATTCTGTCTCCCTCTCTCTCTGTCCTTCCCCTGCTTGCATTCTCTCTCTCTCTCTCTCTCTCTCTCTCTCTCTCTCTCCCCCTCAAAAATAAACAAACATTAAATAAATAAACAAACAAAACGAGGTATTTGGTGGTAATTTCACTTGGCTTTTTCAAGACAGACCCTCCATTTTGGGGGAGATTAGGAGGAGGGTGCCACTCCTACCTTTACTCCTAATGTGGGCAGAGGTCAAGGAGAGGCAGGCACTCTTGGCCAAAGCTGTTTTCATTGGCTTTGGGACAGTGACCAAGACCAGTTCCTAAAGTCCACCTGGAGGGACCTTTCAGTTCAGCCCCCTGCCTCCACTCTCCCTACTAGGCAGGACAGGAAGCTTCAGAGTTTAATCATACTTAGACAAATCCTGGGGTTCATTCATTCATTCATTCATTTGTTGTAAACCATTTCTTTTTCATTTTCTTTTTCTTGTTTTTTTTTTTTTTTTTGAGAGAGAGAGGGGGCAAATGAGTGAGGGTGGAGTGAGAGAGAGAGAGAGAAGTGGGGCTCACCCAGTGCAGGGCTTGAGCTTGCAAACTGTGATTTCATGTCCTGAGCCAAAGTCAGATGCTTAACTGGCTGAGCCATCCAGGTGCCCTGTTGTACCCCATTTCTTGAGTACCTGGTGCATGCCAGGCACTGTGCCGTAGAGAGGCACCATGATAAACCAGACACATGCAGTCTCTGCTTTTCTCAGCTTAATTACTAGAGGAGATGGACATTAAACAAATTATTACACAAATAATCATATATTATAATTATGACAAGTGCTGGAACCTTTCCTTAAGTAACTGAACTTCCTCTTGGTGTCTCTTGGTCTGAAATACTCTCTGATACAATAATTCCCCCTTGAGAAAAGGAAACAGGCCAAGGTCCCAGGATGAAATATTCAAATAACATCCACAAGTCTTGTGATCACATACGAAATACGAGAGCTCTGTGCATAGCATAGTGAAAGTTGCCTGTTGTCACTGTCTTTGCTTCAGGAGGTCGTACCAGACTCCACTGATGGTTTCTGGCAGAGTCTGTTTGGGGTTCTTCCTGGGGAAGTAGGTGTGGAAAACCAGACAGATGGCTCAGTGGCTGTAGTCTTCAGTCTCAGGAAAAGGAAATGGAGTTCAAGGCCATGTGCATTGTTGCTAGATCTGGGGAGAACACGGTCTTCGGCTCCCTCCAGAGCCATGTTGGCACTTTGGCATTCAGACTGGTTATTAAACATTCTTCATACTGTTTGAAGTTTTAGACCTTTAACCATTCTTCATACTGTTTGAAGAAGCTACAATTAACATCTCCCAGGCAGCTCAGAACTTGGTTGCTAGGCAGCAGACCTTTAAAGACAATTTGTCATTTTCTGCCATAAGAGAAAAAATAGTAAACATTCACATTCTTGGAAAATTGCTGTTTTCCAACTTCCAACTTTCTCGCCATGACAAGGCCTCCAGTTCATCAGTGTCCATTTCATTCTTTATTTAGTTTTCATAAATAATTCAAAGGCATTTTAGGAGAGTAATTGAGCTTCTTTCAATCCTGTTTAGAACAAAAAGGATGTTTGGGTGATAGTTGGGTTGCCATATTTGTGGGCAGGTTTTATATAAATGCACAGAGGCTCCTTTGGAAGGTACAGAGTACCAAGGTGCCCAGCTTATATGTAGCCTTGGGCAGTAACCCAAGAAAGTGGTGGTAGATTCGTGAAAGGCTTTTGAGTCATTCAGCCTTTGTTGGCACCTCACATGTGCTAGGCCCTATGTACACTGTTGGGCCCCAGCCTGTGACCCAGCTGGACCTCACTGAACTCACTTCCTTCATGTGGGGGCTATGGAGTAGGAAACCAGGGGATTCCAATACAGGACCTGTGGGAGTTCACAGGAAGCCCAGAACCCAGCCTGGGATCCGGGAAGGTTTCCCAGAGCACATGTGGACCCGTCTGAGACCTCCAAGATGAAACAGGCCAGCCCCACTTTGGCAAGAGACAAGAGCGTCCCAGCAGGGTCCTCCCATGTGCCAAGAGTGAAAAGTGCTCAGGAGACTGAAGTGTATTTGTGTGGCCACAGGGCCTGGTAGGCCCTACAGCTCAGCCTGAGGGAACAGTGGAAGGCCATTCAAGGGCTTGGAGTTTGCAAAGGCCACCATCTAATTTACATAGTCCAGCGTTTGGGGAAGCTATCTGATTTGGCTTCTGTGCAGGCAATGAGCAAGTGGCCAGAAGGGGCAGAGGGGCTGTGGGGGGAGTGTTGGGTGGCTCATGGCCTAGGATCCTGTGCCACTTGCAGCATATAGGACCTTGTGTAGGTTATTTAACTAACTTTAGTTTCAGAGTAGGGATGATGGTAGCATCTACCTCACAGAGTTAGTGTAAGGACTCAAATTAATTGAAGAACTGCCTTTAGACTGGTGCTGAATACCCAGTGCTCCTTAAGTGCTGGCTGCTACTATTAGGATATTGCTCCCCTGCCTGAATTTCCATCAGTCCCCTGCCCAAAAGGACCACTGTGTCCAGTCTGCCACCTGCTACCTAAGTGACCTAGGATGAAACTTGGAACTGTCTTGGGGCTAGTCCCTCTCTCTTTCTCTCTCTCTCTCTCTCTCCCCCTTTCTCCCTCCCTCCTGAATCTCTGATCCAGTTGAGCCTGGGATCCCTTCCTGCAGAGTTCCAGTGCCACTCCTGTTCCTACCTCAGGGCCACCTCTCCCCTGCTGGTGTGGCTTGACATTCTGGCTTCCCAGACTCCAGCTTGGGTAGTGTGCTGGTCCTTAGGCTTTGAGCCCTGCTTGGGGATTTCAACTCTGCATATATCCGTGAGGTATCTCACCCTGTTAGTGCGTGTTCAAAAAGCTCTGCCAAGGGGCGCCTGGGTGGCTCAGTCGGTTATGCGTCCGACTTCAGCTCAGGTCACGATCTTGCGGTCCGTGAGTTCGAGCCCACGTAGGGCTCTGGGCTGATGGCTCAGAGCCTGGAGCCTGCTTCTGATTCTGTGTCTCCCTCTCTCTTTCTGCCCCTCCCCCGTTCGTGCTCTGTCTCTCTCTGTCTCAAAAATAAAAAACGTTAAAAAAAAAAAAAAAAAAGCTCTGCCAAGGAGCCAGCTGGGGGTCTCAGACTCCTCAGATAATTCCCCAGAGAGGGCCATTCATTCATTCTTTCATTCATTCATTTCATCACTATTTACTAAACACCTGCTAGGTGGCAGTCTTTATGCCAGGCACTGAGAACATAGCAGAACACAGGACTGCTTTGGCAGGGGAGATGGCAACAAACAAACCACAGGAGCACACCAGTTAATTATGGGGGTGTTAAGTGCTGGGACGAGAGGCAGGATAACAGGGTGGAACATGGCTCTGTGGGGCAGTTGGTGCTCCCTGAGTCAAGGTGATCAGGGAAAGGAATCCTGAAAGAGATGATGCTTATACTATAGCACAGGATGAGAGAACTGCAAAAGGTTTCAGGCTTACCCGTGCCTTTTTGGAGGGGCACTTAGTGACTGTAGTGAAGGGTTGATTTCTGGAGCAAGGTGATACGCCCTCTGGGTGGGAGGCTCCCCATGGCATTGGAGTGACAGGGCTTCGACCTATACCACTTGGCTTACCTGGATCAGGAGAATTTGGAGGCAGTGACGAGCTGACTATAGGTTCCATTCACCCCACCAGGTCCTGTCCTGGGGCCCAGAGGGGAATAGCCCAGCTCCAGCCCTGCTGGGCTCGTAAGAGGCCTTAGCTGGGAAAGACCCAAGCCAGCAAAGGGGGACTTGTGAAGGACAGACAGCACAGAAGCACCCACTGCCTGAGTTTGTGTTCTTGTATCAGCTGCCTTACTGCTTGCTAATAAGATATGCAAATTATCAGGGCTGTGAAATCTTCCCCACATTTCATCTTCTGCTTAATTAGCATTTAATCGTAATCTCGTTTTAATTTTTTCACACTGGCACCCTAATTAAATGTTAGGGTGTTAGTCTTAACAATTAAATTATATTGGCAAATAGAGTCTTCAAGAAACTTGACCTTTTTCAAGCCAGGGCGCTCTCTAGCTAGATGCAAATGTTAATTAGATTTCTGGACGATGTTGCCTCGAGCCCCCTTGGTGCACCCATTTCAGTTGTTTTCTTGCTGTTGTGGCCCTAGATTCAAATGAGACACACACAGCCAAGTGATTTGGGCCCCTGGCAGGCAGAGGTTGCCACTGAACGGGTTGGTCATGAACCCCTGGAAGGCTAGTGATGCTGGTTTTTCTGGGGAGTGTTTGGTTTGGAATTTGGTCAGAGGCCTAGAAAACTCATTGAAGTGGTTTCTCAATTTGTGATTCTGATTTGATAATCACTGGGAAAGTTGGTGCCTAAGCAAGTCACATAGTGTCTGGAGCTGCCACCAGGTCCTGCAATATCCCTTTGTGGGAGGCCACAGTGAGGTCAGGCAACTGGACAAGAGAGGCATTGCTGGTGTCAGCTGGGGCGGGGCTTGGAGATTGTTCCAGGGTGGAAGGCAGGGAATCGGAGTTGGGTGGGTGGGCAACAGACAGAACGTTGGGAAAAGCGGATTCCCCCTGAGTTCCCTGTAGCCCAGAAGAAAACCAGAGCATGAGGGTGCAGACATTCATGGCCTGGTCCTGAGAAGTTTTGGATGGGCTTGACTAAGAAGGAATGCAACCTTCTCTTCTTCTTACTCTGTCACACACAGAGGATGGTACTTTGTTGCCCCGGCTGAGCAGGAAACGCAGTGTCCTTGTTCTTGAGGGACGTTGGAGTCCCTGGCTCATGGGAAGCTATTCTCTGAGCTGCCCCTGGGGATTGGCCTCTCCCTCAGCTACTTATGTAAGATTCTGATATTTGCCTGGGGTTGGTGCCCTGTACTTCTTCACACCTCCATTTGAGCCTGTGGTTGCAGTACTAACGTAATTTTAAGTTTTTATTTATTGATTTTGAGAGAGAGAGAGAGAGAGAGATTGAGGACATGACCAGGGGAAGGGCAAAGAGAGAGAATCCCAAGCAGGTTCCATGCTGTCAGTTCAGGGTCTTGTACTCAGTACCATGAGATCATGGTCAGACGCCTAACTGACTGAGCCACCCAGGCGTGCCCCCACCCCCAGCTTTTTTAAGTTTTTATTTATTTATTAAAAAAAATTTTTTTTAATGTTTATTACTTTTGAGAGAGAGGGACAGAGCAGGGGAGGGCCAGAGAGAAAGGGAGACACAGAAACTCAAACAGGTTCCAGGCTCTAGCTGTCAGCACAGAGCCTGACACGGGGTTTGAATTCACAAATCATGAGATCATGACCAGAGCTGAAGTCGGCCGCTTAACTGAGGCACCCAGGCACCCATTTATTTATTTATTTATTTAGAGATTGAGGACATGAGCAATGGAGCGTAATTTTAAACCTTCAGTAGAAATTCCCCAAGCAGTCACTTAATGGCAGTATTGCATTCACAGAAGCCTTCCTACCATCTGATTTTTCCCTTAGGTTTTTGGCCTTTCTCAGCAAGTTTTTCCTCTTTCCTGAGTTCCACTCCCATCCATCATTCAAACTCTGTTCTTTAACAGATCAGAACACAGGTGAATTCCGTTCAGCACATTTATTGAACATCTCTGTGCAGAGCCCTGTGCTGAGTTCAGGGAAGGTGTGTTAATGTAATTATTGCTTTTGTGTTGGCTTCTTACTTTGAAGTAAAGTGGGGCAGTGCGGCGCGGACAGAAAGCCCACTGGAGTTGCATTTGCCTTTTCCTGCCCTGGCTGTGGAGCAGACCACCCTGAGGCACTCTTTCCACTCCTGCTCCTGACAGGTGTTCCGGACAGACTTGATCACAGCCATGAAGATTCCAGATTCCTGCCAGCTCAGCCCGGATGACTACTACATCCTGGCCGACCCATGGCGACAAGAATGGGAGAAGGGTGTGCAGGTGCCGGCTGGAGCAGAGGCCATTCCAGAGCCTGTGGTGAGGTAAGTTGGGCAGCCCAGGCTGGGAGACCCTAGACAGGGGAGGCTGGGACAAGGGACCTTTGTAGCCTGTCTCTGTTCTTAGATTCTTTGGTCCCACAAACCATTGAAAATTTCCAGAAATACTGGAAGTTTGCCTTTGAGGCTGAGGGCCCGGACTTGGGCTCAGCTCTGGAGCCAGATGGCTTAGGTTCAAATTGCCACTCACATTCAGTCTGACATTGGGACAGAAACATAACCTCCCTGGGCCTTGGTCTCCTTGTCTGTGAAATGGGAATGCCGATGGTACATCTACCCCCTATGGTGGTTGAGATGACATAGGGAAACGACACCTGGAAGACATTTGGCATGGGACCTGGCTCACACAAGCACTCAGTAAAAACAGGCCATGAGTTGTCTTCACATCAGTCCCAACTGGGTCCCACAAGCAGGTCTTATCTGGGAAATCTCCAGGCTTTTAAATAGTCTTTAAGTCAGGAATAAGCCATGCTCTTGACTTGTTAACTCCTTTTTGAGAGTTCTAAGTGGGAGGGAGTTGAATGCTGACACACAGCAGATGCTCTGGAAGCAGTTACTTCCGGAATCCCAGGAGGATTCCCTGCCAGGGCAAGGTAGGAGCTAGGTCAGGGTATATCCTCTCCAGGCTTTGTAGCCTTCAGGTCTGTGGATCACAGAGACCTGTGGTGCCTCATGACTGTGGCCTTGCCTCCAGCAACAGAGGTCAGCCAAGTGATGCTTTCTGCATGCTACAAAACCCTCTAAGTCATGTCTCTGGGTAGAGGGACCTGATGTCCTGACCTCCCCGGCCCACCAGCACTCTTGGCCTTGGCAGCCCCATGGCTCTCACTTAGGCCCATTTTGACCAGGCCTGGGGCAAAGATTCTAGCCCTGACCTCCCTTGACATTGGCACTGTTGCTTTCCAGTAGCCACACCTCTGAGTGCCCGCCTGGTGCCAGACCTGTGCTGGACATGGAATTACAGAGGCAGATAAGACTCTGAACGCTGCTTATGTGCTCTGTGAGGACTGGGGGCTGGGCAGGGCTCATCCTGTGGCTGCTGAGGGCTGAGTGCTGGGCCCTCTGACAGTCAGGGGAGCTCTAGTATTCTCTGGAAGGGAGAATATGTGGGATTTGGAGAGGAAATGTATTCTCCACATCCCCTCCCCAGGGCCAGAAATGTGGATTAAGCTCCTAGCCAGTTTGACACCTTTACATCTGCAGACTGTGCAGACTGAAAAACTACCACTGACCTATTTGAACTAGTTTTCTCCTCTGTAAAATGGGCCCGATAACAGTAGCTGCCTAATGGTGTGGCAGGGATGAAATGAGAATACACATGGCAAGGGCCCAGGGCAGTAAAGGGGAGGGGCAGGCCACCAGCTGGGCCGAGAGGGGATTCCTGATTAGGCTTGGCCCAGCTGTCTGTCCTCCCTCCTCGATGTCAATGTCAGGTGGTTCCGGAAACATCCAATGGCCTGGGTAATTAATTGCAGATGCTTCCATACCAGTAGCTTGGCTTCTGTCTGCCTGCATGGTGCTTTATCTGTTGACATCAAGAGGAGAGCACGTGTTCAGACTGCTCTGGCTTTTCTAGGTGCATTCCCTGCATATGCTCAGCTGCTCTAAGCTGACAGGAGCCAGGCATTCCCCTCCTGTCTGTGCTCTTTGGAGAGGATAGACTAGAGGTAGGGAGGGGCTGTTTCCTTTGCAAAGTCTTCCCTATCTCCCTCCAGCCCAGTCCCGCCATCTTCCAGGGCACCTCCCATTGCAAGGCCCTTATCTGGAAGCCAGCACAGCAACCACCATGGTCAGAACTATTAACAGCAGTGCTTCCTGAGGATTCACTGTGCTGAGCCTGCTATGTTCATCTTCTCATTTAATTACCATATCAGCCCTATAAAGTACATCTTACTGTCCCCATTTGATAGATGAGGAAGTTGGGAAATTCTGGGGAATTCCCTGTATGACCGCCAGGGCCTAGTGGGCTGGGCCAGGAAGTCACAAGCCAAGGGAACAAGCACTGGGTTGCCCCTGTGAGGCCCAGAGAGAGGCTGTGCCCCCATCACGCTGTCATGCTGGCTTTCATTGCTCTTTCCCCACTGCTACCCCAGCCCCCTCTGTCTCCCTTTTTGTCCATTCTTCCCTGGCCCTTTGGCAGGTCTGCCTACCTTATGGTCTGAAATTTATGTGGGTAATGAGAACCTGTCTCAGCCCCTGATCATGAATTGAGTGATGGCCTGTGCTGCTCCCTCATTGTGTCCAGAAGATTCAACCTAGGGCAAAACCAGCCTCTGGTGTAGGTATAGGCTTTTGAAGTAGAGACCCTCCCCCAGATTCCAGCCCAGGCCATCTGCCTTCTTCAGCTGATCTGTGTCCTGCTAGCTAACAGTCGAGACTGAGACCTTGGCTTAGGGTCAGGTGATCCCCAGCTGGTAGAGATAGCTTCTTCCATAGCCAGAGCCAGAAGAGGTGTAACACTTGAGGATGAGATCCCCAGGAAACACAGGAAATGCCTTTTCTGGTGTGAGCCCCTTAACCCTAGATTCTCAGAGAAAGAAAGGAACTTTCTGACTGAGAACACAGGTGTCGGTAGTTACACCAGTAGGTAGTAGGGCACTCTAAGGTTATATCCGAAACCTCATTGAGCATACGCTGGGGACACAAAGTAGCATCAAGACAAAATTAGTCTATGTTTTTAAAAAGTATTAATTCCAGTAAGATCTTTGTGAGGAAAAGCAGGATTTTATAGTACTAAGAGTATCAGTATTACATCTATTTGGAATGACCTATTTTACAGGGGGGGCTGGATGGAGTCACCATTAGTCATTACCTGAGGCCTTCCTTAATATGGGCCTCTCGTGTGGGAAAAGGTGGCACCAAGCACTTTCCCTTTCTCCTTACTCCCCTCAACCTTCTCTGAGCCTCCTTCCAGGTCTGGAGGCCATTTTCGCCTGTCTCCTTCATCCTTCCTGCCCCTCTGGCTGACACCTGGGGCATGTCCTGGAGCCCAGGAATCCTCCCCATAGCTCAGCCATGTCCCTGTGCCATCCTGCCCTCCCTTCCCGTGTCTGCGCTGAGTACAACCCCTGGCAGCCCTGCCTTCGACCCCAGGAGGCTCCTCGGGCAAGTAAGGGCCTCTCAGCCCCTGGGAGGGCTGGCCAGATGGAAGCCAGGCTCCACAGCAATAACCATGGCAACCCGTGGAGGGTGGGAAGAGCTGGCATTTTGAACTGGCATCAGGAACTGAGGGGCAGCACACAGCTGAGCCAAGAGGGGGAACTATGCCCTCCCCAGATAAAAAGCCCTCCAGTTCCATCTCAGAAGGAGCAAAGTGATATCTAGAGGTCTTAAAATACACACTCACACACCTGTAGTGCTTACTGTGTGTCAGGCACTGTTTTAAGAGCTTTCCACATATTCATCCATTTAGTTCTTATCAACCATAGAAAGTAGAGTACTGTTATTATTAGCTTATTTTTTTGGATGAGGTCACTGGTCACAGACAGGTTGGGCAGCTTGCCCAGATTACACAGTAAGTGGTAGATCAGGGGGCTCCTGGCTGGCTCAGTCGGTAGAGCATGCGACTCTTGATCTTAGGGTTGTGAGTTCTAGCCCCACGTTGGGGGTAGAGTTTACTTAAAAAACATAGTGTATCAGGACTTTGGGTCCACATTTTGCAGCCAGGACCCTTCAAATGTAGCTGCCTCAGGGAGAGCCATGACCCAAGGGAGGGCTGCCCTGGAGTATGATTCTGGGACTGTAGTAGGCCCATCCTTACTTATATCCAGGGGAGGAGGCCTCCATCTCGCAGTGGGGGAGGGGATACCATGGTGAGAGACTGACTGCTCAGGTTATGTCATATTTGAGGGAATGATAAGGTATGTGGGAGACACTGTCTTCTGGGAGTGTAGACCCTTTATGTGGAAAGGGCCACCATGAGCTACAGCAGTGTACCCAGGTAAGGCTCCTTCTCACCCTAGAGGAGACCTGGCCTCACTTTCCCCTGTGGGGACATGGGGATAATCTTGGCCTCTCCCTAGCCTTGAGGGGTATGCTGAAGGACCTGAAGCCCCACTCGCTCTTTCCCCCTTGTCCCACAGTGGCCAGCACTGGGCATTGCCCAGTGAGAGCACATAGGCTGACTCCTATAGGCCCAGGCGGGGCAGATCTAGATTATGGAGCTTTAGCTAAGGCCCAGATGCCTTCATGAGAGGACCAGTAGAGTGCTCTGGGCAGAATGGATGTTTATGGGATGTGCAGGACAATAGGTCAGCACCCACTCCCCACCCACACTCTGCCCTTTGGTCTGCTCTCCTGCTTACCCGTAGTGCTTTGAGTCTCTGCAGGGTGGGCAGGCAAGAAGAGGTAGTATAAGGAAGTAGCATCAAAAAATCACACTTGTCCAGCAGCTCCTCATCTGGGCTGGTCGACTCACTGGAGGCTGCCAGACCCAGTAAGGCTGGCAGGCTGAGGATCCCTCCCCTCATAATACCCTCTCTTGATTTCCTAGGATTCTCCCGCCGCTGGAAGGCCCCCCTACCCAGGTGTCCCCTAGCAGCTCTGAACTTGGCGAGGGCTCCCAGCCTGATTGGCCTGGGGGCAGCCGCTATGACCTGGACGAGATTGATGCCTATTGGCTGGAGCTTATCAACTCGGAGCTCAAGGAGATGGGTAGGTGACCTGCCAGGCTAAGAGTGGGATCGGGGCAGGTCAGGCAGAGTTTTCTTCTGAATGCCACCCTCAGAAAGGTAGTGGGCACAACTGGGCTTTGGCACTGCATAGACAGGAGAAAGTCCCCGCCGTATTACTGATTGGAGAAGTTATTTGGTGTGTCTGTGCCTCATTTTCTGTAGCTGTCAGGTGAGTGCACTAATAGCATGCAATTTCCAGAGTTGTTGAGAATATTGTTAGTAAGCCTGACTATTATACGAAGAGTAAGTGAACACATTAATGAGTCTAGGATGATAAATGAGGCTGAGGACACTTGATATGGGCCACTACTATCTCCTAGGAAGGTTTCCCTGAGCCCCCTGCCATACACACAATTCAAGCAGTGGATTCCGCATGCACACAGCTGTACCCCAGAGATACTTCTGTGTTATCTGCATGTACACGTGTATGTGGTCACAAGCAGGGTGTCTAAAGTCAGAACACCATAACCAGCCCCAGGGGTCTTTGAGATTGAATGGTCCAGCCCATTCTGTTTCCAGATGTTGGAGCCCACGACAGTGGGTGCATTTTCCCAAGTCACACAGTAAGTGGGTGGAGACCCATCCACACGTCTGCCCTGATAGACCAGGCTCCTAACACCCTCCCCTGCTGTCCTCACAGAGAGGCCAGAGCTGGATGAGCTGACGCTAGAGCGTGTGCTGGAAGAGTTGGAAACCCAGTGCCACCAGAATATGGCACGGGCCATTGAGACACAGGAGGGGTTGGGCATTGAGTATGATGAGGACGTCGTCTGTGATGTGTGCCGTTCTCCCGAGGGCGAAGATGGCAACGAGATGGTCTTCTGTGACAAATGCAATGTCTGTGTGCACCAGGTGGGCATCCTCTCAATCGTTCTCCCCCATGCTGCTTGGCCAGGCTGCTGCCTGGAACTGGTCATTCTCGCTGTAGGAATGCAGTAGCACTGTGGGCGTAGGCCCCTGAGAAGGGCAAGGGAGGAGAAGGGAACGGAATGAGTGCCCCATGGCTCAGTCCTGTCAGCCAGACTGGAGTGAATGTCCACTGGGTTCTCTTTCCATCCTTTTCCTGTGGGCCTCCATCAAATCCCCTCACTGAACACCCTACCCCCTGCCTCTGTGCCCCTCTTCCTCTGCTCCTCACCGTCCTGAACTTCTAAACAGGCAGCACCGTGCAGTGATGGAGAGCAAAGCCTGCAGCCAGGGTTCCTGATTTCAAATTGTGGCCCTGCCCTTTACAAACTATGTGACTTTGGGTAATTTCTTAATCTCTCTGGACCTCTATTTTCTCAGCTACAGATAAAAGTAATTTCTTGTGATGACTAAGATACTTCTAACGAGCTATTTGCTGAGAACAGTATAGTACGAGCTATAAGTATTTATCATTATTGATGTTATAAATCAGGAGTTGCCTGACATGCCCCCCTCTTGATCTTGGGCCCCAAAGCTCCCAGGTGTGGGGTGTTTCTGGGCTTTGTTTATAGAAGACTTGACTGGAACCCAGTGGATCCACTCTAGCACACACACGTACACACACACACGCACACACACATCTCCTTATCCACCGGTTCTGAAATATTTCCTAGGGAGCTCAGAGGGGCTTCATCACTTGTCTGCGTACCCCCCATTCATTCTTATCCTTATACCCAGTAGCTCTTAGATCCATAAGCCCTAGGCATGACCAGGAGGAGCCCCCTTCACAAATCTCTATGAAAAAAAGTAGAAAGCTCTGGGCCTTGTCCTCAGGTATCATAACATACCCAAATGTATGTTCAACTTGCAGGAGTTCATAGACACTTCTGAAATCCATCACTCACTATGAATCTCTGGCCAAAGTGACTTTCCTCCCAACAGAGGGCAGAGCTGAGCCCTTCCACAGAGGACTGGCATCTTTGCCTTAGAATCCTTCTGGAGGCCTCCTTACCAGAGCCTACTAGCAGTGTGGCCCTGTAGCTTCTAGCTCGGGCTGGGGCTGAGACCATTTGCAGCTGAACCCTGACCAGACGCAGATGGCCATTGCATCTAACTTGTGACCACTCTGCTCTCTTCCCAGGCATGCTACGGGATCCTCAAGGTGCCCACGGGCAGCTGGCTGTGCCGGACATGTGCCCTGGGTGTCCAGCCAAAGTGCCTGCTCTGCCCCAAGCGAGGAGGAGCCTTGAAGCCCACCAGGAGCGGGACCAAGTGGGTGCACGTCAGCTGCGCTCTGTGGATTCCTGAGGTGGGCAGACAGGGGGATGGGGCAGCCCTGGATAAGAGGGTCTGCTACCAGAACTCTGGTAGCAGAGCACTGGGAAAGAAGGCCACAGGTTTGCATAAAAAAGGGATATCTCACGTGGCACCTGAGAAGAACTGGGGCAGCGACCCACAGAGAGCTTTGCCTGTGGACTTGGACAGAACTCAGGTGGTAGTTTCTATGGGTAAATGAGATTATGGACACTGGGGGATCCAGGTGGTAGGTCTGAGAGCTGGGCAGATGCCAGGCCACGGAGTAGAGGTGAAAGCATGTTGTGGGTCCTTCCAAATCCAGGCAGTGGTTCCAACCAGTGTCATACCCCCTGTTTAAAACAAAAATAAGCCAGCTGACCTAAAAGGAAATCAGGCAATCAGGCAGAGAGCTTATTAGAAGTGGATAGCTAACTGGCTGGGATGGAGGGGTCAGCCTGGGTCTGAGTCTGGGTGGAGGGGGACTGTGGGCAACAGGCTTTGCCCACTCTGAGTTAGAAGCCCTGGGCTCCTGGAAGGTCATGCTGTTTTATTTGAAATATGAAATGCTGACATTCACCAGTTTCTGACCCAGCCCTGCTGTGTCCCCGGACTCAGACTGAAGCCCCACTCTGATGCTGCCTTTGCCTGGAAGCAAGCCAGGTGGCCCTGTCAGCAGATGCCTCTCCCCTTCGCGGGCTTCTAGTCTGAATGTTCTTGCAGGGACCCACACTGTGGGCTTCTGTGGTGATAGTGGTTGTGTTGACAGTGGTATCTTTCTCCCAGATCAACATCTTGAAAGCTGGGACTACCTCTGAGTGTACCCTGGGCTGGGCACAGCAGAGACAGGCAGAACCAACAAGGATTTCTCCCCACCGTGGGGGCCCTTTGGTTTAGGACCTCTGGACAGGAGCCCTTCCTCTATCTTCAGACATGGGCAGTAGGGAGGCCAATGCACCCTCTGGGTCTAAGAGGTGGGCTGTGCCCAGAAGACTTAGGCATGGTTGTTGGTTTCTCCCCATAGGAGGGATAGGAAGAGCTAAATAAAGGCACATCCCTATTGGCCAGGAGAGCTCTGGAAGCCCGCAAGAAGAAATGCTGCTTTGGGGTATTTACTTGTTGCCCAGAAACATAAATTAAATAAATACATGTTATAATAAGTAATCTTTGTGCACGCACACACACATACACAGTTACACAGACTGCTGTGCACTCTCATACACAGTCACAGTTTAAGACTAGTCACAGGTGAGGAAACACCAACACACTCAGTGGTCAGCCTGGGATAGTCATGAAGGTCTTGTGATTCAGGGGCTCTCCCATTGCCCTGTGCACACACTCCCTGGTTTCAGCAGACACCTCCCATTTGGGGGATCCCTAGAGGCAGGCTGGGGATGAGAGGCCTGATGGAGCTCCCTGTGTCCTGCCTAGGTCAGCATCGGGTGCCCTGAGAAGATGGAGCCCATCACCAAGATCTCACATATCCCAGCC
The DNA here is from genome assembly GCF_018350195.1 of Panthera tigris. NCBI lineage: Eukaryota > Metazoa > Chordata > Mammalia > Carnivora > Felidae > Panthera > Panthera tigris. The sequence continues at coordinate 110,770,928 of NC_056660.1, forward strand.
AGTCGCTGGGCTCTGTCGTGCAGCCTTTGCAAGGAGTGCACAGGCACCTGCATCCAGGTACGTGGCCCATTCACCTGCTGTCGCCCAGGAGGTCTCCTGCATATACCATCTGCGTAGAGGGGTGCTTCTGGGACCCTCTGGAAAACACACAGCTGCCACCACCCCCACCCTACTCCCATAGTGCTATATAGACAGAACCACTGATGGGCCATGGAGGCCTGAGACTGGAGCCAGACTCAGAACCTCACCTGAGAGGCATTCCTCCATCCCCAGTCCCTCTGGGCATGGGGTAGAGTGCAGAAGCAAAGGCTCACCACATCACTGCATTGCCGAAGGATTCTGGCTTTCCCCAAGAGCGACTGTCTTGGGTTAATAAATACAATGACCTCACATCTGACATCAAACATGTGGGAGGGGTAGGAAACACTTTTCGTCCAGCTGAGCTAATAGGCTCTCCCCAAACAGGACAGGGCTGCACCAGTCTTTCCACAGCATTGGTTCCCACATTCTGGTGTGCGTCAGTAATACCTGGAGAGCTTGTTAAAACACGCATTTCTGGGCCTATCCCCAGAGGTCCTGTTTCAATAGATCAAGAATGGGCTGAGAATTTGCTTTTCCAGCAAGTTCCCAGGTGACCCGATGCTGCTGGTCTATAGATTGGAAAGTGGGGGTCATCTTTTGTCCTTCTTTCTCTAGCAACAGTTGTCATTGCAAACACTAGATGTGCCTCCACCCATTTGTAAGACTTTCAAAATGACTTGTGAGTGCGACATAAGTGGTCGTTAATATTTGGGTGGGGTATTCCTGAAACATTTATCAGTTGATCACAGCCATCATCCAAGGCTGTGAGGGAGGAGCAGTCCCTGAGTCGGCCCTAGCTGCCTGGACAAGAGAAGGAAGGGGTTCCTGTCCAGCACCTCTTCCCAGAGGACAAAGGAGGGATATGACTCCCCATCTTAGATGATGTTGCAGAAAGGAGGCAGTGACCCGCCACCAGCCTTTCTTTTGATGCCTCTTGTTCCAAAGTCATTTTGCCCACATAGTTATGCAGCTTAATCCCCAAAGGATTGTCAAATCACCTGACCATTTCCCCAGGATATATGGTGCTGAAACCCATTTCCTCTCAAGCTCCCCCAGAGTTCCCCCTTCCCACATACCACAGCTCCTTCCATACCCACAGGATGTTGGGGGTCCATGCCATTTTATATAGGGTCTCACCAGCATCCTGGGTTCTCAGTGGAACCCTGGAGAGTGGCCTACATCCTTCTTCCTTCCTACCAGGGCTCCCCTCATGCCTAACATTTCCCCTCCTCTCCCTCTAGTGCTCCATGCCTTCCTGTGTCACAGCATTTCACGTCACATGCGCCTTTGACCATGGCCTGGAAATGCGGACTATATTAGCGGACAATGACGAGGTCAAGTTCAAGTCATTCTGCCAGGAGCACAGTGACGGGGGCCCTCGGGGTGAGCCCACTTCTGATCCCACGGAGCCCAGCTCAGCTGGTGAGGACCTGGAGAAGGTGACCCTACGCAAACAGCGGCTGCAGCAGCTAGAGGAAGACTTCTACGAGCTGGTGGAGCCCGCTGAGGTGGCTGAGCGGCTGGAGCTAGCTGAGGCACTGGTTGACTTTATCTACCAGTACTGGAAACTGAAGAGGAAAGCCAACGCCAATCAGCCACTGCTGACCCCCAAGACTGACGAGGTGGACAACCTGGCCCAGCAGGAGCAGGACGTCCTATACCGCCGCCTGAAGCTCTTCACACACCTACGACAGGACTTGGAGAGGGTGAGTCCCCCTGTCACTTTTCCACCTTCTGGCCTGTCTGGTGGGCATCCTAGGAGGTCTTTCCACCCCATGTACACTGCCCTACAGCAGCCATGGCTCTCCAACTCCAAATGGTGATGTCTGGCCAAGTGGCTGAGGGCTTCCAGTTCCCTGACAAGGTGGGGGTAACTTATACTATGCAGAACAGGGAAGCCTCTAGCCCTTGGATCTCTGAGCCCTTCTTGTCCCGACCCTTTTATGGGCCTGAATGGTAGGGGCCCTGCTGTGTTCCTGAGGCTCTAGGGCATCAGACCTGGGGCACAACCCAGGCTTCGAGCTTCTGTTGGTCTCTGTCCCCATTTGTAGCCTGTTCCCAACACATGAACTTCAGCTTGGAATCAGGCAGGGGAGAAACTGGGAATTGCAGCAAGTTGTATTAGCCCACCAGGCATGTTCTGGACCAGGGCAAGGAAAACAGGTATTAACGTGGGGCGTGGCGGCATATGGGTGGGCTGGAGACACAGTCAGCCTGTGTGGAGTAGAAGGATGAAGCTGAGTGGGTGGACCAAAGTGTGTGTGGAAGCTGCAGGATGTTTTAAGCAGGGACTGTCCCTCTGGCTGCAACTTCCAAACAGTCACTGGGTCTATGGTGGATGGGTTGGCTGAAACTACCCCCAGCTGTGTACTAAGGAGATCGGTGGTCTTGGCTTGGTCCAAGGTGGTAGTTCTGGGAGCAGAGTAAGATGAGGAGACCCCATGGCTTTGGGGTGAGCTGTGGTGGTTAAGGGATAGTGAGAGTTGCTTTCTGCCTGGAGCATGGGAGCCCCCAAAAGGTTCCATTCCCTCCTACTACCCCAGAAGAAAAGATGAGGAGATTACACCTTCCACGGAGAATACGCTTGAACTTGACTTTACTTTCCCACTGTGTTTCCTCCAACGCATAAAGTACTACCACCAAGTTGGAGGCAATCTAAAGATGAAACCAGATATTCTCTGAACCCCAGGTGCTGTTTTAGGGACATTCAGTTCTGGGGTTCGAGAGCACATGGGATCATGTCATAATGTCTTTCATGCATGAGCACAGACACATGTCTGTCCTTTCCCCAGTCCTTGTAAGGAAACAATCCTGAGTGAAAGCTTTGAGGGGGATTTGTATGACCCGAGGCAGCTGTTTTTCTTATGTCCATCTCGTTGGCAAGTCTGTAAAATGGGTAGAACAACTTCACAGATGTTGTGCCGTGTTGAAGGGAACCTGAGGTGAAGCCTCTGAAACTGGACCTGGCTTCCCCAATCTCCTTCAGCCGTACTCCTCTGCCCTGACGCCTGGTCAGGGGGAAGTGACCCTGATGGCCTGAGAGGGAACCTTACCGCGTGGCAGCCAGCCTGCCACCAGATCAGAAGGGGGAGGTGGAGAGTGGGGACACCAGATGTCCCTGGCTCCAGCCAGGGCAGAGAACAAGGCCATCTACATTGCAGCCTCTACTTCCTGGGCAGCCCAGCCTCCTGTGTCATGTGGCAGTGGCGTCAGGTACATTTGGACATCGAGTACTTTCAGAGACCAAAGCTGCATCCAGAGTTGTCCTCAGGCCACCTCTGAGTCTGCAGGCTCCAGGCCTCCAGTGCAAACACCCTGCTTTTACTCCTGTTGTTCTCCAAAAGACCCCTCAAGTCTGACCTACCCGGTCCTGCTGGTCAGCCCACTGGCTCCGCCTGGACAATGCAGGGAGGCCAGGGGGCAGGGTTACTTATTTAATCATTATCTTGAAAGTAGAGGCAAAGTAGATTCTCCTGGCCCTAATGAGCAGGTGAAGAAACTAGGGCTCTCGAAAATGAATGACAGACATATTAGAGGAATGTGTGTTTTCTAGGGTTTGAGTTGAATTTGGGCTTGGATGGGGGATGGGGTTTGTCACCAGGAGAGATGTTGGCTTAACCTCCTATTCTGTACATTTCCTAAGCAAAAGCATCCCCCACCCTCTTGCCTTCATTGTCAGCTGGTACAAATGTGGCTAAGGGGCCAAGGTCAAGGGCTAGGATGCCAGCAACTTCCCAGGCAACCAGAGCTGCCATGCAGAGAGGCCTCTGGTGGGACTCTCCACAGTCAGGTGTGAACCAACCCACTCTTCCTCCAGGAAGAGGAGACAGGGCTGACTTTGAAGGGGTGCCAGCTGAGAGTGAGGCAAGGGCGTGTGCAGCCCTGGTAAGCTGTGGAGAGTCAGAGAGCCCTGTGCCAGCTTGATCCCCTCCAGGTCTAGCCTCAGGGCCTTTCAGAGCCGCGTTGGTGGCTTGCTTGAGTGAACAGGGCTGAGAGCTCTGCCACAGGGGAGGCTTTCTGCAGAGACCCATGACTGTTGGTGGCCTGGTCGTGGCCCAGTGCCAACGGCCAAGAGTATCCAGCCTCTGACTGGGCACCAGGCCAGTTTGGGCTGGATTCATCAGGGAGGCAAAGTCGGGGTTGAGACTGATGCCTTGGGCAGTTGTGGGTTTGCATTCAGTTCCGGCATTTCCCGGCTCTGTGCCTTCTGAGTTTCAGTTTCCTTTCTGTAAAATGGGAATAAGGAGCCAGCTGACCTTGGAGTCACAGTGGTGGTGGGAGCACAGTGACCTCTGCTGTTCATCGTGGTTATTGTTGCTGTTCTGGCTCTTAGAAGAGTGGGCTGCTTGCAGAGAGGGGCTCCGTGGAGGACTGAAAGCGTGAGCCCAGTGCTAGGACCTGGGAATGAAATGGTATCTTCCCTGATCGACGTGTCCCCCCGAGGCCAGGCAAGAGGTTTGCTGAGAGAGCAGAAGGCAGGGCCACTCTGCTGCCACTAGCCTGAAGTCCCACTTTATGGTCAGCCTTTATGTGTTTTCCTTAAACTTCAGCCGCCGGCCTTGGCCCCAGCAGGCAGCTCAGGAAGGCATGGCCACTGCTGTCTCCCAGAGTTATTCACAGCTGACAAAAAAATTGCGGTGCCGATGAGCAGCCTGTCAAACGCCGACTGGTGTCCCCTAGCAACCGTGCTGGCAGTTCGGGCTGTGCAGGGCCTCTGTGCCTGTGGCTCTGGATCCAGTTACTAGGAGTTTACTCAAGAGCATGACCCGGCCTGGGAGGGTGGGGGCAGCTCTCAGACATCTGCCCCCCTCCCTGAGGAGGGACATGTGGGATCTTCTCAAGGCCCTATTTCTTCTACCAAGGAGAAGACCTTGCCCTCCCCATACTTGCCACCCACCTGCTTCCTTGTCAGGTTGGTCATACCCCATTTACTCTGTCCTCAGTGCCCAGATCATGTTCTTCTTGGCCTCCCACCAAAGCCTACCTTGTCCAAGGCAGCCTTGGCTTCCAGAACTCTGGCTCCTCAGCCCCCATAGCTCCCATATCTAGAATGTTTCCAACCCATTAGTGTCTGCATCTCACTGAAACCTAGTCGCCACCTCAGAGTGCTCCCTCATCAGTAACCCTGTATCCTCAAATCCCCCTTCCTACTCAGCCTTCTGTTTCCCTGCTCAGTACCACCTCCAGGCTCCCCACTCTTCACTGTCCCTGTTTTCTTCACCCCCACCCCATGTGGCATTATTAGCTCACTGCCTGTGCCCTTATCCCTGTGTGAAGACCACATACCTGGCAGAGCCTTACCTGGTAGGAATCCTATAGTGGTGAGTGGATAAACCCCACCAAGGTTCCTGTCAGCCAGCCTTGTTCTGGGACATTCTAGACTCCCCAGCCTATCACCTGTCTGCACCCTGGCTCCACCTCCCTCAAGGCTCCCCCTTCTGGGCCCTCAGTCTTACCTCCTGTTCATCAGACCAGACCCCTCCAGCTTCTCACCTGTAAAGCCCTCCCTATCGATTTTCTGCCCTTTTTCCCCCATTCCCCCTTCCCCCAACACACACCCTGCAGTAAGGGAGTCGGCCTTCCCTTCATGCCTGCTCAGTCTCCCAGATTTGAATCTGTTTCACCTTCTGCCATCTCCAAAAGCACATTCTCCTTTCATGTGTCCTTCCAGGCATGGGACCCTCTGCCCTAACCCCCATCTGTCCCTTCCTGTCTTCCCTCACTGCTTCCCACTCCGGCCAGGCTCCTGCCACCACCATCTACTAGGGCCACCAACAGCTTCCCATCACCTACATCCAGTGGCCACTTCTCCATCCTCATCCTCTCCCTTCTCAGCAGTGGTTACCACAGTCAGACATGCCTTTGGTATTGAAATATGTTTTGTGTGGATGCTTTGACCAGAACCCCCCTTAATACCCTCCCGTTCTCTGCTCTCTGAGTGCTCCCTGTCCCCGGTGATCATCAGTTCACCACACTCAGTCTGACCTCTCAGTGGTCTGCTCCACAGCTCTGCTCCCCATCAGGAGGCTGGTCCAGCCCACACTCCCTTCTGAACTCCAGCCTCTCGTGCCCAACAGGCCCATAGGTCCAAGCCTGCCCCCCACAATCTCCCTAGTCTCCACAAATGCCCAACACTAGTCCAGTCTAGCTCAGGATAACTGGCTGGGAGCGCTCCCTGGCCCTCCACCCTCCTCACCCACATTCAGGCTCACTCTGTAAAACTACTGATAACAAAACAATTTCCTCAAAATGTAAAGCCTGCTTTTATTACCAATCTGTAGTTTGGGGGGACTTTGCTACTTGATTCATCTTTTTTTACTCTGATTTTTTTTTAATGTTTAGTTATTTTTGAGAGACAGAGAGCACATGTGCAAGAGGGGGCAGAGAGAGAAAGGGACAGAGGATCTCAAGTGGTCTCTGAGCTGTTAGCACAGAGCCGGATGTGAGGCCCAAACTACAAACCATGAGGTCATGACCTGAGCTGAAGTCGGACGCTCAACCAACTGAGCCCCCTGGCACCCCACTCTGATTTTTTTAAAGAGAACTTCCTATGTTTATAATCAGAAAAAACAATAATGACAAGTGTCAGGAACCTAATAGCCTGGATGAACTTCTAAGGTGATATTAATACTTCGTCCCCAAAAGCCATCACAGAAGTGGAACTCCACAACATTCAGTAACATGTAGCTATGTAACCAACAGTCTTGAGAGAAATTAGAGAAGTCATCGATGTTCCCACCTCACCCTGGAACCAAGGGGTCACATCATGACCAGTGTACCAACCACAGAAGGTGGGTATTGTTGGGATTCTCACAGAAAGAAGCATTCCTGTCTTCCCTAGCAGGAATCTCCAGATGGTACTGATTGTGTCATGCATCTTATCAGGAAAAACATGGAGCATTTACCTGCAATATATTGTACTTTTCATGCCTCATTCATATCTACAACTGTATATCATGAAACAAACATAGTCAAAATTTCTAATTGGATCAAAAAATATACCAGTACTTGCTTTAATATTTCCTTCCTGTGCCGTAATGAACTATCTAAGTCAGTAGCCTATGCAGCTCGCTTTGGAGGCCCCTGGCCTAGGGCAGTAATTCTCAGATTATATAGTGCTGTATAAAATCTGTTTGAGGACACAACCACCAGAGACTTTCACACTCCCCCAAGCCTGGAAATTTGTGTTTCTAACCAGCCACCCAAGGGATCTTGATGCCAGTAATTCATTTGGGTTTGCCGTGAGAAACCTTTTTGTAAAGTTTCAGATGAAAGAACAAAAAATAAATAAAATAAAAATCTGTATTTTAATAGAAAGTGATGAAGTAAGTAGTGGTTTCTTTGAAGGGGACGTCTGCACCTCTAAAGCTCATGTCATTGTTAAGGATTAACGTTAGAGTAAGTTCGATGGTGGAATGTTTGGGAAATTTTTTAAAAGCTGGACTTTGAAAAAAAAAAGCTGGACTTTGAACTGTTTTTAGGTTTGATGTATTGACTGGTTTGTTTTGAGGCCTTCAAAGTCATGAGTCTGTCTACGTCTCTTCACCTCCATGGTCCCCATGCACACGAAGCCATGTGACTCCTAGGAGGGAAGCAGACCAGGTTTCAGGGAGAATAATGCTGAGCTGCTTGGATGCAGTGGACAGGGAAGGCCTTCTGGAGGTTCCTTTTTTTTTTTTTTTTTTAATTTTTTTTGGGGAGAGAGAGAGAGAGAGAGAGAGAGAGAGACAGAGTGCTAGCAGGGGAGGGGCAGAGAGAGAGGCAGACACAGAATTTGAGGCAGGCTCCAGGCTCAGAGCTGTCAGCACAGAGCCTGACACAGGGCTTGAACTCACGAATGGTGAGATCAGACCTGAGCCGAAGTTGGATGCTTAACCTACTGAGCCACCCAGGTGCCATAAAATATGTTTTCTTACAGTTCTAGAGACCAGAAATCCAAGATCAAGATGTTGGCAATGTTGATTCTGTCTAGAGACTCTGAGGGAGGATCTGTTCCAAGCCTCTCTCCTGGCTTCTGATTGCCAGCAACCCTTAGCATTTCTTGACTTGTAGACCCATTATTCCATCTCTGTCTCTGTTGTTACATACCATTCTCTCTATATGTGTCTTCACATGGCCTTTTATGAGGACACCAGTCATTGGATTTAGGGCTCATTAATATGTGGTATGACCTCATCATAATTGATTATATCTGAGGTTCCAGGTAGACAAAATTTGGCAGGAGGCACTGTTCAACCCAGGAGGGAAACCAGTGGAAGTGTTAACAGGGGGAGGATTTACATTTCAAGAAGATGATCTGGGATAGCAGAGAGGCCAGAATGCCTACTTGTCCAGATGGAGCTATTGCAGGTGACCAGGAAATGGAGGGAGCTGATGGGAAAGAGTTATGTTCATCAGGGACTGATGGGGTGGCTCTGGGGGTGATTGAGGAAGAGCTGGATCCTGAAGGGTGATGCCAGGGTCTCAGCATTTCTGCCTCACCCCACCTTACCCCCAGCTGCCCTTGGCCTAGCATTGTAGACACAGGGACTTGCTCTGCCTCTCCCCTGCCTGGCCTTACTCTGGATCTTCATCCCCAGCTGATGCACTTCTGTGTGATCAACATCCACTCATCCTGTCCCTTTGTCCAGGAAGCCTTCTCGCCACCCCCAGGTCTGGGTCAGGGCTGCCTGCTCCTGTCAGTACTTGCTCTGCATCTCTCTGCCCTGCTGGGCAGCAAGCCCTCAGAAAAAAGGGACCTGATGGCATTGCCCACTGCTGAGCCAGGGCGAACACCATGTGAGTTCCCAGAGCTGAAGCTGGTGCTTAGAGATGTGTGATTATGAGGACCTCCTGAGGAAGTCCAGGATTTGAGAGGAAGCAAGGGCTCTTAGGCTGGGGCCAGGCAGCTGCCCCTTTGGGGAGGTGTTCGCCTTGAATGGCCATGTCCATGGTCTAGGCTGGGTACACACATTCTAAGGGTGGAATGCTCCTTAGAGTCCGTACAGAGCCTGGAGCCAACATTCTGAGATATCCTTCACCACTGAGCTCAGGAAAGAAGGGAGGACATCCATGTCCACAGAGAGGTGTGATCACAGCTACCCCCAGGCCAAGAGAAATGGAAGTCATGATAACAGGCAGAGGCTCTGGAACCCATAGGTCTCCCCCAGGCAACTCAAGGTCATGCAGCCTGAACTCAGCTTTGAAGATGGAACCCATCTGCAGACGGAAGTACTGGCCTCAGCTGCACAGACCCTGGGGGGACCCAGAATTCCAGCGCACAGCTTCTGGCCATCTGTCCCTGCTTTGGAGGCTTCAACCTGAGCTAAAGACCATGGTGGAACAAGGAAATGTCTTGAGGGAGGGCCCCAGAAGTGTGATATACTCTGAGAGCAGCTGTGAGGGGATGGCACACTGGGGAAAGGCACCAGGTGGATGGGGAGCAACATGACCCATCCTTCAGGTGCTTCCAGAACAGCTGCAGAGTGAGCTTAAGCAAACCGGTCTCCAAGGGACTAGACTCTCTTCCTAGCTGCCCTTAAGCAGTCAGAGAGGCCCCTGCCTTTCCCCCTGAGAACTTCTGTCTCAGGCTGAGTGAACATAGCCATGTGGAGGGGCCTTGGCCAGAGCAGACATGGGCTTGGCTCAGGTCTTAGTGCAGCAAGTGGACATGGCACACTCAGCCCCAGGGGTCAGAGACTGCCTGAATACTCAAAGCTGCTCTGCTGGAGTTCTCTCTTCTCTGCACCATGGCCATTTGTGTCTCAGGATAGAAGTTTGCCTTGCCATGGTGTTTTTGGCTGAGGAATATCTTTGATGGACAAGAGTCCTTGGACAGGAGGCAGAGGGATGGAATTGGTAACCTTACAAGGCCCCACTGAGCCTTGGGGCACTGTGTAGGTAGGGAGAGGGCAGCCACAGGGGCAGCATGGCAGAGTGAGCCAGGAAGTTCATGCCTAGAGAAGGCAGGTAGAGTCACCAGCCTGAGCTAACTGGATGCTCTCCCTGCCTGCTCTGGCCCAGGCCCAGTGGGAGCCGCAGGATCAAGGCTGTGCTTGGCCTGTGTTTTGGACCAGAGAACTGTGGCTCAGGGCTGAGGACACACTCAGGGCTTGGGAATTGATTCCTAGATGTCCCAGGCAGGTTAGGCAGCGGTGCCCCCCCCCAACCCTCGCCTCAGGGCTGGGAGGTCAGGTGTGGCTGCCCATGAGTAAAGTGGAAAACCTCTCTCTTGTCTCCTCAGGTTAGAAATCTGTGCTACATGGTAACAAGGCGTGAGAGAACGAAACACGCCATCTGCAAACTCCAGGAACAGATATTCCACCTGCAGATGAAACTGATTGAACAGGACCTGTGTCGAGGTAGGCATCTTCCCTGCCCCCTGCCAGCCACCGCTCAGCATGCACACTCTCAATGGGCCAGGTCCCAAGGAGGGTTTGTGTATTCAGGTCCTAGTGGGGGCCACTGGCCCATACACAGACCTTCCAGAACCAATTAAGTAGGCCAAGATGGGACCTACTAGGGCCTCAGTTGTATGTTGGTTGGCAAGGAGCCAGAGATGGGAATGTGGGGATCAGGCCTCTCCTGAGGAGGCTTTCTGGTCCACTGGGGATACGTAGGTAGTTCCAGGGCCATAGTGGTGCAGGAGTAGATTGCACGTGCACAGTAGCTCTAAGCTGGTGTTGGGACAGGAAGGGGCCAGAAGCTAGAGAGCTTCCCTGAACCCCTGTGTGGCTTCATGTTGATCCTGAATCAGGCAGCTGCTCCAGAGATGGAAGAGGACCTCTGTGTTCTTTCTCTCTGACCTCATCTGATAAAATTTGGATGCCTACTAGCAGTTCTTTTTGTCTGTTTTCTTCTTTTTTTTTTTAATTTTATCTTTTATTTTTTAACATTTACAACAGTGATTTCAGGAGTAGATTCCTTAGTGCCCCTTACCCATTTAGCCCATCCCCCCTCCCACAACCCCTCCAGTAACCCTCAGTTTGTTCTCCATATTTATGAGTCTCTTCTGTTTTGTCTCCCTCCCTGTTTTTATACTATTTTTCCTTCCCTTCCCTTATGTTCATCTGTTTTGTCTCTTAAAGTCCTCATATGAGTGAAGTCATATGATCTTTGTTTTTCTCTGACTGACTGATTTCACTTAACATAATACCCTCCAGTTCCACATAGTTGCAAATGGCAAGATGTCATTCTTTTGATTACCAAGTAATACTCCATTGTATAGATATACCACATCTTCTTTATCCATTCATCCATCGATGGACATTTGGGCTCTTTCCATACTTTTACTATTGTTGTTAGTGCTGCTATAAACAAGGGGGAGCATGTGTCCCTTTGAAACAGCACACCTGTATCCCGTGGATAAATGCCTAGTAGTGCAATTACTGGGTCGTAGGGTAGTCCTATTTTTAATTTTTTGACGAACTCCATACTGTTTTCCAGAGTGGCTGCACCAACTTGCATTGCCACCAACAATGCAAAAGAGATCCTCTTTCTCCACATCCTCGCCAACGTGTGTTGTTGCCTGAGTTGTTAACGTTAGCCATTCTGACAGGTGTTAGGTAGTATCTCATTGTGGCTTTGATTTGTATTTCCCTGATGATAAGTGATGTTGATTGTCTGCTTTCTTCTTAAACTCTTCCCGTGACATGTATTTAAGAGATCTGGAAATCTAAGGCCAAAGAAGCTCCAGTGTCGCTGTTTTCTGCTAGTTGTGTGGATATTGCCAGACACAGGGCCCTTCCCAGAGTGTTTACATGTTCAGAAGAGCAATGCTTTACTCAAAAAAGGTCCTCTAATGTAGAATTACATGCAGCTCGGTGGCAAGATATTTTGAGCCAGGAGCTGCCGCTGCTAGTTCAGCCTCTGGGTCAGGCTAGGCCTGCAGTGGAGAGGAACCAGAGCTGTTGGGCCACCCCCAGAACGAATGACTGAGGACCTGGTACCGCCCCACCCTTGCCTGAGGCAAGCTGCCTCATTTGCACTTTGGGATCACCACCTACTCTGGCCCAAGAAACCAGCCGTGCCAAAAACAAGTCCTGGGTGAGGCCGGGTCATGTCCATGCAAAGGTCAGAGCTTACCATGCATCCCCAAGACTGGCAGCTTCCTGGCTGCCAGAGCTCTCCAGGCTCCTTCTCCTCTGTTGATTTTTTCAGCGAGTATTAAAACTGAGTGTAGATAGGATGCCAGGCCCTGTGCCGGGTACTGCAGGGCACGCTGCCATGGGCGGAACGGATAGGCTTCCTGTCTTTGTGGAGCTCACCATCTGGAAAGATAAAGGAAAGTGGTGCCCAAGGGGCTGCAGTTGGCACCAGTGCAGGTGCAGAAGTGCCAGAGATGGCTTCACAGCAGTGGTGATCCTGGAGCTATGTGTCTGGCTTCTTAGGACCTCACTGTGGTGAGAGGTCCAGCTGCAGAAGGAGAGGCCCACAATCAGGGTAACAGAACGTGGCAAGGCCTGTAGTACCCTCAGGCACAGGATTCCAGAAATGAGGTCAAGAGCCAGGTCTGCATCCCCACACTGAATCTGGGGACGTTTACAGCTCCTGGAGCTGAGTGGCAGCATCAGGCATCCTTTTGTTCAGAGCGAGACATGTGGGGAGAAGACTGGTTTGCCTCTGCCCGAAACTGATGACCCCTGGGACGGGCATATGGCTACAAGCATATCGTCGAGGCCTGTCTGGCCGGAGCACTGGAGAAGCCTTCCTGTGGCAGTTATATTTAGGCCATGAACCAGTTGAAGAGCAGTACAATTTGGAATCCTAGAGGCTGGAGCTTGTCTTTTTAGAGAAACTGGAAGGAGGCTGGCATAGCAGCAACTTGGGCAAAAGGACCACATCTCAAGTGAGGTTGGGGTCTTGCTAGGATCAGATGTGCAAGGTCTTGTAGCCTCAGAAGGAGCTCAGACTTTCCTGAGGGCACTGGGAAACCTTAGAAATCTCCCTCCAGAGCATGTAGGCAGGAGTGTCATGTCAGAGATGAGGATTCTGAGGTTGCACAGGGGATTAGCAGCACAGCTAGGGAGAGTCCATATCCCTCAAATTTCTTGTAAACCTTTATCTGAGAAGCACTCCAGACTCCTGCTGAAAACCTTAGGAGAAGATTTCTGGCAGCTGGGCCTCCCCCTGCAGATGTCCCTCTCCTGCTCCAGTGTTCTCTGTGGCTCCCTAAACCTATGTGGTCACGGACCAAAAGGATATAAGGGCCAGGTGTGCACCCCGAGTCTGCTATCTGCTGTGTGACCTCGAGAGCAGACCAAGAAGCCAAGGCAGGAGACTTGCTCATGGGACTGACCACTATGGCTGGACTAGAACCCACATCTCTTGACTCCTCAGATAGTCCTCAGACTTCTCTCCACATCCATGTCTGGCCGCTCGGCCTAGCATTGAAGGCCCTGACCTGGCCACTCACCTGTAGTTACCCTTTGCACCCACCAGGACTCCCACCCCGCCCCGACATCTATAGGCCATGTAGATGTCAGACTGCATTCCAGGTCCTGGAGGAGGGTCCTCCACTCACTTTGTGGCCCTGTGCCCTCCCCAAGCCACTCAAGGGCAGAAGTAGGCACTTACCTTCTGTTCCCCACCAGCTGTCCCTGACTCACAGGAGCCCCATTTATCCCAGGTCCTGGGGCTCTGAGCCTAGGACACATTAGCAGGGCAAAGTGACCTGGAAGTTGAGGCACAGGTGATAGAGGACTATCATATGGATGGCCCATAGTGATCTTGGTTTTGACTGAGCTGCTCGGGTTAACCGCCTCCCTCCTGCTCTCTCTTTCCCTGGCAGAGGGGTCTGGGAAGAGAGCAAAGGGCAAGAAGAGCGACTCGAAAAGGAAAGGCCGTGAGGGCCCGAAGGGCAGCCCCGAGAAGAAAGAGAAAGTGAAGGCGGGGCCCGACTCAGTCCTGGGGCAGCTGGGTGAGTGAGTGGCCACACTGGCCTGGCGGACATGGCCAGGCTTACACCATCACTCCACTTGCAGCCCCGAACCTAAGGCCAGCAAGGTCCACCAGCACTTCTGTTGCACAGAGTAGGAAGCCCAAGAGGGCTAGCCAGGCCCTTCCATGCCCAGGTGCTCATACCTTTTAACCATAAAGGAAAGTAGATAGGGTCTCTGTCCCATCTGGCATCCCAAGAAATTCCCCTTTTGTACATCTGGACGCTGGGCCAGGGTCTCAGGAGCTGCCCTCACATTCTCTTAGCCAGACTCCTAGAGGCCCCAGGGGACATGTGGGCCCTCTGTGCCCTTACAGAGTGTAGCCCTATGCTGGGAAATGAGGGTCAGCCAGAATTCTCCATCCTGGTCCCGCTCTGCTGGAATTTCTCAAATGAGCCCTCCCTTCAGCACTAGGGAACCTTCCTGGAGCCACCCAGAGAGACCCAAAGGAGTGGCCACAGGTATTGGCCCAGTACATGGTCAGTCACAGACTCCTTAGTGCTCCTACATTAAGCAGAACAGCCCTTGAGCCCTCTACCCCCCACCCCCAGCTATGGGCTTTCTCTCCCAGGGTATCACATGCTTCCCCTAGAACACTTCCTCAGGGATGACAGTGGAATTATCCAGGCCTGTCTCCAGCAGGGAAGCCTCATGTCATCTTGTATGTCCCTCATTCTCAGGAATGGGACCACTTGACCACTTGGGTATCACAAGGAAGGCCCAGTTTCACCTGTTGGCCCTGACATCCAAGAGGGACCTTCTACACAGATGCACTTGGCTACCCTATCCAACTTCTCTGCTTCAGAAATAATTCTCACAAAAAAACAGCGCCCCCTGGTGGCCTGAGGCGTTTTCCTTCATTCCTTCATCCTCTGCGTCCCCGGGATGGGAGAGGTGCAGAGCCGGCTTCATGGGTGTGTGTACCTGTGCAGTCTCAAAGGGCTCTTGCTTGGTTTAATGCTCTACTGTTGTCACCTTGAAATACCTTAATAATTTTTGAACAGGGAGCTCGCATTTTCACTTTACATTCTGGGTTCCAAATCATGAAGCCAGTTCTGGGGAGAGGGGTATATGGTGTGGACCCATATGGTCCCTCTTTGGTGGTGTTGACAGGAGGGATCAGCAAACAAGATGGCTTAATTGGGTCTGGCAAGAGGAAGAGAGGGAGGGAGGTGCACAGTGGCCTGCTGGGGAGGGTCCAGGAGGGCGTCCTGAAAGGGTGGGATACACACCTACGAGCGTCTCACTTGCTTCCTCTCTCCCCTTGGCCAGGCCTGTCCACCTCATTCCCCATCGATGGCACCTTCTTCAACAGCTGGCTGGCGCAGTCAGTGCAGATCACAGCAGAGAACATGGCCATGAGCGAGTGGTCACTAAACAATGGGCACCGCGAAGACCCCGCCCCGGGGCTACTGTCAGAGGAGCTGCTGCAAGACGAGGAGACACTGCTGAGCTTCATGCGGGACCCCTCACTGCGACCTGGGGACCCTGCCAGGAAGGCCCGTGGCCGCACCCGCCTGCCTGCCAAGAAGAAGCTGCCGCAGGACGGGCCTGGCTCACGGACGACTCCGGACAAATCCCCCAAGAAGCCCTGGGGCCAGGATGCAGCCAGCGGCAAGGGTGGGCAGGGCCTAGTGGCCCGGAAACCAACGCGGCGAACACCTTCCCACCTGCCGTCTAGTCCCACAGCTGGGGACTGTCCCATCCCAGCAGCCCCCGACAGCCCCCCTCCTCTGGCCCCCGAGACCCTGGACGAGGCAGCCCCAATGGCTGCCGACTCAAATGTCCAAGTGCCTGGCCCTACAGTGAGCCCCAAGCCCTTGGGCCGGCTCCGGCTGCCCCGAGAAAACAAGGGAACCCGGAGATCGCCAGGTACCAGGCCTGATGCTGGGACAGGACCGCCCTCTGCTGTGGCCGAGAGGCCCAAGGTCAGCCTACACTTTGACACTGAGACTGACGGCTACTTCTCTGATGGAGAGATGAGCGACTCAGATGTGGAAGCTGAGGACAGTGGGGTGCAGCGGGCTCCCCGGGAAGCAGGGGCTGAGGAGGTGGTCCGCATGGGGGTACTGGCCTCCTAAGTCACCCCCACCCTGTCCCAGGCCCTGCCCTGGTCCTCCCACGAGGCCTCAGCCCAGTCACAACTGCCATTTCCAATCTCTGCTGAGTGTCTCAGATCCTTGAGACTGCCACTCTGTTGTGGTTTTATTTTTAATATAGAGAGAGTTTTGAATTCCACACTGTTGTCTTTCCTCTGTGCTGGCCTAGGACATTAGAATTCCTTCCACGGCTCTGGCCGCAGGGGCTCTAGCAGGTCCTATGCCCCACCCCCGCCGCAGCAGCACCCCGCCCCAGCCCACGCGGCATTGCTGGGCTCCTGGCTAGATGTAGGCGAGGCGAAGAAGAGCTCAGGACTCCAGCCCGCTGCCACTGGGTGACACAGACCGTCGTTTGGGCATTATTTCATGGCAGATGGGCCAGCCCAGGGCCTGCCCCGCCTTGCCCCCAAATTCTACTGGGGTCCATTTGGGGGGTCCTGCTGCACTCCACTGATCCCCAAGGAAGTATACTAAGTGATCCCCAGCCAGAGTCTACTCACTGTCACAAGCACAACGAGCTTATACAAGAAAGCACTGAGGGGGTGCAGAGGGCCCGCTGGTTCCAGAGGAACCACCGCTGTTCCTGATCAACCCACATCATCTGAGGCCTGCCCGCCCACCCCGCGACCCTCCACTCCCTTGCTGCTCCACCCCTGCCAGTGCCCAGCCCGGCGGCTCTGAGAAGGGGTTCCTAGAATCCTTCCTGAGCTGTGCCATTTACTCAGGGGACTCCCAAACAGCCAGCCAGCCGCCAGTGCCGGTGGAGGGCTGCAAGGGAGGGCCAGTGCCCAGACAGGGGCGTGGGGCTCAGACTCCCCCACTTAGAGAATTGCTCTGGGGCTCCAACTTCCTTCCTTCCTTTGGGGCCAGTCTCGGCTGACGTCTGGCCACTCCCAGACAGCTGACCTGACCAGACCAGACCGTTTGCCTTTTCAAATTTTCCAATCCTGCTATGAGATGAGCTTCTTCCTCAGTTTCCTTTTGGAAACTCCTCCTTCCAACAAGCAAGTGGGATCCCGGGGCCCGGGGCAGGCCGTGTTGGCCTGCTGTGGCTGTTTCAAGTCTTGCTGGATGTTCCTGGTTCCTCTGTCCCTGTGAGCCGTTACCCCCTTCCCTGGTTCTGCCCTCCCTACCCACCACCACCCACCCACCTTTTCTGTCCCATCCCCTAGGTCCCAGGTAGTTGCTCTGATGAGTGTCAGTGGAGTGGCCCCAGGGTGATAGCTCAGGGAACAAACAATAAAAGGAATTCAGTGAAAACATGTTTTTTTTGTTTTATGAATTACTCCTGGGTCACTTCCACCACTGGTGAAGCCAGAACTTCTCCGACAAGAAATCTTGCATAAGTCCAGTGAATCAGTCGAATCATTCTGTGGATGCCAAAGAATATTTTGACCATAATACAGCACAGCCTGGACCTGACAACTTGTCGCTTGGACTTTTTTTTTTTTTTTTTGACGAGTTCTTTAGCAACAAAGTGTAGAGAGACATGTTCATTGTACACACCCAAGGAGAGGAGCCCAGGCTCTTGGAAGAAGATGTTGTTCTGCTGCTGAACCGTTGGAATTGGGACGCGGGAACCAGGTGTTGGGATTCCGGTCCTGGGCTGGGCCCACTGTGAGCTTTCCTAAACTCTGAGACTCACAGAGGGGAAGAACAGGGACAGCAAAACCAGCATGGCAAAGGTCTTCACCATGTGGTTCTCCCCACACAAACACTCAACGTGCAAATCGGCGGGATGGGCAGCAGCTTGACCACCCACCCCTGACTCCAGAACTTCCAAGGTACGACAGTGGCATTGTCATCGACGCACGGTTTCATGTGAATTTTAGCAAAACGGGAAACAAAGCTAGGACTCAGTTCAGAAGATCAGGCAAATGTGTCCAGTTGGAGTGGACTCGGGGCGGGCTTCAAGGATTCTGGGCATTGGAATGGCACAAGCTACCATGTGGAATTTAGTCTGCCTGCCGTCTTGGTAGTAACGGCCAGTGCAGTGTCCGCACCAGCGGCCCATCCCCGTTCTCTGTTTACTGCCTTTGAACAGTCCTCCTAACTTCCCCGTGCTTTGGGTCACAATCTTGTCTGTGCCAGATTGCCCAGTCTGACCTCACAGGGAACCAAGTGAGGAGCTTAAAGAACAACCAAACTCTGCCAGGGGGAGAGGTGGGGTCCCAGGAATGGCTCCTGCCCAGTAGACTCCACGCTTGTCCCCCTCCCACCGCTTCATGCATACGGAGGCGAAGTCTGGGCTCCCTGGGGGCAGAGGCTAGGGCAGGAGAGAACGCGGAAGGGAATATACTGCAGCGTGTCTGGCTGGGGTCAGGAAGGGCAGCCAGCACCCTTCAGGGGTACTCCACCCAAGTTGGCCTCTGGATTCCCTTCTGTGTTGGCTCTTGCCTTGGACTGGATTATCCCTGGGGCTGTGTCCTGCGCAGGGCTCAGGGATCTGTTAGGCTAGCTGGTGGGGGAGGTGGCAGAACCTTAACTCCCAGACCTGGCCCTAGAGCTGTTCTTGCCCCGCAGCTGTCCACCTCTGGGAAGTCCAGCAAGACCACACAGAGGACAAGGATACTAGTTCCCACCATTAGCCACAGCCCTTTTCACTCTTTTTCCCATCTCCTGTCCACAGTGTAGACAGCTTTGCCAACCCTGGGGTTGAGGCGGGAAGCAGGGAACGAGACAGAAGTCCTTTTGCAGGCCAGAGGCTGAGGCAGATCTTTTGCTTGAACACCTCTGCCCACCATACTCACTGGCCCTCTCCCAGGAGGGAGAAGCTCCTATTACTCCTCCTGGCTGCCATCCACCCTTCTCCTGGTCCTGGCTGCACAGTCCTCCTCCTCATCACAGCCAGGAAGGATGAGGTGCAAGGAAAGTATTTTTATGGATCACAAATGTATTTTAAAGTCAATAAGGAGAAGAAAGGTAGAAGGGTTTATTTTATTGAATGAGCTCTGACTTTGTGACAGTGTATGAGCATTTGCTATGTCAGGGTCTCGGTTTCCTTAGAGAAGCCACCCGGGTTTCCGGACGTGGGTGCCAGTCTGTAGGTATGTATGTGCCAGGGCACGTCTCGTGTGTCCACGTACGTGCTTGTCTGCGTGTTGCGTTTGGGCATACCGTGGGACCTGCTGGGGCAATTTCTAGAGCATCGACTGCCTGATGATACTAACAGACATTGGCAGCAGCTGAACTTGGCATTTCCTTGCTCACTGCCAGATGTGGCCAACCTCTGGCCATGCCTGAAGCTCTTCAGAATGGTCTGGATGCCTGTACCAAGGCCCTTGGGGAGGCCACTTCCCATGCCCCTGGCCCAGCTGGCCACATTGGCCAAAGAGCCAGGGCTGGAGTCTGGGACTTTTGGTTGTTCTTTAAGGCACTTCCTGCCACCTTGTCCCTCAGATGCACAACACTCTGTGCTCCACAAACGGCTCGGGGTGGGGGGATGATATGAATGTCACAGGAGGAGACACCTTCTGTCCTTGTTTCAAAGAAAGTGATGTGCCATTTGTTAATATACAAGAGAAATATTGAAAATATATTGAAAAGAGCAATTTTAAATTATTTTTGGCTTATGTTGCAATATTTATTTTCTTGTATTAGAAAAGATTCCTTTGTAGAGAAAAAATGTATTTTTCATTAACGCAAAGACCTATTTCTCCTTTTTGTACATTGTCCATGTTCGCTACCCTTAACGAGCAATAGAATGTATGGCCGCTTTGCCGTGGCCAGTGCCCGCCATGCCCTGCATGATTCTGTGTTGCCGCTGCTGCGTAGCTCCTAGTCCCATCCTGTCCCACTCACTCATGAGGGTTTCCAGACCCTGGCCCCGACCAGGGCCTGTGTCTCAAGGAGCCCTTTGCACTCCTCGTGTGTTGGCAAACGCAGTTAATAAAGCAATGTTTTCTGTGCTGGCTGGTGTGCGGCTCTGTTACATTCAGTGGAGGAGGGGGTCCACAGCCACCAGCCGGCTAAGTGAGTCAGCGAGTGCTCTCAGCGCGTCCCTCGGAACCTACTGCTACCTCGTAAAGAGTGCTAATAGGGATGGGCATATTGCTCAACACCCATACTGTATTTCAGGGCAGTATTTCATTTGTTTCTCGATGTTGGCATCCCCCGGAATTCAGAGCCGGTGAGGGAGGTACCCAAAGCCACACCTCTGATAAGAGAGGAAATTCAGTATCACTGGCTAGACTGCTGTACTCTTCCCACCTCCCGTGAGCCACCTTCCTGGGACAGTTGGTAGGTTCGCCAGGAACCTTGGGCATCTGTCCCTACATCAGGGGAGATGATGGCCCAGGTGTGTGTTTTCCATTCATTATTTCCTGAGCACCTGCTCCATGCCAGGCTCTGGAAAGTGTTAGGAATGTAGCTACCATCCCTGCCTCCCAGGGCAGCTCACAGACCCAACAGGGATGCAGATGATGAGGGAACTGGGAGATATGGAGGCCTGGGCTGACTGGGGGATGGGAGCCTTCAGGAAGAGTTTCCCTAAGGAAGAGACACCATGCATTCATTTGGCCATTCAACAATGAATCTATCGGCCATATACCTCGTTCTGCCAGTATGGTGGGTTGTATACCACTAGGGTCCTGCCATCTAGAGCTTCCAGGCAGTGGAGACCTGAAGAATAAACAGTTGCTTGGTCAAGGGCAGCTGGATTAAAGGAAGGGACAACAGAGTTCCTGAAAGGGCTCAGCATGTGCAAAGATGCATCAAACTGCAAACTAGGAAGGGGTCTTGAACCTCCCCTGAGAGCCCCAGGGGAGGCAGTTTGGAAAGGGGGTTGAATTGGGACTCAAGCTTCTGGGACCACTGACTTGGTTGTTTGCTGTTTTGTCACTGGTGCAATGGGCAGTAGGTCCCCAAGGGTGCCTCCAGATCCAAGGTTCTGTGACTCCACACAGCAGAACACATGGGAGCCAACCCAACTGGCTGGCCTTTGGAGCTGTCTGCTCTCTGGGCCAGCTGCCCTGGGCTCAGCACCCCAGCTTCCCCCTCCTCCCTCCGCCAGCATGACGCCAGGCTCACTGGGCCACCATGGTCCAGATGAGTGCTGCAGGGGGCCTGCCGCAAGACCCACACCTGAAAGCTGACCTAGCTGATAAATGTGGAGCAGGAGAGGTCAAGACACCTGTGCATCTAAAGCAGCAGTGTTCAATAGAAATCAAGTGCAAGCACACATGTAATTCTAGTAGCCACACTTTTTAAAAGTAAAAATAAACAGGTAAAACGCATTTTAATTAATAATTGTATTTAACCTATTAGATCCATGTACACTTAAACATGTAATTAATATAAAACCATTATAATGAGATATTTTACATTTTTTCTTGTGCTAAGTATTTGCAATTCAGTATGTATTTCATACTTGTAGTGCATCTCAATTTGGGGTTTTGGGGGCGTTTAAGATTTTTTAAAAATGTTTTCAATGTTTATTTTTGAGATGAAGAGAGACAGAGTGTGAGCAGGGAAGGGGCAAGAGAGAGAGGGAGGCAGAATCTGAAGCAGGCTCCAGGCTCTGAGCTGTCAGCACAGAGCCTGACACAGGACTTGAACTCACAAACCATGAAATCATGACCTGAGCCGAAGCCAGACAGTTAACCAACTGAGCCACCGAGGTCCCCCTAGCAAATCTCAAGTTGGACTAGCTACATTTCAAGTTCAATAGCTATGTAGCTAGTAGCTACTCCACTGGCACTGTAGCCCTACAGACCATCGGCTTTCTCCTGGGTTGCTTCTATGGGGGAAAGCAGAGGAGTAGACCTGGCCTTAATTCCCAGCCAGGTCCCTCTGGGCTCCCTATCTTCACCCATTCAAGTCCATACAACTGCTTCATAGCAGGGGTCCCACAGCTGGTTGGTGACCCTAGGCCTTTGCCTCTGTTGCCTCTGCTGTCCCTGCCTACAAGGACAGGACAGGATGAGTGTGGACCAACCTGTCCACACCCTCGTGAAGGGCCAGTACTCTCCCAGTATCTCCCAGGAAGGGTATGGCATTTATCTACCCTTCCATCTTGCCTGAATTGATTCTGTACTCACTGAGCACCTGCTACTGGGCCCTGAGGACATTAGGATGACCATATGTCCCTATGGAGAGACCAGGCCAGTGTGGGAGACAGACTTTAATCATGTAACCCCAGAGCAGTGTGCAATTACTCATTGAGACCATATTGTGAGTGTAAAGCTGGGGGGGAGGTGGTCTCTGAATTTCCCTTGTTCTCACCAAATTTCTATCTGCAAGATGGGGTATGGGGTGCCATCTGCTGCTTGCCTGGCCCCAGCCCAGATGCCTCCACCTCCAAGTCCCAAGGCACACAGGGCCAGGACCAATCCTGCAGTCTCTAGTCTCAGAACCCTAGACCCCTTTGTCCCCAGGACACCAGTGACCCCCTCTCCATGGCCCTTTGGCCCTTCGTGAGCCAGCACAGAGAAAGATCTTTGCCTTCAGGAACAGGGAGGCTGTTAAAGGGACAAGAGGCCTCCTGAGAAGATAAGGCAGTGATTTAGGCCTGTGGGGCGTCCACCCTGGGTAGGGTAAGTGAACCAAGGATTTCCAGGCCCTGCTGTCCCCTAACTGCTAAAGCAAGGAAGGGAATCACTAGTGGGTTGCAGAGGGAGTGCTCCGTGTTCCCAGAGACGGCCTAAGTGCCTCTCCTTGCACCTCTGGCTGTGCCCAGAGGTGCCAGAGGCAGCCAAGGCCCTTTTCTAGGAGAGGGTTTCAGGACTCGGAGTCACTGTGGACCCATGCCAGAAATGCAGGTTGCTCAAAGTGGTCTCATGCTAGGCTCCCCTTCATATGAGACCTCCACACTCCAGCCTCACCTGACCAGGCTCTTGAGGGCATCCATAAGGGCCAACTCCTCCACACTCTGAGCTGCAGCTGTCCCTGTTAGTGTCTGCCTCAGCCACCCACTCTTCATTACTCTGAGGAGAAGCACAGGCAGGACACGAGGCATAGTGATCACTATTTGGGGGTTCCTTGATAAAAGAGAAGATCATGAAATAGGGATTTTAGGGCAGCCTTCTGGGGTTCAGGCAGACTTACTGCCAAGAGTCAAAAAGGGAGAAAAGGTGGGCTCAGTCAAGCAGGCAACTTGGGCCAAGCTGAGTATATCAGGGTGGGGCTCAACACCCAGTGCTCCAAGCCAGGTCTGGATTTCAGAAGCATCCCTGCCATCCATTCTAAAGGCAACTGGGTTGGGATGCTAAAGCCCTCGTCCTGGTTTGTGAGGGAGACCTTCAGTGGGTTAGAATATAGAGTTGCCAGATTTAACAAATAACAGTTTTGGACACACAGTGAAATTAGAATTTCAGACAAATACTGAATAATTCTTTAGTACAAATATGTTCTTTATAAAAAAAATGTTTAATGTTTATTTATTTTTGAGACACAGAGAGAGAGAGAGAGAGAGAGAGAGAGAACATGAGCATGGGAGGGGCAGAGAGAGAGGGAAATACAGAATCCGAAGCAGGCTCCAGGCTCTGAGCTGTCAGTGCAGAGCCTGACGCGGGGCTCGAACTCATGAGCTGTGAGATCATGACCTGAGTCGAAGTCGGATGTTTAACCACATGAGCCACTCAGGCACCCCAAGTACAAGTATGTTCTAAATATTGCATCCTGTATTTTACCTGGCAATCCTAGTGTGAGCCTCTTGTCCTCCAATTATACTGGGTCCCAGGTAGAGGAGCAGTGTGGTGAGTGATTTGCCATTGTGTATATACACTGAAGCAGATCCAAGACTGTCCCCACAGCCCTGAAATTCTCACCCTTCAAGTTCGAAAGCAATGGAAAGGGGGATGCAGCCACGGGCAAGGACATCCAGAACCCATGCTGCACCTGTCTAACTGTGCTACAGCCCCCTTTACATCTCACATGCCAACCCAAGGCTGAACAGAACCTCAAGGTGTCCTGGAAGGGATCCTGCTCGCTAGGATTTGAGGCCCACAGACCATTTATTTGCTGACTCAGGTCAGCATCTAAAACGTTTATATTGTTTGCTATACTATTTGCTATAGCCAAGAGCTACAGCAACCCATGTGCCTGTCAAAAGATAATGGATAAAGAAACTGTGTTAGATTTATGCACTGAAACATATCCGGTCTTGAAAAGGAAGCAAATTCTGACATACGAATTTGAAACACATTTTGCCAAGTGAAATAAGTGATTGCAAAAAGACACATACTACATGATAGAACTTCTGTGAGGTACCTAAAGAAGCCGAGGGGTGGGCGCCAGGGCTGGGGGCAGAAGAGGTGGGGGTTGTTCAGTGGGTATGTTAGCTAGGACCCAAAGGGGAGTTATTTGGATCAAAGGGCTGCAAGCTGTCAGTAGGAAGGAAGGGGGGGAGGAACAAAAGCAGGGAAAGATTGTGTCTGTTTTAGAGAACAAGCAGTTCCCACCAAGGAGATGGGAGGACCAGGTGTTCCACAGGATACTCCATTGTAGGAGCAAGTTTGAGCTGAACTGGAGTGAGGATTTGCAGAGAAGCCCAGTAAGTTGCCCTAAACTTACCATTTACTCATTCTAATATGAAGATTTCCTATGGGTGGAGGGCTTTTCAGCCAGTTTTGAACATACTATGTCTGCACTAATGTTGGGAAATACTAAGCATGTGCAGTTGAACCGAAGTGTCTAAGTCACAAAATATGCGTAAGTTCCTTAATGTATCAAGCTCCCTGCCCTCGTTCTGCAGCATACTGAATAAAAGTCTCCTGTACTAACCCTAAGAGGAGACAGTGCTTTGACAACTATCTCCCTGTCTCCTTACTTGTGACAAGTTTTAAAAATTCTTTGACATTTCCTTGGGTTGTGTTCAAATTAATGCTCCCCCAGCAGCAAACCCCGAGTTGAGTTACATGTGTGGAGGCAGGATAGGGGGTTCTGGGGGTCTGGTGCATGGCAGTGTGCATATGGTTGACAGTAGTGTACTTTACACTTAGAAATTGCTAAAAGAGCAAATTTTATGCTATGTGTTTTTTTGCCCCAGTTAAAAAAAAAATAGAGAATACTATGGGGGGGGGGGATCCCAGCTGCATTCAAATGAAGAAATGGAATCTGGGGGGTTGGCATAGTGGAGAATTAAGAACCTGTATTTTGGTCCTTTCTGGGCCTCAATTTCTTCATTTTTTTAATGAGGATGAGAGTTCCGGCTGGGCCCTCCATGCAAGGTGTCTGAAAAGTGAAAGTGGGCATAGGCATCAGGTGGACAAAATGAGAAGTCACTGAAGGTGTAAGGAGAAGAGAAGAGGAGGTCTGACCGATGTAGCGTTGGCAGACTGACCAGAAGTGAGGATGCCAGAGGGATCTGTTTACTAACTCTCACTTCCGGGAATCTGAGCCGGCAAAGCCTGGTTGTTTACAAGTTCTCCTGGGCCTCCCTACCCCCCAGCCAGGACAACTGTGGTCTGGGGTCAGGGAAGGGACTGACCAAGTGCCACTCTTTGGGTGGGGGCTGAAATAGGGGGTGGTTATAAAACATCTGGTGGTCATCAGAAAAGCAGCCCATGTGACACCTGTGACAGTCAGCTGCCTGGGCCTGAGTTCTTTGGCAGCCATCCTGTACACCTGAAACCTTGTAACCCAATAACTAGTGAATAGGACATCCCTCCTGTCCCCCACCTCCACCCCTTTGTGCAAATAAGGAATGGTCTATTGCTAGGGACTGGAATGTTGTGAGCAACTTATTAAACTTGTAAGAGCAGCTGGGGTTTACAAGAGAAGCCAAGGGAGAAAAGTGACTCAGCAAAATAAACCTTTACCCGTGGGTGTTCCGAACTCCCATTTTGGGGATATGGGTGGTGACTGCCTGGTTCCAGTGGCAGGTGCTTCAATCCATAGCCTTGCTTCCCATGCCAGCCATAACATTCATGCCCTTAGCATACAGAAGGAAACCTAGGAGGCTTGGGAAAGAGCTCAGGCAGGCCTAATCACTGTCTCATCCAATGTTAAGTCTCAACAATGAGTTAACATCAATGGAAGAGCAATGCGTCCTGTAGAAGCATCAGGAATCAGAAGGATGTTCAAATCTCAGGGACTGCCCCCACCCCCATAGGAGCACTTTCTTCTAGTCAAGAAAGGGTGTGGGACTGGCACCAACTTGCATCATTAATCCTGGCTCCTGCTTGGCCCTCTTCTGAAAGTCTGCATCTGGGTGACAGGACCTCAGAGTTTGGGAGTGGTGCGATGTGAAACCTCATGTTACAAACCACTTGTGTAGAAAACCTCTGAATTTTAATGACAGAGAGACTGTCATTTTAAAAAGCAACCCAGTGCTGGGGTACCTGGGTGGCTCAGTCAGCTAAACATCTGACTTCGGGTCAGGTCATGATCTTACTGTTTGTGAGTTTGAGCCCCATATTGGGCGAGATCAAGCCCCACTCTGGGATTCTCCCTCACTCTGCCCCTCCCTCACTCACACTCTCTCATAAATAAAATGAAATGAAATGAAATAAAATAATAAAATAAAAGCAACCAAGTGCTAAATCATCAGTGCTAAGAAAGTCTTCCTTAAATTCAACTATAATTCTCTCCTTGAAACTTGATGTTCCAATTCACAGGTCCCCCTGAGCACTGGAGCCACAGAGATCAGGTATAGTCCAGTGTTCACTAGATAGCCCTTTGGGCTATTTGATTAAGTTATCATGCCCATCTGACACTTCTTTGAGTTCAGTACTTTCCCAGGGGATTAGAATGGGGGGTATGCTCCTCCTTACCCCTACAATGACAGTTGTATTGCTTGATAGATGGAGCCACCAGATCCCCACACTTTTCAAGCAAAACCAGTCCCAGGTCAGAGGTTTGCAGAGAGAAGGGTCAGATGGGACAAATCCTGTCTCAGCTCCACCCCCACCCCCACCCCCACCCCCACCCACTGCCAGCAGTATCCTCAGCAATTGATACCAGGGCTCAGTCAGGTGTTTTATAGGCTGGCAATCTCTGCTGTCTTAACAGCTTCAAGCTTGTTTTTCAGTTTTACCTCAAATCAGCATCTTCCCTGTTGTCAGTGCCACACACTCCCATACACGTGTTCAACAATCAGTGTGGCATTTGAAGAAGGACACATCTATCCAGCTGGTCCCAACTTCAAATAGCATGTCCTGATCCTGATTTGATGGCCCCAAGAGCAGGCTATCCTGGTGGATCACTAGCTCCTACTGTGGGTTAGAAAACATGGTCATACATCATACAATATTGGGTTTTGGAACTGGTGTTAGAAATAACATACTTATCATTACAGGTGAGAAACAGGTCGGAAGATGGGAAACAGGCAGCCCTATTTTCCTGCTTCCTCCTCAGGTCAGGCTTCATGCTCTCCAGTCTTTCCCTCCACTCTTGCCTTCTCCTAATACATTCTACACACAGTCCCCTTCAGGGGTCACCAGTCCCCAAAATTACAATGTGGCCTTTACTGCCATGCCCTTGTATTTGTTGGGTACCTACTTGGCACATCCTCTCTCACTCCTCTGGCTAACCAGTTTGTACTCCTTCTGGTGGTGCCTGCTTTCTAGAAACCTTCTTTGTAATGTTTGAGGGCCTTTTCCTTTGGCTTCCCACCATGTCTTGGGTATGTATGTGAAGCCAGGTGCCAGCAGGCAGGTGTTCAGGAAATGCCTGCTGACTAAAGGAAAGGCAGACAGGAAGTGGGGCTAAGCACCCAATCTAACACCAGCACAATACTTGGCAAGTGCCTGGTGATAAGTAATGGTTTCCCATATGTAAAGCTTTGTGTGTGAGAGGGACAAAAAAAAAAAAAAAAAGTGAGAGAACCCTAGTAGGGACCCTCCCTATTTTGCCCAGCCCAGCACTGGCACATGGAATGGTAGGCAAAGGCTGTCCAATCATCAGGTAATCGAAAGGGTCAGAGCATTGCTTCTCCAAGGAGGGTGGCAAAATGAGGCCCTAGAGAATCCAAGAGGGGCCCCACTGCCACCCAACTTCCAGAGGACTGATGATACTTTTTTTTTTTTTAGTTAGTGTATGTATGTATGTATGTATGTATGTATGTATGTATTGATTGAGTGACAGAGCATAGGTGGGATAGGGACACAGAGAAGGGGGAGAGAGAATCCCAAGTAGGCTCTGCACCGTCAGCACAGAGCCAGACACTGGGACACGAACTCACGAACTCCGAGATCAGGACCTAGGCTGAGATCAAGAGTCCGATGCTTTACAGACTGAGTCATCAAGGTGCCCCAAGACTGATGATTCTGAGCCTGGCCCCATATAGAAACTGAGGTGGAGGAAAACTCGGGCTGTTCTCTAAATAGCTTCGTGCTCCTGCCATCTGCTGCCAGGCAGTCAGGAAAGAAAGCATCATTGCAGTTTCCTGCAGGAGCTGTCAGAGCTGTGTCCTTGTGCAAAAATCCTACAAACAAGATCCTACCTACTTTGCTTCTCTGGCGCTAGAGCTCTCCAGCTCAGCCCCTTACCCAGTCGTGCTAGCAGATGTTCTCGAAAGTGAAGTCCCCGCATCCTACGCGCTCCCCGCCACCCCAATGTCCCTCTCTCCTAGGCTCTGAGGGCTGCCCGCCGCCCCGCCCCTGCCGCTCGAACGCCTCTCCCTCATAGGCCAGAGCTATCCGAGGTGCCCGGCCCCCGCCGCCTGAACGCGGCTCCCTCATAGGCCGGAGCTCTCCCCACAGTCCCGCTCCGCGCACTGGTCCCGCCCCTGCGTCCATTTAAAGAGTCTTCACCCACACCACCCGTCCCCTCCTTGCTTGTTTTGGGCGACGCTTCGTAGCTGCTCGTTTCCGCCCACGGCGCGGACTTCTTTAGGTAGAGGGACTTTTGGCCACCTCGCCGGGCCCAGGCGACAGAGAAAAGAGCCAACGTGCGTGTGCTCCCTGGTGAGACCTCCAGAGGGAAGGGCAGCAGGCCGAGACCCACACAGAACAGATTTGTACGTCCCCTCAGGTAGCCTGACGCCTTTTCTTAGGACATCCCCCAATTCCTTGTCCCTAAATCAAAGCCTTAACTGCCCTAGTGGTTCCTCGCCTATTTTGGTTCACGAACTTATTTGAGACCCTGATGCAAACTATCGTTTTCGCAGAAGAATATGCCCACACAATTCAGCACGAGGTTCAGCTCATTCTGGTAAGTCAGCAACCCCATGTTAGGACTTGAGGCGCCTGAGTGGCTCAGTCGGTTAAGCTCCAACTTCGGCTCAGGTCATAATTTCACAGTTAGTGAGTTCAAGCCCCGCACCTCAGGTCCTGATTTCCCAGTAAGTTCAAAGCCGGGTCGGTTCTCTCAGAGCTTAGAGCCTGCTTTAGATTCTGTGCTTCCCCTTTCTCTCTCTCTCTCTCTCTCTCTCTCTCTCTCTCTCTCTCTCTCTCTCTCTTAATCAAAAAATAAAAAGACCTAGCCTGCCCCGAACACTTTTGCCTTTTTGGGCATAAGCCAGGGGTATATTTTGTACGTAAATGTACATTATTAAATATATGGCTACCATTTGTTGAGTGTTTAGTACATTTTTGCAGTACATTTTCTTAATTTTTTGAAATGTATATTTACTTTTGAGAGACAGTGCCCAAGTAGAGGAGTGGCAGAGAGAGGGAGACACAGAATCTGAAGTAGGCTCCAGGCTCTGAGCTGTCAGCACAGAGCCTAAGGTGGCCTTCAAACTCACAAACCATGAGAACTCATGAGCCATGAGATACCTGAGCCAAAGGCAAATGCTTAACCCCTCAGGTGCTCCATTTTTGCAGTACATTTTCTTAATTTATCCTTCTAACAACCTCTGGAGGTGGGAATTGTAATCTCCACCTGGAATTAAAAAGGTTAAGTCATTTGTTAATGCTAAAAAGAGAATTAATGGTGTTAAAATTCAGATCCCAGGAATAAAATTTAGGCCTTTCTCTATTCCTCCCATATTGAGAGAGGACAAGTGTTTGACTTTCCTCTTTCTGTTGCAACACAACTGAAGCATATCAGATGGTAGCTACTATTGTGGGTATAGAGTTGTTGAATCAGTGTGTTGTACACCTGAAACTAACCTAACATTGTGCATCAACTATTCTCGATCAATCAATCCGAAGCATAGGACCCACTCCCAAAGCTAACCGTGGTTCATCATGCAGTTATTCACAAATAAGGCACTAGTCCTGTTACCCTGTGATGTCTAAACCCCTTCCTGTGCAAACTGTCTTAACAAAATGTGCTTCATCAGCTGAAGTTAAATGTTTTCTGTCTTCTTGTAAATTACACTAATTTACTTAGTCTAGAGAATCTTTATAACAAAACAGGGTGGCTAGAGGCAATGTCTTCCGAGTCCAGGAATTTATTTTTACAGAGGTGTCACAGACGTGTCTCAGAGGTGACAGAATTTTATTTGGGTCTTGAAGGTGAAGAATTGGGATAAGGCAAGTGTGTCACTCCAAGTGAAAGGAATGTAGGCCGGAGGGAGGCCAGGTGTGGGGCATAAAGTGGATTAAGAGGTACAAACTTCCAATTATATAATAATTAAATCACAGAGATGAAAAGTACAGCATGGAGAATATAGTAAATAATATCATAATAATGTATGGTGACAGATGGTGACTAAACTGTGGGGAGCATGAAGTAATGTATAGAATTGTCAAATCAGTATCTTGTACACCTGAAACTAATATCACATCCTGTGTCAACTGTACTTCCATTTTGTTCATTAAATGTTTATTTTTGAGAGTGCAAGTGGGGGAGGGGCAGGAAGAGGGGACAGAGGATCAGAAGCAGGCTGTTTGCTGCCAGCAGCGAGCCCGATGTGGGGCTTGAACCCACAAATTGAGATCATGACCTGAGCCGAAGTAGGAGGCTAAACCGACTAAGCCACCCAGGTGCCCCCAATTTTTTTTTTTTTTTTAAGTGAAGTGCCTAGAATAGACAAAAGTCACCTTGCTTTTCTCCAAACTGCAGTCAATCTGGGATGGCTTCCCGATCAAGATATAGGTCTAGACAGACTTCAACCCCAACCCAAAGGCTAGGAGAACCCTAAAAATGGTTCTGTCACTTAGTAATGTTTGTAATCTCTGGAGTTTCTGAAATTTTGCTAATCCCAGATGAAATGGGACTATAATTCCACTACTGAGTTCACCTTTAGTTCCTTTTTTGCTCTCTCCCTGTCCTCCTGTACTTCACCTCTAATGATTTCTTCCTCTTTTTTACTTTTACAGCCATGAAATGTTTTTGACTAGAGGAATGTTTCACCCATTAACCCAAGCCCTTGCAATACAGTCAAGAAGGAAAGCCCTTCACTTCCTTTTTTGCAACGTAAAGAGCTTGTTTTTAGTGGCATATTGCCATCATTGAAATCAGTGACTTTAATAAACATTTTAAGTTATTTGTTATGATGCCCCACATCGAAATCCACATTCTAAAGCAAGGGTTACTTTGTTTATCAAGTAACAGCCAGAAAATTATTGATCCCTGAGGTCTAATTTTTTCTTTCTTTCTTTTTAATTTACTTATTTTGAAAGAGAGGAAGAGAGAATCCCATGCATGCTCCATGCTCAGCCTGGCATGGGGCTCAAATCCATGAACCTTGAGATCATGACCTGAGCCGAAACCAAGAGCCTGTTGCCTAACCGACTGAGCCACCTAGGTGCCCCTTTATTTATTTTTTTAAAGTTTAAGTAATCTCTGTACACAACATGGGGC
Organism: Panthera tigris; assembly: GCF_018350195.1. Lineage (NCBI taxonomy): Eukaryota > Metazoa > Chordata > Mammalia > Carnivora > Felidae > Panthera > Panthera tigris. Next base: position 110,802,657 of record NC_056660.1, read on the forward strand.
TTGAACTTACAACCTCGAGATCAAGAATCACATGCTCTTTGAACCAGCCAGGTGCCCCCTTCATGTCTAATTTTTTTTTAATTCTTTTTTTTAATGTTTATTTATTTTTGAGACAGAGACAGAGCATGAATTGGGGAGGGTCAGAGAGAGAGGGAGACACAGAATCTGAAGCAGGCTCCAGGCCCAACACGGGGCTGCAACTCACGGACCGTGGGATCATGACCTGAGCCGAAGTTGGACGCTTAACTGACTGAGCCACCCAGGCACCCCTAATTTTTTTTTTTTTAAGTTTATTTAGAGAGCGAGAGTGTGCACATGTGTGCATACATAGGGAAGGGGCAGAGAGAATCTCAAGCAGGCTCCACACGGGGATCCATCTCACAAACCATGAGATCATGACCTGAGCAGAAATCAAAAGTCAGGCACTGAAACCACTGAGCCACCTAGGCATCTCTGATGTCTAATGTTAAATTGAGGTAAGAGGCTTTGTAAATATAGGCCCTGACCATGGTTAATGAACTGAATTCCAGTTGAACCTGGTATAAGGGATGCCACAGAAACAGGGCCTTTTCTTGGGACCTTTGTTTTACAGCTTTAGGACTTATTTTTAGTTACCAGGTTTTTAAGCAATGTCTTACCTTTTTTTTTTTTTTTTTTTTTTTTTTTAAGTTTATTTGAGAGAGCTTGAGAATGCATGCATGCATGCGAGCTGGGGAGGGACAGAGAGGAAGGTGGAGAGAATCCCAAGCAGGCTTCCCACTGTCAGCACAGAGCCCAACGCAGGGCTAGTTCACACTATGGGATCGTGACCTGAACCAAAGAGTCAGAGGCTTAACCGACTGAGCCACCCAGGCACCCCGAGCATGGAACTCTTGATCTTGGGGTCATGGGTTTGAGCCTCACATTGGGGGCAGAGTTTACTTAAAAAAATAAACTAGGGCACCTTGATGTTGATAAAACCAACTGATTGCCCTATTTTTCACACTTCAGTGGGGTCAACATTGTAACAGTCCTACTCCAGTTTGCCCAGAAGTTGTTTTCAGGCAAATTAGGCCTTGGTACTTAAGCAGATTCTTGAGAATCTTTGTATAAAGGGAATGTTCTATTATCTTCATAATTTCAAGTCCAAGAAATTTCTAATGAGCAAAATGAAAATTACAGCTGGATGATAAAAATGGAACTTGACACTCGAGTTTTTCAAAGACCAGGCTGGCATTTTATTTTTCTATTCCCAACACTCAAATTCATAGGGGGTGAATGATAATAGAACATAATCAAAATAACATACAAACACAATTCAAGAACATTTAACTATCCACTGTAGCTGTTCTTTGTAAAATACATAAAGGTAAACAGAAACATCTTTATATAAATTATACTTAATCTGTATACACTATAAAACCATTGTTAAAATTCACACTGAGATGCTAGTGCAAGCAGTGGTGTACAAAAGTGCAAACAAGGTTAGTGATGAAAAACTTATCACTGACTTACCACTTCAACAAACTCTGCATTCAGTCAAATACTGAAGGCCTCACCATGGAAAACACTTTGATCACTTTTAAGGAACATGACTGCATTAACCCTGAGTGCTCTCGCCTCAGCATGGCAACTGACTGCAAGTTCAGCTTAGGAGCAGCACCAGGGAATAGAGAAACCCATGTGAAGTTGGCCGTTCTGATGTGAATCTTCACACTTGATAACGATCACAATTCAAAAGGCAACTTATATGTCAAAAGCTGTAGGATTATCACCCCCCTGTACCCCAAAATATTTAAAACTGAATCCTTATTAAATTGAATCCTCCCTTCCCCATTAAGATGTATGCTGAAGAATTCATCCACTCGTGCAGCTTTTCTAAAATAATTCTGTGTGAAATCACTCAAAATTCTGCACTAAAATCCATTTGGTTGGGGACACTCCTGAAACAAAGTTTACTTTGGATAAATTTGCCTACTCGAATTACTTTTGATTCTATTTAAAAATGTGGTCAAAGCCCTGAACAGTATATCAGTGGTATTAAAATGCACTAGTTATTTAATGTTCTAAATTATGAGAACAAATTAGTTCGTTCAGAACTGCATCTTCGATAGATTCTGGAGATTCCCTTCATGCTTTTTTATCGAGGTATGGTGTGGGGGTGTGTGAGGGAGGATGGTTCCAGGATTCAGGAGTGGAAACATGGTTTTAACAAAATCCCAATCACTTTACACAGAGGCACAGTCCCATATTCTAAGACCTGTTAGCTCTTTCTTTTTTTGTTAAAAAGCACTAATTTGCATTTCAAAAGAACAGGGATGGAAGCATCACCATGTAGTTTTGAGAATTCAGACCTTAAATGAAGATAGACCGTTCTTCAAACACTTACATTTACAGCCAAAAAATTAGTTTATAGAAAACATTTAATTCCTTATTGATTTTGCATTCAGGAATTTATATTTACTGATCTCTATTTTTTCATGCTTTCTTGGAGATTTTTTGAAGCTTCATCAACTTTTACCTAGGTGTAAATGATCCAAACAGTATATTCTAAATAAAATGAGTACAAGACACCTTGAAAGAGTTCACTTTACATTAGCTATTCTCACTGTACTCTGGTCAAAATATATTTGGCAATGAAGCCTTGCATATTTTCATCATGTGACTAACGACTGAAATGCCACAGTGAGTCACAACCAATACAGTTTCAGAACACATAAACCTTTCTCCTGAAACTCTCAAATCATGCCAACTAGAATTCTACTTCTTTTAATGATGGAACTTGTGAAAATGATGGGTTTTGAATGTGGCTGATAAAATCATTTTGCGGAAGGCAATAAACACTATTATCACAGCTATTACCCTATTTTAATGACTTACAAGTAGATGGTGTTCTGGAAAACACTATAAAGTGTGAGCCCGCTGGAAACTAACAAACACCATTGTAAACAACATTAAATTTGTACATATACATAGGCACACAAAACTAAAATTGACATCTATGTAGGCAATATCTGAATTCATACATCTTTGGCACTCAAACATACTGGGTCAACCAAGCCAATGGTGAAGAGTATTTTTTCATATACTTTACAAAATGTCTTGCCCCAATTTTTAAAAATGCTGTGATCTCCATTCTAAAAATTAACTGAGATAAAGACAAACTGGAATCAATTTAAAAAATTATCCGAAAGCATAATTAACAGCAGTCCCTGAAACAGGCATGGGGTTAAGAATTTCATTAAAAATGAAAAAGTGGGCTGAGACTTAGTCTTTTAGAGTTTTAGACTTAAGATTTTAAGACATCTTTTGAGCAGTGCCTGATATATATGGAATCCAATCTTGTATACAGCAGTGTTAACAACTACATTTCACACCTTACAGTGTAAGGTACAAAATTAACCTATGTACCCAATGCTACCATTTATCCCCAGAATACTCTGCAGGTGGACCTACTTGCACAGACACATACACAGTATATGTTTTCCCCGTGTGCTTCTACTGTTTTTTGCCATTCTCTTAATTTGCTGCTCTTCAAGGGGAGCAGTGACTCAGTGTATGGACTCTGAGGAGCTGGAAGAGCAAGATGGTAAGCCCAATGGCTTGGGGACTCTGCAGGCCCATCTCTCTCGAGCTGCGGGAAAGCCAGGTGCTGTTAAGTGCAACGTCATTTCTGGATGTTCAGACTGTAAGAATCTTACATCACTGGAAAAATATCCACAGTTTAGCTGTGGTCCACAAAGTGACTTTGTTTCTTTGATCCCAGTGTTAGAACTAGAATGGGAACTCTGGAGCAAGATATTTGGTACCAGAAAGCATTTTTCCTCTTTAGACAAACTAGTAAGCTTTTTCCTTTATACCAGTTTATGATACAGGTAACTGACTTTTCAATATCACAACATAAGGAGATAGTTGAAGAAAAGGTGTGTCCTTGTTGGTGCTGAAGACAGATACCAAAAATGAGAGGCAGGTACCTTTAATAAGGCCTAGTTCTGTTTAGTCAGGACACTTGAAATGAGTACTTTATTTAAGTAAGCTCTATACCCAACACGGGGCTTGAACCCACAACCCTGAGATCAAGAGTCACATGCTCTACTGAATAAGCCAGCCAGGCGCCCCTAGAAGTACTTTAAGCACAGGTGGCAAAATAAGCCAGGAGGTTGATACATCATTTTGTACTTGTCCCACGGTGCCACTGAGGATTCTAAGCAGGGAGGAAGCTCATATTTTTCATTTGGAAGGAAGCTTAAAGTGAAATAGAAGAGCCAAATTACTAAAACCAAATGTGAAATGACCTTATTGGTTTGGCTACTGGTAATTCCTTCCAGTCATATTCATCAATCCTTATCTATCTACCTCGTATCTTACCTCATTGATGACAGAAAGGACTCTAATACATGGTTTGGAAAACAGCTACAGAAAACACTAATTCTGATATTAAAATTATTCTTGATGGAAGTGGAGCAATCTATTCTCAAAGGAATTGGTTACATACACTATAAAATCTTAGTTTATAACCAAGAAAGAACTATCTTAAGTTTGAGAGTCTTTAAAAATACATATTTGGCACTTTCAGCTTATTTGAGTAATTATGAGAATCTCTGACATGGGAAAAAAAAAAAAACCCTCAGTTTCTTAGAAAATTGAAGTGATTTAAAAAACTAAAATTTTGTTAGTAAGTCTATCAGGCTTGCAGACACTATCACACCACAGGCATTACATCTAAAACAAAAACCTTGGGGCGCCTGGGTGGCTCAGTCGGTTGAGTGTCTGACTTCAGCTCAGGTCAGGATCTCGCGGTCTGTGAGTTCGAGCCCCGCATTGGACTCTGTGCTGACGGCTCAGAGCCTGGAGCCTGCTTCAGAGTCTGTGTCTCCCTCTCTCTCTGACCCTCCCCCGCTCATGCTCTGTCTCTCTCTCTCTGTCAAAAATAAATAAAACATTAAAAAAATTTTTCAAAAAAGCCTTTGTGGGAGGGGGGATGGGCTAAATGGGTAAGGGGCATTAAGGATCTACTCCTGAAATGAATGTTGCACTATATGCTAACTAATTTGGATGTAAATTAAAAAATAATAAAATTAGTTAAAAAAAAAAAAAGCCTTTGTACTATAAAGAGCTGAGAACAATTAAGAAAAAAGAAAATGAAATACAAGTATTCATTTATTTCTACCAAGAAATAAAATGTGCCAAACAATGCAGAAGAGCTATAGATAGGACCAGAATCCTCACCCATCTCTGACAACTGGAGCAGAAGAGGCTTTCTTTTTCCTCACACATACAGGCCTCCACAATGAAACTAGGCACAAGATCCTGCTTGTCCCCCACCCTGGGAGTACCATTATGTAAAAGGGAGTGGGGAGTACCTCTAAACGTGGGGAGCCTGGTGCCTGTCACTACTTTTGGTCAAAAGGCACAAATTAACAAATTGGGCACCAATAAGTTTGGAACGCTTCAGAATTAGACTAGAATGGAGCTTTAGAACCTATCATACCCCAGATTAACCTTGTGTTGTACCAAAAGATGTGCTTTTCTTCAGAAGGCCGATCCCACAGCAACAAGGACATGGACCCCATCAGCACTACTAACGGTAGCATTACTGTTAAAAATACACAATTCAGAGATAAATGTGGTATAAGCTGCAACTGAACACAACTTGTCTCCTGGTAAACGCAAAAGCCTCTAGGGACTTAAACATTATTCTAAAAATTCTGAAGCCTTCTCCTTTCCCCACAACCTCCTCATACGTATGATGTTACTCAAAATTTTAGAGCATACTAGCTAGATACGACACATTAAAATGAAACATCTGCCCAACAAAGATGCCAAACATTAGGGTTTGTTTTATTGCATGACGTTTGCATAAGAAAAAATATTGAAAACTGTAAGGCATCATGCAATCATCAATAAGCTAATTATTAACTGTACACTTAAGATAGGTGGGCATATAATCTAAAATTTAAAAACTATTTCCAAAATAGTACATAAAAATTTAACATGATGAGCTTTTAAATATGGTTTACATTTGTAATTTCACGTTGTTAAAAAGTGCTTCAAATGTACTGCTGGAAAGTTGTTCTTTACAAATGGCGCTGGGGGTAATGTCAGATTATAAACTGTAAAAACTAATTATTTTTATGGAATTAGAAAGCTAACATTGTGATATTCAAACTTACATTGAATTAGTTTTAAATTTGCACTCAAATTAAGTTGATATAATATTAATCTAAAAAACATCTGTTTTCTAACCAACAAAAGTCTATTGAATTCAAGTTATGCATGTTGAGTGATCAAATCTCTGAGTAGGCCTGAATGGTGAGACCTGGAACTGATGCAGGTTGTTGTTAATCAATGTACTGTGCCATCCAGCGGAAACCTTCCCCGTAACCTTGCCTTTTCAGCACGCTGCACATGAAAACTTCTAAGGGTCGGGCATTCAGTTCTTTCAGTGATACGCTGCCCTAGAAGGGAAGACAGACATTATGATGGATGACTCCTTTAGGAAATAAAAGCTCCACTTTACAGCAGAATTGCAGCTTATACATCTTAGAACAAAGGGTGACTGTGCTAAGCCATGGGTGTTGGGCATACAAGTCCCCTAGACACACAGGAAACCTCTCTCTTCTCAGTGGGGAAGAGGTGAGCTTGTGAGGCACACAAGAATGAAAATAATCTTTGCCTTGAAAAAAAAAAAAAAATGACCCAACCTGGCTTCGCTAATATTAAAGACAAACATTTTCTGAGTACGTTTATGACTAAACAAGGCCATCTCCTAAAAATGGGGAGTTGACTTACTGAAAAGAAGACACAGAAAACAGACCAAAGTCTACCCTAACATAGGAGTCTCCTTCCAAAGACTGTAGTATGTCTCTACTCTGAAAGAATAAATATAACCAAGGAAATTTTGTGAACTCTGAGATTTTCCAATACTAAGGTCCCTCCCCCAAATAAATACTAGTAGAAATGCATGCAAAAATAATGTGTCTTGAAGCTTATTATAAAGTATTATGTTTACAAAATCCCCCAAACACTCCTGTGTTCAACTTTACATTTTATGTTGATCTCTGATGAACTCAGGGCCTAAATACACGACCAGAATACTTAAACGTTCAAGTACATTCTTTAGTGGCTAATTCTGAAAATCTATGATGAATAAAACTCTGGAAGCTTTAATTTAGTTTCCCATAAGCATGAGCTTTGATATGTTTGTTATCACCAAGAAAAGGTTTCATTCAGTGGTAGAAATATAACCCATGCAGACATTAAAAAAGACCGAAATGTAGAAAGGACAGTTTTTAAGGGAAAAAAAAAAAAAAAAATTTAAAAGACATTGGGTTGTACACTTGAAACTAATGTTACAGGTCAATTATACCCGACAACAACAACAATAAAAAGGCAGACCACCAGTTGGGCTAATAATAACCATGATTACTATTAGCACTAGTATTGGAATACAGTATTTCAGAAGATAAACATAAATAAAACATTAAATTAAAAGACACTTATACTGTCAAATGAAATAGTCACACTTGTCCAAAAAAATTATTTACCTTTCCTGTTGTCTGACCATATAAACCAAACATCTCTCGCAACCTCTCTTCACTGATGGCTTCAGGTCTGTCAATCTTATTCCCAAGAATCAATATAGGCACATTAGCAATGGTTTCATCTGTCATTAGTGACTGAAATAAAACAAAAAATGAAAGACAAGATGTTGATATGAAACCATCTAAAAGGCTCATTATGACAAGACCCCAAATGAGTATCAAAGACTCATACTCTATCATATCATGTCAGTTTTGCAAACTATCTTTGGCAAACTTTTCCCACATTTGAGTAAGCTCAGAGGCGACTGGCTGGCTCAGTCAGTAGAGCATGTGACTCTTGATCTCGGGATTTTGAGTTCGAGCCACACCTTGGGTGTGGAAATTACTTAAAAAAAATAAAATCTTAAAAAATAAAAAATAACAAAAATAAAGTGAGCTCAATGAAACCATTAGCTCAATTCTTCTGTTTCCCTAAAGTTCCTTCTATAAATGCTCAACTCTACTCACTCTGAATCACTAAGGTACTAAAATGAACACCTTGAAGGTGGGCAGAACTGGTTTCAATTCTAGTTCTGCTGCTTATGAATTGTGAGATCTTGGATAAATAAGCCTCATTGAAGTTCAAAGAGAATTTAGAATAGTAGCACCTACCTTATGGAGTTGATTTGAGAATTAAATGAGTTAATATACATGTGCCTGGCACAAAGTAAGTAGTCAGGAATTCCCTGACCCTGTTCCATGACCACAGAACCTACCTGGACTTTTCCACATGAACAATTATTTACTTGCCTGCTATAGGAAGACACATGGTCAGGTCAAATCATGCAATTTCTTTCTCTGTGGTCCCAGATCTAGCCCTGGCCTTCCCTGCTGTTCTGAATCCCTTTACGAAGCAGCTGACCTGGGAGAGGGGAGAAGTGGCTACACGTGACCTGCTCACTCCTGGAAGTGGTGACAAAGATAGTATGTTATACCATTTCCAGGTTCCAGACAACTCCCGAAGAAAATGGCATCCTAGGATGATCAGGGACTCAAGACCAAACCACTCCAGGTATGTTGCAGACATGAAATAAAATACAAGGCACGCTGCACAGAGTGAGCTTAGGTCTTCGGGAAGAAAGTCTGTGTTAGCACTTCCTCCATAGCTACAATTATTCTAAGCTACTGTCTCTGCATTCCTAGCAGAATAATCACTGAGCTCCACAAACCGCCAGGAGTTATATCAGAGGCTGCACAAAAGCTGCACTCTGATACTTAGATCTCCAACCTATTTCCTCAAGCTTACCAGAACGATTCAACTATGTTTAGTTTTAGTTAACTTACATCAAGTTCTTCTTTTGATTCTAACAGCCTTTCATGGTCTGCACAATCCACCAGAAATACAATGCCATTGATAGCAGGAAGGTAGTTTTTCCACACTCTTCGAGCTAACAAAAATAATCAGGAGTTAGATTTTATTTGCTGGTCAAACCTAGCAGATGGTTTGATGGAAGAGTCCAACAAGATTTCAAGTGTAATTATCCCTTAGATGCTACTACTTCACTCAAGTTTATCTTTAACCTGGTATTGCTAAATCTTTCCAGAAGAACAAGGAAGGCTTTCCTTGATGTGAGCAAGTCAAATACTTCACTCTGTCCCAGTTTTCCCATGTTAGAAGTGGAATTAATATTTGCTACCAATGGACAATGATGCACATTAAGTTCATTGGATGACTGCTATTTTTTATATGCGGTATTCATTTTTTGACATTTCTAGTTTATCAGTTTTTTTGGCCACTGATAAATTTGTAGTCAGTGACAGAAGGAAGTCAGTACTGGGTACAGATTTGTTAAAACAAAAGCTAACTGTGTAACAGAAATTAACTAAAGTCAACGAAACCATTCAGGTAATATTTTCCATGACGGTTTTTAAAGGAAAGTTTTAGGGCTGCCTTATGGGTAAGCAACTTTTTTCTGACTTCAGTTTTATGACATATCTTAAAAACAATACAGACATTAAGTCTCAGACAAACTCCCTTAGGTTCCAATTCTCTCTAACCATTATATTCTGGAAAGTACTTCATATATATTTCAAACAATTATTATGTCTCCAAATGTGCATTCACTAGCCACAGCCTCTTAAAATCTTTTCAACTGTTTGTCATAAGAGGTTTTTACAATGCCCACAAACTTTGTAATATTCATTATTTATGAATTACTATGTGCTGGGTACTGCCATGTCTTTTGAGGGACATAAAAAACGGATTCTAGTTCCAGAAAGTTTAGTAGAAGAGACAACACAGTCTTTTCCAAACTTGCAGACGTTTACACAGATGCACTAAACACCACAGAAGTACAGTTGAGAGCACTCATAGGTGAGAGTGGCTTCTCAGGGGCAGTAGCCACAATTACACTGGGCCCTGAAGGTGGGTTACTCATGTGCAGATGGGGGTGGCATGAATTAAAAACACAAAGGTGAGAGAACACCAAGGGGTTTGGTTTGGTTAGAGTACAGAGAATAGGAAAGGGAACAGTGGAAAATAAAGACAAAAAATAAAGTGGGATCAGATTGCAGAGATCCTCAATGCCAAGTCAAGGAGTTTGGTTTTATTTGTAGGTCAGCCATTGAAGGTTTTTAATGCATAGCAGTAACATCATCATAATGTAATTGTGACCATCAGTGAGATATGGATTGGAACAGAGAAGAGAACCTCAATTTTGCTTACACACTTTACACCAAAAACAATTCAGATTTAAATTGACCAGGGGTATCATAAAAATCACACTTTGCTTTAAAGCTTATCTGGGGATAATAATTTTTAAATTTTAAGTCTACTCTGGCCTTTCTTGAATAGAATGAGATTTCATGCACAGGAAAATAATGGCTACATTTTTATTATGTTAAAATAAAATAAAGTTATTTATAAGAGTCATAGAATCTTACCTTGAACATGTCCACCCAGATCAAAAGTTGTAAAGGTCATGCCAGCAATAGTTAGTTCTTCTGAAGCTAAATAATAATACAAAATATTTTTACAAGAAAATCAGATTCCATTCATGGTATATACTGCTACTTTGGTTTATTTTAACTGCAAATAAGTTCAAATCAAACATTTAGGAATTGATAAAATAATTTGTTGGGGCGCCTTGGTGGCTCAGTCAGTTAAGTGTCTCAATTTCGGCTCAGGTCATGGTCTCACGGTTTGTGGGCTCGAGCCCCACATTAGGCTCTGTGCTGAGCCTGCTTGGGATTTCTCTCTCCCTGCCTTTCTCTGTTCCTCCCCAACTGGTATTCTCTTTATCTCTCTCAAAAAAAACATAAAAAAAAAAAAGAATTTGTTGTAATTAGATATACTCCAATTTATATTGACAGTTTAATACAAGTAATGGTAATAATCTAGTATTCACTACCCACCACAAATCCAACACTTTTGTTTTTCCTTCTCTATTTTTCCTGCTGAAAATATTAACTATTCAGATAATTATTTGCTGTGAATTCAAGTAACTGTTTCAACCTAATAATTTTTCCTGTAATTCATTTTAGATGCTACCAGGGAAATAATTTTCCCTTGTAGCTCTCATATTATGCAAGAGACAGTCTTTAATGATAAACACAACTTTAATAAACATTCTCACCATTATTTCTTCAAACTGTTTTCTGTTCTCTCCCTTCTTCTGGGACTTCAAGTGTAAGTTTGCTAGACTGCTTGGTATTGTCCCACAAGTCACTGAGTGTTCATTTTCTTTTCATTTTTCTCTCTGTGCTTCATTTTACATAGTTTGTTTGGTGTTGACTTAAGTTCACAAGTCTTTCCTTCTGCAGTACTGGCACTAATTTACTATTAGCCTTGTCTAGTAAAAATTTCATTTCAGGTATTAAGTTTTCATTTCTAGAAGTTCTACTTGGTTCTGTCTTATATCTTCCATTTCTTTCCTCATTCTGTTCACATTTTCCTTAAATCCTTAAGCACATTCTTCGCAGCTGTTTCAACATCCTTATCTGTTAATTCCATCATCTTAGTCACTTCTGGGTCTGTCTCTACTGATTAATTTTTCTCTTGGTTGTGGATCTCACTTTCCTGCTTCTTTGCATGTCTAGCAATTTTTTATCGGATGCTAGACATTGTTGTATTCTTTTGAAGCAATGTGAACTTTATTCTGGCAGGAAAACTGCTTGCAGATCACTTTTTAAGTTTTGTTGGGTTAAAGTAGTCTTTACTTTACAGCTACTTCAGCCCCCTTACTAAGGTATGATTCTTCTGAAGTCTCTTTTGGAATGCCCTGTGTATTCAACCAGGTTTCTGCCTTCTGGCTGGTGGGAACATGAGTGATTCCTGGCCCCATATGAGCTCTGAGAATTATTTGGTTAACAGCCCTGCTACAGTTATTCTTTCTCCAGAAATTTTTCTGTGACTGGCCATGGGGAGTTTTACCCTGTGCACACAAATTGGTATTTAGCCACAAACATTGCTGGACTTCTTTCTCTGCAGAGCTCCTTCCTCTGGTACTATGCCAAGCAAATTCTCATCACCTCAGCATCCCCATATTCTGGTCTCTGTCTCCTCAACTCAGCAAGACTACTGTGTTTTGTTTGGGTTTCCTCTCCCTGCACCATGGTCTGAAAAGGATCTCTGTGATAAAGCTTGGATACAGAAAGGTTTTCCATCTCTAAGGAACCATAGTCCTCTGCTAGATATTGTCCAGTTCTGAAAACACTTGTATATATTTTTGTCCAGTTTTCTAGCTGCTTACAGTGGAGGGTAATGCCAGACACTCTTACTCCATCAGAGCCAAAAGCAGAAGTCCCTATGATCATAATGAAAAGGCTCAGTGTAATTTTAACTCTTCATTACACCTGCTGAGGCCCCAGGGTACTTTCTTGTTAAAAAATTATTTATGTAGACTCCTAAGTGAATGAATAATCAATACAGTTTGTGTTCAAAGTGTGTTTCTTTCCACAAGGAAAATATAATGCTTGGATGTAGCTGGGAAACCACCTTTATGGTTACAATCCTTAAAAGACTCCCTACTTTATAAAAAGTCCCAGTTTAATTAAGACACAGAAAACTCTTAATATCTCAGGAAGTCTTCCCCTTCCCAGTCAATGTCCACTCCCAGAAGCAATAATTCCAGCACCACAGGTTTGTTGTGCATATTCTACAATTTCATATAAATGATACCATAACGTATGTAACTTTTTGTGACCAGTTTCTTCCATGCAGAATATGCACCATATGTAACAGTTTATTCCTCTTTCTTATTGAATAGAATTTCACTGTTTATCCCTTTTTTTTTTATTTTTTTAAATTTTTATGGCTATTTGAGCTGTTGGGGGCAGTTGGGGGATATTACAAATAATGCTGGCATAAACACTGTTGTACAAAGATTTTGGTAAAAATATGTTTTCATTTCTCCTTGATACACACTTAGCAATGGAACTGTCAGATCATAGGGTAGATACATGTTACCTTTTCACATATGCTTTTGATTAATGCAAAATGTAAGATAAAATGAATGTGAGCTGTAGGAAAGTTGAGATGGCAACTATTTTGTGCCACTGCTTTTAGTCCTGGTACTTAGAATAATGTGTGACATAAAGTAGGTACTCAATAAATATTTGTTGAATAAATGAGAGCAATATCAAAAAATTTAAAAATGGGGGCACCTGGCTGGTTCAGTCAGTAGGGCGTACACTGTATGTCTGAGCCCCACATTGGGTATAGAGATAACTTAAAAATAAGATCTTAGCCCCACTCTTTTCCCAATATAAAAAAATTTTATGAAGTTTTCCTTTTCCAACTTCACTATTAATTTCATTGATAAAATGGTACTTTTTGTCATTGTTCTCTGTCCTTGTTCTCTGAATATTTACTGAATTAAATAACTATCATATTATCCACTTTTTGGCCCAGTTCTCAATTCTATTCTCATTTTTATTAAAAATTTTTTTAACATTTATTCATTTTTGAGAGACAAAGCATGAGTGGGGGAGGGGCAGAGAGAGAGGTAGACACAAAATCTGAAGCAGGCTCCAGGCTCCAAGGTGTCAGCATAGAGCCTGATGTGAGTCTTGAACTCACAAACTCTGAGATCATGACCTGAGCCAAAGTTGGACGCTTAACTGACTGAGCCACATAGGCATCCCTTTTATTTTTATTTTTTTAAGTATATTTATTTTGATAATGAGTGAGTCAAAGTGAGCAGGGAGGGGCAGTGAGAGAGGGAAAGAGAGAGAATCCCAAGCAGGCTCCACACGGTGAGTGCAGAGCCCAGTGTGCAGGGCTTGATCTCATGAAGTGTGAGATCATGACCGGAGCTAAAACCAAGAGTTGGACTATTAACCAATTGAGCCACCCAGGCACTCAATAAAACTATTAAAATTCATTTTACTCTATGTCGACTTGATTCATAGACTTTTCAACAGTAAAAGCAAGGTCACAGATATTTATAAGGCATATGTTCTAATAATTTTGTCACTTTAATGTTTACTTTATATAAAGGATAGTATGTATTATATAAAGGATGTTATGTATTAAGTGATTTACAGAATCATTGTTAATGTCTTTCAGGGTAGTCTGTCTTAAAGAAACCACAGTAAATTATTTTTTTAAACTGTTTTAAAACTTTGTATAAATGTATCAATATGTGCCCTGTTTTTTGGAATAATTCTATGGTCTTTATATTAGATACTGTTGAGGTTTCTCAGACTAGAAAAATAACTGGGTAATAAGTTGAGAGTAACTAACAAAGTATAATATGACTATAATCTGTCCACACTGAAAAAGGATTAAAATAGTAGTTTTAAAATGTGAAAGAAATTAGGTTATCTAGACAAGGTAATGGTGGGGGCGCCTGGGTGGCTCAGTCAGTTAAGTGTCTGACTCTTAATCTCACGGTCCTCAGTTCAAGCCCCATGCTGGGCTCTGCAATGGGCATGAAGCCTACTCAAAATAAATAAATAAACAAGGTAATGGTGACTATTTATAGCCTAAGCAGTATCTGGTTGGATAGACCTCAATCATGTTATAATCCCCGAGAAAGTAACCTTAATTCCTCTATCTGGAGAAGGGTGTACAAACTGGTAAGAAGATAGGAGTATTATTTCAAGATCTAAATATACACCCTGGGAGTGGGTCAGCTATTATTTACTGTATTATTTTAATAGGTCAAATCACCTGATCACAATTATCCACCAAAACCCAAAAAACTTTTGGTTAGTGGCTATGAATTATTATCACTTAATAAAGTAGTTTGTTGCATGGGGGAACATACTTACTGGGATGTAACGTCGGGACATGCTGTCCAAGTCTGTCATCTTTTAGCATGTGTAGCAATGTTGTTTTTCCTGCATTATCCAATCCAAGAAATACCAATTTACCAGTTTTCTTATATAATCCTGCAGAGTAATAAGACCTATGATTAGTCAAAGTGCTATCTGACAGATTATTCAAGTAAAATGACTTCAAATAAAAGTATAATATAAATATAATTATTTACAGTTTAGTTATTTGGATACTTTCCCTAATTACTCTAGATGTTTTATAAAGAAACACCTATTAACCTTTTGAACTTGTAAGATTTTATAAATTTGCTTGAATAAAGTTGGATTTCTAGTCTAATTTCAGTTTTGAAGAGCTATTTTAAATCTATCATGATTTGCAAATTCAGATCATTTTAAACCTAAACTTTGTCCCAATCAATGAATGTGTATTATCCAAACTTATCTGTAGTGCCAAAATGCTGATTCCCTTGACAATTTGGGAATAAATATCTATGTCCACTACTAGAGAAACAAAAAATGCTTGAGATCATGTATTTATGAAACGAGACAAAAAGGGAAATTAAAGAGATATCCATGGATGAAAATAAATTAAGTAGTTTTGACAATAAAAATCATAATGAGTTCTTGCAATAGAAAGTTTAGGTCATCGTCAAATTTCCCTGAGACAATAAGGTTGAACTATTCATAGGATTGCATAAAACTAAAGCAACAACAAAAAAACCAAGCACGTAATTTTTTAAGTGTATCAACCAAGTACTGATAGATGAAGTAATAGAAAAAAGAGAGCATTGACCAGTTTATAGATTGGCATTTGTTGAGAAATTCCATATTGAGTTTTTTTTTTTCTAAAGGCTTTTTTTCAGCTTTAGGTTTACATCAAAACTGACAGGATGGTACAGAGATTTCCAATATACTCCCTGTCCCCACACATATATATAGCCTCTCCTATTATTAACATCACTCACGAAAATGGTACATTTTTAACCAACAGTGAACCTACATTGATCGATCATAGTCACCCAGAGTTTCCTTAGGGCTTACTCTTAGTAGAGTATATTCTGTATTTTGACAAACATATAAGGACATATATCCATGATTATAATATACAAAGTAGTTTCGCTGCCCTAAAAATCCTATATGCTCTGCCTATTCATCCACCCTACCCGCCCTGCCCAGCAACCACTGCTCTTTTTATTGTCTCTGTATTTTTGCCTTTCCAGAATGTCATATAGTTGCATATGACACATAATTGTAATCATACAGTCAATTGAGATTGACGACTTTCACTTAGTAATATGCATTTAAAGTTCCTCCATGTCTTTTCATGCCTTGATAGCTCATTTCTTTGAGCTTAGTAGTATTCCATTAAGCAAAATTCCTTAGTGCTTAGTAGTATTCCATTATCTGGATAAACCAGTTTATTTATCCATTCACCTACTGAAGGATATTTTGGTTCCTTCTAAGTTTTGGCAATTATAAATGAAGCTGCTATAAAATCTTTGTGCAGGTTCGTATGTGGCCCTAAGTTTTCAGCTCTTTTGGGTAAATGCCAAGGAGCACAAGTGTTGGATTGTATGGTAAGAGTATGTCTAGGTTTGTAAGAAACCACCAAATTGTCCTCCAAAGTGGCTGTACCATTTTTCATTCCAAGCAGTGAATGAAAGTTCTTGCTGCTCCACATCCTCACCAGCATTTGGTGTTGTCATTGTCCAGATTTTGGACACTCTTATAGGTATGTAGCAATAATGAATTTTATTTTCCATATTTAATTGTCTAACACCTATGGAATTACATGAGGACAGGGGACATAGTAGCAACTCAAAAATATGTTTACTCAATCAAAAAAATGAACTTTTGAAGACATTAGCCAATGCTAATTCAGGTTACTCATTTTTTAATAAGTCCACGCCAAAATAATACCTAAGTCTTTCTCCACATTGATGCTTAAAAAGTAAATTGTTTGAAGTCCTAATGTTTTGATCACTCAGTGCCCAACAGTTCTGATCCTAAGGGAAGATTGTCTTCCATATTTATTTGAGCTGAAATACTATATTTCTCATTTAATCATGAACTGTGACTAATAATTTTTTAAACACTTCTATTTCTTAAAATGTTTCTACACAGGTGGTTTCTAATCAGTGCAATCACAATCTTTCCTACCTTTTAAGTAGTAACAGTGCACTGGGTAAGAATCCAAAAGGGAACACCTAGGACATTTAAACTTTAATCTTGAAAGTAGGTTGGACTAAATCCTTATTTTGTGATAAGCACTGTTAAGCATTATACATTACTTCATTTAATCTTCAAAATACTCTTTGAAGTACACATTATTCTCTTTCTTACAGAGGGGAACAAAGGCTCAAAGTTAACTTGCTCAAATGCTGAGGTCAGATCTGAGATAGAACCCATCTTTGATGCAAAAGCTTTGGTTCATTTCCATTTCTCTACACTGCCTCCTACTGTTAGCCCTATTAACCTCTTGCTCCTGCTTATGAGTCAATCTATTTTGCCTTTACAATGTAGTTCCGCATTAAATCATTTTTCTATCAACTGAGACATAGATACCCATCACAACCCAGGTTATCCCAGTATAATGAAGTTGAAAACATTTATTTCTGACCCAGTTTTTGTACATATGTAACAAAATATTTCAGTCTGATAAAAATATGTAAGAATTCTTGAGGAGGTAGTATGGAAGATCTGATATTTGACCTGTAGCAGAGTGACAGTATAAGATAATGTGAGAGATTTTATTTTAAAAAGGAAAAAAAAGGAGCACATGGGTGGTTTAGTCGGTTAAGTGACCGACTCTTGATTTTGGCTCAGGTCATGGTCTCAAGGTTTGTGAGTTTGAGCCCCACATTGGGCTCTGTGCTGACAGTGAGAAGCCTGCTTGGGATCCTCTCTCTCCCCCTCTCTCTGCTTCTCCCCGACTCATGCTCTCTTTCTCTCTCAAAAATAAATAAATAAAAATTAAAAAAAAAGAAAACTGGTTTTTAAAAATTTGCAAATATTGAGGTCCATATAAGAAATAAAAATAGACTGATAAAATTTGATCTTAAATTTTTATCCTTTTAATATATAGTGTCAAACAAGATGTGTATTTTCCAAACAAAATTTATTTCCTTGGTTAAGATTATGTTTGTGGAAGAAAAAATATTTATATAGGAGATAACAATTCATAAGTACAGTTGTGGCCAGTTAGGAGTTACGTTGACAACTCTGTAATTACATGAAATGCTTCTCTTTGTGCCAGTTCAAGATGATGATTACATGGAGACTAAACTTAGGGTAAGATTCGAAAACAGGAGATCAGAACATCTTCATTAATTACTACAATAATAAAGTTGTATACATGGTAACATAAAAGTCAATCAAAAGCTTGTTTCACTGGAAAACGTGAGAAGTTAAGAATGTCAGTAAGAGAATGAGATGCTATGATTTTTCCTCTTTAATATCTATAAAGAAAGGAAAATCACTATTCAGAATTGCTGGGTATACAAGTCTCATTTAGCAGATTTTATGCTGCCATTTACAAGGCACTTGATGGAACATAAATTTATAATAACAAAAATAATGCAGTGAGTTTCTGTGAGGATTAAATGAGATAAAGTATCTAAAGCACTCAGAAACTTTTTAGGTAAACTGGCTAATCACAGGTAGCTACTCCTGTAAATAATATTCCTATCAACAACCTTAAAAGAGGTAGGAATTACTGTTAATTTACAGATAAGGAGACTAAGGCTAAGGTAAAGAAAGTAATTTGCCCAAGATTACATAATTTATAAGAGATATACAATGAGTAATTTGAACACATTAGTATGATTTCAAAATTCACATTCACAACTAGTGGATTATACATAAAGAGGCTCTAGACAAATAAGCACTTTTATTTAAGTAGGATTAAATGGGATAACAATAGAGAACAAAGGGCCAACATTACCTAAAAACTGTAGCACACTGCTGAAACCACTGTAAATCCAGTCAAATATGAAGGACATATCCAAATCCTTATAGAGTCTGGAAAAGAAAGTGTTTTGAATTCAGTAGTTGACATTAAACACCAACAACATTAAACATGAACTCTGAGTAAACAATCCTATAACAACCTTCCTATAAAGAGTTTAACCATTCTTTTTTGTTGTTGTTTATTTATTTTTGAGAAAGAGAGCACACAGTAGGTGAAAGGCAGAGAGAGGGAGATAGAAGATCCAAAACGGGCTCATGCAGACAGCGGAGAGCCCAATGTGGGGCTCGAACTCACAGAACCACAAGATCATGACCTGAGCCGAAGCTGGAGGCTCAAGTGACTGAGCCACCCAGGTGCTCCCCCCCTTTTTTTAATGTTTATTTGAGAGAAAGTATGTAAGAGTGAACGCACAAGTGGGGAAGGGGCAGAGAAAGAGGGGGACAGAGGATCTGAAGCGAGCTCTGTGCTGACAGCAGAGAGCCTAATGCAGGGCTCAAACTCACTAACCGTGATCTCATGATCTGAGCCAAAGTTAGACACTTAACTGATGGAGCCACCCAGGTGCCCCAAGAGTTAGCTATTCTTATCCAAGGTGATCTAATCAGATACCTACTGATGCATAAAACACAAAATGCTATTAAAATACAAACTAGTGGGGCTCAGTTGGTAGAACATGCGACTCTTGATCTCAGGGTTATGAGTTCAAGCCCCATACTGGGTGTAGAGCTTACTTTAAAAAGAAAGGGGAAAAAAGGCCTCTATTTTTAAAAAACAACAAAAAATTTTTTTAATTAAAATAGAAATATGAACTAGAGACCATTCTTTACCAACCACAGTGGCAAACCTGAAAATGAACTGTAATAGCTGGAACTAGAAAAGATGTGGTACAAGATGCAGTTAGTGGCAGTAGAAATTGTTACAAATCTTTTTAACAACTAATTTGGCAGTAATCTGTATGTTATACCATCTGACCCAAGAATTCTACTTTTAGAAAATGTCCTAAATATAAACAATCTTTATGTATCAAGATGTTCATCAAAGTGTTATGTAAGAAAATTTTTGGAAATAATCTATATTCAAGAGTAAGTTAAGGTATATATGGCCTATGAAATACTTACCAAAACCTTGGAGTGGAGGAAGAAAAAGCAAGGAGAAAGAGAGGAAAGGAAATTTATGATAATGAAGTAAGTTTTAAAGTCTGATTATACCTATGTGGAGTAAAACCCCCTTTTCCATTATTTTTGGTCTTTTGTAGCAAATGATATCAGGTGGTCAATTTCTGGGCTTGTAATCTTAGTGCATTTTTCAAATTTTAATATTACCGAATGTTAAAAAACATTTTTTTAAATCACAGTAGAAAATACAGAGTATAGTTCAATTTAGCATTTCTTTGACATGTTCTTGATAACTAATAAAGTTAATATGGAAAGAAGAGGGGAAAAAAACTTCTTGAGAAATGAAAGAATATACAAAAGTATACTTTCAGATCAACAAAGTTCATTTTCTAGAGGTAAACAAAATCCAGGCCCCAGATTTGGGCAAAGTCCGAACAATTTGAAGGATTCTGCTATCTTTGACGTTCTTTAGACAAAGTGTGACACACAGCACTGCTTTCTTTAACCACCTCTCAGTCCAGTGGGCTGCCAACTGTGACCCAGACAGGCCCACCAAACTCAGAATTCCTTGAGGATAAGGTGTGTAAGAGATTACATTGCCTTGAGAGTGAGAGTCAACCTACCTCCAGTTTATAGGAGGCCTGCCAGTATTTACTAGGGGATTCCCTGGATCCAGGCAATAGCCTCTCCTCTCTTTCAATTCCTTACTTGAACTAGCAAGAGAAGAATTTTGCTCTTGAAACCAGTCCATTCCTGACTGAGAGTGACTCACAAATAACGAAGTTTCATGTGTCAGTATCACAAGAATAAAAACTAGAAGAGCAACTTATATATACACACAAGAATCCATTGTTACAAGTTCTTATTTTACTGAAGCTGAAAATTACATCTTGTTCTATTATTATTCTAGGTTATGCAGAAATTGAAACTTGTAGTCACAAAAAATATATACAAGTGGTTTATCTTTTCTGAAGATTTTTAAGATATATCATAATTTTCACTGTAAAGAATCAAAGCAATGGTTTACTGAGATATTTTAATTCAATAATGATTACTAAATTCATATTATGTCCAAGGCCCTAAGCTAGACACCACAGAGGATACAAATACTAGTGATAAACATGGCTTCTTCTCTTGAAAAGGTTATAGTCTAGAGAGGTAGGTTAGCTATACAAATGTAATTTAACTGAAAAAAGTTAAAACTGAATAGGATAGTACCTAGGATGGTAACAACTTAATCTATAGAATTTCAAGACTTATATAAACACAAAGAAAAAAAATGCCCATACTGTAAATCATAAGCTCTGAGGGGATTAATGATCATAACAACATAAAATCAGAATAAAAATAAGCAAGACAACAGGAAAGGGTATGGTACCCTCACAAATATACTTTGTATTCTGTATAAGAAAAGAGAAAAACAGTCTTCCTTGCACACTTCTACAATGACCACAAGTTGTAGGTAAGGAAAGGTTTCTTGGGTGATGTTCAGCCTGAATCTTGAAGATTAAATAAGAGTTTGCTAAGTGGTTATGAGGGCTATACTGTGTGCAGTGGTGTGAAACTAAGTGGGAACAGCAAAAAGTCAGGTACTGTGAGATGATGTGACTGGTTAGGGGGCCACAAACTGAGTCACTCAACAGATGCTAACAAGGGAGGCAGGAGTCAGAATGAGAAAGAAATATGAGACTAAATTTAGGCATTTGGTCTTCCATGTTTGCTACCTATAACATACGGACATAAGAAACAATACTTATTCGGTCTTTCAATTTAATAAAGCAAAGCAAACAAAAAATAGCAGTTATCCCTATGAGCACTATGATTTGTCAAGAGGTTAAAAACAGAAGCTATGGAGCCAGGACTTTACCACTTACCATTTACCTTAGCCAAGTTACTTTAATATCCTTACCTGTAAAATGGGAGTAATAGTAGCTATCTGAGATGGTTGTGAAGACTAAATCAATTACGACACACAAAGTATATAGCACAGAGTTAAGCATTCAATGTTAGCTGCTGTTACTATTATTTCTTCTACTTATATGACCTAATATACCGGGCACTTTATGTGACCACTAAGCACCCCAACAACCTTTCAAAATAAATACTGTTTGTTTTTAAATGCCTACTTACTTTTGGGGGAGAGAGAGAGCAAGCGAGCAGGGGAAGGGCAGAAAGAGAAGGAGACCCAGAATCCAAAGCAGGCTCCAGGCTCTGAGCTGTCAGCACAGAACCCAATGCGGGGCTCGAACTCACGAACTATGAGATCGTGACCTGAGCTGACGTCTGACACTTAACCAACTGAACCACCCAGGCGCCCCAATACTGGTTTTTTTTTTTTAAGCTCTGTGTCCAGCGTGGGGCTTGAACTCAACCCTGAGATCAAGAGTCACATGCTCTACCAAAGTGAGCCAGCCAGGCATCCCAAAATAAATACATTATTGTCCCCACTTTACAGAAGAAGAAACTGAAGTTGCAATAGCTAAAACTCAAGTCTTAATGATTGGCACATCTAAGTACCAAACCTGGGTCTTTCTGACTTCCAGGTCCACGCCCTTTCTCCTACATTGCAGTAGCTTTGTAACAAAATTTTAAAGGTTTATATTTGTTTAAATGATTATGTACCATTTTTTGAATCACTCCACCTTATGACTCTGACATGTAATTCCTCTCTCTCCCTCTTATCCCCCATCCAGTTGCTTATTTCCAAGCTCTATCAATTTCTGTAGTCTCAGCATTCTTTTGATTCCTACAGGAGCTACTTTGTGATGAACCTTAAATCACATTCCTGAACTACCATCTTAACCTCATATTTTGTCTGTACCAATCTGTACATGCCCTCCAGAGTGGCTTTATGAAAATGTCATCTTAGACTTGACTTGTTGCATAGTCAGGGTGACTATAACTCCTCGTTTGCTGGGGACAGTCTCAGCAAAGTTATCTCGGTATAATTATCAATAGTGCGTCCTTTCATTCTCAAAAGCATCCTGATGAAGTGTGAAATTTATATGGTCACCCTATACCTGTGGATAGAGAGCCATTGGAGGTCCGTGAGATGAAAAATGATTCAAACTCCTAGTCCAGTATTCCAGAACTTCGACTATAAACCTTTTGGCCACCTTTACAAGCTTAGTACATATCCTCCATTTATAGCTTTCCCTGAACCAAAGTAAACCACTTCGCACTCACTGCTGGTGACCTGAACTTAACCATCTTAAAACTTCTGCTCATTCTCCTTCCCAACATCAGAATTTCCCCCACCAGCTCTGCCTAAAGATCTCCTGCCTCAAGCATGAGCCAAATGCTACAGAAGAAATGAGTTTTCACTTGAGATGGACTTTAAGGGACAGATGGGGGTGGAAGAACTGACAGAACCCAGTAAGGGGAGAAGAATTAGAAGAGGTGATGGCACAAGTGGAAAGGAGTTAGTCCCAAGAAGTCCAGCTGCAGAGATGTCACAGCTTGCTTTGTGGCAAGGAGACAAATGCTGAGAGCATGAGGAGCCTGCATGGAACAAAAATACAGGAGAGCCTGTGGCCAGTACTTAAAGCACCAGAGCTGGTCTCTAGAGTCATGACCTGTGTGACAAGTTCCTTCTGCAAAATCTCTGAGTGTTGTAAAGATCAAATGAGATAAAATGCACAAAATAAGTACTTAATACCTGGTTGCTGTTATTACTGAGAAACAAATTGGATAGAGGGTCAATAGGTGGAGGGAGTAAGGAAAGATTCCTCTTTCAAAGAGTTTGAAATGGAATGAGGGAAATGGGAGTTTCTTCTTAAGAAGTCTTCTTTCTTCTTAAGCCTTAAGGAGGGTAAGGCTCGAGTATGTTGATAAGAAGGAGCTAGCAGAAAGGGAGAAATTAAAGATAAAAGAAAAAGAGAAGGAAGGAATTAACCAAAAGGGGCAAAGTCTCAAGAGGAGCCAGGGATGAGAGTGCATCTCCTCCTCTAAGAGTAGAAGTAAGGAGGGCCAGAAAATGTACACTGGAAGTAGCAGGAATCTGAATCCAAAAGTGAGGAAGTCTGATAGAGAATTTTCTGAGGAGCAGAGTGAGGATTAGAATAGATAGCTACCTACTGTGGGGAAAAGATCAAATTAAAAGAGTGCTAACAAGAGCCAAGTGCTTGGCTGGGGCTGAAAAACATTCACAGCACTGCCCATCTGCAGGGATTTCTAATTTTCCCCTCTCCCTGCCACCCTACCTTCCCAGTGAGTGTCAGCTTTAGAGAACACGGAATGAATAGGGCTTAGAAGTGAAAAAAGACAAGGGGAACTGGAATTTGAGAGTACTAGTGAGAGGTTGAAGTGGTGTGATCAAAAGTTCAGGCTGAGTGGCTAACGGTACAAAGGCAACTAATATATGGGGATAAAGTAGGGGAGCAAAGGCAGGCTTCTCACAGAAGAGAGAGAATGGGGGAAAATATCTGGTTGAAAAGCAAATGTAGACATAGTCATAGTATGAGACAAGTGAAAGGTGGACCAGAATTATGTCGTCACCAAAGTGGAGGAGAGCTCAAGGTTCAAAAACTCATGAGGATCAGGTCTGCGTGGTGGTTAAGTTCCAAGGCCTGGCTCTGGCATAGAGAGCTGAAAAGCCTGAGCGAAGAACTGAGTGGAAGCTGTGAGAAGCCAGGCTGGAGCTATATGGTCTACAGTCCACACTGACTGCCCAATCACCTAGAAGAATGGCTATAGAGAGCAAGCCTGTGAATCAAGTGACAAAGCCCTCAATGAAGGGGAGCCTGGCTGACTCAGTTGGTACAGCATACGACTCTTTTTTTTTTTTTTAAACGTTTATTTATTTTTGAGACAGAGAGAGACAGAGCATGAATGGGGGAGGGTCAGAGAGAGGGAAACACAGAATCTGAAACAGGCTCCAGGCTCTGAGCTGTCAGCACAGAGCCCGACGCGGGGCTCGAACTCACAGACTGAGAGATCATGACCTGAGCCGAAGTCGGACGCTTAACCGACTGAGCTACCCAGGCGCCCCAGTAGAGCATACGACTCTTTATCTCGGGGTCCTGAGTTCAAGCCCCACAATGGGTGTAGAGATTACTAAAAAAAAAAAAGGGGGGGGCAGCTCACCCAAGATGACTGTTGTAAGGTGAAAGCTCTGAGATTGATGGGGGGGGGGGGGGACAGGGGAGAATGAGGTAAACCTTGAGGGAAAAACGATTTTTTCAATAAGGATGGTCCAAATTTGCTATTGTAAAATTTGTCCCTAGAGAAATAATTTAATAACATATATGGGGAAACTCTGCTTTAGAAGATAATGAGATATTTATATTTGCATAAAGTCGTGGGTTTCTAAGAACTTTAAAACAGGCTAAGAGTCAGTCATTTTAAAGTAGAAGTAAAAATGCCCAACTAAGAATAAAAGTTATTTAGCCACAAACAGATACCTGAGCCCAGAGAACAGGTTACACAACACCACGAACACACTATTAAGACATGTGAAGAGCAAAGGTCAAGAATAAGGAAACATATACACGTCAGCAGATTTATTTATTGCATGAACAACAAACAGGAAAGAGGCCTGTGCAGATTAGAAAAGTGATCTACTCCAGTAACATAAAAATCAGTACAAAGAGTGTAATGAAGCAGAACCTCAAGGTTACAAATAACTTCTTAAGCCTTGTCCCATTAAACGTATATGGATGATTCCATTTATATGAAACATCCTAAACATGTAAGTTCTCAGAACAGTTTAGTGGTTGTCAGACAGGGGAGGTAAGGGGACACTGGGAGTGACTGCTAATAGGTACTGGTACTTGGTTTCTTTTTGGGTGACGAAAATGTTCTGGAATAAAGTGATGGTTGCATAACCTTGTGAATATACTAAAAACATTGAATTGCATACTTTAAGAGGATAAATTTTATGGTATGTGAATGGTCTTTCAATAAAGCTAGTTTTTTAAAAATAAAGAAATAAAAATGAAAGCTCCTGTAGTCTAAAAAGACAACTATAACACCAGCGTAGGATTATAGAGATAATACATTAATAACTTTGGGAAGCAAAGGATGGTAGAGCTATGGTTAGAGTGAGTACCTATCTTAGAATTTAAAAAATCTGGATTTAATATGCATCTTCTGAAATACTATTATTTCATTCTGGGAAAGCCAATCTTTCTGAGCTCCAGTTTCTTCTTATATATAACAGGAATGCCATCTGCCTCAAAGAGTTTTAAGAATGACTAATTATGATAATGTACCCAAAAAACATTTTGAAAACTACACAATATAAGGTAGTATTAACTCATTCAGACTAAATTAATTGAAATTCAAATCGCAAACTTTATTTTTAAAGATTTTATTTTTTTTAAGTAATCTACACCAGCATGGGGCTGAAACTCACAACCCTGAGATAAACATTTTCTACCAACCGAGCCAGCCAAGTACCCTTTCAAAATACAAACTTTGAAAAAGTTTTAATTCATTTTTATTTTTATAAAGTTTATTTTGAGAGAGTGCAAGTAAGCAAGTGCACACTAGTGGGAGAAGGGCATAGAGAAAGAAGGAGAGAGAATCCCAAGCAGGCTCTTTCCCACTGTTGAACTGTCAGTGCAGAGCCCAGTGCACTTAAACCCACGAACTGGGAGATCATGACCTGAGCCCAAGTTGGACACTCACTTGACTGAGCCACTCAGGCACCCCAACAGTTTTTTTTAAGTTTATTTATTTATTGGGGGGGGGGGAGCATAGAGGAAGAGGCAGAGAGAATCCCAAGAGGGATCCGCATGGACAGTGTCCCCATGAGAGGCTTGAACTCACTAACTCTGAGATCATGACCTGAGCCAAAACCAGGAGTCAGAGGCTCAACTGACTGAGCCTAGGTCCCCAAGTTTTAATATTTTTAATGACTGATTTTACTTTATTTTTTTTATTTTATTATTTTTTTTAACGTTTTATTTATTTTTGAGACAGGGAGAGACAGAGCATGAACAGGGGAGGGTCAGAGAGAGGGAGACACAGAATCTGAAACAGGCTCCAGGCTCTGAGCTGTCAGCACAGAGCCCGACGCGGGGCTCGAACTCACGGACTGCGAGATCATGACCTGAGCCGAAGTCGGTCGCTTAACCGACTGAGCCACCCAGGTGCCCGTGATTTTACTTTAAATATTAATGACAACATCACTGACAGTAACCAGAAAAGGTACTAGAATAATTTCCTCCAATTCTAGGTAAAGATATTTACTAGAAAAAAATTAATCATAAATTTCTACCCAACTCCATCGGGTTTATGATGAAAACGTGTACAAATTCCTTAAGATCAGTAAACTATCTGTAAGCTAATTTAGGAATTATGCACCCTTCTCTTTTGAATTCAGATAGTAGCAGAAATATAAAGAAGGCCAAACTCTGCTTGACTATGTTTTAAAGAATTTCAGAAAGGCTCTGTGCATTATTAAGGATGGACAGGAACAATATTGAATGTTTCAAGACAATGTTGCCCTATAAATACTTTCCCCTAAAACTGTTAGATTTTCTTTCCATAGCCTTTAAAGTTTTGAAACAGTGATATAAATAGAAAACTCAAAAAAATTTAGGATTAAATGCATAACAATCATAATAATGGAATTAGGCTTTTTCATTCATGTAACCAACAGTAAGTATAAACTCAAGTCTCCTTTAGGGAAAAATGACACTCACTGAAAGGTTAAACCTGTATCAAATATGAAAAGGATTTTTTTTAAGTGCTAAAAGGGGGAAAGAACACTGTATTACAAATAAAGTTTGTGAGTCTGAGTACTGAACTTGCCTATACTGAATTAATAAAGTAAAAATTGATACTAGTGACAAATTCAGTCCTTAAAATCCTTTTTTTAAAGAAAGCTCTAGGCCCAACATGGGGCTTGAACTCACCACCCCAAGATCAAGAGTTTCATGCCCCACCGACTGAGCCAGCCAGGCACCCTCTTAAAATACTTTTAACTGAAACTGTTCTAAAAGCTAAACACAAGAAAATTTTTTCAACAGCGTGATTTTAAAGGTATTTGCTTAGTAATGTTCTGCAGAGAAATCATTAAAGTATCAGCCAAGTATGCTTAAAGAAAAGGGTGAAGAAATAATGACTCATTACTACAGAATTCTGATTTATAAGTTTCAAATACTGTGGCAGTGATTTTCATTTCTGATAGCCTAATCTTTTGTCTCAATTCCTGCTTGAAGTGAAAGGAAAGATAGTTAAAGCGTACTTTTTTTTGAAATACTAATCTTCCTAATTACTAACAATGCTTGTCTAACAGTTCTAAAATAAAAGCAAAACATTCCTTTTCTGCAAACTCAGGAAATGCCAATGAACTATAAGCTTAGTTGTTAAAGTTCAAAGTATTTTGGTGATGAATGTAAATCATTAAAGCAATATTAGATACACAGTTTGCTTTGACATACCAGCACCACTAATTTTTAACAAATTGTAAATCTTCCTTTATTCCTCATCTGTAAACCGGAGATAATACCATTACCTTCCTTAGTGGATTGTTGTGACTAGCGCCACATTCATAGGAAAGTCAGTAAATGTTTCCTTCTCTTTCATTTGCTATAAAGTTAAAAGTATTCCTTCACCTCGTTTTGCCCAATGTACCAAATACCTTACGTTCCTAATGAGTTTGGTTCTTTCAGCCAACGAGGTCACGGTTTTAGCTGTTGTCAAAACAAATTTCTAAGTTGGAAAATCTTGGAACAATCTATAAATCATTACAGTTTTCACCCAACTGTGTATCTTTCCCCCCACGCAACTGGGACTTGGACTATGAACAAACGTTAACTTGCACTCGTAAGGATTTTCACTTTGCCCCCACACGAATTGGGAGAACTGAAAACACACGATGTCACAGGGTTTTGAGCTGTCAGTGATCCCTGCAGCCTTCACCTTACCAGGTGAGGACACCGAGGCGGAGGGGAAAGAAGGGCTTGCCTACGGCAGAGTCCCCTCGTTCTTTCCTGAAATAACGCACCGTTTGACAGCAGCAGGTGTGCTGTGCAGCGTACCATCAGGGCGGCCCCTGCGGAGCAGCAAAGGAACCCCTCCGCCTCAGTGCCGGCAGATTCCGGAGAGGAAAACAGGCAACCCTTTCTTGCCTGGCCACAAGCAGGGGCCCCAGTGGGCCCAGGCCCGAAAAGTGCGCTTTCCCCGGGGTCCACAGCGGCCAGCCGCCTGTCGGTTCTACCGGGAAAAGAGACCGCCACTCACCTGCTACTAGAGAGATCGCAATTACTCGCTTGGCGTCGATTCCACACCCTCTTAGTTCGAACTGCAAAGCGCGATGGCTGCCGAAGTCCCAGCTCGCGTCAGGTCCTTCCGGGCCGGGGGGTGTTTCACTCCCGACGGTCCGCAGGACCGCAGTTCCACCCGTCCAAAGTTCCGCCTTCGCGCGGTTCCGCCGCCAGTCCCCAAGCTGAGCGAGCCTGGTGGTTGGGGCCAGCCTTCCCGCAACCTGGTCTCCCCACTTCCGCCCGAAAGGGCTTCAGAGGCCTGAGGGCCTAGGCAGAGAAAGGAACGCGAGTCTCTAGCTTGGGAAAATTATCCATGACAATCGTTTTTCAAAAATAGACTTTTAAAGTACCTTTTTAAAGTATACCTGTTTAGGGGCGCCTGGGTGGCTCAAGTCCTGATCTCACAGTTTGTGATTTGGAGCCCGCATAGGGCTGTGCGCTGACTGCTCGGAGCCAGTTTGGGGTTCTCTGTCTCCTCTCTCTCTCTCTCTCTCTCTCTCTCTCTCTCTCTCTGCTCCTCCCCTGCTCTCGCGGGGGCGCTCTCTTTGTCTCAAAAATAAACATTAAAAAAAAAAAAAGTACACGAGTTTCTTGAATTCACAAGTAATTTACAAAGCTTATTATGTATCAGATAATGTGCTAGATGCTAGGTATTGAGCTTTAAGTAAGACTGTCTTGACTCGGCTGTTCTTCACTAATGGGTTAACGTTACCACCCTTAAATATGTTTAAATAAAAATACTTGCGTGCCTTGAACGGAAGTGTGATGCTCTCAAGATTGCTCTTGAGCCAGGATTCTAGGAGAGGGGAACAGGAGATGGCAGTTAAAGAATGGGTTATTCGATAAATTCCCAACAAAATCTATAACTGGATGTCCCCCTTTCTGATACAGCCTCAGGAAATGGCTCAGCCCATGTGTTTTTCCTTCATATTTGTCATTTCTTCTGTCAGAACAAATTGTCCAAACTTCTCCTTCCCACCTAGCTGCGTTATTTACAATCTTTAGCCCTCTCTGGTCAGAACCTCCCTCACAGACTTGGTTAATCTCTCTCTTAACAGGTTTCCCCAGCAACTGTACAATTCGCCTTACATTCAAGTTACCTTATAATTGTACAAGTAAATATGCATGATTATTTTTGAAAAGTCTCCCCAACAGACATTCTGTAAGCTTCCTGAGCTTTTCCTCATATCTGCCTTTTCCTCTCTTGAACCTATTTTCAGGGCCTGGCATACAATAGGTACTCAATTCATATGAGTTAGTGATTCATTCATAACATGAAGGATTCTAGGTACATTTTTATCCTCAAGAGATTGAAAATTTTCCCTAAAGTCCATTGATGTGAGCTAGAGAAACCTGTTGTTTCAGGCTACTCTCCTTTCCACTTATCTACTCTTGAATTCAGTTTGATTTGTGAAAATTAAGAAAAGGAAACCCCATTTAAAATGGAATCAGGAGGCCAGAAGGGAGAGCTCTCATACCCTACCACTTTTCCTCAGTTGCAGGAAGAGACTTACCTTGCATTCCCAACAGGAAAAAGCATATATTTTACTACCACAGCTGGAGGGGGGAAGAATTTTTCTTTGTTCAGCAATAGTCCAGCCAATGAGAGACTGTCACAACTCAGCCAATGAAAAGCCACTACAGTTAGAACTCCCAGTTTATTCCAATGGGCTTTTTGTTTATAACAGCCACCTCTCGACTTTGCCATTCTTCTCTAAAGAGGGGTCCTCCTTTGTTCTCTAGACTTGCAAAGCCCTAGGTTGTGTCTGGAAATGAAATTCTCTGCTATTCCAGAATAAATTCTTTTTTTCTTTCTTTCTTTTTTTTAATGTTGTATTTCTGAGAGAGACAGAGAATGAGTGGGGGAGGGGCAGAAAGAGAGGGAGACACAGAATCTGAAGCAGGCCCCAGGCTCTGAGCTGTCAGCACAGAGCCCGACGTGGGGCTTGAATCCACGAACAGTGAGATCATGACCTGAGCCAAAGTTGGGTGCTCAACCGACTGAGCCACCTAGGCGCCCCGATCTTTTCTTTTTTTTCTGGTAGGATAATTGACTTTATTTTTTTAAATTAAAAAACATTTTTACAGTGTATTTTGAGAGAGACAGTGTGAGTGGGGGAGGGGTACAGATGGAGGGAAAGGGAGAATCCCAAGCAGGCTCCACACTGTCAGTGCAGAGCCCCCGCAGGGCTCCATCTCATGATAGTGAGATCATGACCTGAGCTGAAACCAAGACTGCGCACTCAACCGACTGAGCCACCCAGGCACCCCAATGGATACATTTTAATAGAGTATAATAGAGTATAAAAGAGCACAACCTCTAGCTTCTAACATCACTAGCTAATAAAGTTCATGTATATATAAAATGGGGATTAATATCCAGAAGAGATGATATGAGAGAGAACAACATACAAAAAGGAAGACAAATGGGAAAAGCATCAGGCAAGTATTTTGATCTGACTGGGTAGATTTGGGCTGGACTATTGGGGACCTTGGCTCCCAAACTATAGAGCCTTTTGAGGGTTTTGAGTACAGAAGGAACATGGTCAGAGCTGTTGTTGAAAGTTTGCTCTGGCAGTAGTGTGTGTGTTGTATTGGAACGGGTTGACTGAAAACTGAGATCAGTAATGAGATTGCTACAATCATGCGGGTGAAAGGTAACAAAAGCCTGGGTTGGTCAGTGGGAACAGAGAAATAGGGAATTGTGTGTGAGAATCTGTAAAGGTTGGAACCTATAAGATTTCGGTATTGATTGCATGTTAGTAGCAAAAAGTGCGGAGATATAAAAGTCCAAAATTTTAACATAGATTACTTCTCTTTCCTCTATAACTACCTCACTGAGACAGCCAGCATCCCTGGCCTGATTTACTGCAAAAACTACATTCTTTTCCCTAAAATCAATTATCATCACAGCTGTTGGATTTTTTTTTTTAACTTTTAAATATTTACTTATTTCAGAGAGAGAGAGGGAGAGTATGTGTGTATGTGCAGGGGAGGGGCAGAAAGAGAAGGAGAGAGAGAGAATCCCAAGCAGGCTTCATGCTCAGCTCAGAGCCCGATGTGGGGCTCCGTCTCATAAATCCTGAGATCATGACCTGAGCCAAAATCAAAGTCAGATGCTTAACTGAGCCACCCAGGCACCCCTGGATTTTTTTAAAGTAATCTTTAGGTCCAATGTGGGGCTCAAATTCACCACCTCCAGATCAAGAGTCAATATTCCACCAAATGAGCCAGCCAGGTGCCCTGGATTTTCTTTTTAATGCATTCTTTTGAAAGCATGAATTGGATCAAATTACTCCCCTGTTTACAATTCTTCAACTGCTTCCCAAAGCCAATAAATTCCTTACAATGCCTTATAAGTTGCTTGTGGCTCTGGCCCCTTCTACTCCTCTAATCTTGTCTCTTGCCATTCTGCCTTGCTCACCACAGCAAGCTCATTCCTGCCTCTGTGCTTTTGTAGGTGCTCTTCCCTTTTGCCAGAGCCCTTCTTCTTCCCATTTTCTCTTTGCATAGCTAGATTTCTCATCCTTTAGATCACATCTTAAATGTCACCTCCTATCCAAATCAGGCTTCTACTTGTTATTCTCTGTCTCAGTATCGATATCTGAATAGCACTCACCAAATTGTACTCTTAAAAACATATATTTATATACATTTTTCTTTTCTGTTTCCTCCATTGTAAAATTTACAGTAGGAAGAGACCTTGTCTGTCCTGTTCTGTTTTTGCTTGGTGCTTAGCAAGTGCCTGGCATATGGAAGACATTTAATCAATATTTGTTGAATGAATTCATTAAGCAATGAATGAAGGAGCTGGTGAGGTCATTTAGCAGAAAGTATGATGAAAAGATCGGTTTTAGAGGGCAAGTTGCATTTCAGATCTCTGATACTGTGGTGTGAGGGTATTGTAGAGGGTGTAGGGACAGAGGGATGTATTTGGAGTTAGAAAAGGAAAACAAATTGGGATTTGATATTGTACTTCCAGTCTTGCCTGGGAAGATGGGGCCTGACCAGTTATACTATTAAGACTGTATTAGATGGGGCACAATGTAGTATAATAGTTAAGAACCTAAAAGAATTAGGGGTACCTAAGTGGCTCAGTCAGTTAACAGTCATACTCTTGGTCTCGGCTCAGGTCATGATCTCGCAGTTCATGAGTTCAAGCCCACATTGAACTCCGTGATGACAGTGTGGAGCTTGCTTGGGATTCTCTCTCTCTCTCTCTCTCTCTCTCTCTCTCTCTCTCTCTCTCTATCTCTCTGCCTCTCCCCTGCTTGTTCTCTCTCTCTCAAAATAAATGAACTTAAAAATATTCTTTAAAAAAGAATTTAAGAATTTAAGTTATAACTTAAAAGAATTAAAGACCACATAATTTAGAAACAAGTGCTAGTAATGTGGTTTAGGCAATATGTGAAATATGAACTTGTAGTGAATTAATGAGGGGCAAAACAGTCATAAGATGGGAAAAAATGACACTTTAAATTTATTCATTCAAAAACATTTAATGGACACCTGTTTAGGGTGAGGCCCCAAGCGAAGTGCTGAGAATACAGAGGTGAAAAGGACACAGTCTTTGGTCCCTCTGACACTCTAAACAAGAAGACAGATATGAAATCAAAATTACATTAGAATGGGCAGGATATGTACAGAGTTTTATTCCACTGAAGAAAGACAAACATAGACCCAAGTATTTAACACTGAGGAGAGAAGTGCAATGAAAAAAAAAAAAGTAGGGTGGGATAGAGTGAGCGGGAAGGGTATGCTGAGGTGCTCAGAGAAGGGCTGAACAATAAGGTAACATTTGAATAAAGGCTGAAAGGGTGAGAAGTTGAGCCACAATGTGTATCTTGGGCAAGACCACCCAAAGTAATGGAAATAAGTATAAAAGGAAGGCTTGTGCTCGAGTAGCTAGAGAAATAGCAAGGGTGTTTGCAATGGAGTGAGTGAGAGAGGATGTGGAAGAAGACAGAGAGTTAGCAGGGCCAGGTCATGTGAGACCCTGAAGGCTGAGTCAGACTTTGGATTTTACTGAGTGCAAGATGAGAAAAGCCATGCAGAGAAACTTGATGGAACAGGCACAGGGAGCATTACAGGTATTGGGGTACAGGAAAATAAAGACAGAATCAGTATTGAGGAGCTCAATTCAACATGTAGGATGGATTGCAGGGAGGGAAACTGGAAAAGCTATCCTAATAGTTCCAGTGCAAGATGATGAAAATTAATCTGTGGGCAGTGAGAATGGCAAGAACCACATAAAGATGAAAAGTTTTTAAAGAAATCAATGGGATTTGCTGGCTTGGTATAGGATGAGATGAGTGTTCTTGTGATGTAGCTTCAGAGCTACTGACTTTAGAGACAAACAGATGTCCTGTCATAGGCAAATGAGGGTAAAGGAACTGTTCTTAAAATGGAGTCACAAGAGAGTTTCAGAACAAACCTGTTGTTTGTAATTGAAACCATTTTTTGTTTGTTTGAAATAGGGCCAATTTTTAAATAATTAAAGGACCTAAAAGAATTCTCCCTATTCTGAAAAGTAAACAGAATTGTTCCTATTTATCAGCTGACAATTCAACAGTGATGAGCAGGCAGGCAAAGGGGCCCTAGTGTGTGAGCTGGAGTCCACTTCTGCATGCTTGCAAATTTTATTAGGAATGCTGTCTACCTCTTTTGGGTCTAAATAAATAATCAACTTTAATGGAATATTCTTTGTATAGTGCTGTCTCCTTGCTGAGACTCTTTAGTGTCACTTATTTTTTTGTTTATAATCTAAAGTAGGGTTGAAGGCTTTGAAAATTATGTGCAGAAAATCTGATTCATATACATATGAATGGTATATACGTGGCAGAAGGGTCCTGTTGTTCTGGAAAATAAGGATAAAGAGGTAGAATATGTTACTGACATCAGTTTAGAAAAACATACAGTACTGTAGGGTAGGTACAGGTAGTTGACCAAAACAAAATAAAAACAATAACCTTAACAACTGGTAATAGCACTAATAATTTTTGCTTCATGTTTATGTACCTACGCTTTAAGAAGTCAGAGAGAAAAAAAACAGAGAATGATCTGACAATGTGTGGATGATTTACTTAACTTTTTAAGTTATGCTCTCTTACCTCAATTCCTTAAACTTAACTTCCTATTGTCCCTGAGGGTAGGCGGATGACAAATGTTGCTTTTCTTCTCAGTATTTTAAAATTGACTACATTGAACATGTAAAAAACATTTGAAAGACTTAACCAGTTTTTTGTAGAATAACAACACAGGTGGAACAAATTTTAGAAAACACACTAACATATTATGTGCGTTTAACCTGATTTAACCAGCCATGATTTATGTCTTAAAATGGTTAATCCTCTCTACCGTTTCCGCCCCCCCTCTGAACACAAAGATATTGCTTAAACAGAACAAAGTCCAAAGAAAGCTTGATTTAACCAAATCAAACTCCTGTGCCAAGGTCAATAAACCATTTAAGAAGTTGCATTAAAAAAAAAAGAAAAAAATTAAACTACTGCAAGTGTTTTTTAAAATGTTTACTTATTTTTGAGAGAGAAAGGGGAGCAGAATGTCAGGGGGGCAGAATGGTGTAGGGGCAGAGAGGGAGGCACAGAATCTGAGGCAGGCTCCAGGCTGTCAGCACAGGGCCTGATGTGCAGCTCAAACTCACGAACCCTGAGATCATGACCTGAGCTGAAGTCGGACACTTAAGCAACTGAGCCACCAGGCTCAAACTACTGCAAGTTTGAGACCAGGTCTAAGCATTTGTCCCTTTGAAGACAAAGCAATAAAGTTTGACCAAAAGTTTCATCTTCATCCGAAAGAAATCTTTGTACTTGTTTGTATCTTGTTTAATTTCACACATAGCAAGTAACATTTTTAGCCAGGTACTGAGGCAAATGATAAAAACAGGGTTAGGATAAATTTAACGCTTTATTATTTGAATTCTTACGGTTTACTTTCCAGGCCTGACACAGTGGTTTAACTCTTGCTTATTTTGTATGTAATTTAACATTATACAATGTAAGTGTATTTCAGAGCAGGCATTTAATATTAAATGAATTAAATAAGATGTACTTCTCCCTTCACGGATTGCAAAACCCTTGGCATGACATTTTAATCAACAGTACAAATCTATAATTTAAAGAAGAGCTTTATCATCAGCTCAGAGCAGGAAAAATCTAACTAGAATGAAGGCAGCTAAAATGATTACCAAGATCATCAATTAACTGTATTATCCAGTCACTCCGGTTTCTACCTCCCTTTGGCCTCAAAAGTTAAAAAAAAAAAACAAAAACTACTTGCCACAAAAGGGAGTTTGAATGTTTTACCTTACTGTAAACTCCTAGGAGAGGAAATAAAACTGCCATTTAAATGTGCTGTTAATGAACTTTCGCATGACTCTGCTATGAATCAGTGAGTTTCAAAATTAAAATTAGTTGGTGTCCTCTAGTCAAAAAACAAAGGCTTCCTCCTTGATTTGATTACACTTTTTTAAATGTTTATTTTTGAGAGAGAGAGAAAGAGACAGAGCTTGAGCGGGGGAGGGGCAGAGAGAGAGGGAGGCAGAAACTGAAGCAGGCTCCAGGCTCTGAGCTGTCAGCACAGAGCCTGATGCAGCGCTGCAACTCATAAACCAGCAGATGATGATGACTTGAGCCAAGCCACCCAGTCACCCTGATTATACTTTTTTTTTAAAGGACACAAATCTTTTTTTTTTTTTTTTTTTTTTTTGAGAGAGAGAGAGAAAACGCGAGCGAGCGAGAGCAGGGGGAGGGGCAGAGAGAAAGGGAAAGAGAGAAACCCAAACAGGCTCCACACACTGTCAGTGTAGAGGCCCCTACAAGCTCCATTTCAGGACAGCGAGATCATGACCTGAGCCCACTCAGCTACCCCTGCTACCGATTTGATTACATTTTTAACACACGTACATAATTAGCTACTCCCTTAAAAAAAAAAAACACTCCTTTAAATTTACACCTGTAATATGATGATGAAATGTGAAATGAAATACTGCAATGAATATTAGTCGGTTCGGCTACCAGAGGTATTGTCTCAACAGAGGACTTTGACGTCTGTCGTCTCTGGTAATTTTCACAAAAGCAAGAGGAGAGGCAGTGTCAGTCCTACCCCTGGAAAGCAGCTACTGAAGCCCTGACTGCTCTCAGATCCCGGCACTGCGGGCGAGATGACGTTTACCACGGCGGGGATTTCCGTAGAGGTGACACACGCCACTTCCGGCCGACGGTGAGACTCAGTGACGTGGCTGGCGAAGTCTAGCACGGTACTTCGGACTGGGACACCCGGAGCTGTCAGGTGGCTTCTGGGCAGCCCCGAGGGGAGAAGACTGCGCACCGACATCAGCAGCAACTGCGAGCCCGGAGCCGGAAGTGCCACGTGTCCCTATTGCGCCTGCGCGGCTCCCGGCTGACAGCCACTTCCGGCCGGGGCCTCTTCTCGTTAGGCTGCCGCCTTTCAGCCGGGTGTTCTCGGCTTCTCCGGTCTGACTCCCAAGCCTCAGCTCCCAGGCCAAGCCGTGGCCGCTGGCGGGCTGGGAAGAATGCCGTGCTGTACCTAAACACTTGATGCACCGCCCTTTCTCCTCCTCGCTACAGTCGAGTCGTTAGCGCCTTCCCTCCGCTTCCAGCAGTGGTCTTTCACCTCTTTGGTTTGGCGCTGTCGCAGACCCCGACCAGCCCCTTTCAACCCCTATACGCACCGTCGTCATGTCCCAGCCGGGGATACCGATCTCCGGCGGCGCCCCAGCCGGCCTCCAGGCCCAGAACGGGGCCGCCTCGGCCTCGGGGTCTCTCTACACCAACGGTAAGTACAGCCCTGGGGCGGGCGGCTGGCGCAGCCTGGGTCCGAGTTCAAGCTGACCTTTGGTTACTGCAGCTGCCTGTGGCAACCGGAGGAGAGGGTAACCTCCCGGCCGGGGGAATGAGCGGGTGATGGTGGGCGGCTAGGCCAAGGAGACGGCGGTGAATATGCAGCCGCAACCCGGGGCTCTTGTTGATGTTTCATGTTTATTCATTCGTTCGCTGAACAATTAATGACCACTTGCTGTATGTAACACCCTGCGTATACATAGGTGAAAAATACAGATTCGATGCATACCTCAGAACTCGCATACAAGACTCATAGTGCCTGTTTATGTGCTTTCTTCCTCCGTGCCACTTCACCCTGTCTTCCAGAGAGCAGAGATCGGGGGCTGATTCTTTTCAGTTCCGCAGTGCCTACAGTGGGGTGGGGGTCTTAGTCGGAATTGGAGGAGATGAATGAATGATGGTGTTTTTGGGATTCCTGTCTCTCTCTCTATTAATGTTTTTATTTATTTTTGAGACAGAAAGAGAGAGCATGAGCAGGGGAGGGGCAGAGAGAGAAGGAGACACAGAATCCGAAGCAGGCTCCGGGCTCTGAGCTGTCAGCACAGAGCCTGACATGGGGTTCGAACTCATCAACCGTGAGATCATGACCTGAGCCAAAGTCGGACGCTTAACCGACTGAGCCACCCAGGCACCCCTTGGGAGTCCTCTTTTAAGGCCTGCTCATCTCTTCCAAAATTTTACCCAAATTGTACCTAGGCCACGTGTTCAGTTTTCCAGTTTTGGAGGAATGAAATATTAAATCTCTAGTTTGATTTACAGAGGTCTTTACCTCACTTGAAAAAAGTGGTTAGATACACCTCTGAACCTCCCTTCCACAGCGTACAATGTGGCACTACAATTTGTCATTTGGTGTGAGAGTTGTATAGTTTTATGCTTCTTCTGAGATTCTTTACATTGTCCTACATTGTGATTTGCTAAGCTTACTATAATTATAGTAGAGAAAGAAAGATTTTTTTGCCAACATCTGATTTTGCCAAATTACTGATTTACTTATAAATCTTTGACTTGTGGAAAGAAAACTAATAGAATAAAACTAAAATAAATTGCTCATTGTTAACTAAGATTGTTGTGAAGTTCTGGAAAATAGCCAGTGATTATATTAGCTAATTTACATTATGTTTAGAGAAGACTACTGTTTTCTTTACAAAGAAGGCTCTAAAAGACTTTTAAAAATGTCTATGAGTAGGCAGGTTTTTAGGCAGAAGCAGGAATAAGTATAAGTACTGTAATGGTGTTAAATTGAATGAATTGTTCTTTCTCATATTTGTGGTAACAGATTAAGTAAACTACGTTTTATTCTAGGCTACTTAGTAACATTTACGGTGGGGATGAAATCATTTTAAGACTTTCACTTTAAGGTAAAAAAAAAAAAAACTTAAGCAAAATGTCCTGTGGCTGTGGCTTTTTCTTACAATCCATAAATTGCAATTTTACATGAGTTTTAAATGGCAAATCCTGCAAATATGCATGTAAGTTTATATGTAATTGTGATAATTTTGAAACATTAAAGGAATTTAGCCACTGCAATGTGTAGTATAAAAGATGTTGTCACTATGATGATTTATTCCTATCCACGGACATTTGTTACACATCTCTTAAGTTCTGTCCTTGGGACTGTAAAAGAGAATAAGAAAACAGTCCCTGTACACAGGTTGCCCAGGACCAATTAGGGATTCACTTAGGAAAGGAAATCATAGGACTGCAAATACATACACTTTTTAAAGGTACAATTTCGAAAGCCTTTATAATCTCCATTTCTAAAATTCTTTTGTAGAATTAATCTAGTAAAGTGGCTAATGACCTGTATTGGGTTTCTTTGTTCATCCCACTAATAATAAAGTCAGTAGGGATGTGATAGAGAATTGGAGAAGGCTTTTCTCTAGAAGGTGAAAGAAAAAAGTTCAGTGCTGGAATCTAATTTTATTGGTTAACTCTTTCAAGGCAGTTATTGGTGCTTAAATATTCTTTTGAATATATATATATTTTTTTAACGTTTATTTATTTTTCGAGACAGAGAGAGAGCATGAACGGGAGAGGGTCAGAGAGAGGGAGACACAGAATCTGAAACAGGCTCCAGGCTCAGAGCTGTCAGCACAGAGCCTGTCGCGGGGCTCGAACTCACAGACCGCGAGATCATGACCTGAGCCGAAGTCGGCCGCCCAACCGACTGAGCCACCCAGGCGCCCCTCTTTTGAATATTTTTATGCTTTAGATTTAATGTAACTTTTTAAAACCGTGGTTGACACATAATGTTACATTAGTTTGAGGTGTGCAACATTCTGATTGGACTTTTCTATGTCTCAGGCTGCTCTCACCACCAGTATAGCTACCATCTCTCACCATACAACCCTATTACAACACCACTGACTGTATTTTCTATGCTGTACCTTTGATCACCATAGCTTATTCCATAGATGAAAGCCTGTACCTCCTAAGGTAGCTTTCTTAAATTACATATTACAGTTCAGTTGAATATTCAGATATTTTTTAGATAGTCAAAAGACTGAATAGTTTTTCATTTTTCTGTAACTTCGTATCATATTTTATAGTGTCATTATTTTTTTATTAAATTTTTTTTTAAATGTTCATTTTTGAAAGAGAGAGTGTGACAGAGTGCTAGTAGGGGAGGAGCAGAGAGAGACTGAGACACAGAACTTGAAGCTGATCTGTCAGCACAGAGCCTGGTGTGGGGCTCAAACCCATGAGCTGTGAGATCATGACCTAAGCCGAAGTCAAATGCTTAACTGAGCCACCCAGGTGCCCCATTATTATTATTATTTTTTATTTTAGAGAGATTAAACTTGGGGGAGAGGGGCAGGGGGAGAGAGAGAATCTTAAGCAGGCCCCCACTCAGCATGGAGCCCTGCCTGGGGCTTGATCCCATAACTGTGCGATCAAGAGCCAAAATCAAGAGTCAGATGCTTAACTGACTGAGCCATGCAGGCACCCCTATGGTGTCATTATATTACATAATTGCTCACACACAAGACATTTTTTTTCTGTAGTGGATTGTTACATGGCATTACAATCTAAAGGTTGTCTAGACAGGTTTTTTGAGCCTGTATAGATTTGTGTACACATATTTCCTTTGCAAAAATTGACAGTGAAACTGTAAGACTATTTGAACTGGCATATCCTCATCTCATTAGTATGTAATAAGGCTAAAGGCAAATCATGCCTCCCACCTTTTTTTTTTTTAAGATAATATTTTTGCGGGTACCTGGGTGGCTCAGTCGGTTAAGTGTCCAACTTTGGTCCAGGTCATGAACTTGCATTTCGTGGGTTCGAGCCCTGTTTCAGGCTCTATGTTGACAGCTCAGAGCCTGGAGCCTGCTTCAGATTCTGTGTCTCCCTCTCTCTGTCTGCCCCTCCTCCATCCATGCTCTGTCTCTGTCTTTGTCTTTGTCTTTGTCTTTGTCTTTGTCTTTGTCTTTGTCTTTGTCTTTGTCTTTGTCTTTGTCTCGTGTCTCTCAAAAATAAACATTAAAAAAATTAAAAAAAAAAAAAATATATATATATATATATTTTAAGTAATGTCTGTATCCAGTGTGAGGCTTGAACTCACAACCCTGAGATCAAGGGTTACATGCTCCATGGACTAAGGCAGACAGGTGCTCCTCATGACTCCTACTTTTTTTGTTTTTAATGTTTATTTTTGAGAGAGACAGCACTAGCTGGGGAGGTGCGGGGGGTACGGAGGTAGACAGGATTTAAAGCAGGCTCCATGCTGACAGCAGCAAGCCCTATGTGGGGCTTGAACTCAGAAACTGTGAGATCATGGACGCTCAACCGACTGAGCCACCCAGGCACCCCCACTTTTTTTTTAGTTTGTTTGTTTGTTTGTTTATTTATTTAGAGAGTGCGTGTGCACGCGTGCAAGCTGGGGAAGAGGAGAGAGATGGGGGAGAGAATCCCAAGCAGGCTCTGCACTGTCAGCTTGAAACCGGATGTGGGGCTCTAACTCACAAACTGTGAGATCATGACCTGAGCCAAAACCAAGAGTCCAACGCTTAACTCACCGATGCACTTAGGCGCCCCTGACTCCCACTTTTAATTAGCAGTTTAATTGACTATTTGGGTCAGCTTGCTAAGGCAAGCAAGTTTTATTAATTTTATGCAGTTTTATTAATTTTATGTGTTGCAATATTTATGTAATAATCACTTTTTCCCATGTAGATTAAAGGTGAGAAGGATATTTGCCCTTCTCTGTCCCACCCAGATTTTCCTGTTGTATTGTTATTTTATAAAATAACATCTGTCTGCCTGCTAGACTGTGAATCCTGTGATAACAAGGATATTTATCTGCTTTTGCACATCATCCTTTCTCTAGCTCTCCACATGGTGTCTAGCATATTAGAAATTAACCAGTTTTATTGAATGAAAGTTTTAGAATTGGGTATTTTGCAATTTAAGTCACTAAATCCGTATTCACTTAGTATAAGATTAGAGCTTAATTCCAACTCCTTTTCTGGTGAATTTTTCCATGGATTTTTTTTTTTTTTTTTTTTTTTTTTTTTTACAACATTAGCAGTTAAAATAATAGAATTTTGCTGGGGCGGGGCTGGTATTGTTTGGTCATCAATTTAAATGCTAAGACTTGTGCTCCTATCTGTATTGTAGGCATGATGGAAATGTAGATGTTTTTTAGTTTCACTATGATGTAAACCATGTTTATGCCTGTGTACTTGATATAAGAAGTCTTTAGTCATGATTAAACCATGTTATGAATAAAATTGGTATGTGGTCTGTAGCAATGATTGTTGTGGCCCTTTCGTGTTTTCAGTGGGGGGCAGCAACTTTGGACTTCCATAAAGTCTTTGTATATGTCTATGAAAACTTAAGGTGTTGAACTTCTTGTTTTTCTCTGCTGATGGACTGGAAGTTCCTGAAAGACAATTGTAACCATAAGAATTAACATTTATTGTTTACTTACTCCATGCCCAGTGCTAGGTTGCATTATCTGCATCATCTCATTTAATCCTCACAACAGCCCTATGGAGTAAGAACTGTTATGTACTGACGAGGAAACTGTAATGAGTGGGCAAGGAACTAGTTCAAAGTCACACAGATAATAAATTGTGGATCCTAGCTTCAAACCTAGGAGGTCTCATTTAACTACTGTTACTCAGTTTATCTGGTTTGTTATCTCTGAATCCCAGGACCTAGCATCTTGAATTAGATTTTCAATCAAGGATCAGAACATTTTCTTGTATTTCTTGGTGTAGGTGGATGCATATAATTGTTGTAAGTATTTGCTGATATTTTTTAAACCTTCCACCTAGTTTATTTTCTTTTGGATTATAATTAATATATGACCTGACCCTTACCTTTTGTTAGTATATAGTCAATTTCTTTGACTATTTCAGCATCACATTTCATAAATGTCTTCTAGATCCTGAAATTGAGCCTCCCCCGCTTAAATTCCTTGCATTTGCTTTTCTCTTTCCATTGTTTCCTTAAAGCCCTTATTTTTAGTGACTGACCCACAAGTTGTATTCATTCAATGGCATCCATTTGTTGCACTTGTAGTTTCAGTTGGTCAGCTCTTTAAGTGATCAGAATATATTCTGATGTGTGGGGTGACGTGATGAATCAAAAAAATTTTCCCTTCAAACCTGTTGTATTTAAAAGCATATACACCTGGGACACCTGGGTGGCTCATTTAGTTAAGCATTTGACTCTTGATTATGGCTCGGGTCGTGATATCACTATTCGTGAGTTCAAGCCCTGCATCAAACTCTGTGCCGACAGGGCCGAGACTGCTTGTGATTCTCTCTCCCTCTTTCTCTGTTCCTCCCCCTGCTTGTGCACTCTCTTTCTCAAAATAGATAAATATAGTCTAAAAAAAAAAAACACATACACACAAAAAAGGAACTTTTCAAGGTTTAAGAAATGTATTGCTATCTAAAATGTGATTTTTTTAATGATTTTTAAAATTTAGTTTTATTTTTTGTTTAAATTTTTTTTTTTAACATAGAGAGAGAGCAAGAGAGAGACAGTGTGAGTGGGGGAGGGGCAGAGAGAGAGAGGGAGACACAGAATCCAAAGCTATCGGCACAGAGCCCAATGCGGGGCTTGAACCCACAAACCATGAGATCATGACCTGAGCCAAAGTCAGACGCTTAACCGACTGAGCCACTCAGACACCCCCTCTTTTTTTTAATTTTAGAGATGCAAGTGAGAGTGAGTGCCGGAGTGGGACACAGAGAGAGAGGGAGAGAGAATGAGAATCTTAAGGCTCCATGCTCAGTACAGAGCCCAAGGCAAGGCTCAATTCCACGACCCTGGGATCATGACCTGAGCTGAAATCAGGAGTTGGACGCTCAATTGACTGAGCTATTCAGGCCCCACTAAAATGTGATATTTTTGAATACTTGGTTACTTTTCTCTTTTTTTTATACTTACATGAAATAATTTGAATTGGTCATTAAGTTGGATTCATGTATGATAGGTGGAAAGTATAAACTGTCCTTGGTAAATATTAGCTCCATATGTATTTACTGAATGGATTAATGAATGAATTGCTTAAGAATACAAAGATCGTAAGTCTTTTTCTTACCTGAAATTTGAGGGGAAACCATGCCGGACTACATCTCTTCCTCTTACTATTAAATTTGCATGAAAGGGGTAGTTTATTCAGTGTGCTTTTGTGACTGTTGAGTAGGCTTTCTTGAAGAAACTTTTAAAATCATAATTTGCTTAGCATTCATTGGGATAGTATGCAGAAGTATCTCAGTTTTTGCATGCTAGATTTCACGAATAATCATGTATCAATAATTTTTCAAATCAGTGGTTTTTAAAC
The DNA here is from genome assembly GCF_018350195.1 of Panthera tigris. Classification (NCBI taxonomy): domain Eukaryota; kingdom Metazoa; phylum Chordata; class Mammalia; order Carnivora; family Felidae; genus Panthera; species Panthera tigris. Next base: position 110,847,421 of record NC_056660.1, read on the forward strand.
TTTATAAAGTTTCATTCTGAAGTACCTGAGAACCATGACTACATGGAAGTTTTACTAATGCAGATTCTAGGATCCCATTGAGTACACTAGGAATTTATAAAGGTGGAACCTATGATCACTTTGATTCTGAAGCTGCTGTTTGGGTAATTGAGAAGTGGTCATTTGCTTTTATTTTATTCTTTTTTTTTTTTTTTAAACATTTATTCATTTTTGAGAGTGAGAGAGACAGAGCATGAGTGGGGGAGGGACAGAGAGAGAGGGAGACACAAAATCTGAAACAGGCTTCAGGCTCTGATCTGTCACCACAGAGCCCTACACGGGGCTCGAACTCACGGACCGCGAGATCATAACCTGAGCCGAAGTTGGATGCTTAACCAACTGAGCCACCCAGGCACCCCATGGAACTTTTGATATCATGGAGAAGAGTTTCCCCAAAAGTAACTGACAGTGTTTTTACACTTATCAAAACTTAGTGTCCTGATAGAAAACAGGTAAAATCAGGGCAGGGAGATACTGGGAGATACAAGAACAAATACCATGTTATTCTTAGTTTTGTTTGATGAGTACTTTTTTTTTTAATGTTTTTATTTATTTTTGAGATAGAGACAGAACCTGAGTGGGGGAGGGACAGAGAGAGGAGACACAGAATCCGAAGCAGGCTTCAGGCTCCAAGCTGTCAGCACAGGGCCTGACGTGGGGCCCGAACGCATGGACTGCAAGATCATGACCTGAGCTGAAGCTGGACGCTTAACCGACTGAGCCACCCAGGCGCCCCTCATCTGGTTTTGTTTTAATCTCTTGTTTGGTTCTTTGCCTGTTTACCCTCTCTGAATTTGGCTTCTACTTCCACACGCATCCCAAAACAACCCTAAACAAGGCCACAAAGGACTTTTTGGTTACTAAGTACAAAAAATGTTTTTTCAATTCTCATTGTAATTTTCAAGCAGCAACTGATAACCTTTACCACTACTTGTTTTCATTTCAGACCCTTCTGGTTTGTTTGCTACTTTTTTAACAGTAATATTCTCAATATTTCCACCTTTTTTGATTGCCTTTTCCTTCGGTCTCTCTTTTTTTTTTTTAATTTTTTAAGTTTACATATTTTGAGAGAGAGAGAGCACACATGTGGGTGGGGAGGGGCAGAGAGGAGAGAGAATGCAAAGTAGGCTCCGTGCTGTCAGCGAGTTGTTGAGGGGCTCATCTCAAGAACCATGAGAGCATGATCTGAGCTAAAATCAGGAGTCAGATGCCTAACCACCTGAACCACTCAGGTGCTCCTCTTCTCTTTCTTAAATGTTGGTGTTCCTCAGGGTTCTGACCTGGTTCTCTTCTTTTTCTTTCTTGCTTTTTAAAAATATATAACAATAAGGGTGCCTGGGTGACTCAGTACAGTATGTGACTTTTGATCTCAGAGTTTTGAGTTTGAGCCCTACGTTCAGTGTAGAGATTATGCTAAAAAAGTAAATAAATGAACTTAAAGTCTTCAAGAAAATAACAAATATTATTTCACATAATTTCTGTGGCTGGGTTTCTTCTTTCCTTACTCTATATATGCTCTCTGGATATCATTAATTCCCATGGTATCAAATGTTATGCATATGCCAGTGATTACCAAAGTTATATCATAAGCTGAAACCCATCTCTTTGGCTGCAAATAGCTGTCTTTCTGTTGTACCTCTGTGCTTGGATTTCTTGGTACCAACTGAAAGTATGTTTTTATTTATTTATTATTTTTTTTTAATTTTATTTTTTTAAAATTTATATCCAAATTAGTTAGCATATAGTGCAACAATGATTTCATGGATTTCATGGATTATGCCCCTTACCCATTTAGCCCATCCCCCATACCAACCCCCTCCAGTAACCCTCTGTTTGTTCTCCATATTTAAGAGTCTCTTATGCTTTGTCCCCCTCCCTGTTTTTATATTATTTTTGTTCCCCTTTCCTTGTGTTCACTTGTTTTGTCTTTCAAAGTGCTCATGAGTGAAGTCATTGATATTTGTCTTTCTCTGACTAATTTCACTTAGCATAATACCCTCCAGTTCCATTCACGTAGTTGCAAATGGCAAGATTTCATTCCTTTTTATTGCCGAGTAATACCCCATTGTATAGATATACCACATCTTCTTTATCCGTTCAGCCATCAATGGACATTTGGGGTTCTTTCCATACTTTGGCTATTGTTGATAGTGCTGCTATAAACATTGGGGTGCATGTGTCCCTTCGAAACAGCACATCTGTATCCCTTGGATAAATACCTAGTAGTGCAATTGCTGGGTCATAGGGTACTTCTATTTTTAATTTTTTGAGGAACCTCCATATTGTTTTCCAGAGTGGCTGCACCAGCTTGCATTCTCAGCAAGTATGTTTAATTTTCCAGCCCCTCTTCCTTTTGCTATTCTCTGCCTTCTCCAATTCTTTTCTTCTCCTTCTACCCAGTGAATGGCACTGTCATCCACGGAGTTGTTCAGGTTAGAATCTGGAGAGTTAACCTTGATTGCTTCCCCTTTTCAGTTCACATCAGTTCACATATTCAGTTCCACGTCAAATCCTATCAGTTCTATTTCTTCAGTTTTTTAAAACTTAAGTAATGTACAGGTATTAAACATTTCTTTGTAGCCCAAATGTTAAATTATTTTTTATAAAATGTATATGCAAACACAAAACTAGCCATAAATTTCATATGTTAATAGCTGGAGTGCAATGTAAAACCTAAACAAATTAAAATAAAAACATCTACAAAAGCAGTACAGTTCAAAGTTAAAACATTAAGTAATGTGATGGGTTATGTTTGACTGAAGCCAAAATTGATTGGATTGTTTTTATTTTGAACATGTTGGAACATCATTTGCATGATTATCATAGTCACTGTTTTTCTCTTTTTCTTTTCTTTCATTTACTTTTTGTTTTTTAATGTTTTTAAGGTTTGTTTATTTTTGAGAGAGAGAGAGCACGAGTGGGGAAGGGGCAGAGAGAGAGGGAGACACAATCCGAAGCAAGGTCCAGGCTTTGAGCTGTGAGCCCAGAGCCCCATGCACTTCTAACCCACAAACCATGAAATCATGACCTGAGCTGAAGTCAGACACTTAACTGACTGAGCCACCCAGGCACCCCTCTTTTTTCTTTTTAAAGATGAGACTTATTTTCACTTGTCAGTGAGGAAGAATTTTCTTTCTACCCTGTTAGTTTTGGTGTTTGGGGGCCTGTGAATTAAAGTGGCAAGAGACAGATCAACAAGAGAAGAGACATAATTTTCATATGTATCGTGAGAGTTTACAAAAATGTGACTCAAGGAGGCAAATAAATAGACTTTAGGACTTATGTATCATCTTAATAGGGGAAGGGGAGAGAGAGAAGGGTGCTTATGGGAAAACAAATGATTTTAGGAAAGATAAATGGGACCTTAGTAGAATACATGGGAAATTTGGTAGTTCTGTGACAATGCATGTTTAGGGGTGGTGTGGAGACTTCTCATCATGTGATAAGAGTCCATCATTTCTGGTTGTTCCTGGGTTGGAGATTTATGATAATTGAATTCCTTAGAGTTCTTTTGGGAGACTCTGCATTTAGGTGAATAAGAGATTTCAGGAAGGGGCGCCTGGGTGGCTCACTCGGTTAAACATCCAGCTTCAGCTCAGGTCATGATCTTGCCGCAAGTTCCAGTCTTGAGTCCAGCTCTCTGCTGTCAGCACAGAGCCCAGTTCAGAATCTCTGTCTCCCTCTCTCTCTGCCCCTTCCTCATTCATATTCTATCTTTCTCAAAAATAAGCAAACATTGGGGCACCTGGGTGACTCTGTTGAGCATCTGACTTCAGGTCATGATTTCGGAGTTTGTGGGTTTAAGCCCCGTGTCAGGTTTTGTGCTGACAGTATAGAGCCTGGAGTCTGCTTTGGATTCTGTGTCTCCTTCTCTCTGTGCCCCTCCCCCGCTTGTGCTCTTTCTCTGAAAACTAAAACAAATATTAAAAAAAAATTTTTTAAAACATTAAAAAAAAGATTTCAGCAACTCATGCCCTTTGCTCAAAATAACTTGTATGCCACAGTGGGGTGTTCTGGACCCATTCATAATCCCTAATCTATTATTTTGATGGGTTACTTACTTTATTAATGACTTCAGAATTAAAATATTAAAATCCTTTTTTTTTTTTAATTGAGGAGAGGGCACAAGTGAGCATGGATGGAGAGAGAATCTCATGAGAGGCAGAGAGAGAAGTGGGGCTCACCTTAAGTGGGCAGGAGCTCACTCGATGCGGGACTTGAACTCACTAACCCGTGAGATCATGACCTGAGTGGAAGTCAGATGCTTAACTGGCTTAAATCCTTTTAAGTAAGCTCTAGGCCCAGAGGGGGGCTTGAACTCACAACCCCAAGATCAAAAGTCACATGCTCTTCTAACTGAGCCACCCAGGCCCCCCTTATTTTGTGCATTTTGATGATGCATGGCTTTTACTTGCCTTAAAGGCCTTTCAACATTAGCCGATGATAAAACAGTAAATAAAAATATGAAGTGGGCCATGAAATCTTGTGATAAGACTAGGCTGTGAGATGTCTGTTTCTATTCGCATGACCCACAATGTGCTTATGAATTAACTTTTTACAAATGTTTTTATTGAGTCAAACATCTCTGTATTCCCACTGCTGCTGTTTAGTCAATCATTTCTTGCCTGGACTACAGCTGTAGACTCCTTTCAATCTCTTATTTCTCCTCTAATCTCCAAGAGGTTCTTTTATGTGCACATTTATACTGTCCCACTGGTAGCCTTTCCAAAGCTCCCCATTGCCTTTAGGCTCAAATCCAAACTCTTTGAGGGTGTAGTTTAAACTCCTGTTTCACTTTAGACATTTGACTCAGTCACTTGACTTTTGTTCTGGCAGACTGAACTTCTTTCACAATGCCCTTTCATGACCACAGGCTGTTACACATGTTGCTCCCTTTTCTGGAAACACTATTTTCTAAAAATTATTTTATTTATTTATTTATTTACTTAGTTGATTAATTATTGAGAAGGCGGGGGGCGGGGAGGAGTGACGAGAGGGGCAGGGAGAGGGAGAGAGAAAGAATCCTTAGCAGGCTCTGCAGTGTCAGCGCAGAGCCTGACACAGGGCTCAAACTCATGAACCATGAGATCATGACCTGAGCTAAAGTTGGATGCTTCACCTCCTGAGCCACCCAGGAGTCCCTCTGGAAACACTCTTGGCACTCTTTTTCCTGGAACTAACTTCGATGATCTCTTAAGATCTTAGCTGAGGGGCGCCTGGGTGGCTCAGTTGGTTAAGCATCCGACTAAGACTCAGGTCATGATCTCGCAGTTTGTGAGTTCAAGCCCTGCATCGGGCTCTGTGCTGACAGCTCAGAGCCTGGAGCCTGCTTTGTATTCTGTGTCTCCTCTCTGCTCCTCCCATGCTCATGCTCTCTCTCTGTCTCTCAATAATAAATAAATGTTAAAAAAAATTAAAAAAAAAAAAAGATCTTAGCTGAAACTTGTCTTCCTCAGGAAACCATCTTTGTTACCTTTCTGCCTTCAGTTTAGCCCAAGCGCTGCTTCCTTGTGCTCTCATAGTGTCCTGAAGTTGCCACTATCACATCATTTTCTGTTGCCCTTGCCTGGTTCTTTGTCTTCCAATGTGGATGGTGAGCTCCTTGAGGGCAGGGTTGGAGTGGACCTTACCTTTGTTTCCTCCAAAGATATTTGGTAAAATATGTCTTTTCAATGAGGGAATTAATAGAATATTGTTAACCATTTGACATAAAATGAATAATTAGCCTAAGTATAGCATCAGTCTTTAAATGAAAGACTGGAAAAACAAGATTAGTTTAGATGAAACTATTTGGTTTATTGGTAGCAGACTTAAGGTGAGTGCTGCAGCGTTAAGGACACAAATACATGTTTCTTAAATGAAAAGAGCAAGCATTTATTTTATACTAATTGTATGAGAAACATAAATGTTTCATAGAAATCTCATTCTTACATTGTATTAAATTTTATTGTTGCTGTAACATTACCACAAATTTGGTGGCTTAAAACAACACAAAATTGTCATAGTTGTGAAGGTCAGAAACCTGAAGTTGTACATCAGGGCTGCATTCCTTATCAGAAAATGTTTTGTCTTTTCCACCTTCTGGAGGCTGTCCTTGATCCTTGACTCATGCCCCCTACCATCTTTAAAGCCACTGATGCCCTGTCAAGTCTTTCTCCATATAGTATCATTCTGACCCTGACTCCTGCCTTCCTCTTTCACCCTTGTGATTACATTGGGGCCACCCAAATAGTCTCAAATAATCTTCCTATCTCAAGGTCACTTGATCAGCAGCCTTAGTTCTTTTCTTTTCTTTAAAGTTTATTTATTTATTTTGAGAGAGATACGGGGAGCACATGAGCAGGGGGCGGGGACAGAGAGGGAGAGAGAGAGAGAGAGAACCCCAAGCAGTCTCCACACTGTCAGCATAGAGCCAGATGCCGGGTTCAAACTCATGAACCATGAGATCATGATGACCTGAGGTAAAACCCAGAGTCTGATGCTTCACCAGCTGAGCCACCCAGCCGCTGCTTAGCAACCTTAATTCTGTCTCCTATCTTAAATTGTTTTTTGGCATGTAACCTATTTACACATCCTAGGGATTATGATATAGACATATTTGGGGGGTCATTTTTCTTCCTACTATACACATGAATGCTATAATTTAGCTGCTTTTACTCTTCCTGTTTTATAGATGAGGAAAGTAAGTCTAGAAAGGTTAAATAAATATCTTGCGGGGCGCCTGGGTGGCTTGGTCAGTTAAGCGTCTGACTTTGGCTCAGGTCGTGATCTCACGGTCCGTGAGTTCGAGCCCCGCGTCGGGCTCTGTGCTGACAGCTCAGAGCCTGGAGCCTGTTTCAGATCCTGTGTCTCCCTCTCTGTCTGCTCCTCCTCTGTTCATGCTCTGTCTCTCTCTGTCTCAAAAATAAATAAACGTTAAAAAAAAAAAATATCTTGCTCAAGGACACTTAGTAAAAGTCAAGGCCAGAATTTACTCTTGGACATTTTTTCCCAGTTTGTGCTCTTAATTACTACTTTATAATGCCTCTTTCCATATACATTTCATATAGAGTGACCTTGTACTATCAGGAAGTTGATTGTGTAGGAGTTATAACATTTTTTTAGATAGTTTTTTATATCTTAGAGATTGAATATGCACTACACTGTGGAGTTAGACTATATAGAAAATGACTAGGGCTTCAGTGAACTGTGTGGACTTTTGGTGTGATTTGGGACAGGTTACTTTGCTGCTCTTAGCCCGAAGTTTTTCAGGGTCCAGAATCTTGAGAGTCCTTTGGAATATGCACGTTCTAAAATAAATAACTTTTATTTATTTAATTATTTGAGGTGGGGGAGAGGCAGGCAGAGAGAGAGAGAATCCTAAGCAGGCTCTATGCTCAGTGCGGAGCCCAATGTGGGACTTGATCCCAGGACCCTGGGATCATGAACAGAGCTGAAATCAAGAGTCAGACATTCAGCTGAACTGAGCCACTCAGGTGCCCCCTAAAATAAATAGTTAAAAAGGAGGGGCTGGCTCAGTCTGGAGAACATGTGACTCTTGATCTCAGGATCATGAGTTCCAGTCCCACGTTGGGTGTAGAGATTACATAAGTAAGTAAGTAAGTAAATAAATAATTAAATATGTAAGTAAGTAAATATTTTTAAAATGGAATATGTACATTCTGTAATTCATTTATTAGTGTTTGATAAATCATGTATATATAAGCATAGTATTCTTAGAAATCAAACTAGTTAATTTCCCACAACATATTTCTCTGTTTTGATGTTTCAGAGATCAGCCAGAGATAAGTTGCTTATTTATACTTTTCACTCTTCCCTTACCTCATGTGTTGTTCAAGAAGCATTCAAGATGGCTATATAAATGGGTTCTATAAACATTAAGGGGATAAAATTCAGGAAAATGAAACCTTTTAAAACCTGTGTAAATAATCAGATAAGTAACATATTTAGCTGCTTTTCATGAATATATTTAGCATTCCCATTGGTGACTTCTCATTGGTGGTACCATTGAACCGTGGCCTTTCCCCTGTGGCCAATTTTTTTTTTTTTTGTCTTATCTTAAAATGATTCCAGGCCTAAAAGGTCACCATTTGAATACTTTAAGTACTTTTGCATTGGATTACCATGGCATATGCACATTTATAAATCTGTTGCTTTCTTTGGGGTCTTAATATAGAGATCAGTAAAAAAAACAAAACAAAAACCCTAAATGTAAATAGAAAGGTCCAGAAATTAACCAGAAATGTTCTTATTGGAGACAGTGCCCTGATAAGAGCCAGGACTAAATGGATTGGTTTAACTGTTCCTTCTGGTCCCAGTGTTTTTGTTTCTTTTGTTTTGTTTTCTTATTTGGAAAGATGACTATGATTGTGATGGTTTTGGATTTTCTGATCTCCTAAATCCCCTATCTTGTAATTTAGCAGTTAAGTAAAAGGGAACCAAATCACATATTTGAGTCAGAATGGTGCCACACTGTGCAGGGTGACAGATTTAGTTTTGTGTTCAAAGAAGTTAAGATGATATTTTGACAATAAAATTTAATCTATTTGGTATCCTATGGTATGAAATGTTATATATATGCTTAAATATAAAGTGATCCTCCGAAAAGGCAATTCTCCATTTTCCCAATGAGAAAATTTTCCCCTCTTCATTTTTCTTCAGCTCACTTTGAAGTATGAAATTCTAGGGGTATGTATGAAATAAACAAATGATTATTTGTGGTATTTGGTGTTTTATTTTATTAACATATGCATCTTTAAACTTTGTATTTAAAAGATATACAGTAAAACATTGGATTGCGAGTAGCTTGTTCTGTGAGCGAGCGTTCCACAAGATGAGCAAACATTTCTGATAAATTGTAACTTGATAAACGAGTGATGTCTTGCAATACTAGTGGTACAAGACACCAAATGTCACATGATCACAACTGAGCCAATGGTTCCCCCTCTCTATCTCTCTTGCTGTGGGAGTGGATGATCATCGATGCAATGTCACATTTCCATAAAATTCTCAAAAGGAGGCAAAAGCAAATGTCATTGGATAGGTTCCTTGTTAAAGTTGCACAAAATGAAAAAGATTACATTGAATTACCAGTAGACAGCAGTGATTCCATTAGTGATAGTGAAAGTCATCCTACACAATAACCCTCCTCCTCTCTCTTGTCTCCCTCACACCAGCCACGAAGGTTTTCAAAGGTAAGTGCAGGTTAATTTGTTTATTTTTCTTTATATTTTGAATTTATTATTTTGTATCATATTACAGTATTGTAATCATTTTTATGTGAATATTTTTGGGTTGTGGAACAATTCATGTGAGTTTCCATGATTTCTTATGAGGAAATTTGCTTTGATATACAAGTGCTTTGGATTACAAGCATGTTTCTGGAATGAATTATGGTTTTACTGTATATGTAAGGAGGGGCACCTGGGTGGCTCAGTCTGTTCAGCATCTATCTGACTTTGGCTCAGGTCATGATTTCATGGTTCGTGGATTCAAGCCCCATATTGGGACTCTGATCCTCTATCTCCCTCTCTCTCTGCCCCTCCCCTACTCTTGCACACATGTGCATGCGCACTCTCATAAATAAACATTAAAAAAAGATATATGTAAGGAAAAAATTTAAATACTATATATTAGAAACATTCATTTTTTCCTTCTATACTTATGAAATCATTTTATTTAAAATCTTTAATGCACTTTTTTTAAAGGCTTTTTTTGTTTGTTTATTTTAGAAAGAGAGCATGAGTGGGTGAGAGGAGCAGAGAGAGAGAGAGAGAGAGAATCTCAAGCACGCTCCCTGCTCAGCACGGAGCTCAATGAGGGGCTTGATCACATGACCCTTGGATCATGAGCCGAGCCAAAATCAAGTGTTGGATGCTCAACCAACTGAGTCACCCAGGCACCCCTTTAATGCACTTTTTGATTTTAAAATGCTTATTGTGAAACACACTTACACTTTATATAAAACACATATGCACAGTTTATTTATTTATTTTTAAAATAATCTCTGTGCCCAGTGTGGAACACAAACTCACGATCCTGAGATCAAGAGTCACATGCTCTACTGACTGAGCCAGCCGGGTGCTCTGCATATGTACGGTTTATTTGTTTGTTTATTTATTTAAAATATTTATTATTTTGAGACTAATGGTCTTTGGCTATTAAATGTGTTAATTGAAGTCAGCTGACAGAGTGACTTTACCATATGCATTTATTAGACTCAAAGATGAGGATTTTCATTGTAAATGCATATTTAAAGAGGAACTTTCAGTCTTTACTGAAAATTATTCATTAAGCCATTTTATATTGTATGGTAAACTGTTACAAGGTAGAATTGTAAAGGCATATGTTTGCAACCGCTAATCTGCTCCAAGTTGTTAAGAACAACATACATAGCCACCTCTTCTGAGTTAGAGATATCAGATAAAAAGACTCCTTGGCCTATATAGATAAACAAATATTATTAACTAATAGTAAAATCAATTTGGGAGTGGAAGGGCCTTAATGAGAGAAGAACCATACTTGATTAACATAACAAATATGGATGTAGTGAATCTGTGGCTCAAGCCACTTGTCTGTGGCTCAAGACTTTCTTGTCTGAGTTGGCATACTTTATGTTAAACCTAACCTTACAGAAAAATTGAACTTTATGTTAAAATTTGCTTAGAGAGCAAGTAAGAAACAAACAGAATCAAAGGGATACAGGATGCTTTACTTCCAGATCAGAAAGAACATATGTATTATCCTGGCAGTGTTTTATTAAAATAAAATCAATCTCCAGTATTTTTTAAAAAAGGAAATAGGAAATGAGACCAGAAAGGAAGCCAGGGACATAGAAGGTCCAACAAGCTAAGATAAGGACTTTGGAAGTTTTGAGCAGGGAAGTTGATACGATCCATGTTTTAAAAAGGTAATATGATGTGCAGGGAATAAATTATAGAGGGATAAGCGTTGCTGCAAAAGTATCAGTTGGTCAAGTGCTTTTCAGACTTTAACTGTGATCTGCAATAAAAAAATACATTTTAAGTAGTGACCATATATATATATATATATATATATATATATATATATATATAAATGAAACCACAATATTTGTCTTTAATTACATGTAATGTACTGTGATGTTTGCCATTCTCTTTTTTTTTTAAGTTTATTTATTTATTTTGAGAGAGACAGAGACAGCGTGAGTGGGGGAGAGACAGAGAGAGAGGGAAAGGGAAAGGGAGAATTCCAGCAGGCTCCCAGCTGCCAGCACAGAGCTTGATATGGGGTCTGAACTCGTGAAACTGTGAGATCATGACCCGAGCTGAAACCAAGAGTCAGATGCTCAACTGACTAAGCCACCCAGGCGCCCCTATATTTGCCATTCTTAACTAATGTCTTCTGTTTGATGACAAAAAGGATAGTTTGTAACTCTTTGATTTTATAAGTCATTTAATATATTGCTACTCACAGTTTGATAAATAGTATTAATCCATTAGGATAAAACATTTTTGTACAATGAAAACCTTTGTAGAGACTCATATAAGATGACTTCTGTTTTGAGAAATAAGTTTTAAGGAAAAATCTCACCTTATAATTGGGTGTTTATGGTACTTTGAAAAATCAATAGCATTTTAACTAATAAGAAAATTAAATATTCTATCATAACTATTTACGAGGTAAAAAATATTTAGTAGCAAATTAGCTAAATTTAGTTTCTTTTTTTCTCCTCTTTTTTTGGGAGTGGAGATAGAGTGCGTGCGTGTGCACATGGGGGAGGGACAGAGGGAGAGAGAGAGACTCTTAAGCAGGCTCCATGCTCAGTGTGGAGGTGATGCAGGGCTCGATCTCATGACAGTGAGATCATGAATGAGCTGAAATCAAGAGTCCAATGCTTAACTAACTGAACCACCCAGGTGCCCCTAACTAGGTTTAGTTTAAATAAGTTACAACATCTTTATGAAAAAAACATGAAATATAGTTGGAAGATACATGTTTGAATAAATGTAGAGATATACCATGTTTGTAAATGGAAAAACTTTCTATCATAACAATATCAAGCTATCTAAAACTAATACATACATCAAATGTGATTCTAGTCATTTTATTTTGTATTTGTAGGAATCTGCATAAAGGGTGTTACATTTTTGTGTATGTTTGAAAATTTTCATAATAAAAAGGTTTATAAGAAGGTATCTTACCTTTTTTTTTATAACTTCCTTTTTCTCTTAATATTCTTTTTTAAACTTAAATTTTTTTTTAAGTTTATTTCTTTATTTTGAGAGAGAGAGAGAGCAGGTGAGCAAAGGAGGGGCAGAGAGAGAGAGAAAGGGAGAAACCCAAACAGGCTCCGTGCTATCAGCACAGAGCCCGATGAGGGACTCGAACTCAGTAACTTCGGATTTGTTACCTTGTGAGTGATGTTGCACATGTAGCAGCAGGTGTTGCAGGCAAAGTGCTAGCAGCGCTGTCCCTCCTCCGTGATCATCCCATTCCCACAGTTCAGACAGAAAAGCAGCATGGCAGCCAACTTTCTTATTTCCTCTTATTGTCTAATTTTAGGGATAGAAATAACAGTTTATTCCTGGGTAGGAGAAATAATTCTCAGGATTTTTTTTTAGTATAACATCCTTAAAGTGTACAGTTCAATGGTTTTTAGTGTATTCACAGAGTTTTGCTTCCATCAGTACTATCAGTTTTATAATATATTTTATAATTCTCAAAAGAAACTTTATTCCCATTAGCAGTTATTCCCCATTCCTCCCTCCACCCAGCCAGGGGAACCGCAAATCTGTCTCTGTGTCTGTGAATTCTCCTATTCTGGACATTTCATGCAAATGAATCATACATTGTATGTAAGCCCTTTTGTGACCAGCATCTTTCACTTAGCTAATGTTTTCAAGGTTTATCTGTGTTAAAAAATGTCATCAATATTTCATTCCTTTTATGATCAAATAATATTCCATTGTATAGATACACCCCTTTTGTTTATCTGTTCATCAGTTGCTGAACATTTGGGTTGTTTCTACTTTTTGGCAATTGTGAATAATGGTGTTATGAACATTTGTGTATGAGTTTTTATGCAGGGTAGGAGTGGAATTGCTGGATTATACATTAACTGTTTAATACTTTGAGGAACTGCCAAGATGTTTTCTGCTGTAGTTGCACCATTTTACACTTCCACTAGCAATGTATGAGGCTTCCAGTTTCTCTGCATTCTTGTTAACACTAAAATGTTTACTGTCTTTTCATTTTAGTCATCTTACTTGGTGTCAGTGCCATCCTGTTGTGGTTTTGATTTCTATTTCGCTAGTGACTAATAATGTTGAGTGTTTTTTGCATGTACTTACTGGCCATTTGTATATCTCTTTAGAAATATATTTGAATGTCTAAATCCTTTGCTCATTTTTAATTGAGTTGTATGTCTTTTTATTGTTGAATTGTACGAGTACCACATGTTGCACTGTATTTTTAGAAGTATTTTTATTGCTTTGTTTGCAAGACTAATTTTTTTCTCTTCTTATTGGAAGGTCCTGTCCAAAATACACTGATGTCTTCACAAGTATCAGTGAGCCAAGGATATAATTCTCAGCTTCCAGGATCCTACCCTCATCTAATACCAGCAAAGACTCTGAATCCCGTCTCTGGACAGTCTAACTATGGTGGTTCTCAGACTGTTTCTCCCTTAAGTAATTATCAGGGACCTGGGCAGACTCTTTATAGACCACTTGTGGCTTCTAATCCAGTGACAACTTCACTCCACAGTGGTTCTGTTCCCCGAATGCCACTACCTACTTCTCAGAACGCAGCTGCTACATCAATGCCTTCTGGTAGCTTTCTTCCTGGAGCCAGTGTACAACCACCTTCAAATTGGCAATATAACTATCCATCCACAGGATCCCAGACAGACCATTGTCCTCGTGCATCATCCCAATCTATGTCTGGGAATACAAATTTGACAACTCATCAATATGTTTCTTCTGGGGATCCTTCACTTCAAAACAGCTTCATAAAATCAGGTAAAGTTCTTAATAGGAGTGCTTCATATGTAGAAATGGGAAAATTTTGCTTGTTTAGATGTTTTAATTAACATTTCAAGCCCTGAAACCATATGGAGAACTATTGGTTTTTTAAATCATTGTTAATCTTTAAAGAAATTACTTTTCTAAACTTTGAGTTAACTTAAAATCATGGATTTGCTTCCTTCCTTTGAAAGTATGCTCTGTGTTTCTTTCAGCCATGATATTTCAGGGAATCAGATATGCATACAGAACCACTTTCTTAAGGACTTGCCATTACTTTTTTTTTTAATGTTTTTATTTATTTTTGAGAGAGAGAGAGAGAGACAGAGTGTGAGCAGGGAAGGGGCAGAGAGAGAGAAGGAGGGAGACCCAGAGCTTGAAGCAGGCTCCAGGCTCTTAGCTGTCAGCACAGAGCCCAATGTGGAACTTGAAACTCACGAGCCGTGAGATCATAACCTGAGCCAAAGTCGGACACTTAACTGACTGAGCCACCCAGGCACTCCATTGCCATTACTTTTATTAACTGGGTTCCATCTTGTAGTGTAGGAAGCTCAATCCCTCTGATCTGTCTTTGGTCTTGATCTGAAGAAGCTTGGATTATCTTTTTGTTGTAGCTTAGATAGTTTTGGTCCCCGGAAACTGTAGTATCCTGTAGGGGTAGGTGAGAACAGACAGTAGCTTTTCTAGTGAGGAGTGTTATTGAGCAGAACTGCAGTTTTAGAAATCAGTGGGCAGAGATTTATATCTATGTTTTCTTGTAAAAGTTTTATAGTTTTAGTCCTTATATTTAGGTCTTTGATCAATTTGGTAGTTAATTTTTGTGTATGGTGTTAGGTAGGGATTCAACTTCATTCTTGTGCCTCTGGGTTTGCATTTAACCCAGGTCTATTTGATGGAAGGAATGTTGTTTCTTCCAATGAATGTTGTTGGCCCCCTTATTGAAAATCAATTGATCATAAATGTAAAGATTTATTTCTAGACTCTGATTTCTATTCTGTTGATCTATGTCTATCTTTATACCAGTATCAATTTGATTACTATAGTTTTATAGTAAACCTTGAATTTGGCAGGTATGACTCCTCTAACTTTGTTTTTTTTTTTTAAGACTGTTTTGGCTGTTCTGCGTCCCTTGGCATTTCCATAAGAGTTTTAGTATTAGCTTGTCAATTTTTGCAAAAAAGACAGCTGGATTTTTGATAGGGATATCAATAATTACCTTGTATATGTATTTCTGGGTCTGTATACTACATACATTTCATCAGGCTCCTGGAAATATTTTTCTTAGCCTCTCGTCAGTCATCAGCCCCAATGAACTCATTTTGCATTTTGGCCTATCAAGGTTAAAGCTGCTTCTAGGAAATTAGTTTCTTTGTAGAAATCTGATCTGCTGTTAAAACTCAAATCTTTCTGGTTGCTTTTATTCTTACTCATTTGGCACCATAAGTGAGGGTCAGTCACTTGAAATTAATGAATTTTCACCTTATTGGTAATTCTAAAAACATTTATTGAATATTTATTATTTTCCAGCACTTTATTAAACTTTTATATGTGGTATCTTATTTAATCTTCACACAGTCTCTTTTACAGATAAGAAATGTGAGGCTTGCATACTTTGCCCAAAGCCACAAGAAAATAGTTTGGGAAGGGATATTGTTTAAAACCTGTTAAAGGGGCACCTGGGTGGCTCAGTCGGTTAACCTTCTGACTTCGGCTCAGGTCATGATCTTGCAGATCATGAGTTTGAGCCCCCTGTCAGGCTCTGTACTGACTGTGTGGAGCCGGCTTGGGGTTCTCTCTCCTCTCTTTGCCCCTTCCCCACTTGCACTCTTGCTCTCAAAATTAATAAATACATTTTTAAAAATTAAAAAAAAAGATAACTATTTAAGAGTACGTGTAGCTTTTCATTAAAAAGGACATCATCAATAATCTGAAATTTTTTTGTCTATAACAGAAGTCCTCAGGTAGAGGGCTACACCACAGATGTGGTGAAGGAGACATAAGCAAGTGTCAAAACTTATGAAGGTTCCCATATAAGAGAAGGAAAATGGGTGTCTGAGTGGCTCAGTCAGTTAAATGTCTGACTTCTGATTTTGGCTCAGGTCATGATCTTACAGTTCATGAATTCGAACCCTGCATGGGGCTCTGCACTGATAACTTGGAGCCTGCTTGAAATTCTCTCTCTCTCTGCCCCTTCCCTGTTCTCTCTGCCCGTGTTCCCTGTTCCCATGTGCTCTCTTTCTCACAAAATAATAAATAAACTTTATGGGGTGCCAGGGTGGCTCAGTTTGGTTAATAATCCGGCTTTAGCTCAGGTCATGATCTCACGGCTCGTGAGTTCGAGCCCCATGTTGGACTCTGTGCTGAGATTCTTTGTCTCCCTCTCGCTCTCCTCCTCCCATGCTCATGCTCTGTCTCTGTCTCTCAAAAATAAATAAACTTAAAAAAATCAGTAATAATAAATAAATAAACATAAAATTAAATAAATATATATATAAAATGAAAGAAGGATATATAAGCTAAGAGTATTAACCTTAAATGTATTACTACTCTTTTTTTTTTTTTTTAAGATATTTCTAAAGAATTCCTCATTTTTTACCTTTGTTTTTTCAGCACATCATTGGCAATAGGTGCCTGATTATCTGATCTCAAAACTCTGGCTAGGTTATATTGTTTCTAGCCCACATACTAAATTTCTCTGACTTTTTTTTTTCTAATAGGCTATGTTTTAACATCCTTACATTAACTTTAGGGATCTCAAAGGGCAGGTTTTAAAACTCTAGCTATTAGTGTTACAAATAAGAATTATTCAGTTTGTCAGGCACCTGGATAGCTCAGTCATTTGAGTGTCCGACCCTTGGTTTTGGGTCAGATCATGATCTCATGGTTTGTGGATTCAAGCACCACATTAGGCTTTGTGCTCACAGTGTGGGGCCTGCTTGGGGTTCTGTCTCCCTCTCCCCTCCCCAGTGTCAAAATAAATGAATAAACTTTAAAAGAAAAAAATAATTACTCAGTTTTAAGGGCGCCTGGCTGGCTCAATCAGTGGAGTATGCAACTCTTATCTCAGGTTTCTGAGTTTGAGCCCCATATTGGGTTTAGAGATTACTTAAAATCTTTAAAAAATTATTCAGCTTGACAAAATATCTGTTTTATGAAATGTAGCATATTGTGGTTTCAATTTTTTTTCCTTAAAGGTATGAAAAATCTCTACGCTTACTAGTATTTTGTTAAACATTAGTTTGTTACCTCTTTGTGGTCAGATATATCATACATTCTTGCTCATGCTGAGTTGGTAGTGTACCTTGTCCTTTTGTTCCTTTGACTTGTCTGTATTGCCTTGGATATGTGTCAGTGTTGCTTTGATAAGGGAGTTATATGGCAGTAATCTTTGTCTTCCCTTGTCAGCAGGGCACTGATTCATCTTGTTGGGGCTACAAGGTTCAATAATACGATCATTTTTCATTTGGCTCTGAAGATTTGAACAATATTGAAGAACCGTTGAAAATTTTCATATTTGGGGGCGCCTGGGTGGCTCAATCAGTTAAGTGTCCGACTTTGGCTCAGGTCATGATCTCACATTTGTGGGTTCAAGCCCCTCATTGGGCTCTGTGCTGACAGCTGAGAGCCTGGAGCCTGCTTCGGATTCTGTGTCTTTCTCTCTCTCTCTGCCCCTTCCCTGCTTGTGCTCTCTCTCTGTCTCTGTTTCTCAAAAATGAATACATGTTCAAAATAATTAAAAAAAAGAATACAAAGAAAATTTTCATATCTGGGTATCTTTATTCTTGTTAAAAAATACAAGGTTTTACAAAATACAGGTAGAATATTAGCAAAAACTTATTACCTATTTCACTTACAAATTCAGAGGATTAAAAAAAGTCCTAGAATGAAAAAATTAAATCATATTCTTACCAGCCATATTTCATCTTCTTTGTAGACTTTGTTCCTCCTCTGGTAAATGAGCAGGTGGGAACAATGTTGTTGACTTGAATGAACAGGTGGTATGAGTTTTGGAACTTTAAAAACAAAATTTTTTTTAACGTTTATTTATTTTTGAGACAGAGAGAGACAGAACATGAACAGGGGAGGGTCAGAGAGAGAGGGAGACACAGAATCTGAAACAGGCTCCAGGCTCTGAGCTGTCAGCAACATAGCCTGACCCGGGGCTCTAACTCACGGACCGCGAGATCATGACCTGAGCCGAAGTTGGACGCTTAACCAACTGAGCCACCCAGGTGCCCCATGGAACTTTTGATATCATGGAGAAGAGTTTCCCCAAAAGTAACTGACAGTGTTTTTACACTTATCAAAACTTACTGTCCTGATAGAAAACTGGTAAAATTAAGGCAGGGAGATACAAGGAGATACAAGAACAAATACCATGTTATTCTTAGTTTTGTTTGATGAGTACTTTTTTCTTTTTTTTAATGTTTTTATTTATTTTTGAGACAGAGAGAGACAGAACCTGGATGGGTGAGGGACAGAGTGAGAGGGAGACACAGAATCCGAAGCAGGCTTCAGGCTCCAAGCTGTCAGCACAGAGCCTGACATGGGGCTGGAACTCACAAACTGTGAGATCATGACCTGAGCTGAAGCTGGACACTTAACTGACTGAGGCACCCAGGTGGCCCTAGTTTGATGAGTACTTTTAAACCTCTTGGATATTAGTGTTTTATAAAGCATATACATAAACTTTGTATCGTTTCCTGATTTTTAAGCCTAGGGAATGTTCTTAATACAGTATATTTCAACCATCATTGAAACTAAACTACTTTTTAAAAAATATATATTTTTTTTGAGAGAGAGAGGGAGAGAAAGAGCAGAGAAGAGTTAGAGAGAAGGAAAGAGAGAATCCTGAGCAGTCTCCATGCTGTCAGTGTGGGACTCGATCCGAGTGAACTGTGAGATCATTACCTTAGCCAGAATCGAGAGTCAGACGCTCAACTGACTGAGCCACCCGGGTGCCCCAAAAGCAAACTACTTTTTATTATTATTAGCTAAACATTGAACAAGGTACAAATTTGTAATCCCATTCTGAAAGGTTATGGCCCAATTAAAATGAAGCAAAATGAAATAAAACTTGCAGAATTTAGAATAACCACAATAGTTTATAGTTTTAGAAAGCTGTCAACCTAATTGAATTAACTGAATGGCCTATATTAATAGGTTATTAATAAAATTTTATTCATGTTAATTTCTATCAGAATGTTTGACATGACCTTGTTGAAGCTCTATGACCAGGTTATAAAAAATTAAACAGGGCATTGAAGTGATTTGATGCTTATTTTATATTTATACTACTTTAATAATTGATAAATTAAGAAGCATGTGAAAGAGACTTGGAAATGTGTAAAGCATGCATATAAATTAAGAATTCATAAGCCTGAGCAGGTAACCTATTTCTGGTAATTTGGTACTGATTTTAATTAAAATGTAAATTTAGAAGTTACTCAAATTTGGTAAAAGGCTGTTTTGCCCTTTTTCTTAAGTACGTAAGTGACTTGTGAAAAAACAATATTTCTATAGGTTCTGCACCCCCCTTAGTGAATCCACCTCTGCCTACCACTTTTCAACCAGGAGCTCCTCTTGGGCCCCCTCCAACTGGAGGACCACCTCCATTGAGGGTGCTCACTCCTCAGAAATCATCACATAGAGGTGTACCCCAGCCCTCATTTAATTCAGCTGTCAACCAAGAAGGTAAGCAAGGCAAACCAAGTCAAGTCCTAAAGTTTTGACTTAGGTTGGAAGGGTGAATGTTTTTTTGAATTCTGTGCATTCAGATAATATTTTTTCCAGAAAATCTAGTTGTTTTGGTTAGGGACGGCCTTCAGGAATTTAGGGTTTAAAAAGGGCTCCTTAGAATTCTACTACCCTGTGCTGGGCTGTTGCCTAGCATTTGAGAACCACTGCTGTTAACCTTTTTGTTGCCATGCAGATTTTAATAATCATGGCTAAAAAGTTAGGTGCCTTTTGGAAGAGGAAGGCGAGAAGAGAACTTTCACTTTTCTGGGCATGGTGTTAGAATGATTCTTTTAATATATTGGCTTTTTTCCATGGAAGCAATATTTTGATTTCTGCTATTAAGTATTAACAAATATTTATGAACCTAAATAAAAAGTAAAATATGCAAGCATTTTGAAGTTTTATATAAATAGTAAAGTGTTTTAAAGCATTATTTTCAGTTATTAGTTTAAACAATATATTTTGGCAAGTAAGAAAATTGATTTTAGCAATAACCTAACCATTAATAGCAACATGTGGAAATGGGAAAACAAGAAGAGGGGAATAATTGTTGACTATACCCGACTACTGAATACAATTAATGTTATCATTTTTGTTTTTTCTTGTAGCATTTCCTTTTTTATTACTATAGGTAGGGAAAAGACTGACCTGTGAATATTTTGAAAAGACTAGTGTTAACAATGAGTAACAAAATGATAATGTCCCACTGTTTGCCTCATTATAACTTTTAAAATTGAGCTACAATAAATATTTAAAATTTTAACCAACTAAAAATATGCCAAATGTTTTTGTTTATTTTTACAAACACTTTTCCCAAGGTTTTCAGTATCAACTCATGGCTAAACTCATGGTGGCCTTCAGAACTGGAAAGAAGCTAACTAATTTTATTGAAACTATTAAACTTACCTATCTGGTGTTAAAATGATTATTAAAGTTAGCACCTTTGTACTTAGAAGCTAGAGGTTGATACTATTCATTAATTTTAGCTTCTTCTATACCTGAGTTAGAGTTCATAAATAGCAGAGGCACCTAGAAATAGATTTTAATTCTTCATAAGCAGATGTCCCTGGCATTTATCTTTTAAGTCTTTAAACTGGGGGGCGGGGAGGGACAAACTAAGATTTTTATTTTATTTTAGTGATTGTTCTCTAGACTAAAGCATTCATTCTTTAAATTAATTTATGTCACCTTGAAATTAATTCTAGATTCCATTTTGTTCCATACTTTGAAAAAAAAAAGGTTTTTTATCCTCATAATTTAAATTTTCTTCAAATAGTATTGATTTGGGTGATTTTTTTTTTCAGTGTGTACTGCTCTTTAGAGGTTTTTAATGCTGCTCTTGACTTCTGAAATCTCAGATAGTATATAATTTTATAACGTGCACAAAGGACCATTCATTTTAGAAGTTCATAAAAGTATTTGAAACTTAGATGTGTTCTGTATATTTAAAAACTTGCATTATATGAAATTTTTATTTCAACATTTGACATTTTTCCTGGGCTGTGGATTAAAGTATTTGGAAAGTTACCTTAAATTTCAGATATCAGCTCAAATTTTTCAGAAATTGTAATGATTGTTCTAGTTTGAATATTATTAATAAACTTCCTTTTTTAGGTATTACACCAAATACCAATAATGGATCTATGGTGGTTCACAATAGTTATGATGAAATTGAAGGCGGTGGCTTTTCAGGTGAGATGCTATGAAAGTTGTTTTTGTTTTGTTTTCCTTTGCTTTGCTTTGTTTTTTTTATTTTAGTATGTGTTCATTATAGGAAACAGTGGAGAAAACTTGATAATCATGTCACACAACAGTACCTCATGTTAGCATTTTTGGTCTCCATACCTTTAGATTTTTTGTTAGTTTTTTTTTCCTTTCAGAATTGGGATCATGGGCTTTATTATTATGTTACAGCTATAGAGTATTTGTATCAATTAGATCTACTCAAATGTATTTAACCAGTTTAACATTTAATATCTTTTCATTGAAATTGTTTTGAATTAGAATTTTAGTCTGAATATAAAGTTTTGGAAATGATACGGAAGTAAATTAATCATACCAAGCTTATATAGTCTACATTAACTTGATTTTAATCATTGCAGTTGCTTTGTTAGCAGTGTTTGTTAGCAATGTTTATTTGTCTTACTTTGCAAAATTGATGGATGAAAGTATTAAATTACCCAGTGGATTTTAGAGTTATAATTCAGTGGGTGGATGTGTGTATTTAAAGTATTCTGGAATATAAAACAGAACTTAAAAGTTAACCTTGTTTCTAGCAACACCACAGCATACTAATAAGAATCCCACAATGAACCGAAGTGTTGGGTATTCATATCCCTCCTTACCACCTGGTTATCAGAACACAGCACCACCTAGTACAACTGCAATGCCACCTTCTTCCTTGAATTACCCAAGTGGGCCACAGGGCTTTAATCAGGTAAACTTTTTGGTGTTTTGTTTTTGCTTTTGTTTTTGTTTTTACCATTTTTCCATCTTTTGATTTAAATTGTGTAGACATAAAAAAGTTTTAGGAAGGTGTAATGAATATTTTAACCAATTGGAATAATGGATATTTCATAAGACTCATGTTATATTATATATTTCCAGAACCAAAATATTGACCAGGAAATCTAGATTATAGTTTTGTTATTTAGAGTGAAATTAAGTAACCAAGTCCTTATACACTTCTGTTTTCTACTGAAGACATTATAAAGGCTGTTTACTTTGAAATTATATTATCTTTAGACTCCCTTAGGTGCTAATCATTTAACTACAAGCATGAGTGGATTAAGTCTCCATCCAGAAGGGCTAAGAGTTATCAATCTTCTTCAAGAAAGAAACATGCTTCCATCAACACCTTTGCAGCCTCCTGTTCCAAATTTGCATGAAGATATCCAGAAACTCAATTGTAACCCAGAGTAAGGCTTCAGATAGCATTTCTTATTAAATATGACATTTATTCTAGAAGTTTAAGATTTTTTTGGAGTTTCATGTATTATAAACATTGTATAAATGTTAATTTTTGAAAATAGTTTTGCATACAGAAAAAACCTTAGGAAATTGCTTACTTTAATTGGTATCTGAAATGTTCTAACTCAAGAAATGGAGTTGTAACTTACAAGCTGATTACTGCTCTTATCTGCTCTACTGGGACTCTGATACTCATTATCATTGTGGTGAACAAGTCCAAAGTATGGGGATTTGATTCTACATAATCCTTCATTTGCTCTCATCTTAAATTGTTTTTTTATAGCAAACAGAATTATGATACTCTTTTCTCCCTTCAAATGGATCATTAGTTTAAATGTATATGGTAACAACTTTCTGATAAATTGAATTTTGTTATTTCTATTATTTTTTTTATTTAAGGTGTTTTTATTAAAGCCTAGGGCCGGGACTCATGGATAGAAAGAGCTGCCGAATTTTGTCATATTAAAAAAATTTTTTTAATGTATTTATTTTTGAGAGAGAGTAAGAGAGTGCATGCGTGCACACACACGGGAGGGGCAGAGAGAGAGGGAGACACAGAATCCAAAGCAGGCTCCAGGCCCTGAGTTGTCAGCACAGAGCCTGGTTCTGGGCTCAAATCCACAGACTGTGAGAGCACGACCTGAGCGGAAGTTAGACGTGTAATCGACTGAGCCACCCAGGCACCCCACGAATTTTTTTTTTTTTTAATTTATTCACGTTTGAGAGACAGAGCACAAGTGGGGAAGGGGCAGAGAGAGAGGGAGACACAGAATCCGAAGCAGGCTCCAGGCTCTGAGCTATGAGCACAGAGCCCAATGCGGGGCTCGAACTCACGAACCGCGAGATCATGACCCCAGCTGAAGTCAGAGGCTTAACCGACTGAGCCACCCAGGCGCCCCAAATTTTGTTATTTTTAAATAGTCTTTTTAGAACGTTCAACAAAACAGGTCTTTTCAGTAATAAATTTAAGTTTGCATTTGCATATTTGGGTCATCACCTTGTAATTCCAGTGTAATATAGATTTATATAAAGGAAAATAAGTCATCTGTTAGTCTGAACTGTCTTATGCACAAGCCAAGCCAAAAAGAGACTTTATTTTAGTTATATAATAGTTGTAATTTTCTACCCTCTCTTTCTGAATAGGACTTAAATATTTAAATGGGACAACATTTGAGAGGACCTATTGAAGTGTTTTTTGTAATTTGATCCAGTGTTAAATGTACCTTTTGGAGTTGTTTTTTTTGTCCAAAAATAATCATAACAACAACTGACACATGATTTTTACTTTGATACAGGTTATTTCGATGCACGCTGACTAGCATTCCTCAGACTCAGGCCTTATTGAATAAAGCCAAACTTCCTTTGGGACTGCTGCTTCATCCTTTCAAAGACCTAGTGGTATGTTTCACTAGTGAAAGTAAATGTTTTATGGGAAATTAACTTGATGGTGAGGAATTTTCTACAGTAATGCAAGAATCACTTGTAGAATTTATTTGAGCTATCTTTAGGAATTTGACCACTGACAGGTTCTTTTATTTGTAATTCAACCAGCACTTTTATTACCAAACACTTGAAAATGAGGTAAAATAAGTTGAATTTTAAAAAAATTCAAGAGGAACTGAATAGAAGTACTAAAAGAAAATAAATAAATCAACCATGCTATTTTAAAAAGTTGTAAATTATTTGCCCATTTAAAATACTTTACCCAGTCTTTCAGTTCTGCCATTCTGGGAGTAAATTTGTTACTTGAGGAAGCTGTTCCCTCTGCTAAAAGGGAAAAACAAAGAAGATGTCCACTTTTATCCTAAGGCTCTGAGACCTTGACATATGGACCTTGACGTTTTTCAGAGGATTAATACATAAGTGAAGTAACTTTCCCAAAACAAACTTATATTCAGGCTTTAGAACTTTTAATATGTAGGATAAACTTTAAATAGGAGCATAATTGGAGAGTTTGAGTATTTAAATATAATTTACTCTTACCTTACTTTGTCACAGTAATTTTATGAGAACTTGGTAAGCCTCTTAATGTAATATGAAGAAATCCTAATAATTTCCTTGGTCATTTCATTGATCTTAGAATGTTGATCCTTGCTTTACCATCCATGTGAAAAATACACTGGGTATTTACTATGTTTGATTTATAATATAAATACCTAATGAGAAAATAAATACTTAAAAATTTTTTTAATGTTTATATATTTTTGAGAGAGAGAGAGAGACAGAGAGCGAGCAGGGGAGGGGCAGAGGGAGAACAGGAGACACAGAATCTGATGCAGGCTCCAGACTTCAGGCTCTGAGCTGTCAGCACAGAGCCTGACATGGGGCTTAAACTCACCACCTGCGACATTATGACCTGATGATGCTTAACTGACTGAGCCATCCAGACACCCCAAAATAAACACTTGTTAAAGGCAGAATTTAATGAGAATGCTGCTGGAGCAAAACAGTAGTTTTTAAAATTAGTACATTTCATCTACATAATTTTTTGTGTGGCAGTTTGGATACTTCTTTTTACCTTTGTTTTTTTCTCCAAAATTATAGTATTCCAGAAGTTACCTGGAAGGTATGGATTAATGTTTGGCCTTTAGACGTAATGATCACTCCCTTTAAAAAATTTGTTTTGTTTTTCTAGCAATTGCCTGTGGTTACCTCCAGTACAATTGTGAGATGCCGCTCATGCAGGACGTACATCAACCCTTTTGTCAGCTTTCTTGATCAAAGGAGATGGAAGTGTAACTTATGTTACCGAGTCAATGATGGTATGTTCTGGTTTTTTTTTTTGAAACTTTTTCAAATTTCTCCTTGCATTGTAGGGAAAGCCAATAAGACAAATGTAAAGTTAAAAAAAAACAAAAACACAACCCCAAACCCTTCTTACTTACCTGTAATCCTTCCACTCAGAGATAACTTCCATTAACTTTTTTCTGTGCATTTATACTTATATATAAAAAATTGTATACTTTTTGAACAAAAAGTGTGATAATATTCTGATACCTTTTTTTTTACATTTATTATATTGGGTATATAATAAATGACATATTTCATGGTATTTTAAGCCTATAATTTAAGAAATATTTTTATTTAGAAACTGTCCCATGCCTTTTCTCTAGGGTGAAAGAAATAAGTCCACAGAATAGCTGCCATTAGCTTCATTCACTGCAGTCAGGAGGGAGGTGGGCAGTGCTAGAAGGTTAGTTGAATGTAGTTTTTTCAGTAATTGAGGAAGAGGAGATCTCTTTCAGAAGCTGTTTACAGTTGATATTTAAGGAATTTCATCTAACCAGTAACATTAGGATTAGAGAAGAAAAAGGGTATGCTGCTATCCACATTGAAAATTAGGTCTCTGGTGTACCTGGCTGGCTGAGTCAGTAGAGCATGTGACTCTTGATCTCAGGGTCGTGAGTACAAGCCCCATGTTGGGCATAGAGCTTACTCAAAAAAAAAAAAAAATTAAAAGTAAAAAAAAGAAAATTAGGTCTCTGGAAGGAAATTTCATTAAGTATTGGCAAATGGAGAATTTAAGAGATTTTTTAAAACCATTTTTATTGTTTATATTATTTAAGAGTAAAGGGAGGATAGTGTAAGAACGTTATTTTTATTCTCTAATAATTCAGAAAATGTATTTATGGTGTTTAGTATGTCTTTAAAATCTTATGTATATGGGCTTCATTATGTGAAATAAAATTATAATAACGGTAGAAGTTACTTTAGTATGCAGCCCAGACCATTTCATGAACTATGGCTTACCCTTTAACATATGTAGGAATTTGAGTTTCTAAACAGTTAATGGGAAGACAGGTGCAATGATAATTTAGAAAATATTCTTTGAGCCCTAGTGTATAGGCAACTGATGTTCCATAAAGGCCTCATTAATTAATGGAAATGACCGAACTGTTAGCCTTCATTTAGCTTTAGCCTCTCAGGTATTTGTGCCATAGTTTTCAAGGGGCAGCTGAAAGCTATGGGGCAGCCAGAGGCTGTACATTTCATGTCAGTGTTAATACTCGCATATGGTTATAAAATTTAACACAAGATTTTGTCTCACATGTAAGATAATAATTAGTATTCATTGAATTTTTATCATTCTTTTAAGCTGTTTTAGGAAAGCAGCTTTAGCGAGAATTGAGACAAAGTGTAAATTAGAAGGTAGGAAAAGAAAAATCACAGTGATAGTAGCTGTAAAATCATACTTAGTACTATTAAGTATGGGGGAAACTTGAATAGAAGTCAAAAACAAAGTGTATTTATCCTTTAATTTTTAGTCCATATTGGCTTATTTATAAATCTTCAAAATAAGAAAACAGCTAAATACAAGGTAAATTGACCTTAATCCTTTCAGTTCTATCATTGTATGTTGTTAACTTACATAGTTCCTGAAGAATTCATGTACAACCCTTTGACCAGAGTCTATGGAGAACCTCACAGAAGACCTGAAGTTCAGAATGCTACTATTGAGTTTATGGCTCCTTCAGAATACATGGTAAGCTAGCTTGCTTGCTTGCTTGCTTCCTTCCTTTCTTATTTTTTGAGAGAGAGAAAGCTATTGCGCACACGGTGGGAGGGACAGAGAGAGAGGGAGAGAGAATCCCAAGCAGACTCCACACTGTCAGTGCAGAGCCCAACGTGGGGCTTGATCTCACAAACCATGAGATCATGACCTGAGCCAAAACCAAGAGTAGGACGCTTAACCAACTGAGCCGCCCAGGCACCCCGCTTTCATTTTTTTTTTTTTTTAACTTTGCAGGTTTTTTTTTTTATTTTATTTTTTATTTTTTAAAATTTATATCCAAATTAGTTAGTATCTAGTGCAACAATGATTTCAGGAGTAGATTCCTTAGTGCCTCTTACCCATTTAGCCCATCCCCCCTCCCACAACCCCTACAGTGACCCTCAGTTTGTTCTCTGTATTTTATTTTATTTTATTTTATTTTATTTTATTTTATTTTATTTTATTTATTTATTTATTATTATTATTTTTTAACATTTATTTATTTTTGAGACAGAGAGAGACAGAGCATGAACGGGGGAGGGTCAGAGAGAGGGAGACACAGAATCTGAAACAGGCTCCAGGCTCTGAGCTGTCAGCACAGAGCCCGATGGGGGCTCGAACTCACGGAGCGCGAGATCATGACATGAGGTGAAGTCGGCCGCTTAACCGACTGAGCCACCCAGGCGCCCCTGTTTTCTGTATTTAAAAAAAAATTTTTTTTTTTAACGTTTATTTATTTTTGAGACAGGGAGAGACAGCATGAACGGGGGAGGGTCAGAGAGAGAGGGAGACACAGAATCTGAAACAGGCTCCAGGCTCTGAGTTGTCAGCACAGAGCCTGACGCGGGGCTTGAACTCACGGACCGTGAGATCATGACCTGAGCCGAAGTCGGATACTTAACCGAGTGAGCCACCCAGGCGCCCCTCTCTGTATTTATGAGTCTCTTCTGTTTTGTCCCCCTCCCTATTTTTATATTGTTTTTGTTTCCCTTATGTTCATCTGTTTTGTCTCTTAAAGTCCTCATATGAGTGAAGTCATGATTTTTGTCTTTCTCTGACTGACTAATTTCACTTAGCATAATACCCTCCAGTTCCATCTATATAGTTGCAAATGGCAAGATTTCATTCTTTTTGATTGCCAAGTAATACTCTATTATATATATATATTATATATATATATTATATTATATATAATATATATATATACACCCACACACACACACACACACACACGCACATATACATACCACATCTTCTTTACCCATTCATCCATCGATGGACATTTGGGGCTCTTTCCATACTTTGGCTATTGTCGATAGTGCTGCTGTAAACATTGTGGGGCATGTGTCCCTTCGAAACAGCACACCTGTATCCCTTGGGTAAATGCCTAGTAGTGCAATTACTGGGTCGTAGAGTAGTTCTATTTTTAGTTTTTTGAGGAACCTCCATATTGTTTTCCAGAGTGGCTGCACCAGCTTGCATTCCCAACCCTGCTTTCATTTTTTATATGTTATTGTATAAAATTATATAAATAATATATTTTATATAGTATATTACTTAGTACTAGATTTTAAATAAAACACTGTGTCATCTTTTACCAAAATTGTATGCTTTTAAATTTTATATGTTATACTTGTTCATTATAAATGTAGTTAAGTATACAGGGGTAAATTTGAAAAGTAAAAGTGTAAAGTTTCACTTATATTTCTTGTGCATCAATCCAGAAATTTACAATATAATATTGGGATCGTGTTTACTTTTAAGTCACTTCCAACTTTTTTCTAATAATGCCATGATAAACACTCTTTCGCAAGTACTATTATACATTTGTATGAATATCTAAGGTCTTGCATTTTTAAAATAATAATTATGCCCAAGGTTAAATTAGCACTTTACATTTTACAAAATACTTACATTTAAAAACAATTTCTTTAGTGTTTTATTTATTTTTAAAAGAGACAGAGTGCTAGCAGGGGAGGGGCAGAAAGAGAGGGAAACAGAATCTGAAGCTGGCTCCAGGCTCTGAGCTGTCAGCACAGAGCCTGAAGCAGGGCTTGAACCCACAAACAGTGAGATCATGACCTGAGCCGTAGTTGGACGTCCAGTGGACTCAGCCATCCAGGCGCCTTAGCGCTTACACATTTAAAAAAATTTTTTTAACGTTTATTTATTATTGAGAGACAGACACAGAGTGTGAGCAGGGGAGGGGTAGAGAGAGGGGGAGACACAGAATCTGAAGCAGGCTCCAGGCTCTGAGCTGTCAGCGCAGAGCCTGATGCGGGGCCCGAATTCACAAACCGCGAGATCATGGCCTGAGCCAAAGTCGGTCGCTTAACCAACTGAGCCACCCAGGCGCCCCAGCACTTAGGTATTTTTGATCATCACAAACAACAGTCTGAAATAAGCTAGGTGAATGTTGTTCCTGTCTGTAAGGTAGGAAAACAAAGTTCAGTTAAGTGACTTGCTAAATATCATTTAAGTAAGTGGGAGAGCTTGCATAAAAATCCATGGCTTTGATTTGGTTACTATTTCACCATGCCATAATTTTCTCTAAATAAAGGGAATATGAAGATAAGACTTAACATGAACTTTTAGTATTTTATTTTACCTTGTTATATTTTTGTAGGGTAATCTCCCTCTATTTGGGCAGTGGACGCCATTTTGGTATAGAAATTATGAGGGTGCATTTTCTTTTCATCACAGAAAAGTTCAGTGTAGAAGACAGTTTTGTGACATTTAAATGGTCGGTAATGGGGTGCCTAGGTGGCTCACTTGGTGGAACACCAACTTTGGCTCAGGTCATCATCTTGCAGTTTGTGAATTCGAGCCCTGCATTGGGCTCTGTGCTGACAGCTAGGAGCCTGAAACCTGCTTCAGATTCTCTCTCTCTCTCTCTCTCTCTCTCTCTCTCTCTCTCTCTCTGTCTCTGCCCCTCCCCTGCTCATGCTCTGTCTCTCTCTCAAAAATAAAATAAACATTAAAAAAATTAAGAAATAAAAAATAAATGGTAATAGTTTTCTGTAGTGTAGCTGTGTCTGTTGAATTAAAGCCAAAAAATCAGAAGCCTCTGTTCTTTTGAATTGCCCTCCCTAGGGCTCTTTTATCTCCCAGGTTTTACAAAAGTGGCTTCCTTTAAATTTGTAAACTTGCTTATTGTAAGATGTTTTGCTCCTTCGTCACTTATCTCATAGGTGAGAGATGCTAGCATATGAATTTGGCAAGTGATCTTTGCATAAAAATATAAAAGTTAGTATACCACATGCCCAGTTCTCATTGTGGTTTTTTGATGCTTTTTAGTGAATTGAAAACAAATCTTTAACTTTGGAATTTTTTATTTTATTCTATTCTATTCTATTTTAAATGCTTGTTTATTTTTGAGAGATGGCACACACGAGCAGGAGAGGGGCACAGAGAGAGGGAGAGAGAGAATTTCAAGCGGTGCTTGATCTCACTGTGAGATCATGACCTGAGCTAAAATCAAGAGTCAGATGTTTAACCAACTGTGCCACTCAGGCACCCCTAAATTTGGAATTTCAAAATATAGTTCTACTTTTTTATGGATTTTAGCTGAAATGCATTGGTTAAGGAACCAGCTCAGGCTACCTTGAGAAATCAAGTCACAGCTATAATTTCCCTATATTGTGAAATATTGTGTACATATGGAAAAGTCTGTAAAACATAAGTGTGTAGTTTACCAAATAATAAACACCTGTGTTAGTACCACCTAAGTCAGAATTGAGCATTGCCAGTACTTCCAGAATGCCTTCTGATCACATTTTCTTTTCTTCCTGTCCTAGAGAAAAACTCTTCTGACTAAGGGCAATCACATCTTCATTTTGTGTTTTCTAAGTATGTGTCTCAAAAAAATAAAGTTTTGCCTGTTTTTAAAATTCTTGTTATTTTTTTATTGTTTTCTCAATCCATTATTGTTTATAATTGTCTTAA
Source organism: Panthera tigris (assembly GCF_018350195.1). Classification (NCBI taxonomy): domain Eukaryota; kingdom Metazoa; phylum Chordata; class Mammalia; order Carnivora; family Felidae; genus Panthera; species Panthera tigris. The sequence goes on from NC_056660.1 coordinate 110,878,609, forward strand.
TCTATAGATAATGTTTGTTGTTTTGCTGTAAGTGGGCCAGACAGATAAGTTTAGATTTAATCTTTTGAAATGATTTATTGAGATCTTTCTTTTCTTCAGTTACGACCACCTCAACCTCCAGTGTATCTCTTTGTGTTTGATGTATCTCACAATGCCGTTGAAACTGGATACTTGAATACAGTTTGCCAGAGTTTGTTAGACAATCTGGATTTGTAAGTATCTTAATTCATCTTAAATTTGAAACTAGCAAAATGAATAAGTAGTGTGAAAATAGAAAAAATGCTATATAATTGTGTTCTAAAACTCCATAAAATTGATTCGTTAACTTTAGATCTCACTTTCTCTGAGAAACATAAATTTATTTTAACTTAAAAAAAAATATTTATTCATTTTGAGAGAGAGTGTGAGTGGGGGAGGGGGAGAGAGAGAGGGGACAGAGGACCCAAAGCTGGTTCTGCGCTGACAGCAGCAAGCCTGGTGTGTGGCTGAAACCCACAAATCATGAGATCACGACCTGAGCTGAAGTCAAACCCTCAACCGACTGAGCCACCCAGGTGCCCCTTACTTTTTTTAAATGAAAAAATTTCAAACATGTAGTAAATAGAAAGAATGTAGTGAACTTCCAGGTACTTATCCCTCACCTTCAATATTTTTAGCATTCATCTGTTGTTGCTTCATCTAATTCCTCCCATACATAAACACTTTTTTCCCCTTGAGTATTTTTACTCAAACCATAGTCAGCATATCCTTTTAACTATAAGTACTTAGAATTATTTTTAACCCTAAGATTCAAGTATTACACTACACAAAATTAGCAATAGTTCCATAATGTGATTTAATACCTGGTTCTAGTTTTGGTTTTGGTTGTCTCAGAAATGTCTTTTTACTGTAAGTTTGTTGAAATAAGAATACAAACAGTGTGTACAAGTGGCATTTCATTATCCTATCTCTTAAGTCTCTTAAAATATCTGTATGTTAAATGGTTCCTTAGATACTTAGTGTAACCCATAAAAGCTAGTATGACTTTTCAGTGTAATGAAACATAGTGCTCTTGTGTTGTGTGGAAGACTGTGAAGTACCAAATCATATCAGAAGTGGACTAGTAAGTCCTTCACCTTGGTGAAAGGAGCCTCCTTGTTCTTTCTGGAATTTTTTTTTTTTTTAAGTTTATTTACTTGTTTTGAGAGAGAGAGTGTGGGCAGGAGCATGTGCAGAAGGGGCACACAGAGAAGGAGCGAGAGAATCTCAAGCAGGCTCTTGGCTGTCAGCCCAGAGCCCCATGTGGGGCCTGATCCCATGATCCTGGGATCATGACTGGAGCTGAAATCGAGAGTTGAATGCTTAACTGACTGAGCCACCCCGTATACCCAGTATTTATATTTTTAATTTAGATTGTATATGGGGATTGTCTGTTGATGTGAAACTCCACTGACTCATCTAAGCATGAGCAACAAGAATGAAAACTAGTTTGTCCCTCTCCTTAAGAAACTATAGGTCAACACATTTAAGTTCTTTAAGACAAATCCTCCTGTTGCTCTTTTTTTTTTTTTTGAGGTTTATTTACTTTTTTTTTTTTTTTTAATTTTTTTTAAGGTTTTATTTATTTTTGAGACAGAGAGAGACAGAGCATGAATGGGGGAGGGGCAGAGAGAGAGGGAGACACAGAATTGGAAGCAGGCTCCAGGCTCGACGCGGGGCTCGAACTCACGGACCACGAGATCGTGACCTGAGCTGAAGTCAGACGCTTAACCGACTGAGCCACCCAGGCGCCCCAAGGTTTATTTACTTTTGAGAGAGAGTGAACAGGGGAGGGACAGAGAGAGTAGGGGATAGAGAATCTGAAGTGGGCTCGGTGCCTACAGCAGCAAGCCTGATGCAGGGCTTGAACTCAAGAACCATGAGATCATGACCTTAGCTGAAGTCAGACACTCAACAGACTGAGCTAGTGAGGTGCTCCTTACTGCTCTTCTTAAGACAAACAACATAAGAAGAGATTTAGGTAACCTTTAAAAATTTTTTTTAGTGTTTTTATTATTTTTGAGAGAGAGAGAGACAGACAGAGTGCAAGTGGGGGACAGGCAGAGAGAGAGGGAGACACAGAATATGAAGCAGGGTCCAGGCTCTGAGCTGTCAGCCCAGAGCCTGACGTGGGGCTTGAACTCATGAGCTGTGAGATCATGACCTGAGCCAAAGTCGGACGCTTAACCAGCTGAGCCACCCAAGAGTCCTTGGGTAAACTTTTAAAAGAAGTGCACTACTTAATTTATATTTTGGAATTACCATTTATGGTAATTTTTTAAAATTATTTTTGATAAATTAAAATCATCTACAAAGTTTTCACTACAGGAACATGAAAAGTTTTGTATACACTTTCAAGTATTTTTTATCTGCCATTTCCTGTGTGACTTATTTAGCTTCATATAGGTGTAATGAGTTTTGGATTGCTTTATTATTGCTTGGTTTTGTTGATTGTTTGGCTTCTGCAGTGTTTTCACTTTGTGCAGGGTATGTTTTCATGCTAATTAAACATTGAATGGGTTGAACATTTATGTTGGGACACTTCCCATAATACCAAAGTAGTTATTTGCATGTTAACTCTTCACAGATATTATATATATATATATTTATATGGGAAAACTTGATGAAATCCTCTTCTGAATTTGTTTATAGGCTTCCTGGCAATACTAGGACAAAAATTGGCTTCATTACGTTTGATAGTACAATCCACTTCTACAGTCTTCAAGAAGGTCTCTCTCAACCTCAGATGCTAATAGTTTCAGATATTGAAGGTATATATTATACACTTTAAATTATTGAAATGTCTTAGGAATTTTCAGTTTTAGAAATATCATGTTATATAGTGTATACGATATGACTCTATTATATTGAGGGAAAAGACCTGGAGTATAAAATGATAAGCTTGTTGGAATTGTAAGAGTCCTTCAGTCTAATCCCTCATTTACAGAAGAGGAAACAGTAATAGAGGTAAAGTGAATTCTGGACAAGGCAACAAAAACAAGTTAATGTTCAAACTCAGATTAAATGTAGGTTTCTTTTTCCCTCATTCATTCATTCATTCGTTCATTCAAAAAGTATTTGAGAATAGACATAGAAGAGTAATGGAATAGAATAGAGGGCCTAGGAATAAACCCTCACATATATGGTGAATCGATTTTTGACATGGAAACCAAGGCCATTCAATGGGGAAAAACTGTCTTTTCAACAAATGATTCGGAGGAAAATGAGCATGCAAAAGAATGAAGTTGGACCCTTACTTAAAACATATAAAAAAAAAGGATCAAAGATCTAAACTCAAGGGCTAAAACTATAAAACCCTTAAAAGAAAACAGAGGAAAATCTTTATAACATTGGGTTTGGTAGTGATTACCTGGGTATACATCAAAAGTAGAGGTAACAATAAATTGGACTTCATGAACACTAAGACCTTTTGTACATCAAAGAACATTTTCAAAAGAGTGAAAAGATGACTCACAAAATTGGCAAAAATATATGCAGATCATACGAATGATGCAGGATCAATATCTAGAACATGTAAAGAACTCCTCAACTCAATGATTAAAAAAAATGGCACAATTCAAAAATGGGCAAAGGACTTAAATGGACATTTCCCCAAAGAAGATACATGAATGGTCAATAAGCACATGAAAAGAAAAATACTCAACATCATTAGTCATTAGAGATATGCTTCTCAGCAATAGCCAAACTACGGAGAGCCCAAATGTCCATTGACTGCTAAATGGATAAGGAAGATGTGCAATGTATATACAGTGGAATATTATTATCCATCAGAAAGAATGAAATCTTTCCATTTGCAATGACATGAATGGAGCTAGAATGTGTGATGCTAAGCAAAATAAATCAGAGAAAGACAAATACCTTATGATTTCACTCGTGGGAATTTAGAAACAAAACAGATGAACATACGGGAATGGGGGGAAGAGAAGAGAGGGAGACAAACCTTCTCTTAATGACAGAATACAAACTATGGGTTGACAGAGGGAAGTGGGTGGGTGATTGGCTAGGTGGGTGATGGGTACTGAGGAGGGCACCTGTTGTGATGAGCACTAGGTGTTGTATGTAAAGTGGCAAGTCAATAAATTCTCCTAAAACCAATATCGCACTGTGTTAACCAAGTAAAATTAAATAAATAAACAAACAAACCTCTCAAAACCAAAAGGAAAAAAAAAACACGAATCACAACCACAGTGAGATACAATTTCACATCCATTACAGTGGCTATTATCAAAAAAATAGGACATGATAAGTTTTGACAAAGATGTGGAAACACTGGAACTGTCATGCATTACTGATGGGAATGTAAAATGGTACAGTGCTATGGAAAACAGTTTGGCAGTTCCTCAAAAAAGTTAAACACATAGTTGTCATTATGATCTAGCAGTTCTACTCCCAGTATATACCTAAAATAATTGAAAGCAGGCTCAAACCAATACTCATACCAAGGTTCATAGCAACATTATTCACAGTAGCCAAATATGTAAAGAATTCAAGTATCCATCAACAGATGAATGGATAAACAGTGTGGTATATACATATACTCAAGAATGAAATTCTTTTGCATGCTATAACACAGATGAACTTTGAAAACATGCGAAGTAAAATAAGTTAGATGCAAAAGCACAAGGATCGTATGATTCTGCTTATATGAGATACTGAGAATAGGCACATTCATGGAGATAGAAAGTAGAATACAGGTTACCAGGGGTTAAGGAGTTACTATTCAGTGAGTACAGAGTTTGCGATGATGAAAACATTCTGAAAATACATAATGGTGATGGCTATACAACATTGCGAATGTATGTACACTTAAAAATTGTACACTTAAAAATGGTTAAGGTGAGGGATGCTTGGCCGGCTCACTTGGTAGGGCATGTGACTCTTGATCCCACATATTGTGTATATTTCATAACCACAGTTAAGAAAAATTAACTCAAAACTCATAGACTGGAGTGTGAGATTAAATTTTTTTTTTAATGTTTATTTATTTTTGAGAGACAGAGGGCATGAGCGGGGAGGAGCAGACAGAGAGGGAGACACAGAATCTGAAGCAGGCTCCAGGCTCTGAGCTGTCAGCAAAGAGCCCGACGTGGGACTTGAACTCATGAACTGTGAGATCATGACCTGAGCAGAAGTCAGATGCTTAACTGACTGGGCCACCTAGGCGCCCTTTGAGTATGAGATTAAAATAGAAGAAAACAGAAGTAAATCTTTGTGACTTTGGATTGGTTGATTTCCTAGATATAACACCAAAAGCACAAACAACAAAAAATAGAAAAATAGAAAAAAATAGGCTGGCTGGCTCAGTCGGTAGAGCATTCAACTCTTGATCTCAGGGTCATGAGTTTGAGCCTCACATTGGATGTAGAGATTAGTTTGAAAAAAGAGAGAAAAGGATAAATTTGATTTCTTCAGAAACTTTGTGTTTCAAAGGATACCATCAAGAAAGTGAAAAGACTGTCCACAATATGAGAAAATATTTGCAAATCGTATGTCTGATCAGGAATTTATATCGAGATTATGTAAAGAAGCCCTACAACATAACCTGTAAAGGACATCTTGATTAAAAAGTGAGCAAAATATTTGAATAGACCTGTCTCTATTCAATACACAGTGTTCAATGGCCAATAAGCACTTGAAAAGATGCTCCATATCCTAAATTATCAAGGAAATACAAATGAAAACCACAATGAAATGCTACCTTATACTGACTAGGACATTCAGAACTCAATTTTTTTTTGCTGCTGTTAGCATGTCTATGAATGTCCATAGAAGCATCATGAGTATTGGTTTTGTGGTTACAAATAAATTTTACTGAGTAGGCAAATTGGCAAATATAGAATCCACGAATAGTGAGGATTCACTGTACATCTTTAAAAGGTAGTAGTTGAGGAGAGCTCCCTTCTGTCTTGGTTATTTTAAATCTCACAAAAAATCAGCTTTATTTCCTAACCTGTTTACCCAGATACTTACTTCATTGTTCGCTGAACAGGTGATTCTGATGATGGGCCAAATTGTGAATTCAGTGATGTGGTCCAGCCTCTCAATTTTATACATAAGCTGATAGATGGGATGTCCCTTGCTCTATGTCACATAGCAGGGATTTAAAAAAAGACAGTAACAAAGTATTTTCAAGAAAGTGGAGAAATTACAACTCTCATATACTGCTGTTTGGAACGGAAAATGTTGCAGCCACTACAGAAAACAGTCTGTCACTTCCTCCAGAAGTTAAACATAGAGTTACCATATGATCCAGCAATTCTACTCAATATTTATATACTCAAGAAAATTAAGACTATGTGCATGTGAATGTTCATAGCAACATAGCCAAAAAAGGAGAAACAACCCTAATACCCGTTAGTTGATGAATGTGTAAACAAAAAAATGTATCTATACAATGAAATATTTGTCAATGAAAGAGAATAAAGTACTGATAGATGCTACCACATGGGCAAGCCTTGAAAACATTTTGTTGTGTAAGAAGCCAGTCACAAAGGACCTCATAGTGTGACTTTGTTAGTACGATGTATCCAGCGTACGCACATCCAGAGACAGACTGGCAGCTGCCTAGTGCTGTGAGAGTTGTCAGGGTCATGAAGAATGGCGGCTAATTCATGTGGCATTTCTTTTCGGGATGATGGGAAGGATCCAGAATTATTGGTGATGGTTGTGTAATTTTGTGAACATATTAAAAAATTACTGAATTGTATCTTCTACGAGGGTGAATTCTATGTATTCTATGTATTCTATGAATTGGTTTTTTTTTTTATATTACATTTCTTTATTTTTGAGAGGCAGAGAGAGACATAGCGCAAGTGGGGGAAGGGGCAGAGAGAGGCAGACACAGAATCTGAAGAAGGCTCCAGGCTCTGAGCTGTCAGCACAGAGCCCGACGCGGGGCTCACACTCACGAACTGTGAGATCATGACCTGAGCCAAAGTTGCACACTCAACCAACTGAGCCACCCAGGCGCCCCCATGTTTTGTGAATTGTATCTCTGTAAAATTTTTATTAAACGTTTTTTAGTTCTAAAGAAAAAAGAAGAAATCTAAACAGAATTTTTATGTGACAGGTCAAGTAAATAATGTTTCACATTATTTTTTTGGTATTACTTTTTACAAAGATTGTAATGAGCCTTTTTTTAAAAAATCACAAACAGTACCAAAATGTAGAAAGTGAGACTTCTCATAATCCGTCACCACCACCGACATTTCCCTTCCCCATTTGCTCCATTTTTAAGGAAGAGAATTTAATTCCTAAGTAACAATAAATTTCAGTCCTGAGGAGCTCATCTGATGTGGTCAGTTAGCCTATCTTCTGATGTAATTGATTTTGTAGTTTCAGAAGTATAGGCACTGGTGGGGGCCTCATTTATGAGAGTATCTCCTTTTTGAATGACAGAGCAGTTGGTGGGCTATGTTACTTCTTTGTAAAGACAGCTTTCTTGTATGTCATCTTATTCAACATTTTTTTTTTTTAATGATAAGAATGCTGGCTTCCAGGTCTAAGCAAGAATGTAAAGTAGCATTCTAAACTGTGTCTTTAACCTAAGAAGCAGAGCACTTCTGCAAACCCTTACTGAGTGCTTATAGATCAATATTTTCTAATATGATCTAATATGATCTAATATTTTCTAGGAGGCTATTTACCTTATACATGGTAACAGATAAGTTGCAGTAAATACCTAAATAAATGCTACTTTGGTGGCTTTTTGAACATGGGTAGACACTGCTGTATATGTAATAGTAGAGAAGGTGGCTTTTCTTTAAATATGGGGACAGTTAATTGTATCAGTGTTAAGTATTTGGAACATCTTTAACAATTAAGTTTTGTTTAAAAGAAATATTTATTTATTTTTCAGATGTTTTTATACCTATGCCAGAGAACTTATTAGTAAATTTAAATGAAAGTAAAGAGGTAAGGCACATTTTCCTATCTGACATACTTAATTATAATATTGAAGGATTATATTTTCAAAATGAACTTTAAGTAAAGTTTTGTTTGTTTCTGAGGTATTTTTAAGACGTGTAACATTTTATATTTGCTGTTAGTTAAAATTCATCAGATGAACAGCTCTTGAGTTTACCCTTGAACTGATGGCTTTTAAGTCTAATATAGCAAGATGCTTGTAATAGGGTAGAAGATAAGCCTATTGCATATAGGAGGAAAACCTGAAGGAAACCTGCCTTGCCAGCCATTTGGGAAATTGGGAGGGTTGCTCAGATAAGCTTCTGGTCACTACATAGAAGCACTTTAGCTAGGCTGCTTTCAGTGCCCTTTGCTTTTCTGATTCACAGAGTGTCATTGGGGTCAGTTCAGAAGAAACTTATTACCTGCCTGGAAATTGCCATGACATAATACAGTGAGAGGTGAACAGAATGTGTCTGAAGGGGGGATGTTGTCTACCCTGTACATGCATATATGCCGTAGGGGTAACATTTTAACTAGCAAGTCTATGGTCTTAGCTGTTGGCAACAGTGACTTCACCATAGTGTGAAGTACATTTTTTCCCTTTGACTCTCCTTATTTGTACAATAAACCTGAATAGGTAGTTGTTTTTCATTTTGTTTTTCTTTTGTAGTGGTATTACTAGTTGGCAAATTTACTGGCTATCTTAGACTTTTCAATAGGGAAGAGTTAAACTTGCTTTGGAACTGCAAAGAATAATGTGTGTAGAGGTGATTGAGAAGGCCATGTTTCATGGCATTAAAATAAAACAAATCTCTAACCTGTGATGGTTCTTTTGGATACATTTTGGACTTATAGTCTTGCTGGACTACTGCATGTGCAAGAACTGTAAGGCCCCAATTTTGATTTGTCTTGCTTGCCAATTTATAATGTTGACTTAAAATGGCTTTCTTGTCATTTGACCAACTTCATTGTTTACTGTACTGTCTGTAGATTCTCTGACCATCATCACAACTCGGTGTCTTGTCTACTGTATTAGTTACTGATTTTTTGTGAAAAAAAATTTTACTTGTAACACCTTTGAGTTTTCTTGCTTTATTTTACAAGCTTGTTCAAGATTTACTGAAAACTTTGCCACAAATGTTCACCAAGACCCTGGAAACGCAGAGTGCCTTGGGTCCTGCACTTCAGGCTGCCTTTAAGCTGATGTCCCCAACTGGTGGTCGAATGTCTGTCTTTCAAACACAACTTCCTACTCTTGGAGTGGGAGCCCTGAGACCGCGAGAGGAGCCCAACCAAAGGTCTTCTGCTAAGGTGAGGGTGTCATCACATGTATGTTACTGTACATGGTGGTGTTCTGCTCTGTCCCTTTGACCACAAAGCTTGTTTCTCATTTACTTTTCAGTTGTGGAGAGTAGGGAGTATAAGGAAATAGATAAAGCATTTCTCTTTTATGTCATAATTTCCATTTTATTACATTTTCTACCTGATTGACTCTTACTTTACTGTTGGATCTTTAGCATGCTACTCACAATGCAGCCTGCCTTTGATGAGAAAGTCTGGCAGCTAAGGAATATGCCTTCTAGGGACAAAGTAGAACATGGATAAACACTAAAATGTAGTCATAGTTTGGTATACTGATTGCCATAGAATTGCTTTTAACACCTTGTATGTATAAACTTAATTTGAGATGAGTATTTTTCAAAAGATGATGAGAGTTGCCATGTGCTACAATTATGGTGTCAGTCCTGGAGTCTGTCTCCCTAAATTCTGCTTTTTAGATGTATGAACTTGAGTAGTTAATTTCTTTGCCCTTCTCTTTCCTTATGTTTATTTATAAATTGAAAATAATGGTAGTTACCTGCTTCTTATAGTAGTTCAAAAGGCTGAATGGATAATACACATGAATTGTTTAGAACAGTTTCCAGCATAGTAAACATTAAATCGATTACCGAAATTAGCATAATAGGTATATTTCTTTTTAAAAGTAAAACAAAATAGGGGCACCTGGGTGGCTCAGTTAAGCTTCTGACTTCAGCTCTGTCATGATCTCATAGTTTATGAGTTCGAGCTCTGCGTTGGGCTCTCCGTTACCAGCATAGAGCCCACTTCCATCTTCTCTCTCCTCTCTTTCTGCCCCTCCCCAGCTCACTTTCGCTCGCTTACTTGCTCTCTCTCAAAAGATAAAAAATAAAGGTAAAACAAAATAGAAAATAGTTAAGCAGTACATGTTTTTTTACTGAAAAAGTGAAAAAGTATTACAAAAATAAAGGATTTTTTTAGACTACCCCCAAGGCTACCTGTTAACATCTTGGTATATATAGATAGATTTTAAAATTTTATGACAATTTAGAGGCACCTGAGTGGCTCATTCAGTTAAGTGTCCTACTCTTGATTTCAGCTTAGGTCATGATCTCACAGTTTGTGCGTGGGTTCAAGCCCCACATTGGGTTCTGTGCTGACCTTGTGCAGCCTGCTTGGAATTCTCTGTCCCTCTCTCTCTGCCCCTCCCCTGCTCCCTTGAGCTCTCCCTTTCAAAATAAATGAATAGGGGCGCCTGGGTGGCTCAGTCGGTTGAGCGTCCGACTTCAGCTCAGGTCATGATCTCACGGTTCGTGAGTTCGAGCCCCGCGTCAGGCTCTGGGCTGATGGCTCAGAGCCTGGAGCCTGCTTCCAATTCTGTGTCTCCCTCTCTCTCTGCCCCTCCCCCATTCATGCTCTGTCTCTCTCTGTCTCAAAAATAAATAAACATTAAAAAAAAAAAATTAAAAAAAAAACAAAATAAATGAATAAATAAAGTTTTAAAAAACATAAAAATTTTATGACAATTTAATTTAAAATTTTTCTTTATATAATTTATTATTAATAGGAAATTCACTTGACACCATCCACTGACTTCTATAAGAAATTAGCCTTGGATTGTTCTGGTCAGCAGGTAGCCGTTGACTTATTCCTTCTTAGTGGACAGTATTCTGATTTGGCTTCTCTGGGTAAGTTCTTCCTCATGACTATTTTTTTTTCAAATGAATTTGAAAATGGTATTTATATGATGATATTCCAAATAGAGGACAAAGTGAAGGGATTTTTATTCCTTTGGGAGAGTTAATCAGTCTACTATAAACCTTTTGGTCTTCTACTCTAAATATTTATAATAGAGACGTTTTTATACTATTTAAAAGAATGAAATTTTCTTTTCTGATAATACTTTGGAAGGCTAAGGAAGAATTGATTCAAATACCAGTAGTTTTTTTGGTGCAATCGTAGCACTTAATGGCAGGATTTTTTAAAAGTGTGTGTTCTCTTCCAGGTTGTATTTCTCGGTATTCAGCAGGTAGTGTCTATTACTATCCCTCTTACCACCATCAGCAGAACCCAGTACAAGTACAGAAATTACAGAAGGAACTACAGAGATACCTCACTCGAAAGATTGGCTTTGAGGCAGTCATGAGGATTCGGTGCACAAAAGGTGGGACTTTTATTTTTTAACATATGCATAGAAATGTTGCTTTTGATACCAGTAAATACACATTTTCAGCTAGTCTTATTTCATGTTTGCTCTTCTAAGATATTTTACTTACACTGATGGAATATGCAGTTAATAACAGATAAGGGGTGCCTTGCTTGTTCAGTTGGTAGACCATGGGACTCTTGATCTCATGGTTGTGAATTCAAGCCAACATTGGATGTGGAACCTAGGTGAAAAAAAAAAGAATGGAGAAGAAACATTATAAAATGGAGACTCGTTTGAATATACCAAAAGCCACTGAATTGTACACTTTATGTGTAATTTTTATAAATTTTTTAGTGTTTGTTTTTGAGAGAGAGAGAGAGAGGGAGGGAGGGAGGGAGGGAGAGAGAGAGAGAGGGAGAGATTGTGAGTAGGAGAGGGGCAGAGAGAGAGGGAGACACAGAATCTGAAGCATGCTCCAGGCTCTGAGCTGTTAGCACAGAGCCCAAGGTGGGGCTCAAACTCACAATGCGTGAGATCATGACATGAGCTGAAGTTAGAGATTTAACCATCTTAAGCCATCCAGGCACCCCTATGTGTAATTTTTATGGTATGTGAATTATATCTAATTTTTAAAAATCATATCCCTCCTCTCCCCCACGCCCCACCAAAAATAGGCATGGATTTTTATTCCATGTCTTGAACAGAAACAGTAGTAGTGAAAGGTGTTTTTTTTAATAAAACAATTATTTTTTAATTACAGTAAATATTCATAACAAAATTTATTATTTAACCATTTAAAACTATACAGTTGAATGGCATTAAGTACATTTTCTTTTTTTGTTGTTTTGTTTTGTTTTGTTTTGAAGTACATTTTCATTATTGTGCCACCATCCCCACCATTGATCTTACAAATAGGAGATCTTTTTATTTGTGCTCTTCTTTATCTGCACTGCTACTAACCTTGCCTCAGTGTTGCTTTGGAAATAGTCTGAAAGTTTCAGAATGCTTTAATCCAGTGTATTTTTCAGGATAAATGCCTGTGGCTGCTAAATGATAATAACTATTCTCTTAGGAAAATGGGAAATAATTCCAGATATTTTATTCCTTCACATTATCAACCTGGTTCTAATCTTTCATTCAAATTTTAAAATAATGTTGTTCTTTAAGAGGTGTGAAGCAATCATTTTTTTAACTTATTTTTTTTAATGTTTATTTATTTTTGAGAGAGAGAGACAGAGTGTGAGTGGGGGAGGTGCAGAGAGAGAGAGAGAAACACAGAATCCAAACCGGGTTCCAGCCTCTGAGCTGTCAGCACAGAGCCTGATCATGACCTGAACCAGAGTCAGACGCTTAACTGACTGAGTCACCCTGGACTCAATCTTTTTTTTTTTTTTTTTTGCAGTGGAAAGATTATATGAAATATGTAGCCAAAAAGAAAAAAAAAAAGATATCAAAAGATAAAGATCCACAACCTGTCCACTAGATAGATACTGAAATCTGTTGGTCAAACCATTTGCCAAATGGAGTTCTCTATTATCATTGTAATAAAAAGAAAAAATGATTGAGTGAAACAACTGGTAATAAAACATATGTAACATCTTAAGTAAAGTATCAAATGACATTTGTATAAGGCTGACACGTCTTCAAACAACTCAGCTATTAGTGTCACTCATAACCAGTTAGTTACCACAGTAGCTTCTTTGGGTTTCTGTTTATTTTTGTGCTCTGATTGGCTGGCTATAGATTGGAGGTTCCTAAAACCCTCTCTTTGGGTTCAATTTATTTGCTACAGAGCAGCTTACAGAACTCAGAGAAACATTTTATTTGCTTGATTGCTGGTTTTCTATAAAAGGATATAACTCAGGAACAGCCAAATGGAAGAGATGTGCAGGGCAAGGTATGGAGAAGGCAAAGGGCATGAAGCTTCTGCAGCTTCCATGTTCTGAGTGTTCCACTCCTCCCAGATCTCCATGTGGGCACCAATCCAGATGCTCTCCGAAGGACCCCATCCTTTTGAGTTTTTATGAAGGCTTATTTACATAGTCATGATTGCTTAGCTTATTGGCGGTTGGTGACTGTATCGTCCTCTAGGTCCTCTCCCCTCCCTGAAGGATGTTGGTGGGGTAGGGGTTGAACTTAAAGTTCCAGCCTTCTAATCACATGGTTGGATCCTCTGGTAACCAGCCCCCATCCTTAGGTTACCTAGGTTCTTGCCAAAAGTCACTCCATCAACATAGCAAGAGACACCTTTGTGACTCTCACCACTTAGGAAATTCTAAGAGTTTAGGAGCTCTCTGCCAGAAATGGGTAAAGATCAAGTATATATTCTTATCATAAATCACAGTATCACATCTAAACCTTTAGATTTACTCTCTGCCAGTCTGATAAGTGACAGGGATAAAATGAAAATATATAAACGATTTTGATAAAGTTTTCTCTTCTAGGTCTTTCCATTCATACCTTCCATGGGAACTTCTTTGTTCGGTCAACAGACTTACTGTCTTTGCCTAATGTAAACCCAGATGCTGGGTATGCAGTACAGATGTCAGTGGAAGAGAGTCTTACTGACACTCAGTTGGTTTCCTTTCAGTCTGCACTCTTGTATACATCCAGCAAAGGTAAGGTGGGGTGTTTTGAGTGGGGGGAGGTGTGGATTGTTGTTGTTGTTTTTGTGGCAAAGGCATATAACATGAGATCTATGTTTTAAGAGATTTTTAGGTCTACAATCCAGTGTTGTTAACTATAAATACAATGTGTTACAGCAAAGGGAAATTTTTAAAATTTGGTCACGTATTCATTGGCTTAGAATAATCTCCCTTACTTTTGGAGGTACTCATTTCTCTTAAACCAAAAGAATATATTTCTGATCTTAAGAGATTTGTTGCTATCCTTGGTAAAGCCAAGATGTGTGATTTTTATTTTCCTTAACCAATTGTATTTAACAGATATTTATTGAGAGTCTACTTAGTGTAAGGCTTACTGTTTAGAAAAAATCTTGGTATTTCCACGTTGCTTTTCAGAAAGATGTTACCAGTCTGTGGTCTTACCAAGTGCCCTTTTCATTTTAGCCTTTGTGTGTGTGTGTGGTGTGTGTGTGTTTAGTTATTGTTGCTGATATGATAGGCTAAACATTATATGTTTTCTTTTGGCTATCATTATTCTGGTCTAGAATAGAAAATCTAAACAGTGTTACCCTTTATTGCAGATAGTTCTTCTTTCTAAAAGTAATTTGTATGAGCTTCTTATATGTACCTGTTCATTGGTCTTCATGTGTCCATATAGGTTGTAATATGGATATCATCTCTAGTTTTTTTATTTGTTCTTTTACTTTAGTGTTCCAGATCTTGCTGATTAGAAAATTTTTAAAAATTAGCTTGATATTTGATGCTTCCCAAAAGGTTTTCATTTTTATTTCTGTATTTATTGATTTTTATTATTGTGGGTAATAAATACCAAAAAAAATATATTAGTCGATTTCTTTTAAATTTTTTTCTGTGGTTAAAGAGGAAAGTATAAGATTTCTCTAGGCTTTAAATATCAAAACAGACTCTAGAATACATGTGGAAGGTAGTGTTTTTTAAGTTTATTTTTGGGAGAGAGAGAGAGCATGAGCGAAAATGAAGGGGGGACAGAGAATCTGAAGTGGGCTCTGCACTGGCAGAGAGGAACCTGCTTGGGATTCTCTCTCTCTCTCTCTCTCTCTCTCTCTCTCTCTCTGCCCCTTCCCCACTTGTGCTCTCTCTCTCAAAATAAATAAACTTAAAAAAAAAAAAGAAAGAAAGTAACCAAAAGGTTTAGAAAAGAAATTTTTAAGAAGCGAACATGTTACCATAATTTATGGTTCCTTTTCAGTAATAACTTGAACAAAAAGAATTTTATAGTCAAAAAATGAAAGAAATAAAAGTTAATAGAGTTTTTACTCATTAAGGCTTTGAAACTATTTCTGCTTATTAAATAATCTTTTTGGTTCTAAATTGAAAAGAAGTGATTTTTCCAAGAGACTTGCATACAAGTTTTTAAATATAAGTTGTCCCTTACTGTCATTTATATGTTTTCCCCAAAGGTGAAAGAAGAATTCGTGTTCATACTTTGTGTTTGCCTGTAGTTTCAACTCTGAATGAAGTCTTTCTTGGAGCTGATGTTCAAGCAATTGCAGGGTTATTGGCCAATATGGGTAAGAATTGTTATCACCTATTGTAAATACTTCACAGATAATAACATTAGAAAAATCTGGAGAGTTTTATTTTGCTTTAAATTTTTTCTTAAATTTACCTTTAGAGAGAGAGAGTGAGCGTAAGTGGTGGAGAGTGACAGAGGGAGAGAGAGAGAATCCCAAGCAGGCCCCACAGTCAGCAGGGAGCCCTGTGCAGCGCTCATCTCATGACCCTGGGGTCATGACTTGAGTCAAAATCAGCATTCAGATGCTGAACCGACTAAGCCACCCAGGCACCCCTTATTTTTCTTGAAATAATTAGCTTTAGGGGCATCTGTGTGGCTCAGTCAGTTAAGTGTCCGACTTCGGCTCAGGTCATGATCTCCTGCCTAGTGACTTCAAGCCCTGCGTCAGGCTCTGTGCTGACAACTTAGAGTCTGGAGCCTGCTTGGGATTCTGTGCCTCTCTCTCTTTCTGCCCCTTCCCTGCTCATGCTCTTTGTCTCTCTCTCAAAAATAAATAAACATTAAAAAATAAATACTTAACTTTAAAGGTTTCATTGTTTTGGATTCTGTGTATGCCTCCTAAGTAACTACTTGAATGAAAGGAACTTTTTTTTTCTTTTATTTAAGGAGCTTTATTAAGATATAATTTATGTGCCATATCACTTAACCTATTTTAAGTCTGCAACTCTATTATCTATGATATATTTACTGAATTGTATGGCCATCACCTCAATCTAATTTTAGAACATTTTTATCATCCCAAAAAGAACCTCATGCCCATCAGCAGTAACTGCCCACTTCCTCTTTTTATCCCTCACCAGCTTTAGGCAACTACTAAACTGCTTCCTGTTTTATAATCTGCTTGTGGTGAATTTAAATAACCATATTTTACTAAATGTTCAATACTAAAGTTTAATAGCTTTCTTATGAGGTCTGTAACTTGGATTGCAAGAGACAGTGAAGTTATGTAAAGATCATTATTCTTGGAGTCATGGAATTTGAGATTGAAAACCAGTTTACTTTTCACACATAAGTTTGCATTCTTGGCCAGATCACCTGAGCTAGAATTTATTTATTCATACCTTCAGTTCTTTACTTCTGTCTCAGACATAGTTTAGTTGCCTCCTTGATTTTTTGTTGTTGTTTTTGCTTTTTTTCTCCTTGAGGAAAGATGTCGTTTGGTCCATTTACTTCAAACTCAAATCTGTCTATGATAAGGGTGATTACTTTTTTTTTAATTTCCTATTGGTAAATTCTTTTTTTTTTTTTTAAGTTTATTTTGAGAGAGAGAGAGTGAGCACGCATGAGCAAGGGAAGGGCAGAGAGAGAGGGAGAGAGAATCCCAAGCAGGCTCCACACCATTATCAAGGAGCCCATCTTACGGTTCTAGCTCATGAACCGTGAGATCATGACCTGAGCCAAAATCAAGAATTGTATGCTTAACTGATTGAGCCACCCAGGTGCCCCAGCAAATTTTTTCTTTAACGAAGCCTGATGAAGGCCAACCCCATTTTAGTTAGTCTCATATGCTGTTGAAAGTTAAAGATTGTGGGGGCGCCTGGGTGGCTCACTCGGTTGGGCGTTCGACTTCAGCTCAGGTCATGATCTCGCGGTCCATGAGTTGGAGCCCCGTGTCGGGTTCTGGGCTGATGGCTCGGAGCCTGGAGCCTGCTTCCGATTCTGTGTCTCCCTCCCTCTCTGCCCCTCCCCCGTTCATGCTCTGTCTCTCTCTGTCTCAAAAATAAATAAACGTTAAAAAAAAAAAAAAGTTAAAAGATTGTGACCTAAGAAATTTGAGGGTCATTGCCTTTATATTTTGTTCAACTAATACTTTTTACTAACAGTATGACCAATATTATCTTTATTATCATCAGCAAGAACTATATATTAGGTGGTATTTGTAGGTTTGAAAAAATCTGCACAATGGTTTGCTTCACAAAAAGTATTGGTTTTGTTACTAAATTTGGTTGATAGCATTATGGACATTTTTTCACATTTTATAAATTTTTTTTTTTAAATTTATAAATTTTTTTCACATTTGATAAAGATTTTATCAAAATCTTTAAAATCAGGATGTCTTCAATTGAAGTCTTAAGAGTTAACTGTTGATCAGGTGACAGTGGTCTTTATTCTTTCTTGGCTATATACAAATTTGGTTATAGCAGTTAATAACATCACTTTATTGATTGTATTTTAATGTTTATTTTTGAGAGAGAGGGAGAGAGGCCAGGAGTGGGGAGGGGCAGAGAGAGAGAGAGAGGGGTAGAGAAAGAATCCCAAGCAGGCTCTCTGCTGTCAGGGCAGAGCCCGATGTGGGGCTTGAACCCACGAACCGTGAGATCATGATCTGAGCCAAAGTTGGACGCTTAACCAATTGAGCCACCCAGACACCCCAGTATTGATTGTATTTTTGATATCACATGAATTGAGGTGTTTTTTTTAAGCTTATTTATTTTGAGGGAGAGAGAGCTCAAGGAGTAGGGGGAGAGAGAGAGAGGGAAAGAGAGGATCCCAAGCAGGCTCCATGCCATCAGCACAGAGCCCCACGCAGGGCTCAATCTTAAGAACTGTGAGATCATGGCATAAGCAGAAATCAGGAGTCAGATGCTTAACCGACTGATCCACCCAGGTGCCCCAACATAAATTTAGTTAGTTAGTTAGTTAGTTAGTTAGTTAATTAATCTATTATTTTTTAATGTTTATTTACTTAATTTTGAGAGAGACAGAGTGTAAGTAGGGTAAGGGCAGAGAAAAAGGGAAACACAGAATCCAAAGCAGGCTCCAGGCCCCAAGCTAACAGCACAGAACCTCATGCAGGTTTCAGACACAGGGACCACAAGATCATGACTTGAGCTGAAGTTGGACGCTCAACCGACTGAGCCACCCACATGCCCCTTAACTTTTTTTAATGTTTATTTTTGAGACAGAGAGAGAGAGAGAGAGAGCCAGAACATGAGCAGGGGAGGGGCAGAGAGAGAGAGAGGGAGGCCCAGAATCTGAAGCATACTTCAAGCTGTCAGCACAGAGCCTGATGCAGGGCTCAAACTCACAGCCGTGAGATCATGACCTGAGCCGAAGTCGGATATTTAACTGACTGAGCCACCCAGGTGCCCCATGAATTTAGTTTAGTTGTAGTTTAAGAACTCTCTAAAACAATTATGTGCTTTTAGTGTTTAAATTTTTCTTCAGGGGAAAAATTTTTTTTCCAGTATGCTGAAATGCATGTAAACAGAGTGGCATGACAGGTGATGAGAGGCATCTAAGTAGCTAAGAGCTCTTGCAATAAATATAGGGTAAAATTCTCTGTGAAGAAAGCATGTGCTTTAGTTGCAGACTTTTTTCTTTTTCTGTAGTATGTAAATAAAATGGTGGATTACTACTAATAACATCTTAGATTTGGGGTACCTGGGTGGCTCACTTGGTTGAGTTTGTAACCCTTGATCTCCAGGTTATGAGTTCAAGCCCCACATTGGGAGTAGAACTTATTTAGAAAGAATATTTCAAAATAACATCTTAGATTGAACAAAGAACAGTTTTGCCATTTTACAGGTAAGGAAACATACTCATGAGGGTTAGATTCTTTGCCATTTTGTCTTACAGTTAGGAAATAGAGAAGCATTTCAGCCAACTTTGATTTGACTCTTCAGACGATGTGCTTTGAGCTACTATGCTTGTCTCCTTGTGTATGTGATACATTGGAGAGGGAATTTGTATAATAAAAAAAAAACATCTCTTCTATCTGTAACAGTGGGATAGAAGTGGGATAGCTAAACTTCTATCTTCTCTCTTGTTTGTTCCTGCCTTCCATCTGTTAGCTGTTGACAGGTCTGTGACTGCCAGTCTGAGTGATGCTCGGGATGCCCTAGTGAATGCCGTCATAGACTCTCTTTCAGCTTATCGTTCTTCAGTCCTAAGTAACCAGCAGCCTGGACTCATGGTTCCTTTTTCTTTGCGGCTTTTCCCACTCTTTGTGTTGGCTCTCCTTAAACAGGTAAGAGAGTTAAACCCAGAAACTAACACAATAATGTCATTAGCCCAAGTTTTTATCCTGTGAACCACTAAACATTGTATGTATAACTTTAAGCCAGTTAAGTTTTCTAAGCACAGGGATCCTGGCTTTTATTGGAACCTTGAAAAAATTTGTAACCCAAAAAAGTTTAAAAATACTGATTTAAAGGGTGTGCCTTATTTGTAAGAGATGTTCACAAGGTATTCACTTAAGTTATCAAAGATGTAAGTGATGTAAGTAATGATCAGTTTTCCGAAACAATCTTTTATTGCTAGAGCAAGAAGTCACACATGAAACTCTTCTTTTGGCTTTTTCTTGCTCCCTACAGTATCTCAGCCACATACTACTAAATCTTAGCTATGCCTTCTCATACCTGTGCCATGGGCTGCATTGCACTTTCCTCTTACTGTGTTTGAGCTCAAATGTTATCTCTCTAGCAGTTGCCTTTCCTTCTATGGTCCTGTAGAGTTTTTCATTTGATATTGTTATTTAATGATCTCCCCTGCCTGCCCTTTACCCATACCACTGGCTCCCCCTGCCCCGCTCTCCAAAAAAGAAAGGAAACTCTAGGCTGGTGGAGGAGACTTATTTTTCCAGGGTACAAAATCCAATGTCCAAGCTTATGTACTTCCTGTAACTTTCCCTTGTAAGTTTTATTAAAAAGCTCATGTTAATAAATCACTTAGGGTTACATCCCAGATTTCAAAACTGATCAAAACTACTCTGGATCTTGTCAATTTGTATACTTTTCTGAACTCCAGGATCTACCTGTCTGGTGTATGTCATCTCTTCTTAGGTGAGAAGGGTAACCCACTTACCCTAATAGGATGGCTTTTGGATCAGCTTCTAGTTTCTTTAACTCAAATTATGCATTTCTACTTTTGAATATAATGTAAATACATAGAAATTACATAAATACTTAAATTTTAACATTTAAAAATCTGAGCTTTTCCCTCTTCAGGTCTTTCCTTAATGCTGTCCTTTCGCTGAGGCCTGCCTTCCCTTACCTCCCCATTTAGTGTGCAACACTCTGTTACCATTCTAACCCACATTCTTTATCTGTCTTCCCTCCCTTATTTTTCCTCTAAAGCATTTAACACTGACATATCAGTATTTTGCTTATTTATTATTTACTCTTCTCTTACTAGGATTTTTTAGTTATAAGGACAGGGATTTTTATCTTTTTTGAAAAGTTTACCACTTTGTTTCAGCACTTAGAACAACAGTTCTTAGTACATAACAGGCTGTCAGTAGTTATTGAATCAATAAATGAAATTTCCTTCTTCCATTTCCCATAATATTCTTTTTTCTTTCTTAGTGACTATCAACATACTAATTTAAAAAATCTTGAGGCGCCTGGCTGGCTTAGTTGGCGGAGTATGCAACTCTTGGTCTCATGGATATGAGCCCCACAGTGGGCACAGAGCTTACTTTAAAAAATCTTAAGAGCCTTGGAGTGCCTAGGCTGGCTCGATCAGTAGAGCATGTGACTTTTGATCTTGGGGTTGTGAGTTGAAGACACACTTTGGGTGTAGAGATTACTTAAACAACAACAACAACAAAAAGCCTTAAGAGCCTTTCTGATCTTCAGCTTCCTTTGTTTATAGTTAGTACACTTGTTTTAAGGCATAATCTCATTGCTCCTAGCTCTCTGCCTCTTTCTACTACTTTCCATCAATAGGAATGCTTAAAACCTTTTTTTTTTTTTAAACATTTTATTTTTTTTAAGTAATGGCTACACCCAATTTGGGGCTTGAAATTAGAATCCTGAGATCAAGAGTTGCATGCTCCTACTGACTGAGTCAGCCAGGTACCCCAGGAATGCTTAAAACTTTACCTCGAAACTTTTAGTATTCTCTATGAAGCTAATAGATCAGTTACAATTCACTACAATAAAAACCAGTTACAACTCAGCAGTTCTTCCTGCCCACGGATCATGTCCCCGTGCTTTAATAAAATCACCTGTGGGAAAAAACAAAAACAAAAAACAGTTAAAACTCATTACTTATTAACTTTATTTTGCTAAGTAACTGTCCTCATTTGCATTATTGTATTATTATTTTTCCTAATTGATTTGTAAGCTTTATTGTATTGTTTATATAACTGAAGGAGAAACAAGGATAGTTAACCACCATTAGTCATCACCCAGCATTTATAAAACACAGGTCTTTGGTCCTTCATTTGTGTTTTCATTTTTTCATCTGCAATATAACCTTACCCTTCTCATGGTATTATTTAGATTTTTATGTCACCATCATTCTATGGTAGAGTGTTTAGATCCATTTCACTGATTAGGAAACAGAGAGATCCAGTGACTTTGCCATGGTCAGGTAATTAATTTCTTCCAGGTGGAGCTATAACCACAATTTAATAGATTTGTGTGACTTCTTAAAAGATACTTTTAGGGGCGCCAGGGTGGCTCAGTCGGTTAAGCGTCCGACTTCAGCTCAGGTCACGATCTCACGGTCTGTGAGTCCGTGAGTTCGAGCCCCGCATCGGGCTCTGGGCTGATGGCTCAGAGCCTGGAGCCTGCTTCCGATTCTGTGTCTCCCGCTCTCTCTGCCCCTCCCCCGTTCATACTCTGTCTCTCTCTGTCTCAAAAAT
Organism: Panthera tigris; assembly: GCF_018350195.1. Lineage (NCBI taxonomy): Eukaryota > Metazoa > Chordata > Mammalia > Carnivora > Felidae > Panthera > Panthera tigris. Next base: position 110,900,775 of record NC_056660.1, read on the forward strand.
AAATAAACGTTAAAAAAAAAATTTTAAAAAGATACTTTTAAAAGAATAATTAACAGTAAATTTGCTAATTCTGTCTGAAGATACTCTTTTAACATCTGAGTTGGAAAGCTTTGTTTATATTTGTTGTTAAATACCCATTTTTTGGATGGGGGGTGGTTTCTTGTTACAGAAATCGTTTCAGACTGGGACAAACGCACGTCTAGATGAACGCATTTTTGCCATGTGTCAAGTGAAAAATCAGCCATTGGTCTACCTTATGCTCACAACTCATCCCAGTTTGTATAGAGTTGACAATCTTTCAGATGAGGTAAGATTGATTACTTTTTTAGTGGCTTTTTCTTGGAGGTTTATAAGCCTAATTATATTGAGTCCATTGTAGAAATGAGGAAAGTTTTTATTCCTTCGCTAAGTCTTTGTAAGGAAATTTTGGTTTGGGGAAGTTGTAACATTATTTGTCCTTTTTTTTCCCCTTTCTTTCTTTTGAAGTTCCCACTGAGATATTATTATTTACCTGAGTTAAAGTCAGATGCATGAAAATATCAAATCATAATCTTTCTTTCTAAAATTGTGATCGGGGCGCCTGGGTGGCGCAGTCGGTTAAGCGTCCGACTTCAGCCAGGTCACGATCTCGCGGTCCGTGAGTTCGAGCCCCGCGTCAGGCTCTGGGCTGATGGCTCAGAGCCTGGAGCCTGTTTCCGATTCTGTGTCTCCCTCTCTCTCTGCCCCTCCCCCGTTCATGCTCTGTCTCTCTCTGTCCCAAAAATAAAAAAAAAAAAACGTTGAAAAAAAAAATTAAAAAAAATAAATAAATAAAATTGTGATCAAGTTAGGATATATATATGTACACACACACACACATATATATATGTATATACATGTATATATATATATATATATATGTATATGTGTGTGTGTGTGTGTGTGTGTATAGGAAGCAATATTTTGGTTAAAAACCTTTCAAAGCTTAAAGAATTTACGATCTTGCATATATAAAGGACAAATTGCATATGAAATTTGAGGAGTCTTTGCATTGCCTCATTCTTTCATATGGGCCTTTACTTAGAAGACTAGAAAACAGAACCACTGATAGCTTCTTTTCTTTCCCACCAGAAAAAAGTCAAGATTATTTTTTTCTTTCATATTTGAAAACCTCTAGAAATTTCTAAATAGCTGTATTGAGGCAGTGCATGGTCTTTCTCCTGCTTTTCACATGCCCTAAGGCAAGAAGTCTTAAGGTAATATGGTTAATAGTCCCTGTTAGAATTAAAGCCTCATGGCTAGAGGGGAAATACCTCTTGGTAGGTCAGTATTTTATTTACTTCCTCCTTCTAAGGTTTAATCAAGTACCTAGATTAAATGGTTAAAAATTTTTGGGTCAAAAATTAAGTTATGAATATTTAAAGGTGTGTTTGTGTTTTCAGATAACAGTATGTCTATTAGAAATGAGAAACTTCCATTTCTGGCCTTAATAAATAAAAGATATGTCAAACTGAAAAGAACTATTAAGATATCATTTGCATTGGGCTTTTAATCCTCCCTCATTATGTACACATGACTTAAGCCACACAATCAGCCATTATTATTAACTAATTATACATAGATATTAGTTGCATTTATTGTATTTTATAATAGTTAAAATCAGAAGTTAATTTGGTTTTATTGGAATTCACAATGGGGTTTTTTTAGATAAGTGATAAATATTTCTTCATCTTCTTTATATTTAAATACGAATAACTGATTTACCTAAGTAAGTTTCAAAGTCTTGGAATTAACATTGGAATTAAAATTTTAATTGTGACTCCAGATTACCATGTCAACAAAAATTTTTGGAATTCAAAGGTTTGGTCAGAGGCCAGGGAAAGCTTTAGTGTTAAACACTTTACAAACCAGGAGATGCAGCCTTCCAAACAGAAGTACACTCTGAAGGAGGAAGGATTTCAGCTCAGGGTTACGTAGGCACAAACTGCAAGTTCTGGGTTCTTATTAGGAGTTGGTCAGACTGAGGTCCCAAACTGCGACTTCAGGAGCAGGTTGACAAGCAGGATACAATTTAGTGTTTCTGGTAGCAGCTTCAGGATATGGCAGCTGCTGGAGGGTGTGATAAGATTTGTGGCAGGGTCAGCAAATTTTCCTGAATTTTATGTGGGCTTGTCAACTCAGGCTGTGTTGACTAGTTTTGTTCCTCAATGATCATTTGGCCTGATAAAAATTTTAGCTTTTCTGGGATGCTTGGGTGGCTCATTCGGTTAAGTGTCTGATTCTTGGTTTTGTGTGCTCTCTCTCCCTCAAAATAAATAAACTTTAATAAAACAAAATAAAATTTTAGCTATTCTCCTTTGACATGAAGGAACCCATCTTGTCTGTTAGCCGTTGTCTAATTATTGGGGTATTTTGTTCTCAATTATTATCTAGTAAAAGCTTTAACTTTTGGGGGCACCTGGGGTGCTCATTTGGTTAAGCATCTGACTTCGGCTCAGATCATGATCTCATGGCTCTAGAGTTCAAGCCCCGTATGGGGCTCTGTGCTGCCAGCTCAGAGCCTGGAGCCTGCTTGGGATTCTGTGTCTCTTTCTCTGCCCCTCCTCTGCTCGTTCTCTCTCTCTCTCTCTTTCAAAAATAAATAAATGGTAAAAAAATAGTCTTTTAAATAATAAAAAATAAAAGCTTTAACTTTTCTGTCTAATTTCTCAGGGAGCACTCAACATCAATGATCGCACCATACCTCAGCCGCCTATTCTTCAGCTTTCCGTGGAGAAGCTGAGCAGGGATGGAGCTTTCCTCATGGATGCAGGCTCTGTGAGTTAGTCTGACTGATCTGGATCATTCCCTCCATGTACTAGTACACATTCATTCCCTGTAATATCTTCTTTTTGGGGGCAGATTATATGTTATTTAATCTCTATTTTTGTGTGAGCCACATTCTCCCTTCATAGCCTCTTTTCATGCCAAGCATAAAATGTCTCATCATGCTTAAAACTGATTATTATTAGTTCATTTGAAGTCAGTACAATTTCACTAACCATATTTATTATTTTGATCTTTTAAATCATACTCAGTGCTGGGAGTGCCTGGGTGGCTCAGTCGGTTGAGCCTCCAACGCTTGGTTTTGGCTCAGGTCATGATCTCACAGTTCCCTGAGTTCCAGCCCCACATCTGGCTCTGTGCTGACTACAGAGTCTGCTTAGGATTCTCTGTCTCCCTCTCTCTCTGTCCCTCCCCTGCTCATGCTCTCTTGCTCTCAAAATATATAAATAAACTTAAAAAAAACCACAAAAGTACACTCAGTGGTAAAGGTTAGTCAGCAGCAGACTGTTAAATGCACATCTCAAAATAATTTTCTTCCTGTCCCCAGGTATTGATGCTTTGGGTTGGAAAAAATTGTGGACAAAATTTTCTCAGCCGAGTTCTAGGAGTTCAAAACTATGCATTAATTCCACAAACTATGGTAAGAATTTATTAGAGTGATTATAGTAGACTTAAAGGGCATTTCAAATGTGGCAAAATCATGAACATCCCATTTTAAATCAAAGTTTTTCCAGAAAATAAAATGCTGCCACAGATTATGTTTCCCTTCTAATTGGGAACATAAAATAGTCATTTTATGTTTTAAAGGCATTCTTTGGATTATTTTGCATCAATGACTTAGTTGTTCTTATGTGTCTATGACAATAGACTATTTTAGGAAGAAAGTAATGAATTTAGTTAATGCCCCCCCCCCCAAAAAAAGAAATAGTTTTCTAGAATTAGTGTTAATGTTGTAGTTTTTGTGTTTTTGTGTTTTTGGCAAGTGATTTCATTGATCTATGACAAGGTCCTTTTAACTGCTGCTTTAGAGTAAGAACTGATCTAATTGCCACACAAGCAAATAACTTGTGATCAGTGTCAGTTGGATTAATATTTACTATTGAAGAAAATAACAATAAACTCTGTCAATAGCTCTGTCACCTTGGACAAGTCACTAACAGCCTTATCTGTAAAGTAAGAATATTGTTGCCTATAGAGGAGTAACTGAAATGATCCATGAGAAAGCATTTGTTAAGCTATAAAGCATTTGGATAAGTTTCAGTTTTAAAGTTAGAATTAATTATAACATGGTATTATTTAGTGTCATATTTTTCAGACCCTACTATCTGTTTGTCCCAACTTTGGAATATGTATTTTATGTCAGTGCTTTTTCATATTTATGGGTTTAACTCCATTCACAGAAGTCATCGGGAGATTCATGTATTTAAAAGACCTATCTGGGGCGCCTAGGTGGCTCAGTCAGTTAAGTGTCTGACGTCGGCTCAGGTCATGATCTTGAGGTTTGAGAATTTGAGCGCCACATTGGGTTCTGTGCTGATAGCACGGAGCCTGCTTCAGATCTTCTGCCCCCCTTTCTCTCTGCCCCTCCCCTGTTGCGCTCTCTCTCAAAAATAAATAAACATTAAAAAAGATAAAAGATAATATCTCTCAGAATTAATGCTGGGATAAGCTCTAGCTTTCAGGCTTTAAATAAAATTACTGCTCTGGTTGATTAGGCATTTTAGGTAATGAAGAGATAAGAAATTGGGGCACCTGGGTGGCACAATTAAAAAAAAAAAGAAAAAACATTGACAAAAAAAGAAATTTTCATATTTGTAATAACTCCTGAATGAATCAATTAATTCTAGATGCCATAATAAAATGAAGAGAGGAGTTAGGATGTTCTTCTGGATCAGGGCTCAATAAAGTGTGCTGAAGAGGGCCTGCCACCTGTTCTTGTTTTACTGGAACATAGCTATGTCCATTCACTTATGTATGGTCTGTGGCTACTTAGTGGAACATTGGTAGGGTTGTGTATTGCAAAAGAGACCAAATGACCTGCAAGCCAAAAGTATTTATTGTCTGACCCTTTAAGAAGTTTGTGTACCCCTAGGGGAGCCTGGGTGCTCAGTCAGTTAAGCATCCAATTCAGCTCAGGTCATGATCTCACGGTTTGTGAGTTAAAGCCCCACATCAGACTCTGTGCTGACAGCTCAGAACCTGGAGCCTGCTTTGGATTCTGTGTGTACCTCTCTCTCTGCCCCTCCCCAGTTTAGACTCTGTCTCTCTCTCTCAAAAAATAAACAAACATTAAAAAAAGTTTGCGGAATCAGAAAAGACCCCAAATAGCAAAAACAATCTTCGAAAAGAAAACCAAAGCAGGAAGCATCACAATCCCGGACTTCAAGCTGTATTAGAAAGCTGTAATCATCAAGACAGTATGGTACTGGCACAAAAACAGACCCTCAGATCAATGGAACAGAATAGAGAACCCAGAAATGGACCCACAAACGTATGGCCAACTCATCTTTGACAAAGCAGGAAAGAATATCCAATGGAATAAAGACAGTCTCTTCAGCAAGTGGTGCTGGGAAAACTGGACAGCGACATGCAGAAAAATGAACCTGGGCCATTTCCTTACACCATACACAAAAATAAACTCAAAATGGATTAAAGAACTAAATGTAAGGCAGGAAGCCATCAAAATCCTCGAGGAGAAAGCAGGCAAAAACCTCTTTGACCTCGGCCTCAGCAACTTCTTACTCAACACATCTCTGGAGGCAAGGGAAACAAAAGCAAACATGAACTATTGGGACCTCATCAAAATAAAAAGCTCCTACACCACAAAGGAAACAACCAGCAAAACGAAAAAGCAACTGACGGAATGGGAAAAGATATTTGCAAACAACATTATTAGATAAAGGGTTAGTATCCAACATCCGTAAAGAACTTCTCAAACTCAACACCCAAAAAACAAATAATCGAGTGAAGAAATGGGCAAAAGACATGAATAGACACTTCTCCAAAGAAGACATCCAGATGGCCAACCGACACGTGAAAAAATGCTCAACATCACTCATCATTTTGAAATACAAATCAAAACCACAATGAGATACCACCTCACACCTGTCAGAATGGCTAACATCAACAACTCAGGCAACAACAGATGTTGGCGAGGATGAGGAGAAAGAGGATCTCTTTGCATTGTTGGTGGCAATGCAAGCCGATGCAGCCACTCTGGAAAACAGTATGGAGTTTCCTCAAAAAATTAAAATTAGAACTATGCTACAACCTAGCAATTGCACTACTAGGTATGTATCCAAGAGATACAGGTATGCTGTTTCGAAGGGGCACATGCACCCCAAGGTTTATAGCAGCACTATCGACAATAGCCAAAGTATGGAAAGATCCCAAATGTCCATGGATGGATGAATGGATAAAGAAGATGTGGTATATCTATACAATGGAGTATTACTCGGCAATCAAAAAGAATGAAATCTTGCCATTTGCAACTACGTGGATGGAACTAGAGGGTATTATGCTAAGCAAAATTAGAGAAAGACAACTATCATATGACTTCACTCATATGAAGACTTTAAGAGACAAAACAGATGAACATAAGGGAAGGGAAGCAAAAATAATATAAAAACAGGGAGGGGGACAAAACATAAAAGATTCTTAAATATGGACAACAAACAGAGGGCTAATGGAGGGGTTGTGGGAGGGGGGATGGGCTAAATGGATAAGGGGCATTAAGGAATCTCCTGAAATCATTGTTGCACTATATGCTAACTCACTTGGATGTAAATTTTAAAAAAATAAATGAGAATACAAAAAAGAAAAAAAAAAGTTTGCCTAGCTCCTACTAGAAAATTGTGGTATACACACTCCCAGACCCCTTCCCTGAGACTTCCTAAATCAATATGTGCCGTTCAGCACAGGTGATTCATATACATGATAAACTTTGAGATGCATTAGATATATGACTCAAGTAAACTGTATATTGCTGATTTTTGTTTAATAGACAGACCTTCCGGAGCTTGATACACCAGAATCTGCCAGAATAATAGCATTCATCTCTTGGCTTAGAGAGCAGAGACCATTTTTCCCCATACTTTATGTGATAAGGTAAGTTGAATTTTTCATTTACTAATAGTGAAACAATGTGTTTAGCTTTGCAAGGACCTGTCTTGAATCATAGTTAAATGTGACCTATTGCTTATGCAAACCCTTTAGAAAAGAAAAAGAATTTTCAATAAATATTACTAAATTATGCTTTATATCCAGTTACTAGTAAAAGTATGTTAAGAGGCACCTGGGTGTTTCAGTTGGTTAAGTTGGTTAAGTGTCTGACTTCAGCTCAGGTCACGATCTTAGGACCTGAATCCTGAGCTCAGGCTCGTGCGTTCGAGCCCCACATTGGGCTCTCTGCCCCTCCCCCACTCGTGCTCTCTTTAAAATAAATATATTTTTTTTAAAAAGTATGTTAAAAGCCTCACGACAAATCCACTGTTTATTTTACTATTACATTTTATCTAATGTATATATTTTTGTCTTTTATTCCTAAGGGATGAGAGTCCAATGAAAGCAAACTTCCTTCAAAACATGGTAGAAGACAGAACAGAATCTGCATTATCATATTATGAATTCCTCTTGCATATACAACAACAAGTAAATAAATGAACAAATGAAGATATTTGACTTATTTTTAAGGAAATTCATGATAATGCCGAACACCTGAGAATGTGTAATACCTTCCTTTTCTATTAGGTTTGTGGACTAATGTGATGATTATATGTTCTCACTGTGATTTCAACCAACTATAGCAAAATAAAGGACCACAGCAGAGAATCAAACATGCAACTCTGAAATACTGTATTTTTCAAATCAAAATATATCTACGTATATTTGATTGGATACTTTTTTCCTTTGCTGCCAATAATGTTTGAGTTGTTGTGGATTGAAATAAGATGAGACAATATTGCAGAGGTAAAGTAAATTTTGTAAAATAAAGACTTCTGTGTTTCAAATACATTTTTCTCATTTTTTCCTGAAATTTTGGCTGCTACATTTAAAATTTCACAAGACTAAGTGTTGCAGGGACATTATAAATCCATTGATAATGATCTTTTTAACATCAAAAAAATTTTTCAGAAGTAAATACTACATAGAACTAGAACCCATCCCCACACCTGTTTTGTTTTGTTTTGTTTTTAAAGAAAGAAAAAGGATCATCATGTTAAGTAAAACTAGAGTGAACTAACTCCAGTCTAGTTTGAGAAAAAAATATGAAATAATACAGTCAGGCTTTAAAATCTGTCAGTATTCTCTATGCTTGAAGAACAAAGTCACTTTGAAGTGAAATCTATAATTAAGTGGTTTTCCGATTTGACTGCAGAAGACTTGGGTGGACACACTATCCTATTCTGCAGTGAAAAGAATCAGCTGTCTTCATAAATACACTGAAACTGACAATGATAATAGGGAGATGAGAAACTTTGGTTGTCTTGACCCTTTAAGTAGGCTTTGTTTGGTACATTTCTGCTCTGATGTATAATAGAAGTGTTATATTGGTGAAATGATGAATTAAAAGAAATTAAAGGTTTTTAAAAATTCTGTCTCAAATGCTTAAGTAACATTTTTCTAAGGAGTTTAATTAAATTGGAAGCCGCTCGTAAGATATTTATTCTTGGATATTAAAACTTATTAAAAGCATGAATGCTGCTGTTTGATTTGGTGGATATTAAGATTACACAAATTCACTACATTGAAGTTATGGTAGAAACTTGATTTCTCAACATGCTCAAGAGACTGCTTTTTTGATTGAGCCAGAGAAATATTATAGTCAAAACCATTAACTGAATTTTGTTTACAAATAGGTAAATTATACATTTGTATATTTAAAGTGCTGTGATAGGATGTCTTTAAAAGATTTGGCCCATTTTTCACTGATTCACCTTGTCTTGTATGAACCTCTTAAAGTAAAAGTTCTTCATGTGTAATACTTGATGAAAAGATTTTTGTTTCTTTGTTTTAATGGGTTATAAAAATGTGTTTACAATCTTGGTCTCATGATCACCAATGAAATAGTAACTTTCAGGTTTACATCAGTATGAGCTGACTTTAACTCAGTTAAAGGGATAGGGAAGAAGCAGGTCCCCATTAGAGTATATACTACGGCTTGCCTGCTGGATCAGAGTAATTGGGTTTTATAAAAATATCCTCTCCCTTAAGCAGTATTAAGGTTTATCTTCAATATGCAAGTGGTACATTGAACTGGAAATTTTCTTAAAAACTGCTTCATGTATTAGGAAGCAAGTGTCATGTTGTAGCAAATTATGATAAATTTATATTTTCCCCTCTTTTCAAGAAACAGAGTCATCCTTGTGCACTGATGTTTCTTAAAATAACTAAAATTCTCTTCTTAATGTGAATTGTAAATGTTGATATTTGTAGGTCCTTTCCTAAGAGTAGTGAAGAATCTTCCAGAGGGAAAAGTTTGTGCTTCTAGGGACAGTAATCTTCCTTGTGCCTCACTTCATCCCTAAGTGGGTATGACTTCTTATTGCCACATGCTTTGTTAGTATATTTCACAAATTTACTTTTTAAATTTTACTTTAAAAATTATTTTAGATAGTGTGTAATATGTGCAATCCAGAATAATTTTATAATAGGCAGGTCATAAAAACATAACTTTAGTTAAGATTCACAATATTTGTTCTCTGGATAATGAGGGAATGAATGAGCCTTTTGGAGATATTGATATTAAGCAATTATTTTTTGCTGTACTGAATGTGTTTGACTTTTTTTTTTTTTTGGCAGTAGAGCAGTACCTGCTATCTCATCTTGTATTACTTTTTGATGTAAAGCAACTAATATTTACACTATGCCATATTTTTTTTATTGTAGTTGTAAATTATGAAAGATCCTTGAATTTTCTACAGATCTACAACTACTAAAGTAACAGACAAGGGCAATCTTGGTATTTAAATCTGAGCATGGCAATTCTACCACAAAAAGTACTCTATTTTTCTAATTTCTAGGATTTTTAAAATAACATTTCTGTACGTGACATACTAATATTCGCTCAAGCTGTACCATTTTAGTTTGCATATATTTCATTGTTTTAATTTAATGTAATGTATTGAGTCTAACAGACTGTTTTTACAATAATTAGAATTAAAGATTTATTTCTTCTAATTAAAGATGCATAACAGCTATTATCTAGGGGACCATCAAATGTGATTTCAAGATTTTGTTAACTATTTCAAATAAAATCCTTCTATAGAAATTTTAATTTTGTAAAGTAGTGTATAATATTGTAACATTAAATTCTTGTTCTCAAATTCACATATGTATTGATCTTCAATGTGCTGTGTTAAATCTTGCATCTCTTAAATATTAGAGACAAGATTTGTCTTCCTTTTTACAGTTTGTAATTTTCACTGTTTTATTCCTGTAAAAAAAAAAAAGTCATTTGTAACCCATGCAAATAATCATTTGAAATGTGCTAACTTATCAATTTGGCTATTCAATAAAGTTATTGAAAAAGCTTATATATAGTGACTCGTCATTTAAAGGGATATGGATAACTTGCCAGTTACTGAATTGTGTTATGTTGTACCCCCAAGTCATTGGAAGGCTATGGCTGAAAGTGGTTTGAATCTAATCTGGTGTTACAGTGGTCATAAGCCAGGGGCAGCCAACAGGTGTCTCAGTTGGTTAAGTGACCAACCTCAGCTCAGGTCGTGAGAGCCTGGAGCCTGTTTCCAATTCTGTGTCCCACTCTATTTCTGCCCCTCCCCTGCTTGCTCTGTCTCTGTCTCTCTCAAAAATAAATAAAAACTAAAAAAGAAATTATAGAGTGGTCATAAACTTAATTCTTTTTTTTTTTTAACGTTTATTTATTTTTTTTGAGACAGAGAGAGACAGAGCATGAACGGGGGAGGGTCAGAGAGAGAGGGAGACACAGAATCTGAAACAGGCTCCAGGCTCTGAGCTGTCAGCACAGAGCCCGACGCGGGGCTCAAACTCACGGAGTGCAAGATCATGACCTGAGCCGAAGTTGGCTGCTCAACCAACTGAGCCACCCAGGCGCCCCATAAGCTTAATTCTTGATGCTCACTCTTCATAGATTTAAAGTTGGTGTTGTTTTTTTTTTTTAATTCTTGACAGGTTTCAAGTACTACTCCATTGACTTCTGGATCCTTTGGTTATCAGTAAAATGCCTACTGTCAGTCTAATTGTTACTTTGAAGATAATGTTAGCTTTCATGATTTTTCTTTTATCCTTAATATTCCTCAGTTTGGCTACTCTGAGTGTATTGTTTATCTTGCTAATTTTTCAGAGCACATTTTAATTTGAAAATCTTTGTATATCTTGATTTATGAAAAATTATCTATTTCTTTAATTGAGGTATGATTGACATATAAAGCTATTTTCTTTTAAAAATATGCTTGTCATTTTCTCTATTCTTTTTTACTTCAGAATTCATACAAGATGTATCTTTTCACTAATTCCTCTTTTGACTATGTCCAGGTTGGACTTTTCATCTCATCTCATGAATATTATATCTGCATACCTGTATTTCTCATTTCTAAGATTAATTTTTATTTATTTTTGGGACAGAGAGAGACAGAGCATGAACGGGGGAGGGGCAGAGAGAGAGGGAGACACAGAATCGGAAACAGGCTCCAGGCTCCGAGCCATCAGCCCAGAGCCTGACGCGGGGCTCGAACTCCCGGACCGCGAGATCGTGACCTGGCTGAAGTCGGACGCTTAACCGAGTGCGCCACCCAGGCGCCCCTAATTTTTTTAATACCCGTCTGGTTTTGGTTGGTTTCTCCCTGTTTTTGCTCAGTAACGTATTCAGACTGTTCTATAAAATTCTTTCTGGGGAAATTCGCAATTTTTTAAGTTTTAATTCCAGTTATTTAACATACAGTATAATATTAGTTTCAGGTGCACCATACAGTGATTCAACAATTACATACATCACCCAGTGCTCATCACAAGTGCCATCCTTTTCCTCCTCTTCCTCTTCTCCTCCTCCTCCTCTTTCTCTTCCTTTTTCTCCTTTTTTTTAAAAAAAGTATTTTTTATTAGTATTTTTTTAAGTAATCTCTGCCCCCAGTGTGGAGCTTCATCTCAAGACCCCAAGATCGAGAGTCCCATGTTCTTCCGACTGAGCCAGCCAGGTGCCCCTCAACAAGTGCACTCCTTGTCCCCATCACCTATTTCACCTATACCCTCACCCCCCACAAATTCCAATTTTTTATTTGGTTGGTAGAATTTATTTTTTTTCATTAATTCATGTATTTTGAGAGAGAGGGAGAGAGAGCAGAGGAGGAGCAAAAAGAGAGGGAGATAATCCGAAAAAGGTTCTGCACTATCAGCGCAGAGCCCAACATGGGGCTCAAACCTTCAAACTGTGAGATGGTGATCTGAGCCAAGATCGAGTTGGACATGTAACTGACTGAGCCACCCAGGTGCCCCTGGCTGGCAGAATTTAAATGTAGTATTTATTCATGTTTGTTAGAATTTGAGTTTGTAGGTTACTGGAGTGGGAGAATTTTTGTTTTTGTTTTAGCTTATCTCTGTTCAAGTTCTCCATCCCTTCCTGCCCATCTAAGGGGTTTTTTAGTTGAATTTTCTGGCCCCTTCCCCAAGACTAGGGGTCATGGTAGTGTCCTGCAATGATTTGGGGCTATCGCCCACCAGCAGTGGGAAGACTAGTTGTTGTCCTCTCTTCTGCTGAACTTAAAAGCTCAAGTTCAAGGCTATGTGGGTCAATAGCAAATGATATTTTGAATAATTTTTGGAGGGAAAGCTTACCTCAAGCAGTGAGTCCTGTTTGTCCCTATGTGTTTGTTATGTGGAGCACTTCCAGTGCTTTTTAGCCCATAGAATGTGCTACCGTTGCCTGCTCATGGACCTGCTGCCCAACAGGCCCAATGTTAGCTCTGCAATGTTGCATTTTGGTCTGCTGTTTCTCTTGTTTTTTTTTTTTTTTAATGTTTATTTATTTTTGACAGAGACAGAGACAGAATGCGAGTGGGTTAGGGGCAGAGAGAGAGGGAGACACAGAAGCAGAAGCAGGCTCCAGGCTCTGAGCTGTCAGCACAGAGCCCGACGCAGGGCTTGAACTCACGAGCTGTGAGATCATGACCTGAGCCGAAGTCGGACGCTCAACCGACTGAGCCACCCAGGTGCCCCTGTTTCTCTTGTTTTTGAGTCTAGTTATTTGTTTTTCTCCCTTGACATTTTTAGCTGTTATTTCTTTGTGGAGTAGAGAGGAGTCCAAGGATCAACTTACTGCCTAAATTTATCCCCCGGAAACTGAATTCCGGAAACTTATTCAGATAAAACTGAATAAGTTTTATCACTTATGACTCAATCTTTTCAGCTGTGTATCTACATTTTATCAATCAAGTATTATTAGTAGCCTGCCTAAACAATGCTTCTAGCATCAAATAAAAATTATACATAAGACTCATTGAAAATGGCATGTTTTGGGGCACTTGGGTGGCTCAGTCGGTTAAGCATCTGACTTCAGCTCAGGTCATGAACTCTCGGTGCTTGAGTTCGAGCCCCACACCGGGCTCTGTGCTGACAGCTCAGAGCCTGGAGCCTGCTTCAGATTCTGTGTCTCCCTCTCTGTTCCTCCCCCAGTCACACACACACAGACACACACACAGACACACACACACTCTCTCTCAAAAATAAATAAAGATTAAAAAAAATTTAAAAAAATGCCTTCTTTTGACACTTCCTCTAAAAGAAAAATTTCTGCAACTATTCACGTAAGTGTAATCTAGTGCTGTCAGTGCTAGATTTGTGGCAAAGTGGTAAGTTTTTTAAAGTTAATTTATGTATTGTGGGAGGAGGGGCAGAGAGAGGGAGAGACAGAGTCCCAAGCAGGCTCTTTGCTGTCAGCACAGAGCCCGACATGGGGCTGCAATCCACAAACACTGAAAAAAATCAAGGCAGACGCTTAACCCAGTCACCCAAAGCGCCCAAAATGGCAAAGTTTTAAAGAATCGATTTGCCCTTGCAAAGTCCATAGTGAGGGAGATAGAAATTAATATAAGACTCTTAAGTATGTGAGGCACCTGGGGGGCTCAGTCGGTTAAGTGTCCCACTCTTTTTTTTTTTAAACTTTTTTTTATTCATTTCTGAGAGAGAGGGCATGAAACAGGAGGGGCAGAGAGAGGGAGAAGGATCCAAAGGGGCTCTGCCCTGACAGCAGAGAGCCCAATGTGGGGCTTGAACTCATGAGGCATGAGATCATGACCTGAGCTGAAGTCAGAAGCTTAACTGGCTGAGCCACCCAGGCACTGAGCCATCTAGGTACCCTGTTTCTGACTTTTGATTTCAGCTCGGGTCATGATCTCTGCATTCCTGAGTTCAACCTCCATGTCAGGCTCTGCACTGACAGCAAGGAACCTGCTTGGCATTCTGTCTCCCTTGCTCTCTGCCATTCCCCCACTCTCTCTCTGTCTCAAGAATAAATAAATTAAAAAAAATCTTAAGTATGCACATCATTTGTCAAAGAATCACTTATACCACTGACAAGTACTAGGAAGTTTAATAAATAAACTGCAGAAACCCATAGATAAATGGTTCCTCAGGAATGAGAAAGTGACATAAAATCTTCACATTTCTAATTCTTATCTAACTAAAGGGGCCATCATGCATCTAAGGAGACAAATTTTTTATTTGGCTTTCTATGGGCCTTCTTAAATGAAAAAAATATTGTTTATCCTAGAATTGTATTTGGTTTCAATTTATCAGAACTATACTTCATTAAGTTCTGCACATTTATTATACTTAACAATTACTTCGGTTTTAGAATTTTTTAAAGACACTATTGGGGACTCAGATATAGGTCTGTACACAAAGGCAGGGGAACCATTTCTAATGCTTTATAATTATTAACCAGGGCATGTCCTTGGGACTTAGCTTTCATTCCATCAAGGGAGAACATCCGCATTTATTTATATTTTTATTTTTTAATGTTTATTTATTTTTGAGAGAGTGTGAGTGGGGGAGGGGCAAAGAGAGGGGGGGAGCAGAGGATCTGAAGCAGGTTCTGCGCTGACAGCACTGAGCCCAATGTGAGGCTTGAACTCTTGAACCGCAAGATCATGACCTGCGCTGAAGTCAGATGCTCAACTGACTAAGCCACCTAGGCACCCCTATTTCTAAACAAACAAACAAACAAATAAATAAATGTTTATTTATTTTGAGAGAGAAAGAGAGCATGGATGCCAGCAGGGGAGGGGCAGAGAGGGACAGAGAGAATCCCAAGCAGGCTTTGTGAAGTGAGCACAGAGCCCAAGGAGGGGTTCAATCTCCAGAACCATGAAATCACAACTTGAGCCGAAAGCAAGAGTCCTAGGGCACCTGGGTGGCTCAGTTGGTTAAGCCCAGAACTTTGGCTCGGGTCATGATTTTGTGCTTCCTGAGTCTGAGCCCTGTGTTGGGCTCTCTGCTGACAGTTCAAGAGCCTGGAATCTGCTTCAGTTTCCAGTTTCTGTCTCCTTCTTTCTCTTATCTTCCCGGCTTGAGCGCTTGCGCTCTCTCTCAAAAAACAAACAAGCAAACAGAAACCAAAAGAGTCCCATGCTTAACCCACTCAGCTGCCTAAACACCCCCAAAAACCGTGTTTATACCTCAGCTCCTCATGTTATTGAATCCAGAAGATAAATTGTTAGATTTTTTTTTACACTTTTTTTCTTAAACTTCTTGTCTGTTTGGAACAGGGTCAGGTGACTAATGGTTAAATACAGTATTTCATTACTTTCTGTTTAGGGAGGATTTCACCTGCTTCCTAATTTTGACTATGAGTTTGACTCATTCTGGTTTCATTGCAGGGGACCCACTAGATAGCCTCACCCTCTGGAGCTTCAGGTGTGAATCGGCCACAAGGCCCTCTCAGCAAGCGTTGACGGATGATTCGATTCCTTCGTTCTTTTACTCATTCACTTTATCTTTATGATTAACAGCTGCATACCAAATGCAGGGCTGCGTTATGACTTTTGTGTGTCCTACACACTTTTCTTTCATGGGCTCCTTCCTCCATACAGGCATTATTAAATCGTATTTTAGGACTGTGTTAGCAAAAGATGACTATAATCCAGGTCAGATTATTATATATTAATTATTATGCTTTTATTCTGACTTTAAAATAAATTAAAATTAAGACATTTTCTCAGGCTCCTAATACTATTGTGGACCTCAACATTGCTTTAAGGTAAGTGGGCCCCGCTGAGCGCTCACATTGTTCCAGGAGTTGCAGTTGCGAATATACAATGCTGGAGCCTACATTCTAGCTGGTGAGAAACAGACATAAACAAAGTAAGTACATTTATCTTGCGAATCGGTTACAAATGTTAAGAAAAAACAATAAGGAGAACGTTATGGAGTGAGAAGGGTGGCAATTTAAACAGAATGGACAGGACAAGCATCACTAGGCAAGCCTTGAAGGAAGATGTGAACAAAGCCTGGAACACGACAGGTATATACTTGGGGGAAAAATACCCTTAAGGAGAAAGTCTCAGCCACAAAAACAAATCCTAAAAGCAACTCTCCCCAAAGCGTCGCTCCTCGAGTTACGTATTTCCGTAATCTATAAGCGAGGTCGCAGAAGGTCATTGGAAACAAGTGCCTGCCGCATCAACCTCCATTTTGCTTTTGGGCACAAGCCCAAGCTACGTCCGGGCCTCATTTGTATTCCTTTACCTCTCGTTAGTTTGGGGGTTCGTTTTTCTTCATGTCCTCGTGAAGGGCAGAGAACCCTGTCGACGGAGGAGAGGAACATTGATAGTTAACACAGGCAGGAGGAACTAGGGCGGCCCACTCTGCCCTCATTCAAAATGGCGGCGCGAGCCTCGCTCTTTGTCCGGTCGGGTGGCGCGCATGCTTAGCCAGCCTCTCCGGCTTGGCGTTCTGGAGGGGCGGGCCTACGGCGGGGGAGGCGGGGGCGGGGGCTCGCGCCCTGCGGCCTGGCCTGAAGTCATCTGCGCTGCCTCTGCTACCTGCAGCACCACCTTCATCCTTCCCTACCTATGGAGGGGAAGATGGAGCCTGTGACCGTAGCGACAGATAGCGGGGACCGGCCGGGGGCTCCAGCGGGCTCAGGCCTGTCGGCTTCCCAGCGTCGGGCCGAGCTGCGGCGGAGGAAGCTGCTTATGAACTCGGAACAGCGCATCAACCGGATCATGGGCTTTCACAGGCCCGGGAGTGGCGCAGGTGAGAACCTCCCATCTCCCTTCAGCTCCCGCCCACCTCTTTGAGTCTTGAGGATCGTTCTTGCTTTCCCTCCAATGCCCCGCTGATCTTTTTGACAAAGCTCTGCTCTCTGACCTCCCCTCTGTCCCGGCTTTTTAGGTGATGTCTCAAGTTCTCACTTCTTAATCTCTGGACGTTTCTAGTACCTGTCTTCAGTTTTCCGTAGGTTTCGCTCTCAGATTTTCCTTGTTCCCGCCCCAGGTTGTGAAACCTTGGCTCCTGAGCCCTACGGCATGGTGCCCTCTGCCCAGTAATGCTAGACAGCCCCTTGTTCCCCTTCTTTCCCCACGCCCTCCGCTCTTTTGAAGGGCGTACATTTTCCGCCCCGGTTACATTGCTCTCTTGTGCCCTTCA
Organism: Panthera tigris; assembly: GCF_018350195.1. NCBI lineage: Eukaryota > Metazoa > Chordata > Mammalia > Carnivora > Felidae > Panthera > Panthera tigris. The sequence continues at coordinate 110,918,205 of NC_056660.1, forward strand.
GGAAGAATACTTGGTTTTCTTTCCGTTCCAGATGCTTTCCCTTCTAGTGCCTTCCCTAGTATCTATCTTCCTTCTTTTGCTTTTCGCTGTTACTCTGTCGGCACAGGGGAGCTTGTGCTTACTGAACTGCCCCCCTAGTCCTTCCTACGTGGATCTAGGACCCTTACGGTCATATCGTAGTGTCTGTGTTCAGTGCCCTCAACACTGTCATCTGCAGGCTTTCTACAACAGGAGAATAAATTTGGAGCGACCATTCTTTGTACCCTAACAAGTGGGACGTGCCCACCAGAGGTCTTCTCTCTTAGTGTGCTGAGATTGATGTCAGGAACTGCATTTAACCCTAAAGAGAGTTCCTCATTTCTCCCCCAATGCATGTACAATGAGTTCCTAAAATTTTTTTTTCATGTGATTATTTATGGAACACTTAATATGAACTAGTGTTCTCTAAGTTTCCATTCAGTGCCTGTAGTAATTGACGCTTAGTCACTGTTCCAAAGCTACTTAAATCTTTGTGATTTCTGCGGGGCTTTAGATAGACAGCTCTGAACTTTTAGATAGTTCACAGGTTTGCAGCCAGAACTACTAGGAAAGGTAAGAAGCGCTTTTTCAAATTCATCTAGAACAGCAGCTAGAAAACACATTTCTCCCTTTAATAATTAAAAGCAGGGTATTTATTCTTTCCCAAGACATGTATTTGTTATCCTTCTCTAGGTACATTCTGTATTTTGTTCTTTTGCTTTGAACATTCTGTCACTAAAGGCTTTATTTTGTATTTAAACCCGAAAAGCATCCTAAAACTGCTTAAGTACTTACTAATGGCTCCAGCACTACAGTGGGAGGATTACGTAAACAGTAGCTGTAGGATATGCCACACCCTATGCTGACAGGACTCTGGATTCAGAATTGTAATATTAAAATACAGGTTTTAAAGAGCTTTAATCATTTTATATTTTTAACCAGATAGGCTAGAGCAGGCAGTGCAGTCATACTTCTGGGATACATTATCCATGAAAACCTGGTCTTTTTGGCTTGCTCCATCCATGACCATATTTCCCAATTTGTCTGCTAGTCTTATCTTCTACTCCCCAAATTTGGATTATGTCCTTTGCAGGAAAATTCTTCTGGAGTGATGTATTTTGAGCGTGTAGAGGAAGGAACTAGTTTATTTTTTCATGCGGAACCAGTATTTAGATTCAGAGACTGCAGAGTTCTACCAGTAGCAGCATAATTTTTTAATCTTAACGTGAAAGGTGTTTGCCAGTATACACTACATAAGGCTTCTAAATTTCTCTTCTCAGAAGAAGAAGGTCAAACAAAATCAAAGCAGGACAGTGACAAACTGAACTCTCTCACCATCCCTTCAGTTTCAAAGCGAGTAGTGCTGGGCGATTCGGTTGGTACAGGAACTACTGACCAGCAAAGTGATGTGGCCGAGGTAAAGGGGACTCAGCTGGGAGACAGATTGGACTCTTTCATTAAACCGCCTGAGTGCAATAATGATGTAAACCTTGAGCTCCGGCAGCGGAACAGAGGGGACCTGACAGCAGACACTGTCCAGAGGGGTTCTCGCCATGGCCTCGAACAGTACCTCTCCAGATTTGAAGAAGCAATGAAGCTACGGAAACAGCTGATTAGTGAGAAACCCAATCAAGAAGATGGAAATACAGCAGAAGAATTTGACTCTTTTCGAATATTTAGATTGGTGGGATGTGCTCTTCTTGCCTTTGGAGTCAGAGCTTTTGTTTGCAAGTACTTGGTAAGAAATATAATGGAAAATGCAAATTGGTTATGTGATGAGGACTATTAATCCGTGGGACTGATTGCCAATATTACTGTTTACCAGATTCATGTGGCTGTTTGGGGATATAGTATAAACTGCTGTTCACCTAGATATAGATGAAATGTCCTGGTTAAATACAGAGCCCAGTAATAATTGCTTAACTCTTTCTGTATTCTAGGCAGCATTCTAAGTGCTTTACATGTATTAATTCATTTAACCTCATCCTCCTGAACTAGGTATCATTTGACTCTGTGTTTTATAGATGAAGGAATGAAGCCTCAGGGGTTAAGTCATTTGCCCAAGGTCACATCGCTAAGTGACAGCTGGGCAGTTGCTTTCCAAAGCCAAAGGGTAAAGTATCTACATGTACTATAGATTAATCACCACTTTTCAAATAATTTGAAACCTTAAAATGCAGTTGCTGTGGTCCTGAACAGGAGCTTTAATTTAATATAATCCTGAACCACATAATTTTCCTGTCGTTCAGAAAGCACCTCAGCATTTTATAATGTGGTAGTATCATCATAATGGCAGTTCCTCTTTATTGTACCAGAACGTGCCAGGAGAATTGAAGAAAGACATAGCTCATAGTTTAGTGTCTTGCTCTTCGAAGTATTTCCATTCACTAGACATTTAAAGAATATCTACCAGGTACATAAGCAAATTTTTCAGATTATTAAAGTTTAGGTTTCTCGGCAAAAACCTTTCTTAAAATCAGTTTTATGCATTTTTTCTTAAGTGAGAATCTGTTGTACAGACTTTTTTCTGATGTTAAATTGTCCTAGCTTTCAGCATTTAGTGAGATGTGTAGCTGCTTTCTCTTATTGAGAGGGCTCTGTGTTTTTATGATTTGAAAGTTAGGTCCTATTTTTATGCCTCATTTTTGTATGAGGTTTTTTTGGTTTTCTGGGGCTTTTTGCTATGAGATTTTCAGCTGCTATTTCTAAGTACTTCCATCTGGTGATGTTTGTTTGCTCGTTCACTCCATAATATTTTTACGTTTAGGAATAAATGTAAATTAATTATTGTTTTGATCTTTCTGATTATATTGTGTGAGAAGCAAGAAAACCATGCCATTTTATCTATAACAAGAATAGCTTGTCATTTGGATGCCAGAGATAGAGTTAATAAGTCAACTTCTTGCCCCAGAGTCTGGGAATGCATGTTATCTTTTGAGTACTGGGCCTTTATGTGTGCTTCGAAATTGTCAGTTAGTTACTTCTCGGTGAGAGAGATGTTACTGCATAATGTGTTACACATCTATCACCATTGAATACTCTAAATCATTTAAAGAGTAAATTTTTGTGAGAGAAGACATTTTGGGGGACATCAAAATAATGTGACTTGAGAAGCATGTTTTTTAATAAGGACTTAATTATAAGCTTAATTATAAACTTATTTATAAACTTAATTATAAGTTTTATAATAAGGAAATCTAGTCCCTTTAGTTTTTTCACCCTTCTGCAGAAACAAGACTACTTTCAGCCACTAAAATTAAGTTGTTGGTTTTTTTTTTTTTACCATGTTTTTGCTTGGAATTTTACAGCTGCTGTTAGTTTAGTTTGATTTGTTGTGATTTGAATGATAATGTTGGAAATACATAACTTTATCTTCTGTCTTCACAGTCCATATTTGCTCCGTTTCTTACTTTACAACTTGCATACATGGGACTATACAAATACTTTCCTAAGGTAAATTAAAATTTTTTCTAAATTGGGGTGATGTGTTTAGATCGATTAATGATTAGATAATTCTAAGAGCTTAAAAAAAATTAGTCATACTCATGGTCTGAATCAGTGTTACTAAGAGTGTCATTGTCCCACCAATGCTGATCTTAAAACTTTCATTTCTATTTATAATGAGTTAAGTTCAGGAGGGAGTGATTAGAAACTTGTTAGCAATTTGAAATTGCCATAACATTTTTATCATATTTTACAAATATGTCGATCTACCATAGACTGGTGGAAAAACTTAACTACAGAATTTGAATAGTACTTGTCTGAGAAAGTATTGAGTTTAATTACTTAGTGAATGTAGTGATGCATTGTCTGTAATAAAGGAAATTAATTTTAAGAGGGGGCCATTTATCTTACTGTGCTCCTTTCTAGATGCTTAACAGCAGTGCTGTTTATCTGAATGTCAAGGGCCTGGTATTTTCAAGAAATATTTGGCCAAAACTGCATTACAGAATCATGTAGAGTGTCCGTGTTTACCTAGTTGGGTTACTTACAAATGTATACACAGTTTTATGGGACTTGAGTGGTGGAGAAAATAACCTCACTTATGTGATTGAGTTTTGTATGAGTTTTTTACTGAAAAACAGGTACTTGGTCATTTGCTTAGTTATTTATTATTATTTGTGTTTATTTTTTGAGAGAGAGAGAGAGACAGAGCATGAGTGGGGGAGGGGGGGAGAGAGAGACACACACACAGAATCCAAAGCAGACTCCAGGCTCTGAGCTGTCAGTACAGAGCCTGACTTGGGGCTGGAATTCAACGAAATGTGAGATCATGCCCTGAGCGGAAGTTGGTAGCTTAACCAACTGAGCCACCTAGGCACCCTCTCATGTGTATTTTGAATGGGGTTTGAAACATTTATATTTATGAAGAGTCAAATAGGCCATATATATAAAGTAAGAGAGAGAAGAAAGAAATGTAATTTTATTTTATTTTAAAATTTATTTAGTTTTTTTGATTATATAGATGTATATTTATTGACCTCTCACCCCCAAGAAAAGTAATTAATTAAAGTGTCTGTTTAGAAATTAATTCTTTAAACACTGATTATAGTTTTACAATAGCAAAGTTTGGAAACAACGAAGATGTCTACTAATAAATGACCTATTGGGGCGCCTGGCTGGCTCTGTCAATAGAGTATATGACTCTTAATCTCTGGGCCGAGAGTTTGAGCCTCATGTTGGGTGTGGCGTCTACTTAAAATAAAAATGTTCTTTTAAAAAAAAAATTTTTTTTTAATGTTTATTTCTGAGACAGAGACAGAACATGCGTGGGGGAGGGGCAGAGAGAGAGGGAGGCACAGAATCCCAAGCAGGCTCCAGGCTCTGAGTTGTCAGCACAGAGCCCGACGCGGGGCTTGAACTCACAAACTGTGAGATCATGGCCTGAGCTGAAGTCGGTCGCTCAACCGACTGAGCCACCCAAGCACCCCAAAAATGTTTTAAATATTAAAAAAAAAAAAATGACTCACTAAATTATGGCATATCCATTCAGAATGATGAAGCTCTGATGTATAGATATTAGTAAGCTCGCCAAGAAATACTAAGAGAAGAAAACAAAATGCAGCATAGGATCTATAGTATATTGCTTTTTTCGTAAAAAGGAGAATAATATATATTTGATTTTGCTTGTGTATGTGTGAAGAAACTGGAAGTTTTGTGATTTTTTTTTTTTTTTTTTTTTTTTTAAGATTTTAGTTTTAAGTAATCTCTATACCCAACATAGGGCTCAAACTTACAACCCTGATAACAAGATTCGCACAATCTGAGCCAGCCAGGAATCCCATAAACTCTGGAAAAATGTTACATGAAACTATTAACAGCAGTTATTTGTGATAGGAATGTGTGGGGGTTACTAGGTAAATGGGGGAGAGAAAAGGAAGGGAGATTACTGTATACTTTGTACTTTTCTCTCAACAAAACATTTTTTTATGGATGTGTCTTTTTTTTTTTTTTAAAGTGTATTTATTTTGAGAGAGAGAGAGAAAGAGAATCCCAAGCAGCTCCAAGCTGTCAGTGCAGAGCCCGACTCCAGGCTCGATCTCATAAACCATGAGATCCTGATATCAAGAGTTGGACACTTAACCAACTGAGCCACCCAGGTGCCCCTGTAACTTTTCTTTTTAAGATAAAAAACAATTTTTTTAAGTAATCTCCACACCTACATGGGGCTTGAACTTACCACCCTGAGATCTAGAGTCACATGCATTAGCAGCTGAGCCAGCCAGGTACCCCTTTGTTTCATTTTATTTTCTTTCCCTCTCTTCTTTCTTTCTTTCTTTTTCTTTCTTTCTTTTTTTCCTTCCTTCCTTCCTTCCTTCCTTCCTTCCTTCCTTCCTTCCTTCCTTCCTTCCTTCCTTCCTTCTTTTTTTTACATGTTTATCACTTATTTTTGAGAAGAGAGAGTGCATGTGAACAGAAGTGAGTGGGGGAAGGGCAGAGAGAGAGGGAGACAGAAAATCCCAAGCAAGCTCCATGCTGCCAGCGCAGAGCCTGTCACAGGGCCAAAGCCACGAGCCATGAGATCATGATGTGAGCTAAAACCAAGAGCTTAACCAACTGAGCCACCCAGGCACCTTTTTTTTTTAGAGATTTTATTTTTAAGTAACCTCTACACCCAGCATGGGGCTTGAATTTATAACCCTGAGATCCAGAATAACATGCTCTACCGACTGAGCCAGCCAGGTGCCCCTTCTAGGAACACTTAAGAAAAAATTCTTTTTTTAATGTTTATTTATTTATTTTTTTTTTTTATTTTTATTTTTTTTAAATTTTTTTTTTTCAACGTTTTTTATTTATTTTTGGGACAGAGAGAGACAGAGCATGAACGGGGGAGGGGCAGAGAGAGAAGGAGACACAGAATCGGAAACAGGCTCCAGGCTCCGAGCCATCAGCCCAGAGCCTGACGCGGGGCTCGAACTCACGGACCGCGAGATCGTGACCTGGCTGAAGCCGGACGCTTAACCGACTGCGCCACCCAGGCGCCCCTTTAATGTTTATTTTTGAGAGAGACAGAGACAGAATGTGAGTGGTTTGGGGCAGAGAGAGAGGGAGACACAGAATCTGAAGCAGGTTCCGGGCTCTGAGCTGTCAGCACAGAGCCCAACGCCGGGCTTGAACTCAACAAGCTGTGAGATCATGACCTGAGCCAAAGTCAGATGCTCAACCGACTGAGCCATCCAGGCGCCCCTGGAACAGTTTTTAAACAGACAGAAATGTTTAAAGAATTGTACAGTGAGCGCCCATTTCTACTTATTACCTAAATTCTACAAGTAACATTTTGTTATATTATCATGATTTATGCAATTTATCCATTTTCAGTCCATCTTTTTTTTTTTCCTTGATGAGTTTCAAAGTATGTTGTAGATGTTGACATCAGTATGCTTTACCCCTACATGTTCTGGTCAGGTGTCATTAACTACAATTCAGTGGTTGTTTATGGTTATCCTTGTTTTCATTAAGGTAAAATTTTCACACAGTAAAATGCTCAAATCTTTAGTGAGTTTTGTCAGCCTGTGAGTCCCAAATCCTTTAAAGGTTTAGAACATGACTGTTAGGAATTTCCACTGTGTCCCTTTTCAGTCAGCTTTCAGCCCCTTACACCCTGAGGGTCTGATTGTTTTTTTCCCACCATAGATTAGTTTTTGCCTATGTTAGTACTTCTTTCTTTCCTTTTTTTTTTAAGATTTCATTTATTAAAAAAATTTTTTTTTTGTTTATTTATTTTGAGAGAGAGAGTGCGCACAAGTGGGGAAGGGGCAGAGAGAAGAGAGACACAGAATCCCAAGCAGGCTCTGCCTCATCAGTGCAGAGCCTGATGTGAGGCTCCAGCTTATGAAGTAGGAGATCATGACCTGCACTGAGATCAAGAGTCGGATGCTTAACCGACTGAGCCACCCAGGTGCCCCTAAGTATTTTATTTTTAAGTAATCTCTATACCCAGCGTGGGGCTCAAACTCAAAACCCCGAGATCAAGAGCCAGCCTGCTGCTCCTGTTTTAGTATTTCATATATGTGGAATCATTCTTGTACATACTTTTTTGTGCAAGGCTTCTTTTATCCTGCATAATTTTGAGTTTCATCCATGTTTTTGAGTGTATCAGGCCATCTACACCCCCCTTTTTTTTCTTAGTAATATTCCATTGTATGACTGTATGCATTTGTTGATCTCATCTCCTCTTGATGGTCATCTTGCTTGTTTCCAATTTTTGGTTATTATGTCTAAAGCAGCTGACAATTTCTATGAATCCTTTTGTAGACATAGGCTCTATTTTCTCTTGGGTAACCTTTGCTTTTTATATTTAAAAAGTTTTTTAATCATGTGACTGGGTTTGTTGATAACCAAAGTGATAAATAAAAATTCAGCCTTGGGTCGCCTGGGTGGCTCAGTCGGTTAAGCATCCGACTTCGGCTCATGTCATGATATCATGGTTTGTGAGTTGGAGCTCTGCATCGGGCTTTGTGCTGACAGCGCAGAGCCTGGAGTCTGCTTCGAATTCTATGTCTCCTTCTCTCCCTGCTCCTCCCCTGACCTCTCTCTCTCTCTCTCAAAAATTAAGATTAAAAAAAAAAAGATAATAGTACTCTTTAAAAAAAAAAATTCAGCCTTGAATCTGTCTAAAAATTAGATGAGAAAATTTTATCAGGGGATACATGTTCCATGATATCCTACTGCATGCTTAACAAGTGTGAATTCCTTTGCATGGCAGATAGGGCTCTACAGAATGTTGTGATGATTCTGTCACGAATAACTCTGTCCTTTAGTATGGCTGTCACTCTTCAGGCTTTTGTTGTTGTGAGACTTACCTTACAATGAGATTTCTCCTCTCATTTTTATCCAGCTAAATCTTGCTCATTCTTGAAGGCCTGTTTTCAATTTCCAATTCTACTTCCTTTTGAAATAAGATCTTCACTGTGCTTTCTTTATGCATATAACCGTGGACTAATTTCTATCTTCTTTGAGCCACTATGCTATATATTATCCATGCCATTCATTTAGCAGTTATTTATGTCCTGTGTAGTAATGTTTTTCCTGTTTTTGTCTTGTGCGGTTGTATATATCTTAAATTGTTATTTTTGCCTTGCCTCTAAGGCTTTTTTTTTCCACTTTTGATAGCATGAATGGTGTCTTTCCCATTATTGCCTAGCGATTTGCTGCTTTACACATTATATGCTTAGTAAATGTTGGTTGATATATTACTGATTGATGTATTGAAACTTCAGTAATAGTTTTGAATCATTTCGGCAAAAATAGCAGCACTGATCATGTATGTATAGAGCTTAAGTAGTCTTCTGAAAGCTGTAAGATTTATTTAAATCTTTCTGTGTACAGGGTGAAAAGAAGATAAAGACAACAGTACTAACAGCTGCACTTCTGTTATCTGGAATTCCTGCTGAAGTGATAAATCGATCAATGGATACCTATAGTAAAATGGGAGAAGTTTTCACAGATCTCTGTGTCTACTTTTTCACTTTTATCTTTTGTCATGAACTCCTCAATTACTGGGGCTCTGAAGTACCATGAAGCTTGGAGAACACAGAAGGAGAAGCTTATAAAAAAGCAACTTCTCATCTATATTGCAGGGTCTCTAAAAGAGGCAAATCAGTTTACACCTTTATGTCATTCTTTTACTTTATAGGGTTGTAAAATCATTTGATTAGGAATGGAATGGCAGGTTCCCTGATTTAAAAGTGTTAAGTTTGTATTAATACTGATGTGAAGAATATACTACCATGGTCACTAATTGACTTTTCTTGTTTGATTAGAATCCCTAGTCTGTACCTTTCCCTAACTTCTAAGATTTGTAATTCCTCTTTTGGGAGCCGAGCTACTGCTTTTAGGAGAGCAGATGCACACGGTCTCAGCCAGCCCCAAAGGCTGCGACTTGTATTTGTGTTGTTCTGTCCTGAGAAATGGAGCTGTCTTAATAAAATGAAAGAAACTGAATTGTCTAATGTTAAGTCTGCACGTTTTAACTTATAAGAGCTGAATAAGGTAGCCAATTTTATCTTGTTGAGTATCTTAATTTTTACTTCAGCCTAAATATGGAGTAATAGATGAAGTGATTAACATTCATACATGTGAACTTAGAAGGTATTTATGAGGATATTTATTTTAATTTTTATTTATGAAAATTTTTTTATTACCAAACTCAGAATTGGAAATTTTCACTTTTGAGTTTTCATTTTCTACAACTAAGGTTTTAAAGCAAACTAGAACAGCATGATTAGTATATATAAAAATGAAATTTGAAAATTTGACTGCGGTATGCAACCCACTATCATAGATACCCTTTTAACTAACTTGGTAACTGTCATATTTGGAAGGTTATAAAACATTAGGTGTTAATTTTGCTTGTTATCACATTTCCTTAAAGATTTTTGTATGGTCTATTTGATTAATCCTTGTGAAAGGATATATATTAATTAAGAGCATATATATCTTTTTTTTTTTTTTAAGTTTTATTTATTTAAGTAATCACTATATCCAGTGTGGGGCTTGAGCTCATGACTTCAAGATCAAGAGTTGCATGCCCCTCTGACTCATTCAGGCACCGCTAAAAAATACACCTTTTTTTTTTTTTTCATTACTCCCACAGTCTTCATTTTTTGTCATTTTACTTTGAACTAGAATAATAGAGAATATAGTAATTTAAGTGTATCCCCTGACTTAGGATAAGATGATGAGCACATGTACTTCCTGATTCCATAATGAATCTAGAATCAAGAAGATTAAAAAGCATCCTCAGATTTGTCATCTTCCTCCCAATCCCTAGGAAGACACTAGTGGCCTTCAATTGTATGTGTTAACTTCTTTTGTGTCTTTAAAAAAAAAAAAAAAGCCCCATTCAGTCGGTTGACACATGCCAAGCTTTAATAATTATAGATCATTATCAAATTTATTTCAGAGGGAAGAGTTGGCTATAAGATGTCTGTGTCTGTTAGTGCCATTTTTTTTATTCAGCCAGTTGGCATCTCCCTTACTATTTGCTTAAGTTTGTTGAGTAGTGTCAAACAGAAATGGTAGTTTCTTAGTGTTGGGAATCATACAGAATTTTTTACTTCAGAAATTTCAAGGACTCGAAATGTATATGAGTAAAAACTAGATGGAAAAGTGACATCTTCGACCAGATCAGTTGTATAAATGGATGTGTGTCACCACCTTGGTCCTAAAAACAGTAAGAGGGTTATCAGACACTTAGAGCTGGTTAATTAGGTGTGCCTGCTGGCTCAGTCAGAGGAACATGTGACTCATGGTCTTGGGGTTGTGAGTTCAAGTCCCATGTTGGGTGTAGAGATTACTTAAAACTATTACTTACGATACTTAAAAAAATGAACTTAGAATCAAAATCTGTTTGGGAAGCCAGGGCATTTTGTTAAAAGTGATGTATTGGAGACATACTGGACTATAATTACTTATTTTACCTGTCCTAATAGTTAAAAGAATTTTTTCTGGGACATAGAATTGCTTTGAACTTAACGTAAACATATTGTGAACTTAAAAAGGCCATCAGAATTGTTAAATGATTATATTCTCTTAAAGGGGATTTAGAAATGCATTATCTTGAAAAGAGCTCTGGGCTGGGTATCAGATGCATGGGTTCTGGTTCCAGTTTAGATTCCAAAAAGATTAGTGACCTAGGATTAAGTTTGTTTCCTGAGTCTCCGTTTTCTCACTTAAAATCAAGAAATTCAAGTATATGATTTAAAAAATCTGTTCCAGCTGTAACATTAACTTCTGCATGGCCTCATCCAGTTTCATGGCTTCAAATACCCCATTATTAAATGCTTATGACCCCTATCTCTCAGACAACCTCTATTTCTCCCTTGAACTCTACAGTCATGTATCCCCTAATGTGGCCATTACCTCCTGGATGTCTAGTAGGCATCTCCAACAACATGTTACTGTAGCAGATCCACTGATTTCCTCTCCTTCCCCTGCCAAATCTGCTTCCATGCCTTTCTTGTTTCTATAAGTTCACCACGACCCACAGTAATTCTGTTCAAAACCCGAGAGTCCTCTTTTTTTTTAATTTTTATTTTGAGAGAGGAGGGGAGGAGAGAATCCCAAGCAGGTTCCATGTTCGTGCAGAGCCCATCATGGGACTCCATCCAAGTGTGAGATCATGACCTGAGCTGGTATCGAGAGTTGGACACTTAACCGACTGAGCCACCTAGGCACCTCCTGATAGTCCTCTTTATGCCTTCCTTTCCCTCACAGTTCACGTCCACTTTATCAGTTAGTGTTTGGAGAGCTGCCTCAAATACATCCAGGATCTGACCCCTTCTCAGGGTTTCCATGTTTAAGTCACTAGTGGTTTTCTGTTTTTCCTAGACTGAAACCCACACTTGTTACCCACATACAAGCAATGTAGAGTGGCTGGAATACCTGCTGAAACCAAGAGTCGGATGCTTAATGGACTGAGCCACCCAGGTGCACCTAAATATGCGAGTTTAAAGTTTACAGTTCCGGGGTGCTTGGGTGGTTCAGTCGGTCGTGTCTGCTTCTGATCTCACAGTTCATGACTTGGAGCCCCACATCAAGCTCTCTGCTGTCAATGTGGAGCCTGCTTCAGATCCTCTGTCTTCCTCTCTCTGCCCTTCCCCGTGTGTGCTCTCTCTTTAAAATAAAATAAGGGTGGCTGGGTGGCTCAGTCGGTTAAGCACCTGACTCTTGATTTTGGCTCAAGTCATGATCTCAGGTTCGTGGGACTGAGTCCCCCGTTGGGCTCTGCACTGGCAGTGTGGAGACTGCTTGGGATTCTCTGTCTCCCTCTGCTCCTCCTGCACTCGCACTGTCTCTGTCTCTCTCAAAATAAATAAACTTTAAAATAAAATAAAAAGTAAGGTTTGCAGTTCAATGAGTTTTGACAAATGTATACATCCATGCGTCAACAGCCACAGTCACAATCTAGAATTTTTCTGTCATCCTTAGGTATAAGAAAGTAGAAAAGTAAAGAGGCATGTAAACTATGAGAGCCTCTCTCCAACTTTAGCATTACAGCTTTCTGCTAAAACAGTGCTTATGCTAGGTGAGTCATTCTCAACCTTGAGCGTGCTTCAGAATCACTAAAGAAGCTCAAAAATGCACAAGAAGCACTCCAGACCAATTAAATCAGAATTTAGGTATGGTATTCATGCATCCATGTATTTTTTTTTTTTATTAAGATTTTATTTTTAAGTAATCTCTATGCCCAATATGGGCTCCAACTCACAACCTGGAGATCAAGAGCCACATGCTCCACCCAGTGAGCCACCCAGGTGCCCCATTCATGTATTTTTTTAAAACTTCCAAGCTCAGGCGATATTGAGAACCACTATAATCTTACAAATAGATTTTTAGCTTTCATCCTCTTCTCCACCAACTTAACTCCTCAGTCTTCACATCTTACTTCAAAGGTCACATCTTCAGGGATCTCTTTTTGAACCCCTCTCCTTTGCTGTAATCTCTTTCTTATATCTACTTGTGGTTTTAGTTATGTCTGTATCCACTATATTGTAAGCTCCTCGGATCTAGGACATACAGCACGCATAACAATACATACAAATGAATGTATAAATGAATCTGTGAATGGAGATGTTTGTACCATCACTTAGCGCAGGTTAAGGGGGACGGCAGTACAAGTCCTGGGACAACTCGGGGATGACTATGGCGTCTCGGTGGCCCTTGCAGGAAAGACCCTCCCAGGGCCTGCAAAGCCAAGGAGCCTTCCTTCACCTCACGAACTTTCCGAGGCTTGCAGGGAAAACCCGGCAAAGGACGCGTCTTGCGGCGAGGCCGGCGTTGTGCGGCCTCCAGCCGAAAGGAGTCGCTGTGGAGAGATAGCAGCTTCCGGCCCGCTTTTCCCCTTCTCTCTGCCACCGGCGCCAGCACGTCCTGTTTTCGTTGGCTGCTCTCGGATGGCTGCCACCGCTGGAGCTGCTGCTCTCTCTTAGTGCTGCACCTCGCTCGGCTAGCTGAGGGCGGTGCGGCCTCTTCTTTTGTCCGGTTACCCTGCGCATTGTCCCGAAGGGCGCCGCTTTTCCCGCGGCCGGCAGCATGGGCCGGGAGTCACGGTGAGGCGGCGCGCTGAGAGGGCGAGCGGGCGGGCGGTTTCCTTGAAGTGGGGGAAAGAGGCGGGAGTTGAGGTGCCAGCGGGGCCAGGCCTGACCCCGGGCGGCCCCACGTGCGGCCAGCGCTGACCTCGGCCACTAGAGGGGCTGGGGGACCCCGGCCGAGGGAGTGGCTGTATTTGGGGCGGTGACGGCCACGGGGTTCCCAGCACTGCCTTCGCCGGTTCCAGCCCCTGGAGTGGGACCACCCCTCCAGGGCGTCAGTGATTGGGTACCACATCCCGCCATTTCCATGGAGCCCACCGTGATCGCTCTGGCAGTAGTGATCCCAGTTGAATTTCTTGCAATTCGCATTTGCCACGTTTCCTTGGCGCCTGTTGCTGCCTATTTTAGTTCTTTGTGTGGTATTTTCCCAAGTCAGTTGAAAGGAGCTTGGAGACCAATATTTTTACATCACCTACAACATTGTACATGACTAGGCTTTTAGTGGGCTACAGTAATTGTTGCATGGAGATTTGTTTTGCAGATAGATTTCATATTTCTTTGTTACGTGTTTTTCTGTCCTTTTAAAGCTGTGCATTGGGAGGTCTTACTAGAATTAGGATATCTCTTCAAAACTTTAGATTGTTACCTGGTTTGGGACCTTGAGGTTTTTATCTCAGCGATGAGTATTTATTTGCTTTGTATTTAGCAGTTACTAAAAGATCCTTTTTATCTGGGATATAAATAATAAATAATTTATTTTTTGTTAAAATTGTTTAATGTTTATTCATTTTTTGAGAGAGAGAGACAGAGTGCAAGTGGGGGAGGGGCCTAGAGGGAGGGAGACACAGAACTCAAAGCAGGCTCCAGGCTCTGAACTGTCAGCACAGAGCTCAACTGCGTGGCTGGAACTCATGAACTGTGAGATGATGACCTGAACTGAAGTTGGAGGCTTAACTGACTGAGCCACCCAGTTGACCCTTAATAGTTTATTGACATATAATTAACATTCAGGGAAATAGACAAAGCTTAAGGGTAGAGCTTGCTGAAATTTAGCAATCCATAAACTGTGGAAACATCACCCAGATAAAGATAAAGAATATTTCTATATCTGCACAAAATTCCTGGGGCGTCTTTTAAATCTTATTGAAGGCATTGGCTGTTCATTTGGCTACCCAGAGCAGAAACCTGCAAGTGTACTTATTTGATTCATTTTTCTCTCTTAACTGTCTCAACCCAATACGATTCTATATCCTCTCTCCATTCCTGCTATGACTTAATTCAGGCCTAATTATTTAGTGCTCAGACTGCTACACTTGCCTCAAATTGATTATTTTCCTGTGATCTTGCCCTTCTAATAGATTCCTCACACTGCAGCCAGAGTGACACTTCTTAAATAAAGATTATGTCATTCCTCTCTTTTTGTCTGTTTTGGTTCTTTCAAGATGAAGTCACACTCTTCAGCCCGCCTTCAGGGCCCTTCACAATTAAGTCTCTTCCAGCCGTTTAGCCTTCTTCCCTGGCTTGTTTTCTAGGTTAGTTTAGGGACTGATGAAAGGTTCAGAGATGGGAAGATCAAGGTGTTAGAGAAATAAGTGAAGAGCTCAGTTAGCCTGCATATGTAGGTGTCATGAAAGGTTGAAGAAAAGTGGTAGGAGGTAGGTTCTGAAATGGAGTTGGGTCCAGAATGTGGGTGGATTGTAGATTTAGTTTCGAAGTTAAGATTTTAATTGAGAGCCTTTGAAGATTTTAAGTAAGAAATGAGTGTGTATGTTTATAATGTGGTCAGAATTCTGCTTTATGAAGATTACCTTAGCAGCAATGAGTAAAACAGATTTAAGGGAAAGGAGGGTAGAAGCAAGATTTCTAAAGGTCTTCTAAAATGCCCTAACTACATAACTTTGATATGGAGTCATGACAGAACTCTGAGGAGGTGATAAAATTGAAAAGAATCACAGGGGTGAAATTGGTGATATTTGGTGTTTTATTGGTTGTGTAGAATGAGATATTGAAGATAATTGATACTTTGAGCCTACTGACTGAAGGTTGGGATGACAAATGGTTTGGGGAGGGAAAGGCAGTAAGTTTGAGTTTCTAGGGGCACCTGGGTGGCTCAGTCAGTTAAGCGTCCAACTTCAGCTCAGGTCATGATGATCTCATGGTCTGTGGGTTTGAGCCCTGCATCGGGCTCTGTGCTGACAGCTCAGAGCCTGGAGCCTACTTACGATTTTGTGTCTCCCTCTCTCTCTGAGCATCCCCTGCTCATGCTGTCTATCTGTCTGTCTCTCTCAAAAATGAATAAACATTAAAAAATAAGCTTGGGTTTCTGTACATTTAATTTCACGTGCTTAAGGGATAACGAGGTATACTCATTCCCTAGCCATCTTATCCACGTTTATCGCTTTAAGTAGCCTTTGTACACTGATGACTCCCTTGGTGAACCCTGGACTCATATTTTCAACTACCTCCTGTACATCTCCATATGAATGCCTAATATCCTGATTTCCCACTCTCCCCCCACATCTACTCCTCCTCAAGCTTCCTATCTTAATACGCAGCAACTTTGTCTTTCTCCTTGGTCCACGCAAGTATCTCAGCAACACTCGTGACTTCTCCCTTGCTGTCCCACTTGACATTGAATTAGTCCTTAAATACAATCAGCTCTAGCTCCACGATATCTACATTTTGACCCTTCCTATGGCAACTCTGAACCTGACATTCTGATCCATGCCACTACTCTCTTACTTCAGTGATTGCTATAGCATTCTACCTGTTTTCCTTGCTTCTGCACTTGGCTTCCTTCAGTTTGTTCTCCCCTCAGCAGCCAGATTTTTTTTTTTTTTAAGTTTATTTATTTTGAGAGGGCATGCACATATGCATTCGTTGGGGAGGGGCAGAGAGAGAGGGAGAGAGCATCCTAAGCAGTCTCTGTGGTATTGGTGCAGAGCCTGATGTGGGGGCTCTAACCCAGGAATCATGAAGTCATGACCTGAGCTGAAATCAAGAGTCGGATGCTTAGCCAACTGAGCCACCCAGGTACCTCCAGACTAATGCTTTAAAAACTGAGGTAACGTTGCTCCTGTGCTTAAAATTTTCCAGTAACCTCAACTTACTCAGATCTATAAGGCTCTACAAATCTGTGCATGTTTGGCTGCGCTATGGTATCTCTGACCTCGTTTCATGGTACTCTTTCTTGGTCATTCAGCCCTAGCCACATCTGCCTTCCTTGCTGTTCCTTGGACACACCAGTCAAGCTTTGTCTTCAGGGTCTTTGCACTTGTGGTGCCTGAAAAGTTTCTCCCCGATATATCTACACGGTTCTTTTTACTTTTCTCAAACTTCTGAAATGTCTCTTAGCACATTTTTCTCTAGTCACCTAGTGTAAAATAGCAAATCTCCTACCTCCCATCCTCTCTCTTTCATCTACTCTAATCTGTTTTTCTCCATAGTACCACGTGATGGTGATGTATTGTTTATTTTTTTCTTTACTTAACTGGTCATCTTTTTTTTTTTTTTTTTTTTTTTTTTTTTTTTACCAGAATGCAAGTTGCTTGGGACCCAGAGGCAGGAGTTTGATCTGTTCTTTTTACTGTCCTTGTTTCCCTTTTAAGATAGTTTTTTTTTTTTTCCCTCTCTACATGGACTATAAATGAAGGAATCATTACTTCCCTCTGATTTTAAGAATTGTAGGGGTTCCTGGCTGGCTCAGTGAGAAGAGCATGTGACTCTTGATCTCAGGGTTGTGATTTCAAGCCCCATGTTGGTTGTGGAGATTACTTAAATAAATAAACTTAAAAAAAAAGAGTTTATGTGTACAAAGTCCTTTCATTGTTGGGGCGCCTGAGTGGCTCAGTCAGTTGAGCGTCCGACTTTGGCTCAGGTCATGATCTCGCGGTCTGTGAGTTCGAGCCCCGTGTTGGGCTCTTTGCTGACAGCTCGGAGCCTGGAACCAGCTTCGGATTCTGTGTCTCCCTCTCTCTCTGCCCCTCCCCCACTCATGCTCTGTCTCTCTCTCTCTCTGTCAAAAATAAATAAACATTAAAAAAAAAATAATAAAGTCCTTTCATGGTTTAATTTGTGTGCTGAGATATTTTGGGAAAATGTGATTAAATAAAATATCATACAAGCTAGCTGCGTTTCCTAAACTTAATCTTGACCTTACTTTCTAGCCATTATCGGAAGCGGTCAGCATCAAGGGGGCGATCTGGAAGTCGATCTAGAAGTCGCTCACCTGACAAAAGAAGTAAACGTGGAGATGACAGGCGGTCTAGAAGCAGAGATAGAGATAGAAGGAGAGAGAGGTCTCGTAGCAGGGATAAAAGAAGATCTCGGTCAAGAGACCGGAAGCGCCTGAGGTAAGAATTTAAAGATTCGTGATAAATTGGTCTCTGTCAGCTAAATTCAGCTTCTTCAAAAGTGTGACTTGGACTGGATTTTAGTGGCCCCTTTATAGGCACTCTGTTTTAACTCCAGCTTGTTTGATTAGGTCAAGAAGTGATTTGCCTGGAACAAAGACTTTCAAACAGTATTTTAAGTTTGGAAACGTTTGGCTCTATTTCCTGTAATCCAAAGAAAACCAAATAAATAAAAATTAAGAAAGGGTGGGCAGTGTCCAGCTGGGCTTAGTGGGTAGAGCATACAATTCTTGATTGCTGGTTTATGAGTTTTACCCTTATGTTGGGTGTGGAGCCTACTTAAAAACCAAAACCAAAACCAAAACCAAACCAAAGAGAACCTTCAGAGCCCCCTGAGGGAGGTTTTAAAAGCCAGTAAAAGATAAGGTAATATGCTGTCAAGGGGGTTCTGTTCTAATTCTGTCCCAAGAACGCTGACCACTATGTTCAGAGCAGCCACTAAAGCTGATAGGAGAAGGAAAAAGGACAGAGCTACCCAAGCCCTACTTGCTGTTTGTCACTTTAAAAAATTTAAGGATTTGTATTTTCAAGTAATCCCTACACCCATTGTGGGGCTCAAACTTACCCAAAATTATGAGTTGATTGCTCTACTGACTGAGCCATCCAGGCGCTCCCATTTGACACAATTTTTAAAAACCATTTTAGATTTAAACAAAAGAACACCCTAATTTTTATTTTACGTGCTTGCATTTTCCTAGGCACGAATCAAGCAGCTATAACCTTCCTAGAGGTGAAAGACATTGTCTTTAAATAAAAATCTTCACCACACCAAAAAAATATTTCTGATAAGTTTTTTATTAAAATAGGAAAGAAGACAGGGTTGTATAGGTGTTATGAACTAATCACAGAAAAAAAAACCTATTTTTTTCCAAACATTAGAAGGAGAACTAGCAAAGGTAGTCAGGGAGAATATTCATCTTTTAGAATGCATATAGTGCAATTTCTTCAGTTTTGTATTATGTGGTCCCAGGAACAGTTTCATATAATTCAGTCAAGTATGTGTTAAGTGAAATTGATTACTTAAGATAATGTCTTTAACTTTTGAGAGTGAATCACGAGGTTTTAGGGGCATCTGGGTGGCTCCGTCAGTTAAGCGTCCAACTTTGGCTCGGGTCATGATTTCACAGTTCATGAGTTTGAACCCTGCATAGGGCTCTCTGCTGTCAGTGCCGAGCCCGCTTTGGATCCTCTGTCTCCCTCTCTCTCTGCCCCTCCCTGACTTGTGCTTTTTTTTCTTGCTCTTTCAAAAATAAATAAACTTAAAATAAAAACAAGAATCATGAGGTTTTAGAGCAAGAAGGATTTTGAGATTATGTAAGTAAAGTCTCCATATCATATAGATAAGGAAACTGAGCCACAGAGTTGATCTGCCATATGTCATGTGACTGCCAGCTGTAGAATAGAAATTTTTGTTTCCTACTCTTCATGTCTGTGATCTTCCCATAGCCCCATTGTGCCTACCCTTATACTTAGGTTTTGGCTGATTTGGGGTTTTAGATTTTCTACTATAGGCTGTAGATTTCAAAAAGCTATTATTACAGATTTGCTATGTTTTTCAACAAATATCATTTTGGAATTAGTATCAGTTTTTTGTTGACCATTTGTAAGAATTGGCTTTACTTGTTGCCTGTTTATTTACTAAAGTTTACTTATTTATTTTGAGAAAGAGAACCAGCAGGGGAGGGGAATGGAGAAAGAATTGAAAGCAGGCTCCATGCTGTCATGCTGTCAGTGCAGAGCCCATTGAGGGACTTGAACTCATTAATCCAGATACCATGACCTGAGCCCAAACCAAGAGTCAGACCCTTAACAAACTGAGCTACCTAGGCGCCCCACTTGTTCCCTATCTATCTATTTATTTTTAAAATTTATTTATTTTGAGAGAGAGAAAGAGAGAGCTGGGGAGGGGAAGAGAGAGAGGGAGAGAGAATCCTAAGCACGCTACACACTGTCAGTGCAGAATCTGATGCAGGGCTTGAACTCACCAACTGTGAGATGACCTGAGCCAAAACCAAGAGGCAGACGCTTAACCAACTGAACCACCTAGGTGCCCCAGTTGTTCCCTATTTATATCTGATTTGATGGTTAATTGAAATCTCAGCCTTTAGTAATGGTAATAATTAAGAAGCTCTTTCAACATGGCACAGAAACATTTTCTGAAAGAATCTCTAATTGGTCATAGAATGAATGGAAAGTGTCCTTTCAGGCGTTCCAGAAGTAGAGAGAGAGATCGAAGTCGAGAGCGAAGAAGATCTCGAAGTCGAGACAGGAGACGCTCCAGGAGTAGAAGCCGAGGCCGGCGATCCAGATCCTCAAGTCCTGGCAATAAAAGCAAGAAAGCTGAGAATAGGTAATGTTATCATTGGACTGTATCTGTCTTGCAGGTTGGGAACTGACTCTTCACTATTCCTTTTCTCTCTTTCTCTTTTTTTTTTCCCACTGATTTTGGCTTCTATGATGAACTGTTGGTTGAATTTTAATAGGTTATAAAGCTTGTAAATTATTGGAAAATACTAGATTCGATTAGTTTTAACACTCAATACATTGTTCTCTTTAGTATCTACTTTTAATAGTCAGGAATATATTATATAAACATCTTCCTAGGAACTCTGTTTTTCTTTTGAGGTATGTTTTTAACATTTTTAACATTGATTTGACAGATAACTTTTTTTTTAACGTTTATTTTTGAGACAGAGAGAGAGCGGAAGCAGAACGGGGGAAGAGAGAGTGGGAGAGAGAGAATCTTAAGCAGGCTCTGTGCTAACAGCTCAGGACCGGATATGGGGCTCAAACTCATGAACCTTGAGATTGTGACCTGAGCTGAAATCGAGAGTCAGATGGTTAACTGACTGAGCCACCCAAGCATCCCATTTGACGGTTTTTAAATCATGACATGTATTACTGAATTGCTGTTCAGGATGGGTGTGAACTTTGCTTGTGTTAAGTTAAATATACATGTTTCCTTAAGATGCCAGTACCATTCAATTTTGAGTTATTGGTTATGTCTTTTAGACATAATATGTTTACTTTTTTATCTGTGTCATTTATGTTTATTCTTTATATTTCTCTTGTCAATGGTTCATTCTTTTCCTGTTTGTAAAAGTGGTGTCAAAGGATAGTCAATACATGAATTTGTGTCTGTTTTCTGTACCTTCTTCATATTAGTCGTGAGGATTTTTTTCCTGTCATTAATTTTGTTATTTTTATTTTACTGAGGTCCATATAATAATGCCCATTAGGACTATTTTAAGTTAAAATATAAATTCAGAAAAGTGAATGAAGTATAAATATGCAGTTTATTAAGTAATTATAAAGCAATACTCATGTAAACACCACCAAGGTTTAGAAATACAACATTGTCAGTATCTCCAGAAGCCATCCATGTCTGTTCTCTAACCTAGCTCTTTACTACCCTAGATAAAACCATTCCTGACTTTTGTACTAGTAACTTCTTTCTATTTATTTATCATCTGTGTTTGGATCTGGAAAAAGAATAGTTTAGATTTTTATGTTTTTTAACTTTACCTGAATAAATCACATATTCTTTTGTATCTGTGTTGGTGATTGTTTGAGACTCATCTGTGTTACATATAACAGTAGGTCGTTTTCATTGCTGAATACTATTCTGCGGCATAAATATACCACTATATATCCATTTTACTGAGGTATGTGTTTGGGTTGTTTTAACTTTTAGGTGCTTGTGAATGTTTTTTTTTTTTGAAGTTTATTACATTTATTTTGGGGAGAGAGAGAGAGAAAGAGAGCAAGTGAGGGAGGGGTGGAGAGAGAGGGAGACAGAAAGAATCTGAAGCAGGCTCCAGGCTCTAAGCTGTCAGCACAGAGCCCGATCTGGGGCTCGAACTTGTGAACTGTGAGATCATGACCTGAGCCGAAGTTAGATGCTCAACTGACTGAACCACCCAGGTGCCCTGTGAACATTTGTATGTATGTTTCCTAGTGTACATGTGCATGAGTTTCCCTAGTCTGTATATACGAATGAAATTACATGGCCATAGAATTAACATAGCTTCAAAAAAAAAAAAAAAAAAATTAACATACCTTCATTTTTACTAGGTGATCCCACATGCTTTCCAGAGGGGTTATACTAATTCTACTCCCACAAACATTATGATAATTGTGTTGTCTCATACCCTTCCTAGTATTTGGTATTGTCAGTCCTTCTAATTTTTGTTAACTGGTTAGATATGTTATACCAATATCATTGTGGTTTTAATTTGTATTTCTCTGACTACCAGTGAGGTTGAACATCTTTTCATATGCTTGCTTGTCATTTGAATTTCTTCTTTTCTGAAGTATGTTAAAAATCTTTTTGCTTATTTTCTTGTTGGGTTGTTTCTTTAAAAATTGATTCATAGGAGGTTTTTGTCGTTATTTTTAAATATCCTGGATGGTTGTTTACTGTCATTTTTATAAATGGCAAATATATTCTCTTAGTCTGTAGTTTGTCTTTTCACTCTGCAATGATACTTTTGATGAACAGAGACTTAAGAAAGAAGAAACATTTCTCGATTCATTTTGTGTATTGAGAAGAATGTAGATATTAAAACCTGACAAGGGCAGTGTGAGAAAATTATAGGCTATACTCATTCTAAACATAAAGATTATATCAAATCCAACCATATGTAAAAAAAAATAATTATGACTTAGTTGGATTTATTCCAGAAATGGAAGATTAGTTTAACATTAGAAAATTTATCATTGTAATACTTTATATTAGTAAGAGCCAAAGTGAAAATTCTTAGTTATTTAAGTAGATTCAGAAAAGTGTTTTTTGTGTTTTCTTAAAATTTTTTAAAAAATCTTTTTTTTTTTAGTTTACATCCACATTAGCATATAGTGCAGCATTGCTTTTAGGAGTAGATTCCTTAATGCCCCTTACCCATTTAGCCCATCCCCTCTCCCATAGCCCCTCCAGTAACCTTTTGTTTGTTCTCCATATTTAAGAGTCTCTTATGTTTTTGCCCCTTATGTTCATCTAAAGTCCTCATATGAGTGAAGTCATATGATAGTTGTCTTTCTCTAATTTCGCTTAGCATAATACCCTCTAGTTCCATCCACGTAGTTGCAAATGGCAAGATTTCATTCTTTTTGATTGCCGAGTAATACTCCATTGTATAGATATACCACATCTTCTTTATCCATTCATCCATCCATGGACATTTGGGATCTTTCCATACTTTGGCTATTGTCGATAGTGCTGCTATAAACCTTGGGGTGCATGTGCCCCTTCGAAACAGCATACCTGTATCTCTTGGATACATACCTAGTAGTGCAATTGCTAGGTTGTAGCATAGTTCTAATTTTAATTTTTTGAGGAAACTCCATACTGTTTTCCAGAGTGGCTGCATCGGCTTGCATTGCCACCAACAATGCAAAGAGATCCTCTTTCTCCTCATCCTCGCCAACATCTGTTGTTGCCTGAGTTGTTGATGTTAGCCATTCTGACAGGTGTGAGGTGGTATCTCATTGTGGTTTTGATTTGTATTTCAAAATGATGAGTGATGTTGAGCATTTTTTCACGTGTCGGTTGGCCATCTGGATGTCTTCTTTGGAGAAGTGTCTATTCATGTCTTTTGCCCATTTCTTCACTCGATTATTTGTTTTTTGGGTGTTGAGTTTGAGAAGTTCTTTACGGATGTTGGATACTAACCCTTTATCTAATAATGTTGTTTGCAAATATCTTTTCCCATTCCGTCAGTTGCTTTTTCGTTTTGCTGGTTGTTTCCTTTGTGGTGTAGGAGCTTTTTATTTTGATGAGGTCCCAATAGTTCATGTTTGCTTTTGTTTCCCTTGCCTCCAGAGATGTGTTGAGTAAGAAGTTGCTGAGGCCGAGGTCAAAGAGGTTTTTGCCTGCTTTCTCCTCGAGGATTTTGATGGCTTCCTGCCTTACATTTAGTTCTTTAATCCATTTTGAGTTTATTTTTGTGTATGGTGTAAGGAAATGGCCCAGGTTCATTTTTCTGCATGTCGCTGTCCAGTTTTCCCAGCACCACTTGCTGAAGAGACTGTCTTTATTCCATTGGATATTCTTTCCTGCTTTGTCAAAGATGAGTTGGCCATACGTTTGTGGGTCCATTTCTGGGTTCTCTATTCTGTTCCATTGATCTGAGGGTCTGTTTTTGTGCCAGTACCATACTGTCTTGATGATTACAGCTTTCTAATACAGCCTAAAGTCCAGGACTGTGATGCCTCCTGCTTTAGTTTTCTTTTCGAAGATTGTTTTTGCTATTTGGGGTCTTTTCTGGTTCTTAGCATACATGGATAGAAAAGTATTTGACAAACTGATTGAAAAATTAGAAATGCAATGGCATAAACAATCTTTTTTTTTTTTTAATTTTTATTATTTTTGAGAGACAGAGAGACAGAACATGAATGGGGAGGAACAGAGAGAGAGGGAGACACAGAATCCAAAGCAGGCTCCAGGCTCTGTGCTATCAGCACAAACTGTGAGATCATGACCTTAGGCAAAGTTGAATGCTCAACCAACTGAGCCACCCAGCTGCCCCTCTAATGTACTTTTTTTTTACTTTTTTTTTTTTTTAACGTTTATTTATTTTTGAGACAGAGAGAGACAGAGCGTAACAGGGGAGGGTCAGAGAGAGGGAGACACAGAATCTGAAACAGGCTCCAGGCTCTGAGCTGTCAGCACAGAGCCCGACGCGGGGCTCGAACTCACTGACCGCAAAATCATGACCTGAGCTGAAGTCGGCCGCTTAACCAACTGAGCCACCCAGGCGCCTCTAATGTACTTTTAAAAGCACCAATTATAAGGGGTGTAAAAGTAGACTGAAATGATTGCATTAAAATAAGAAATTTTATTCATTAAAAGATATCATACATAGGGGAAAATGCACGTCTATTGGGGTTTTAAACATTATTACATACCAAATTATCTTGTAGAATATTAATGTTTTGGTATATTTCTCTGTGTGTCAAATTTTACCTCCTATTTAAATTTTGTAATTATTTTTATGTGATATGTCCAATTTTTCTTGGGCAAATTGCCAAATACTTAATAATTAATGATATTTGTTGCTACTTATAGGGTTAAGTTTTCATTATATTTCCGGGATGTTTATTAACGTAATATGAATGTGAAATTGACTCTCAGAAGTTTCTTACTTAAAATGTAAAATGGAGGTCAGGGCACCTGGGTGGCTCAGTCATTTAAGCATCTGACTCTTGATTTCAGCTGAGGTCATGATCTCGTGGTTCGGTTCGTGGGTTTGAGCCCTGCATCAGGCTCCATGCTTTCGGTGTGGATCCTGCTTGGGATTCTCTCTTCCTCTCTCTCTGCTCCTCCCACACTCATGCTGCCTCTGTCTCTCTCAAAATAAATAAATAAACTTTAAAAAAAAAAGTAAAATGCAGGTCTTTACAAATATTTTAAGGGGTGTGTGGGTGGCTCAGTTCGGTTGAGCGTCCGACTTCAGCTCAGGTCGTGATGTTGCAGTTTGTCAGTTCGAGCCCCGCATTGGGCTTTGTGCTGACAGCTCAGCGCGTGGAGCCTGCTTTAGATTCTGTGTCTTCCTCTCTTTCTGACCCTCCCCTGCTCACACTCTGTCTCTGTCTCTCCCAAAAATAAAAATTTTAAAAAACTAAAAAAAAAAATTTTAAATGTGAATGTTTCTGAACACAAATAGATGATGTTTCTTTTTTTCTTTTTTTTGTAGGTCTAGGTCCAAAGAGAAAACAGATAGTGGGGAAAGTTCTAAAGAGAAGAAAAAAGACAAAGATGACAAGGAGGATGAAAAAGAAAAAGATGCTGGTGTATGTTTACTAACAAATAATTGTATAATATCAAGCTTGTTTCTGTAATCACAGATTGTTTTTTTTATTGCTATGTATTTTGAACTTTTAAAAATATTATTTATTCATTTATAAATGTTTATTTTTGAGAGCTAGAGAGAACACGAACAAGGAAGGGGCATAGAGAAAGGGAGAAACAGAATCCAAAGCAGGCTCCAGGTCCTGAGCTGTTAGTATAGAGCCTGATACGGGGCTTGAACTCACAACTGCCATACCATGACCTGAGGTGAAATCAAGAGTTGGTCGTTTAACTGACTGAGCCACCCAGGTGTCCCTGGATAAAGCCTTTACAAAGGCTGTTTCTAGGAAACTTAAACATAAAGGCTAAAACACAAAAGCTGGTTGTTTTTTTGTTTTTAAATATATTTTTAATGTTTTTTGTTTCTTTTGTGGGGTGGGCAGAGGGACATAGAGAGAGAATGAGTAGAGAATCCCGAACACTCTCTGCATTGTCAGCATGGAGCCTGATGCATGGCTGGATCTCTTGAACCTGTGAAATCATTACCTGAGCCAAAATCAGGAGTTGGACACTTAACCAACTGAGTCACCCAGGTGCCCCCTACGACCAAAGCTTTTTAATCATGTTGATACATAGCTTTCCCTTACTCATTAATTTCTAATAGAAAATTTCTTTTTCATGGTGGCAGTTTAAGAGGAGTTTAGAGGATTTGAAGTTGACAATAACTGATAACTAGGGAATTTTGCGTGTTTATTTATCTAGTTTCTAGTTGAGGAAGAAAGTGAATTTCTGTGTATTTTGCTGTAATGAAAAAGAGATTAGATTATGGTTTTTGAAGTCTGTCTGCTTTCTTAGTTGAAGATGCTTTTTCTTATGAATTCATTTTGCTGGTGTATTTGTGGATATGTTTAAAAGATGTGTGATCTAAATCTTTTCTAAACTAAGGAGTTTGTAAATACATGTTTTTCCGTTTCCTTTTTTATACTTTGAAAAAGTTATTTGGAATATTGCTGAAATAAAGTTGTTAATCTTTGTTTCCTTCTCTCACTGTCTCTCTTGTTCCCCACCCCCCCCAAGAACTTTGATCAGAATAAGCTGGAAGAAGAAATGAGGAAGCGAAAAGAACGAGTAGAAAAATGGCGAGAGGAGCAACGTAAAAAGGCCATGGAAAACATAGGGGAACTGAAAAAGGAAATTGAAGAGATGAAACAAGGGAAAAAATGGAGTTTAGAAGATGATGATGGTATATTCATTTGGTACACTAATAGTCTATATAACAATTCATGTAGAATATTCTAGAAATATGAATAATACTTCATAGTGGAAATTTTTAGGCATTTTTTCTCTTATGGAAAAACGTACCATTTTCACCTTTTTTTAAATGTACAATTCCATGGCATTAAGTACATTCATGGTGTCGTGTATCATCCATCATCACCAGCCATTTCCAGAATGTTTTCATCATCCCAAACAGAAACTCTGTGCCCACAAAGATTAATTCCTCATCCTGCCCTACCCTCCACCTACTTACCCCCCAAAATATCTATTCTATGAATTTGCCTTTTGTAGGTACCTCACATAAATGCAGTCATACGGTCTTTGCCCTTTTGTGTCTGGCTTATTTGACTCAACATAATGTCCTCAGGGTTCTTCCATGTTGTACCATGTGTCAAAATTTCATTCCTTTTTTATGGCTGAATGATATTCTATTGTATGTGTATACTGCGTTTTGTTTACCTATTGGTCTATTGGATATGTAGGTTGTTTACACCTTTTGACTGTTGTGAATAAAGCTGCTGCAAGTATTGGTATGCAAATATACATTTGAATCCCTGCTTTTAGTTTTTTAGTTAATATACCTAGGAGTGGAATTGCTGGGTTCATATTGAGATATTAAATCTATCTAATGATATTTATGTTAAAATGTAACGTGTAGGGTAGTGTTCAGTAAGGATCACTGATTTTACTTCATTTTTGTTATTTTTTTATTAAAAAAAATTTTTTTTAATGTTTATTTTTGAGAGAGCGAGAGACAGAGTGTGAGTGAGGGACGGTCAGAGAGAGAGGGGGAGACAGAGTCCGAAGCAGGCTCCAGTCTCAGCGGTCAGCACAGAGCCTGACACAGGGCTCGAACTCACAAACCGTGAGCCGAAGTCAGACACTTAATTTACTGAGCCACCCAGGCGCCCCTCACTCGTTTTAGTTGAGAGTGGAGAGTTGAGTTCTTATGGGCACAGTCAGTAAATAGCTCTTTAATTTTTTTATTACAAATAAGAATATTAGTAATGAAGGTAAGTTAAAGGCATGTTTTCAGGTCCCTTCTGATTTTTCATAACTTACAAGAGAACTATTTCCCTGGCGTATATGATTTTTACTTTTAGATTTTAGTGAAGTAGAACAGTGTGAAATTTTATAGGGAAATGGAGTTTTGCTCTATTTTTCTGTGAAAATTCTGGTGAATTTTTCATCTTATATGAAAGTTTCACAGAGTGGTTTAAATAGATGAAGAGAATGTATTTTTAAGGGGTGATGATATCTTTGATATGTGAAAAAAAGATTATCTTGAATTGAAAATGTGCGATTTTTTTTTTGTGATTTAAAAAAAGGTAATTGAAAGAAATGTACTATTTAACAGAAAGTTTTTAGTCCTCTTTTCAATGTATCATGTGATTTATATCATTATGTAAAATTGATGCATGCTTGCTAAGTGTAATAACTTGTTAAGTTTGAGTATTTGAACTGCTTTGTGCCTGGGTTGGTTGGAAAGGAGGGTGTGAGGGAAGAGGTCACGGTGAGAGGCGTTCTGATTATGAAGTATTTCCTTTTGAAACATATGTACAAAAGAGTGATTCTGCTCTTTTAGATGATGAAGATGATCCTGCAGAAGCTGAAAAGGAAGGAAATGAAATGGAGGGTGAGGAGTTAGATCCATTAGATGCTTACATGGAAGAAGTGAAAGAGGAAGTAAAAAAGTTTAATATGCGAAGTGTGAAGGGTGGTGGAGGGAATGAAAAGGTATGCCATTTTCTCTTATTTTTTATAGATTTTTCCAGTATTCCTAATTGGATAACGAATTCTTGTCACATTGACCTACCACTGACTTGCCTGAGTTTATAAATTTGATTCCTCCCTCTCTCAGAAATGCTAGTGCTTTTTCTCAGTCCCACAGATACTAGGGAATTTTAGCTGTAAGCGTTCTTTCAAAAAGTTGCTCTTACTGCCACCATCTGTATTTAGTGTCTTTCCTTACTGCTGACTTCTCATTAGGTCCTCTCCAGACTTCATTGGCACTTTCAGCTTTCATATTCCTGATCCCCTTTACTAGTGTATTTTTTCTTCTTTTTAATAGCATTTGTTGTCTTTTGGCAAATTATCTGATTGAGTTTTTACTGTGTTTATTGTTTCTCTCTTATAAAATGAGAGCTCTCTAATGGTAGTGACCTTTACCTGCTTTATTGATTTATCCTAAGCTCTTTCAACAGTGTCTGGCTTGTCCAATGAGTAAAAAGTACCATTTAGTAGTATTTTTAAGTGAATTATTACATTTTTATATGTTCTATAACATTATATATTACATAAAATGATATAAAATTACATTATACAGTATTATATAAAATATATAGTAAACTTTATATTATATAATCCAGTTAATGTTACATTTTAAAGTTTAAACAAATTCATTAGGAGAAAGCAGACTCCTTTTGTCATTTGAATTATAAATTGTGATAGTTATCATTGTGCTTCATTTGCATACAATTTCTTCTCAATTTTATAACATACTTTATATTCCTTTTTTATTTTAGAAGTCTGGGCCAACAGTCACAAAAGTTGTCACTGTAGTGACAACCAAAAAAGCAGTGGTAGATTCTGATAAGAAGAAAGGTGAGCTAATGGAGAATGACCAGGATGCCATGGAGGTAATTCTTCGTTAATTTTGACTTTGTTCATTATACTATCCTAGAAGTGTTTATTTGGTGGAGATGTCTGTTTAGTTCTAGAAACTACTGTTAGGAGGAGTTCTTGCTTTTCTCAGCAGTGCTGTTGCTGAATGAATATCCAGTCTGTAGAACATTTTGACATCTTTGACTTTTTTCTGCATGCCCACTTGTTGATTTCCCCTTTGCCCCTCATCACTGACCTCAGACATATAAGGCAAGAGAAGAAATAAAGTGATAGAATGAATTAAATTCTTCTATTAACACATTGTAAAGATTTGTGTAGAGAGAACTATATCAAAACTTCCTTAAAGCCTTATTAGAATTGTTTTGTTATTTTAGCTTTATATTGTCATTATAACTTTCTGTAAGGGCAACGAAAAAAGAAACTAAGTTGAAAAATTCAGAATGTGAAAAAGTAAAAGCCAAGGAATATTTTCTAGGAGAGGAGGATTTTAAAAGCTAGGAATAGTGTTTTCCATAAGGAGAAAATAATAAAGGATTTAACTTTTTCCTTATTATTTTTTTTTTAATTATAGTATTCTTCAGAGGAGGAAGAAGTTGATCTTCAGACGGCCCTTACAGGCTACCAGACAAAACAGAGGAAACTTCTAGAACCAGTGGATCATGGAAAAATTGAATATGAACCATTCAGAAAAAACTTTTATGTTGAAGTTCCAGAATTAGCAAAAATGTCTCAAGAGGGTAAAATTCTTTTATTCATTTATTGATTATTGAACAGAGGAGGATATGCTTCGCTTTGCCTAGGAGGAATGTGTGGGTAGGTTGTAAGTTGGTGCATGAGTAGGAGGAGTTTTCATGGCTTACCTGGAGAAGTGAGAGAAGAAAAAAGAAGGCAAGAAGTCATTCTAGTGAGTATGAACGTCATCTGCAAAGATTCAGAGCAGTGAGGAATCAGTGTAGTTTTGGAAGTATTTTTAAAAATGAGCAAAAATTAGTTTGGGTCATGTAGTTGAGATTTTTTGGGTTGAGAATACTCTTTATGTGAAGTTAGCAAATAAAGTATTGTTAGCCTTTCCCTTTCTGGGATTTGAGGGTTGGGAACCAGTGTGAATCTGTGTAATTATTGGTAGAATAAGGATAATCTAGGCAACTCTTGCTTGGAGAACAAGTGTTTGTATTACCTGTCAATCATTGTTCTTTTATTGATGTTTCAGTGTAAGACATAATAAAAGACAGATTATAGAAATGGGGTATTTCTTTTAGTCCCCTATTAGGTCACAGCAGTAATTGTATTAAGTGTCCTATAGATTTTGTGTGGAATTATCTTTAGTAGTACAAAAAAAAGATTTTTTAAAAAACTTTTCTCTTCTACTTTTTCAACTTTTTTTTCAATTTTGAGAGACAGAGTGTGAGCAGGGGAAGGGCAGAGAGAGAGGGAGAAACAGAATCTGAAGCAGGCTCCAGCTTCTGAGCTGTCAGCACAGCGCTCAATGCAGGGTTCGAACCCATGAACAGTGAGATCATGAGATCATGACCTGTGCTGAAGTCAGATGCTTAACCGACTGAGCTACCCAGGTGCCCTTCTTTTCTTTTCTTTTTTTATGTTACTTATTTTTGAGAGAGAGACAGAGCTTGAGTAGGGGAGGGGCAGAGGGAGAGGGCATTCACAGAATCTGAAGCAGGCTCTAGGCTCTGATCTGTCAACACAAAGCCTAATGTGGGGCTCGAACTCACAAGCCGTGAGACCATGACCTGAGCTGAAGTTGGACATTTAACTGACTGAGCCACCCAGGTGCCCCTGAAGATTTTTTTTTTTTTAGGTTTCTTTATTTTGAGAGAGAGAGTATGCAGGAGGGGCAGAGAGAGAGAGGGAGAGAGAATTCCAAGGAGGCTCTGGACCGTCAGTACACAGAGCCCAATGTGGGGCTCGAACTCATGAACTGTGAGATCGTGACTGAGGTGAAATCAAGAGTTGGATGCTTAACTGACTGAGCCACCCAGGTGCCCCAAGAATTGAAGATTCTTAGTTTTACCATGCTTGATTGAAAAGTAGAAGGCATTAATGAAACAATATTTAATAGCTTTTAATCTGGATTTTGTTTTGTAGAGGTAAATGTTTTTCGGTTGGAAATGGAAGGCATTACTGTCAAGGGAAAAGGTTGCCCCAAACCAATTAAATCTTGGGTCCAGTGTGGAATTTCCATGAAGATCCTAAATTCTCTCAAAAAGTGAGTAGTTAGTGATTCTCTACATTTTTCAGTGTCTTCCTATTCAGAATGGCTCTTTTACCCAATTAATTCCATTGGTTACATTTTTACTCTAATAGAAAAATTTACTATTTTTTTCTTAAACACCTGAGTGTTTTCAGATATATTTACATATCATAAACCTTACTTTTTGTACAGTTCAATGATTTTTAGTATATTTATGGAGTTAGGCAGTCATTACCATAATTTAATTTTAGAACATATTCATTATCCTAAAAAGAGACCTGTATCCCTTAGTAGTCATTCTTCTCCCTTCTTTCTCCTAGGCATCCACTAATTTACTGTGTCTACAGATTTGTCTCTTCTAGACGTTTCCTATAAGTGGGATCGTACTAACATAGTCTTTTGTGATTCACTTCTTTCACTTAACATAATATTTTCAGTGCTCATTCATGACGTAGAATGCCTCAATCCTTCATTCCCTTTTGACAAATAATATTCGTTGTACAGCTATTCTACGTTTTGGAAAACCTTACTATGGGACTTGGAGAGACCCAGAGATGCCAGTTCTTACCTTGTCTTTCTTTGGTTTGCTTTTTAAGGCATGGCTATGAAAAACCCACGCCAATCCAGACCCAGGCGATTCCTGCTATAATGTCTGGACGAGATTTGATTGGTATTGCCAAGACAGGAAGCGGAAAGACCATTGCTTTTCTGTTGCCCATGTTTAGACACATCATGGATCAGAGGTCATTAGAAGAAGGAGAGGGGCCAATAGGTACAATTCCTTTCATTAAACTATTTATTCAGGTAACGACTTTGTTGTCAGTTAATCAGAAAGACCTGTTATTTTATAATGTTCTATTATAACAATAAAGATGTCTTTATGTACATTTCCTTTATAAATTTGGCACTTTGGGGCTGATTTCCCCTTACCAGCAGGTGGAGTGAGAATCTTCAGAGCTCTGGAGTGACACCTCAGAAGTACAAAAACAGCCTCTCCTGGCACAGCTCAATTTTTAAACTCTGACTCGGCAGGTAGACTCCTCGTGCATCTATCTGTTTATTTATATTGAGGTTTGTGCTTAGTGAGTGTCAGTGGATCTATAAACTCAACATAGAAGATTGTAAGGAAATATATTTTCCATTTTTTGTTTTTCGCCTTAAAAGGCTATATATATAGTGCCAGCATCTCCTTCAGGATTAGGTCTTCAGGTTCATTTGTTGATTCATTTGACAGAGATCTGTTTTGCAAGTGTGAGTAGGGTTTTGAAAATTTGCTCAACTCCTCTCTTGGAAACAGGGGGCACAATATATTCCTACTCTTTCTGTGCCCTTCACACCAAGGTTGTTTCCGGAAGCCTCGGTATGGCTCTGCAGCACAGTGAGTCGCTTGATTATCTTTGCTCTGTGATTTGCAGTTGAGAATGATTTGCGTTCTTTTCACCCCAGTATTTTCCTGATGTTTGAGTGAGGCATTTAACTCTCATTTATCTTTCTGTAGCATGTTCTTAAAATCTACTTAAAATTAGCAATCGCCACAATCTCTACTATTACAAACCTTTTGAAAGAGGGTTTCAAAGGTGCATAAAACAAATGAAAACAAAAACAAAAAATTATACTAAGAAATCTGAACATTATTTCAGAGGTTAAATATAACACGTTACAGGATAGCCTTTCAAGAATTTTGGTGGTTAGGCTTTTGACATATTTATCTTTTCAGCTGTCATCATGACTCCAACTCGAGAACTGGCTTTACAAATTACTAAAGAATGTAAGAAGTTTTCAAAGACCCTGGGACTTAGAGTGGTCTGTGTTTATGGAGGAACAGGAATCAGTGAGCAGGTAACTATAAAAGGAGCATTCAGTTTTTCCATTCTTTTTTTTCTTTCAGTGTTTCCATTCTTAAATTATTTAATGATCTAAAAGTGATTTGTTTTAGTGATTTGTATAGTGATTGCTTTTAAAATCTTAGCCACTGGGGCACCTGGGTGGCTCAGTCGGTTAAGCGTCCGACTTTGGCTCAGGTCATGATCTTGCGGTCCATGAGTTCGAACCCCGCTCGGGCTCTGTGGTGACAGCTCAGAGCCTGGAGCCTGTTTCAGATTCTGTGTCTCCCTCTCTCTCTGACCCTTCCCCGTTCATGCTCTGTCTCTCTCTGTCTCAAAAATAAATATTTAAAAAAATTTTTTTAAATCTTAAAAAAGATGAGGTTTAAAAATAATAGTGAGGATGAATTATGTTAATCTTATATTTTAAGATTTTCAGTCATTTTTATACCTTGGCTTTCCTGATATTCCTCTTTGTCTCTCTCTGCTCAAGGAAGGCAGATATTTTTTCCATTTTATAGATAAAGAAATGGCGAGAAAGGTTAAGTAAGTTGATCAAAGTGTTTAGGCTAATAAGACTTAATTTGTCCCAGAACCAGGTCGTCTGATTTCCCAACTGGCTCTAATTCATGTGACATCTTTAAAAGGTGGTGATGACTGTTTTGCATTAATACCTGTTTCACTGGTATCTTTAAATGTTTTTGGCAAGAGTTATTTATTTATTTAAAAAAATTTTTTTAATGTTTGTATATTTTTGAGAGAGAGAGAGACATAGCATGAGCAGGGGAGGGACAGAGAGAGAGGGAGACACCAAATACAAAGCAGGCTCCAGGCTCTGAGCTGTCAGCACAGAGCCTGATGCAGGACTCAAACTCACAAACCTTGAGATTATGACTTGAGCAGAAGTTAGATGCTTCACTGACTGAGCCACCCAGGCGCCCTGCAGCAAGAGTTATTTAAACATAATTTCATTTACTCTCTTTACTTTGACATTTTTCCAAATGTCTTCTTAAAAATGATGCTTATTAGAAAATTTTGCTTTAATTAGAAGAAGGAAAAAACAGGTTATGTGATCAAATAAGTTTTGGAAAGGTCATGTTGTACAATGTTAAAGTCGACTTTTTTCTTAAAAGACTTTTTAGGCTTTGATAACGAATATGTCTTCTGATACTAGAAAAATGCAATAAATTAAGTGGCATCTCAATTTATTTAATCACATTCCTTTTTAAGGAATATTTGCTGTTGTTAAATGCTTTATGTTTTCTCAGCTTATCTTCCTTAGTTGTTTTGATGACAGTTTATTGTAAGAAATAACATTTACAGGGGCGCCTGGGTGGCTCAGTCGGTTAAGCGTCCGACTTCAGCTCAGGTCACGATCTCACGGTCCGCGAGTTCCAGCCCCGCGTCGGGCTCTGGGCTGATGGCTCAGAGCCTGGAGCTTGCTTCCGATTCTGTGTCTCCCTCTCTCTCTGCCCCTCCCCCGTTCATGCTGTATCTCTCTCTGTCTCAAAAATAAATAAACGTTAAAAAAAATTAAAAAAAAAAAAAAAAGAAATAATGTTTACAAAAAATAACTTTACACATACATGCATGTTATATTTATATAGAAGTGAAATGAAAGTTTACTGATCTCTAACACATTCTGGATTTTCCATTCTATTTCATTTTAAAAATACTGATTGTTGAGGCACCTGGGTAGCCTAGTCGGTTAAGTGTCTGACTCTTGGTTTCTGCTCAGGTCATGATCTCAGGGTTCATGGGTTTGAGCCCCACATCGTGCTCTGTGCTGACAGCACAGGGATTTCTCTCTCTGCCCCTCCCCCTGCCCACACTTTTTCTTTCTCAAAATAAATAAATCTTCAAAAAATAAAAAATAGGGGCACCTGGGTGGCTCACTTGGTAAAGCACCAGACTTCGGCTCAGGTCAAGATTTCTCAGTTCGTGAGTTCGAGCCCTGTATTGGTGAGCTCGAGCCCCCTTTGGGCTCTGCACTGTCAATTCAGGGGGATTCTCTCTCTCCCTCTCTCTTTCCCTTTCTCTCTGCTCCTCGTGGGATTCTCTCTCTCTCTCTCTCTCTCTCTCTCCCTCCCTCTTTGCCCCTCACTCACTCACTCCCTCTCTCAAAAAACAAAAGAAACAACAAAAAAAATCAAATCAAATTAAAAAAAAACATAACAAGTGAACAGGTAAATAAAATTAGAAAATGAAAATACTGGTTGTGGATACTCATGATTCTCTAATGGAAACAATTCTCGACTTGAAAAACATTGGTGTATATAATTGCTTTAATTACTGCTTTCTAATGTTCCTTTCTTTTAAGGGATCATGTGAAATTAAAATTGGTAAAATTCTCTGGTTTTATTGAGTTCAAAGTTACAATACCATGTCGTCATGTTGCTGCTTCCTTTTCCTTTGTCGTGCTCCAGCATTGCAAAGAATTAAGCAGGAAGCTTTGGAGTCTTCTAATCAGACTTCACTGTGTTACCTTATGGAGCTGTATGATGACCCTGGACATTATTTTCAAATCTGTTTAAATAAGTATTAGTGATGAATAGACTGTAAAATTTCATCTTTTTTATTAGATTGCTGAGCTGAAAAGAGGTGCTGAAATTATTGTTTGCACACCTGGTCGAATGATTGACATGTTAGCAGCTAACAGTGGTAAGTCAGGGATATTTTTTGTTGTTGTTCTCATTTCTCGTTTTTGAATTCTATTCATTTTTGTTAAATCAAAGCAGATACAAGAAACCACCATTTTTTTTTATATTTCTTCTTAAAGCTGTAATATCTTAAAATTTACATTGCAACCAGCTAACTGTTGCAAGCATTCATAATATTACTGCAATTTAACTTTCAATTTTTTTTTGAAACTAACTCCATATGATGCTTTTAGTTCTTAACATGGATTCTTAATCAAATTTTGGTCTAGCTTTGCTTTTAACGGGGTTGGGGGGGGCTTTTTTTTATTTTTATTATTCTA
This sequence comes from Panthera tigris, assembly GCF_018350195.1. Lineage (NCBI taxonomy): Eukaryota > Metazoa > Chordata > Mammalia > Carnivora > Felidae > Panthera > Panthera tigris. The sequence continues at coordinate 110,954,874 of NC_056660.1, forward strand.
AACTTCAGACTTTTTCCTCCACAGAAGCTAATGTTTTATTACAATACTGGATAAATTAAGGTATTGCAGCTTCAAGAAATTTTATCTTTTGTAAATATTGCATGTTTTTTAGCTCTTATGTTGTGCTTTGTTAAATTATTCCCTATCAAAACTGTTACTAAACTGTTGACATTATTTAACTTCTGTGGAGAAAGGCCCTTCGAGATTTATAGAACTGGGCTTCCGAGACTTAAGCCATCCAAGGTAGGTAATTTAATGCTGTTCCCAACCTTGCAAAACTAATGGGGGCTGCAAATGTTAGTATGGAGTACTTAAATATTGGAGAGCATTTACTTTGGCTCATTTCTTATTTTTTGAAGAAAATGCTTTCAAAGGTTTCCATTGCAGTGTTCAATATATACATAATAAAGTATTAAAAACTGTGAGTAATGCATGTTTGTTGTAGCATTCGGCTTGAATTTCTGTATACACTTAATTCTAATTCTATATGATGTTGACGAAGTGACAACGAAATTGATAAATCATTGTGCTCGTACAGCCAACAAAAAGTTTTGGGTTGAATGCTGATGAAATAATCCCTTGTTTTTTCTCAATGCTGCATTGATTAAGTCTCCTGAAATTCATCTTGATTAATTTTACCTTTTTCCCTTATCTGTCCTTTTGGTTTATATTTAATAACTATTTTATACATGTTTTTGCCAGGTGATTGATTCATCACTTGATAGAAAGGCTTGTGTTAATCCTTTAGAAAAACTTTCCTGTGTATGTTTTTAGTTTTCCACTGCCTAAGAAACCACTTGCATCTGTTTAAACCATTGGGAGCATTTAATAACACTGAACTTATATCTTTGTGTAGAAAAATGTATGTATGCAATACATTTGGTATTTGAAGTTTTTGTTTAATAATTCAGTTACTTAATGATGTTGAATAGCTTCTCATTAATATTTTGATATGCCCAGTAGAAGCTTCTAACTATATGAAAGTAGTTTATAAAGTAATATTAAAAGGAGGTTTTCTGCGTCTAAAATAGTTAGCACTGGAACTTGCTTTCCACACATACGCTGTAATCTCTAATATGTTTTTTTCTAGGTGATGCTGTCAGATAATGGCTGATGTGGCTCGATGCTTCATCTCAGTCTTAGTTTTATGATGTGTTTTGGAGAGGGCTGTTTTCTGAATTTTACAGGTCCTTCAGGCCCTATGATGGTATGCAAGAGACGAGTTTGACAAAATAAAGGGCCTCATATACCCATTGTCAGAAAGTATTTGCCATTAGATTAAGATCTTGTAGACCAAAATTTCTGTTCACTCTTTAAAGATACCTAACTTACCCCTCTGGTTAAGTCAGGCATTTTAGTTCCCTTTACAGTTTTTTAAAGTTCTTGGTAATCATAAAATGAATTGTGACTGATTTTTAGTTTTCGTTTTGTCTTTATTTTTTTTCCTCATCTTAGGTCGGGTCACAAATCTTCGAAGAGTAACATATGTTGTTTTAGACGAAGCAGACAGAATGTTTGACATGGGTTTTGAACCACAGGTAATCCTTACGTGTCTTAGTGTTTTGAACTAGAAAATCTTGTAACTGCCATGAGAATAACATGTTAATATGGTGTCTGAACTTCTCACACGTTTTTGTTGTGTTGTAATGTAGTAGGTTGGGGACATAGGGAATTCAGATAGATAATTATGCTCTGAATTCCTCATAAAACTGGTTCAGAAGGTATTTCTAAAACCATTGTTGGTTAAATTAGAATTGGAATGCTGATAATAGAAGCTTAAGCTTCTCTATAGTTTTTATTGTATTTTGAAATAAATTCCTTTAATTCATGGTTTTAATTGCCTCAACAATCAATATAGCACATTTTGTTTACATTCTGCAAATGTAAAAACTAAGGGCTAGAGCATTTGTCTACCTTAGATTTTAATATTCCTCATGCACACTGTTTGCTCAGATACAAAATGTCAGTGTTATAAACTTAGAGGGACACATGTTAAGGAACTTTAAGGTCTTAGGAATTTTTGTTAATGAGATAAGGAATGTGAGTTATCAATGTGCTATGGATGCCAAAAAAAATTATTTTTGATCATAAACTGCATTAATAGAAATGGGGTATTAGCTTTCTCAATAGGTGGAGCATGTGACTCTTGATCTCTGGTCTGTGGGCTTGAGCTCCACGTTGGATGTAGAGATTGCTTAAGAAATTCTTTAAAGACACCTGGGTGGCTCAGTTGGTGAGCATCTAACTCTTGATTTCTGCTCAGATCATGATCCTGGGTCATGGGATCAGGCCCCATGTTGGGCTCTCTCTGAGCACGGAGCCTGCTTAAGATTCTCTCTCTCCCCCTCTGCTCCTCTCTCCCACTTGTACTCTCTCTCTCTAAAATTTTTTTAAAATTAAAAAAAGGGGATACAGTTAAGGTGGCCTTTGGTTTTTTTCAGTTTATTCATGTGTTCTCCAGAAATGTATTGCCTGTCATATACTTGTATGTGTTGTGTTTAGATTTAGGGATCACAATCTAAATGGGATATACAAGAGCACATAAGAGTAAACAGGATTATGGTGACACCGGAACCACGTGAGAAGTAGTTAAAGGAATAAGTGACATTTAGCTTGGAGTAGAGGATTTGATAGCATCCTTTAACCGTTTGAAAAAAGTCTGTCACATGAAAGAATCATTGAGGAGTAGACCTGGGACCCAGTTGGGAAGCTATAGGGAGCTGGATCTAAGAATAATGTGAGAAAGAACTGGATAAACATTATTTGGAGATGAAACAATTTACATTGTAGGAGGAGGGCAGATACTGAATATGTTTTTCGTCCATGTGTTCGGTTAGAGGTAGGGGGTCCATTTGAGGAACGAGAGCAGAAGGAATTGATGAACAGATGGAAGATGGAATTAGATCCCTTTCAAATGTCTTTCCCAATCCTGGGAAATCTTAGATTTTATGGTAATGTTTAAGGTAGGTGTGGTGTGATTGGGCCTTTCTGGTAAATCAATTAAGTGTTGCCAGAAAGAGGCCAAAATAACTTTTCCCAATCGTATGCAGTGTGTGAGTCATTTCTTGCCGTTAGTGCTTACATCTACATTAAGTACGTGAGGGAGAAATGCTGAGTAACAGTGTATGTGTTAAGCACTAAACCGTTGAAGAGAAGAAATTTCAGATTAATGATTATTTTGTGAGCCGTTGTGTAGATTAAAAATGCTTGGTTCAGGTTCAGTCCCATAGAGCACTATTTGGATGTTAAAGCAAGTAAAGGCATCCCCATTTGAATCAAAGCTGGTGCTAGTCAGTGCACATCTGCACAATGACTTCTATCTAGAGCAGCAGAGTTGGCAGGCAGTGTGCCTCCAGACATGATTCTGTATTGAAAAAAATCATGAAAATTGGGAACTAAATCAAATAATGCTTAATGTATATTTTTCTGAGTGTAAATGCATAGTAAATGTATATGCTATACAGTGACATTGGCAGAACGTACAGGAGTCTCCTTTTTCACATTAGCATATACAGGCTGGCAGGTTGAAAGGCACTTGGGCAGATCTTTGTGAATTGTTTTATTTATTTATTTATTTATTTATTTATTTATTTATAATTTTAGAGAGAGGACAAGCAGGGGAGAGTGGTGGTGGGTGGGGAGGGGGGAGAGAATCTCAAGCAGGCTCCACATTCAGCACTGAGCCTGATATGGGGCTTAATCCCACAACCCTGGAATCATGAACTGAGCTGAAATCAAGAGTTAGATGCTCAACCGACTGAGCCACCCAAGTGCCCCTAACAGAATATTAAAAAGTGGTTTTCCATGACAGATTTTTCCACGGTTTCTAGGTTCTTTTTTAATTTAGTAAAATTAAAGAGTAAGAGAAGAAATTGATTAGATATAGACCTTGATCTTTAGCTCTAGTTAGCCATTATGGAGCTGGATATACATACTTTGTGAAAATATGTTAAGTAATATTCCTATTAGTTATAAAAAAAATGGTTATTTACAAAAAAAAAATACCAAATGATTATTTACATGTTTTACTTTTTATTTTTATTAAGAAAGTCAGGAATGTTTTAATTGACAAATTTATTCATACGTGTGACTAGTACAAAATGAAGTGATCTAAATATCACTAAATCTAAAGATTCTAAAGATGTTTACTCCGAGTTTTTACTTTCTTGAAAATACTGATCATGTAGTAAAGTGAGACAGTAAATGTGCTTGTCACTTGCCTCAGTCATCAAGGAGCTCACTGTCTAATGCGAGATTATTGTAACTTTGAAGACTGTCTTCAAATTGGCATAAAAAATAGGTCACTGGAGGGGCACCTGGGTGGCTCCATCAGCTAAGCATCCAACTTTTGATTTTGGCTCAGATCATGATCTCAGAGTCGTAAGAACCCACATCGGTTTCTGCGCTGGGCATGGAATCTGCTTACTTAAGATTCTCTCTCCCTGTACCGCTTGTGCTCTCTCTCTTAAAAAAAAAAAAAAAAAAAAGTAGGGGGCACCTGGGTGTCTCAGTTGGTTGAGTGTCCAACTTCAGCTCAGGTCATGATTTCGCAGCTCATGAGTTCGAGCCCCACGTCAGGCTCTGTGCTGACAGCTCAGCCTGGAGCCTGCTTCAGATTCTGTGTCTCCCTCTCTCTCTGCTCCTCCCTCACTCATGCTCTGTCTCTCAAATAAATAAATAAGTAAATATTAAAAAAAAAATAGGTCACTAGATTGATGATTAGACACTTCAGCACCTCTCAGTCCTGTGTTCAGGCCACTGGTGAAGGGTTTGGTGCATAAGCAGCTCCTATTGAATAATATGGATGCTACTTAAGGAGATAGAGGTACTGAAAAAAGAGCATTTTTAAAAAACTTATTTTTAAGTCTAATGTAATCCTTTACATTAGAGGAAACAGAATCAGGGATGTAATGACAGTTGAGACTTCCCCCCACACCCCCAAGTTTTATTCCTATTTCACAATAATGCTCTAGTCCAAAGTAATTTTGTTTTTTATGTAGTGTTTATTTTTTAGAGAGAGAGTGAGCAGGGGAGGAGCAGAGAGAGAGGGAGACACAGAATCTGAGCTGTCAGCACAGAGCCTGATGCAGGCTCGAACTCGCGAACTGTGAGATCATGACCTGAACTGAAGTTGGAGACTTACCTGACTGATCCACCCAGGCGCCTGTAGTCCAGGGTAATTTTTACCAACATACATATCAACATCTCAAGGACCCTATTTGTGACTTAAAGATTGAGATAGTGATATTTACTTTGATAAGTAAATAAATCATTAAGTTGGTAGCAAATTATTTTCTTGAGGGTAAAGGAAAGCATTGCACATTGTCAAGAGAAGTATAAGAGAGAATGTACTAAACTTTTAGAACTTCTTCAAAAGGAGCATATGCCAATGATCAAGACTTGAAATCAGTGAAAAGTGGGGGAAATTGCTACCTTTGTAAACATTAGTGACCAGCTGGACTGATGAATTGAGTTTTAGCCTATAAGTATGAAAGGAGAAGTTTAAGGACTTAGTATTTGGCAGCCCATGGCTGACTTTAATTATCTGTGTACTGTGAGAGAGGGAACATACTGAAAAGTTTGAGGAACAGCTTTTAATCAGTAGCCCCAGTGTGATAGCCAAGTGAGTATAAGAGGGCAATTGAAACCCAGGCCAGTCATCCCTGAAAACGTGTGTCGTCATTAGCGTCATACTATGGGCATCTTCACGACTCTAAGCAGTAATAGGTATTCATAAGGGAGATCTAAGCTCCCATGTGTGATAGTTAGTACGCCGTTCCATGAAGCACAGGATTTATAGCTTATTCATGAAGATTTCTCTTAGCACTTGGGCAAGAGAGGGAGTTAGTTGTGGTTTTCAAGAAAACTTTCCTCCTTTGATACTATCTGTGCATTTACTAAAAAGGAAGGGTTATTTGTGAACATTCTAAGAAGGTAGAATATGTATTACTCTTTGAAGAGATTTTCAAAGCCACAACGGGCTTCGGTATGAAGTGTGTATTCTGATCCTTGTTTCTGTATCTCTGAAAGTTGAGACTAAGTGATCAGTCCTTAGACTCGTTTAGATGATCATATATCTGAAAGTCCTGATGATTTTTATTTAGTATCTTAAAAGATTGACACATTAAATACCATTGTATGAACTTGAACTGATATTACTACCAAATTCATGTTATCAAACCAAGTGTGGTTAGTGATTCCTAATTTTTCATTTATGCACTTCAGTCATTCTAAAAGGGATATCATTTGATGCAGGAAATTCAAGAAAGGCCTTGCTACTAAGATGACCTTTGAACTGGGAACTGAATAAAGTGAGAAATTGAGACGGGGAATATTTGGGTGAAAAGTGTTACAAAGAGCCAGACAAATGCCCCGACTTGGGAACTCACTTGGCCATTGTCCCTGGAGCAGAGCATAGGAGAGGGAATATAGTAGGAGAGAGTACAGGATGAGGGCGGTGTGAATATGTACACCTCGGCTAGGAATTTGGATTTTAATTTGATGTGATTAATGAATTGCTGTATTGGAGGGTTTTGAGGAGAGGAATCCCTGATCTAATTTTTTTACATTTTTTAGTTTTATCAATTACATGTGCGTGTGGGTTTAACAGTACTCTTCCATCACTTAGCTGATTATTTTGATATTTACTTCTATTTATCTAAATAGTGTGCTTTTATTTCTTTTTGTTTTTCTGTTTTTGATATTACTTATTGATTTCCTACAGGGGAACATAATCTTCTCTGTTTTCTTTCTCCTCTCACATTCTTGCATCATTTTCATCCCTTATTTTTCCGGTAGATTTGTGTTGCTATTTTAATTGAGTCAGTATACAACCTTATGACAATCTAAATGCTATTCAGAGCTGGGCAGTATAGTAAACTGATTATTTTTAAATTTCCTCTGTAACGTCTTGTTTTCTTTAGAGATAACCGTCTTCTTTTCTCTAGGGACACCTGTGTTTTTATGTTTGTTGGCTGGTTTTCTTAGGTCTCTATATATTTAAAACTAATAAAATATCAAACTCTGTATATAAACCTATCAAATAGTTGAAACACATTAACTTACCCATTTGTTTTATCTTCCTTAAGGTTTCTTCAGAGCCTCTTGATGTGTTCCAGTAATCGTTTGTTGTTCTCTGTCTGACATATAGCTGCTGTCCTGGGATATCCATCATTCTGAGGGTCCCCTTTATTTCTCATCTTGTTAGGATCCCCAAAGTTCTATAACTCAAGAGTAAATCTTTTCTTAAAAAATTTTTTTTGGGGGCGCCTGGGTGGCTCAGTTGGTTAAGTGGCTGACTTCGGCTCAGGTCATAATCTCGTGGTCCATGAGTTCGAGCCCCGCGTTGGGCTCTGTGCTGACAGCTCAGAGCCTGGAGCCTGTTTCGGATTCTGTGTCTCCCTCTCTCTGACCCTCCCCCGTTCATGCTCTGTCTCTCTCTCTCTATCAAAAATTAAGAAACATTAAAAAAAAAATTAAAAAAAATTTTTTAATGGAACTCTTCATGCATTTCCTCCTTGCATGGGAACCATGCTAATCTCTGTATCATTCCAATTTGTTTTAGTATGTGTGCTGCTAAAGTGAGCACTTAGATGATTTTTTTTAATGTTTCTTTATTTTTGAGAGCGTTTATTTATTTTTGGAAGAGCGTGAGCGGTAGAGGGGCAGAGAGAGAGGGAGATGCAGAATCAGAAGCTGGCTCTAGGCCCTGAGCTGTCAGCACGGAGCCCATCGTGAGACTTGAACTCACAAACTGCGAGATCATGACCTGAGCTGAAGTCAGACGCTTAACCGACTGAACCACTGAGGCGCCCCTTAAATGATTTTTTTTTAAATGTTTATTTATTTTTGAGACAGAGAGCATGCGAGTGTGGGAGGCAGAAAGAGAGGGAGACAGAGAATCCCAAGCAGGCTCCGTGCTGTCAGCATAGAGCCCAGTTCAGGGCTTGAACTCATGAGTTGTGAGATCATGACCTGGGCCAAAATCAAGAGTCGGTCCCTTGACCAACTGAGTCACCTGGTGCCCCTTCAGTCATTTATTTTTGTGTTCTAAATTTACTTTTATTCAAGTATAATTAGCATACAGGCTATTTGTTTCAGGTGTATGTTATTAGCGGTTCTGTATATTACTCAGTGCTCATCATGATAAGTGTACTCTTAATCCCCTTCACCTGTTGCACTTATCCCCTCTCACCTCCCCTCTGATAACTACTATTTTGTTCTCTGTATTTAAGAGTATGCTTTTTTTTTCCTTTTGTCTGTTTTTACTCTTTATTCATTTTTTTTTAAATTTATTTATTTTGAGAGAGGGGGGTAGAGATAATACCAAACAGGCTCCATGCTGTTAGCACAGAGTCTAGTGTGGGGCTCAGTCGCATGAACCATGAGGTCATGACCTGAGCCAAGATCAAGAGTTGGATTCTTAACTAATGGAGCCACCTAGGCACACCTGTTCATTTGCTTCTTAAATTCCATACATAAATGAGATCATATGGTATTTGTCTTTCTCTGACTGACTTATTTCACTTAGCATTATACCCTCTGGGTTCATCCATGTTGTTGCAAATGGCAAGATTTCATTTAAATGACTCATTTTTAAAGATTGCCTTCTATCTGCGTAGGATTTATGTCCTCTGAGTTGATTTTCTATTTGCTTTGATTTCTGAATTCAGATTAGAAACATTCTGTAGAGGTCTGGGAACCTGTAGTTAACTACTTACATTTAAGGGACAGAGAAAAGGCAGCTTAAAATTCAGAGTTCTTTGTGCCAGAGCAGTACTTAGTGATCCTGAGTTTCACTGTTGTAATCTGGCTGGGACTTTCATTTAGATGAGGACTATCTTCTGCCTGACTTCTTGGACTGGGCAGACCGTCCCTGGAAAAATATTGGCCAGTCTCCAGCCTGGACTGTAAAGGCCTGTCTCTTGTTCTAGGTTGGGAAAGAGGCTTGAGGGAGAGTGGGAGCCTCAGTATTGAACATCATGCATTTACTTAATGCTTTTCTTCTTAGGATGTTATCCTTGCCTCATCCATTCATGTTCTTGTTTTATATTCTGCAGCAGCTAAACCTTTGGGTCTTTGGCTAGGGTGAGAGAGGGGCCTGACAGTAAGAGATAGGTGGAGGTTGAGGGATTTGATTGCTTCTTTAAAAATTTTTTTATTTTTGAGAGAGAGACAGAGAGAGAGAGAGCATGAGTGGGGGAGGAATAGAGAGAGAGGGAGACACAGAATCTGAAGCAGGCTCCAGACTCTGAGCTTCAGCACAGCCTGATGTGGGGCTCAAACCCACAAACTGTGAAAATGACCTGAGCTGAAGTTGGACTCTTAACTGACTGAACCCCCTAGGTGCCCTGGGATTTGATTGCTTCTTAAGCAGACTTTGCATCAATTCTCTTCATTTTGGAATCCCACCTTTCATCTCCATATAGGGAGAATAGCTTCATTCTCAACTTTTTCTTACTGCCAGCTTCCTTGAGCTTGATTAATCTTTTACCATCTTGAAACATTTTGTTGCTTTTTGTTTTGTTGACAAATAAAATTTAGATACCATAAAACTCATACTTTTTTAAAATTTATTTTTCTAATTTACATCCAAGTTAGTTAGCATATAGTGCAACAGTGATTTCAGGAGTAGATGCTTTAATGCCCCTTACCCATTTAGCCCATCACTCCTCCCATAATCCCTCCAGTAATCCTGTTTGTTTTCCATATTTAATAGTCTGTTCTGTTTTTGTCCCTCTCCTTGTTTTTATATTATTTTTGTTTCCCTTCCCTTATGTTCATCTATTTTGTATCTTAAAGTCCTCATATGAGTGAAGTCATATGATATTTGTCTTTCTCCAAATGGCTAATTTTGCTTAGCATAATACCCTCTAGTTCCACCCACATAGTTGCAAATGACAAGATGCCATTCTTTTTGATTGCCGAGTAACACTCCATTGTATAGAAATACCACACCTTCTTTATCCATTCATCTGTCGTTGGACATTTGGACTCTTTCCATACTTGGGCTATTGTTGATGGTGCTGCTATAAACCTTGGGGTGCATGTGTCCCTTCGAAACAGCACACCTGTATCCCTTAGATAAATACCCAGTAGTGCAATTTGCTGGGTCGTAGGGTAGTTCTATTTTTAATTTTTTGAGGAACCTCCATACTGTTTTCCAGAATGGCTGCATCAGTTTGTATTCCCGCTAGCAGTGCAAAAGAGATCCTCTTTCTCCTCATCCTCACTACCATTTGTGTTTGCCTACCACATCTTTCTTAAAATTTATTTTGTAAAAACTCTTACTGTTTGTTTATTTTTGAGAGAGAAAGAGACAGAGAGTGAGTGGGGGAGGGCCAGAGAGAGGGAGACACAAAATCGGAAGCAGGCTCCAGGCTCTGAGCTGTCAGTACAGAGCCCGACATGGGGCTTGAACCCATAAACTGCAAGATCATGACCTGATCTAAAGTCGGATGCATCACTGACTGAGCCACCCAGTCACTCCTCTATCACATTCTTTATCCATTCATCATTTAATGGACATTTGGACTCTTTCCATAGTTTTGCTATTGTTGATAATGGTGCTGTAAAGGTCAGAGTGTATGTACCCCTTCAAATCTGTATATTTGTATCCCTTAGGTAAACACGGAGTGGTACAATTGTTGGATTATAGGGTAGTTCTATTTTTAACTTGTTGAGAAACCTCCATACTGTTCTCCAGAGTGGATGCACCAGTTTGCATTCCCACCAACAGTGTGAGAGACTTCCCCTGTCTCCACATCCTCGCCAACACTGTTGTTTCCTGAGTTAATTTTAGCCATTCTGACACCTGTGAGGTGGTATTTCATCATGGTTTTGATTTGTATTTCCCTGATGATGAGTGATACTGAACATCTTTTCATGTATCTGTTAGCCGTCTGGATGTCTTCTTTGGAAGAATACCCTTCCCAGTTTCCAGTCACTCACCACCATCTACCTTTAAACCATCATCAGTAATCTTACTCATTATTACTTTTTTTCTTGTTTTACCAATCATCACAAGAATCCTAGGAGTCTTTATTTTCTCCAGGGCTCTATAGACACTGAGGCAATTGGTGCCTGTATCTTACTCCCTCAACAGTATGTTCACCTTCATTGTTCTCTTTCTGTAGCTCTTTCAACCTTTGATACATAATATATTTATGTGTCCACTCTCCTTAGAATAGAAGTTCCATGGAGACAAGTTTTTGTCTGTTTTTATTGCATATTTCCAAATAGAGCAGTGCTTGGCACATAACAGTTGTTCAGTAAAATTGTGTTTACTAAGTGAAGGAAAACAGTGGTACAGGGGAGAATAGTTTCATCCCAGATGTAGTTTGAAGACTGAGAATACTGTATTTATTGGTGAATTAGGTGTGAGATGAGAGAAAGAGAGAGTAGTTACAGATGGCTCCTCCATCTTTGGCCTAAACATGTAGATAACTACAGTTGCCATTTCTTAACAGGGGGAAACTGAGAGGAGCAAATTATGGGGTAAAATCAATTATATTCTAAGGTAACAGGTTTAGAAGTCCCTGAATGGATGTTCTCAAAATTTCCTTCTACTTGATTTTAACATCATTGACTTTTAGAGGCTACACTCAACCGTATTTATTTGCATTGTGTCCTTAGGTCATGCGCATTGTGGATAATGTCCGTCCCGATCGACAGACAGTTATGTTTTCAGCTACTTTCCCCAGAGCTATGGAGGCTTTGGCTCGCAGAATCCTTAGTAAACCCATTGAAGTGCAGGTTGGAGGCAGAAGCGTGGTTTGCTCAGATGTGGAACAACAAGTGGTGGGTACAGCCTTTAAGAAACCCTCAGTTCCCTGGATGTTCAGGATGTGATTCTTGTGGGATCATTGTGATGTAGGAAGGTAATTTCTAAAATTAAATAGGATACAACTGCAGCCATTAATACTTTATATGATGCACTTGAATATGCTTTTCTGTGGAACTGCCTGTTTAAAATCCTCTTAAAAAATGCCCTTTTTAGTTCGTCCCACCAGAAGAGGTGGGCTTGTTAATAGAAATGTCACATCTTGTTTTTTAATTAATAGGGTATGAGATCAAGAGGCAGAGAGAACCAGGTGATTGCCCACATTTACAAGTCCCCTCTCTGAAAGTTACAGATTTGTTTTTGGTCTTACTGGTTTATCAATTAAAATCAACATTTTCCTGCCCAGTCCTAAAATACAGCAAAATATTGTCATTTCGCCATCTGCCACAAATAAAATGAGTATTTTTGTTCACAAGATGTATCTGCAGTTTTACTCCATTAACTTGGTGCGATTTGCTGTTTCCAGATTGTGATTGAAGAAGAAAAGAAGTTCTTGAAGTTACTTGAGCTTCTCGGCCATTATCAAGAATCGGGATCTGTCATTATATTTGTGGATAAGCAGGAACATGCAGATGGTCTTCTGAAAGATTTAATGAGAGCATCTTATCCTTGCATGTCTCTTCATGGAGGTAATGTTTACTGAAGTATCTGTTGAGTATTTAATTTGACCAAGCACTGCAGTGTACTGTGTACTGTGTGTTTACTGTATACTGAGTTTAGAACCAGAGTTTGTATCTTCTATCTCCACTTTTATTCAGAACTCTGGGGGCTAATAAGCATTATTATTATTCCATCTTTGAGGTAAAGAAAATAAGACAAGGAGTACATTGGTTTGACCAAACTGTATAGCCATTAATCAGCTAAGGAGAAATAGAACTTAAAATTCTCCATTTTGTGTTATATTCTTTCCATTGTGCCATGCAACCTGGAGGTTTTCATGATTCACATTAGAGCTTTAATTGAAAGTAACGTTTTATTTTCTGTGTGATGTCTCCATTGTTATATATATGTAAGACTTAGAACCCTGAACATGTGCAACAGAGACAGTTTGAATTACCCTCATTAAGGATGTCTTCTGGCAGTCTGTGACTTTGTAATGAAACCCCCCAAAAGGTAGTGGCAGCTATCATTTATTTTCTTTATAAATCTTTGCTTTAGTTAGAGCTCAGCACTTAACCTAGTTTCTGTTTCATGCTGTATCTGCTGGCATGGCTTAATTGGGACTGGGGATCCATTTCCATATTTGCCTTACTTAATGTGGCTGGGAAGTTAGTACTGGCTCTTGACCGAGCTCAGTCAGGTTATTGGCCAGGGATCCTGGCCCTTCCCTTTGTGGATCTCTCTGTGGGACTACTTGGCGAGAAGGCAAGTTAAGGCTACTTGCCAGGCCAGTTAGGGATGATACTGGGAATTGGCAGAACTTTCATTTCCATCATATTCTGTAGGTCAGAATAGTCCCATGACTGGCCCAGATTCAAGGGGATGGAGGTATAGACTCCACTTCTCGATAGGAGGGTCATTCCTTATGCAGAAGAGCATGTAGAATAAGCCATGCTTTTGCTGTCATCTTTGGAATATACAGTCTGTGACACCAAGTTTCATTGTGGATGCAATTAAAAGGGCTCTAAGGGTATGTATTTGGTTAACTTTTAATGTTTTGGGTTTTTTTTTTTTTTTTAAGTTTATTTATTTGTTTTGAGAGAGAGAGAACCAGTGAGTGAGGGGCAAAGAGAGGTGGACAGAGGATCCATCAGTGCTGACAGCAGAGAGACCAACATGGGGCTCTAACTCACAAACCATGAGATCACGACCTGAGCTGAAGTTGGACCCTTAACCAGATGAGCCACCCAGGCTCTCCTAATGTTTGAAAATCACTCATGTTTCCCCCTTTGTTTTGTTATTGGGATGAAATATATATTACATAAAATTTACCATTTTAACTATTTTAAGTGTATGATTCAGTGGTGTTAAGTCCACTAACGGTGCTGTATAACAACACCGTTATCTATTTCCAGAAGTTTTTCATTGTTCTAAACAGAAACTCTACCTGTTAAATAATAAACTTCATCCCCATCCCCACCTTCTGGCCCCTGGGAACGTGTATTCTACTTTTTGTACCTATGAATTTGCCTGTTTTAGGTACTTCACATGAGTGGAATCATACAGTGTTTTTATTTCTGTGCCTGGTTTATTTCAGTTAGCATAATTGTCATTGAGGCTTATCCATGTTTTATCATGTGTCAGAATTTCCTCTTTTTTAAAGTATTTTAATTCCAGTGTAGGTAACATAAAGTGCTGTATTAGTTTCAGGTGTACACTGTACACCTGATTTAACATTTCCATATGTTAGTGCTCATCCCAAGTGTGCTCTTTAATCCCTATCCCCTGTTCCACCCACCCACCTCCCCTCTGGTAACTGTTTGCTCTCTATAGCTAAAAGTCTGGTTCTTGGTTTGCCTATCTTTTTTTTCCCCTTTGTTCATTTGTTTTGTTTCTTGAATTCCACTTATGAGTGAAGTCGTGTGGTATTTGTCTTTCTCTGACTGACTTCCTTCACTTAGCATTATGTTTTCTGGCTCCATCCATGTTGTTGCAAACAGCGAGATTTCATTCTTTATGATGGCCAAATCATATTCCTGTGTGTGTGTGTGTGTGTGACGTCTTCTTTATCCGTTCATCTGTCCATGGGTTCTTGGGCTGCTTCCATAATTTGGCTAATTTAAATAATGCTGCGGTAAACATAGGGGTTCATGTGTCCTTGTGTCCTTTTTTCGAGTAAGTTTTTTTGTATTCTTTTGATAAGTACCCAGTAGTGGGATTACTGGATCATAGGGTAGTTCCGTTTTATTTATTTGTTTGTTTATTTATTTTTGAGAGAGAGAGAGAGCGAAAGCACGTGAGTGGGGAAGAGGGTGAATCTCAAACAGGCTTTAGGTTCAGCATGGAGCCTAATGTGGGGCTTGATTCCACGGCCCTGGGATCATTACCTGAGCCAAAATCAAGAGTCACATGCTCAACTGACTTAGCCGCCCAGAAGCCCCTGGATAGTTCTATTTTTAATTTTTTGTGGAGCCTCCATACTCTTTTCCATGGTGGCTGCACCAGTTTGCATTCCCACCAACAGTGGGTACCAGGTCTTTTTGCTCCACATCCTTGCCAACAGTTGTCTCTTGTGTTGTTGATTTTAGCCGTTCTGACAGGTGTGAGGTGATATGTCATTGTAGTTTTGATTTGCATTTTCCTGATGATTAGTAATGTTGAACATCTTTTCATGTGTGTTGACCATCAGGATGTCTTCTTTGGAGAAATGTCTGTTCACATCTTCTCCCAGTTTTTAATTGTATTATTTGTTTTTTGGGTGTTGAGTTTTATAAGGTGTTTATATATTTTGGATACTCCCCCTTTGTCAGATATGTCATTTGCAAATATGTTCTCCCATTCAGTAGGTTGTCATTTAGTTTTGTTGATTATTTCCTTTGCTGTGCAGAAGCTTTTTTTTTTTTTTAAGGATAAATGAACATTTATTTATTTATATTGATTTATTTATTTTTATTTTTTGTAATTTACATCCAGGTTAGTTAGCATCTGGTGCAACAATGATTTCAGGAATAGATTTCTTAAGCCCCTTACCCATTTAGCCCATCCTCCCTCCCACAACCCCTCCAGCAACCCTCTGTTTGTTTTCTATATTTAAGAGCCTCTTATGTTTTGTCTCCCTCCCTGTGTTTATATTATTTTTGAGAAGCTTTCTATTCTGATGTAGTCCTGGTAGTTTATTTTTGTTTGTTTTGCTTTTTTCTTTGTTTTTTGTTTTTTAAGATTTACTTTTAAGTAATTACACCAAATGTGCAGCTTGAGCTCACAACCTTGAGGTCAAAAGTTGCACTTCCACCGATTGAGCCAGCCAGGCACCCCTGTTTTTCTTTGCCTCACGAGAGGCAAAGAACTGTCTGTTCTCTCTTCTAGGATTTTTATGGTTTCAGGTCTTACATTTAGGTTTTTAATTCATTTTGAATTTGTTTTTGTGTATGGTAAGAAGAATTTCCTTTTTAAAAAGCGAAAAAATTTTTCATTGTATGTATATACCACATTTCCTTTATTCATTTACCTGTTGATGGACATTTGGGTTGTTCCTACCTTTTGGCTCTTGTGAGTAATGCTACTTAACCACTGTTGTACAAGTATCTGTTTGAGTCCTGTTGGCCATATGGCCATATGGCTATTTTTAACTTTTTATGGAACCTGCAAACTACTTTTTGTAAAAATTGCACCATTTTGGAATTCCAGCAGTGCATTAGGGTTCCAGTTTATCCACAGCCTGGCCAGCACTTGTTTCCTATTTTTTTTTTTATAATAGCTATGCTAGTAGATGTGAAGTGACATTGTGTTTTTGATTTGCATTTCCCTAATGACTGAGATTGAACATCTTTTTATGTGCTTATTGGGTATTTGTATATCTGTTTTGAAGAATTGTCTATTTTAGGCTTCTGCCCATTTTTAATTAGGTTATTCGCATCTTTTTTTCATTGCTGAGTTGTAGGATTTCTTTATATATTCTTGATAGTAATCCCTTATCAGATGTACAATTTACATATATTTTCTCCCATTCTTTGGGTTGTCCTTTCACCCTCTTGGTAGTGTTCTTTGATGCACAGACGTTTTAAATTTTGAAGTCCATTTTATTTTTTCTTTTTTTGCCTTTTCTTTGGCTGTTAATTCAAGAAACCATTGGCAAGTCCAAGGTTATGAAAATTTTCCCTCTTGTTTCCTCAGAGTTCTAAAATTATAGCTTTTACGTTTAGGTAATTCATTTTGAGGTGATTTTTATATATGATGCAAGATATGGATCCAGCTGCATTCTTTTGCATGTGGTTTTTCAGTTTCCCTGACCCATGTGATAAAAAGACTGTCCTTTTCCCATTGAAGAGTCTTGGCACCTTTGTCAAAATCTATTGACCATTTATTTATCTGAGGGTTTCTGAGCTCTTTATTTAATTTCGTTGATCTGTATGTTTACCTTATGCCAAAATTTTTTTTTTTTTTTTTTTTAAGTAAACTCTATCCCCAACGTTGGGCTTGAACTCATGACCCAGAGATCAAGAGTTGAATGCTCTACTAACTGAGCCAGCCAGGCACCCCTTTACTTTTTTTTTTCCCAACTTTTTTTAATTCTGAGAGAGAGAAAAAGCATGAGTGGGGGAGGAGCAAAGAGCTAGAGAGGGAGAATCCAATTCCAACAAGGTCCACGCTGTCAGTGCAGAGCCTGACTCAGGGCTTCACCCTCTTGATCCATGGCACTTAACTGACTTGAGCCACCCAGGTGCCCCAACATTTCTTTTTTTAGTAGACTGTTTTTTAGAGCAGTTTTAGATACACAGCAAAACAGCAGAAATTACAAAATTCCCATATATCCCTTGCCCCCAAGTACAACCTCCTCCCCTATCAATATCCCATACCACAGAGGTACATTTGTTACAATCATTGAACCTGTATTGACATATCATTGTCACCCAGAGTCCCTGGTTTACATTAGGATTCGCTCTTGGTGTTATACGGTCTATGGATTTGGACAAATTTATAATGACATATTCACCAGTATAGTACCATACTATATCACTCATAGAAAATACTACCATAAGAATCCTCTTTGCCTATTCATCCCTCCCTTCCCCATCCCTATACTGCCGCTAATCTTTTTTTTTTTTTAAGTAGGCTCCCCCAAGATGGAGGGCTTGACCTCCCTGCCCTGAGATCAAGACCTGAAACGAGATCAAGAATCAAACACTTGAGCCACTAAGCCACCCAAGATGCCCCAGCCACTATTCTTTTTACTGTCTCTACATTTTTACCTTTCTAGCATGTCCATGTCTACTTTTAATCATTAGGATAAACAGGCAATAATGACTTATCATAGACGTTTTATTTTGGCCCTGTTAGTGTCATCATTCCTGAAAATGTTTTGGTTGCCATTAGCTACAAAGTTTCTAGTGTAGAACTTTAGTTTTTCTCCACATTTGAAACATGGGACTCAGCTTTCTTTCTTTCCCTAGATGATTTCTTTTCTCTCCTGTTTGTTGTTTTGTATTTTTAAGTTAAATTAAAATGGTTTTAATGTTTATTTTGAGAGTGAGTGCGATTGGGGGGGGGGGGGGTCAGAGAGAGAAGGACAAAGAGAATCCTAAGCAGGCTCTGGGTTGTCTGCACAGAGCTTGTCGTACAGCTCCACCTCATGAACTGTGAGATCATGACCTGAGCTGAAATCGAGTCAGACCAACTAACTAAGCCACCCAGGTGTCCCAGTACTTTCTAATTTTAAATATTTTGATTAAAACAGGTGTGTCCATGTAAAATCTTGTATCTCAAAGCAAATAAACAAAATTTATTGTGAATGTAAGATTTATTTATTAGCTTAGACATTTTTTAAGTAATTTTGTAGTAGAGCAATGTGCTGAATTTCTTTCACCTTTTTTTTTTTAACGTTTATTTTTGAGAGGCAGAGTGTGAGCGTGGGAGGAGCAGAGAGAGAGGGAGACACAGAATCCGAAGTAGACTCCAGGCTCTGAGCTGTCAGCACAGAGCCCATTGTAGGGCTTAAACCCATGAACTGTGACATCATGACCTGAGCCAAAGTCGGACACTTAACCAACTGAGCTACCCAGGCTCCTCCAGTGTGGTAAATTTCTGAAGGAAACTAGGGAGAAGTTTTGATTATGAGTCTTGTTGTTAAGCTCTTTTAATGTGTAACTGAATAAAAGCCAATTTGCTATATAAGTATAAAAATGTAGAAATTATTTAGGGCTTTTTAAGAATTAAAAGGTGTAATCATAAAATTCCTAATGTGCATATGAAATTAATGTGCATTTTATACCTAACACAGAGTGTAATGATATAGTGAGAAGGATGCTTGGAGATGCCCCACATGCTGTGTCTTCTATAGAGCCACCTGTAGTTCTTTCTTCGTGTCTTCATGTCTAGAAGGGGAAGAGCAAAGGCTGGAAGTAAGAGAGTGGATTATATGTTCTGCCCACTCCTGGTCTTAACCTGAAACAATTTTCTCAGTACAGCAATCAAAACATTCTACTGTGGCTTAACTTTTTTGTTAGATGTTTGTCAGCATTATTATGAACATAATAAATGGAGAACATGTTCTTAGTACTCCTTTTTGACCTATCACATAACCTGCAGTAACCTTAAAGTAGGTTACAAATGAAAGAAATATGAAAATACTTTCATTGAACCATGGCTACAGTTTCTGGTTTGTCAGCCATCCATTTTTTAGCTTTTGCATTAACAATGAATAATTTAAAAATTTCTTAAAAACACAGTGCATCTTGGGTACCTGGGTAGCTCAGTTGGTTGGGCATCCAGCTCTTGATCTCAGCTGGAGTCATGATCTCATGGGTTCATGGGATTGAGCCTTGTGAACAAGTGGCTTTGAATTCTGTCCCTCTCTCCCTGTGCCCCTCTCACCACTTGCATGTGCTCATGCTCCCTCTCAAAATAAATAAGTTAAAAAAAACCCCAATGCATCTAATAGGGTAAATAATGAAATTAGAAAAGCAGCACACAGGTTTCTACTTACGAGAAATTATGGTATATGAGAACATATACTTTTTTTTATAGGGCAGAGTGCTTCGTTGAGGCCTTCAACTTGTACTATTAATATCAGTTACATTTTTCTTTTTTCTGCAAGTGACAAAAAACTCATCCAACTGCCTTAAATCATGAGACATTTTTATTATTTTACAAAAATGAAATCTAATGGTGAAGTGACTCCAGATTGTTTCATTTAGTGGCTCACTGTCACTATATTGTATTTTCTGTACTGCCATCCTGAGCATGTTAACTTAGTTGGTTTTTTTTTTTTAAGTTTATTTATTTATTTTGAGGTGGGGGAGGGGCAGAGAGAGAGAATGCCAAACAGACTCCATGCTGTCTGTGCAGAGCCTCATGCTGGGTGTGTTCTCACCAACGGTGAGATTATGACCTGAGCCAAAATCAAGGGTTCAATGCTTAACTGACTGAGCCACCTAGGCACCCCAAGTTAGTTTTTAAAGTAGTTTTTTTTATGGCACCAAAAAGGCTTCTGCAGTTTTAACCATCACTTTTTTTTTTAATTAATTTATTTTTTAACGTTTATTTATTTTTGAGGCAGAGAGAGAGCATGAACGGGGGAGGGTCAGAGAGAGGGAGACACAGAATCCGAAACAGGCTCCAGGCTCTGAGCTGTCAGCACAGAGCCCGACATGGGCCTTAAACTCACTGACCTCAAGATCATGACCTGAGCCGAAGTCAGCCGCTTAACCGACTTAGCCACCCAGGCGCCCCTAACCATCACTTTTGTATCAGACAAATTACAGAGGAAGAAGACTATTTCCCATATGTCTAGGTGCCTTTTTCCCCTCTTATTTTTATAACCACAATTTGTAAACACAGAAAAAATCTGAGAAAATCATATGATGAAGAGCCTTGAACATCCAGTACTGGATTCTACAACTAACATTTTGTTGTATTTCTCTTTCACATCTTTAGCCATCTGTCTATTCTACCTACTCATCATATTTCTCAGTTTTTTGATATGTTTTAAAGAAAGTTGTAGCATCAGCATATTTCACTTCAATATGCAGATGGTTAACACTAGTTCAAAAATTTTTTATTTTATTTTTTAGAATAACTATGTTTTTTAAGTAAACTCTGTCCCTATCGTCGGGCTCAAACTCAAGACCCCAAGATCAAGAATTGTATACTCTACTGACTGAGCCAGTCAAGCGCTCCCCAAATTTATTTATTTATTTATTTATTTAAAAAAAATTTTTTTTAACGTTTATTTATTTTTGAGACAGAAAGAGACAGCATGAATGGGGGAGGGGCAGAGAGAGAGGGAGACACAGAATCAGAAGCAGGCTCCATGCTCTGAGCCATCAGCCCAGAGCCTGACGCAGGGCTCGAACTCACGGACCGCGAGATTGTGACCTGGGCTGAAGTCGGACGTCTAACCCACTGAGCCACCCAGGTGCCCCGTCCCCCCAAATTTAAAAAAAAAACAAACAATAGGTAAACTGTAGTAAAATGTACAGATCATAAGTGTGCTCTTTGATGAGTTTTGACAAATATATATAAGCTGTGAAACCCAAACCTCTATGCATATACAACCTCAGAACTTTCCCCCAGTTAATTCCCGTTCTCATCCCCACAGGCAACCACTTTTTACATTTTTTTCCAACATATATTTGTTGTATTTTTAGAATTTCAGATAAATGAAACCGTACTTTCTCAACATTTTTGTGTCAAGTTATCTTTTACTCAGCCTTTTTTTTTCTTTTTTTTTAGCTTCAGAAAATGTTTTTTTAATAGTAGGAAAACTCTCTTTATAGAGAGGGGACTTTCGAAAGTGAATGCCCGTGGACTATAGGCAAGGGCCTTTGTTTTATGAGGTTCTGGTCGCCGCCTCTTCCCTTCCCCCTTGTTCCTTCTCAGCTTCTACCCTTACTGGCTTGATAGCTCTAGGTGCTGGGTTGTCCATTCTTCATTGGCTTGTTTCTGTCGTATGGTGGGTGGTCCTTGGCCTCATTTGGCATGTTTTTGGGATTCTTCCACGTTGTTGCATTACCAGTAGTTCTTCCCTTATTGTTAATATTCTTTGTATAAATCTACCCCCGTTCGTTCAGTTCATTTCTGTTGACACCTGGGCTGTTCCTTGTTTTTCTGCTGCTTCAGCCATCCCACAGGGAACAACATAATTGGGATACAGAACAGTTCTATCATGCCCCAAAACTCCCTTGTCCTATACCTACAAAAGTAACTGAAAAGTTAACTCTCCTCCTGTTTATAACTCCTGTCAACCACTGATGTGTTTTTATAAGAATATTTGTAAATATAGGTCATACATTATGCAGTTGACTCTTTTCACTCAGCGTAATGATTTTCAGATCCACTGAAGTTGTTGCACAATTCATCTCTTTTTATTGCCCAGAGATATTTATTGTATGGATGTACCACGGTTTGTGTATCTTCATCTGTTGAAGGATGTTTGGGTTGTTTCCAGTTTTAGACAAAAATGAATAGAGCTGCTGTTAAATGTTTGAATACAGGTCGTATGTGAAAATTTTTCTAGAATAGATAACCAGGAATGGGATTGCTGGGTCATATGGTTAGTGTATCGGTATGGTTTTCTTTGTGTTTATTGTACTCATGGTTCACTGAACTTGTAGAATCTGTAAATTTATGTTTTTCAGATGTAATTTGGGACAAATTTGAGAAATTCTTGGCCTTTGTATCTTAATTTTTTTTTTTTTTTCCGGAGCTATTTTTCTTCTGTCTTTGGGATTGCAATTATGTGTATGTTCAGCCCTTTAGTACCATCTCCCATGTCTTTGATCCTTTGTTCACTTTTGTTTTTCAACCTTTTTTTCTCCTCTATAATTAATACTGGGTCATTTCTTTAACTGTCTTCAAGTTCACAGATTTCTTTTTGCCCTCTTTTATTTGCTGTTAAGTCTATCCAGTGAATTTTTAATTCAGATATTTTTTTTTTAGTTCTAGAATTTCTAGTTGGCTCTCTTATATTTTCTTGTTTCTCTCATAAGATTTCCTGCCATTCATTATGAGCACTTAAAAATTTTTCCTTGATCACAGTTACAGCAGTTGCTTTAAAAATCTTGGACTATTAGGGCATCTGGGTGGCTCAGTAGGTTGGGCTTCTGACTGTTAGTTTCAGCTCAGGTTGTGATCTCACACTTTGTAGGATCAGGCCCTATGTCGGGCTCTGCGCTGACAGCACAGAGCATGCTTGGATTCTCTTTCTCCCTCTCTGCCTTTCTCCCACGGGTGCATGTGTATGCTTGCTCTCTCTCTCTCTCTCTCTCAAAAATAAATAAATAATAAAAATCTTTGACTATTAATCACAACATCTTGGTCACCTTGTCAGTTTCTGTTGGTTATCTTTTTATTTTGTTTTATATATTTCTATATTTTTATCTAATAATTTTGATTTGTATACTGCCCTTTATGAATAATCCATTGTAGGGTCTGAATTCTCCTATTTTCCTTAAGACTTTTATTTTGTTTTAATAAGGCATTAACTTGGTTGGACCCTTATTTTATTTTTTTATTATTATTTTTTTTTTAATTTTTTTTTTTAACGTTTTATTTATTTTTGAGACAGAGAGAGACAGAGCATGAACGGGGGAGGGGGAGAGAGAGAGGGAGACACAGAATCGGAAGCAGGCTCCAGGCTCTGAGCCATCAGCCCAGAGCCCGACGCGGGGCTCGAACTCACGGACCGCGAGATCGTGACCTGAGCCGAAGTCGGACGTTTAACCGACTGAGCCACCCAGGCGCCCCTGTTGGACCCTTATTTTAAACTCAGTCCTTCTTTTAATGGGCAACATCTGAAATCTGTTAATTTCTTTTATTTTTTTAGTAAAAATAATTTTAACATTCATTTTTGAGAGACTGAGAGAAACAGAGTGTGAGCGGGGAAAGGAGCAAAGAGAGAGGGAGACACAGAATCTGAAGCAGGCTTCAGGCTCTGAGCTGTCAGCACAGAGCCTGATGCCGGGCTCAAACTCTGGGACCAGGACATCATGACCTGAGCTGAAGTCAGATGCTTAACCAGCTGAGCCACCCAGGCACCCCTGTGTTAATTTCTTTTAGCCATACCTAGGTTGCTTGCATTCTGTCCCATGCATGCATAGTTTAGGGTCCACATGTTTGTGCTTGCCTACTCTGTTTCATCTTCTGTTTTCTGGTCCTCAGCTAGTATATTATTCCAAATGTCAAAAATTCCAGTTTCTGCTTGTTTTTAGTCATACTCTTATGCCTTCAGGTAGGTTTTTTGTGTTTTTTTTTTCTCCCAATATTTTGCCCAGAGTTTATAGTTGCTATCTGCAAGAGGGTTGGTCCAATAAGAGCTTTTCCTACATTGAGGGATATTGTGTGTTTTTTATATAAGTAATAAGGATATTCCCCCCACCCCCACCCCCCCCATAATCCCTTGTCTGTACTTCTCTTATCTCTTTGGTAAAAATTGCATCACATGCTTATGCCTAAATCATTTGTAAGCAAGCAGAATGACTAATGATTCCTAAAGTTTTGCCCTGGCACCCTTGAGGTTCTCAGAGACTTTAAGGGGTTCATGAAATCAAAAGTATATGTGTAATAACCTTACTACGTGATTTGCCTTTTTACTTTCATTCTGTGTGGAGTGTATAGTGTAGTTTTCTGAAGGCGTCATGGCATGTTATATTGCACCAGATGGGATGCAGAAGATATGAGACTCCAACTATCTTCTGTTACATGAGATGCCCCTAAATTTTAATATGTAATTGCTTTTAAGTTATTTTTAAACAAGTTCGTAAGTATTCAAAAATTTTCTCAGTTTCTAATACATTGAGTATTGATAGAGATGACCTGTGTAAAGTATAGCTCTCTGGGTCTCATCCTCATTAATTTTTACAAAGGAGGCCTTAAGCACAGAAAGTGAATGGGATTGATTCACCTAAAACTGAGAATTAGGCTCATCTCTGGTTTGATATATGTGATCATATGTTGGGTGGATAGGTGAACAAATTTGGAGTTCTGTTAAAAAGGATGAGGGTTGGGGCACTTGGGTGGCTCAGTCGGTTAAGCATCCGACTTCAGCTCAGGTCATGATCTCACAGTTTGTGAGTTCAAGCCCCACATCAGGCTCTGTGCTGACAGCTCAGAGCCTGAAGCCTGCTTCGGATTCTGTTGTCATCTCTCTCTGCCCCTCCCCTGCTCCCACACCATCCCTCCCTCCCTCCCTATTTCCCTTTGTTTTTCAAATATAAATAAACATGAAAAAAAAAAAAAGGAAGAGGGTTAATTGCTGCTGGGCAGGTATCCCATATACTGTGTTTAGCATATTATATTCACTTCATGTAATAAAGTATGTGTAGCTGAGTTAGGTAGTCAGGATACCTCAGTCTAAAGTAAAAGTTTTAGTACATTTTAATTTTAAATTTAATTTATATTGGTATTGACTTCATTAATTTTTCTTAAGAGACTTTTGGGTTTGGTGTTGGATTCTAGTTATTTTGACATTAGATCCAAATAATTTCTTTAATTCAGTCATTGAAGAGTACACTTTTTTTTTTTTTTTTTAATGTCTATTACTGAGAGAGAGAGGGAGAGACAGAGTGCAAGCAGGGGAGGGGCAGAGAGAGATAGGGAGGCATGGAATCCAAAGCAGGCTCCAGGCTCTTAGCTGTCAGCACAGAGCCCACTGCGGGGCTTGAACCTATAAAACGTGAAATCATGACCTGAGCCGAAGTCAGACACTTAACTGACTGAGCCACCCAGGCAGGCGCCCTGAAAAGTACGTTTAAATTTTAGGTAATAGTATTAATTAGCATTGATATATATTTAGGTACTAAGTATTCTGTGTATTTTAAACTCAGATTTTATATGAAGCCTTAGAATATCTCCTGCCAAAATGAGTTTTTCATGGTTTGAGAATTTACCCCATTCCCTTCTCTAATTACTAGAGGTTCTCCATCATTAAATCAATTTTTGGTCTGAGTATTTTGTAATAGAACATTTTGGCATTTTATACCCTCCGTTATCACTCACCCTGAGGCTCTTTGGGAAACACATTTAAGAGAGATCCAGTTCACTGCTTTTTAACCAGTGCATTTCAAACTTTAATAGTAATGTGTAATCAGTCACCTAAGTATCTTGTTAAAATGCAAAATCTGAATCAGTAGTTTGGAGTAGGATCTGGCCTGCCTTTCTTTCCTTTTCTTTTCTTTTCTCTTTTCTTTCCTCTTTTCTCTTTTCTTTTATCTCTTTTTCTTTCTCTCTTTCTCTTTTTTTTCTGAGATTCTGCATTTCTGACGACGTCCCATGTGATGTTGCTTCTGGTCCTCGGACAAAACTGAGTAGCAAGGCTCTAATAACCTATAGGAGAAGGAGAAAGATCTGAAGAATCCTGTTACTGTAGGCTGAATGTACCTGCCTTTTCTTGTTTTACCCCATAAATAGGTTAAGTATAGGTTAATGAATCTGAGATGGGGTTTCTGCTGTTATAGTCCATATTCACAAGAAAGGAGGCAAAACAAGAACATATTTGGAATATTCATCAATGAGTTAATAGCAGTAGCTTTTGATCTGGCCATTAAATTTCCTTAGTGTTTTATTTCAGTATTGTAGTTGGTAGATGTTTGGTCATTGTAAGTTGTGTTTATTCTTTACTCTGCATTTAACTTATTTCTGTGTCAGATGAAGTGAACAATTTTAACGCAGTATGTGGTTTTACATTTTTTGTTTGTTTACTTGCAGGCATTGATCAATATGACAGAGATAGCATCATAAATGACTTCAAGAATGGGACCTGCAAACTTCTCGTAGCCACTTCTGTTGCTGCCCGAGGTTTAGATGTGAAACATCTGATTCTTGTAGTAAATTACAGTTGCCCCAACCATTATGAGGATTATGTGCACAGAGCGGGACGGACTGGAAGAGCAGGCAATAAAGTAAAAAGAACTTTTTAAAGTTGATTTCCATTGTATTAATAAAATATAGGTTTTTTTTTTGTTTGTTTAGGGTTATAAGGAATAGATAATAGGAGTTAACATGAACATTTTGAAAATCTTCAATCATCAGAGTATGGGGATTAGTTGATGTTCATCATTTCTATACACAGTATTATTAAAGTTATTGATAATTAGCTGTTCTCTTTAGGCAGATAGTGTTATTTATGTCCCGTTTTAGTTTTTTTTTTTTTCCTTAAAAATTTCTGTATACGTTTTTACATGCATGTATATAGTTTGAGATTTTTCATTGCTATTTTTAAAATGTGGGATTATAAAATGTACTCCTACCGAAATTGTTACCCTTTTTCTCATTATTCCCCTGTCCTACTTCATACACTATGCATATTTCTTGGTTTTTTAACTCACTTATAGTCTGGTAACTATATAGGTCTAACTCATTCTTTTTGAAGGCAGCAAGCAGAATATTCTGTTGTTGGAAACATTGATGATGATTGGGGCGCCTGGGTGGCTCGTTCGGTTGGGTGTCTGACTTTGGCTCAGGTCATGATCTCACTGTTCCTGAGTTTGGGCCTCATGTTGGGCTCTGTGCTAACAGCTCAGAGCCTGGAGCCTCTTTCAGATTCTGTGTCTTTCTCTCTCTGTCTCTGCCCCACTGCCACTCGTGCTCTTTCCTCCCTCTCAAAAATAAATAAACATTAAAAAAAAAGAAAAAGAAAAAGAAACACTGATGATGATCTATTTGATTTTCCAATCCTGGACATTTCTACATACTGAGGCAATAATAATAATAATAATAATAATAATAATAATAATAATATATTTATGGAGTACTTATTGAATGCCAGGCACTATTTTCATTGCTTTACATAAATCCTCTCACTTCATCCTCACAATTTCCCTTTGAGGTGAGTAATACCATTTAATAGATAAGAAAAGTTAAGGTACATGGAAGTTAACTCACTTGCCCAGCTTACACAGCTAATACATAGTGATGGCTTTTATTGATTCAACCTGAGTTATTCTGTGGTTATGGGAAACTTTGTGTAAAATTATGTGCACGTACAAACCTTAAAATAATGTGATACGATTCTTAGCACATGAACAGCATAAAAGCATGCCATGGGTCATGTGGTGACTAGATATTCCTGAAATACAGTGTTAAACCATGTTTTACAATTCATAACAGTTTTCTGGTAGGGACACAGTGTATATGAAGACAGTCTGATTGTGGTGTGCCATTGTACTCCCAACTCTCTCGCCTGAACCAAAAAGCTGCTAGGGAAATGTGAAATCTTAGGCTTTAGAAAACCCCAGGGAGGCAATATAGCTGACTTCATTTTTGTATATAAAATTAGTTGGGGTAGAGAGGTGCAGTAGGTAGTGTAGGAAGGGAATGCAAGCGAAAGGGGGAAAAATAATGTATTATATTAAAATTAATGTGTATGACAATGCAATTACATACACGTTTATATAAAATTGGATTTCTGTTTATGCATCAAGAAATGTTTCTGGGGGCGCCTGGGTGGCGCAGTCGGTTAAGCGTCCGACTTCAGCCAGGTCACGATCTCGCGGTCCGTGAGTTCGAGCCCCGCGTCAGGCTCTGGGCTGATGGCTCGGAGCCTGGAGCCTGTTTCCGATTCTGTGTCTCCCTCTCTCTCTGCCCCTCCCCCGTTCATGCTCTGTCTCTCTCTGTCCCAAAAATCAATAAAAAACGTTGAAAAAAAAATTTAAAAAAAAAAAAAAAAAAAAAAAAAAAGAAATGTTTCTGGTATGCTTATTTTTATTTGTTTTTAATTAAAAAAATATTTATTAATTTGTGAGAGAGAGGGTGACGGAACATGAGCAGGGGAGGAACAGAGAGAGAGGGAGACACAGAATCTGAAGCAGGCTCCAGGCTCTGAGCTGTCAGCACAGATTCCGACTTGGGACTTGAGCTCACGAACTATGAAATTATGATCTGAGCTAAAGTCGGACGCTTAACTGACTGAACCACCCAGGAGCCCCTAATTTTTTTTTAGATGTTTATTTATTTTTGAGAGAGAGAGTGTGTGTGAGGGGAGGAGGGGCAGAGAGAGACACACAGAATCTGAAGCAGGATGCAGGCTCTGAGCTGTTAACACAGAGCCCCACAGGAGCTCGAACTCATGGACTGAGAGATCATGACCTGAGCTGAAGTCGGACTCTTAACCGACTGAGCTACCCTGGTGCCCCATGAAGTCAGTCTTAAGAAGATCTATTATTAGATGATTCTACTTTTATGTTGTGATCTGAGTAACAGTCATCTTGTTAGTGTCTAATAGTTCTCTTTTTTTTTATCATTCATTAGGGTTATGCGTATACTTTTATCACAGAAGATCAAGCTCGCTATGCTGGTGACATAATTAAAGCTCTTGAATTGTCAGGAACTGCGGTGCCTTCTGATCTGGAGAAACTTTGGAGTGATTTCAAAGATCAGCAGAAAGCTGTGAGTTTTTTCCAATTCCCATTATCTTTATGCAGGTCATTATTGTGTTATAAACCTTGAATATTTTATACTTGTAAACCTTTATAAGGTAACTTTCTCTCTTTAGAGAGGGAAAAGGAATGAAAACAAAATCCTCCCTTTTGCTTCAACTCGATGTTTTGTATCATACTGAAGAGTTCTTTTTTTGTTCTCATGCTAGATGAAATGTTTTTGATACATTGGTATGTGCTACCTTGAAAAATACTTAATTACTCCTAAATTCCTAAACATTAAAGTTTTTTTAGTATGAAATTAACTGTTTTGTTTTTCCTTGAAAGGAAGGGAAAATAATTAAAAAGAGTAGTGGGTTCTCTGGTAAGGGATTCAAGTTTGATGAAACAGAACAAGCTTTGGCCAATGAGAGGAAGAAGTTACAAAAAGCAGCTCTCGGTTTGCAAGATTCAGATGATGAGGACGCTGCAGTCGACGTAAGTGCCATTTTTCTGAGCCCCCTTCTTGCTGATTGAAACATTGTTGCTCCCCCCCCACCCTAGGTTTATTTGTTGAGATAGCCAGTTGTTGGAAACCTTTCTGATATGTGCCCTTCCCAGCCTTTACTCTTTCTCTTCCTCTCTCCCTTTCTCTCCCTCCCTCTCCCTCCCTCCTTCTCTTTCTCCTTTTCTCCCTCTCTCTATTCACATATGCCCTGCCCATATTATGTATATTCATAAAAATGAGGTCATACTGCTTTATAACCACCTTTACAACAACCGTCTTATGTTGAAATCTTCTCATTTTAGTAAATTCATTCTCATTATTCTTAATTTTGAATATGTGGGTTTCTATATGTTCATATTTGGAATATACTTTACTGTCATAAACTGTACTTCACTGCTTGTCCTTGTACATTTAATTTTGTACATTCTTTAGATTAAGTTTTGAGGTTGAGTGTGTACATGGAATTGCTCTCCCAAAGGGCGTATCTAATTTGGTTCTGAAACATTTTCAGACTGTCCTCCTGCAAAGTGAATACCAGTTTGGCATTTGCTGTGGTGGTGTATAAGAGTGCCTGGCTCCCCACATCTTTAACAACATCAGTGCTAATATTTTTATTTTTAAAAATTTAATCATTATAGGTTATCCTCATTAACAGTAATAGTTAGCAGGGTGCTTGGCTGGCTCGTTTGGCAGAGACTACATGACTCTTGATCTTGGGGTCATGAGTTCAGTCCCCACATTGGATTTAGAGGTTACTTTAAAAAAATAAAATAAAATAATACAGGGCGCCTGGGTGGCTCAGTGAGTTGAGCATCTGACTCTTGATTTCAGCCTAGGTCATGATCTAGCAGTTCATAGGTTCGAGCCCCGTGTTGGGCTCTGTGCTGACAGGGTGGAACCTGCTTGGGATTCTGTCTCTCTCTGCCCCTCCCCTGCTCTCTCAAGCTCTCTCTGTCTCTGTCTCTCTCTTAAAATAAATAAATAAACTTAAAAAAAAAACAGTAATAGCATTTTTTGAGTATTACTAAGTGCTGTGCACGGTGTCAAGTGCTTTACAGGGATTGTTTCATTTACTTGTGCACAGTAGCCAGA
The DNA here is from genome assembly GCF_018350195.1 of Panthera tigris. Classification (NCBI taxonomy): domain Eukaryota; kingdom Metazoa; phylum Chordata; class Mammalia; order Carnivora; family Felidae; genus Panthera; species Panthera tigris. The sequence continues at coordinate 110,985,265 of NC_056660.1, forward strand.
CAAGGTAGATACTCAAGAATATTCCCATTTTATGATTGAGGAGACTGAGGCTTAGAAAGAAACCATAATCTTTTGAGATTTTATAACCATAATGGGAACAAACTGGGACCTAGACCCATTCCATTCTTATTTCAGAGACCATGGTCCTAGCTTATGTTATTATTTGTGACCCAGTGAGTAAAGAGGACCCTAGGGACTCAGCAAGGTCAGGATTTCACATAGTATTGTTTGGAACCCAAACCCCAGGAGCTTGAGCTTTAGAAGAAGATGTTTTCATTATAAAGTGATTTTGGAAAATCTTAGTGTGTACCACTAAGTAGGATTAGCATATCGAAGTATGTGTAAAGTCCTCAAGTCAAGAAGCTTATTTAACTTGTTTAAGAAATCCTCCATGATATTTGATCTTTGATCTTAGAACTTTTGTTTTGTTTTGTTTTACTCTATTAAACCTTAGCTCAGTCAATTTCAGAAATCAGGTATTCATTTTTATCTTATCATTTGAGGAAGTGGAAGCCCAAAAAAAGTATTTGGCCCACAACCACATTGACTGTTAAGCACAGCCAGGACCAGACCCCAGATCTCTCATTAATCCTAGGCCATTTCTTTCTAAGATACCATACTGGCTTAAAACTTAATTAAATCATTGTTTTAGGTACTTATTGGTTATGCTGTAGCAAGTTGATCCACAGCCTAGTAGTTTAAAACAACATTTATTCTCTCACATTTCCTTTGGGTTAGCAAATCAAGAGCAGTTACACTGGTAGTTTTGGCTTAGGGTCTCATTGCGATTGCAGTAATGCTATTTTCCTGGGCTGTAGTCATTCGAAGGCTTGACTGACAGAGGACCATTTTCTTTCAGAAGGCAGAGTCACTGTGATGTTGGCAGGGTACCTCAGTTCTTTACTCTGCCTATGTGTCTTCACAATATGGCCCCTGGCTTCTCCCACAGTGAGTGATCTGAGCCGGCAAAGAGGAAGCCTGAGGGCCTTTTATGATTAATCTGTAAAGCTCTACTCTGGCACTACTACTTGTGTTCTGTCTGTTGAAAATAAGTTACTAAGTCCAGCCCACATTCAAGGAGAGCATCCTCCTTTTGAAGGGGAAGAGTATTAAAGAATTTATGGACTTGTTTTATTATTATTTTTTTTAGTGTTTATTTTTGAAAGCAAGAGAGACAAGGGTGTGAATAGGGGAGGGGCAGAGAGGGAGACACAGAATCTGAAGCGGGATCCAGGCCCTGAGCTGTCAACACAGAGCCCAACTCGGGGCTCGAACTCAAAGAACCGCAAGATCATGACCTGAAGAATTTATGGCCTTGTTTTAAACTCACCTCAGTTTTTTTATGATACTTTGAACATTTTTTTTTTTTAATCTCATATGAAATATGTCGATTGATTCCTTGGTTAATTTTTATAAACAACTTAAAGTACTAAAGTGAGTAAAAGCTAGCATCATACACAGTACTCATTGTTGATTTTGTGTGTTTTGGAATTTAATGCCATGTATCTTTTTTTTTTTAAGTTTATTTATTTATTTTGAGAGAGAGAGAGAGAATGAGTCCCAAGCAGGCTCTGCACTGTCAGCACAGAGCCTGATATGGAGCTCAAACTCATGAACTGTGAGATCATGATCTGAGCTAAAACCCAAGAGCCGGACGCTTAACCGACTGAGCCCCCCAGGCTCCCCATCCTATTTAATTTAAAAGTTTTATTCTTTTTGGGTGCCTAGGTGGCTCAGTTGGTTAAGTGTCCGACTTGCTCAGGTCATGATCTCACAGTTTGTGAGTTAAAGCCCTGTGTTGGGCTCTGTGCTGACGGTTTGGAGCCTGGAGCCTGTTTTAGATTCTGTGTCTCCCCCTGTCTCTGCCCCTCCCCAGCTCATACTCTTTCTTTTTCTCAAAAATAAACATTAAAAAAAAAAAAGATATTCACTTGAATGTTATTTATATTAGTTGATAACTAAAACTCCTTGTTAGATAACAAGTATTGTAAAAGGAAGTTAAGTTGATTGTTTTGATTTCAAAGAACTTTGTAAGTTAACCCAGTTAATTTTTTTTTTTTTTTTTTTTTTTAAATTTTTTTAACATTTATTTATTTTTGAGACAGAGAGAGACAGAGCATGAACGGGGGAGGGTCAGAGAGAGGGAGACACAGAATTTGAAACAGGCTCCAGGCTCTGAGCTGTCAGCACAGAGCCCGACGCGGGGCTCGAACTCACGGACCGTGAGATCGTGACCTGAGCCGAAGTCGGCCGCTTAACCAACTGAGCCACCCAGGCGCCCCAAACCCAGTTAATTTTTAAAACCCTAAACAAGTTCTCTCCATTTGAGTTTTACCAGATAAGGCCTTATTAGCCTAACTTAAGTATATAAAGGGATTTACATCTCTGTAGTTGGTATAGCCAGTAGTCATTGTTGGGCAGAAGGCATTATTAAAAGGAAATGCAAATAGCTTATGAAGTAGATATGTCAAGCTTCAGTATGACACAGTGGCAGTTGGACTCATGTGGCTCCTGGAGAGCTGAGGTGTTCACCCATTGTTCTTGCTTTGATAGGGAAACCAACCTTCCTTTTTTCCTTTTTTTTAGTTCAAAAGGAATAAAGCAATAAAGCCTTTTTTTCTGATTCTTTAAACCAGAGGTTTTTTTTGTTTTTCCTAAATGTTTACTTATTTTTGAAAGAGAGAGAGCGCACAAACAGGGGAGTAGAAAGAGAGGGAGACACAGAGTGCGAAGCATTCTCCAGGCTCTGAGCTGTCAGTGCAGAGCCTGACTTTGGGCTCGAACCCACAAACCTTGAGATCGTGACCTAAACCAAAGTCGGTTGCTCAACCAACTGAGACACCCAGGCATCCCTGTTAACCAGTTTTTAAGGCAGAACCATTTACATTTTAGAATTTGGGGAGGATTTTGGGAGCCCCACCATAGGAACAAGTAAGTACCATTCTCCCTGAGAACTATTGACTGTATTTTTAGTGGCCCACTGACCTGGAGTTACTGCCCTTCTTCCAACCTATCACTGCAATTTAATTTGGCCTCAAGGCCTGAGCCTTGAAGCATCTCAGCTGCATCCTATTGGATGCTCTGTCTTGACACCACATGTTTCTCACTTGCTGAACTAGGATGTATTTTCTGGACTGCTTGGGAGTCTGCTTAACTGGTTCACATAGTGTTGTATTTCTCTTTTCTTTCCCTCCCCTCCCTTCTCCTCCCTTTCCCATTCTATTTTTTTTTTTTTTTTCCTGCCATAGATACCTGAATTTTTAAAATGAAATGTGCCACTCTTAACAAATAGCTGATATATTTTCCTGTTGATCTGTGTGGTTGAATTAACATAAATACAACTGTCTTATTCTAGTCATTTGATGGAAATATTCTTTATTAGTTTCTTTAGATATATCTGAATTTGTATTTTTAATCTAATTTTTATTAATCCCTTTTTTTCTTATTTAGATTGATGAACAAATTGAAAGTATGTTTAATTCAAAGAAGAGAGTAAAAGATATGGCTGCTCCTGGAACATCTAGTGTTCCTGCTCCAACTGCGGGAAATGCTGAGAAATTAGAAATAGCTAAGAGACTGGCTCTTAGAATCAATGCTCAGAAGAATTTGGGCATTGAGTCTCAGGTATTAAGTAATTTGTTCCGAGTTTTACTGCGTACTTTTTATGTCAGCACCAGTGAACAGATTGTCCTAGACATTGAGTTAGTGAGAATTTAACATTAATCTAATTACAGAATTCTTTAAATATTGCATTTGGATGATTCCTCTAGTATGGTTAACTGAGGTCTTAATGCCTATTTTGAAAGCCCTAACTGAAGCATGTTAGCTGTAGATAGTTTTTCTAAAGTAATATTCCGATTGATCTTACCAAAATGTTACAGAAATAACTCACTTTTTATTTCTTGATCCACTTTTATTGGGTGGGGTGTTGGGCACACAAACAATTCCTTGGAAATATAAATACGTAGTTACATAACTCATAATAACATGAGCTTAAAACTGGAAAATGTGTTAAATATTTCACATGCCATCTTTCTCTTGGGGGCTTTTTTATTAATTTTTAAAAATTATTATTAATTTTTAATTAAGAGTAAATTTTCATAGTATTCCCAAAGAATAGTCTGTTAATTATAAAACTGTTTTGAAGATTTTGAGGTTTTGGATCAGCAGGGCCTCTGTCCAGTAGGCTGGATCGGTTCAGGACTGTAGCACCCTGTAAGTTGGGAGGACCAAGGCAGAGGGAGGCTAGTGGACCGACTCAGTGAGGCAGCCAGGATCAAGGCTTACAGCCTCAGGTTTCTGTATTTGTTTTGTTGAGCCAGTGAGTTACCATGAAATGTCTACTACACTGAAGCCTGTACTTCTCTGAAAACAGGGGTTGTAGCACCTAATCTAATATTCTCTCGAATTGTTACTGCTAATAACTCGTTACTGCTGAAACCAAATAGCTACACATTCTTACTGTTAGAAAAGTGTGAGGTATGAGTCATGTATTACCCACAGAATTCTGTCTGCATTAGACACATAGTAAAATTAAGTTCAAATTAAAAAGATTTAAGTGCAAAATAAAATTAAAAAGTAAGTCAATCACTTACTATAATTTATTGAATTTTGGGTTTGCTATGATGGCAGGAAGGAGCTCAGTGGTGGTAGTAGACAAAGATTCTAATTTAGAGGAATATCTTAGGAGCCACAAAATATATAAATGATTTTAGAATATTGTACTATATTTGATATCAACAGTGACATAATTCTCTATGATCCAGTAGAATTTTTAATAAAGAGTTGAATGTTCTTTATTTTTTTTTTCATGAAAATAAGGGATATAGATATATTAAACTATTGGTTATAAATATGTGCTGTTAATTGCACATGAGTAGGACTCTGCATTAGAAAGATGCTTCTGGAGACACCTGTGTGGCTCAGTTGGTTAAGTGTCCGGCTCTTGATCTTGGGGTCATGAATTGAAGCCCTGTGTTGGACTCCTTGCTATGTGTAGAGCCTACTTAAAGAAAAAAAGAGAGAGAAAGGAAGGAAGAAAGAAAGGGGGGGAGAGAAGAAGGAAGGAAGAAAGAAAAAGAAAAGAAAAAAGAGAACGGGAAAAGGAAAAGAAAGATTAGTTAGTGGCTTTTCAGAGAAAAATTTGTGGTAGGATCCTAGATCTTGTCTCTGCCCTCATTTGAGATTTGACTGTAGGTCTTCTTTTACTGCAGGATGTGATGCAACAGGCCACCAATGCAATTCTCAGAGGCGGCACCATCCTGGCTCCCACTGTGTCTGCAAAAACCATTGCAGAGCAACTTGCTGAAAAGATCAATGCTAAGCTCAATTATGTGCCTTTGGAGAAACAAGAAGAGGAGAGGCAAGATGGTGGACAGAATGAATCTTTTAAAAGATATGAAGAAGAATTAGAGATCAATGACTTCCCACAGGCAAGTAACAGTTTAAACATTGTTTATAAATTGCAGAGTAAAATTTCTTGCTTCTTAAGGAGCAAAAATACCTTGTTTAAAACCCTTGAATGTTTTAATAGCTACTTTACTTTTTTATCTTGATGAGGGAGGGAGACAACAGTAGAAATTTTATTTTTATGAACATATTCTACGTACATTAGGATCTAAATGAATTGATGTGAAGGAGTTAATTATAATCTTAATATTGACCTTAATATTATTTAGCCAACCTATTCTTTGTCCATACACCAGGTTTTTATCCTGTTGTGATTTTTCCCCCCACCTTTTCTTTCTTAGACTGCTAGGTGGAAAGTTACCTCTAAGGAAGCTCTGCAGAGAATCAGTGAATATTCTGAAGCCGCAATTACAATCAGAGGAACATATTTCCCACCTGGCAAAGAACCTAAGGAAGGAGAGCGGAAAATTTACTTGGCAATTGAAAGTATGTATCTTTGGTTCTTGAAATTTCAGTCTTGAGTTAGGTCAGAGTTGATTATAGATGTAAAGGCATGGAGAGAATGTTAGGTCAGTTCTAAAGAAGATAAAAATAAGGAATACCTATAGAAAAAAATAATTTCAGGGCACCTGGGTGGCTCAGTCGGTTAAGCGTCTAGCTCTTGATTTTGGTTGTAATTTCGTGGTTTGTGAGTTCAAGCCCAACATCCAGCTCTGTGCTAACCGTGTGGAGCCTGCTTAGGATTCTCTCCCCCCCCCCCCCCTTCAGCTTATTTTCTTTGTCTCTCTCTCTTTCTTTTCTCCCCAAAATAAATTAATAAAAACATTAAAAAAAAAAACACACATAGTTTCATATATCATTTAAGGTCTTTATTTAAAAATTCAGTACATAAAGGGGTGCCTGGGTGGCTTGTTAAGCCTCCAACTTTGGCTCAGTTCGGCTCAGGTCATGATCTCATGGATCATGAGTTTGAGCCCCACATTGGGCTCTGCAATGACAGCATGGAGCCTGCTTCCAATCCTCTGTTTTCCTCTCTCTGCCTCTTCTCTGCTCGTGCACATTCTATCTTTCTCAGAATAAATAAACATTTAAAAAACACTAAATACATTACATACAGAAAGGTGACTGATCTGTGTTTGGAACTCTTTCATTTTTGACGATTCAGTCAGATTTGAAAATCACTCTAAAAGAAAACAAATATTTTAAGGACTGCTCTGTTCATACTTCTAATAAAGTAGAACATTCCTGGGCAGAGTTTAGGTTAGAAAGTAAATACATATATTAGTATACTTAATGAATGTTTATTCAAGCAAATGTTCCCTCTGAAATTATGCCTGTAGAAGTTTTTGCATATCTTTAAAAAAATTAGAAGAGGACAGTTAATACCATAACACAAAGTATGTAAGTAATGCATTATCTCAGAGCAGTTGGATTTGCTTTTAAACTTTATTTCATACATTCATGAATGAGTTCAAAACATAGTTTCCATTTTGATTTTTTCCTCTAATGTATATACTCCACTGCATACTAGGACAACTTGTTTCCCTTCATTTATATTTAATCTGAACATCTTTATGACAGACTTATAAGTATAGACAAGGCAGATCCACTTCATCTATTTAATGAACTAAATATTTGTTGAATACTGTTGTTGGAGCTGTGGAGAGGTTTATTCCAGGTGTTGTGTAAGCTGAAAGTCTGTGTACCTTGTGCTTTACATGGCTTTGATGGCTGCAGAGGAGCTGCTCTCCCGCACAGTGTATAATCTCAGGCACCACCCTGGTACTTTGAGGCATGCATGTCCCTTCTGACAAAGAACCCTTACCTCATCCCACTTCACCCCTCTGTAGCTCTTTACCTGTTGTTTTTATTCACAGTACTCCTCACATGGAAATTGTAGTATGTTTTTACTTGTTTGTGTCTCCCCTACTAGAGTTCTGTGAATGTAATGACTTTGTCATCTGTTCTATTCTCAGAGCACATGGTAAACACTTAATAAATTTTCTGAGTTATGCATCTGATTAAGCCCTATAGCCACTTGTCTTCATGGTACAAGTATTATTTGACAGGCATATTCTCTATTTGATCTCTTTAAAGCTGTACTGTCTGGGGGCACCTGGGTGGCTCAGTTGGTTAAGCGTCTGACTTTGACTCAGGTCATGATCTCACGGTTTGTGGGTTCGAGCCCCGCATTGGGCTCTGTGCTGACAGCTCAGAGCCTGGAGCCTGTTTCAGATTTTGTGTCTCCCTCTCTCTCTGCCCCTCCCCTGTTCACACTCTGTCTCTGTCTCAAAAATAAACATTAAAAAAAAATTTTTAAAAAAAAGCTGTACTGTCTGATAGAACTCTCTGTGATGAGTACAGAGTGCTTGAAATGTGGCCAGTGTGACTGAAATTTGTAAATTTTACTTAATTTTTATTAAAAATTTTTAAAGGAATTCATGTTTGATTTTTTTTTTTTTATTTAGTTTTTTAGTAATCTCTATGCCCAGCATGAGGCTCAAACTCATGACCCTGAGATCAAGAGTCAAACGCTCTACCTACTGAGCCAGCCAGGTTTATATAAAATGTAAACAGCCACATACATGGCTGGTACCTGCTGTAATGGATAGCTCAGCTCTCAAGTTTGTTGTTGGAAAGATCAATGGAAGGTATTTAGATCCACTGAAAGTATATTGTAAATAAGGTTTGTCTCTAGTTTGTTCTTGTTATATTTTGCCATTTCTTTGATTTTGTGAAGACTTATAATTTTAGGTAAGTTCTTTACTGAATTTAATGTACAGATGATTTACTTATATATTAGGATTTGATTCTTTCCTGGCCGAAACAAAGAATTCTACAAATGTGACTGAAAGTTAATTAGTGCTGTGCCTGTTTAGTCACTTTCCTTTGAATTGGTGACCTCAGTTGTTTTTGTGTGGCATCTTAGCATAAAGACCACAAGAACAGAAACACATGTGCAGTGTGTATCCCATCTACCCTAAGTAGAAATTGTTTCCTGGCCAGGGGTATGAGATGGGGTCAGAGTAAGTAAAAGCACTGAAAAGTGCTATTGCCACGATTCTGCTGATCTTTTTTTTTTTTTTTTTCTTTCCTTTAGTAAGGGATTGCCTGGTCCCTGTAAACTTTTGGTTAGTTTCCAGAGTTCTGATACAATTGATTTCAAGTTTTTTCAAGTTTATTCACTTTTTGTGGAAGGACAGGCTTTTGGAGTTCCAGTCTCTGCCATTTTCACTGCTGCACTCTCACTTTTGGACTTTTTTTTTTTTTTTTTAATGTTTGTTTATTTTTGAGGGCAGGGGAGTGGCAGAGAGAGAGAAGACAGGATCAGAAGTGGGCTCTGCACTGACAGTAGAAAGCCCGATGTGGAGCTAGAACTCAGGAACGCTGAGATCATGACCTGAGCCGAAGTTGGACACTTTAACCAACTGAGCCACCCAGGTGTCCCTCACTATCGGACTAAAAAAAAAATTTTTTTTTTTAGTGTTTGTTTATTTTCGAGAGAGAGAGAAAGAGAAAGAGTGCAAGTGGGGGAGGAGCAAGAGAGAGGGAAACACAGAATCCTAACCAGGCTCCAGACTCCACACTCCGACCTGTCAGCACAGAGCTTGGCACAGGGCTCCAACCCACGAACCATGAGATCATGACCTGAGCCGAAGTCGGATGCTTAACCGACTGAGTCACCCAGGCGCCCCTCGGACTTGTTAAAGTTAATGATAAATTGTGGCAAAGGTGAAAAAATTGCATTTTTTTGTTTGTGATTGTGACTTCGATTAAGTCAGGTTTTAGATGGCATCCTTTTATGTATCCTGAAAGACTTTTGGTCTGCCAGTGACTGTGTGTTTGTAAATCATGTGACACTCTTCCTTATTTGTGTAGTAATATGGGTGTGCTGACATCTTTCTGCACTTGGAATTGGAGAGGTCTCCTACCACAGTATTCATTAGGCCATATGGGATGGAGACAAAGTGTCCTCCAGTGGAATCTGATGATAAAATTTTTGGTATACATGGAATTAGCCTTTTATTCTAAGCTTGAATATCATGGGTGTCATTTAAAGCAAAATCAATACTTTTAAATGCCTGCCTTATAAAGAGATAAATCAGACATATGACTCTTTTGAAAAAGGATCCTCTGTGTAATTTTTTTTTTAATTAAAAGGTAATTATGTTTGTTTAGCATAATTTATATATCAAGATTCATTTCACATGTAACTTTATCAGAACATACCTTCTCTACTGCCAAGTGAAGTGAGAAGCCCACAGCTTCTTCTTGACTTTTCCATCCACCTAGAATGGTTCTAGGCATTTCCCCCCACTGTCATCTTATACTTAGGAAGTAACATCTAATTTTTATTATCTAACCTAGCTTCTTTTTCTCTGTAAAAAAGATAATCTTATCAAAAATGAATCTTTAGGATTCTAGAGCCATAATGGTGTTAAGAGCTCCATATTAATCATTAAAATGATACAAAGGTTTGAGATTTTCATAGATGATTAGTTTTTTAAAGGATATTTTAGTTTTTGAAACTCCAGCCAAATCAACTGAACTCTAATAGGATGAAAACAGGTGTTAGAAGGAGCCTAGTGTCATCTGTTTCTAGTTCTGTAATTGGAGGGACCATACTGCCTGGCTCCTTGGGGGCTCTGTGTGGCTCAGCAGTTCCAGGCCTCCCACTAGGCAGTGGGAAGGAGAACAGGAAGGACTTATGTGCCTAGCCATCCTGTATAATTTATAGCCTGTTTTGTGACCCTCTCTTTTTACTAGTGGAGAATCCCTTAAAAGCAGCCAGAGTTGTTTTAGGACCAATGAAAGGAAATGCCTCTTTTCCATGGCAGCTTATAAACATATGTAACCTATTACCTAAAGAAGCTTTGTAAGTCAAAACTTTAAACTGGTCAAAATGGTCAGGCTCTAACAAAAGGAGGGAAATTACTCTTCTTGGATTTAGGTGATAGTGTCATTTTCTTTCTTTTTAAAACAGCATAGACTATCAACAAGCTTCACACTAACCATGTCAAGTAGCATACATTCCTCCTGAATTTCATATTATTGTAATTTTCAGTCTGGCTTCACTCTTGATTCTACCCTTTTGTTCACTTTCATCCACCTCTCTTCTTTTCAAGCACCCACAGCTTTAAAATGTGTGGTTGTTGGGACACCTGGGTGGCTCAGTTGTTAACCTTCCAGCTCTTAACTTCTGCTCAGGTCATGATCTCACCGTTTGTGATTTGAAGCCCCACATCGGGCTCTGCGCTAACAGCATAGCCTGCCTGAGATTGTCCCTCTTTTGCTGCCCTTCCCCTGGTCACACTCTCTCTGTCTCTCAAAAAAAAATAATTGTGGTTGCTGGCTGGTGAAGGTGTAGGATTTAGATTAGATAAGTTGCTGTGACTTCACAGCCATACTCCTGGCTCTTTCCTTCGTGTTGTTAACCTGTTTCTTCTTGCTTCTCCTCTTCTTCTTTCTTCTCTTCTCTTCCTCCCCTTCCTTTTCTTCCTCCCCTTCCTTTTCTTCCTCAGCCGCCTGACCTCCTCCCTGTGCTCTCTCTGGGGTCAAAAAGGTCCTTCATGGAACACCTGGGTGGCTCAGTTGGTTAACCATCTGAGTTCGACTCAGGTCATGATCTCATGGTTCATGAGTTTGAGCCCACATTGGGCTCTCTGCTTTCAGCATAAAGCCTGCTTCAGATGTTCTGTCTCCCTCTCTTTCTCTGCCCCCCCCCCCCCAGCCTCTCTCCCCAAAGTAAATAAACATTAAAAAAAAAAAAAAAAGATCATTGCCATCTAATAAGGGAACTGTTTCCTCATTTGGTTTTCTTTTTTCTTTTTTAATGTTGATTTTGAAAGAGAGTGCGTGCGTGCACACATGTGAGCAGGGAAGGGGCACAGAGGAAGAGAGAATCCCAAGCAGATTCCACATTCGCAGTGGAGCCCGATGCAGAGCCTGACGTGGGGCTTGATCCCTCCACCGTGAGATCACAACCTGAGCCCATATCAAGGGTTGGACGCTTAACCGATGGCATCCAGGCGCCCCAGAAAACTGTTTTTCTTACATAGAATGATAAATATATAGTCCTCTACATTGCAACCCTAGTTCTCCTTATATTCTTTAATATTTCACTCCTAGTTCTTAATTTCTCGTCTATTTCTTTGGTCCAGCTCTTTTTTTTTTATTAAAAATGTTTTTAATGTTTATTTTTGAGAAAGGGAGTGCTAGCAGGGAAGGGACAGAGAGAGGGGGAGACACAGAATCCAAAACAGGCTCCAGGCTCCAAACTGTCAGCATGGAGTCCGACGTGGGGCTTGAACTCACAAACCGTGAGATCATGACCTGAGCCTAAGTCAGATGCTTAACCCACTGAGCCACCAAGGTGCCCCTGGCCCAGCTCTTTCATTTTTATCGTTGTGCACTGTGCTACCTACCTAGATTTACTTGCTCCCTGGCATTGTCCCTTGGCTGCAGATCCCTTAATACTACCTTTGATGGCCCTCTCGTCTCTGTCTCTCCTTTACTTCTCATCCATATTTCCACTGGCCTTATTGACACTTGCAACAAGATGTCACATGAGCACCTCCCCTACAGCAATCATCAAAATTGAATTTCATCCAGGCACTGCTGATAATACCTGTTTTTCCTTGAATTCAGTATCTTGTTTACTATTTCGTACTTTATTTGCTCCTTAACTCTTAACCACTTAACTCTGCTTAGAGAAGTGAGGGAAAGGTTTTTGTAAGGAGTGATATTTAGAAGCCATTCTGATGAGAGTATTTCCGACCTTCGTGTTCTGTTGTACTGTCTGTACAAGTTTGTTTTTCTAATAGTCTACAAGTTCATGAAGAGCATGAATGAGTTCTTTATATAATGTATCTCTCACGCTATATCATACGTGTTAGTTGTTTAATATTTCTTGAATTGAAGTAACTATATGAATGAGTGTTTCCAGATTGCCTCATCCTCTTGGCTATGTTGCTGTGTTTTTTTACACTCTTTTCCAATTGTACTGTACTTCTTACTCTTCAGTAATTAAGCATGCCTTTCTTAATCTATATCATTGCCCATGTGATTCCCTTTGCAAAATAATCCATGTCATCACTTCTCCTTCAATGTGGCCAGTCCTCCGCCAAGGAATATAATAAGTGCCCGTTAAGTGTTTGTTAAATAAATAAACCATGGAAATTTTGTTTCTCTGACTTTAAAAAAAACATTTTTGGGGCGCCTGGGTGGCGCAGTCGGTTAAGCGTCCGACTTCAGCCAGGTCACGATCTCGCGGTCTGTGAGTTCGAGCCCCACGTCAGGCTCTGGGCTGATGGCTCGGAGCCTGGAGCCTGTTTCCGATTCTGTGTCTCCCTCTCTCTCTGCCCCTCCCCCGTTCATGCTCTGTCTCTCTCTGTCCCAAAAATAAATAAAAAACGTTGAAAAAAAAATTAAAAAAAAAAAATTTTTTTTTTAACGTTTATTCATTTTTGAGAGACAGAGACAGAGCATGAGCGGAGAAGGGGTAGAGAGAGGGAAACACAGAATCTGAAGCAGGCTCCAGGCTCTGAGCTGTCAGCACAGAGCCCAGCATGGGGCTCGAACTCATGAACTGCGAGATCATGACCTGAGCTGAAGTTGGACGCTCAACAGACTGAGCCACCCAGGCACCCCTCTGACTTTAAAAAAAAAAAAAAAAAGTTTGTCTCTTTTGGACAAACTGCTAATCATCTTTTCTTTGCCCTTTTTATTTTTATTTATTTATTATTAAAAAAATTTTTTTTGGTGTTTATTTATTTTTGAAGAAGAGAGAGACAGAGCGTGAGGAGGGAGGGGCAGAGAAAGAGGGAGACACAGAATCCGAAGCCAGCTCCAGGCTCTGAGCTGTCAGCACAGAGCCTGACACGGGGCTCAAACCTGTAAACCATGAGATCATGACCTGAGCCGAAGTCGGAGGCTTAACCAACTGAGCCACCAGGCGCCCCTTCTCTGCTCTTTTTAATTATAGCAAGAACTCTTAACACTACCTGCAATGTGATCCCAGTGGTTACATTTGAAACTCTAAAAGTGATCTGAATAATAAGTAGCCATTGTATAAATTGGATGACCTTCCCCCAGGTATTGAAAGACTATCTTGGCAAGCAGTACAATGTTTCTGAAAGTCACTTACAGTATTTCCTACTGGATCTCCATGACATGGATAAACATCTAGTGTAATTCTAGTAACACGAATAATGTTTTCCACTTATTACCAGGTGCCAATGAACTGGCTGTGCAGAAAGCAAAGGCAGAAATCACCAGACTTATAAAAGAAGAACTGATCCGGCTGGTGAGTGAAAACCTCAAGGACTTGTTCAAATAAACATTTTATTGAACTATTATATGAATACAGAAAAAAAAGCACACAAATTGTAAACCTAAAGTTTGATGAATTTTCACAAAGGAAGCATATTGATATGATCACTATCCAGATCAAGAAACACAGTACAATGCCAACATTCCAGAAGCTCCCTGCATGCTCCTCCTGTCACTATCCCTCTCCCCCAAACATAACAGTATTCTGACTTTCACCATGATAGATTAGTTGCGCCTATATTTGAACTCTATATAAGTGGGATCAACTGCTGTGTACATTTTTGTATCTAATTTCTTTCCACTCATCATTACTTTGAGGAAATCCATGTTGTTGCATGTAGCAGTAATTCATTCCCTTTCATGGCTATGTGGTATTTAATTTGTGAATATACCCACAATTTATATATTGGACTTTGAGGTTATTTACTTTTTTGTTGTTAGGGATAACTTCTGTGAACATTCTTTCATGTCTCTTTTGTACATAGTAGTATATACTTTTCTCTTGGGTACATAACTTGGAGTAGAATTGCTGATTATAGTGTTGTGTAGTTTAGCTTTAAGTGTTGCTAAATAATTTTCCAAAGTAGTTATGCCTTGTAAAAGGCATCCTTTTATGGACCACCTTCCCAAAGGAGCCAAACACATCCCTGTGTCGTGGTGCCAGTTGAAGCTTATAAACTCCCTATAACGTGTACATTGGGCAAGGGCCCTTTGACAGGAAACTTTATCCTTTTTCTATGAATGTGTTTTTGAGAGCTTTTCTAAAATTCCCCTTACAGAACTTTCTTTAGGGGAATAAAAAGTTTAAAGAGTAGAAGATACATAAAACAAGAGGAAAGAAGGAAAACAACCTTTAAATCAAATGCTTTTAAGACTATTTCACCAAGGAGTGATAGAAAAAGAACCTTGATGCCACCACCATTAAGTTGGTTCAAAACAGTTGTCAAAGAGCAGTGAACACAGACAAATGATTATTTGGAGAGTTATTTTCTTCCTCAGTATAAGAATATTAATAATTTCTGTTCTAAATATATGATAATTTTGTAAGTTTGTGAAGGAAATTTTTTTGACCTGTTTTTCTTTTTTTTTATCCTTTGCTCCTTCTGACCCTGTATCTTTTGTTTTCTTTTGTAGCAAAATTCATACCAACCAACAAATAAAGGAAGATACAAAGTCTTATAAAATATTTCGAAAAAACTTTTTACCTGTGCTGGTCTGTGATACATGTGGCAGTTGTCTGCAGTTTACAATGTATTGTAAATTAAGATTTTTAAAATTCTGTCTTGCTGATTTTTTTAAATACATGAAACCAGTATTTGCTAAAGAAATCTTCTTTCAGTAAGTACCACCAGAATTATCAAACTATATTTAAAGCAGGCCTGTTTTCAGAGTATGATGCCCTTTAATGTAAAGTTTAAATACCAATATTTTAAATGTCTGGATAAAATTCCAGAAGTTTAAAAAAATGGAAATATTTGGACTTTCTATCAACGGTAATAAAGTACACAAGTCACTAGGGGCCTACTCACCATATCCTTTTGAAATGAAATTGTGATCTCCTCAGAAAAGGTAAAATTCTCTGATATTTTGTCTCCCCCCACCCCCCCTGAGCTTAAATCTTAACTTGATTCATTGGAAAAGTATGAACTGGATTTAAGAATGTTATAATAGAATTTTTACAAAATGTTTCAGAGTTTTTGTTTCAGTTTTTATCATAGTAAATGGTCAATAGTTGGACTGCTTTTCAGTTTTGTAAAATTAAAGATTTGTAGTATAAGAGTTTTTTGCATTTCTTTACACTGCAAAGAGTTTTAGTATTTATCACTTTTAAGTTCTCCTCACAGCTTCTAGTTCTATGACTAGCTACTAACTCTTTTTTAATCTTCCTTAAAAGAAAGTGATTTGTAGCCTATAAATATTGTTTCCTTTTCCCCCCCGAAAGTGTTTGTTTATACATTTGTACATATAAACATGCTACTAATTTTAATCCACATTTTCTTCAAGGTTGTTGAAAAGGTTGTGAATTTTCTTCCTTAAAAATTTTCAAGCATGATGGTACCTGTGTTATAGACTTAGATTTAAGCATCTCTCAGTGAAAAATAGTTCGCAAGAAGTCATAAATTATATTTTTGACCCCTCATATATTTCCTGAACATTCTAATTTAAATTGTTATAATTGGAGTACACAATATTCTTTTCAAGACTCCTGGTATATTAGAACTTTGTATTGTTGTCACTTCTTGAAAAAAAAAAAAAAATCCAGGAATTAAATAGATAGCTATATTTCTTAAACGAAGAGACAGCGAAGTTTCTGAATATTCTTAGAGTTTTTAAAAAAGAAAAAAAAGCATACTAAAACAAATCATTTTTAATAGTATGTTAACTGGTTAAAATGAGAAGAAGTATCAATCATTATTTCTTCAATATAAAGTTTTTTCTTACTGAAAAATTAACATAGATATAACTGGGAAATATTCTTGGGTCCCTTGCATATCTACCTTTCTTTCTTAGAAGAAGAAAACAGACAAAACACATGTAACAAGAGAATCAAATAAACCATTTACTCTAAAATGCAGGCATCTTGGGCTCCTTTTTTCCCCTCAGTTTATTTATTTGCTTATTTTGATTACCTAGTGTTAGTGTGTTTCTTTTGATAGAATATGTGGCATTCTCACATTGGTGACAATTGGTGCTCCCTTCAGGCTGCTGGATCACTTTGAGATTCAGAGTTTTACATCGTTGTAGCATTACTACCTTTATGTTTGTATATCTAGTTGTAACAAACCACTGATAGTATATTGTCCTAAAGTGAAACCCATTTCTCTGTTATTACAGTTTTAGTGTCACACTGACTCTTTGATTTTTAAAATTTGAATGATGTATAGACTAATTTGTTTTTTTAATTGCAATATCAATATTTGCTCATGTTTTCTAAATTCCTTATAAAATAAAGTTAATTCAACTTGCACTTTCCTAAAATTATCTCTGCTGAGATGTTTTATGCTGATTTTCTAATTTTGTTTACATTGGTAGGCATGTGAGAGAAGTATTATACTCTCTGTACCTAGCAACTCACTACCCAAAATACACAGTTCTATCCAAAAATACCTTTCTGAAGAAGTCTTTTACTCTTAGATTGTGTTTGTATTTGGCATAAGACACATAGGGTATAGGTGAAATGATAGTTCATGTCGCAGTTGGCATTTTGCCACAGTGACACTCGCTTTTACCAAATGGGAGTATGGAATGAAACAATGATGGTTAAGTTCTCTCCAAGTCTGTCTAGACAGCTTATTGTTCGATATAGCCTGTCTTACCAGCCTTGTTGGTGTACAAATGGTGTTCAGCTGGCAGTCACAGTGCGCCGGAGACTGCAATCCTTCTTTAGAGGCAGGCAACCCCTACATGTGAGGAGGTTTTTGTTTGAGCAGAACCAGCTTTTGAGTACCTGGGACTTATAAATCCCATAAAGCCAGCTATGGGATCTGCTTCTAAATAGTATATCAGCGCCTGAAGAATCACAAGCTAGAAAACCAAGCCTCCAGAGTTGTAACTTAGCTGAGTGTGAACTCTTTTCCCTGTGTGCCCTCCTTTCCTTTATAAAACCATCAGCTAAGGTCCTTTAGTGACAGAGAAAATAATGCTTAAGTTAGGAGCTAGGGGGAAAATGGTAATTGAATTCTAGGGTAAAAAGCTACACTTCGTTTTGTAAAATTATTACTGTTTTAGCACTTTATAGATGGTGGATGCTAATAAGGTTTTTTATAATGTTTGTTTAGTTTTGAGAGAATGCAACTGTGGGAGGGGCAGGGGCGGGGGGGACAGAGGATCCAAAGTGGGCTCTGCACTGACAGGCTGACTGCAGCGAGCCCAGTGTGGGGCTCAAACTCAGAAACCCTGAGATCATGACCTGAGCTGAAGTTGGGACACTCAGCTGAGCCACCCAGGTGCTCCTGTATGCTAATAAGCTCTTGTAGCAGGCAAGAATTGTAAGTAGCTTAGCCCATTGTGATCCTTGAGATCTTATGCTTCCTCTTAGATTTGAATCTGGAGCTCCCATTTCTTCACAGTTTGGTACATAGTTTTATGTCAGAATTGGAATCTACTGGCATTTTCTCATGCCTTCTGCTTCTGGCATTGAAAAGCTGAAGTTAAGCTTTAAAAAAGATGGGTGTGTTGGGGCACCTGGGTGGGTCAGTCAGTTAAGCGTTAGTCAAACTTTGGCTCTGGTCGTTATCTCACTGCTCATGAGTTCAAGCTCCGCATCGGGCTCTGTGCTGACAGCTCGGAGCCTGGAGCCTGCTTCAGATTCTTTCTCCGTCTCTTTGCCCCTCCCCTATTTGCATTGCACTCTGTTTCTCTCTCAAATATAAAATTAAAAAAAAAAACACCTTAAAAAAAGAGATGAATGTGTAATTATAAAGAGAAAGAGAGTGAATATATGTGGAGGAGTAGAGGGGATGTCTTAGCTTTTTATTCAGTTTAGGTGATGAAATCATCAGAAAACCTTAATAAAATCTCACTGGAGTTGGACGTTTAGCTTGGGAGTATAATCACCATCTTAATATTTTCCATATGTTCTGTTCTTAGGTGAGCTCTCCAGAACTAAAGATGGTACAGTTCCCTCACTAGGTAAAGATTTTCTAGTGTTACCAATTGCAGGTATTTGAAGGTCTTCCCCTCCTCCCTGTCTTGCCCCATATCAACTTACAATTTCCTCAGGCAGGAATTCAGGTAGAAATGTGAAGAAAAATTGTAAACAAACATTTTCTTGCAAAATCCCTACAATATCAGTGGTCTCACTTTTAAAGTACCTTTTGGCTTAGCTGGATGTGTAGGTAAGTGCATACTATCAAATCACATGACTGGCAAGGAATTTACTTTTTTTTTTTTTTTAAGATTTGATTTTTAAGTAATCTACACCCAATGCGGAGCTTGAACTCACAGTTCTTAGATCAAGAGTTGCATGCTCCACCGACTGAGCCAGCCAGGCGCCCTGAGGAATTTACTTTTGATTGTTTTTCTTGACCTTATTCTCTTCCAAATATGGCTTCAAGTTATAGGACTTCATGATTTTGAAGCTGTATCCTTTAAAAAGAAATTCTAATTTTGCATTAACCTTGGCGGGGGGGGGTGGTGAATTTGAAAGAAAAAATAATAAAAGTTTTAACCCCTTTAGGGAACTGGAGCTCAGTTACCCTCTGAGATATTATGAGGACTACTGTAAAAGCTAGAGTTTCAGAAGGAAGAAGTTCCTAAACATTTTTAATATGTGGATAACTGATAGTCCATGTTTTGAATATTAGACTCTTTTCAGTTTTGCCTATTATGGAAAAAAGACTATGTGAAGATTCACTATGGAAAAATGGCTCTTTGTCCACAGAAAAAGCATATCACTTTAACTTGGCACTTAATAATAGATGGGTTTTTAGCAGCTTGTCAACTCCAGGCACTTTTTAGCAGCCTTGCATATTAAAGTGTCCATGGCCTTTCATTTCTGAATTCCTAGCAGGCTCTCAGCTATGGGGGTCCAGCAAGTCAAGAATACTTGAAGGCAGCATTTTCTCTCCTTGCCTTTGCCTGAGAGAGTCTTCTGTGAGCTGAGACTCCCAGAACTGTATTGTAGATTTGCAAAATGAGTCTTCCCTATCCCCTAAGCCAGCCCAGGGCCCAAGTCTCCAGTTTGGAAAGCTCAGTGAAAGAGCAGGTGAGTGAATGCCTGGGAGCTTCAAAAAGAGCACAAGTTCTAAATATTTAGGGGTCTAGTGCTGCTATTTAAGTGTATCTGGGGTGGTAGGATTCTGTGATACACATTCAAGTTTGAAAACTACTGAAAATCTTCACTTTGTTTTGCTCTTAGATTTCACTCCAATCTCCAAAGTGGGACATGTATTTGGAAAGCAGGAAGAAAATACTAAAGCTATTTGTGTTTCTTAAAAAATTTTTAGTAGCTTTTATAATATATTGTTTCATGGGGTGCCTGGGTGGCTCATTCGTTTGAGCGTCTGACTCTTGATTTTGGCTCGGGTCTTGATCTCATGGCTTGTGGGATCAAGCCCCATGTCGGGCTCTGTGCTAACAATGTGGAGCCTGTTTGGGATTCTCCCTTTCCTTCTCTCTGTGCCCCTCCTCCACTAGGGCTCTCTATGAAAAATAATAAACTTAAAAAAAAAGTTTCATGACATATTGTGTTTAAATATACTGGTTACAGTATTGGTACAACTGTACATAGACATAATTATACATAAATTGACTGTATTGGGGGTACTTAAACAACCATTGGCCATGGTTGCTTAAATGTTTTAAAATGTCTGCTTTTTCATATGTAAATGGGATGTGAAAATACCTATCTCAGAGCTGTAAGCATGAGGTGAAATAGAGCATTTACATTTTTTAAACAATGTTTATTTTTGAGAGAGAGAGAGAGAGGGAAAGTGTGTGCATGCGTGTGTGTGTACGTGTGTGCGGGAGAGGGGCAGAGAGAGAGGAGGCATAGAATCTGAAGCAGGCTCCAGGACCCAGGCTCTGAGCTGTCAAGAGAGAGCCCGATGCCAGGCTCAAACCCACGAACTGAGATCATGACCTGAGCAGAAGATGGACGCTTAACTGACTGAGCCACCCAGGCACTCCTCTCTAAATAGAACATTTAAAACATACAAAGATAGTGCCTGGCATATGGTAAGCATCCAATAAATGTTAGTACTATTGTCTAACATGGGTGAATTAGTGTGGGTTTTCTTATGCTCTCTTTCAATATTGCTATTACTTTGAATACTGCTGTAAGCCATATAGCTAGCAAGGACAGTCCATGGCTACTGATAAACTAAAATCTATGAAGTGAGATTCATTTTTCTACGTGTATCTTTCAGTTTAAGTGAAAGTATTTAGGAACCCTTGTTGCCCCAGTTCAGTGGTCTCTAGAGGCAGCTGGTTCCCAGCTCTAAACAAATACTCCTTTTATGGCTTTCCTTATGTATGTGTACAGCTACCATTTATCATTCGAAAATCTTATAAGTTGGTGGTTTGTTTATATGATGTGGCCTACCCTGCGTCAGGCTGAATGAAGGAATGAAGAATGTTGGGTTGCGTCCAAATTGTATTTCAAGGGTATATACTTTTGAAGAAGAAATGTTGGGAGATAAGTTAAAGAGTGTGACATTTAAAGGTATGATTTTCTTGAACGTGAAGTGATGATAAATGGCTCTGCTCTTGAAAAAGCCTCTACATTCAGGACCATGTTTTATCTGTGTGTACTGCGGCACCTATAATTTCTGAGATGATTCTCAAAATAACAGATCAGCAGTTAACATATTTTGATTATCTGCTTGTATTTTTGTCTACCTCACCAGAATGTAAACTCCCTGAGGTCAGAGACCATATTAGTCCTATATCCCCAGGACCTTGCATTCAGTAAGTACATGTCGAGTTGACTATTTGCTTGTTCAGAGTCATACAGCTAATAAGTGGCAGACCTGGGATTTGAATCCACATCTATCAGGGTGCCTGGGTGGCTCACTCAGTTAAACGGCAGACTCTTGATTTGAGCTTAGGATATGATTGCAGGGTCGTGGGATTGAGCCCCACATCTTGCTCCAAGCTGAGTGTGGAGCCTGGTTAAGATTCTCTCTCCCCCTCTGTTTCTCTCCCTGGCTTGCTGTTTCTCTTAAAAAACACAAAAAGTTAAAAAAACAAAAACATAAATCCACATCTGTCTTTACCCATTAGCTACCTTCATTCCTTATCCCTGTAAGGAGGACATTGTTTTCATTTCACATAAATGGCAACTTCTGAGAAGAGCAGTGACTTGCCCAAGGTACTATAGGACACAAGTAGCAGAAAGGCATTGATACCCAGGAATGTCTGACTTCATCTGTTATTCCAGCTATCTGTCCTTTGGGTCTGCAAATCATCTGACCTTTTTTGTATGAGAATTTGATTGTTTTTCTTTGTTTTTTAAAGAGAGTAGGATCCAGGGAGAGGGGCAGACAGAATCTTAAGCAGGCTCCACACCACACTCCGTGTGGAGCTTGATCCCGTGACTCTGGGACCAGTGCCCAAGAGGAAATCGAGGGTCAGACACTTAACCAACTGAGCCACCCAGGCACCCCCTGAAAGTTTGTTTTTAAGTGGTTTTATGTACAAATGCCATTCCACACAAAATGTAATTAAGAATTTGGAATGGTCATGATATGGTATGGGAGTGCTACAATGCATTATGAAATTCCACTTCAAGTAAAAAAAGAGGACTTGAGTAGAGAAGACTTGCCTAATGTTTTTCTGGAAAGTTACTTAATATGTCCTCAAATCTGTGTACATTTTTTTTTTTTTAAAGTAGGCTTTATCCGGAGCGCAGAACCCAACACGGAGCTTGAACTCTGACAGTGAGATCAAGACCTGAGCTGAAATCAAGAGTGGGAGGTTTGGGGTGCCTGGGTGGCTTAGTCGGTTAATCCTCTGACTTCAGCTCAGGTCATGATCCCACGGCTGGTGGTTCAAGTCCTGCATCGGGCTCTGTGCTGACAGCTTAGAGCCTGGAGCCTGCTTTGGATTCTGTGTCTCCCTCTCTCTCTCTCGGCCACTTCTCTCTCTCATGCTCTTTCTCAAAAACAAATAAACATTTTAAAAAATTAAAAAAAAAGAGTGGGAGAGGTTTAACTGACTGAACAACCCAGGCACCCTTCATATTTTCCTTTTTATATATGAGCAATATATAATCAGTATGTTATACTGATATTATACCGGTATAATCAGTTTTGTTTTCTAGTATTTTATAGAAGTAATGAGAATATTTAGAATCTTGTTACATAACTATGCCTGCTAGAAAATGAATGGGCTTGCCTGTTTTATGTATTATATTTGGTTTTCCTCCTGGTTTGTGTGTTCACCCAGGAAAGTTTTCCTCCTTTCCTACTGGCAACAGCACCTGGCCAAGTACTGTGCTCAAGGTAAAATTCCGTGCAGAGAATTACCTCCTCAAACAGTCTTCGTTGCATAGTCAAAAAGGAGAGGCACCACCTCTAGTCTCTTTGCACTACTAAATAAAATGTCTTCTCAGCAGCCTTTGTTTCTGGATCCTCTCCTTTCTGAATTCACAGCAGGAAGAACTGGGGAAATTAATCCTTTTGCTAATTGTCCTGTATAGGGGGGACTGATCTATCAGAAATTTCATAAAGCGGGGGGAGGATTTTGAAAGCAAACTGCTTGTCCCATCCCTTCCTGTGATAGTGGAATGAAGAATATGGCAATTCTGAAGTCTTGAGTGTAAAAAACTTTTTTAAAAGTACAGGATGTCCCCACAAAATGCTTTTCATGATCACATGGCCCTAGGTCTGAGGCCCCAAACTCATTTTATTTGAATATTCCCCATTTTGTTAGGTGGAGGTCTCATTCTACCCATCCATAAGCAGCTAAAGGGTAGAAGCTGAGCCCTTTGTAACATGCTTTAGACAGCACCTAACACAATTAGGCATTCATCTTTTTGCCACCATTAATTAAAGGCAGGCTTTTTGGAACAAGGCAGCAGGGTTCAAATCATGACTCCATCACTTAGTACTTTAATCTGAGAAATGGGGTCAAGTAGTAGTTCCAACATCTACTTGGAATCGCGACGAAAATCCTGGTAGGAAGCTGCATCCCTTCCGGTGGGTCTACAACTCATCTACAGCTCTGGGCCTGAACCACAACCAGACCTGCGCGGTCCTAAGCACCGCCTCCCGTTCGGCCCCACGGCGCGCAAGCGCATCCTGGCTCTGCCGGCTACCCTCCCCGAGCCTGCGTGCTGGTCGTCGGCGGGAGACTGGGTCTCGCGATGTGCGTGTGCGTGTGCGTGTGCGTGTGCGTGTGCGTGTGCGTGTGCGTGTGCGTGCGCGGTTCTTGCGAGCTCGCGCACGCCTCCCTTCGCAGTACTGGGCTGTGGCGGCCTCTTCCTCCTGCGTTTGGGGCAGGATCCGGAGTGGTGGCTGCGGCGGGAGCTGGAAGTCAGCGTCCACTTCGCCGCCACCGCCCTAGCTGCCTGCCCCTCTCACTTGGGCTTTTCGCGTAGTGCAGAGGCGGCGGGCTAGGAAGGGAGCGGCGCGGGCGTGAGGTTCCCAGCTGATGGGCAACCCTTGGGCGCGCTGAGGGGCCGGGCTACCAGCGACTGAGGTAGGTGGGCGCGCGGGGTTTGTCAGTCTGGCTCGGAGCAGAGTCTGGGCGGCGGGAGCTCGTGTAGACGGTAAGGAGGCGGCCAGAACAGGGGCCTCGCCAGCTGGTGCGAAGAGGTCTCCAACCCACGTCTGAGGAGGGGCTCTGGCCTAGCCCGAAGCGAGAGGAGGGGCCCCGGACGTAGTCTGTTCGTCCCTCGGCGTGGAGCCATTATTGGGGGAAATGCCTCCTGCGGCAGGGGGGAGGGGTCACCTTTTCTTTTCTTTGAGAGGTCGGAATTAGCGGTCCTTCCTGAGCCCCTTTAAATTGAAGTCGGCCGGCTTCGAGATGGAGACATCTAGATGCAGTGGCCTGTGGACTTCAGCTTGCGGAACTCCCAAGTGCACGGAGAGCGGGCTATGAATTTTGATTATTGGAGGGTTCAGGACTCTTTCTCTAGTGTGGACATGTGTCTTGCAAAGTTGTTCTTGCTAATGCATTAATAATCGCTTTTGAGCATAACTGCTAATACATTTGTAAACACTTCCAAGTCAGATAAGGATTCTGACACCGGGGAAACTGCGCCGTGGGGCACAACTAAGGGAGTAGAAAGAAGACAAAGAATGCTGTTATTTATGATCTGTCCTAGTAACAAAACTTTCCGTGGTGGGACAGGATGCATGGCTTTGGCATTTGTTTTGGTTTTAGCTGAATAGACATTCTGAGTGACGCGGGTCACAAATGGACTTCAATTTATAATTATAAAAACATATATGATTCTATATAATTGTTACAACCCAAATGACGTGAAAGAGATCTCTGAGAATTATGTGATGTTTGATCTTTGGAAGAGAGCAGAACTTGGATTTCTTGAAAGGAAGATTTTTCTCCATGTTTAGAAAGCTTCAGTAAAGCTTTGTGAAGCTACTAAAAATAGTTAGAGTTCTTTATGTTGGCAGTAATGACTGCCACATTCAAGAGAAGGGAAAGGAATTCTTTCATAAAGAACTGCTCACCCAAGGACTTTCGGGTTTAAACATGATAAAACAACTTAAAGATAGCAAGTTTTAGTGTGTGCTTTAAAAATTCTAATTTAGGTACAATTAAAATATATAGAAGCTCTTAGTTGACTCCCATATATTCAGTGAACCATTTTAAAAGGCAGTTAACCTTTGATAGTCTACACATTCCATTCTGTTATTCTTGGCTTTCGTTCAGTCCAAACTTTGTATTGAACTTTCTAGAAATGTATTCATTCTGGCTCTTTTAAGAAATATGCCCTGCATACTTCCATTGAACTCTGTACTATAGTATTGGAAGAACCTTACAAGAAAGAACAATATGGTGACAAGTCCTGAAGTCAAAGTAGGAGACATTATTAAGTGTAGGATTAATTAACGCCTGTATATGTAAATACTGCATAAAAACATGTATGTTCTTTGTGTGTATGTGTGTAGATGATTATGCACACAAAGATCTAATGCTGTTGATTCCCATCTTAAAAGGCTGAAATCAAAAGTAGAAAGGATTGATTTTAACTCTTTCCTTTTTAACTATTTACATCAGTAACTGTCATAGTAAATTTCTTGTCCAACTTCCTAATCAGTTATTGAGTAAGCAGAATACTGTACTGATTTCTTGACAGTAGCAGGAATAGCAAATACAGAACATATAGAAGACTTGCCTTTAGAAATGTTCTTTAAGGGGAGCCTGGGTGGCTCAGTTAGTTAAGCGTCCGACTTTGGCTCAGGTCATGGTATCTGAGGTTGGTGAGTTTGGGCCCCCTATCCAGCTCTGTGCTGACAGCTCAGAGCTTGGAGCCTGCTTCAGATTTTGTGTCTCCCTCTCTCTTTGCCCCTCCCCTGCTTGCGCGCACACATCTCTCTCTCTCTCTCTCTCTCTCTCTCTCTCTCTCTTAAAAATAAATAAACATGAAAAAAAAAAAAAAGAAATGTTCCTTAAGTCAGTGTCTCATTGTCTTTCCATTGGGATAAACAGCTTCACTCCTGTTTGTGTCCTAGCACTTAGAATAGTGTTTTGCATTGAGTTGGCTCTTAATAAATGTGAGCTGTGTCAGAAGTAAATTAACATAATACAAACCAAATGCCTAAATTCCCCGAGAAGATTAAAGGAATTGGAGAAGGATGCTTTATTTTTTTAACTTTATTTACTTATTTTGAGAGAGAGTGTGCACGCACAGTCAGGGCAGAGAGAATCCCAAGCAGGCGGCACACTGACAGTGTGGAGTCCGGTGTAAGGCTGGATCCCACAGACTGTGAGATCACGACCCGAGCCTAAGTCAAGAGTCAGATGCTTCATGGACTGAGCCATCCAGACGACCACATTGTTTAAAAAATTTTTTTCTAATGTTTACTTTGAGAGACAGAGAGAGACTGACTGTGGGAGTGTGCGAGGGGCTGAGAGAGAGGAAGACACAAAATGTGAAATAGGCTTCAGGCTCTGAGCTGTCAGCACAGAGCCTGACTCTGGGCTGGAACCCACGGATCATGAGATCATGACCTGAGCCAAAGTCGGATGCTCAACTGACTGAGCCACCCAGGAGCCCCTACAGGTCTACTTTTAAAAAAAAATTTTTTTTTTTTAACGTTTATTTATTTTTGAGACAGAGAGAGACAGAGCATGAACGGGGGAGGGTCAGAGAGAGGGAGACACAGAATCTGAAACAGGCTCCAGGCTCTGAGCTGTCAGCACAGAGCCCGACGCGGGGCTTGAACTCACAGACCGCGAGATCATGACCTGAGCCGAAGTCAGCCGCTTAACCGACTGAGCCACCCAGGCGCCCCTAGGTCTACTTTTTAAATAGTGTATTTTGCTTCCATGTTGATTGATATTTGAGTAGAAGATATATGGTAGCATCTTGCCGTTGAAAGCCTAATGTAATGTAAACTGAGACTCTATATCCTGAATGTTAATATATAGCGACTGTTCTGATACATTAAGAAAAGGTAAAGTTAAGGGAAGTAAGATCCAGAGGAAAGGTTTTGGTAAATTAATGATTAGGAACTTAAAAGGTATGAACTGTAAAGCATTGAAATAGACTGTAGGAAAGAAAACATTTTCTTCCTTTACTGGCAGTGCTACTTGTGTAAGAGAACTTATACCTTTCTACCTCTTTTTACTAGGGCTTTCTTTCCAGCAGGGTGATTTCTGGATAATAAATTTGAAAAGGGGGTCACTTTTTCTCTTAAAATCTTCTGCTGAGAGGTCTGTGTTTCTCTTTGTATTTGCCTGTGGTCTCTAGTCCAACTTTATTGGCAGTAAACTAGTACTTCGATTCCTATCTAATTCCTGTTTATATTTCTCAATTAGTTTATAACTTGAAGGGGAAAGGAATGTGGTTAGTCCCTTCACATCTGCCAGCATTAGCTTTTTTTCAATTTGGAAAACAAATGTTTGACTTTGTCAGTGTTCTTAACAGAAAGATTTTGTGGATTTTTGCAGAGGTATAAGCTAAAGAGGTGAATAAGAACTTAAACAGGAATATTTTAAAATGGGTCTTCTGTTTTCATTTTAATATAGCTGGGTGATGCTCATGGTAGGGGGTGGGTTTTGCCCCCCCAGAGAATATTGGCACGGTATGGAGAAACTTAGGATTGTCAAAGTGTTAGGAAGAAGAGGGTATAGTTACTGACATCTAGTGGGCAGAGACCAGGGATGCTGCTAATAAGTATCTTAAAATACACAGGACACCCTCCTCCCCCGCAAGAATTATCTGACCCAAATGACAGTGCTGTTACTGAGATACCTGGATATAGTTGTCTATTATGCTGAAATTGTTGGTTCTCATGTCAGATTATCTGAATTCCTGTTTGACTTTACCATTTCCTAATGTGTGACCTTGGCAAGTAGCTAAAAATTCCTCATTTTCTGTAAAATAGAACTAATAATAGTGTGTTCCTCAGAGTTGTGGTGAGGATTAAATCAGATGATGTGCCAAGTGCCAAACTTACCACCTACCACCTAGAAAATGTTCAAAAACTGTTAACTTTCACCTAATATTACTACATTTGGAACACATCTTGATGATCTCCCTTTATTTCTGACCTGAACTTAGAATTTGAGCTGGTGAGGTGATAATTAATAACCTCTTTTTGATTATATCCTTGGGATTGAGTGAAGAATTGTTTCTTCTAATATTTGTGTTTAACTCAATCTTGACTTATGATCTCAAGTCTGTAAGGCTTCTGTCATAAACAACTAGCTTGTCACTGTAGATACTCTTCCTTTCTAGTTAAGGCTTTAAGCCAGCTGCCCAGTAGCTCTGTTATCTGTTGATTTTCAGCAGATATTTTGTGATTTAACAGAATTCACTTCTGTGACTTGATTCCCATTTCTTTCTGCCTTCATAACTGAAGTTTTGGTCCACTTTTACATGTATGGTATAGGCTAACATCTAACAACTTGGGGGCTAGACCTTACTATACACCTGTGATTCTTTTTCTAAATCTGAATGGAACCCACAGGTTTATTTTCTTACCTTATTGAAATATAATACTTTAGTCTCTATAAACTCATTTTCTGTGTGTCTAAATGATATGGCTGTTAAGGACTGGTTTGTTACAGTGGTGGTTATAATCTATCCTTTATAAAGAAAAAAATCACAGGGATGTCCTCAAGACAAAACAGAGATTAGACTGTTAATTAGTCACAGGGCTCTTGTAAGGGAAGAAGATCCATGCATATTTATGATCAGAGAGAAAGCAGTGTTTACACTTTGAACTTTTGGTCTTGATAACCATACCTTCAAAATAGGAAGTATTTTATTATGATTGTTACCCATATTTTTGTAGTATAAGTCTCAGTTATATAAATGTTGACTGAGTTTAGCTAATGGAAATCTTTATTCACCTTTTATATTGGTACTGCCTCCTGTTTGGATAGATTAGTTTTTTTGGTTGGTTGGTTTTTTGGGGGTGGGAGGATAGATTAGTTTAAAGGGAGTCAGTACCTCGAGAGATTCTTTTCTTTGCTTGACACATTTCTGTGTTTTGTAAAGTGTAGCACACACTCAGGATTATATATGAGTAATAAATTACAATGAGGAAGTGTCTTGTGGAAATTGTAGCCAGATCAGAAGTGTATATGTGAGAAATAAAAGGCCAATAAGAGACATTCTAAAAATGTTAGGCAAATGAGAAGAAGAATCATGTTAATAAAAGTTCTTGTGTTTGTTGTTATCCTTTTAGGGTTTCATAATCTAGAAGCAAAAAGCCAATAAAGTATAACACATATATTCTTTGCTTGCCATTTTTCCATTTCCTAACCAGAGAAACATATGGCTACTAATGTATTATATTTGAGTTGAGTATTAGAGTTCAGTTACCTTATATGACATATCTCCATACCCTTGATTAAATTGAGGAAAACAAGTTTATCTTTGAATCTGCTGATGTGTGTTTGTTTATAAGTGGTCTGGAGTCCTGCCTGTCAGCCTAATTTTAGGGAGCCTGCATAGCTCTTGGAAGACAGACTATTTTCAATACCACTGAATGCTGTCATACAGGTATATATTTATATATGTGTATTTATGCATATTTGTCTTTTATTTTTGCTAGAAAATGATGCATCCTGTTGCCAGCAGTAATCCGGCTTTCTGTGGGCCTGGCAAGCCTTCCTGCCTCAGTGAAGATGCCATGAGAGCTGCTGATCAGTTTGACATATATTCCTCCCAGCAAAGCAAATATAGCCACACAGTCAGCCACAAGCCAATGGCTTGTCAGAGGCAAGACCCATTAAATGAAACACACTTGCAGACTACAAGTGGCAGAAGTCTAGAGATAAAGGATGAACTAAAGAAAAAGAAAAATCTCAACCGATCCGGTAAACGTGGCCGACCTTCAGGAACCACCAAATCCGCAGGATACCGTACCAGCACAGGCAGACCCCTGGGAACCACCAAAGCAGCTGGATTTAAGACAAGTCCAGGCAGACCTTTGGGTACAACTAAAGCTGCAGGATACAAAGTCAGCCCAGGGAGACCTCCAGGTAGCATTAAAGCTCTATCCCGTCTTGCCGATCTTGGTTATGGCTGTGGCACAGCAGCTTTTCCTTACCCTATGATGCACGGCAGAGCAGTTCATGGGGTAGAGGAAACTAGCAGTGAAGTCAAGCCACCCAATGAGTGAATGAAGGAGGAAAGGAGGGCCAGGTTTAGAAGGAAGGTTGTGAATAATCCCAAAGCTTCTTGGTTTTATTTTGACATACATGATTTTGTAGCCTGGGCTTTCCAAATTTGTCTTCCCATTTGATTTGTTTTCCTGCTTTTGCTCAGAAACTGCCAGTTGCTCACAGATGCCCTCAGGGCATGAGCAGTGGCGTTGTGTTTGTATATAGGTTCAAGTGTAATACCTAACTGTCATTTTTGCTTTTCCTTTAGAGTTACTGTTATGGTTGTGTCTCATACGTCATTACTACTTTTAGGCCATTCTGCATCGATGTTTTATGTGCTAAACAACTGAAACAATTTTTCATATTAGTTCGTGAAGTAAGCCTACAATATATTAAAAATAATATCTAAGGTATTTTTAACTGATGGAACAAAGCAAACTAATGATTCAGGATTACTTGAGGTAATGGCTGTGAGTTTTTGTAACATTTCTTTTCATGAGACAGGACACAGATAATTTGTATGCTTTGGCATTTACACAGACTTCAGATGTTAAAAATCTTTAATGTTCTAGGTTTAAACAGCAGAAACTTATTTATTTTGTTTTATTGATTTACATGGTATTGATTGATTTAACCATTATTCCTAAAAGAATTCTTTAGTGTTTGCCTTCCAGCAGTGATATGTTGTGTATTTTTTAATTGCCTAAGAGTATATATACCAAACACTACAAACAACTCATATTTACTGAAAAATTAAACTTTTTAATAAAAACTGCACATTACATTTCTGGTGAAATATAATGCATTCTAAGAATAGCATATTTAATATAATAGAGAAAGAATCATTCTTAAGGTGTGCATGTAGCCGTAGTCACTACATTTTGCCTTTCATTATATTTAGTTTTAAAGCATTATACTTAAAACATTTATTAATGTTGTTCATTTATTCAAAATGTTTTGTAGTTTTTTTTTTTTTTTTTACCAAGAAATTGTCCCATTGCATTAGCACTTACTGTGGTTTCAGGTTTCTATCTACCAAAGGACACAAATTGAAGGTAGAGTCTAAAACTGGTAAAAACAAAATGCAGTTTTCTGACTGTCAGAACCCAAATATTAAGAAATCTGTCGGAATCCATCTATGCATGAAACGTGTAAAAATATGTTGGTTAGTTTAATTAAAAATCTAACAGTGGCTTCGGTAAGACCACTTCATCCAAAAGAAAATTTTTTCCAACAATGTTTGCTTTAGAAAAAGAAAAGAAAAAAATTACTGGGTAGGTGTGTATGGTAGGGATAGAAGAAAATCTCTTCCCTTGCTGAAAGTAACATTCTTTGTTAATATACATTTTATTTATTCTGAGTTTGTTCTAAATAAAATAAACTATTATAAACTTCAGATTTGGAAAAAAAACTCCAATGAACTTTAAAGTTACAATGTATGTATTTGTGATTTTAAATGCCTTTGAGATTATAATGTAGATTTGCAGGACCCAAAAACTTTTAAAATAATGACAATTTTAAAAGGGCACATCTTGTGTTGTTTGGGCTTGCTCTCAGTTAATGCAAACTCTGATTGCAAATGGATGTCATGTTTCATACCTTTTTTATCAGGAAAAAAGCAGCAAGCCTTCAGGTGTTCCAGTGATGCCTGACACAATGAGCTGGACTTATGCTGCTCTTTACAGTAAGAGGTGTTGCATTGTATGTGGGGACTTTGTGTGCACTGGCATCTAAGACAGTGACCTCATCAATTTTAGCTTTGCACAAACCCTAGAGAACAATAGTGGATGACTATATAATCAGTTCTAACATTCTGGCAGCTAAATTGCTACAAGAGTTTCTCCTTACAGAAGCTTAAAATAGAAAACTTTTTAATAATTTACTCAGAACAGTATACCTTCTGACACACACAAATGCTTACATCTTTATTCCTGTGTTCATCTATCCACTTTTGTGATATGTATCTGTCATTTAGCTCTTTCTCAAGATGATGTTCAGCAGTTGGCTGCTTAGAAATCCTCTTTTGAGTTCCTGAAAACAGTTGTTTAAATGTTCTACCTATATATCACTATCAAGGATTTGGTTACATGTTGTTTTATACTATGTCCATTTGACATTTCCCTTTCAGTTTATTTTTATCCCTGATTTGTTGTACATACCCTTCCCTTTCTCTATGCCCTTTGCTTCGTTGATTCCCCTGCCTTTTGCCCCATTCTCCAGCACATCTACTCAGTGGTGCTGTGCTGTGTGTCAGAAGATAAAGCAGGTGTATTATTGTATAATGAATTTTGTATACATGTTAATGAAATGGTGAAAACAACTAAAGGAATTCTGTTCATAACAGTGTTTATTAATATCAGGAGTTATGTCCCAGGAAAAAAAGAAGCGAATGGCTACAGTTGTGAATGGTTAACATTGTTTAGAATGCTGGATTTTCTGTTCAGGTAACCGTTTACCTGGAGTATTAGAGCTGTATGGTGGTGAGCATCTCCTGATTCCACTTCCTTTTCTCCTTGTGAACACTTTATTGGTACCATGCTGAAGAGAATGGACATAGAGTGATAACATGAATGAAGTCTTAAAATACACAATATTTTTACTTCTCTATAAAGACTACATCGTGCATCTTTTGTAACACTGTCTCGTCATGATAAACACTGAAATAGCATGTTAACAATTGCCTATACTTTAATATAATCAGTTGGGGAAAACTGGCCTTTTCTTCCAACTGTGTGATTGTTTCTTGAAAGGTAAATTGCTAATTTTATATTGTATAATTCTCTTCTTCACAAAATAGGTTTCACTATTCTGTATTAAAACTGTTGATCAGAAAATGATCTGCTATTCAAGTAAGTTTGCTTTCCTTTTTTCTTTGAAAAATATTTTAACATGCCTTATTTATTATCATATTAACAAATAAGCAGCTAATACAGATGAAGTTTTCATTTTTTTCACAGATAAACCTTGCATAACCGATCTTTAGTATGGGATGATTTTGATACTATCTTTGGAGTTTTGCACTGGATATTTTAAAAATACTGGCACAATGTATTGGAAGAAAATAAGCATCTGATTAGTTTTTAATATTTGGGGACATTTTTTAAATCAGTGTTCATTTAGACTAAAATATTCTTGATATTTTTTATTTACTTTTTAAGGAAATCTCTGTTAAAGTAATAAAAGTAATATTCATTCCAAACTGATGTTTGTGTGAATTTACATGTAATAGTTTCTTGAAGTAATAGAGTTTCTTTGAGTTAAGGAGGAAAAAACAGTTATCTGGATCCATTTATTAGGTTAAAGGTGATCCAGCCAGTGTAAGAAAAACCAGTGTATGAGCTAAAGAAGAAAAAAAAAAAACTTTCTATTCTAAGAAGCTTTAAAAGAAGAATTCAGGGGATGTTGACAATAACTGCTGCTCTGTCAGTCATTGTCTCTATATGCAGTAAAATTTTATGGTCCCTTTATAATATAAACATTCACAACAGTTCAAAACATTTTTTTCCTTGGACATAAAATATTTTGATGCTATTTTATTTTTGTTTTTATTATAGCTTAACTATATGCTCTGAACTCTAGGATGTATCTAAATCTTTCCTTTGCTTTTCCCTCCTCCTCCCCCCAAATAGATAAATCTGTGCTCTCACATACATTGTATTTAATTTTGGGAAAATTTAATGCTATAGTAAATCAAGTGTGTGATTTATAGTAATCAGACCACTTTGATTCTTTAAGTTTCACAGTTTCCTTTTTCCACATATAATTACAGAAAAATAATTACCAATTAACTGATATAAGCACGTTGTCCTCTGCTGTAAAAAGTCTGAATAGATACTGTGTATGTTTTTATGTCCATGAACTTGAGCTACTCGTGTGCAATTATGTGTATGGGAATGGAGTAGTGTTCATGATTCGTATCTACATCATCATATGGATGTATATTTATTAATAAAGTCATTACTTTAAAACCAACTACGTTTACTGCTTTATTAGCACAGTATTTATCAAGTAAAAGAATGATAAATCATACACCTTTATCATGGCTGTGATCTTGTATTTTCTTAGGTGTGCTTTCTGAAATGTTACCTCTGTGCTTTTGTTTTTCTCAAAATAGAAGTATTTATATTTTTGTAATTTAAAATCCTGATTTCTAAATGGATCTCAATATTCTTTGCTTTTTCTTCCCATTGTTAAGATACAGCAGGCTAATAGTTATACCAAAGGCTTATATTTACATTTTTGTTGATCTTTTTAGTTTAAAAAATTTCATGTATTAAACAAGGCTAATCTATTGTTGTTTTAATGTTAACCTTAGGGAGAACAGCATGTGCATATTTTGTAAATATTGGAGATATAAAAGGAAAACACTTTCCCCTGATTTTTTGAACATATAATTACCTTTTTTAGTTTCTTCAAAGCCTGCAGATCATCTAGAACACAAGTTGGCAAACTAAGGCCTACTGCCTGTTCTTGTAAATAAAGTTTTACTGGAATAGCCATTGTTTGTTTACAGATTGTCTAAGTCTGCTTTTGTAATAGAGTGGCGGAGCTGAGTAGTTATGACATAAGGCCAACAAAGCCTAAAATATTTCTGATTATTCCTTTACAGGAAAATTTGCTGACCCTTCATTTAGAAGGATAAATTGGAATAGGAAACAACAGATGAAATTTGAAGTTGAATTTCAAAACCTGAGCAAATGATGGCTGTTTTGTGCTTTTGAATTGTATTAGATATTCTTCAAATCATACTTTAAAGCATTTTTGGGTGTGTGCTTTTCCTCACATTGTTGAAGCACTCACATCTACATGAGAGTGTGCTGGTGATTAGGTGTACTGGTCCTAATCTAGGAAGAGATCTACACCATCGTACTGGATCATTTCAAT
Organism: Panthera tigris; assembly: GCF_018350195.1. Classification (NCBI taxonomy): domain Eukaryota; kingdom Metazoa; phylum Chordata; class Mammalia; order Carnivora; family Felidae; genus Panthera; species Panthera tigris. The sequence continues at coordinate 111,020,140 of NC_056660.1, forward strand.
GGCTCAAAGGATTACTTAGTTATTATTCACTGTGTCTTTACCATGTTTTCTGTAGATCCTTATGAGAGTTTTACAGTAAAAACTCATTTGTTCATTGTAACTATACTTGTCAAAATTCTCATTTTCTGTCAGTTGTCAGAAAGCAAATCAGTGTCCTTTTCAGTTGAAAAAGTCAGCCAACTAAGATTTGTAGATTGAAGAGAAGGAAGTCTCCATTTACCCCCCAGAATTTATACCTTGACTATTATTAACACACTTGTGGATTTGATCCCATTAGTTGCCAGTGGTGTGTGAGAATCGCAAACAACCTTTAGGAAAATAGAAATCAATTGGCATTTGATAGTTGTATAACAACATAGAAGCATCAATTTTGGAACAATTGTAAAATATTACAGTTCTGCTAAGAATGTCCTACTAGAATGAAAGGAGGTCTGCTGCCACTATACATTTTCCATTCTTAGCACCCAGATTTCGTTGTTCTCGGTTTATGAAGGTTTCATCATCACTCTGTCCTGTTTCAAAATGTGCATCACTGGTATCTTGTGAAGTACATGTGGATTTTCATGCCTGATTTCTGTAAGAGTGTTTAGAGTAACTAGCACAGGTAAAGTGACTCACAAATGCCAGAGGTAAGCCGTTGGCAAACAGAATACACTATACCGTAGCCTTTTTGGTGATAAATGTCACCCTTAAAGGATAGTTGCTTCAAAATTAATGCCAACCATAAATGTTTTCTAAAAATCAAAACACAAAACCCCATTGGAGTAAAAATATAATAGGGTACAACAATAATGGCTTTATTATAGTACTTGGCATAAATAATAAACACTTTACCTGCTCTCATTAAATCACTGCAGTTTTATTGAATGATGTCAAAGGAATTGGAATACCCCTTTCACTGGTTTAAAAAGAAAAACGGGCACCTGGGTGGCGCAGTTGGTTGAGCGTCTGACTTCGGTTCAGGTCATGATCTTGCACTTTGTGAGTTCGAGCCCCACGTTGGGCTCTGTGCTGACCGCTCCGGACCCGGAGCCTGCTTCGGGTCTGTGTCTCCCTCTCTCTCTGCTCCTCCCCTGCTCACACTCTGTCTCTCTCTCAAAATAAATAAAGATTTTTTAAAAAAAAATTTAAAAGCAAATTAAAAAAAAAAACAAACTTGAATCCTATGGAAGTTAAATAATTTACCCAGAATTGTACACTGAGTAAGTGGTAGAGAGCATCAACCCATGCAAGGTTGCGGCTCTTAACCACTACCTTCTACTCACCATTGGAAAAAAATTTTTTTAAATTTTTTTTAATGTTTATTTTTGAGACAGAGTCCAGGCAGGGGAGGAGGGAGGAGGGGCAGAGAGGGAGACACAGAATCCAAAGCAGGCTCCAGGCTCTGAGCTGTCAGCACAGACTCTGGGGCGGAGCTCGAACCCACAATCTGTGAGATCATGACCCGAGCAGAAGTCGAACACTTAAGTGACTGAGCCACCCAGGTGCCCTCACCATTGGAAAAAAATTTTAATGGGGTTCTGCTTTTAGTAGTAGGTATTTTTGTACTGGCACTAAGATAAATGTCACTCTGGAAAAACTATACATTTTGTCTGCATGCCAGTAGCCATTCTCTTGTGAGAACCTAGAGGCTGTGAAGTAGCTTCTTAGCAAGGAGAGTGACAGAAAAAGTGAGCCTTTTTTTTTTTTTTTTTTGTTTTCTCTGTAATTTGTTTTTTCACTACTCTTAAAATCTTTAGTCCTTTTTGTTAGGTGTTTATTTCCATATGAGCTTGGCATGTTTTTGACTACATTTGCCTATTTTCTCTGGGCTGACTGGAACTGGTTTGTGACTAAGAAATTGGTTTGTGATACATTGTCAAGCATCCATCCCTTTATCCTTGGTCTAGCTTTTCTTGGGATAAGAAGTTGCATGTAGGGGCACCTGGTTGCCTCAGTTATGCAACTGAGTAGCATGCATAGACTCTTACTCTCTGGGTTGTTGAGTTCAAGCCCCACGTTGGGTGTGGAGCCTACTTAAAAAAAAAAAAAAGTATGTAGGGTAGCAGTCATCCCAGTTGCTGCCTTGTAGCTCCATGTGACCTGTCTCAATAGATACAAGTTCTTTTTACTGCTCATTTTTGTATTAATTTTACTTACTAGTATTGTTAAATTGCCTCAGGTAACGATATATCAATCCTTCTCCTCAAGGAAAATATTTTTTTGTTTTGAAAATACCTACTTTCAGGGTGCCTTTGTGGCTCTGTCGGTTGGGCATCCGACTCTGGATTTCAGCTCAGGTCACGATCCCAGGATTGACCCCCACATAGGGCTCCACGCTCAGCCTGAGATTCTGCGTCTCCCACTGCCCCTCTCCCCTGCTTGTGCATGCTCACTCGCTCTTTCATAAAGAAGTAAGTTATCCTTTGGGGGAAAAAAAGAAAATTCCTAATTTCTATACTTATATGACTCTTGTTTCATAATAATGCTGGGTTTTTAAAAAAATTTTAATGTTTGTTTTTGGGAGAGCATTCACACAAGTGCAGAGGGGCAGAGGAAGAGAGAATCCCAAGCAGGCCCTGCACTGTCACCTCAGAGCCCCACGCAGGGCTCAATCCCATGAACCATGAGATTCTGACCCAGCCAAGATTCTGACACTTTAGCCAACTGAGCCACCTAGGCACCCCTATAAAAATGCTGTTCTGATACTGGAAATTTTAATCTTTACTTTTTTTATTAAGTTAATGTAGTATGTCTGAGTATCTCAGATTTCCCATTTTATCTGCCTATCCGTACCCTGTGTATCAAGACTTAGAGTAATGATAGTTTTTTAAGATTTAATTTTTTTAATATTTTAAGTAATCTCTGTACTCCTCATGGGGCTCCGAATCATGACCCTGAGATCAAGATTGTCCTGCTCTTCCAACTGAGCCAGCCAGGCCCCCTTGCAGTAATGATAGTTTGTTATTAATAGAGACCCGCAAATGCAGCGGGTCTAACAAAGGTAGTGTATTTCTCACCACATAAATGTTTTGTGCAGTCTTTCAAAGACCTGGTCTCCAAGTGACTTTTGCCATTTTCAAAACATGGTTTCCAAGATTACTCAGTTGTTTTTTTTAATGTTTATTTCTGAGAGAGAGACAGTGCAAGCAAGGGAGGGGTAGAGAGAGAGAGAGGGAGACAATCCAAAGCAGGCTCCAGGCTCTGAGCTGCCAGCACAGAGCCTGATGCGGGCCTCAGACTCAAAAATGGTGAGATCAGACCTGAGCAGAAGTTCGACGCTTAACCGACTGAGCCACCCAGGTGCCCCACAATTACTCACTTTATTGTAGCTGGTCTGAGAGACGGGCTTTGGAAGTCCAGGCCCTTTTATTTTATTTTATTTTATTTTATTTTATTTTATTTTATTTTATTTTATTTTATTTATTTATTTAATATGAAATTTATTGTCAAATTGGTTTCCATACAACACCCAGTGCTCATCCCAACAGGTGCCCTCCTCAGTGCCCATCACCCACTTACCCTCCCTCCCACCCCCCATCAACCTTCAGTTTATTCTCAGTTTTTAAGAGTCTCTTATGGTTTGCCTCCTTCCCTCTCTCTAACTTTTTTTTCCGCCTTCCACTCCCCCATGGGCTTCTGTTAAGTTTCTCAGGATCCACATAAGAGTGAAAGTATATGGTATCTGTCTTTCTCTGTATAACTTATTTCACTTAGAATAACACTGTCCAGTTCCATCCACGTTGCTACAAAAGGGCATATTTCATTCTTTCTCATTGCCAAGTAGTATTCCATTGTATATATAAACCACAACTTCTTTATCCATTCATCAGTTGATGGACATTGAGGCTCTTTCCGTAATTTAGCTATTGTTGACAGTGCTGCTATATAAAGAATTTGAATTTACAATTAAAATCCATTCGTAAACAGATCAGGCCCTTTTAATAAGTTGTATAATTTCTCACAGTTCTTGGACTAAATGTTGGTCACCTGACTGCCTGTGGTTGCAAGAGGCACTGGGAAATGTTCCTACTTGGCAGACATGTCCAGGTATGGAAGCAGATGGATTTTAGTAACAGTATCTACCACATCTCTATAGAAAAGGGTTGTGGGCTTAAAATTGGAGTAGAACGAAGAAGCAAAATCCTACAGATTACATGAAACCAGGCTGTTTTTGAAGCTAATTTAAATCATTACTAGGTGCCCCCCCCCCCTCCTTTTTGAACAATTGTTACTAATTCATTAAAGATTTGAGTGCTGTCTTTGGGTCTAACACTATTCTGAGTGCCCTAGACAAGTGGTTTGTAGTCTAATGAAAATTTCAGACAAGTAAACAGACAATTATACAATATGATTAATGCTATTTCTGGAGTAAATTGAGTGGTGCTGTAGGAGTACCCAAAATGAAAAGATATTTTTTAAATGGTTTTATTTTTGAGAGAGAGAGAGCAAGTAGGGGAGGGCAGAGAGAGGGGGAGACACAGAGCCCAAAGAAGGCTCCGGGCTCTGAGCTATCAGCACAGATCCCAACACATGGCTTGAACTCACGAACTGTGAGATCATGACCTGAGCTGAAGTTGGGCACTTAACTGACTGAATCACCCAGGCACCCCATGAAATGATATTTAAGTTGATCCCTGAAAGATGAGAGGGATTGATGTGTGGAAGAGGGGAGAGTATTGGAGACAGAACAAAACACACAAAAGCCTGGAAAGCATGATATTCTTCAACAACAATTGTGTGATGAGTGGTGGTGGTGAACAGGTTTGAGGAGGGGAGAAGAAACGGACACAATTACAGAAGGGCACAGAAAATCATTTTAATTAGCGTTTCTATTTTGAGGACAATGGTGAGCCCTTAGAAGGTTTTAAGTAAGAGAATGACTTAACATTTGTAGTTTAGGTTGGCTTGGAAGAGACAAGATTAGAGGCAGGCCCAGTGGTAAAGTCTCATTTGGGTGAGATACTAAGATTAGGACTGGGCAGTGGGGAAGAGAGAGAGGACAGATTATGGTCTGAGACACAGAGTTAATAAAATTTGGTGTCAGTATTGAGTATCAAAGATTATGAGTTGGGGTTGGGGTTGGGATGCCTGGCTGGATCAGTTGGTGGAACGTGCAACTCTTGATCTTGGGGTTGTAATTTTGAGCCCACATTGCATGTAGCGATTACTTAAAACTAAAATCTTAAAAAAAAAAAAAAAGATAATGAGGGTGACACTATTAACTAGGCTAGGGAACATGGGAGTGTGTGCATGGTGGGGGAGGTGGTTAGATGGGATATATCCAAGCCAAGTATGACCAGTTAAGATGGCCCCTGCCTATATGAAAAGGTTGTTTATTCTAGAATAGCCCACCCCTTTATAGGTGAAGGTAAATATTGTTTTTATAGGTGATGGAGGGTGTGAGGCAAAAAGGAGCTACTTTTAAAAAAATTATTACCTTTTTTTTTGGGTGGGGGGAGGGCACAAGTGAGTGAGGGGCAGAAAGAGAGGGAGAGACAGAGAATCCCACAAGGGGTAGAGAGGGACAGAGAGAGAAGCGGGGCTCACCCAATGCCGGGCTAGAACTCAGAGATCATGAGATCATGACCTGAGCCAAAGTCTGATGCTTAACCAACTGAGCTACCCAGGAGCCCCTTGCTTTTTTTTTTCTTTTTTTTCAATTGAGGTATAACTGACATACAGCATTATGATCTCTACACATCCATCACCATACATAGTTGCACGATTTTTCTTGTGCTGAGAACTTTTAAGATCTCTTTTAGCAAGTTTCAAATATATAATATAGTATTAACTATAGTCCTCATGTTGTACATTACATCACCATGATTTATTTCTTTTGTAACTGGTTCTTTTCACCCATTTTGCCCACCTCTTGCCTGCCTCTGGCAATTAACAATCTAATCTCTGTACCTGTGGGCTTGTTTTTGTTTTTTGTTTTAGATTCCATGTATAAGTGAAATCATACAGTATTTGTCTTCTTCTGTCTGACTTATTTTACTTAGCATAATGCCCTCAAGGTCCATCCACTTTGTCACAAATGGCAGAATTTCCTTTTTCATGACTGAATAATATTCCTCTGTGTGTGTGGGGGGGGGGGTGTGCGCGCGCGCATGCATGTGCCCTTGCATGTGCCACATTGTCTTTATCTGTTCATCCATTCAAGTACACTTGGGTTACTTCCATGTTTTGGCTATTGTAAACAATGCTGCCGTGAACATGGGGATGCAGATATCTTTCTGTGTTAGTGTTATCATTTGATTTTGATGATACCCAGAAGTAGAATTGTTGGATCACATAGTGGTTCTCATTTTAATTTTGGGGGGAACTCCTGTACTGTTTTCCATAGTGGCAGTACCAATTTACATTCTCACCAACAGTGCACAGAGGTTCCCTTTTCTCCACATCTTCACCAATACTTGTTATTTCTTATCAAGTACTCTTGAACGTAGAGAGTTTGATAGTTTAAGTAAAAACATTTTTTATTAGTAATTTTCTCAGACTTTCAACTGGCCTAATATATTCAATAGATCTTAGTAACTACTGAGCATCTACTCTGCAGTGTGGCAGCTCACACACCGAGCAGGACACAAGTCCCTACCCTCAAGGAACCAACAGTAGAAAACATATGCCTTACAGAGAAAGGCAGATACCATATATTTGCACTCATATGTAGATCCTGAGAAACTTAACAGAAGATCATGGGGGAGGGAAAGGGGGAAAAAAAAGAGGAGGAGGAAGGCAAACCGTAAGAGACTCTTAAATACTTAAATACCGAGAACAAACGGAGGTTGATGGGGGGTGAGGGAGAGGGGAAAGTGGGTGATGGGCTTTGAGGAGGGCACCTGTTGGGATGAGCACTGGGTGTTGTATGGAAACCAACTTGACAATAAATTATATTTAATAAAAAAATAATAAAAAAAGAAAACATGCCTTAATAAGTAGAACTTAAAGTATGGGATGCCAATTTTTGTTCATTCTGCACTAATATGTTAACATGCTTTATCTCTCATGATACCTAATTCACTTGTGTTCAGAACAAGTGAAACTACAACCCATCTGCCTAGTCCTAAGCTTTAGGCTAGGTTTGGGATGACTTTCACCAAAAAGAAAACATGGGGGTTGGGGTTCCTGGCTAACTCGGTTGTTGGGAGTATGTGACTGGATCTGAGTCATGGGTTCAAGCCCCACGTTGGGGGTAGAGATAACTTTAAAAAAAAATAAATAAATTGGTTATGATGCTTATTCTTTATAAACTCAGGAGTATCAGGCAAGAGATCATTCATAAATCATGATGTTGGCTTAATGTTGGCTTTTATGTCATGATGGGAGCTATTTACATGGCTGTTGTGTTTCCTCTATAACATAAACAGAAACTGTAAAACGTTATGCTTCCTGGGGAGACTGGGTGTGGTTCAGTTGGTTAAGTGTCTGACTCTTGATTTTGGCTCAGATCATGATCGTGCAGTTGGGAGATCAAGCCCCACGTCAGGCTGTATACTGTTGATGCATAACCTGCTTGGGATTCTCTCTCTCTGCCCCTCCTCTGCTTGCATGCATACATGCTCTCTCTCAAAATAAATAAATAAACTTAAAAAAAGTAATGCATCCTTAGTAAGCCAGGTACAGAATGGCTGATGACTGAAACTGATTATGGTGTTTTGGGGTAAACAGCTGTAGGACTATCACAAAAACAAACCAAAAAAAGTCCTTTTTAAAATTTTTGTGTAAAAATGTTTATTTTGGAAATATACACACTTTAGTAAAAAGAATATAAAGACACTCAATATGACCATCATCAAATTTTAGTAATTAAGAAAGACATTTTTTTATCTATATCTTCACCAACTCTCTGCCTCTCCCCAATGAATTTGAAGCAAATTCTCCAAATCACATCATGTCCTCCTAAAATATTTCAATATGTTTATCTAAAGACCTTCTAAAACACATAAACATGATACCATTATTACATTTTTAAAAGAAATAATTCCTGGGGCACCCGTGTGGCTCAGTTGGTTGAGTGCCCGACTCTGTTTCAGCTCAGGTCATGATCTTATTAACGTTTGGTGAATTCGAGCCCCACATCGGGCTCTAAGCTGATAGTATGGACCCTGCTTGGGTTTCTCTCTCTCTGTCTCTCTCTCTCTTTATGTCCCTCCCCCACTTGTGCTGTCTCTCTCTCAAAATAAGTAAATAAACTTAAAAAAAAATTTAAAGAAATAATTCCTAAATATCATCCAGTATCCAGTGTTAATATTGTCCTAATTGTCCCATGATTGTAAAAAATTTCTTTAGCTGTTTATGTCTGTTAATTGAAATAGAATTTCCTCTTGTTTCTTTCTTTCTTTCTTTCTTTCTTTCTTTCTTTCTTTCTTTCTTTCTTCTTTCTTTCTTTTTCTTCTTCTTCTTCTTCTTCTTCTTCTTCTTCTTCTTCTTCTTCTTCTCCTTCTTTTCTTCTTCTTCTTCTTCTTCCTTTCCTCCTCCTCCTCCTCCTCCCCCTCCTCCTTCTCTTTCTTCTTCTCCTCTTTCTCTTCCTCCTTCTTCCCCTTCCCCTTCTTCTTTTTTAAACTAACCTCTGTGCCCAACATGGAGATTGGACTTATGACCCTGAGAGTTTCATGTTTGGGGCGCCTAGGTGGCTCGGTTGAGCATCCAACTTCGGCTCAGGTCAATGATCTTGCGGTTTGTGAGTTTGAGCCCCATGTCGAGCTCTATGCTGAGAGCTCGGAGCCTGGAGCCTGCTTCGGATTCTCTGTCTCCCTTTATGCCCCTCCCCTGCTCATGCTCTGTCTCTCTCAGTCTCTCAAAAAAAAAAAAAATGTTGAAAAATTAAAAAAAAAAAGTTACATGTTCTACCCTCTGAGCTAGCCAAGTGCCCCTACTTTGTTTTTCTTCCTCAAAATTGTTTTGGCTATTTTGGCTTTTGTGTTTCCATACAGACTTTAGGGTAAGTCTGTCAATGTTAAATTCCTATGATTTTGTTATGGATTGTATTGTATCTATAGATCAATTTGGAGAGATGTGGCACCATAGCAATATTTTAATACATAACATGGTATATTTTTACATGTATTTAGGTCTTCCTTGATTTCTCTCAGCACTGTTTTATAATTTTCAATATATAGAACTTGCAGTTCTTTTGTTGAATTTATTCCTAGCCATTTTATTGTTTTTGATGATATTGTGAATGGTATTGCTTTCTTTATTTCACTTAGTATTGTTTGTTGCTTGTATACACAAATACATTTTTGTCTATTGATCTTGTATCTTGCAACCTTCCTAAACTCAGTTATTAGTTCTGGCAGTTTTTTGGGTAGCTTCCATAGGATTTTCTGCAAGAAAGATCGTATCATTTGTGAAAAAAGACAGTTGTTCTTTTCTTCCAAACTATTCACTTTTAATTTTTTTTTTATTGCTTACCTGGCTAAAACCTTCAATACACTGTTAAGTAGAAATAGTCTGAAAAGGGGCACCTGGGTGGCTCAGTCAGTTAAGAGTGCAATTTCAGCTCAGGTCATGATCTCATGGTTCATGATTTCAAGACCCGTGTCGGGCTCTGCGCTGACAGCTCAGATCCTGGAGCCTGTTTCGGATTCTGTGTCTCCCTCTTTCTCTCTGCCCCACCTGCTCAATCTCTGTCTCTCTTTCAAAAATAAATAAACATTAAAAAAAAAGTTATACAGGATCACTTCATATACTATTCTATTCTGTTCGTTATATGTGAATCAGGGGCCCAGCCCAGATTCAAGAGAAGGGGAATTTGATTCTACCTATTGATGGGGCAATGGCAAAATTACTTTGTAGGACAGGATGTGAGATGAGGGATATTATTGTGGCAGTCTTTGGAAAACAACTTTGCTACAGGTAAACAGGGGGGCCTGGGTGGCTCATTTGGTTGAGTGTCCAACTCTTGGTTTCAGTTCAGGTCATGATCTCACAGTTTGTGGTTTCAAGCCCCAAGCTAGGCTCTGTGCTGACAGCGCAGGGCCTGCTTGGGATTTTTTCTCTCCCTCTCTCTCTCTCTGCCTCTCTCCCACTCTCTCTCTCAAAATCAATAAATAAACTTAAAAAAAAAATAAAGTCAACACTTGTTTGTTCATGGGGGGGCGGAGAGAGAGAGAGAGGTGCTCTTAAGACTCATCAGATTAAAAAAAAATTAGGCAAACCTATCAGGAGGGACAAACTAAACACCAGGCATGCAGGTGTGTAGTTATGCATTAACAATTTCAGTTATTATCAAATTATCATTCATACGAATGAACAATCCCAGGCCGAATGGTGTTCCTTTCAGCCAGAGGAAGAGGATGATGTCAACTCGTCTCTCCTCAGAAATGGAAGTAAAATCGAGCTTTCAAGACCAATGCGAATGCAATTTTCTTGCTGACAATAAGTGCAAGTGCCACCTGGTGGTGAGACAGCCAAATGTGCCTTCTATCCTGTTGACAGTATTTACTGTGTTGTCATTAGAGTGTACATAAAGTATTTAATGGAAGACAACAGTTCATCTGCAAGTGTACCTGTCCAAACAAACAGCCAAAGCACAAACACAGGAAGGGAGAGGACATAATTAAAAGGGAGTAGTAAACACAAGACATCCACTTTGGGGCGTCAAGACAAATCAAATCACTCTCCTTTTTATTATTAATCCTCTGTCCTGTTGACTTTTATGCACCTTCAAATTAGGTATGAAGGCTAGGGGAGAGGATAATCTAAAGAAGGAAAGGTTTGGGGTGCCTGGCTGGCTCAGTCGGTAGAGCATGTGACTCTTGGATCTCTGGGTGGTGAGTTTAAGCCCCATATTGGGCCTAGAGCTTACTTAAAAAACAAACACAAACAAACAAACAAAACCCCCAGAAAGGTTTGCTATTACATACAAGGCAAAGGAGGTAGTTTAGCCAAATGATGACTATAGTGATCAGCTTTAGAACTGCTGGCTCTTTCCTCCACGTTGTCCATTGTCTCAGATCCTCCTGGACCCACAGGCACTTGAGAACTTACTACAGCAAAACCCTGGTGGCCTATTTAGAAAGTAAGAATAATCATTCGGTCAGATTGATGATGCATCTTTCTAGTTTAACAATCTTTGAAGGGAACAAGGGGACGATAGTTATTACACTAGAACTGTATGATCCAAATAATAATGGCTACCAGTCTGATGTGGTTACTGTGCACCAGTCACTATGCTCATCACTTTACATCTCATTTAATCTACATAATCCTATATGATTTCATCCTGTTTTACAGATGAAGAAACTGAATTTTTTTTTCCTCCAAATATTTTTTTATTTTGAGAGAGAGAGAGAGAGAGAGAGAGAGAGATGAGAATGAGCAGGGGAGGGGCAGACGGAGAGGGAGACAGAATCCCAAGCAGGCTCTGCACTGTCAGCACAGAGCCCATTGTAGGGTTTGAAGTCACCAACGGAGAGATCATGACCTGAGCCGAAGTCGGACACTCAACCAAATGAGCCCAGGAGGAAGCTAAACTTTAAGAAAAGTAAGGTAACTTGCTGATGGCCCACACAGTGTTACAGATGTTGGGGTTGGGATTCACCATAAGGCTTAAAAAGCCTAGGTTTCTCTCAGCGTTGCCTCATCTACCACTGGTTTCACGTTAAGATCTTTGAAATCTATTTCTGTTTTCAACCTCTTAACATAAGTTTCAAAGCTGCACTCTACACTGATGCAGCACTGCTGTCCGCTCAAAGCTTGCTTTATTGATTTTAGGAGGCTCTAGCTCCTAATTGCTGACAAGGAGAGCCATTCTTTCCATCTCCTCTGGGTATTGTCTCTTAGCTCCCCTGCTCCTCCTGCCCCTGCCTAGCTCTGGAATGCGGAACCCTGTTCCTTTATTGCACACTTCTCGTCCCCAACAAGGCCTTCTTCCTTCTGGACCTCTCTGGCTGTAGGCTAGAGGTGGCCCAACGTGTTCTAGGATTCAGTCTTGGGGGGTAGATTAGGGAGGGGGAAGATTGCCCTGCAGGTGGGTTAGTTAAAACCAACCCCGAAACAAAATCTTCCCGCTGCCCCAGAGTTCGCAGGACGTAAGGTTAGGGTTACCAGATGTAGCAAATAAAATTACAGGACCCAGTTACATTTAAGAATAGGAAGTAAAAAACCATTCGTTGTTTCTGTGAAATTCAGATTTAACTGGGCATCCTGTATTTTACCTGGCAACTGTAGGTAGGGTAGCAGGGGTAAAGCAGGAGATTCGGGGCATTGAAAGGAGGAGGCTTCTGGGCCTTTTTAGGGAATGCAGAGCTACTCGGGCGTATTGTGTGCTGCTGGCGGCCAGATCGGCTCGCGCGCGTACCGAGAGAGCCGCAGGCTTCTGTTGGAACCCGGTCTAGGACTTGGGGATCAGGAAAGTTCGAAGAGACCCGACGTGTCCGGCTCTTGAACAGCCGCAGGTCCCACCGCACAGGCCCCGAACCACAAGCCACAGGCTGGCCGCCCGACCTCGAGATGGCGCCCGCGACGACTGCCAGCTGCCAAGATGGCGGCACGGAATCGCGCTCGCGCTCGCGCTCCCGACTCCCCTCCCCCAGGCCTCTTGGGGGTTGGGAGCGCAACGCGCGTAGCCGTGCGCGGGTCGCCCTGCGTCCTGGGTGGTGGTCCCGCCAGCCGCCCGCCCCGCGCCATGCGTCTCTTCGGCTGGTGGCAGCTCCTGCTTTGGGTGCTGGGGCCTCCTGCCTGCGGCCTGGAGGGTGAGTGCGTGCTGGGGCCGTGGCCGGGGGCGGCAGGCGGCTGCGGGTGAAGTGACCGGGCGCGGTGGAGGTCTGTCGGGGTGACGCTCTTTCACCTGCGCGGGGGCCCGCGGCGCGCCCCTCGGCCCTTCCTGGGGCGGCCGACGCGCCCACTCCCGCATCGTCGAGACCTTTTACGCCGGTGGTCTGTTCTCCGGGTCAGGGGTGGCGAGGACCCCGTTCCGGCTCCCGCAGCAGCAGGCGTCAGTCAGCCAGGAGTGACCGTGTATTAGCGCTTACTGAGCCTTAGCTTTTATTATGAATGATAAAAATCATAACGAATAGCCGCCATTTATGGTGCCCTTCCTAGGAGGCGGAACAGTGCCTTGTCTCAGGTAGTCACCCTAGGAGATAGGCTCCAAGAGTATCTCCGTGTTACAGGTGGAGACGCCTGAGTTGGAGGTTCGGGTAATGGCAGAGGTTGTCTATTTACCTGCAGAGCCCACGCTTTCCTTTGCATCCTGATCGCTTTTTTCTTTGTTTTTTAATTAAAAACATTTTTTTTAATGTTTATTTATTTTGGGGGGGGGGCAAGCAGAGGAGAGGGAGAGAGAATCCCAAGCAGGCTTTGTGCTGTCATTGAGGAGCCCTACCTGGGGCTAGATCTCACAAACCGCAAAATCATGACCTGAGCTGAGGTCCAGAGTGGTGCGCCTAGCCCTTCGAGCCATCCAGGTGTCTCTGGATCACTCTTCTAAGAAGGCTGCTCTTGCTCAAGTGGCTGTATGAAGGACAGATGAGAAAAATACAGGAGACTCCCAGGGTAACCCACTGCTTGCTGTGGCATGCTCTCAGGGCATTCTCAGGTTGGGAGGCAGCCACCTCGGAGGCATGGCTGCGGCCAGGAGTGAGGTCTTAACCCTCAGGGCTGCCTCACACCACTCCTCAGTTCTATTAAAGTCCGGACCCTTGGGGCGCCTGGGTGGCTCAGTCGGTTAAGCGTCCGACTTCAACTCAGGTCACGATCTCGCGGTCCGTGAGTTCGAGCCCCGCGTCGGGCTCTGGGCTGACGGCTCGGAGCCTGGAACCTGCTTCCGATTCTGTGTCTCCCTCTCTCTCAGCCCCTCCCCCGTTCATGCTCTGCCTCTCTCTGTCTCAAAAATAAATAAACGTAAAAAAAAAAAAAAGTCCGGACCCTTTGACCTTGCCTGTAATTCGCTACAGGAGTACGCAGGTCTTTCCTTTCCCCTGGGGTGGGGGTGTCCTGGAAGGAGGCAGGGTAGCTGGGTATCAGGGAGAAGAGTGAATAGTAACACAAATGTTATTAATGAAAGCCCTGGTTATGTGCCAGGTGCTATGCTTAGTGCTTCATGAGTATCATCTTACTGAATTTTCAAATGCTTATGAAGCAATTGTTGCTGTTGTCCCCATTTTACAGATCAGGAAACTGAGACTCGGCATCAGTAAGTCTTTTGCCAAGGTCTCCAACATCTGGAAGTTGAAGAACTATGTTTCAAGCCCATGTCTGCCTACCTCATGGTCAGACCTCTGTACTACACCTCCCTGTCCCTGCACTTAACCACCAGCTTCAGAGAGGGGACAGCATGTGCTGGATAACTTTTGTTTGTTTCTCAGATCATTCTCTAGTCTTCTCTACCCTGTGCTGTGCCTGAGTGGCTGTCCTGTATGGCATAATAACTGGCTCTCTTGCCTCCTGCCCCTCTGTGGGTTGGAATGAGGGGAGAGTGAGGTCAGGATATTGATTCTCTCAGCTCCCTCCCCCAGGGATTATCACGGCTTGGCTTTGTCCGTCCATGGAAAGTCATAGCTTCTAGAAGGCTAAGCTCACTGTTTCAAGGTTCTGTGACTGTTCTGTTTCTGAACTCTTAGAGTCTGTGGGTGGTAACTTGCTCCCTCTCTGCTTTACTGGCCTTGGAGTTCCTTACCATTGCTCTTCGTTTCTTCACAGCCAGCCCATACGTTGGTGGTGCCTTTACTGATTTCAGATTGCCCAAGTTGAGTGTGCTCTCTGCACAGGGGACTTAGTGTTAAAGTCAGTGGGAGCCCACCTGGCAGTCTGGGTCATGTGCATGCAGACCTGAAGAAACACTAGCCTTAAGGTGGGCCATTGGTCATCATGGCCAGGCCATGAATGGGGTGAGGACAGAGGGACTTTCACCAGCTGTGTCCTTTTTAGGGTGGCTGAAAATCCAAGGCTTTTTTGTCTGTAGTGGACACCACTGGCAGATTAGCACCTAGAGGTAGCAGTGCTATCCAGGTGTCAAAGCACAGGAATGAACTCCTGGCTTCAGCACCCCATGCCTGTCTTCACTAAGCAGTAAACTAGCAGATTTTTCCTGAGCACCCATCCTATGTCATATACTCTGCTGGGCATTTGAGGTACAGTGGTGAGCCAGATGGGGAAACAGGACTGCCCTCTTGTATGATGGGGAAGGCAGGCATTAAATGACTACAAAGAAGTAAATTTCAAGAGTGGAAAATGCTAAATCCTTCAGGGAGAATCCCATGGAATTATTGGGTGGATTGGATGCAATGGTAGACACCTCTGGTCTGGGTCTGGGAGGATGAAGTTCACCTTAAAGTGGTGAAGTAAGCGGTAAGATCTGAAAGATGAGGGTTGCTTGGGTGGCTCAGTCAGTTAAGTGTCCTCTTAATTTCAGCTCAGGTCAAAATCTCGCAGTTTTGTGGGTTCAAGGCCTACCTCAGGCTCTGGGAGCCTGCTTGGGATTCCCCTTCTGTCTCTGCCCCTCCCTCACTTGTGCTCTCTCTGTCTCTTTCAAAATAAACAATAAATTTAAAAACAGAAAGAAACCCCTCAAAGATGAGTCAGATTAGCCAGAAGGAGAGAGAGTAGAGGGCTTTCCTGGCAGGGAAACAGCCCTTGGGACAAGTAGGTGGAGGAGATCATGAGTGTGCAGGGAACAGAAATGTCTGGTGATGCCTGTTGAGAGTGTGGACAGTGGCCACTTCACGTGGTGCCTGGGTATCATTGCTATGGACCGTAGACTCATTCACAGGCAAGGGGAAGCCACTGAAAGGGTTTTAGTGACATGATCAGACTTGCCTTTAGCTTTCAGTTCCTCTTGTGTTGCTGTGAGGAGCAGGGTCTGGAGAGGGAAGAGAGGGTCAACCATGGAGCCCAATTGGGTATTACAGCAATTGTCCAGGTAACAAATGGCAGTGGCCTGGACTGAGGGGCGTGAGTGGGGATGGGAGAACTCTAGAATGTAGTTAGCAGAGGAATTCATAGAACTTAGTTACAGTGCCTTTCCACCTCTTTGAATCGTAAACCTCAGCCGTCATCATCACTACAGGCCTTGAACCCACAAAACTGCGGGTGATGATCATCATTTATGGAGTGCTTACCACATGCATGGGACTACATACATCTTTTCTCATTTAATCTGCACAGGAGCCCTGTGAATTTCTGTATTGTGGTATTTTCTCCATTTTTAGATGAGCGCAGTATTTCCTATTGAAAGAATGGGTTGCTGGCACTCGAACCCCTGGCTGTTTTTGGTCCTTTCCCATGTGGCTCCCTGCCTCAGAAACCATTGTGGAATACTGTGGCTGGTTCAGAGTCTTCTGAACAAAATTGGAAGGGTATGAAGGATCTGACCCAGGTTATGGCTCCCTGGCAGCACTGCCGTGGTGCCCCTACCCTTATTCTCCAAACATCTTCTTTCTGCCATTAAGGTAGTAATTTTCACCTTTGCATCCCTCAAACTGTAATCGCCTTGTTGAGGTTAAGAAGCAGTCTCTTTTAATTCTCTTTCCCTCTCTCTCTGTACTCCACCCCCCCCATAAATAAATAAACTTAAAAGAAGCAGTCTCTTTTATTTTATTTATTTTTAATGTTTATTTATTTTTGAGAGAGAGAACAAGCAGGGAAGGGGCAGAGAGAGAAGATAGAGGATTAGAAGCAGGCTCTGTGCTGACACCAGAAAGCCCAATGTGGGGCTCGAACTCAAGAACCTGAGATCATGACCTCAGCTGAAGTCAGATGCTCAACTGACTGAGCCACCCAGGTGCCCCTGTACCCCTCTATTTTTGTGTACCTTCCCCAGTTCTCCATGAATTGTGAGGTTTTCCAGTCTAGCTGGTGGGAACAGGTGCTTTTCTCAACTCTGTGTGATCCTAATCCTTTTGAGTGTTTTTTTCCCCCAGCTTTGGGAGCTTACTCACATGCAGATGTTGACTGGTGTCCTTGAGGGGGTGCGGGGAGGATCTCTCTCCAGGTCTTGAATCCTGTCTCTGCAGCTTGCCCATCTCCACTTAGTCTGTCCCACAGACTCTTTCTTGGTCTCTCTGAACCCTCAGTACTTACTGTATCCTCAACTTGAGGAGTCTCCTGGACTGCCTGCTTTCCCCTCCTGAGCCATGGCAGGAACTCCCTCGGGCGGGCGGTAAGCTGGAGTATTTGTAGGGCTGTCCTCACTGATTTCTCTTCCTGTTTCTCCGTGATCCCTGTCCTTCGTTGCCTGCTAACTAGTCTCCTGAAACTGTTTCACATTTTTGGCCTTTTTTGGGAAACTTTCACATTTTTCAATAGGGAGGGTAAATCTGGTCCCTTTTACCCCATCTTATCCAGAAACAGAATTCTCAGAGAATGTTTTTAAACTGGTGAATGAATCTGTAAATCTCTATGGGGATATTCTTGGAGAACTTTTACAAATGTGCATACTTTAGGAAGCTCCCAGACCCCTTCCCAACTTTGAAGCCAGTTGGTTAGTCACACTTTGGGGACATGCTCTTGGCATGGCAGAGCCCATTACCTGGCTGGTGGTTTCCCAGCCACATGATGAGTTTGTCTGAGTGTGGCTGGGCTCATTTGTTTCCCCTGGTCGGTGCCTGGCATAGAGTCTGGCAGCTCTTGTTGAGTTCATGGGAGCTGGAAGGTGGGAGTCATTGTTATAGGAGTGAGTGGAGATTGCTCAATGGATGTATAAGACTGCCCTAGACTTCCCTTACCTGAGCATTTTACCCACTCTCTGTCTAATGGCTCCAAAGTGAGAGGAAAGTCCTCCTTCCCCCCTGCTGCTGTCCCTGCACTGAGGAGCCCACCTCCTGGCACTCCTACAGGCAGTAGTCCAAGGGCAGCAGGCTCTGGCTGGAGAGTCCACCCCATGCAGTGTTCTCAGGCCTTGTGGCACAGCAACCCTGGAGGTATCATGTAGGGGAGGGGAGGGTAAGGCCCAATCTGGAGGAGCAGCCAGGACATTTCACTCCTTGACCTGGCTCTGCTACTTACTAGCTTGTGTGCATTTGGCCATTACACTACCTCTCTGTGCCTCAGCTTGGTCACCTATTTGGTGGGGATGGTGACCCTTGTGCTGCCGGTCTCACAGAGCTTTTATAAAGTGCGCAAAGATGCTTTGCCGTAGTGGAATTTTCTATAAAGGCATCATTATTTTGTCAGATAGTCTCATCAAACAAATGAAATTGTTAGTGTTTGTGTTGTATTTTCCTAATTGGATGTCTGCCCTGGAATGTTTTTGCTTATAATCCATAAAGCAGGTTTCAGGTTTTGCATGAAGCTGTGTATTTATTTGTCCACTTTATATTTGGCATTGATTAGTACCTCCTGGTGACCTTCATGATCTGGAGACTAGGGGTGGTCCTCTGATAGTTTCATGGACAGGTTACCGTTTTTCCCTATAGGGGAGCGTTTCTTATTTCAGGAGAACTGTAAATCTTTGGGGTTCATGTGCTCTGAAGTGACATGACTGTGAACATGCTGGCACATTTTAGTTGCAGAGGAACACAGTCACTTGCTGTCGGAGGAACAGTCTGCGCCGGCTCTGCAGGCAGGGGCCCTGTCGGTGGGTGAGGAGCAGCCCTCCCGCAGCCAGGCGGGCCAGGACAGATCAGCCGGAGACTCGAGCGCAGTGCTGGGGCTGGACACGGGTGGTGACCACGTGGTGATGCTGTCCGTGATCCCCGGGGAGGCTGAGGCTGAGGCCAGGCTGGGCCGTGAGCTGAGCAGCGGCACCTGCGGGGCCGGAGGGGAGGAGGACTCACGCTGCAGTCTCCGAGAGCATCTGTTCTCTCTGGATGGCGCCGGGGCGAGCTTCCCCGACCGAGAAGAGGAGTATTACCCAGAGCCCGAAGTGGCCGACGCGGATCCAGCCCCGCCCGAGGACTCCAATAACACCGAGAGTCTGAAATCCCCCAAGGTGAACTGTGAGGAGAGAAATGTGACTGGTTTGGAGAACTCCACTCTGAAAATTTTAAATATGTCACAGGTAAGAAAGAATGGTTTAGCACTTTTCATCTTTTCAGCATGTGGGTTTTATGACTTAATATTCTCAACCTTCAAATGGAGGGTCACAGTCTTTATCCTTTTGTAAGTGGGGCTGCATCAGAGAAAATTGACTTGTGTCTCTGATGTTGTAGGGACAGGAGGAGATATGACTAGTGTTGATTATGCTTTTTAGGTGGCTTAAGCCTAGTCACCTTGGGGTGCCCTCACCACCAAGCCTCATGATGAAAATCCCAGTGCACAGATAGGCACTTGGCATCAGAATCCTAGCAGTTTTCTTCTTCCCTGAGGTCTTTGTTAGAGGCAACTTAAAAATATCCGAACTACTGAAACTGTGATTTAGCATTGTTTAGACCAGTGATACTCCTGGGAAGCATGTTCTAGTAATGAAAAGTTTCTTTCCTCCAAAGAATATGACTCCAGTATTTACTCCAGAGTGAGAGCTGAGACCATTGTCCCCATCCCAGTCACGCATTTCCAGCCTGTTGCATAAAGGATGATTCCAAAGAGAACACTGGGATAACAACTGACTGTTTCTGTAAGATTGTTAAGCCAGATAGCAGGATGAGTTCAGTCTGCTTATGTAAGAGAAGAAATCCTAGCTCTGCAAGGTGTGGCTGCTTATTTTAGATGAGGATGTGTGGTACGTTGAGCATCCGTAGCCCCTCCCAAGTGCAGGGGTCAGCCCTGGCCTCACTGCCTCCCCTGAGTGCTCTGTGGGACTGATTCTTGGCACACACATGGCCAGGAGAGTGCACTTTCAGCAGTCTGAGTGAGGGTGGTAGCAGGGGTGGTGCACCCTTAAATTGAACTAGCCTTTGGCCAAATATATTCATCTGACTGCTTAGTACAGACTTTGATCTGCTGAGATGATGGTGGAGATGACAGTGCTTTAATCGTGCCATTAGATTGTGTGTGAGGCACAGGTCAGAGGCTGGGACAGTAGCCTGTGTCCTGTGACTACTTAGTATTTGAATTGTTGAATTATGAAAAATACTAATATTGCTCTCTAGTAGTATCAAGAAAGCTTACAGGAAAGTTTATAATTTGTCATTTCATAATACTTTTCTACTGTTTCATGGATTCATATGGTTCAAAACCCAAAAGGTTCTTCTAAATTTTTTTCTTTTTTTTTTTATTTATTTTTTTTTTTTATTTTTATTTTTTTTTTATTTTATTTCTTTTTTTTATTATTTAAAAACATTTTTTTTAATGTTTATTTTTGACAGCGAGAGAGAGAGAGAGAGAGAGAGAGAGAGATTGGGGGAGGGGCAGAGAGAGAGGGAGGCACAGGATTCGAAGCAGGCTCCAGGCTCCGAGCTGTCAGCACAGAGCCTGACATGGGGCTTGAACTCATGGACTGCGAGATCATGACCTGAGCTAAAGTCAGACACTCAACCAACTGAGCCACCCAGGTGCCCCTTTAAAATTTTTTTTTTTAACATTTAATTCATTTTTGAGAGAGAGAAACAGAGCGTGAATGGGGGAGAGGCAGAGAGAGAGAGGGAGACAGAATCTGAAGCAGGCTTCAGGCTCTGAGCTGTCAGCACAGAGCCCCTTGTGATGCTCGAACTCACAGACCACAAGATCATGACCTGAGCTGAAGTTGGACACTTAACTGAGCCACCCAGGCGCCCCTAAAATCCAAAAGGTTCTTAAGGGGATGCCCTACATCTCCTTTGGGTTGGTGTCCCTCCTCCTCGCCTTGGAAGCAGCGGTGTTTACAGTTTCTCGGGCATCTGTCCGGAAAAAGGTACGTGCACATTTACTGCTGACTTTGACACTTGTTCCTTTTACCACAGGACCTCATGGATTTTCTAAACCCAAATGGTAGTGACTGCACCCTAGTCCTGTTTTACACCCCGTGGTGCCGATTTTCTGCCAGTTTGGCCCCTCATTTTAATTCTCTGCCCCGGGCATTTCCAGCTCTTCATTTTTTGGCACTGGATGCATCTCAGCACAGCAGGTATGTTCCCTCAATAGAGTTTATGTGTCATCCTTCCAGATGAGGGTTGCGGTTATTTGGAGGTCATCATCGGTTCAGTTAGAGGCAGAGCAGGTAGGTGTGGAGTAGCGGGAGGGATAGAGAGGGTGAGTGGTAAGGATTGTCAGACTTCTCAGGGAGCTGATGCCTCCCTCTCTGGAGGCCCCTTAAGAGGAGGGATTGTTCTCTGCATGGTGGAATTTAAAGGTGGCTCCGTCTGATGGCACTGGAGGGTCCAGAGGATTATTTAGGGTTTTGGCCAGACTGAATTAGCAAAATTAGTGTCACAAGTGTGACCTTCCTGAGACTCAACCCCAGTTTAGGTTTCCACTCCTAATAGCCCAAATCAGCATCCAATTCTGTGTCGGCTAAGGATTTATTTCTTAACTTCTGTTATTTTTTTCTTTCCTTTCTTTCCCTCCCCCTTTCTTCTTTCCTTTCTCTCTTTTTTTCAACGTTTTTTTTTTTTTTTTTTTTTTTTTAATTTATTTTTGGGACAGAGAGAGACAGAGCATGAACGGGGGAGGGGCAGAGAGAGAGGGAGACACAGAATCGGAAACAGGCTCCAGGCTCCGAGCCATCAGCCCAGAGCCTGACGCGGGGCTCGAACTCACGGACCGCGAGATCGTGACCTGGCCGAAGTCGGACGCTTAACCGACTGCGCCACCCAGGCACCCCTCTCTCTTTTTTTTTAATGTTTATTCATTAAAAAATTTTTTTTCCTTATTTTAAAAAAATTTTTTAAATTTACATCTAAGTGAGTTGGCATATAGTGCAACAATGATTTCAGGAGTAGATTCCTTTAATTCCCCTTACCCATTTAGCCTATCCCCTCTCCCACAACCCCTCTAGCACCCCCTCTGTTTGTTCTCCATATTTAAGAGTCTCTTATATTTTGTCCCCCTCCCTGTTTTTATATTATTTTTGCTTCCCTTCCTTTGTGTTCATCTGTTCTGTGTCTTAAAGTCCTCATATGAGTGAAGTCATATGATATTTGTTCTTTCCTCTTGTTTACACTTATTCGTGCATGCATGTTTCTTAGTGGACAGTCAATAAATTAATATAAAGAATTAATTTAGCCCTTTAAAATGAAATTTACTTTTGTTATATATTCTGTGGGCTTTGTCTTTTTTAGATGTTCAGTGAGGTAAGTTATAAAGAACTACTTTGTTCCGATGTTATGTGTTTCCCCCAAGTGCTGTGACTGTGCATGGATTGTCAAGTGTGCCCCACCTCCTCAAAATCATATGCCCTTTAGCAGGTCACAGGAGATTGTGTGTGAGTCAGTTTGGAAAGTCTGGAACATGGTCAAGTTGGTAAAAATGAAGTTGAGTGAAACTTTTTTGAGTAAAAATTAAAAAAAAAAATTTTTTTTTAATGTTTATTTTTGAGAGAGAGAGAGAGAGAGAGAGAGCGAGCAGGTGCGGGACAGAGAGAGAGGGAGACAGAATCTTAAGTAGGCTCCAGGCTCCGAGGTGTCAGCACAGAGCCCGACACAGGGCTTAAACTCAGGAACGGTGAGATCATGACCTGAGCTGAAGTCAGATGCCTAACTGAGTGAGCCACCCACACGCCCCTTGAATGAAAATTTTGAGTAAAAATTTGTGCTCCACTGAGCTTCAGTGAGGGTAATGTAACTGCCAATGTTTTGCTCAAATTGTTTAGGAAGAAAGAAATTTCAGTGAGTTAGTGATCTCACAAGGGCTTCAGGGAAATATGAACATGGCCTGGCCCAAGGGGACAGACTGATGTTAGTGTCAGACTTTGGGCCTTCCCCTGCCCACAAGCTGGCAGGGCTGGCTCCCATCAGCAGTTCAGTGCTCTGGGTTTCGGTCTCACCCCCCTACTCCCCATTCCCTGCCAGCTTTTATCATCTGCTTTGTTCCTTCGTTTTCTTGCATCCTTCTCAGCGCCTGCAACGGCGCCTTAATCATGGAGAGTAGGGCATACTTGTTATATGGCCTGGGACGTGTGTCTGCCTCATATGTTAATATTTAAGTTACAACAGGTTTACAAAAGAAGAAATCCTGATTACCCAATACTGTCATTTTACAAACAGGGGAAACTGAGGCTTCGAGGTTACACAGTCTGCCCAAAGTTCACACAGCTGGTTCAGTGGCGGAACGGAGGCTTCAACCTGAGCGTTTTGACTCCAGAGCGTATACCACTACTCTGTATTATGTAAAGGTGAAATGGTACCACTCAGATCGTATTACATCCTGCCCCAATTGGGAACTTCCTGGTGTGTCTGCTAGATCGTAGATTCCCTTGTGCAGACTTACCAAACTAATTGCTTACTATAAGTTGACTTTTGTATGAGGGATAGAGCTGGGCATTCTGGAGAGTTTGAAATTTCTTCCGTTAAGTAAATTGACACAGTGTGCTTTGTCCATGAATTAGGATTTTCTAGTCTGATCTCTTTTGGCAGTTAGCAATTTAAATAGTGGAATAACTAGGAGCATCTGGCTGGCTCCTAGTAAGAGCATGTGAGCATGTGACCCTTGATCTTGGGGTTGTGAGTTGGAGCCCAATGTTGGATGTAGAGTTTACTAGAAAAAAAAATACTGGAGGGGCAGCTGGGTGGCTCAGTCAGTTGAGTGTCTGACTCTTGATTTCACCTCAGGTCAGGATTTCATGGTTCGTGGGACCAAGCCCTGCATCTGGCTCTGTGCTGACACTGTGGAGCCTGCTTGGGATTCTGTCTCTCCCACTCCCTCTGCCCCTCCTTTGCTCTCTCACTCTCTCATTCTCTCTCTCAAAATAAATCAATAAACTTAAAAAAAAAAAAAGTGGAATAACTGTTGAGGGTAGTTCCTTATTGTAATAGAAAGCAACTCAGCAGAACAGGAATGCCCCCAGCCTCAACCCATAAGGAAAAAGGTCAGAAATAGCTGAAGCATATAGTTTGAATATCAGAAACCTTTATAGGTCACAGGAAGCTGATCCATTGTCATTCTTTGCTATCCGTTCTGATAAGGTAATTGTGTGAGCAAATCTGTTAATTCAGGTTTTCTGACCGACTTCTTTCTCTCATAGCCTTTCTACCAGGTTTGGCACCGTAGCGGTTCCTAACATCTTGTTATTTCAAGGAGCTAAACCAATGGCTAGATTTAATCATACAGACCGAACATTGGAAACACTGAAAATCTTCATTTTTAACCAGACAGGTATGTAGAAATAATATGCTGTAGAAGGGATTTTATTTTAAACCTTCTTTTCTAATGAACTGTTGTGGTTCTGCTAACAGTCTCTCAATCAGGGGCATCCAGGTGGCTCAGTTGATTAAGCATCTGACTCTTGGTTTTGGCTCAGGTCATGATCTCACAATTCATGGGATCAAGTCCCTCGGCAACAGTACAGAGCCTGCTTGGGATTCTCTCTCTGCCCTCCCCTTCCTTCACCACTGCCCCTCCCCCCCCATCTCCGCTCTTACATTCTCTCTCAAAATAAATAAATTAAAAAAAAAAAAAAGTCTCGGGGCACCTGGGTAGCTCAGTCAGTTAAGCGTCTGACTTCAGCTCAGGTCATCATCTCGTGGTCTGTGGTTCTGAGCCCTGCATCGGGCTCTGTGCTGACAGCTCAGAGACTGTAGCCTGCTTCTGATTCTGTGTCTCCCGCTCTGTGTTCCTCCCCTCCTTGCACTCCCTCTGTCTCTCTCTCTTAAAAATAAACATACATTAAAAAAAATTAAAAAAAAAAATCTCAATCATTGTGGCAAGCTTAACATGAATAGGTAATTTTAATGAGTACTGATACCTTTTAAAAAACAGCTTTATTGATTTAGAATTCACATACCATACAACTGTAGATAACTTTTTACATACATTTTTCACTTAAGTATAATATTTACACAAAAATGTGCATCAATCATTGGTGTTGTGAGTGATGAGTTTTCACAAAATGAATACCTTGGGTAACTGGGACTCAGATTTACAGAGGACATTACCAGCGCCCACCCCTCCCCAGCACTGCTGCTCCTGCCCACAAGGATAACCGCCATCATGACTCCTGACGCCGTGGACTAGTGTTACCTGTTTCTGAACTTTGTATTAATGGAGATATACAGTATGGATTATTTTTTTTTTTGTTTTTAATGTTTATTTTTGAGAGTGAGTGAGTGAGCATGAATGGGGGAGGGGCAGAGAGAGAGGGAGACCGAGGATCTGAATCAGGCTCTGTGCAGTCAGTGCAGAGCCTGATGTAGGGCTTGAACTCATGAACCGTGAGATCGTGACCTGAGCTGAAGTTGGACGCTTAGCCGACTTAGCCACCCAGGTGCCCAGTATGGATTCTTTTGTCTCTGGTTTATTTCAGTCACCATTATGTTTGTGGGATTCATCGGCGTCACTGCAGGTGGTTGTATTTTCTTCCTTTGTGTTGCCATGTGGTGTTCCATTTATTCATCTATTTGCAGATGCTATTTTAATTCCTTAATATTTGCCAAAACATATGACCTTATTTTTTATTCTGTATAAGTCTGAACACTATATAATGAAGAAATTTTCTTCTTTGGAAACATTTGCTCCTTAGAAGCTTTAATGCCTTAATTATGAGCATCCCACTTCTTCCTGAAGTAAATTCATTGGAAATAAAAATAAGTTATATCATGCCTTCCATATATATTAAGTTGCATCTAATTATATCTATACTAAAGAACCAAGAGCTCAGTTACCTCATAGGAGCAAGAGGCTTGTTATCAGATAGTTAGCTATTCAGGTCTTACAGTACGAGAGCCCTGATTATCAATCAGATTGATAGGGAGAGAGGGAGCCATTTTGCTCAATGCTCTAAGAAAACCTAGAACACAAGTGAAATTGAGAGGTCACAGCATCTTTGGTAATCACTGATCTCAGTGGTGGGTGGGTCTAACAATTTTTTCAGTAAATTATTTAAAAGCTTTTTGAATTTGGGGCCCCTGGGTGGCTCAGTCAATTAAGCATCCAACTTTGGCTCAGGTCATGATCTCATGGCTTGTGGGCTCGAGCCCCGCATTGGGCTCTGTGCTGACTGCTCAGAGCCTGGAGCCTGCTTCAGATTCTTTGTCTCCTTCTCTCTGCTCCTCCCCCACTTGTGCTCTGTCTCTTTCAAAAATTAAAAAAAAGAAAATTAAAAAAAAAAAAACTTTTTGGATTTAGCATTCCTGAACCTGTGAAAACAATCTGTAGGTCCCTGAGAGTAGCTTTACCAGTTACTTGTTGAATTTTGGTCTCAAAAAAGAAAATACAGCTCTTACAATGCACTAAGACCCTTCTGAGGAGTTCACAGTAATTCGAGTGTTTAGGCTTTGAACTGCTGAATGGGTTCCTGTTTCTTTGATGTGGTGGGAGAAAGGCAAGGTACAAATTATACCAACAGGCAAATGAAACCCATCCCAGATATACTAGTGGTAGTGTTTATTTTAAGACTGCATATCTTTTTGCATGCCAT
The DNA here is from genome assembly GCF_018350195.1 of Panthera tigris. NCBI lineage: Eukaryota > Metazoa > Chordata > Mammalia > Carnivora > Felidae > Panthera > Panthera tigris. The sequence continues at coordinate 111,046,496 of NC_056660.1, forward strand.
GCAAAATACTTCAGAAAGATCTATAGCGGTGTGCTTTCTATCTGATTTGAAACAGCTGATTTCTCTTTCAGGTATAGAAGCCAAGAAAAATGTGGTGGTAACTCAAGCTGACCAAATAGGCCCTCTTCCCAGCACTTTGATAAAAAGTGTGGACTGGCTGCTTGTATTTTCCTTATTCTTTTTAATTAGTTTTATTATGTATGCTACCATTCGAACTGAGAGCATCCGGTGGCTCATTCCAGGACAAGAGCAGGAACATGCGGAGTAGTGATGGACTAAAAGCAGAAGTCGGAATGAGGAATTTCAGAAATTAATGCTGCACTTTCATACATTTTCTCCAGTGAAGTGTCCTCTTACAACTTCAGGCAGATTAAAAGAATCATGCATTTGTTGAACTGTTAAATGTGTTAAAAATTATAAATTGTTTTAATACTGCAATAAGCAAATACAAAAATACTCGGTAGAGTTCACTATTGTTGTTTTTAATAATCCAATATTTTAAGAGAGTAATCCAGTTTGAAATGCAAAGCTGTGTTCAGGTGGTATGGTGAGTAGAATGACAGTACACTTCATAGAAGGAAGAAATAGGACACTAACGTTACAGTTTTAGAAAACTCTTGATTCCTTAAATAAATGTCTAAGAAGGTTGTTTTTCTTTTCATTTGCAATTTTGCTCTCAGTCTGTAAGCAGAAAAGTGTTCTGTTAAGAATAAGTAGAATCGGTAAGTGTCACCTTCTGAGTAACTGTTGGGAAAATGGAAGAGTCAGCTGCTTTGGTGTTTGTGATCTCTCATCTCACCGAAAGAATATGAAGTGCTTTAAGCTGTTTCTGGATAAGGCAGATGTTAGGAGAAAGTATATGTTATCTAACTAAAGCTTATTTATTATCAGTTCTAGGCTAAAGCATAACTCAAATTTTAGTCACAATTCCCTAACTGGCATGCATTAACTGAACCTTAATATGTTCTTAGCACTGTGCTAGTTTTAGTGAGAGCCATAAGAAATATCTAACACTGTTCCTGCCCACAAGTTGATTCTATTCTAGTTTAGATCACATGTAGAAAAGAGAGAACATATAATTTATTCCATCGTTTTGGAAAGCTCCTTCTAAAAGATCCCTTAAATTCAGACATGACATCTAACTAAAAATGATAATTAACTTTTATACTGTTTACAGTGTTATAGAGTATTTCATTTTCTGATACACCCTACATTCTATGGAAGTGGAACCGTAGTTGAGTCACCTTTCAGAATGTTACACTGGACAGGAGTTTATGTATAACTTTATATTGTGGACAGCTGTGGCTGGAGTGGTCGCTCACAGGAGGGGACACTGGTTCAGAATAGTACCATTATGATTTTCATTTTACAAATAAACACAGAGGCATAGAAAGAGATTGAGTAACTTGCCCAGGTTACACACATAGTAAGTTGATGAAGCTGAGATTTGAACCTTTACATGTATGTGTATGTATACTTAAGAATTTAAGAACTTCTAGTGATTTCATCTTTTATAATAACTAACACTTGAGTATTACTATGTGTGTTCCAGGTACTATTTTAAGTGCTTTACATACTGTTTTGTTTACTGGTATAGGAGCTCTAGGAGACTGACACTAGTATTACATTTCCTTATTTTACATAAGGGTAATAAATGAGGCCTCAAGTAAATTCTCTTGGTCAGGCAGCTTCCAGTGGTGGGACCCAGCTTCAAACCTAAGCATGCTGACTGGAGAAGCCTCTAGGTGGGCTGGGACCTTGCCCTGCCTCTATGCCATGGCCTGAGGGACCATCATAATACATTTCCCTCTCATTTTTCCCCTTTGCTTCCCATAGTTATAATTACAGTATAGCCATCACTTAGCACTTTGGTCTTTTTATTTTGTTTTGCTTAACAAAAATAAATATTTCACTGTTGCCAGTAGTTTTCCTAACCATGATTACTTAATAGGTCTTTGAGTAGATTCAGCATTACTTAACTTTTTTTTTTTTTTTTTTTTTAATGGTTGTGTATTGTCTCAATTCCTTAGGGGCACACTGCCAGATTGGAGATTATCAAAGATACAGGTATTTTCATACCTTTGAAATGTAATGGGGCCCTACTCTAGTCTGGAGTTTGAGGAAAGGCTCTTAGGATGACCAAAAGGTTCATGGCTTTGCTTCTAGTACTTAGCTGAGACAATCTTTCTGGGTTTTCCTTGGAGGGAAATTGGAGCAGGGCTGTTCCCTAGAGGGGAGGTTCAAGCGTAGAGAGATCAGTTGGGAGGCAATGGTACTGAAGGAAAGGGAAGCAGAAGGCAGGAAGGAAGGTCCAAGAGTTGCTAAACCACCCTAGGCAAACATAGTATCTGTCTAGCAGAACACAGTGCACTGGTACCCATGCCAGGGATGGGGAGGGCCATGATTCAACTACATGGAAGACAGCAAAGATCATGCTAGTCACCAGGGACAGAAGTCCAAACACTTCTGCCCACTATGTAGTATCGGTTGCCAAGGAAAACACAACACACGCACTGGATGAACAGCATTTTTATTCACAGAAGAGACAGCCAAGATCAGCTCTAGTAGTGTGCCTTGGTCCTCCACAGCAGCCAAAGGCCTGAGTGCCACTCTAGTGCCTAAGCACAAGTCACCCCTATCCATGGAGTGTGAAATACTGAAACAGGGTGGGGGAGCATGCCCCAGGGATATTTGACTTTGTGCTTAATCTGAACAAAGGATTACATACCGAGTCTGGCACAGGGAAGGATATTCCCACATAAGGTGATAAGCCCAGACCAGGCTACATAGGCTCTTTAGGACTATTGGTAAGCAAGTATTCTAGGCCCAAAGCCCATTCTTATTTAGTTGAGTAGGGCTTAAAGGACTGTGAGGAGGAGACTGCCTTTCCCAAGAGTGTCCACTATACAGGAAGTGCTCAATTTTTGCTAAAGAACTTAAATCCTACTAATTGGAGACCTACACAAGAAGGCAGAGTATTCACAGCCACTACTGGTAGACATCACTTCCTCTGGGTCCTACTGGCATTACTACTGCTTGCTTTTCATAACTAGACCTGAGATGCCACAGTTTCCTGTGGGAAGGAAAATGATGAGGACTCTCTTGTTACCTCACACCTACCAGTTTCATTTTGCAGTTCTCACTTTAATAAGCAAATTTGTAGAATACAAACTTGTATTCCCCCAATTAGGTACTGGAAATAAAATGCAACTTTCAATTCCATCCCCAGTCTCTGCCCACTTGAGACATCAGGCAAAGGAATCTTGGGTGTCTTAGATGAACGTCTTGAGACCAGTGGTATTTGATCAGGGTCTGGAGATTCCTCCCTTGAGTTTTTGTCAAGTGGGCAAAAGGTAAAAAGGTGGGTTGTGGCAGAAGTCTTAATTTTAGCATATTTTAAGGCAAAAAGTCTTTTTCCCCCAACTCCATATTGGGAACTAAAACTAACTGCTAGCGACTGCTAAGTTGAACTGATTGGACTCTCATATATTGCTAAATCCTACGCAAAATTGATTAATTTGCTTAAACTGGTAAAAAAAAAAAGGTACAAGTGAATATACTAAAAACCAGTGAATTGTACGCTTTAAAAGGTGAATTTTATGATACATACTATTACATTAAAAAAAAAAAAAAGGCAACTGGGGCGACTGGGTGGCTCAGTTGGGTAAGCGTCTGACTCTTGATTTAAGCTCAGGTCATCATCTCAGTTTGTGAATTTGAGCCCCGCATCGGGCTCCGCCAGTGCAGACCCTGCTTGGGATTCGCTGTCTCTCCCTCTCTCTGCCCCTCCCCCGTGTGCGGTCTCAAAATAAACAAATTTAAAAAGGCCATGAAAAAGGAATAAGAAAATATTAGCAAACTTATGTAAAAGAATACCCCCCACCCACCCACCCAAATAATAATTAGTAAATCTATCTACTACATACCTGGAGTGCCTACTATGAGCTACTTTTTAGAGAGCACGAAGAGCCAGGTTTCCAGATTGTCCTATCTGGGCCAGCAGAGAGGAGCCAGCGTGCCAAGGCCTCAGCAGATAGGGAAAAAGACACAGCAGGGTTTACGTTCGCAGCCTCGGTTCCCTACCTTACAAGCCCCGTTCGGAACCACTGTGGTTCCTGGCCCTCCGCGAGCAGCAAGTGGAGCGTTGCCCTAGCACCCACCCGCAGCTCATCGCCTCCTGTCTCCGCCCGCGACGTCCTGCCGCCCGCGCTGGTTCTTCGCCTCACCGCCCAGGAGGAAACTCGGCATAGGCTGTCCGTGAGTGTGCGGCCAGCGGGGCGGACGCCGAAGAGCCGATCCAGCGGTCACACCTGAGCGCCCAACGCAACGCGGCGCGCAAGCTAGCCGGCCCCCTCTGCCGCACGGGAGCGAAACGAATCCCGTGCAAGCACCAAGCGACGGGCGCGGAGCGGGACCTGAGAGCGCGAGGGCCTGCGGGGGCCTGCCGCACCGGCCAGTCGGCTGCCAGCGCCATCTGCGGCCTCGGAGCTCCCGGGGGCCTTCCGGGGCTGGCCGCGCGGGGCCCCGCGGTACGGCGTGACCGGCGGCTGAGGGCCCTCCGCACTGTCCTTGGCTCCCAGCCGGGCCCCGCGGACGCCAGCGGACGGCGCGCAGGCAGCGCGCCGGGCAGCCCTAGACCCGTGGCTATGGCGGCGGCGTGGGGGGCGCGGGGGCCGCTGCGACTCCTGTTCGAGATGCTGCGGGGCCGGGCGGTAGGCTTCTCGGCCAAGGTGAGTGCCGGGGCCCGCGGTGCGGGAGGCGGAGGGACGAGCCCGGGCCACCCTCCAAGGCCTCGGACCTTGATGGGGAGGCGTTCGGGTGCGGGGCACCATCGTCTTCTCCTGGCTTGCAGATCCCGTCGTTGGCTACGAAAACTGCTGTCCGGAAAACAAAAACAAAACAAACAAAACAAAAAACAAAAACCGAGGACGAGTTTTGTTAAAGTACGAAAAGTAGTTGTAAAACTATGTGATGCTTAGAGTCACTTGAAATGACGAAAGACGCTGTGCCGCTAGATTGTGCGCTCGGTGAGAGCAGGAACCGGCTCCGGCAGGGCGCGCTCGCCGGAAACCCGCTGAGTTAACTCATTTGTTTGGGTGTGATGTTTTTGGAGGAATTATTAATAAATTATCTTTTTTTTTTTTTTTTGGCGTGACAAGTCTATTCCTCTTTCGTCTTCCGCGCGGCGTCCCGTCAGTTTTCTTGAGTTAGAAATTAATGTATTAGGGTAAATTAACCTGATGGCAAGTTTTAACACGTAGCACCACCTAGTGGGAGAATGTTGCATTAAATTTGCCATTTCATCTTCGCTTGCTTGTTAGAACCCTTTGGCAGTTTGAAGGTGTTTAACAAGAGAAATTTAAAATAGCTCGATGATGGAGGAAGATAAGCACTCTGTTTCGTGACCATTAAGGTGAGAAAACAAGTTGAGTGCTGACACCTAAGTGTGGGCTGAGGCTTACCTGTTCCCAAAGTGCTGATGATTAAAATTGTAGGGTTCAGAGGAATGAATAAACAGACATGATTTGAGTGGCTGCCGCGTGCTAGGCTCTATGCCGGGTGCCTTCACAATCAAGATTTCTTCCACTTAAGTCTTTCAAAAAATGTCGACACGTAGATGTTGTAATACCCTCGCCATAGACAGGAGGATACTAGTATTCAGAGAAGCTAAGTGATTGTTCAGTATCTCCCAGCTGAACAAAGCTAGGCCTCGAATCCTATGTGTGTTCTCTCCCAAGTGTGTTCTCTCCAAATCCTATGCTTTTCCCTGTCCTTCTCCCCGTCTCCTGCAGAAAAAAAGATTAAGTCCACCACAAAGGGTTCTATAGAAGGTGTGTCTCCAGGGGGACCATCTGTGTTATAGATGACGTGGCTCCATTTCACAGTCCTGGACATGTCCCTCTTCTTGCGCAGGCACCTGTGGTGAGCACAGAGTGCAAACCACCGACTTCACTGGAGATGTGCATGGCAGAGAATGTGGACAAAAGCAGCTCAGCATGTTCCACTGACTTCAGGTGACTGCTGCATTACCTCCAGCATGGTTAATAGTTTTCTTTGCAGCTACTCAGTGTGGACACAGAAAATTTAATTTTTTTCCATTATGATCTGACTTGAGAACATATTTAGGTGACTAATAAGAATTTTACATGATCTCCTATAGTGGGTCACTGTAAAACTAATGAATAGATGTTTTGGTTCTTTTTTTTTTTAAATTTTTTTTTTTTCACGTTTATTTATTTTTGAGACAGAGAGAGACAGAGCATGAACGGGGGAGGGGCAGAGAGAGAGGGAGACACAGAATTGGAAGCAGGCTCCAGGCTCTGAGCCATCAGCCCAGAGCCCGACGTGGGGCTCGAACTCATGGACCGTGAGATTGTGACCTGAGCTGAAGTCGGACGATTAACCGACTGAGCCACCCAGGCTCCCCAGTTTTGGTTCTTAATAGTAAATGGATTTCATAATAAGTCGTTAAATGTTTGTATTTAATTAAGAGCTTAAAATTTTTTTTCTCTTTTGTTAGTTGGGGGAAGGGTAGCTGACCTAGCAAGGAAGAGAAACAAGAAAATTAGTTCATTAGCAACCGTTTTTTCCCTTCTTAGAGAAAACATTTTTTCTTTAAGAAAATTTCTTTAAGAATGTTTTTCTTTAAAAACATTTTTTAAATGTTTATTTATTTGAGAGAGAGAGAGAGAGAGAGACAAAGTATGAGTTGGGGAGGGGTAGAAAGAGAGGGAGACAGAATCTGAAGCAGGCTCCCGTCTCTGAGCTGTCAGCACAGAGCCTGACACAAAGCTTGAACTCATGATCTGTGAGATCGTGACCTGAGCCAAAGTCAGGTGATTAACCGACTGAGCCACCAGGCTCCCCTAGAATAAGTTACCTTAAAGTAGGTTTGTTTACTTTGCCATCTTAATCACATCAATGTCAGTGATAAAAGATTTCAGGATTTCTGAAAGTGGGCTCAACTCAGCCCCCAGTTGCCATTTGGTGAGGAGTCCTTGTATTAGTTTTGTCTTTCTGGGTGACATTGCCTCTCTCACCTGAGCCATCAGTAGCCCTGCAGATAGGTAAGGTAGGAGGTATTGGTAGGCATTTATGGTGGAATGAGAAGTAAGCTCCTCTGACTTGCCACTAGAGTGTCCTTCTCTTCTTTCTCTGGCCATGATGTTTAGAGTTCTTTCAATTAAAAAACAGCATGAGAAGTGTGGGCCTGTTAACCAACAGAACTCTGGGTCTGTGAATTTTATCACCAGGGTGAGTAGGACCAAACTGGACACTGCTCTGGCCAGACTGGAGGGATTTGTTTTATTGGTGCCCTGAAAAAACTCACTCTGCTTAGGCTAGGGCTTTTTACCTATAATCCAGAGGATCGATGGACTCCCAGAAGTTATTATCCAAAATCCTGTGTTAAGTGTGCATTTATTTTTTTCCCCTCTGGAGGTTAGTTTTTCATCAGATCTGAAAGGGGATAGTGAACCCAGAGAGCTAAGACCCATGTGAGTAAGCAGTGAAGGCTGCTACTAATGTGACATGGGACCATCCAAAGAGCAGTAGACCTGGAGTTTAGAGCCCTGAGTTCTAATTCTGGACCTGACAATGGACTTGCAGGGTTTTCTTGCATGGATGTGCTTAGCGAGTTTCCCACATCCTCGAATGCTGGCCATCCGTAATGGTCATTGGTAAGACGACCAGTGGTTAATGGTTAATGGTTGTATCTGTAATAAACCAGAGACACAATTGTGAAGTTTGAGGCAACAAAAAGGTGTGGTGAGACAACATTCTATGGAGACAGCTGATTTTATATGTAGTTAGCCTTGTTTTTGTCTATTTTTTAGAACAGAGGAGCCAAAGGTGGTTACAAATTGTTGCCCTTAAGATTTGCTTTCCTATATCTCTCCATAAGGTAAAGAGCTTTGAGTTTATTGTAATTAAACTGAACCTCTACATTTCAGATATTAAATGTGTTCTTTTCATAGGCTGCAGATGTTCACTGTTTGACTGCAGAGGAGAGGAACCAAGTTATACATGACCTTAAAGCAGCAGGATGGTCAGAATTAAATGAGAGAGATGCCATCTACAAAGAGTTCTCCTTCAAAAATTTTAATCAGGTAATAATTACATATTCTTGCTAGTGCCGTCGTCTGTTTGTGTCACCTTAGGCTGTGACTTTTTTTTTTTTTTTTTAATCCTACTGGTTTTGGGGTCCCATGTGAATCCAGGGTCCAAATCCTCTCTTCCTCAAGAATTCAATGGTAGTTGCTCTGTCCTTGTTGACAGGTGCTATCATCTAACCAGGTGATTCTCAGATGTATGGGAAGGGAATTGTTTTTGTCATTTGGAAAATCAGATTCTGAAACCATTGTGTTGGTGTTGATTAGGACATATAGTTTCCTTTCATATTCTTTTTATTTTTAAAAATTTTTAAAAAATTTTTAAAATTTACATCCAAATTAGTTAGCATATAGTGCAACAATGATTTCAGGAGTAGATTCCTTAGTGCCCATTTAGCCCATCCCCTCTCCCAGAACCCCTCCAGTAACCCTCTCTTTGTTCTCCATGTTTATGAGTCTCTTCTGTTTTGTCCCCTTCCCTGTTTTTATATTATTTTTGTTTTCTTTCCCTTATGTTCATCTGTTTCGTCTCTTAAAGACTTCATGTGAGTGAATTCATATGATTTTTGTCTTTCTTTGACTAATTTCACTTAGCATAATACTTTCCAGTTCCATCCACATAGTTGCAAATGGCAAGATTTTGGTCTTTTTGATTGCTGAGTAATACTCCATTGTATAGATATACCACATCTTCTTTATCCATTCAGCCATCGATGCACATTTGGGCTCTTTCCATCCTTTGGCTATTGTGGATAGTGCTGCTATAAACATGGGGGTGCATGTGTCCCTTCGGAACAGCATACCTGTATCCCGTGGATAAATGCCTAGTAGTGCAGTTGCTGGGTCATAGGGTAGTTTTATTTTTAGTTTTTTGAGGAACCTCCATACTGTTTTCCAGAGTGGCTGCACCAGCTTGCATTCCCATCCTTTCAAATTCTAAATAATATTAAAAGGTAGTATGGATGGCACCTGGGTGGCTCAGTCGGTTAAGCGTCTCTTGATTTCAGCTCAGGTCATCATTTCACGGTTTGTGAGTTTGAGCCCTGCATCTGGCTCTGTGCTCCCTCTCTCTAAATAAATAAATAAGCTAAAAAAAAAAAAAAAAAAAAAAAAAAAGATAGTGTGAGTTTTTTATGTTTATCAGAAGAGGGCCAGAGTAAAAGCAATTGAGAAACATACACCTGTTTGACTGATTTCCCCTACTTTTCTTGGACACTTGTCAAGTTTTCTTTCTCTCTGTACGTGTATTTCAGTCTCTAAATCAACCCCCAAGCTGCACCCTCTTCTCTGAATGGCTCATTTTCCCCCAGCCCAAGAGCCAGCTCTTACAGCTTTTCTTAAAAGCTAACCTCCCCCCTTGGAGACTCAGCCTTAACAAGGTAACTGTTCCATTAGGGCCCCACCCTCTTTAGAGAGTCATCTCCCATGACTTACCCTGCAGCTTTCACTCCACTGCGTTTATACAAGGTCAGTACTTTTGACTATTTCATGTTTGTTCAGTTAGTTTGGTAATCCTCTGGACAGATTTATTGTTTTTGTTTATATTAGGTGTCAGCATCTAGAAGGCAGAGACCATGTTTGCTTAAATAACTCTCTATTGTACCTGACACAGTACTGGGTACAAACAGGCATTTGATAAATGCAGACATTGATTACAGTGTTTGCTGGTTTCTGGAAGGGTGTGTGAGGACCAGATTTCCACGAACGAAGCCTCCGACATGTTTTCCTAGTAAATGCCGTTGGCTCCGCTGAGCTCCATGCCCTTTTCTGCTCTCCATCCATCTGGCTGCCAGCCTTCTGCTCTGAGTCTCCCAACTCCTGAGGAAACCTGGACCACGCCGATTCCCTGTCCCTGCTGCCCCATGTGCTTGACAGCTCTTGTCAGGGGCTTAGCACTCCGTGGCTGGTGGCAGGGAATCCCCTTGGTACAGTAAGCTCGTGCATAAGCTCTAGGTAGCATTTTCCAGGCTTATTAAAATTCTTACATGTGTACAGCCTGACTTCTTTAAGCCTGGGCTAATTTATTGGGCTTGAACATGTGGCTTAAAGTACTTGAGTAGTGTTGCCTCAGGCTCTGCCCAGGAGTCAGTGGTCCGGCACACTCTAACCCTGTGCTTGGGGTGACTTTCAGATATGGGAGGGAAGGGAAGCTGTGCAGGGTGTCCTTGATTAATTGTAACATTATTCATCGGGACATTTTATTTAACTGCCTCCCCGCCCCCCCCCCCCCCCCCCCCCCAATTCACTCAGCTTTTGGGAGAAAGAGGCACATGACAGGAAAATCAGCCAATGTCAGGGAATGTATTCAGAGAACAAGAGATTATATCCTGGGGTCAGTTTTCCAGCTAGGTCTCTTATGACTTCTGCATGTACAATGGCCTGTAATTGCATCTGTTGTCATGACACTTGTCGGTGCCCACCAGCCCAGATTCACCAGGGACATACCTTGGGCTCCGTTGAGCATGCCGGGCTTATTTTCTTATTGCAGTGAGGGAGATTGCACACCACAGGGAGCTGCGGAGCATCTCAGGGAGATGGTGTTGGAAAGATGGTTTAGTCTGATTAGATGCTGTCAGAAATGGGCAGTTCTATGCTTCAGTATTTGAATACATCTTACCAGTAGGGAGAGTTAGGCTAAAGTGGGGCCAAAGCTGAGATTGGGAAAGAAATCATTCATTAGCTGGGAGAGGAGGGTGTTTGGTATTTTGTGGTGTGGACAGTGTTCACGTTTTGTCTGTGTTCACATAACCTTGCAGGGTGGTCTTGTTTTTGTTTGAATCCATCACAGTAGCAGAGTGGCCTTGTCTGGCGTTGATGTTCACGTTTAACCCCAGCGCCTTGGTGTGAGTGCCAGGCCGGCTCCCGGACATCAGGAGTCGCCTTTCTCTTTTTCACAAGTGATGTTTAGAGTGGTGACCCTCTTGCACTGATAGATCCTCACTTACCTTTTATTTAGGGCAGAAAAGATACTGGTTTTTATTAATATAAAACACTAAAATAGGATGTTGTAAATTAAAAAAAATCCCATTGTAACTCCTCTCATCTAGGTTTTCTTCTTTTCTAGTCTTTCTCCGCCAAGAGTTGACTCACATTGTAGAAATTGTTCATGCAGTTAAATTTTAACAATCAGCTTAATTTTTATTGTAAAGGTAATATTTGTTAACTCAACAAATATTTATTAAACATCTTCTTTGTGCCAGGCACAATTCTTAGCTCATGTAGCTCCCATTCTAGTGGAGAAGATATCTACACGAGTAGATAATATCATTTCAGGTAGAGCTAAGTGCCATGAAGAAGCGTAAAGTAGGATACTGGAATGCAGGCTGATGGAGGAGTGTACGCACTGTTTAAGATGGGGTGGTCTGGTCTGGAGGGCCCTCTTTAGGGAGGGGACATCTGAGGCCTGAATCATGTGAAGGAGCTCAGCCAAAGCAACAGCATTCCTGAAGGAGAGAAAGGTGAGTACAAAATTCCTGAAGCAGGCATGGTCTTGGCCTGACTGAGGAAGTGCCAGAAAGCCAGTGTTCTGGAGTGAGCAGAAAGGAGAGACTGGTAGGAGATGAGGCTGAGGAGAGGGAGCGGCCAGAGCACTGGAGCCTTGTCTGTATGGTGAGGAGTTTAGATTTTAGTCTGTGTGGGAAGGCTACTGGGATTTCAAGCAGACAAGTGCCAAGGTTTGGTTATGTTCTAAGAAGGTTTCCCAGGCTGTTCTGCTATGAATAGACAGTAGGAGGGCCAGAGTGGAAATAGGCAGACCATCTGGGACACCACTGTGGTAGGCTGGGTAAGTGGTGATGGGGGATCCTGGAGGTAGCAGTGGAGTGGAGAGAAATGTAGGATTCCTCATGTACTTTGAAGAAGGAACAATCAAGACTTATTGTTAGATTGGCTCTGGGGGAAGGGGTCAGGCAAGCATGGTCCCTTGGTTTTGGTGCAAGGTATAGGGTGAAGGACGTCATTTACTGAGCTGAGGATGATAGGGTGGGAGGCAGGGTACAGAGTTACGAATCCTGTTTTACACATGGCAGGTTTGAGATACTTACTAGTCCCCAAGTGGTGTTACCGGGTCAGCAGTTGGGTATGTGAGATCGGAGCTCAGGATGGAGATGCTGGTTTAAGAACTGTCAGCAGGGGTAATCATGAGAGCACAGACGTGGGTGGCAAGAGAGCACAGGATGGAATGGGCAAGTAGAGGCACTGGGCACCTGGTACGTCCTTTGTCGTAGGAGAAAAGGCAGGATGTGTGCATATTAGGTGCAGGTAGGTTGCTACATTTGTCCTGGGAAGTAGAGGTAGAACCATCTCTTCTGATAGTTTCTGTTTTTTCAGTGAGGTTTTCAATGGGGAATGAACAGGAGTGGGAGGAGTGTTGGAAATCTGGGAAGATAGGAAAAAGAGTGGGGTAGCCACCTTGCAGGCTAAGGCAGCCCACTAATTAGGGGAATGTGGTCGGTTTCAGGGCAGTTTTCAGTGTCCCTGGGGATTTATGGTCGTATGTTGCAAGGGAAGATTTTTGTGTGTTTTGTCCAGCTTTGTTCAGCTGTTTGGGCACGGGCTTCGAGTAGATACGGAGTTGGGCTTAATAAAGGATGCACTTGTGACAAATGAGTCCAGTTTAGGAACTGAGGGGCAGGGGAAATAAGGGTGTGTGCAAGGCAGGAATTAAGAACATTGGAGCTTGGAATCTAGCTGGTAAGGAGGGAGGTGATGTGGGTGATGGATGGTGAAGAGGTGGAGGTGTCAAGTTGGTATAACCTTTTTTGAGGGCAGTTGGGCGGTGTGTATCAGCTTTTAAGATGCACATACCCATTGTCTAATCTAGAAATTTATCTTCTAGATACTGTGCTCCATGGATGCAAAATGGATATATGAGGATGTTGGCCTAGAATATTTTGTGAGTGGGCATTTCCATGTGCCCCAGGCACACCTTGATGAGATGATGTCTCCCTTGCTCAAGCAGCCCCGCCCTTAGTGAGAGTTTGGGAGACCTGCTGTGGTCTGTGCCCTCCTGCCAGTGGCAGTACCTCCCCATGGCTTCGCTGTGTGTCCTCAACTCTGTAAACGGAGTGAGCCGCTCTCAGAACTGGTCCCCTCTCTCCCTTAACACAGCCCACACTGAGTGTTAGCATATATTTAAAAAAACTCTTGGCTGAACATACAGGTAAAATTACATTCTTTTTAATCCTCTTAGTAGGTTACGAACATTTTTCAGGTCTCTGTATAGTCTTTTTACTTAAATAAATCTTCAGGAGTAAGGTTACATTAGGTTAGGTGTTACAGTTTTTAAATGGTTTGCTTATGCAGAGTGTGTAAAATGGTGTTACCAGTTTGCTTTAGAATTCATTTCTTTTATTACCATAGAAAATGAATCATACGTTTCAGAAAGATTTTTAGTGACCCTGGGTGAAAAACCTATTGCTCAAAGCTTGGGTTATTCTAGATTTTACCATAGTAATAAGTAGAAAGCAAAATATATTAGAACTTTTTTTTTTCTTAGTAGTTTTATTCTAGGATATGGTCAGTTCCAAGTAGTCCACATTCATGTTAATAGCTGAGGCAGGTGCAAATATTTAGAGACTATAAATGCAGAATACCCAAGGGATTCTAGCTGCGTCGGTGGATGACGTGGCCATAGGTTTCTGTTGCTGATAGCTGTTGTGCTTCCCTGGGGTGGGTCGCCCCGAGCCACAGCGTGTTGAGAGTTGGTGGTCAGTGTGACAGGCATGGTGAGACTCCTTGAGGGGTCAGAGCATAGCAGTGCCAGGACGTGAGGCCGGAAGTTTCCATACTTGGAGTGCCTGGACTCACACAGGGTGGGGTGAGCATTTGTAAGGGCGTTTTGCCTTTTTTCTGTTCATGTAGACTTAAGGAGGGAGAGGCCTCTAAGTGATAGACAAACTGACTCTTAGGTGTTTGGCAACTGCAGGGGCGACTGTGTTGAAAGAAGAGAATGTCAGTTAGAAATGCGGGTGTGAGTGTCCCGTAAAGGTAAATTTTGTTAGGCGTTGTCGTGTGTGTGGACAAGTTGGTAGCTTACAAAATGAGGCACAGTTTGAAGCTGTGGAAGTAGGTCCAGGAGGTGAGCCTTTGGAACCCAGGAAACAGCTTCTCCAGAAGCCAGCAGGTGGAGCCCTCCAGGGCTGGCTGGGCAGCACAACCCCCTGGGAGGGCTGTCCCCGTTCTCCCACCCTTGTCCAGTATGGAAAGAAGCTTAGTATCAGGAATAGGTAAGCAGTGGCAGTGGGACACCTGACCTGGTTTGGTATCTTTTGAGCGAACGGAGAATTCCAGGTGGAGGATCCAAGGGGTTTCCAGTTGACTCTGGGGAAAGGAACTGAGCTTTGTGAGAAAGAACTGTGATTCCCTGCATTCCTGGAGGAGCTCCTGTACCTTGTCTCTTCTTCCTCCAGCGGACCCGCACTCAAAAGCATTTGATTTTGTTAGAACGAATCATATGAACTGGCAGACTCTCAGCCAGTTTGACCTACGGAAAATGGCCCTTTTCAGTCTAATGGCGTGTCACAGGTACGGCTTGCAGGCAGGATCCAAGCTTCACGTCTTTGACATCTCGTTCATCACATTTGCTTGCTGTGACTGCTGCCATCAAGAGAATGGGGAGTGGGGAGGGCCACTCCCCTCTGAATGGCCTGGGCCATGAGAGTGGTGGTGCCAGGGAACCCCATTTCGTGCATCCAGCGGCACTAAGCACCATATGTGAGTTTGGGGTTTGTAAAATGTTCCCCTTCCTGTGCCCCCGAGCTCCTGCCTGCTGGCTCCTGCCATAGAGCACTTGAAAATTACTGTTGCTGAACTTACTTTATAAAAATGTTTTATTGACGAATTTGATAATAGGCTCATGGTTAACATTTTGAAACACTTAGTGAAGTCAGAAGCTTGATGATACCAGAACAAAGACAACTGTTAATGAAAATCTTAACAGTTCTCAGTGGGACAGGACTCTTACCAGTTCTCATTGTGAACAAATTAATTCAGGTTGCGTTGCTCATTATAAGCCAGAACCTGGTGCACATCAAAGTTCTGAGTCAGCACTGCAATAATATAAATGTCACATCTGACGACTCTTGAAGGTGGATACTTGTTCTGCCTGTTGAGGGTAGGGAAACACTCCCAGGAAGATGTTCCTGAGACTGAGGCATCATGTAGGTTAGAGAGTGTCCTTTGCTTTTAACACAGAGGGTAATATGTTTGTGTCTGGGAGCCAGGTAGAGTGAAAACCTACCTGCTTACCTAACCACATAGTAGCTTGTGCTTAACTTGTGCCCACTGAGAGGCTTTGTAGCCACAGCTGACTAGAAACCTGAGGAAATGTCCTTCATTACCACTGGAATGGAGAGGAGAGACACATTTCAGCAAACTTTACCTAACATTTGAGGAGCTAATTAAAATATCGGTGTGGTATTTCCATGTTAGTGTTCGCTTTGGAGTTTTTCCTGGGTTTCCAGGGAGCCAGGGGCAGGATGATGCTGATGTTGTCAGGCGATGGCTGGGACACCAGGGTCGGTGCCCTTCAGGGTAGGGAGATTTGAGCCTAAGATGGTATCATTTGGAGTCTTGCTTCTGCTGTTTATCTCATAAACTAAGTTTAGACCTGATGTGTATTTGTAAAAACACATGTAATAGACAAGGGGAAATGTAAAACAGGTGTCAAAAATGCAAATGTGACACCACAGTGCAGTGTGAAAATGCCGTGCCCACTACACCGTCTTTTAATAAAAATGGACTTTTAACTGCATCGCTTTTCTTCGTCGTATAGTAAATCTTCTGTTTACAGAACTTAGCCTGAGTATTTTGTGAAAGTCAAATAGCCAAGAAATATAATTTCCTCAGCAGTCTTTGTCTTGCCCTTTTACAGATGGCGTAAAATCAGGTGTGTAAAAAATAAAAAGCAGTTAGAGCTGACGTGAAAGGTATTTCAGATTTATGCTTTGCAGATGATATTGGTATGATTAATGCATTCATTGCTTTTTTTTATTGCTTTTCACAGATAATGTACATGATGCATGGAAAAGGTTGTGGGTTTAAATCTTTGCCAGCTTTAGACTGTGAATATCAACAGATGTTATCATATAACTACTATAATTATTATAAAATAAAAAATTTTTCATGAAATACATTGACATAAATTTCATTCATGTAAATTGCTTTCATTAGTATAAAACCTTAGCGTAGCTGTTAGGGTTTGTGAAGCACTTTAGATGAGATTAACTTGGTATAATGTGGTCAGAAATGGGTTGCTTTAAATTTAACTGACAAGAAAATAACACTCAAAAGTTAGGAAATTACCGAGGCATTTGTTTTCCGCCTGTGTTACTGGGACCGCTTAAATAAGTTGAATATGAATTAATAACAATGGACTGCTGGCTCAATAATTACAGAAAATAATTTAAAGGAGGCCTTAAATAATAACTTCAATGTATTTTGGTCTTGCTCTGTTCTGTTTCTGTTTTTCTTGAGTATAGCAGCCCATTGAAAACAGTGTTCAGGTTTGCAAAGCAAGAGTTCTGTCAGAGTTTTGGTGCATTAGGGCTGTGACATAGAAACTTAAATTCAGCTTTTTCAAAAATGGATCTGGGGGTGCGTGAAGGAGCGGCCTTAACAGCTAGTCAGCTCTCCGTAGCAGCAAATACAATGGCACACTCCTGTTTCTGTGGCTGGGGGTGTGCTGTGACCACTTGCCCTCTGCCCTCAAGAGGGATTCAGCCCACCAGTGTGGACAGGTGGGTGAGGGGCCTCTTCCGTGGCTTGAAGCTCTTTATGTTCTGCTCTTTTTCCTATACCCTCGTAAACAAAACAGACCAGTACATGGTCTCCCATGTTTTGCAGATAATTAACCGTCATATTGCCTTGCCCTTCTGATCCAGGTTGGAATGGGCCATTTTAACTAATCCATTGAATTTCACAGAAGGACCCTGGAGCTGACTGAGATGGCGGGATTGCTTTTGGTCATACTGGGTCATGTCACAGTGGGTGTCAGCTCACATCTCTGATTCCTACAGCAACATTTCTAGATCCTACTGTGATACAGAAAGTTGTTTTTGTTTTTACTTTTATTTTTTCCTAGGAGATATCTTTTTTCCAAGGACTACCTGTTGGATTACTTTCTACTTTAAATGGGTTTGACAACACTTCCCTGAGAAAGGCACTATTCACCAGCTAAAACAAACAAAGCTGTACTTGTTTAAGAGTAACCCAGGAATCACTGTTGAGCAATCAGAGGTCATTTATTGTATCGTTAAAGTCAATCCTATCAAAACAGCAAACGCCACTAATGAATCTGTTTGCTTCTGTGCTCTCAACCAGCAAGACAGGATTGTGGCCTTCTACCATATCATTCATCAGATTGATTTGAAATGCCCTGTCCTCAGCCGTTGCGGCCCTGGCTGTGGACACATACTGGGCACTTGGAGCAGACCCAGTCAGGGTCAGGTAGGGAGCCACATGGTCTTCCCACCAAGAGCCACAGAGCCTACCTGTGGTGGGATCAGTGAATGTAGCCAGGTCTTGAGCTGGCAACCACTGAGGGACTAGTTCCACTCTGAGCGTGGAAGGACAGTGTAAAAGAAGTACATGATTCCGTTTCTGCCCAGAAGTCCTTCCAAGTTTTTTTTGTGTGTGTTTTTTTAAGATTTTATTTTATTTTTAATTTTTTAAAGTTTATTTATTTTGAGAGATACAGAGACAGTGTCGTGTAGGGGAAGGGCAGAGAGAGAGAGAGAGAGAGAAAATCCCAAGCAGGCTCTGCACTGTCAGAGCAGAGCCCAATGCAGGACTCAAACTCATGAAACCCTGAGACCACCACCTGAGCCAAAACCAAGAGTTAGATGCTTAGTCAACTGAGCCACTAGCTGCCCCCCTAAAGGTTTTATTTTATATTTTGTATTTTTTAAAATGTTTTAAAATTTATTTTTGAATGAGGGAGACAGAGCATGAGTGAAGGAGGAGCAGAGAGAGAGGGAGACACAGAATCAGAAGCAGGCTCCAGGCTCTGAGCTGTCAGCACAGAGCCTGACGTGGGGCTTGAACTCACGAACTGTGAGATCATGACCTGAGCTGAAGTTGGATGCTTAACCGACTGAGCCACCCAGGAGCCCCAATATTTTGTATTTTTAAAAATTTTTTTATGTTTATTTATTTTTGAGAGAGAGAGAGAGAGAGAGAGCACGATCAGGGGAGGGGCAGAGAGAGAGGGAGACACAGAATCCGAAGCAGGCTCCAGGCTCTGAACTGACAGCACAGAGCCTGATGTGGGGCTTGAACTCATGGACTGTGAGATCATGACCTGAGCTGAAGTCTGATGCCCAACCGACTGAGCCACCCAGGCGCCCCTGAAGATTTTATTTTTAAGCAGTCTCTCTACCCATTGTAGGGCTCAAACTCACAACCCCTAGATCAAGAGTTGCATGCTCTGTCAACTGAGCCAGCCAGCCACCCAGGACGTTCCAGTTTTGTTGGGGAGGTGGCACATTAGAATTGTGTGAGATAGCTGATCTTAAATTCTTTTTTTTTTAATCTTATTTATTTTTATTTTTATTGTTTATTTTATTTTATTTTTTAAAAAAATTTACATCCAAGTTAGTTAGCATATAGTGCAACAATTAGGGGTAGATTCCTTAATGCCCCTTACCCATTTAGCCCATTCCTCCTCCCACAACCCCTCCAGCAAACCTCTGTTTGTTCTCCATATTTAAGAGTCTCTTCTGTTTTGTCCCCCCGCCCCGTTTTTATATTATTTTTGCTTCCCTTCCCTTGTGTTCATCTGTTCTCTTAAAGTCCTCATATGAGTGAAGTCATATGATATTTTGCTTTCTCTGACTGACTAATTTCACTTAGCATAATCCCTTCTAGTTCCATCCATGTAGTTGCAAATTCTTAATGTTGATCAGGCACTAGAATGTGAAGTACTAATGAACTGAAGGAGGCATACTCCAGCATGGCTGCCTGGAGAAGGGGAGTTTTGAGTTGGTCCTTGAAAGTCTGATAGGTTGATGTAGCCTCTTTATAGCATGGGGCATCCTCAAAAAATTAAAAATAGAACTGCCATATGATCCAATAACATACATTCTGGGAATATATCCAAAGGAAATGAAAACACTGACTCAGCTCTCTGCACCCCTACATTCATAGCCCCATTACTTACAATAACTAAGACACGGAAGCAACCTAAGTGTCCATTGATGGATGAATGGGTAAAGAAGTTGTGGTATTATATATAGAAAACTCTGAAGATTCCACCAAAAAATTGCTAGAACTGTTAAATTCAGTAAGGTCGTAGGATACAAAATCAATGTGTAGAAACCTTTTGTATTTCTATAGACCAAAAATGAAGCAACAGAGAGATTAAGAAAGTCCCATTTGCAATTGCACCAAAAATAATAAAATACTTAGGATATACTTAACCAAGGAAGTGAAAGACGTGTACTATATAAGCTATAAAACACTGATGAAAGAAATTGAAGATGACACAAACAAATGGAGACATTCCACGGTCATGGATTGGAAGAACAAATATTGTTAAAATGTCCATACTACCCAAAGCAATGTACAGATTTAATGTAATCCCTATCAAAAGACCCAGCAGCATTAGGGACACCTGGCTGGCTTAGTTGGTAGAACATGAAACTCTTGATCTCCGGGTCAGGAGTTCAAGCCCCACACTGGGCATGGAGCTTATTTAAAACAAAACAAAACAAACAACAGCATTTTTCCCACAGAACTAGAACAAATAATGCTAAAATTTGTGTGGAACCACAAAAGACCCTGATTAGTCAAAAAAATCTTGAAAAAGGCTGAAGGTATCACAATTCCAGATTTCAAGTTCTACTACAAAGCTGTACTAATTAAAACAGTATGGTATTGGCATAAAAACAGACCCATAGATCAATGGAACAGGATAGAAAGCCCAGAAACAAACCCATGTGATTATATGGTCACTTAATCTTTGACAAAAGAGGCAAGAATACCCAATGGGAAAAAAACATTTTCTTCAACAAATGATGTTGGGAAAACTGGACTGCTTTCTTTCACCATACACAAAAATTAACTAAAAATGGATTAAAGGCCTAAATGTGAGACCTGAAACCATTAAAATCCTAGAAGAGAGCACAGGCAGTAATTTCTCTGAAATTGGCTGAAGCAACATTTTTCTACAGTTTTTTTTTTTTAATGTTTATTTTTGAGAGAGAGACAGAGAGCGAATGGGGGAAGGACAGAGAGAAAGAGGGAGACACAGAATCTGAAGCAAGCTCTAGGCTCTGAGCCTGATGCAGGGCTTGAACTCGTGAACCACGAGATCCTGGCCTGAAGTGAAGTCAGACACTTAACCGACTGAGCCACCCAGGCGCCCCAACATTTTTCTAGGTATGTCTCTTGAGGCAAGGCATATAAAAGCAAAGATAAACTATTGGGATTTCATCAAAATAAAAAGCTTCTTCACAGTGGAGGAAACAATCACCAAAACCAAAAGACAACCTACTAAATGGGAGAAGATATTTGCAAATGATATACCCAAAAAAGGGTTAGTATCCAAAATACATAAAGACCTTATAAATCTCAACACCCCAAAACAAATAATCCAATTAAAAAATGGGCTGGAGACATGAACATACATTTCTCCCAAGAAGACATCCAGATGGCCAACAGACACATGAAAAGGTGCTCAACATCACTCGTCATCAGGAAAATACAATTCAGAACCATGATGAGATATCATCTCATACCTATCATAATGGTTAAAATCAACAACACAAGAAACAACACGTGTTGGCAAGGATATGGAGAAGGGGAAACTTTCTTGCATTGCTGGTGGGAACCAGACTGCTGCAGTAACTGTGGAAAACAGTATGGATTTTCCTCAAAAAAATAAAAATAGAACTGCCCTATGATCCAGTAATAGCATTACTGGGTATTTGCCCAAAGAATGCAGAAACACTAATTTGAAAGGATCTGTGCTCTCCTATGTTTATTGAAGCATTATTTAAAATAGCCAAATTATAGAAGGAGTCCAGGCATCCACTCATAGATGAATGGATGAAAAAGATGTGGTATATACATGTCTGTATATGTGTGTTGTGTGTATATATATACACACACATATATATACACATAATACACATATACACACATACACACGTATATATACACATATGTATATATGTGTGTATATATATGTATATATACACACACACACACACACACACCCATACCCACACACAATGGAATATTATTCAGCCATAATCTTGGCATTTACAACAACATGGATGGTACTAGGGAGTATAATGCTAAGTGAAGTAAGTCAGAGGAGATACCATATGATTTCACTCATACATGGAATTTAAGGAACAAAATGAACAAAGTAAAAAAAAGACAAACCAAGTAGACAAACCAATTAAGCTAAATAAAAAAAAAGTATATATTGCCACAGAATATTATTCAGTCATAAAAAATGAGGAAATTTTACCACCTGAGGGCATTATACTAAGTGAAATAAGTCAGAAAAAGACAAATACTGTATGATCTCATTTATATGTGGAATCTGAAAAACAGAAGGACTTACAGAAAAAGAGATCAGACCTGCTGTTATCAGAGCAAGGGAAGAGAGAATTGGAGGAAGGTGGTCAACAGATAACAAAACAAACAAACAAAGGTCTGATAGGTTTTTTGAGGGAAGGAGCTAAGGGAGGGTTAGCTGGTGGCGTAGGTCAGGGACAGGGAAAAGAGGGTACATCTTATTTGTAGTGCGCGATGGGAAATGAGGGCCCTAAGTTTGGTTCATTGAGCTGGACTGAAGATTGGAAAGGTGGGTCCTTGTGCTGTCTCCCCTGGGTTTAGTGTTGTTTCAGGTTTGGAGTATCTGAGGCAGACTCAACCTTCTTTCCTCCAACTTGCTTGTACCACCTTTGTCTCAAGCACCTAGACCTGTAACTGAAGAGTTTATCTTAGTGATTAGTTAATAAGAACTCATTCACATTCACCAAGACTGCTCTGTTCTGGGTTCGCCTGGTCTCCCCCTTGAGTTCCTGTAGGAGATTTTCTTTTCTTTTCTTTTCTTTTTTCTTTTCTTTTCTTTTCTTTTCTTTTCTTTTCTTTTCTTTTCTTTCTTTTCTTTTCTTTTCTTTTCCTTTCCTTTTTCCGTTTTCCTTTCCTCTTTCTTTCTTTCTTTCTTTCTTTCTTTCTGTTTGTTTATTTTGAGAGAGAGAAAGAGTGACTGCACGAGTGGGATAGAGGCAGAGAGAGAAACGGAGAAGGAGAGAGAGAGAGAAAGAGAGAGAGAATCCCAAGTAGGGTCCACATTGTCAGCACGGAGCTCGACTCACAAACCAAACTGTGAGATCATGACCTGAGCTGAAATCAAGAGTTGGATGCTCAACTGAGTCACCCAGGTGTCCCCTTTAGGAGATTTCTAATAGCCTTTTACTTCTACCTGCTTCCTGCTTTGATTGCTTTCCATGCTGCTTTGTTGTGACTAAATTGGTCTCTGCTCAGAAAATCCTGTTTCCTTCCTGTTATATCTTACAAGACATCATCTTCTCACAGGTTTTCAAAGCTGCTGACAGTCTGGCCCTAAACTTAACTTTCATTACTTCTCTGCCAAAGGCCTCTTTCCTCTGTTAGAGATTAGAACTGTAAGATACCTGAGAGGTCACCTAGTCATCCCCGTCGTTGAAGAAGTGAGGAAACCGAGGTTCAGATGGAGGGAACATGAAACAGTGGCCGTGCTCGAACTGGAGCCAAGGCACCCAGCATCTTGGTTCAGTTCTCTTCTACCTTTATTTAAACTGTTCTTCCCCTCCTTTGTTTCATCCCACGTATCCTACCCCAGTATGTCCACATCTCACCCACTTCTAGAAAGTTTTTCCTGACACTTATGCACATAGCACTCCTAAGCAATTACTATGCACTTACTGTAGGCTAGGCACTATGCTAGACACTGGGGGTGCATTGGTGAGCAGAGCAGATGTTGTCCCTATTTTCATGGAGCATACTAGATATAGTAGTGGAGGGAGAGCATAAACAAAGCAATGAATATATAATTGCAAAGTATGGTAAGTGTCATGAAGGAAAATCCTAGTAGCTAATGCTTAATGCTTACACCTTGGGCCAGGCACTATGTTATAAGGACACTACATGTATCCACTTAATCTTTACAAAACCCTGTGAAGTAGAGACTGTGTTCCTCATTTTACAGATGAGGAAACTGAGGTTTAGATTGAGGGACTTTCCCTAAACTCCACAGGTAGTAAGCACTAGAATTTAGGATTTGACCTCAGGCAGTCTCAAAACATTTGCCAGCATGGATGCTGCGTCTCCAATAGAAAAGATGTTATGAGGAAGAATGGAGGTTAAGACCTAATTAAGTTTGAGGACAGCCATCATGGAAGGTCTCTTTAAGGAAGCTGATACATTTTCTTTCTTTTTTTTCCCCTTTGTTCATTGAGGCATTTTATTTGCACACTTGTATTATATTCCTAGGAAAAGGATCCCAGGATTTTCCCTCCTGTGTTTTCTTCTTGATTCTTTTTTTTTTTTTAATGTTTACTTATTTTTGACAGAGAGAGAGAGAGAGAGACAGAGCATGAGTGGGGGAGGGGCAGAGAGAGAGGGAGGCACAGAATCTGAAGCAGGCCCCAGGTTCTGAGCTGTCAGCACAGAGCCCAACGTGGGGCTCGAACTCACAGACTGCGAGATCATGACCTGAGCCGAAGTCGGACGCTCAACTCACTGAGCCACCCAGGCGCCCCCCCTCTTCATTCTTAATGACCCATGATGCTGGCTGAGGTTGTCAGTATAATGAAATCAAAGAGAGGGGAGCAGGTTATTCAGCCATTTTTGTAGATCTTTGTGTTGCACATCAATTGTAGGCCTGATCACTCCTCACCAATTTGTCCTGCTGGTGAGGTTCACACTTTTCCCATTGATGTGGTCATCACTGATTTCAAATCACCAGCATAACTATGCTTCATCATCACACTGAGAAACCGGGTGATGAATTTGGACCACAATCTTATCAGAAGGTAGCATTTGCCTCTCTTTTTGGCACTGGTGCTTGAAAGCATCTGCAACAACACGCACATGCGCCATGATAGTAGCATGCAAAGATGGAGGGGAGAGGACTAGAGGGGCTAGTGTGAGGTATTACGGGAAGCGTGAGGGCTATTGCAAGACTTCCTTTTGGAAGTGGAAGTAGGTGGGTGGGCAAAGGATTGAGACCTTTTCTTAAAAGGGCCAGTGAGAGAACTTAGAGGATGGAGTGGAAAGGGGTGGGAAGCAAACACGACAGGAGGAGAATAGTAAGGAGGCTGTGTATTCATCCAGGTGAGATCTCACTGTTAAGGTGGACCCAGCAGGAGACTGTGGACTAGGGCAGTGACAGAGGGCCAGCAGAGTGCTATAGAGGTTGGAGCTGTATTTAGGAGCTTATATGAGCAGGAACCAGGGCTGCTACACACAGCTCTTCTAAAGAGAAAACCCAGGATTCTGTGACTCTGGAGGGGTGGTGATGGGTGGTGAGGAAGAAGAGTAGGGAGTGGTAAAAATGATTTCCAGATTTAGGACCTGAGGAACTGGGTGGTCACAAGTGGCCTTAATTAAGCTGGGGAAGTGTGGAAGGGGAACGAGATGGGGGTGCTGGGACCAAGATTTCTGGTTTGAATATTGTTAATTGTGAATTGCTGGGAGACTTCAAGAAGATAGTTTTATGTCTGAGTTAGGAACTTAGAGTAAAGGTCTGGGTTGTGGGTAACTGGAGAGTCTCAGGTATGTGTGGAAAAAAGCCAGGGTAATAGATGAGACCACTGAGGCAGAAACTGTGGTGTGAGGTGAGAAGAGGGCTCAGGACTCAATCCATTTTAGGAGTTGGAGGGAAGAGGAGGAGGTGGCAGAAACCTGAGAAAGACTTATTAGTGAAATAGGAAGAAAATCAGGTCAGTGTTGTATCACAGAATCCTAAAGAAGATGATGTTTTAAAAGGGAGAGAGGGATCAGTTCTGCTGAGATTCCCAAGTAACACCAAAGGACGACCACTGTATTAAGTGGCATGGATGTCATCCATGACCGTAGTAAGGATGGCTTGGATAGTATTGGGGTGCAGGCCAGCCTGGACAGGAAGGCGAGCTCATGTGCCTTATACAGATGTTTATAGCCATAGGCGTTAGTCTCTTGTTTGTTCTTCCATTTAGATTTCAGCCCCTGGGTTATCTTGTTTGTGGTGTTCTTTCAGCCTTGTTTGGTTGTCGAATCCATGAACGGTAGAGCTAGAAGAGATGAGGCAACCAGGGCTTGGGACTGAAATGGTTTGCTCACCTTAACAAGGAACCAGTGGCAGAATTAGCATGTAACTAAGTTCACATTAGATCATGCAGCAGAGAAAATGTAGCTACTCACCTTTGTCTCTCTCCGTCTAAGATAGGAGCACCTTGAGGGCAGAGACTCTGGTTGTGCTTGTGTACATTTCCCACAGTACCCAGGCCAGTGTTACCTAGGTTTTTTTTTTTTTTTTTTTTTTTTTTAGATAGATCTAGGTGTATTTGGAATACATGAGATCCGTTCATTGGGTTCACCATAGGTGATCCTAGCAGTGCCCTTAGCCCCAGAGAGTTGTATTTTCCATCTCTTTGTCTCCTACAAGTTATTACCTAAAATCCTTTCTCACCAGGGACTTTCCCCCTCCCTCGTTTCCTTAGTCTTGGCCACAGATGGTTTGTAACAGTGACTGGTATTTTTGGCCACTAAGTATTTGTGTATGCTGGGATGAACTCTAATGCCATGGTGCACTTCCCAGAAAACCAGCAAAGATTGTGTTGTTGTTCAGGTTGCAGTTTTGAAGTATCAGAGAAAGAAATGGGCTACTTGTGGCATCTGTAGTAAATTGCCTCCAATAATGAGAGACTGAGGTTAGCATTTAGAATTTTGGCTCCACAGATTCAGCTACCCATAACTTTTGTCTTCTGTGAATCTTGGTGTCCTGAGGGCCCTTGGTAAATTCTTCCAGGCTTTCACAAAGTATCACACTGGGAGACTGCCACAGGCCTGTTCACCTGCTATAGATTAGGCACTCATTTCTGTTTCAAGACAGTCTTTTTTTTTTTTTTTTTTTAAAGAGAGTGTGCGATGGGGAAAGAGGGGCAGAAGGGGAGAGAGAGAGAAAATCTCAAGCAAGCTCCATGCTCAGCACAGAGTCTGATGTGGGGCTCGATCTCATGATGCTGGGATCATGACCTGAGCCAAAATCAAGAGTCGGACGCTCAACCAACTGAGCCCCCTAGGTGTCCCTCAAGACAATTCTTTTAATCCCAGATATGTTTTTTGTTTTGTTTTTCCCTTTTCTTTGATTACCGGTCTAGCACTGGATGACTTAAAAAAAAATAACTTGCTGGTGTTATAGGTAGAAAAGTTTAAAAATTTACTGGATACATTTTCCAGGAATTATTTTCACAAATTTTGATGAGACCAAAAATGTTGCTTTAAGCTCATTCTGTATAGGTAACTTTTTTTTTTTTAACATTTATTTATCCTTTGAGAGATATCTAAAGTGACAGCGTGAGTGGGAGAGGGGCAGAGAGAGAGGGAGTCACAGATTCCGAAGCAGGTGCCCAGCTCTGAGCTGTCAGCACAGAGCCCAATTCCGGGCTTGAACTCCCAAACCGCGAGATCATGACCTGAGCCAAAGTCTGACGCTTAACCAGCTGAGCCACCCAGGCGCCCCTGAATAGGTAACTCTTAATGTTGCATGATTTACCTGAAATGTAGCACCATCAGTTGTCCTTGTGAGTTTGGAGAGTCACAAAAAATTTTATGAACTAAGGAGTATTTGTGCTTCTAGTAGGCGGTAGATGCTTTCTGTTAGAGACCTGTGAGATAATGTAGATTGTTACATTGAAGCTTTTCAGCAGCCTTGCAGGGTTAGGTGTTGTAACCCAGTTTGGTCATGGTCAAAGCAGGGAAGTGAAGGAACCTGCTCAGACTTAACAGAGGAAGGAGGCCATCCTTCCAGGGCCAGGCTCCTGCCCTAAGGCCAAAGTTCTTATCTCACTTGAGTCTGTTATTTCGAAGGGTTGCGGAATAATTCAAGATGTGGATTGACTTTCTGTTTCTGAATGTTTTAGACCTTTGAATGACCATCTCTCTTGTTGAGTTCAAAATTGAGTCTCTTTCTTTGTTTAGGAAAAGAAAATGTCTATTTTGGAGGGCCTAAATGAGGCTACATGTTCTTTGCATATTTTGGAGAAAAGGGAAACCAGCTACTGTTTGGATTTAAAAAAAATTTTTTTTTAACATTTACTCATTTTTGAGAGTGAGAGAGACAGAGTATGAGCGGGGGGGGGTGGGGGGGGGTGGGGCAGAGAGAGAAGGAGACACAGAATCCGAAGCGGGTCCAGGCTCTGAGCTGTCAGCACAGGGCCTGACGCAGGCTCGAACTCACGAAGTGAGATCATGGGTCAAAGTCGGATGCTCAACCGACTGAGCCACACAGGTGCGCCAACTACTGTTTGGATTTTGACCTGTAAATTGCTATATGGTTTCCTATGCCTTGCCCTGATAGCATTAATTTATAGTACTTGATCATTCAGTTATTTGCCCTAAGTCGACTACAGATTGGAAGTCAACCTCTATCTGGAGAGGGAAGTCACTTCCAGATAGGTCTGCAGAGAGCAGCTAAAAACTTTACTTGCCAACTTTACTTCTCTGTTTAGAAAAGATAAACTTGTCCTCCACTGAGAGACACCAGCTTTCTGAGTTACTGACCATACAGCTGTGGATACATATGTGTAGAAGAGAAGGGCAATTGTAATTCTGAATGTCTGCGAATATGATTCTGCTATGTAAGCTTGAGAGCAAGTCTCTTCCATCGTCCTATTTGTTTTAAACAGCAAGCTTTCAGGGGCACCTGGGTGGGTCAGTTGGTTATGCTTCCCACACTTGATTTCAGCTTAGGTCCTGATCTCATGGTGCGTGGGTTTCAGCCCCATATTAGGCTCTGTGCTGACAGCGTGGAGCCTGCTTGGGACAGTCTCACACTCTCTCTGTCTCCCTCTCCCTCTCTCAAAAATAAATAAACATTAAAAAAAAACTTGCAAGCTTTCAAGAGAAGGCTTTAGCATTTATATATTACTTGTATACCCCACAGACATCAGCCAGGCCTCTCTCACTCTTCTGGGAATGATGGTACCCTGTTGTATTTGTGTGGTGTGTTTAGCTTGTTAATACATTTTTTTTCCTGGTTGCATATTATGTTTTATAATTTGAACAGCAGAAAAAGTACAAAGAAGAAAAATATATCTCTAATCCAGCTCCCTACTTATAAAGCAGTGTGTGTGAATGTGTATTTTGTCAGTATGTACGTATGTATGTGTGTATATATATTTGCAGTCATATTGTAAATGTATTTTGCTCAGTTGCTTTTTTTTCTTCATGTACAGTTTCTCTGTCAGTAAAATATTTTACTTCATGACTTTTAACGGTTGGATATATGTAGTATTCCACTGGACAGAAAGGCCATATTTAATTTAACCAATACCTTTCTATAGTAACTAACCTGTTCACGGCTGAGGCTTAGTGAGCCTACCTTTTCTAAATGATCCATGTACCTTCTGCCGGTCGGTCACAAAAGTAGCAGGGATTCATACCAGCTTCTTCTTGTTAAAGAGACTCAGGGTCTTGATGTCCTTGGAGATCAGGCATAGATCCAGTTA
This sequence comes from Panthera tigris, assembly GCF_018350195.1. Taxonomy (NCBI): domain Eukaryota; kingdom Metazoa; phylum Chordata; class Mammalia; order Carnivora; family Felidae; genus Panthera; species Panthera tigris. Next base: position 111,075,315 of record NC_056660.1, read on the forward strand.
CTTGTTAAAAAAAAGTAAATAGAAATCATCGCCTAGATTGAGTTGATCTACTGAAGCTAAAAAATCAAGCTCTTTCAAGTTACTTGAGAAGGTCAGAAGGAAAATGTTATGTTTCAGGGCTTTGTAGCTACCATTCTCACAGCTTAGTGCAGTGATGTAGGGAATATTTTCATAGAAATGTTTCTCTTTTAGAGATTTTTTTTCAGATAAAGAAGGCTTGTTTAATTCAGGAAGAGTTATTTCATAGGAAATTAAATCTTTGTAAATCCTCTATCACATTTCCACACTTGCCAGTTCTCTGGCAAATGATGGCTTTCAAATGGTTCAGAAAGGGTTTCTTAAAAGGAAACAATTCCATGTTTTCTACATATTCGTCTTTTTATTTTTGAATTGGAGAGGTGAGAGAAGCTTCCGTTTTCTCCTTGTATTTGTCTGTGGGTGATATTGGTGGCTTTTAAACTCAGAATGGTGACTACTTGTAGTGAGTTTTTAAAAACTTCACCTGATGAGAATGTTTTCTTGGGCATGATGAATGACTCCAAAGGACTTTAAAAACACAGCCAGTGATGTTCGCCAGGCGCTGGAGAGCTGCTGCTGCGTAGAGATCAGTAATTGTTACATCTTGGTTTGGTATGCTTGGTGGTGTCTAATCATGTAGTGTTCTTGGGAACCATGAAATAATTTTCTTTTCAAGTCTTAGTGCATCGTTTTGCTGACAATGATCAAAGGTTGGAAAACCAGTATTATATATGTAGCTAGGGCATTCATAACTGTCTTAATTCTTAATCTTTTGGCTATTTGGTTGAAATATATCTACGCCTCTTAAATATTGAAAGCATTATATCCTTTAACCTATAGCTGCAGAGTTAAAATGAATTTTATGTGAAATATTTAGTTGTGGACCACATCTTCAGCTTTTTATATGCCACAGTGGTCTTGTTTTTTTCCCTTCCATTGTCTGATAGTGAGGTCATTTTCAGTCCTCTGAGAAATTCTATTCCCAGCCAGATGCGGCTCATATATTAAAAGTAGCACCTGTGGCTAATATCACAGCAGCTTACCATAAATTTACATGGTAACTAGGATTATATCTGTCAAGACTGTTAAAAAACATCTAGATTTAATTTGATTTCCAGTATTGTAGAAGCTATCCAACATTTTGCTTCATAACTATATTTTAAAAGTTAAAAATCACTCCATTGTTAAGTTTTATAGCACTCCTAGTGCCCATTAAGTTGATTTGTTCAATGGAGGTCAGAGTAAAGCAACTTGGCTACATTAAGATCGGAAACCAACCCATTTGTGACAAATTTAGTCCTTTCGTGTGAATCTTCTCAACGTCTCTGCGCTGATTGGATTCAGGTGTAGCTTATGTCAGTAGCATTTAACCTCAAAAGAATCAGCAATGTGATTGGGTTGTTATAAATTATGGAGCGTTTTGCCTTTGCTTATTCAAACGTAGATGTTGACTCTGCTGCCCATGCCTCGCTGCTCCACTGAGTCTGTCTATAAATGAGTAGTTTGGTTTTAAAGACATCTTGGAAAATTGGGGTACATGCCCTCACCCCTTTCCCTCCTTTATGTGACCCTTCCTAAACTATTTTATTCCCCATTATCCTTTGAGTCATCTCCCACATGTTATGATTTGTGCACCTGCACTTCTGAAATTATTTTGGGGTGTCATTATATCATGTTGTTCACCAACTTTCCAGCATTTATGGATATAATAATGATTCACTGTAAATCAAAATAATTTACAAGTTACAGAGGATCTGCTCCTACAAATAAGAATTGAATGATTAATTTCTTCAGTGTCCTCCCATTTGAACGTGGGTCCTTAAAAAGAAACTGCTAACATATTTCTTTGTATTTGTGAAAACTTAACTCACAGTCCAGAACTGAATTAAAGTTCAGTTTTCTGGATACTTAGTTTTTTGACATATAAACAAATGCCAGTTAAGAACGAAGCAACGTCTTTTTTGTAATCTGTAGTTGTAATTGCCTGAGCAGTCCTCTTCCTCCTGAGAGAGAGTTCTAAGTGTTGACACGCCGGGTAGGGCAGCACACAGGCCCTCAGTATGGGGGCCTTGACCCTGAGTTGGCATGCCATGTTAGGTCGGAGCTCCGTGGGGAGCATTGTGCTTTGCTGGTCATCTTTCTGGAGGGATCTTTGTAAGCTTTGAGCCCAAGCCTCACCAAGGAAGTGGAGCAATAGTCAAGAATAATTACGCTGAAAAGGTTGTGTTGAGTGGGAGAAATGATTAGGAGTGAGGCTAAAATTATACACATTGAGTGCGTTACCTGGTGTAATTAATCACTTAACAGTATAAAAAAATACTCTAATGACCAGTTTGGAGCCTTGTAAGGTATTTTTTTGGTGGAGTATGGCATCTCTTTCCTATTTGTATACCTAGGATAAATTCAGCTCCTAGGGTAACCTGGGTGCCCTACTTGGGAATCTGGATTGCCATCATAGTTTCTGCTCAGATGTCGGTGGAAAAGAAGGGTGAAAATATAACGTGGGTGTGCCCAGCACCGTACTCTCACATGGCCTTTCTCCATTGCATCGTCCTCTCCCTCCTTACCTTACTAGGTCCTCCTGGTTGGCTTTTCTGTCCTCTCCTACCACACCCAAATTCCTGGGGTGGGGTGGGGGAAGGGCAGGGACTATGTCCCAGGGCCCAGAGTCCAGAATGGTGCTTGGTGTAGAGCAGCAGATTGGCATTTGTGAATAGCCTATACCTTCAGGGGCAGACTGTTCAGGAGATGGCGAATCTTCCAGATGCATTAAAGGTTTCAGATCCTGTACGGAAAGCAGAAACATAAGAAATTTTGCTGCCCACAGTTCTTTTTTCTCCTCCATCTTGCATTACAGTTAGAAGCACATGTATGATTTTGTTCTTAAGTGTGTCACTTGATGTTCTGAAGGGCTTAGGCATCATGAGGTGGCTGGTGATGAGGCTACCTTACCATTTAGCCACTTGCACGATCCCTAGATTTAGCCTCCAGAGGGCCCGGGAGCTACATATGTCCATTGGCCACAGACACAACCTTAGAAGGCTGATTTTGAGAATAGAAATAAACCTTATTTTAGAAGACCTGCTTATTTTCAAAGAGAGGTATTACTTCCTCTCAACTCAGAGATGACTTAAATCTTAAAATAATCCTTGAAGTGCACAGTGCCAGCTTTTATCACTCATTAATGCCATGTTACTTTAAGTCGTTTAGATCGGGGGAAATGGCTGATCGGAAGCCAAATGGGCCAACTTTATAGCACTACATATGCACAAAGCACTTTTGCATGCATTGGCTTATAAGGCACTATGTAGTTTGGTTCTTTCATAAGTAACATCTCATGTTGAGACATGAAAACTGGTACTCACTGCATTTTTATTTAGAATTTTGTTTTAAACCATGCAAAACAGCATTGTATAATTGTTTTTTCAGATGAGAATATATAAAGTATATATTTCTGATGATGAAATCCTCACTTGGCAAATTTTGGCTGTTTTAATATAGTTGCTATTGGATGAACAAATAGATTTCACATGAAACATTTTTCATTTATTGTATCAAACATTTTTTAAAACACATGCAACTCTTCCTTCACTAAATTATTAAAAGAGAAGTTGCCCTTTAAAATAAGAAACTTTTGTTATAATTAGCCCATGTTGTACATCTAATATTGTAATACTCTGGGTCTGTAATTAAAAATGGGCTCTGCTGGATAGTGTTGGGAAGAGGCACAGAAGAAAGTTACAATACATTGCCTATTTACAAATTAACCATTACCTGCCAAAAGCACATCAGACCCACACAGCGGACATCCGCTAATCCAGTGGTTAGCCGTTCCGGGCTCTAATGCACACTGTTTTACACGTTAACGGTTTTGAAGTTCCAGGCCAGAGCTGACCTTTCACATGTGCTCCGTTCACAGTAGGAATCTCCACTCACTGCTTCCTGTCAGAATGGATTATGGTGACACAGCCCAGGGCTCACTTTGGCTGCAATTAAGTTTTTGATCAGAATTATTTCGTTCACAAACAATCACATTTGTTAAAATGTTACATCTGCCCTGAAAACCACTGGCAGCCTCTCAGTTTATCAGTGTGATGTGACTGTAATTCTTCATTTGTTTTTCATAAAATGGCAAACCATGTTATATGTTATTTTTTTTTCTTTTGCTGGTTTCTGCCTTTCATTTCATTGGGCTTGGGAGGAAACTAGGTCTTGAAATTAGAATGAATCTACTCGTAGACTTTGGGAATTTGAATGGAATTGTCTTTGGTGCAGAACAAAATTATCCAATTGAGCCAAGACTCAAACATTATTTCCGAAAATTCTTAGTGGTGGTTCTGTTTCTCACACGAGGAAACGTTTTAGCTTCGTGAGTGTGGGGGTTCGAGGTTTTGCTTCTTGGTCTGCAGTTCTGTAGTCTCTGTGCCTACTGTGTTGCAGCCTTTCAGTATTTATCATAATGCACATCTCAGAATCCATCACTATTGCCTCTGACCTTGGGTACCAGAGGCAAAACTCGCTCTTGCTCTGTTAGCCTCACCTCTCATGGTGCTTTGGCTAGTTTTTAAAAGTGATTTTCTCACTGAGAAATGGCAGCAGAGATACCCTGAAATAGTTTTTTTGTTGAGTAACCGTTTTGCCTCTGTAACATGGTGTGGATATTAGTGGCACTTTAAGTTTTACAGCTGATTTTCAGTGTTGAGTGTTGTCACCCTTTTGAGAAGTACCCCCCTTTGGACCAGAGACGGTGATGTGGTGGTTTTGTGTGTTGGGTGGGGCAGTTTGGGAGTGCAGGGCTGGAGTTTGGATTGGAGTTTGTACCTCTGACTTAATGAAATGAACCTCTGACTTAATTTTTGTGTGAGAAGCAGATGGGAATCTGGTGCTGAGGTAGTGCTGGGCAGTGGGAGGTGATAGAGTTAGCAGGGTGTGAATTTAGGAATGCTTGAATGCTGTCTGAAATTCAAGCATTAGGTTTAGAAATTTTAATTACCTTTTTTTAAGTGTTTTTTTTTTTTGTTTTTTTTTGTTTTTTTTTTAAGAGAGAGGAAGAGAGAGCACGCAAGAGGGGGAGAGAGGCAGAGAGAGGGAGAGAGAGAATCTTAAGCAGACTCCATGCTCAGTGTGGGGCCCTACACGGGGCTTGATCCCACAATCAAGCTCATGACCTGAGCTGAAATCAAGAGTAGAACACTCAACTGACTGAGCCACCCAGGTGCCCCTAAAAATTTTAATTACTTTTAATATATATATTTAGAATGCTATTAAAGGAATTTATTACCAGGTTTTAAATTATTGTGTTAAAACCCAAACCATTTCCCATTTGTTTTGATGTAATGAAACTTAACTTTTTACTAACTCATAAAATTACAAGTGGCAAAAGAAATGTGTTGCATCAAAAAAAATCTCTGTTTACCTTTAATTTTTTAAGCTTTTCAATGAAGTAGAACCTACCTAAACTTGTAAAGGCCAAAGTCTTTACTTAAATGAAATGTAAATACTAGCTATAGTAATTTAACCTTCATTTTCTCTGTTGTCAGTTGTGAGCAGATTTTTCTTAAGTTACATCCCATTACCATGGTGTTTTTCGTCTTTAAAAAATACTGTATTTGAAATATACCTGCCCATATTTACTGTTTAAAGGAAGTATTTTTAAAGAAAGTACTGAATAGTATTGAATTTCGTGAAAAAACACCAACCTAGAAACTTCTCTTTTAGCTGTCATTGGTCAGTTCTGCCCTGCTTTCTTAGAAAGTATATACAGATGGTGGCCAGACAGGATTTCTAACTTTATTACAAGCTTATGTTAATATAGTCATTGATTTTCTTTAAAAAAATTAAAAAAAAATTTTTTTTAATGTTTATTTATTTTTGAGACAGAGAGAGACAGAGCATGAACAGGAGAGGGTCAGAGAGAGGGAGACACAGAATCTGAAACCGGCTCCAGGCTCTGAGCTGTCAGCACAGAGCCCGACACGGGGCTCGAACCCACGGACCGCGAGATCATGACCTGAGCTGAAGTCGGCCGCTTAACCGACTGAGCCACCCAGGCGCCCCTAAAAAAAAATTTTTTTTAATGTTTATTTATTTTTGAGAGAGAGAGAGAGAGACAGACGGACAGACAGCGTGTTAGCTGGGGAGGGGTAGAGAGAGAGGGAGACACAGAATCTGAAGCAGGCTCCAGGCTGTGAGCTGTCAGCACAGAGCCGGATGCAGGGCTCGAACCCACGAACTCTGAGATCGTGACCTGAACCGAAGTTGGACGCTTAACTGACTGAGCCATCCAGGTGCCCCTAGTCATTGATTTTCTTATACTCATTTTTTTTTTTCCCTGAGATTCTGGAATTTCTAGAACTTTATATCTATGACCAGGTATGCCCATGTAATGTGTGTGGGTCATCTGCTGAGTCATAGGAACCTTCCTCATCTTTGAAGGGGGTTTTCATTGAAATCTGAGGCAGTCAGGAGAAAGAGTAATGCAGAGTGCTTTACCTCAATCAGTGCCAAAAAGCAGAGACTACTGAAATCCTGTACAGCATCTACAACGTGTAGACACGATCTCTAAGCCCCAGACCTTCAGTATATGTAAGGAAGACAATGGATGAAATACATAAGAAGGTTTTAAAGTGCTCTTCTGGGAGAGGCCGAGACAGATAATTGTGACTTGGGGTCTGCTCTCACAATATATAAAACTGAAAGATAAATTGGATGCTTAACTACCTTAAAGTTTTACTAGATCTTTTAGAAACACTTCTGAGGTCCCAAATAGGTCATTTATGCCAGACAAAGAACTCCAGATTCTTTCCTAACTACCATGAAAAGATAAACCCTCACTTCCTAAATAGTATGATTGCTGGCTTAGAGAGACCCCAAGTCCATGCTGTGAGAAGAATCTTTTTTTTTAATCATCAAGGAACACAGCACCCATCGCTGTATTCTGGTCATTACATCACCCAGTGGGAGGAACGCTACCATCATTGGTCTACCCCCTTCCTGCCGTGGTTGGGAAGTCAAGACTGGGAGGGAGGAGTAAGTACCCCAGGTGGGAGCGCTAGGCCTCAACTCCAAGAACATGTTCCCCTTCTCAGTGTCCGGACTTTCTGTATCTCAGGACTATTCAGGCACTTTTCCATAGCATTCTGCACGGGGTCAGAAGGATTTAAAGTCAAAGCATAACATCTCTTTTGTAAAGAAAATTAATTCAAACTAAAAATTACAATGCATGCTTTTTCTGAGCCTCAGGGATTTGGCCCAGGTAACTGCTGCGGTCCCTGCCAGCTCCAGCCCTCTTGGTCTCATGAAACATGGCTCCCTGGATCGTACCACCCCCGAATTTATTTCTGACCCCATGCCCACTCTCCATATTCACAGCTCAGCATATTTTTTGTTTTATTATAACCCCGGATTTACAACTGCTCATAATTCTCATGGTTTCAATGAAGAAGACATTTCAGAACAGCAGGGTGGGCATGGCCCCCAGGTTTGTACTTGGTGCTTGAAGAAGATGAGGCACACTATGAGGGTAATGAAGATTTTTACCTCATTGATAGCCTACCAGTATCATAATTTTGAAGGCCTAAGATGCAGATCATTTGAGATCTGTACTCATTTCTCTAAGCACAGAAGACAGAAGTACATACAGCAGTTTTGGATCCTGATTCCTTGGCCTTTTCACAGCCCCTCAGTGAATGGTCTTCTGGACAAAGAGGGGAGCTGAGTGTGAAGGTTGGGTGACATGCCCCAGTCACATATGTGCCTGGAAGAAATATTTGAGGATAAGAACTTGGGTCCCAGAGAAGACTCCTACTCTGGGGATCTTTCCACAGGGCACACTGCCTGCGTGTTGGAGGATTTGATGACATTGTCCCTGTCATTTCAAGTCTGGTGGGTGGAGTGTTTGTTCTTACAGGTTCAGTTGTCATGGTTTTGGCACAAGACATTAAGCTAATTGGTTGCTTTAATGGGTCCTCAGTTAAAGAGGAGTTTATCATCTGATGTTTTCACTGAGTATTGAAAAAAAGGAGTTAAACAAAACCTTATTTATTCCATAGTCCCCCAATTATACAGTTGCTCTTCTAGTTCTGCCCCTGCAACTCCACAATGTGTATTGGTAGAGAGTTCAAAGAATCTTCAACGCTCAGAAGGCCTGGCTTGAAAAGACATGTGTGGTATACATGTCTTTCCCAAACATGCTTGAACCATTTACATGAAATAGTTTCTCAAAGAGAAGATCCCCCATTCTGTCTGAGATTGTGTGGGTTCCAAAAAGAAGTAAAGAAGACCGTGGAGCTAACTGGAAAATGGGTAGGATGTTTTAATGTTTTAAGAAAGTTCAGGGTACACAATAAATGAACATTATCACATCAGATGTGGGGGAAAGGCACAGGAAAAAAAATTATAATCGTTTTTCCTTTTTCTTTTTTAAAAATGTATTAAAAATTTTTTTCTAATGTGTATTTACTTTTGAGAGAAAGAGAGAGAGAGAGAGAGAGACAGAGAGACAGAGGCATGAGCGGGGGAGGGGCAGAGAGAGGGATACACAGAATCCGAAGCAGGCTTCGGGCTCTGAGCTGTCAGCACAGAGCCTGACATGGGGCTCGAACCCACAGACCATGAGATCGTGATCTGAGCTGAAGTCACTTAACCAACTGAGCCACCCAGGTGCCTTTAAAAGATTTTATTTATTTTAAGTGACCTCTATACCCACTGTGGGGGCTTGAACTCACAACCCTGAGATCAAGAGTCACATGCTCTTCCTACTGAGCCAGCCAGGTGCCCCCATTTTTTCTTTTCCTAAATTTTCTGTTATGCTTAATTTTTCTCTTGTAGTTAAACTTTTAAAATAAAAAAGTACAGGGCGCCTGGGTGGCTCAGTCGGTTAAGCGTCCGACTTCAGCTCAGGTCACGATCTCACGGTCCATGAGTTTGAGCCCCGCGTCGGGCTCTGGGCTGATGGCTCAGAGCCTGGAGCCTGCTTCCGATTCTTTGTCTCCCTCTCTCTCTGCCCCTCCCCCGTTCATGCTCTGTCTCTCTCTGTCTCAAAAATAAATAAACGTTGGGCGCCTGGGTGGCGCAGTCGGTTAAGCGTCCGACTTCAGCCAGGTCACGATCTCGCGGTCTGTGAGTTCGAGCCCCGCGTCAGGCTCTGGGCTGATGGCTCGGAGCCTGGAGCCTGTTTCCGATTCTGTGTCTCCCTCTCTCTCTGCCCCTCCCCCGTTCATGCTCTGTCTCTCTCTGTCCCAAAAATAAATAAAAAACGTTGAAAAAAAAATTTTAAAAATAAATAAACGTTAAAAAAAAATTAAAAAAAATAAAATAAAAAAGTACAGGAAACTTATTTTTGTATAATTAGCTTTTAGGTAAAGGAAAGAAATGGAAAAAGTATAACCTGACATCAGGGATTTGTCCTAAACACACACTTGGATCCTTTGGAGTCTCAGTTCTCTCTCCTCTGTAAAGTAGGAATGATGAACCTGCTACATGGTGATGTACTATTATTTGTAGCTGATACTCTTTAAGAAGATTTTTTTAAATGTTTATTTTTGAGAGGGAGAGACAGTGTGGGAGAAGGGACAGAGAGAGAGGGGAAGACACAGAATCTGAAACAGGCTCTAGGCTCTGAGCTGTCAGCCCAGAGCCTGGTGCAGGGCTTGAACTCATGAACCATGAGATCATGACCTGAGCCAAAGTCAGATGCTTAACCGACTGAGCCACTCAGGCGCCCCTAGCTGATACTCTTTTTTATTGAACATTATGTGTGAAGGTGCTGCTGTGCTTTGTAATTGGTGCACATCACCTCCTTGTGTCCAAATGGAGTCTTTACCTAGCCAGTTCATGTAGCTTGTTTGGGGTTTGGGTACAGAGCCCAGGTTTTGGATTCCTCAACTAATACTCTTTCAATCCATTGCACTGCTTCTCATGTAGTAGGTTGTTTTTCGGTGTTCTATTCCTCTGAAAATCAAGTAAAAATTTAAATAAATTAACCAAGTTTATCCATTCCCCTATTGATGGACATTTAGGTTCTTGGCACTGTTTATTATTACTGTCAGTTTTTTAACAAGCATCTTTGTGTATCCTTGTGTACATATGTGAGAGTTTCCTTAGGTTATAGATCTAAAAATTTAATTGTTTGGGGGCACCTGGGTGGCTCAGTTGGTTAAGCGTCTGACTCTTGATTTCAGCTCGGGTCATGATCTCATGGTTCCTGCGGTTGAGCCCCTCGCCAGGCTCTGTGCTGATGGTGTTGAGACTGCTTGGGATTCTCTCTCTGTCTCTCTGCCCCTCCCTTGCTCTGTCTCTCTCTCAAAATCAATAAAACTTAAAAAAATATAATTGCTGGGGCAACTCTCTGGTATGCAGATTCACTTCCTAACCTGATATACAGATTAATAAATGAAGGTTCAGGGTTGTGAGAAGTCAGGGCTTGGGGACAGTCACATTGTAGCTCATTGCCAAGACTCTTTTTCATCAGAGAACCCTATCCATGCACGAGCCTAGAGTAACCTATAGTGAGCGGAGTCCTCATGATTTTCAGACTGATGCGAGCTGATTTTGAAGTGGTTGTGGAAGTGTGGGAAGGTGTACGTACAGTGTAGACATAATGAAAACAGGAATTAGCAAGTGGGCTGTCAGTCCAAGGTATGAGTACTTGAGGGCAAAAAGACCCATTTTTTACCAGAACTCACTCTCGATAGCACTAACTTGTAATGTCGCCAGTAATGTTGCAGGCTTATAACATGTCACCTTAAAAATTTACAACTATGCATAGCGTTAAATTCAAACCCAAGTTAATGAATGTCTGTTGTCTGAAAAAGGATACTTTGTGTTTAATTTCACAGATTGCATTTTCCATTTAATTTCACAAGTCAAAAGGCTCCAGGTTGTGACAGAAATGTACCTATTTGCTGTCTCCGTTCCTGTACAGATGCCCGTGAAAACTGGTACTGGTCAAGTTGGCTCAGGTTCTGCGCATGCTGGGACTGGCGGAACTGAGTTCAGATGTTGCGTGTCCACTTCAGCGGTGCTGGGGTTGGGATGTGCATGCCTCTTCTCTGCTCTACCGTCTCATCCAGCTGTATTTTAATCATCTCATTGCTTTCACTGGAGGAATCCTCTTGTCCACTGGTCTTTATAGGCAGAGAGAGTTATATATATATTTGTCTGGGTAAGCAAATCGATAAGCTTTCAATAAAGCGTATCAGACCATTTCTTTGGCAGGACCGACAAGAATAGCTTGTGAAGCAGAGCTGTTTCCAATGGAGCATGAAAAGCTTTGAAATTTCTCAGTAATAGCAGAAAGCAATATTTGAAACCATCCCTAAACAGTTGTTTGTTTTCCTCTTCCCTAACCAAGTTTATAAAAATTTGGTCAGACAGGCGTTTTGTTTTGTTTTGTTTTAAAATATTTTCAGTGTCTTGTTATCTGCTGAATGCACATGTGTTCCTGCACTTTTTCTTTCACGATTGAAACTTTAAACCCTTCCCTTAAGTCCCTCTAAAAACCTTCCTTTGCCCAGTACGGTTTGCATATGTGAGAAGGGTTGAAGGGATCTGGACCCTGGAGAAACCTCACGATTTGAAATCTGCCTGAGTAGTTGTTCACCAGGAATGGCCATGGTTAGTGCCATAGGGGCTCTTTGTCTTTCTCTCCTACCAAGATTCCTCACCCCAAAAAGACATTGGTTAATTGGGGTGTTTCAGTTTAGTTAATCACATCATGAGTGCCTGTGAACATAGCAAGAAGCATGATTGAAGCGTTTATAAAAATTTGGCTCATAGTAAGTCCCATAATTTGTTTGAAAGAATTACCTCTTCGGTGACATTAAAAAAAAAAAAAAACACAAAGATTGTGGTTTATAACACCACACCTGGTCCAGATTGTACTGGATGAATCCATATTTGCTTCACTGTAAATGATTTTGAGGGTGGAATTCTTGGATTGCTTTCTGTCTTGTAAGCCCTTGACATTGTACTGGTACCTGTGTGCGCACAAACCTCCTGACATGGGAAAGGCCGGCTCAGCCTCCCACTGAAATGGAGGTTGGCTGCATTTATTCTGCATGTTCCTAGAATGAGGAAATGATATGACAATAAACAGAAATGCCCTTGCTGAAGAGAGAAGGGAAGCTGGTGTTTATCTGGTCAGGTGGTTTAGATTAGCCATGATGCGGCTCTGTATTATGTTACTTTAAATCATTGTGTCCCAACAGGACATAAATTATGAAGATTGTTACAGTATGTTTCATCCTATGTAAGATCAACAAATTGGAATAATTTTTTTATAGGAAAATCACAGTGCTTTTGGCAAGGCTATTGAAGCCTTTAATTTGACTTGAGTATTTCTAAAATATTATTGCCTAATATATAAAGTATGATTTGCATAAGGTATGAAATAATAAACTTTTGAAAACAAAAGGGAAGGATTTCTCTGTAGCAGCTGCATCAAATGGCAGAGCACTCCCATTCCATCCATATCTATATGTTTTCTTTGTCCCAGCGTCTTAGAGCCAGTTGTGTGCTCTTCCTCTAGTGGGATTGCAAATGAGCTGTGCAGGTCTTGGTGCAGACTTGGAGCTTCGCTGTGTGCTGCCTGCCCATCAGCCCTCGTGTGCACAGAGAAGGCAGCCGCTCTGTGGTGGAACAGAATGGGAGCCTGCTCTGAAGAGGGAAAACAGACTTTCCCATGCAGGACATGCAGGAAAACAAACCATTTTTTTCCTTTCTTTCAGGATATTAGGAATTACTAAAAAAAAACCAAAAAACAAAGCAAAACCCCAAACCCCCCAAGTCCAACTTGATCAACAGCTGAAGCCAAGGTAATTTATATAGGAGTATTGCAAAAAGAATTGACCTAAGTAAGCGCTTATTCTTTTGTTTCTTCTGTTCATTACTGTTTCCTGCATTGTGAGCCTTATTTGTGAATTTTTAACACAGAGACTTAAATTTTTTTCATTTGTATTCAGAATACAACTGAATTTATTTGGCCACACGGAGCAAATTTTCTAGATTAAAAAAAAAGAACAGCTCAAAATTCCTTTGTGTGATATTGAAGCGGATTGGAACCTTTTCAGTGCACCACAGTAGCATGTGTTCTGTGCAAAGCGCTCTGCATGTTTTTATGAGACCTCCTCACACAGTGAAGTTAAATAGTAGAGCCTCCGATTCACAGGGACTAGGAGAGGTGAAGGAGGTTTAGGATTCGCTCAAGGCCAGAGAATGAGACAAAGCTGGGATTAGAATTTTGCAGGATGAAATGACACCATCCACCAGACCTTCTGAGTCTTTTGATACCAAAAACAGGGTAAGTGCTAAGTCTGTTTTACTCTCTGTGTGTCTCAAGCCCTGAGAATATTCTTAATTCATTAGTAATCCTATTTAAAACACAGAAACAAGAAAGTCCCTAGTTTCAATCTGTTCACCATAGGAAGATCACTCCTTAAACCTCATCATAACAGGTTGAGGATGAATTCTGAATATATTCGTGGTTTGCTTTAGCTCAGTGTCTGAAGACTCTGACAGGTTCAGGGACCTTTCCAAGTTCACAACCTATGTGTGCACTTTGAAACAAATAAATACAGATGCCTTAAGAGATGGTCTCTTTCCTCACCAGGCTTCTTCTGGATTGACACTGTTTTCTGCGAAGTGGGTCTGGCAGGCTATTTGCTTGCAGTGATCCCTTGCAGCTGTCTATCACTGGAAGTCCTCTGCTATATTATCAGGATCCCTGATTAGGCTTGAATATTTGTATTTGAGTGATGTATTTTTCTTACAGGAAACATTAGCAAATGTTGCCAAAACTGTACTTAAAAACTCTTAAAAGAAGAATTGATTGCGTTTAGAACAAAGCAAAGGGAAGCCTAAGTATGAACTTGATGTTGTGACAGACCTTTTTATACCATCAGATATTTTGTGATGTCCAGTGAGATGAGACCCTGTTTTACAAAATGTGTACTGTTTGTAGAAGATGTATTTTCTGTACAATTAAGCTAAATGAGGCGTTGCTTTGTTTCTTTAAAATAATTTTTGAGGCCTCCCTGACCCCTTGTCATGCCGTTTGGGGAGTAGGTGTTCTTTCTGCTCTAAGCCCCTGTTCTCTTCCTTCAACCCTTTTGGTTATTGTTGAAGGATCTCGACTTTGAGTTTAATTTTATATACTCCAGTTGTAGTGGGAGCTTTTTGCCTTCTCTCTCTCTTTTGAAAATTATCTGACAATTTCATGTCAGATATACACTAGAATTACATAGTTGCACCTCTTAAAACGAGCCATTTGATTATAAAGAAGAAAAGGTAAGGAGTAGGCTGCCATTTTGCCTATTATTTGATTTTTAAAAATGTATTTGGCCAGATCTTCTCTATATCTTAGTGGCTTGGATGTATAAAGTTAAAGCCTAGGGACATTTTTCTATATAGATTTGAATTTTTGTAAGTTTTATAATGATGACAATGCTAAGGGGCCTCAATTCTAATTCTTTAAGAATCTAATTCATAAATTCTAATTTGCTAAAACAAAACAAAACACTTGGGTAGTCTTTGTAATACCTCTTACCTCATGAGACTCCTGAAAGTGAACAAATAGGGATTATCAGCTGATTAGGAAAGACAGCCTCCAAGGGGGCTTTTCCAAAGCAACTGGCTGGCAGTAATGAACAGCCACAGTGAACAGTGAGGCATCAGAAGTTATTTGACATTGGGAAACTCCGGGTAAATGGCTTCTCTCATGGATTCCCCTTAGGGTGATTTTGAAACCCTGGTTTCCCTCTGCTTTAGGGGGAAAAGATGAACAGCAAATGGTCAAACGTGCTGATTCCAAGAGAGCAAAACTGAAGGATTGTGAGAAATTTTAGAAGCAGCTAATCAGGTGGAGCTGTTGGTATGCCGCATAGTAGCTGATTAGTAGCTGATGATGATGTGGGGAGATGTTATTTATTTATTTACTTATTTAACTTTATTTATTTATATTTATTTATTTATTTATTTATTTATTTATGAGCATGACAAGATGGGTTTATTGAAGTTACTATGGATATCCCATGGGGAGGTGTAATTTAAACTTATGTGCAGAGAACTTTAGAAATAAGTAATGTCTTTTCACGGAAGAGATATTCTCAGCTTGTAATCATCTTGTCCAGAAAGCTTTTTAGGCACACATCAGATATGTGGTATCTATCTAGTTAGAGGACTTTCCCTAAAAGTGGAACAGAAATAATGAGCTCTTAGGTAAAATTGTGGGTGAAGGTGTTTATGTTGGTTAAACTCTGCTGCCTGGAGAAGAATAGATACTCTTCCGTAGACCTCTGTCAAAGAGTTGTTTTCCTACCCTGGGAATTTAGTCGTAATTTACTAATGTAATTATAAATCCTAGTTCTGCAAAAGAAAATTATTTTGCAGCTTGCTTCATTTAACAGTATATGTTGAAGGTAGTACCATGTAATTAGCTAAAAGCTGTCTTATTTTTCTGAATGGCTGTTTAGGATATTAGGGTAATTGCCAAAAATGGTGACTTAAGAACTTTTCTTTTTTTTATTAAGGCTCTGCACTGTTATGGTTCTGTGAGCACAGGTTTTGAAGGTAATGTGTAGGAAGTGAGCCTGCTATCTCTCAGGTAGTATACTTATTACCACCAGCTGAAAGGGCACTAACTTAGCCTACAGCGTTGTAGAGCAGGCTGCTCTTTCAGTAGCTTGTGGGCATTGTCTCAAGTGTCTGGGGAAGCCACTTTTAAGTTCAGAGTGGGATATTCTTGGCTTGAGTTATTGGAGATGTTGCATTCTGTGGTGGATCAAGTAGAGGCAGGTAGATTAGCAGCCTGGGACTGGTGAGGGTTGTATCTATCCCCAGACACATATACGGACTGCCTAGGGGGTGGTCCTCAGGTAAGATCTTTAGTCTGGCTCTTCAGGGAGACATGGGTCACGTGCTTGGCTAAGATGCTTACTGACAGAGTGCCGGTTCCACTGGAAATCTTTCTATGAAGAAGATCTACCCACTGGAAGATTTCCACTGGAAATCTACCCACTCAGAGAAAGTTTTCCATATGTTTCTGATTTTTCTCATCCTTGCAAGGGTGAATTTCTTTGGTCTTCCAGTGGTTCTTATACTAGGTTCAGAAAGGAATTCTTCCTGTCCGGGCCCTAGACACTATAATGTTAAAGTGTTGCTGATGATAATAATCACTAGCATTAACTGAGTGCCGGATAGAATGCCCAGTAAACTGCAAAGTATGTTAAAGAAATTACATTTTTACGTAAGAAGAAACTGAGGCTCATTTCAAATGTTAAGTGCTTTCTCAGAGATCAGATAGCTAGTAAATAGCAGCACTAGGATTTCAGTCTAGGTCTCTGACCCTAATGTTTTTGCATTTGACCAGTTGTGCAGTGTGCTCAAAATAAGAGTGACACTTGGGAGGAAAAAAAGCATGGATCAACTACCCCTTTGGTTGTGTCTGTTCCTCACAATTCTCATGTCGCTAGTCAAGGGTATTCTTCTGTTGCCTGCAGTGGCTAGAACAGTTAACAGTCTTTTTCATGAGAAAGTCACGGTGAGTCACATAATGTTCTGGGGCAAAGGACGCCTTTCCTTGGTGCACCGAGCAATGTTTATGTGATGGATCAGTCACCAATACTAAGGGAAGGTCCCGTCCTGTGACATGTGCGTGCTTGGCAATGATCTTGCTATGCATTTTGCTTAATAATTTTCATTATTTTTAATTAAAGTTGAAGAAGTGCAGACTCTAGCTGAAATTAAGGTAGGTTGTATTGCCGGAATCTGGTAATTACTTTAATTGATCACAAGATAGTTTCCTTGATCACCAATTAGACTAAATTGCCGATCATGTTTCAAGACGTGAAGAAATGCCCAAACTGATTTATGTAATAGTGTTTTCATTTCTCATCAGACGTAAATATCATTTCCTTCCATAGCAATTGTGTTTTATAAAAGAAGAGTTCTAGGCCTACAAACGTAAAGGTGATTCATAAACAATAGAGTTCTAATTCATTGAATGGGTAAAGGAAGTATTTAGAGGCTTAATGGAGATTGTACTGGGGAAATTACTTTGGAGTCGCTGGTGCTCATTTTCTTAGTGGGAGATGTGTTCTTTTTTAGTGCGTAATTAAAATAGTCTATAATCAAAATATAAAAGGCAGCAGATTTAAAGAACATATATCAAAGAGAATTGCTCTGAGTAATGAAAGATTTGTATTGTAAGTGTGTGCTAGAAGTTAAGTCTTAGAACTTAATAAATGATACATGTTATTTGGACTGAAGCTGCTTTTTAAATTCAGGGTGCTTTTAAACATTTCACAGATTGATACAGGATTTTTGTTTTGGTTTTGTGCATCTGATAGTCTTTCATATTTTCATGGAATAAAATGAAACAAAAGGAACTTTAAGAAAAATTAAAGTTCCCAAAGAATACTTGATTTGGGGTTCACGGAAAAATCTTTTAATTGCTGATGGTTTGGAGATTTCCAAATGACAAACTTCATTGGTCTAATTTACGGTGATTGTAATGCTTACATTCCTTAACATGGCAGAGTGACTTAAAAAGTCATACTTCATCATGCATTCATTGACTTGTTCATAAAATGTTTGTAATTTGCAATAGAGGAAAGACTGAAACTATTATCAGCCATTATATGTTATTTGTTGGCCATATGTTTGTTTGAAATGTCCGTGGCTCAACAGAACATGGCTCATAGACAAACTATGCTGTAAATTGGCACTAAAAACCCACCTAAACAGGTAGGCCTATGTTAAGAAGTTAACATGAGCCAAAATATTTTAATATGAACCATGTTGCATACACTGTAGTATCTCAGCTCCCTTTAGAGTGAGATCTTCATTTGCATGGCATCTTTGTTTTTTTTCCAAACTAACTTTTAAAAATAGAACAGGTATATGTGTGGTACAAATTCAGAAGGCAACCAAGGGTCTAGTAACTCTTTTCCTGTCCCTGATTCTCAACCATCCAGTTTCTCTTCACCTGCTGTCATTCGCTGTTACCAGTTTCTCATGTGTGGTTGCAGAGATATTAAATGCATGTAGTTTCTTCTCTTTTTGTACAATTCAGACTATTGTTATGCATTTGTTTTTCATTTAGTAATATGTCTTGGAGGTTTTTCCATGTCAGAAGATAGTTACTTGATTCTTTTCAGTGGCTGCATAGTACTCCAGTGTGTAAATGTACCCTCATCTATTTAATCAGTTTTTTACTGATGGACCTTTGGCTTTTTCAAATCTATGACTCTTACAAGCTGTGCAGCAGTGACCATTCTTATAATTTATGTATAAGTGTGTCTACAGGACTAATTTCTAGATGTGTAGTTGTCTAGCTGAAAGGCATGGGTGTTTTTAATTTTGATGAATGTTGTCAAATTTTCTTCCAGAGTGATGATACCAGTTTATGTTCACCAGAGACATGAGTGCCTTTTCTCCCCTGTCTTCATCAACAGAATATTATCAGACTTTTTGATCTTTACCAAACTGATAGATTTAACTTAGTTTCCCACCCCCACCAACTTTCCTGAGATACACTTGACTTAAAACTTAGTATTCAGTTTGTACTTCTTTTATCATGTATGACTTTGAGCAGTTTTCATGTTTAAGAACCATTTGATTTCTTTTGTTATCTGTTATGTCCTTGGCTCATTTAAAAAAATTGGGTGGTTGATCTTTTTCATATTAATTTGTAGGAATTATTCATGTTGAGGAAGTATGTACTGCAAGTACAGCTTACTGTTTGTCTTTTAATTTTGTTTGTTGGTTTTTATTGCCATACAGAAAAAAAATTTAATGTAGTAATATTTACCTGTTTTTTAGTAGTGGTGTAAAGTTTTCTGCCTATAGAATTCATACATTTCTTGTTAAGTTTATTCCTAGATAATTTTTGGTGCCATTTTAGATGGGATCTTTTCTTCCAATATAGTTTCTAATTAGTTGTTGTTAGTATAAAAAGGTGTTTTTGGGTTTTTTTGGCTTGGCTTTACTTGGGAATCGTCTTGACTTTGATGGGAATATTCTACTATTTCCCTTTTAAGAATAATATTACCTTTTGGACTGAGACTGTGTTCCTTTATTTAAAGAGGGGTCCAATTTGGGTTCTTACTAATTGTTGTTATGATGAACAAACAGTGATGATTACCCATGTAGCCAATTTTGGTATGTACATTTTGATGCTGTGGTTACATGTTCCTGTATTACCCTCCAAATATAAAGCAATTTTTGTACTCATTACTTGCTATAAAGAGAACACAATTGATAACAACAAAAAGAGAGGCCATATAGTCTTATTTCATTAAGAGTTTTAATACATAAGAAATACTGAATTTATCAAATATCTTTTCAGAATTTGTAGAAGTCATGATTTTTCTCTTGGTTAATATGGTGAAATATATCATTATATTTCTTATATTGAGCATTCCTTAGAATAAATCCCATTTGTTCATGGTGTTTTGCTAGGTTTTGTTTATTAAGATTTTACTTAATGTGAGATCAATCTATAGTTTTATTATTATATGCTATCTTTGTGGGAATTTGGAGACAGTGTTATGGTAGTTTATAAAAATAATTTGGATATGTTCCACTTTTTCTGTGCTCTGGAACAGTTTAGTTAGTATTAGGGTTAACTCTGCTTTCAAGGTTTTGTAGAATTTTTCTTTGAAATGCCTGGGAACTGTTACTTTTTGGTGTCACTCTCATTTGTATGTTTTTGTCTTCTGGGATCAGTTTTGATAATTTTTATGAAGGAACTATTTTACCTATGTTTTGAAATTTATTTGTATAAATATTTGTATCTGTTTAAAATTACTTTTCTGTATGTTTTGAAAAAAATTTTAAATGTTTATTTATTTTGAAAGTGAGCAGGGGTGGGGTAGGGACAGAGAGAGAGAGAGACACAGAAGATCCAAAGCAGGCTCTGCGCTGATAGCAGTGAGGTTGATGTGGGGCTTGAACTCACAAACCATGAGATCATGACCTGAGCTGAAGTTGGATGCTTAACTGACTGAGCCACCCAGGTACCCCGAAGTATCTTATTTTCTGTTACATAATTTTTACAGCTTTTGGATTTATTAGTTCTGCCATTTTTCTTTCATGTTCATTTACATCTGCTGTTCTCTTTATAGTCATTCTTGTTCTCCTGCCTTCATTAATTTTTATTTATTTGTTTATGAATTTAATTTATTTGTTTTTACTCTTTCATTTTCTTAAGCATGTAAAGATGTTTATTCTGATCATTGCTTTACACATATCCTGTATGTAGTGCCTACATTATTAATTTCTATTCAGTTTCAGTTGTGATTTCTTCTTTTAATCAAGAATTTAAAAGGAGGACTTAAAAAAATTTCCAGGTAGTACTTTTTGCTACTTTTTTTTAAAATTTAATCAGAGGATGTCGTCAGCACTGTTTCTACTTTTTGGAATTTATTGAGATTTTCTTTGTGGGCCAATATATGTTCAATTTCTGTGAGCGTTCAGTAAATATTTTATTTAAAATTTTTTTTAAATGTGTATTTATTTTTGAGAGAGAGACAGAATGCGAGTGGGTTGGGGCAGAGAGAGAGGGAGGCACAGAATCCAAAGCAGGCTCCAGGCCCTGAGCTGTCAGCACAGAGCCTGACACGGGGCTTGAACTCTTGAGCCTTTGAGCTGTGAGATCATGACCTGAGCTGAAGTTGACCACTTAACCGACTGAGCCACCCAGGCATCCCTCTACCTCATTGATTTTGTTGCTATGTTATTTGTAG
The DNA here is from genome assembly GCF_018350195.1 of Panthera tigris. Classification (NCBI taxonomy): domain Eukaryota; kingdom Metazoa; phylum Chordata; class Mammalia; order Carnivora; family Felidae; genus Panthera; species Panthera tigris. Next base: position 111,096,077 of record NC_056660.1, read on the forward strand.
TATAGCTATTCATAATTATTCAATCCTCATTGAAGATACACTTTATACATTAAAAAAATTTTTTTTTATGTTTGCCTGTGTCTTTATTTCCAGCATTTGAGGTTTGCTTTGTGATTCATGTAGTTTTCTCTTCTTCTTCCTCATTTTTTTTTTGATAGGGGATAGGGGCAGAGAGAGATTCTTAAGCAGTCTCCATGCCCAACCCAGAGCCCAATGAGGGCTTCTTTCCCACGACTGTGAGATCATGACCTGAACCGAAATCAAGAGTTGGGCACTCATTCAAACCCTTTTTTCTTTTTAAGTTTTATTTATTTTTCTTTTTTAAGTTTTTATTTATTATGCAGTAATCTCTGCACCCAATGTGGAGCTCGAATTCATGACCCTGAGATCAGGAGTTGCATGCTCCACCACCTGAGCCAGCTAGGTGCCCCAATGTTCTCTTCTTTTCAGTTGGATTATGGCTCTTTATGTTTATTGATTGGAAAGATGTTTGGTCTTGTTAACCATGACAGAGCCGATATAATTTTTTCTCCCTTCATTTAAATCATGATGGGTTTGTGTTTTCTTTGCTTCATTTGAATTGTGTTTTCTTTGACCTAATTGTGAATGCTTTTATTATTATTTTTGTTTTTCTTGTGGACACTATTATACCTATAATTTTACACAGCATACTTAATCCTCTATTTCTTTAGATTGCATTTATTTTATTTTATTATTTTATTTTTTAAGTTTATTTATTTTGAGAGAGAGAGAACCAGCGGGAGAAGGGCAGAGGGGGGACAGAAGATCTGAACTGGGTTCCACACTGACAGCAGAGAGTCCAATGCAGGGCTCAAACTCATGAGCTGTGAGATCATGACCTGAGCCAAAGTTGGACGCTCAACTGACTGAGTCACCCAGGCAGCCCTTCAGACAGCATTTCTTTAGATAGCGATATTCCCACTGAGCAATATCAAAATTGAATTTCTACCTTCTTCTACTTTCCCTTCACCATGCAGTTTTGTTTCATTTTATTTTTAGTTTGAGTGCTTTAAATATACTTTGGATCTTTCAACTTTCAGACTTTTTAAACTTTCATTTACCTTTTCCATTTCTTCCCCTTTTCTTCCATCTCTTCTAATAGCTAATAACATTGCATTGCATTTCATGACTACAGTCCCTGCAGTTGTTTTAAATATATTCCTAGAGCTGAGTCAGTTTGTTGCTTACTGTCTGTACCTTTGGTACCGTTTTTCCATCCATCTGTAGTTACTTATATTTCATCCTTTAATAAAAATTTCCATAGAAAGGATGAAGAGGATGCATTACACTTGAACAACAGTTTAGTTGGGTATAAAATTCTTTGCACTTTGGTTTCCTTAAGTCTTTATAGGCATTGCTCCTCTGATTTCTGTGTTAAATGTTGGCACGTGGAAGTTTGAAGTTGGCCAGGTTATTTTTCTTTGTATAAATGAATTGATCCTTTTGACTAGATGCCAAAAGGATTTTTAAGTCATCAAATTCACTAACTTCACTGGGATGTGTAGAAATGGTTGAATTCTTACAATCAATAGATTTAAATCTTTTATTTCTGGGAAAATTTTTGAGTTATATCTCTAATTTCTTTCTGTGTTTGTTGTCTTAAAAAAGTTACCTTTATGTTAGATCTACTTTGTCTTCTGTACTTATTTTTAATTCTTATAAACTCTTATCAATTTCTAGTTCATTTTGTCCATCTTCTCAGACCTATCCTCTAAGCTTCTCACTGGATCGTTAGTGGTGTCTATTCTGCCTTGGGCTCCTGGCAGTTTTCTTTGGTGGAATGGTTTTAGAAAGCCTGTACTTTTAGCTAGCTCAAGGCTTTTAGGTTCCAACTGGCATTCTGGTAACAAATAGCTAGGGCTGTAAAAAGAAATCTTAGAAAGAAGGGACAGATGCTTTTCACCATCTGCCAGTTTTGCTGTTTATTCCTGTTCCTTCTTTATTAATGCCACATAATCAGAATTCCCTTTTGAGGTTTTGCTTTTTTCCTCTCCACTCATTTCACTTCCTTGCAGAAATCCTTTTTACTTTAATTTGAATGAGTATTGTTATGCATGTTTTTAATTTGTGGATTTAAAAATATTTGGGGGATTATTTGGTTCTGTTATATGGAAGAAGGATTATGAAATTGTCTCCTTGCTCCCAGAGCAGAAGCAAGCGTTCTCTCCCTAGGGAAGAATTAGTAGTAGATCCTGTGTAAATGGTTTATTGGGCTTTGTGATATTTAATTAAATGCAAATATTAGGTGACAGTTGAAATATGTAAAGCAGAGGAATACACAGATTTGGAGGATCTTTGGAAGTGCCCTTTATTTTCCACCCCTTTTACGCCCTATGTAGGTATGGTAGGTTTTTCTTTGGTCAGTGCACCTCTTAGTGTATGAGTTTTCTCTTTAAGTCCTATCTGTTATAGAGTAGATTTTGCTACCATGCTGAGAGCATGCTGGTAATTAAAAATTTGAGGAGCGCTTCTGACTATGTTCAAATCATCCCCTTGATCCACTTGGTTCTTTGGAAATAGTAAGGGATGCTAAATGTCACTTTGGACCTTTAGGGTAATATAGTTGAAAGAAATTGTGGCCACAGGGTTTAAGAGCTTGGGTAACTGACTTTGCCCACCTAATTTCTTATCATTAAGCTGTTTTCCTCAGTCAGTGTGCATCAGGGTATTACTCCATAGTATATTCTCTATTTGTCTAGGATTTATGACATGTGGGAAAAGGAAAATGCCATTCTTCTGGGAGACACCAACTGGAATATTCGATTTACAAGACTGTGATTCTCACTTATCGTTGCATTCTATAGGGTTTATCATATGCAGTTTGGCCAGAGCAGTGCATGGTAGCAGTGTGTGCCATTGCTGATCTCTTACTTGGGGCCAGGAGCTGTGCTGAGTGCTTGTATGTCACCCATCTCATTTTTATTAGGGTGACTACATACTGCTTTTTATTATGATCCCCAGTTTACTGACCAGAGAACCGAGGCTCACGTGACAGGTTGTAGAGTTGGAATTTAAATTCAGCACTTTCTGGTTCAAAAGCCCCTGCCCCATGGGGCGCCTGGGTGGCTCAGTCGGTTAAGCGTCCGACTTCAGCTCAGGTCACGATCTCACGGTCCGTGGGTTCGAGCCCTGCGTCGGGCTCTGGGCTGATGGCTCAGAGCCTGGAGCCTGCTTCCGATTCTGTGTCTCCCTCTCTCTCTGCCCCTCCCCCGTTCATGCTCTGTCTCTCTCTGTCTCAAAAATAAATAAACCTTAAAAAAAAAAAAAACAAAAAAACAAAAGCCCCTGCCTCTAATGACTGTATTACTATCTCTCAGGGGGAGTGCTTAACTTTGGAAGCCTTTTAAAGCTAAACAAGAGTACAGCGTTATAGGCAAACAGACTAAAAATTCTCATTATACATCATTTAATGCAGGTTAATTCTGTATTTGAATAAGATTTTTTTCAGTTTATTTATTTATTTTGACAGAGAGTGTGAGCAGGGAAGGGGCAGAGAGAGAGAGAGAGGCAGAGAGAGGGAGAGAGAGAATCCAGAGCAGGCTCCGTGCTGTTAGCACGGAGCCCGACACGGGGCTTGATCTCATAGAACATAAGATTGTGACCTGAGCCGAAATCAAGAGTCCAGTGCTTAACTTACTGAGCCACGAAGGTGCCCTGTATTTGAATAGGTAAAACAGACTTTCACTTTTGACTTGTTCTTCCCCTCACATAACCTAGATAATCAGATTATGAAATGAGAAGAGGTAGGGGAGTGAATATTGTTTTCCACTAATAATTCCATACATGGTTAAGTGGATTTTGCTTGCATGTTCTTCCTTTTCCTGACAGGTAAATCTTCAGGCCTTTAATATCAAAATGGGAGTCTTGATCCTGAATAAAATCATTCTGTGATAGGAATCATAATGAGTGACACAGAATGGATTAAAAAATGGCATCTTCTAGGGGCACTTGTAACCCAATGTTTATAGCAGCACTTTCAACAATAGCCAAATTATGGAAAGAGCCTAAATGTCCATCAACTGATGAATGGATAAAGAAATTGTGGTTTATATACACAATGGAATACTATGTGGCAATGAGAAAGAATGAAATACGGCCTTTTGTAGCAATGTGGATGGAACTGGAGAGTGTTACACTAAGTGAAATAAGCCATACAGAGAAAGACAGATACCATATGTTTTCACTCTTATGTGGATCCTGAGAAACTTAACAGAAGACCATGGGGGAGGGGAAGGAAAAAGAAAAACGGTTAGAGAGGGAGGGAGCCAAAACATAAGAGACTCTTAAAAACTGAGAACAAACTGAGGGTTATTGGGGGGTGCGAAGGAGGGGAAGGTGGGTGATGGAACTGAGGAGGGCACCTGTTGGGATGAGCACTGGGTGTTGTATGGAAACCAATTTGACAATAAATTTCATATTTAAAAAAAATGGCATTTTCTGTATTTATCACTAACTTGGAAGTCCACTCTTCTGTCAGTTGGGTGATCTGAAAAACATGGCTCAGCTAATATCAGATTGGATTTTCTGGATATGGGTAATAAAATTGAATATTTGTTTATGTGGCTACAATGGGTACTGCCCTGTGAATTCTGTAAATTTGTAGCTAATGTGCCATTACCTTAGAGTCTTACCGAGTATTTCTGCTTTCTGGACACATGAGAGACAGACCCTCGTATTGTTAGCGATTGCCTTCATAAAAATTGGAAAACAAGCAAAAGGAAAAAAGTTTATCATCCTCTCAGAACAGGTTTGCCTTCCACTTAGCACAATTAGGTGTGCACTTTCCCTGTTGTATGAAGACAGAGCCCTGCAGGTCTGCACTTAGGCCTGTGGCCAAATCTGCGTCCCTGTGCTCCGAGGAGGTCCACTTTCTGTTCCTTATGGCCGTGCTGGGCAACAGCGAGAAGACCCACAGCAGGCAAGACAGTCTTTCCTGTTTCACTCTAGATGTCAAAAAACAGTCTTTTATCCTTTCCTGTCTTCTCTGGGAAATGGGATGGGGAAGTTTTTCATTTCTGCCAGTGCTTTTGCTTAAGACACACTTGGAAGTTATTTTTCCATAGTCTTGGGGTCGATGCCTTAGTTTGCAACCCAGTCACCAAACAAAAGGAGTGATGATACTGGAAAAGTAACCCATAAGATTGGGATCCAGGTAGTGAGATCCAGGGCACTAGGTTGAAGGGAAATTATTCCCATGCTATTTTGGAGGGTCTTGTCCTGAGGACAATTAAACAGTCCAGACAGGTCACTGGGTGAGACCAATTTCCTGGTTTGTTTATTTGAGCCTGATTGTTTTTCGCTGTTGAGCAGCAGTTCAAGGTCCTGCTACACCATTCCCCAGCTCTCTGGAAAGGAGTCCCTTTCATATTTGATTTCTCCAGGCTTCCCTAAGGATCCTAGCTTTGTCTTCATCTGGCTGGATTGCTCTGGTCTCTCTCTGTCTCAGGTCCAGGGTAGAGGGCAGTGCCACTAATCAGTTTCAGCTCCATCTCATGCAGGCATTTGGCTTTATGTCCCGAGTTGCCCTGCAAGCCGAGAAGATGAATCACCACCCGGAATGGTTCAATGTGTATAACAAGGTAACTAAATTGCCTTATTTGGGGATCACCTTAGCTATGGGGTTCAGGAAACTTCATTCTTCCTTGTCATCCTCTGCAGCCAAGTGTCATTGTGCTTTATGAAAGTGTTCTTTCTCATTCTTTTGCTGAGAATCCCTGTGTATTATTGCAAATTAGTAACAAATTTTCATATCTGCTCAAGAGAGCAATGACAAAGCTCTATTTTCATGCTTGTCTTCTATTGAAACTAATAGGAGCGAGTTGGGCCAAGTTGGGCTTCTGGATTACACTTGAAAATCAGCCAGGCAGATAAATTTGTGAAAGAAATCGTAGCAAATAAGAAAGATAGGGCCTCGTTTGTCTTATTGAAATAAATATGCTCAAGAACTGTGCTTTAAATAATAACTGTTTATTAAATTCTGTATTCTAAGTGGGAACTGGCTTTCTAAAGACAAAGAGCAGGTGAAAAAGATTTTATGTAGTTTTTTAGGGGGCACAGTAGGGACAATCATGGTACCCCCTGAAAAATGTCCTTGCCTTTATGGCCATGACATTTGGGATATCTTATCATCTAGATTTCTGTGCAGTTCTGTTTTCTCTTTAAAAGTCCTCTTTGAAAAAAGAGAAAATTTCCTGATGTAGTTGGGATTTATTAGAGTAATTCAGAACATGCAGGTACCACGATAAACTTTTCTTTCCTAGTTTCCTCTCTTTGTCCATAATTTTGCTTTTTCTTTTTAATTTATTTTTCAAGAAGTGACAGTCTGTTCCTCCACCCCACCCCCACCCCACTTCCCTAATTTGGAAATGGGCTTTTCTGAACGTGGTTGCTAAGATATTACATTTGATAGCTTGGTTTTTCTCAGTGGCCTGAAAATAGTCATGTAATTAAAGTAATGGGAGTTAAAATGGAACCTTAGTCTCTCTCTCTCTCTCTCTCTCTCTTTTTTTTTTTTTTTTTTTTTTTTTGAGAGACAAGATTTGAGATGCTGGCAGCTGAATTGCCCTTCATATGAGAGGACCTTTTTATCCCTGGGCGGCTGCTGGGCCCAGCCTGAAGCAGACTCTGTCCCTGGAGTTTACTGGGTTTTGGAAATGCTGTGATGATTTGTAATGTAGTATTTTGTAAATCATTTAACCTCCCTAATTCTCAAATGTGAATGTGAATAATAGATTGATTTCTGAACCACCAAAGATGAGTACCATGAATTGCAAGCTACAGGTTTTAAAAACTACCTTTGTGTCTCTTAGGTGCAGATAACCCTAACCTCGCATGACTATGGTGGACTGACCAAGAGAGATGTGAAACTGGCCAAGTTTATTGAAAAAGCAGCTGCTTCTGTGTGATTTCTTCCAAAATGCATGTCAAACCCTGTACACATCTTAGTTGTCATGTATGTTGAAGGCAGTTTACGTGAACAAATTAAGTTGTAAATTTAAGCTCGCCTTTTGCACAGTCTTGTACAATCAATCAGTGCTTAATTACAAAATGATTTAAACTTGAGCCTGAGGTATTTTTCATTATTTCTAATTGTAAACATGAGGCAAACCAACCAAGGTAATTATATTCATAATAGTCAAAGAGAGAAATAGCATTCTTTCTCTGTTTTGTTTTGTTTTTATTTTTGAGAAAGAGAGAGAGAGAGCGCATGCATGGGCAAGTGGGGGAGGGAGAGAGGGAGACATGGAATTTGAAGCAGGCTCCAGGCTCCGTGCTGTCACTGCAAAGCCCCATATGGGGATAGAACTCATGAACTGTGACATCATGACGTGACATGAAGTGGGATGCTTAACCTACTGAGCCACCCAGGCACCAGAGAAATAGCATTCTTGAAGACCAGAAATTGGGATGGGGGGTATTCACACATTTTATAACCCAGAAATCCAAGTGATTATGGTGACTTTGCCAATGCATTGTGTTGGAGGATAGTTGTACGGTAGAAAAACAGTGAACCCTGTAGGTAAAGGGTTTTAACTGCATACAGTAATTCTTATGATGCCAAAGTTGATTTGGATTTTAGCTGCTGTTATACCTATGTAATTAATTAGGTTACAGAAGTCACGAAAATTGGGTAAGCTTTCTTGTGTTTTATCATTTTCAGACAGGGAGTTGAAGAAGAGGACAAGTGTCTTATCCATGGCTTCTGGCAACATGGGGCAGTATAAGGACTCACTGTCACAGTGACCAACTTGCCAGGTCATTATTTGACTTATTGAGTGAAGGAAGAACCAAGGTCATTTTTAAAAATCATTTGCCATTTGTGACTCCTGAACTGAGGGTCTGTAGCCACTGATTTAGAAGTTACTGAGCTTTTATCTAATGATAAGCTCTGTTTGTTTTGTGTGTCACTGACAGGAGTAAAATGGAATATAAAGTAATCTATTATTTAAAAATTGCAATAATAGTGTTCTGTGAAGGAACTCAGGAATGTACCTATTAATCATATTAGAATGTAGATTAAAATAATTTATATATAGGGGCGCCTAATCATCCAACTGTTGGTTTTTGGCTCAGCTCATGATCTCGGTTTGTGAGTTTGAGCCCTGCACTGGGGATTCTCTCCCCACCCCCCAAAACAAATAAATAAACTTAAAAATTATATATATATAATACATATATATATATAATTTATTATACATATATAATTTAATATATAATTATATATTATAATATATATAATTTTTTATATATAAAAACATATATATCCATATATATGCCTATGAATATCTGTCATTTGAATATATATATCTGTCCAAGGAACATGTGTTCATCCCTTGAAGCATTATGGTGGTAGGATTTAACAGGGATCATCTTTGTAATCCACCTCATTTCAGAGACCAGAAAAATCAGTATGCTATGATAAGCAAAACTTCCCCTCCTCACCCAACCCTGGCCCCAGTCAGAGAAACCACATGAGAACAGGACAAGGAGGCTGAGCTCTGGAAAGCCAGTTTTTGCTAGGTCTCTTGGCCTAGGTGAGACAGGTATTGTCAGTTTGCCCTGTGGATATGGAGTGTGCGGGGAAGGAAGAGAGATAAGAGCCACCCAGGTTCTGTGGCTGCTGAGAGATTCTGCTTCTTAGAATTTTTTTTAGAGGAAAAGGCAAAGCTGTTGGGTTTTTTTAGATTTTATTTTTTAAGTTATCTTTACACCCAACGTTGGGCTCAAACTCACAACCTCAGATTAAGAGTCACGTGCTCTACCGACCGAGTCAGCTGGGTGCCCTAAAGCTATGTTTTTTGTAAAGTCTTTCCTATATTGTAGATTGAGGAACTTTTATACATTTTATTACCAAAGATTTTTAGCTCAGTGCTTCAGTTTTTTCACATGAATTTTTAAACATGAAAAAATTTAAGCATATAATAAAGGGAATCGTACATTGAACCCTTATGTACTCAGATTTAACAATTACCAAGAATTTACATCAGTTACTTCATATAATTCTCCATTTCTCTCTTCTTTGCTAAAAAGCTTTAAAATAGCTTAAAAACTAGGAATGCCTGGGTGGCTCAGTCAGTTGAACATCCGACTTCAGTTCAGGTCATGATCTCTTGGTTCATGAGTTTGAGCCCCGCGTCAGGCCCTGTGCTGACAGCTTGGAGCCTGGAGCCTGCTTCGGATTCTGTCTTCCTCTCTCTCTGCCCTTTCTCTGTTCACACTCTGTCTCTCTCTCTCAAAAATAAACAAACATTAAAAAAATTAAGAAAAAATGCTTAGAAACTTAGTCTCAGCATGTCATTTTACCCTTACATCCTTCATAAATATCACTAGAAAATATGGTCATTTTCTTGTATAAACCATAATGCTACTATTATACCGAACAATATAAACCACAATTTCTTGATATCACCCAGTACCCAGGCAAAATCAAATTTCCTGGAAGGTTAAGAATGCCTTTGGACAGTAATTTTCTAATTAGGATCCATGTGAGTCCACCCATCACATCTGCTCTCTTTATTCTTTCAATCTAGAGCCAGCAAGCTCCCCTTCTTTCCCCATTTGCCCCATGTCATTGACTTATTGTATAAGTGGGGTCAGGTGTCCTTTAGAGGATCCCACCTTCTGAATTTGTTCCTTTTGGTGTCATTTAACTTGTTTCACGTACCCTGAATGGAAACTTTTCCCCTTATTTTGAATGCAAGCCTGAGGGGCTCAACTTGTTGGCTGTTAACATACACCACATATTAACACAGTGGAGGGAGCAGGATATGGCTTGTAATTGCAGTGGTGAAGACCCAAGAATGCATCTACTAATTAGCAGCTACATGAGGGTTTGACATAAGGTCCTTGTTAAGGGTTGTTGCGTCTGCTGGAACTCACAAACTTTACTGTAGAGAATTAGAGATCTCATATGAGAAGGCTGTAGAAATACTCATTGTGGTAAATTCCAACAGAATGAATCTCCAGACATTCTTCAAGTAACTGACATGTCAGCCTAAAAAGACACTGTCCGAGTTGGAGGCCCCCAAATTCCCTTTTGTTCCAAACCTTTGTGTGATGGCAGTGGTTTCTCTGACATGGTAAACTTTGGTTTCCCTCCATTTTCTTTCTAAGTGATCTCTGGAGCCCAGAAGAGTTAGAGACACGAACTATGACCCCTTGTATGACTTCCATAGATAACAAACCAGGTGCCAGCATGTTTGACAGTTCCTTTCATAAACTGAAGTTAATGAAAGTCGTGAAAATAATGGTTACTTTCTGGTGTTGGTAGGAGTTAGGAGATCTTTGGCTCAACAGAATAAGCATGGTTCTTCGTGTTTTTGCTCTAGACAGAAAGCAGCAGCAGGTATATTGTATTTGGACACAAACCTGACTCCCGTTAGAGTGTTGAAGGATTGCAGGACTCTTAGAGGTACGGGGCAAGTCTATCTGCTTTCTCATCCAATGTTCAAAAATAAGCTGGTTGAACTCTGTAACTTACAGTTTTGTGAATTTCCTACAAAACAGCAAGGGCTATAAAAGGGTTTGGCTAGAATATGTGAACGTTTTGTTTCAGTGCCAGTTACTTGGGACGATTAAAGGAATGACTCTTGGCCAGAAGACTTGAGTCCCCAAGCTGCCATGCTCAGCTTGTGTGTCCCCAAGTGGGGCCAAGTGTGGATTGCTTCCAAAAGGGTAGAAGAGGTGGCCCTTTGGCTTCTTGTTCCAGTGTTCCCGTCCTGTCCACCTGTCCATGAGAAAATATGGATGATTTCTGTGGACCCTGGATGAGTTTGTCGCCTCTGATTCTCTTCACCAGCTGGAGTTCCATTCCCGGACTAGATGTCTTCATCAGTGACTTCAGAAACCACATTCAGATGGGCTTAGCTATGCTGATATGGTATACTAAGAACAACTGGATTTTTCTCTGCTGCTTCCAGCTGGCCAACTTTCTTCACCCCTGCAAGCATTGTGAAAGATTTCTTTACATTCTTAATCTCCTCTCTATTTCTCCCCCAAAGTGTGCTTTGATGCTTAAAGAGGGAAGGCATGGAGGTATGTATACCTTTGGGGTTCCCGGGGATGGACTTGCACCATGCTCAGCTACTTGAGTGAGCATGAGGATCCCTGATGCCATCCATCTGTATACTCATACAGCACACACCTGCAAAGGGCCTTCTGTGTGCCCCAGGGGGAGTGGGCGCATTGATGTATTGGGGGAAGGTGGAAACAGATTCAGGTGGAGAACTGTTTCAGACTGTCTCCCAGCAGCTGCTCCAGGAGACCACTGTGGGAATGTCAGCCACAAGCCCAGAAGAATTTAGGGGGCATATGACCAAAGAAGGCAGTAGGGGGTATAGGAAGAGCTGATCCCTGAGGGAGAGAATGTAGAGAAAGAAGCTGAAGTATGAATCTTGGGGACATTAATCAGAGTGGTTCTTCATGCTTCACTGTTGATGATTTTAAATGGAGAAACTGAATAAATCAGATGTTATTTCCCAGTTCAGTGTATTGGTTGCCTCTAAGAGTATTTTCCTACCAGGAACAGTCATATACACTTGTTTTAGAATGCCTGTGACAGCAAAGGCATTGTGGTAGTTACTTCCTTTTCTTAGTGATCAAGAACTTAGATTTGCACAAATTTGATCAATTTAGCCACTAAAGATTTAGTGCAGCACAGGGCTCCTCAGATCACTCTGTCTAGATTTGCCTTGGAAACCAAAGGGGTTAGGAGTATGAAAGCATGGTGAATATATTAATCCCAAGAATTGAACCGAGCAAAAACCCTATTGCTCATGCACATAAAGTATCTCTACCCCACAGGCTTATCCCCTAAACTCTGTTTAGGAGGATCGTATGCACACAATTACATCCCCCCAATTAGCTAGTGCTGGGCATGGCTAACCTTCTCTGTTTCTACGTTTTCTTGCCTTCTAGCCCCAAACCCACCAAAATCTTTTCTGTCATTCCTGGTGTCTCCAGTCCAGTCTTGTGCCCTAGAGTTACGCTATTGGCTTCTAGAACTCAGAGAACTTTTTTTTTTCCCTCTTATATGACCCTTATCTCTTTCTAACACATTAAGGGACTTTGTCTATCCGATGGGGATACTTCTGAAGAAGGAAGGGCTTTTGTCTGCTTTAGCTCTAGCATCTGTCTCTCACCTTTAGCCTGGAGCTTTATAGTTCCTGTGTACTCATAACCCTCTGGCTGAACTGAGGTGCTTAGTCTCCCAGGGAAGACAAGCTGTCTGCATAGGTCAGATGGGGAGGATTTTACTCCAGGGAACTGCAGACTACCACTATACTGGAATGCCCAAGAGTGACCTCATAAAGCAAGGGTTCCTTTTGTGGGCCCTGCTCTGTGGCCTCTCGGGATCTAGATGCCAAGGAGATCTCTAAGCATAGATTTTCTGTTGGATGATTAAAGCAAAGAATAAAAATGGAAAATTTTTTTGGGAAAATGCCTCAACAGTTTCATTACCAGAAGGACACAAGAGTCATTTCAAGCTCGCTGTTGGATAATGCCTCAATGCCATTCCATTCGAGATTCGGGAGCTTTCAGTAAATATTCTTTATTTCTCTTGCTTGTTAAGAAATGCGCAAATGGCAGCTTGGGGGCAGGGTATCAATGTTCTCTTAGCCTCTTCCTGTACACGCTCCTCCGCTGCCCAAAACAAGGTGCATGCCCTTGAGAATCTGCCTTCTGTGGCTGGTAAGGTTGGTGGAGGCTTAGCCAAACCCTTTGTTTCTTTGGCCTTATTATGACTGGCTATTTAAGTCAACATTCAGTTGTGCTCTTATTTGACCCGTACACTGAATTTGACTCTCTGTTGCCCTTTTTTACTTTTTACCTTTTTGTCATTTTTACTTTGCTTTTATTAGCTACTGTGTATATAATATACATATAATATATATACATATACTGTGTATATAATATACATATAATATACATATAATATATATATTATATAAATATATAATATACATATAATATACATATAATATACATATAAATATAAATAACCAAGAAAAAGAATTACCTATAAGCTCACTTTCCATAGGCAGATACTAGTGACATTTTGGCATGTTTCCTACTCAGTTTTTTCTACCTATTTTTGTACATATGAGATAATTCTGAGTATACAGAGTTGCGTATCTTGTTTTTGTCTTTTGCTATACAGTGGATCATCATTTTTTCAAATCATCAAAAATGCACAGATATATTTTAGTATCTGTATAATATTCCATGAGATGGATATGCTATAGTGTACTTAACTAGTCTTTTTTGCTAGACTTTTTAAAATTGTTTTCAAGTTCTCACTACTATAAATAATGCTGGGATGCATGTGTTTGGCCATAGTCACCTCATTCCAGATTGTATTCTCTTAGGGTAGGTAGGTTCCTTACATCAGAGGATACACTCAGTGCTAAGGCTTTTCAGAGGAGCTGGCCAATTTACATTCCTCCTGGCATTTTATGAGAATGCCTCATCACACTACACTATTGTCAGTATTAAATGCTATTACGTTTAAGTCTTTGCTAACTTCATAAGCGAAAATGGTGGTTTCACCTAATTTGCATACCCTTGGTTAGTAATGCTACTGAACGTTCATTACCATTTATATTTATTTCATAAATTGATTGCCTGTTTTTTCCTGGAGTGTCCAGTTTTTTTTTTTTTTTTAATCATTAATTTGTGAGTACTTGTCTGGGTGATTATTGGATTACCAGTTTTTCCTACTAGATTGAGAGGATTGAGGTTTGCTCACCTTATATGCACAGTGTCTGCTATATTGCCTGGCATGTAGTACTCACTCGATAAGAATTTGTTGAATGAGTAAATGAAGATGATGCTTTGTTTTCCTTGAGAAGTAGTGGTAACTCCCCCCTCCTCCCCTCCCCCCCCCCCACCGAGGTCTAAAGCGAAGGTACTAAATAACTGAGTGGGGACAGAACAATTTAGGGATCATTATACATATTTCAGTGGTTATTCAGTTAGTGTTGTGTTGCAATTTTTAAATAATATTTATCTAAGTAATCTTGACACCCAACATGGGGCTCAAACTCATGACCCTGATCAAGAGTCAATGCTCTTCCAACTGAGCCAGCCAGGAGTCTCATGTTGTGTTGCAATGTGAAAGTGTATTTACATTAAAAAATATTTTTTTTTACATTTTATTTATTTTTGAGAGAGAGAGCGCACAAGTAGGGGAGAGGCAGAGAGAGAGGGAGACACAGAATCTGAAGCAGGCTCCAGGTTCTGAGCTGTCAGCACAGAGCCCGACATGGGGCTCAAACTCACAAACCATGAGATCATGACCTGAGCTGAAGTCGGACGCTTAACCGACTGAGCCACCCAGGTGCCCCAGTATATTTAAATTTACATTCACAGAGAGGATAGAGCAGACCCTCATCCCTACAAAAATGTGTAATGTTTGGGATCTAGTTCTGTTGTAAGATAATCATACCTCTGCTTCAACTTTTTGACAGAAGGAAAGATCCTCAATGTCAGGAATTTGTGAAGAGAGTCATAATGAGTCATCTCTTTAAGATAATTATGATTAGTATCGTCTCCGTGAATGCCTTTTTTGTGGTCTTGTGGACTGATTATAATACAAGATACAACTTATTCACACTTTGTGAGGTAAGCAGACAAAAATGGATCCATTTTCTTCTGTTTCACCTGTTTTATTTTTGAAAATGTTATGTTTAAGGCATTTTGTTCAAGAAAATTTTCCATAGAAAAATTCTAAGGGCTTTAAAAAGCTACAGTAAAATCGGGGAAGAAGGTGGCAACAGTAGCAGTGATGACAGTGTTTTTTAATCTCCCTGAGTTTCCTCTTGAAAGCAGAGCAATTTGAGAGCAGAGCTAAAAACCGATGGGCAGCATTGAAACCCAAACTAGTTAAAAAGATATCTTTACTAAGAGCCATAACTGCACAGTGTTAGCCTCTGAAGGAGACAAAGCAGAGGGCATTCAATAAATATCCACTGGAAGGTATGATGGGCTGATGTGAGAATAGCCCTTGATGGTGGGAAGGGCGTTGCCCATTCCAGTACTGGCTTAGTGCAAGAAGTTCTTGATAGTTTCCAGAGTGCCTAGAACAGTCTGGATCTTGTAAACTTTGAAGAATGACCATCCAGGGCTCCCTTCAGGGCCGCCACTCTCCCACCCCCTGCCCACCTAGGAGAGATATTGGGAGTGGAATAAAAATTGAGCAGGGTAGGGGCCCAGAGATGAAGGAGGAAAAGGTCCAGATAAAATTGGAGGAGGGAAACAGAACAAAGAAATCTTAAATGAGGCCACATCTTTAAAAAAATTTTTTAAGTTTATTTTTTATTTAAGAAAAAGTGTGAGTGGGGGAGGAGCAGAGAGAGAGGGAAATGGAGAATCCCAAGCAGGCTCTGCACTGTCAGCACAGAGCCCAATGTGGGGCTTGAACCCATGCAATTGTGAGATCATGACCTGAAGCTACCCCACCTTGAAACACAGCACAAAAGAGGGAGCTACATGTAGTTAGAACCACACCTTCTGAAAGTACAGGAAGGGGCAGCTGGGTGGCTCAGTTGGTTAAACATCTGACTTCAGATCAGGTCATGATCTTGTGGTTGGTGGGTTTGAGGCCCACATCAGGCTCTCTGCTGTCAGTGCAGAATCTGCTTTAGATCCTCTGTCTCCCTTTTTCTGCCCCTCCTGTGCCTCGCACATGTGCTTTTTCTCTCTCTCTCTCTCAAAAATAAACATTAAAAAAAAATAAAAGTTCAGGAAAGAGTATAAAAGAGTATACTAGAAATAGATTGAGGTAAAATCCCACAGAGAATTATTATGAAAGGAAAAAAGAGAATAAAGTGGAGAATAATACCCCTGTAGATAATGGAAGCCTACCACAAAGACACGTCCACAAAACAGAGGAGAACTGTAGCATGTTATTTCAGAACTAGGTAAATGTTTAAGAAAATGATATGAGATAGGAAAGAACAGAGGCCAAGTGACAAAACTCAGGAAAGAATTAGAAATAGGGGCATCTGGGTGGCTCCGTCAGTTAAGTGTCTGACTTCAGCTCAGATATGATCTCATGGTTTGTGGGTTCTAGCCCTGCATCAGGCTCTGTGCTGACAGCTCAGAGCCTGGAGCCTGCTTCGGATTCTGTGTCTCCCTCTCTCTCTGCCCCTCCCCTGTTCACACTCTGTCTGTCTGTCTCTCAAAAATAAACATTAAAAGAAATTAAAAAAAAAAGAATTAGAAATAAAAGTCATTTCAAAAATGAAGATGTGGGGTGCCTGGGTGGCTCAGTTGGTTAAGTGTCAGACTCTTTTTTTTTTTTTAATATTTTTTTAAATGTTTATTCTTGAGAGAAAAAGAGGAAGCACGAGTCAGGGAGGGGCAGTGAGAGAGGGAGACACAGAATCTGAAGCAGGCTCCAGGCTCTGCACTGTCAGCACAAAGCCCAATGTGGGGCTTGAACCCATGAAACGCAAGCGTCAGCCTCTTGATTTTGGCTCAGGTCATGATCTCACAGGTTTAAGATCAAGCCCTGCATCGGGCTCTATACTGAGCATGGAGTCTGCTTGGGATTCTCTCTTCTTTTCTCTCTCTCTCTCTCTCTCCCTCCCTCCCTCCCCTGCTCTCTTGCTTGCTTGTGTGTTTTCTTTCAAAGGAAAAAAAGTTGAAGATGCAACTAAGAGCAATTAGGCACAATAGGTAATAGCTTAAGTGAAATATTAGATTAATGGAAGGGATTTTTAAAAATCCATAAGAAATGAAGAGATAAAAAGGATTCAAGAGAAAATGATGAATATTGAAGATGTGGGAAGAAAAGATCCAACATAAATATAATAGGAGTCCCTGAATTTGAAACAAAAACAAAGGGACAGACCAAACACAAACCTGTATTTAAGAAAAGTTACCTGAAATAAAATAATTAAAATTATATATTGAAAGAGCACACTTTGAGAATATGGATTGAGAACAATAAACCCCAGGACTTTCTAGTAAAATTATTGGACTCAAAAGGAAAGAGGTAGAGGACATTGTGAGCATCTCAATTGGATAAGGAAAAGAAAATGTTTGACAGACTTTTTTCTGGTAATGCTTTCTGCTAAAGGAAACGGAGTAATATATTTAAGATACTTGAGGGAAGAAAATGTGAACCAAGAATTCTAGATGCAGTATAACTGACTTCCAAGTATCATGCACATGGAGAAACTGTCACCGATCATTAAAACACTTGGATGATACTGTTCCCTTGAGCTCTTCCTTTGGAATCTGGTGAAGAATAAGTTTCAGCCAACCAGAGTGACTAGAGATGCATCAACATTAGGATGCGGATGAGCATTAAACATAATTGTTTGTAGAAATAATCATAATTGTGGGTTAACGAGAGATTCCAGCATATAATGAATCTGTCCTCTGGCAGGGAAGATACACTATGACTAAATGGGGGGGACTGGGGAGAGTTAATGCAAAAAAATTTAAAACCATTGTTAGAAGTCAGCTTAGTGGAGATACTAGTAGTTGTGTCATTTTGAGACTGTTGTGTGTGTAATACAGGATAAAGCAGATGGGTGATTATTGGACAGTTTAGTTGTGTTGTCCTCTGTGTCCTTTTTTTAATGTTTGTTTTTTTTTTTTTTTTGAGAGAGAGAAAGCATGAGTGGGGGTGGGGCAGAGAGAGAGAGACAGACAGACAGACAGAGAATCTGAAGCAGGTTCTGTGCTGACAGCAGAGAACCTGAAACAGGGCTCAAACTCATGAACCATGAGATCATGACGTGAGCCCAAGTCGGACGCTTAACTGACTGAGCCATCCAGGTGCCCCTCCTTTGTGTTCTTGAGAACCAGTAATAATCATGGAAGAAAGGAGAAACATATAGACAAAACTAAGTAAAAACCATGTAGTTTCACATTTAAATTTGAAACATCAGTATAAATTACTAATGTATTTCATCCTTACTCATGAAAGATCTAGAACATTGACCGCTAAACTGTTATGCATCCTTACTGCCCACAATTTGATTTTGAAAGACCATTTCTTACTAAAACAAACAAACAAACAAACAAAACAGACAGATTAGAGATTCTTAGAGAAATGATTGACTGCAGGTCTAGGGCAAGAAATAGTTGGGTCAGGAGTATCTTGTCATGCACATAGCAAGGAAGCTATCAAAGATTACTGGGGTCATGTCAAAAGGACTCATGAAACAACTTGAAGAAGAGCCTCCTACTGGACAAAGATGGGACACTTTGAGCTTCAATAAGGATAATAATTAAAATGGATTGAAACTCATCAAACAATCTATAAGTTTGCAATGATACCAAAACACTAATGTCACTTTGGAGGGTAATAAGGAACTAATCCTTTATCTCAAAAACTGTTAAATTAAGAGAAAGAATCATACATTACTAACCTTATATAAATCATATTACAGAGTAATATTACATAGTAAGGGGAAACTCTCTTTACAGAAAAATCCCAGGGGCACCTGGGTGGCTCAGTCGGTTAAGCGTCCGACTTCAGCTCAGCTTGTGATCTCATGTTCATGGGTTTGAGCCCCACATCAGGCTCTGTGCTGACAGCTCAGAGCCTGGAGCCTGCTTCAGATTTTGTGTCTCCCTCTCTCTTTGCCCCTCCCCTGCTTGTGCTTTGTCTCTCTCTCTCTCAAAAATAAATAAACATTAAAATATTAAAATAAAAAATGTTTACAATAAAAAAGCATCCCAGTTAATAAATGAAAAAAGAAATGATAGAATTAGGATATCGCTATTTTCATCCCCCAGTGAAGTAATGGATCTAGGCCATGAGCATCAGTGGCTGCTACCGTCATAAAAGGAGAGACAGCCAGACATTATATGCCTGCTGTGAAAGAACAGAACATACAATCTTGCCAAAGAGATGAAACCTGAATCTGATCTAGCCTTTGGATCCAGCTGCCTGTTTCCGGGAAATAGAGGACAGAGGAGAATGCTGAGCTACACCATGAGTGTGCAGTCAGCAAAATCCAGACTGGCAAATTCTACCAGTCAGGCTGCCTGGGTTCATCAACAAATAAAGTGTAAGGAAAGAGAAAAAGGAATGGAAGACTTAAAAGACCTATCAAATTTTAAAAAAATTACAATTAAACTTGAAGAATTAGTTCCAGGGATGTATACATGGGTTCCTATCTATAGAGAAATGTAAGAAAGTGATTATTATGAAAATCAGGATAGTGGTGATGTAAACAAAGGACATGGTGAAATCCAGGAAAAGAGAGACTTTGGAAAATGAAGGCATTGACAAGTTCCCATGTATATGGAAGGATTTAGAGAGCCATAAATGCCCAGGGCAGGACACATACTTAGAAAAGACTTGAGAAGATCCCAAGCTTTCACCTCTGGCTGATCTCTATGATCAGCACAAGTAGGAAATGAAGGCTAAGGTAGAGTTGAAAAATGGCTTAGCTAAGCCTTGAAGGGGTCTTCCAACACAAAGTTAGTCTGCAAAGACTAGGAGAGTTTCTTTTTCTTTTCCCTCCCCCCTCTCTTTTCTTTCTTCTCTTTCCTTCCTTTCCTCTCTTTCTTTCTTTTCTCCCTCCCTTTTTCCCTCTTTTTCCTTCCTTTTTAAAAATTTTTAAATGTTTATTTATTTTTGAGAGAGAGAGAGAGAGAACAAATGAATATGAAAGGGGGAGGAGGAGAGAGCGAGGGAGACACAGAATCTGAAGCAGGCTCCAGGCTCCAAGCTATCAGCACAGAGCCCAACATGGGTCTCAAACCCACGAACCATGGGATGATGACCTGAGCTAAAGTCGGACACTTAACTGACTGAACCACCAGTCACTTCGTTCTTTCCTTTCTTCCTTCTTTCCTTCCTCTCTCTCTCTTTCTGTCTCTCGTTCCTTCTCTCTCTGCCTTTCTCTTTCTTCCTTCCCTCCCCCCTCCCTCCTTCCTCTTCTTTCCTTTCCTTTCCTTTCCTTTCCTTTCCTTTCCTTTCCTTTCCTTTCCTTCTCTTTTTCTCTTTCCTCGCTCTATTTCTTCTGTTTGAGGCATTTAAGAAAATATCTCTTTAAACACTAGCTAAAGGAAGAGACTTCAATGACCTACATGTGACAAAGAATACAGTGTTTTTTAAAGATTTTATTTTTAAGTAATCTCTTCACCCAACATGGGGCTTGAACCCACAACCCTGAGATCAAGAGTTGCATGCCCTATCAATTGAGCCAGCCAGGCACCCCACAGAGAATACAATTTTACAAAAACTTTTTAGAAAAGCCACTAAACAAATGACTGCTATCCACAGAAAGTAACAAATTCCGAGGAGAGGGAAGAATCTGATTTTTAGAGCTACTACACTGTAATATTTAAAATGTGCAGTTTCAGGGGCGCCTGGGTGGCTCACTTGGTTAAGCGTCCAACTTTGGCCAGGTCATAATCTCTTGGTTCGTGAGTTTGAGCCCCATGTGGGACTCTGTGCTGACAGCTGGGAGTCTGGAGCCTGCTTCAGATTTTGTGTCTCCCTCTCTCTCTGCCCCTCCCCCTCTCATGCTCTGCCTCTCTCTCTCCCTCTCAAAAAATGAATAAACATTAAAAAAATTTTTAAAAAGTCTAGTTTAAAAAAAAATTAAGCATGCCAATAAACAAGCAGGTATGGCTTTATTTCTTTACTTATTTTTAAATAATTTATTGTTGAGTTAGCTAACATACAGTGTATACAGTGTAGTCTTGGCTTTGGGAGTAGATTCCTGTGATTCATCATTTATATACAACATCTAGTGCTCATCCCAACAAGTGCCCTCCTCAATGCCCATCACCCATTTTCCCTGCCCCCACCCCCATCAACCCTCAGTTTGTTTTCTGATTTAAGAGTGTCTCATGGTTTGCCTCCCTGTCTGTAACTTATTTTTCTTTCCCTTCCCCTATGGTCTTCTGTTAAGTTTCTCAAATTCCACATATGAGTGAAAACATATGATATTTTTTCTGACTGATTTACTTCACTTGGTATAATACCCTCCAGTTCCATCCATGTTAAGCAGGTATGACTTTTACACAGGAGAAATGAATAGAAACTGTCCCTGAGAAAGCACAGACACTGGAATTACTAGACAAAAAGTTTAATAAGTTCACTGTGTAAAATATGCCCAGGAAGCTAAAAGAAACCATGGGAAAAGAGCTAAATGTAACCAGGGGAACAATGTTTCAAGAAAGAGAGAATATCAATAAAGAGATAGAAATTATAAGAAGGAACCAAACAAATTCTGGAGTTGAAAAGTACATTAATTGAAAAATTCACTGGAGGGTGCCAGAGCAGATTTGAACAGGCAGAAGAAAAATCACTGAATTTGAAGACAAATCTAACTTAGTCTGAGGAGCAGAAAGAATAAAGAATGAAGATAAATGAACAGAGTCTAATAGACCTGTGGGACACAAACATATCAACATACATAAATTAAGAGTTCCAGAAGAAGAAAGAGAAAGAGAATATTTGAAAAAATAATAGCTAAAAACTTCCCACATTTGATAAAGGATATATATATACATCCAAGAATCTATAAACTCCAAGGACAAACACAAAGAGTTCCACACTGAGACACATAATTGAGTCTCGAAAGCCAAGCACAAAAAGAATCTTGAAAGCACCAAGAGAGAAGCAACTTTTCATGTACAAGGAATTCTCAATAATATTAGCACCTGATTTCTCCCCAGAAACTGTGGAGGACAGAAGGAAGTGACAAGACAGATTTAAAGTACTGAGAGAAAAATACTGTTGACCCAGAATTCAATATGCAGCAAACCTGTCTTTCAAAAAATGAAGGAGAAATTAAAACATTTCTAGATACACAAAAGCTTGTGGAATTTCTTTTACAAGAAATGCTAAAGTTTGCCCTGGGGTGCCTGGGTGACTGAGTCAGTTGAGCATGTGATTTCAGCTAGGGTCATGATCTCATGGTTCATGAGTTTGAGCCCTACATTGGGCTCACTGTTGTCAGTGCGGAGCCTGCTTCAGATCTTCTGTCCCCTCTGCCCCTCTCCCACTCACACTCTTTCTCTCAAAAATAAACATTTAAAAAAAGGTATTAAAAAAGAAGTGCTAAAGATAGTTCTTTAGGTGGAAATGAAACTAGACAGTAACTTGAATCCACTGATAGAAGTAACTACATAGGTAAATATAAAGGCCAATATTATTGTATTTTTGGTTTGTAACTAAATATATGTATGTATGTGTGTATGTGTATGCTTTGAAATACAAATGCATAAAACAGTTATAGTTAATGGGTGCACAATGTATAAAAATGTATTTTGTGGGGTGCCTGGGTGGCTCAGTCATTTAAGCATCCAACTTCAGCTCATGGTCATGATCTCATGGCTCGTGAGTTCGAGCCCTGCATCGGGTTCTGTGATGACAGCTCAGAGCCTGGAGCCTGCTTCAGATTCTGTGTCTCCCTCCCTCCCTCTCTGCTCCTCCCCCACTCACACACTCTCTCTCTCTCTCTCTCTCTCTCAAAAATAATAAACATTAAAAAAAATTAAAAATGTATTTTGTGACAACAAAAACATGGGGGAGGGATGGGGCTGTAAGGAAACAGAATTGTTATGTACTATTGAAGCTAAAGTTGTATTAATTAAAAATAGATTGTTACAAGTTTAAGAGCTTAATTTAATCATGAGAGTGACCACCAGAAAATAACTTAATAAATGTACACAAGAAGAAATAAGAGAGGAATCAAAATGGTACACTATAAAAAAAAATCAAGCACAAAAGAAAGCAGTAGTGGAGGAATTAAGGAACCAAAAAGGTATGACATATAGAAAACAAATAGAATGGCCGAGGTATTTCTTCTTTGTCAGTAATTACTTTAAATGCAGAGCAGTTGAGCTTTCCAATTAGGACAGAATGGGTTTTTAAAATCCAAATATATGCTATCTCCAAAAGATTAACTTGAGATTCAAAGATACAAATAGGTTGAAAGTAGGGGCGTCTGAGTGGCTCAGTTGGTTAAGCACCTGACTTCTTGTGGCTCATGAGTTTGAGCCCCACATTGGACTCTGTGCTGACAGCTCAGAGCCTGGAGCCTGCTTCAGATTCTGTGTCTCCCTCTCTCTCTCTGCCCCCTCCCCTGCTCATGCTTTATCTCTCTGAAAAATAAATGTTAAAAAAAAAAAAAGACAACCCAAATAAGTTGAAAGTAGAAGGATGAAGAAAGATAATCCATGCAGGTATAAATGAAAAGAGATCTGAGTTGGCTGTACTGATATCAGATAAAATAGACATTAAGGCAAAACTGTTACAAGAAACAACATATTTGACAAAAGGGTCAATTCATCAAGAAAATACAATAATTTTGCTTAACTGCATACAGAGCATTCTCCAGGATAGACCATATGTTAGACCACAAAACAAGCTGCAATAAATTTAACAATACTGAAATTGTACAAAGTATCTTTTCTGACAACAATGCAATGAAACTGGAAATCAATAACAGCAAGAAAACTGGAAAAAATTCAAACATATGGAACACTCTTAAATGACCAGTAGGTCAAAGAAGAAATCACAAGGAAGATTAGAAAGTACTTTAAGGTGAATGAAAATGAACACACAACATAACATGTAAGAAATATAATCAATAATATTGTAATAAGTTTGTGGTGACATATAGTAACTACACTTAACCATGGTGAGCATTTCACAATGTATATACATGTCAAATCACTGTTGTACACCTGGAACTAATATTGTATGTCAATTATACTTCAATTTTAAAAAGCATGATAAAACTTACAGGATGCAGCAAAAGCCGTGCTCAGAGGGAAATACATTCCTGTAGATGCCTGCATTAGGAAAGAAAAAAGATCTTGTATTAATAATTTAGCTTTAGACGTTAAGGAACTAGAAAAAGAGCAAACCAAACTTAAAGGTAGCAGAAGGAAGGAAATTAAAAAGATTAGAACGAGATAAAATCGAGAATAAAGAAAATCAACAAAACTAAAATTTCATTTTTTGAAAAGATCGACAAAATTGATGACTTTAGCTAGATTGACTAAGGAAAATAAGACTCTAATTACTAATAATAGAAATGAAAGTTGGGACATTACTACTGACCTCATAGAGATAAAAAGGGTTATAGGAGAATACTATAAACAATTGTACACCAACAAATTAGACAACCTAGATGAAACTAACAAATTCCTAGAAACATAGGACAAAACTGAAAAGAAATAGGAGACTATTTTTTTAGTTTTATATATAAAGAGGTTGAATCACTAATCAAAATCTCCCAACAAAGAAATGCCCAGGGCCAGATGACTTCACTGTTAATTTTCTGCTGCATTTAAAGAAGAATGGGGGCATCTAGGTGGCTCAGTCAATTGAGTGTCCAACTCTTGATTTTGGCTTGGGTCATGATCTCAGAATCATGGGATTAAGGCCCATGTTAGGGAGCCTGCTTGGGATTCTCTCTTCCACTGCCCCTCTCCTGCTCTCTCTCTCTCAAAATAAATAAATAAAAATAAAGGGAAATGAACACCAATCCTTCTCAAACTCTTCCAAAAATTAGAAGAGGATGGAACACTTTTGAATTCATTACATCAAGCCAGGATTACCTTGATACCAAAGCCAGACAAAAGTATCACAAGAAAAGAAGACTACAGACAAATATTCCTTATGAATGCAGATACAAAAATCCTCATGGAGATACTAACAAACTGAATTACGCATCATGCTTAAAATTTTTTTATGTTTTTATTTTATTTTTGAGAGAGAACAGTAGCAGGGAAGGGGCAGAGAGAGAGAGAGGGAGACACAGAAGCTGAAGCAGATTCCAGGCTCCAAACTGTTTGCCCAGAGCCCTATGCGGGGCTTCATCTCATGGATGGTGAGATCATGGCCTCAGCCAAAGTTGGGTGCCCAACTGACTGAGCCACTCAGGTGCCCCTAAGCAGCATACTGAAAAAGGTTATACACTATGATTCATTCCTAGATTTATCCTAGGAATCCCTTCAACATACGAAAGTCGATCAATGTCATACACCAGTAGAATGAAGGAAAAAATTCATGTTTGCATCAGTTCTTGCTGAAAAATCATTTGCAAAATCCAATACCCTTTCATGATAAAACACACACACACACACACACACACACACACACACACACATGCACACACACACAACTTAACAAACTATAAATAGAAGGGAAATTCCTTAAGTTGATAATGGGTATGAAAAAATCCACAGTTAACATCATAGTCGGTGGTGAAAGACTGGAAATCTTTCTAATCTAAGATCAGGATCAGGAGACTGCTTTCACCATTAAAAAAATTATGCTGGAAGTTCTAGCCAGAGGAATTAAGCAAGAAAAAGAAAAAAAAATTACTTGAATTGGGAAGGAAAAATTGAGATTATCTTTTTTTGCATGTGACTTGATCTTATGTATAGAGAATCCTAAAGAATACACACACACACACACACACACACACACACACACACAACTATTAGGACTATTAAATTCAGCACAGTTGCAGGGCACAAGATAAACAACGAACATTAGATGTATTTTTTATACTAACAGTGAACAATCTGTAAAGGAAATTAAGAAAATTCCATTTACAAAAGCATCCAAGGGGCGAAGGGGCACCTTGGGTGGCTCAGTCCGTTGAGCATCTGACTCTTGATTTCAGCTTAGGTTATGATCCCATGGTCATGGGATTGAGCCCTGCATTGGGCTCCATGCTGAGTGTGGAGTCTGCTTAGGATTCTTTCTCTTTCTCTCTCCCTCCCCTGCTTACATCTTCTTTCTCTCTCTAAAATAATAATTTAAAAACATCCAAAATAATAAAATACCTAGGATTAGATTTCACCAAGGAGATGAGAGATGTGTGTCCTGAAAATTATAGAACATTGTTGAGAGAAATAAGACCTACATAAATGGAAAGACATCCCATATTCATGGATTAGAAGACTTGTTAAGACTTGTTACAAAGACTTTCCAGAATGATCTACAAATTCAATGCAATCCCTATCAAAATTTTAATTGCCTTAAAAAAAAGAAAAGTAGATTCTCAAATTCATATGGATGTGCAAAGTGCCCTGAGTAGGCAAAACAGTATTGGAAATGAAGAACAGAGTTGGAGGACTTACACTTTTGACTTTAAAACTTACTACAGAGATATCATAGTCAAAACTGTGATACAGGCATAAGGATACATGTAGACCTATGGAATACAATTGAGATCCTAGAGATAAAACCAAATAATGTGGCTAATTGATTTTCAACAAGAGTACCAAGACCATTCATTTACGGCAAAAATAATTTCTTCATCAAATGATTCTGGGACAACTTTATATCCACATGCAATGAGTAAAGTTGGACCCCTACCTCCCACCACATTCAAAAATTAACTCAAAATGGATCAACATCATAAATCTAAAAGCTAGAATTCTTAGAAGAAAACACAGGGGAAAATGGTCATGACCTTGAATTTGGCAGTGGATTCTTAGGTATGACACCAAAAACATGGGCAATAAAAGGGAAAAGTAGATAAATTAGACTTCACCAAAATTAAAAACATTTGTGAGTCTAAGGGCACTATCAAGACAGTGAAAAAGTGAAAAGACAGCCCACAGAAAGGGAAAAATAATTGCACATCATATAGCTGTTAAAAGATTAACGTGTAGACTATATAAAGAACTCCCACAACTCAACAGCAATAACAACAAAATAACCCAATTTAAAAATGCACAAAGGGGGGCACCTGGGTGGCTCAGTCAGTTGAGTGTCTGACTTGAGCTCAGGTCATGGTCTCATGGTTGGTGGGTTTGAGCCCTGCTTTGGGCTCTGTGCTGACTGCTCAGAGCCTGGAGCCTGCTTCGGATTCTGTGTCTTCCTCTCTCTCTGCCCCTCCCCTGCTCATGCTCTGTCTCTCTCTCTTAAAAATGAATAACCATTTAAAAAAATGTACAAAGGACTTGAATAGACATTTCTCCGAAGAAGATAATGCCAATGACCAATAAACACATTAAAAGATGTTCGAAGTCAATAGTCATTAGAATGGAAAATGCAAATCAAAACAACTTCACGCCCACTGGATAGCTATTATAAAAACAAAAACTCCAAAATTGGAAATAACAAGTGTTGGTGAGGTGGATGTGAAGAAATTAGAACACTTGTGCATTGCTGGTGGGAATGTAAAATCATGTAGCCACTTTAGAAAACAGTTTCTCAAAAAGTTAAACATAGAATTGCCATATGATCCAGCAATACCACCAGGTGTGTACTCAAAATAATTGAAAACAGGGACTCAAGCAGATACTTGTACGCCAGTGCTCATAGCAGCATTGTTCACAGTAGCCAAAAGGTGGAATCAAGTCATGTGTCCATTGGCCAATGAATGGATAAAGAAAGTGTGGTGTATATGTAAAATGGAATATTATGCAGCCTTAAAAAGGAATGAAATTGTGATACATGCTACAATGTGGATAAACCTTGAACACATTATGCTAAGTGAAATAAACCATATATAAAAGAGCAAATTATATGGTTTGTACCTAGAATAAGCAAATGCATACAGACAGAAAGTAGAATGGAGTTTTCTAGGGCATAGGGGAGAGGGGATGTAAAGTTACTGCTTAATGGTTACAGAGCTTCTGCTTGGGAGAATGAAATAGTTCTGGAAATGGATAGTGTTGATGGTTGAACAATACTGTGAATGTACTTAATTCCAGTGAATTGATTGTACACCTAAAAGTGGTTAAATATGATAATTATCATGTTTTATACATATTTTACTATAATCAAAAACAAAGGTTATAAATATAACTCACACCCCCACTGAATATTATACTGTAAAATAATGAATTTTATGGTACATGAAATATTTCTCCATTTTAAAAATTAATGAGCTTACTTGTTGGAAAAAAGCAACAAAATAAAATCAAAAAGAAGGAATAAGGAGAAGAAAAAGGAAGGAAAGTAGAAAAGAAATAGTAAAGAGCAAAAATTAATGAAATGGAAAATGAACATAAAAGGTATCAACAAAGCCAAAAGTTAGATCTCAGAAAACAATTACAAAATAACTTTATTCAGGAGACAATTCAAGATAAATAGAAGCCCTGAATTATGTTAGAGTTTTAAAAGGAAAATTATAGGTGACATAGTATCAGAAATCTAATAATTTTGTGCCAAAAATTAAAAACCTAGCTGAAATTACTTTCTAGAAAAAAATTATAAAACTTTCAGTAAAAAAGGAAAAACCTGAAATAGTCTTTATATATCCTTATATGTTTTCAGTGCTATAAAGCACTGAATTCATAGTTAAAACTTTCTGTTCCCAAAACCTACAAACTCACCTGGACTAGATGGTTTTATATTCATGGAGGAGACAATTCCAAACACAGAAAATGCTTGTTTTGATTAGATAAATGAGTACATCTGCCCTGCCCACAGACAATTCATTTTGTGAATTTCATTTCTGCAGGATACTTAGTGCCCAAACTAGACAAGGACAGTATGAGAAAGACAAATAACATCCGATTACATGAACATGCACACAAAAATCCCAAACAGAACATTGAGAAACTGAATCAAAATGTATGAAAAAGATTGTATATCGTTGTCAAGTTGGTTTTTTTTTTTTAGGAAGGCAAGTATTAGAAGAATTTACACGTTTTATTAACTAGCTTAAAATATTAAAGGAGAAAAAAAGACACCATGAGATCATTTTGAGAGATGCAGAAAAAAAATTTGATAATGAATATCCTTTAGGATAAAAATTTAGCAAACTAGGGATAGAAAGGAATTATTAAATTTTTTTTTACATTTATTTATTTTTGAGAGAGAGAGAGACAGAGTGTGAGTGGGGTGGTGGGTGGTGGTGGTGCAGAGACAGAGGGAGACACAGAATCCAAAGCAGGCTCCAGGCTCTGAGCTGTCAGCACAGAGCCTGGTGTGGGGCTTGAACCCACAAACCATGAAATCATGACCTGAGTCAAAGTCAGACACTCAACTGACTGAGCCACCCAGGTGTCCCGTGAAAGGACTTATTTTTAAACTGATTATGTAAAACTTACATCAAAATGCACACTCAGTGATGAAACTTTAGCAGTATTCTCTTTCAAGGTGTTAAAAATGTGTCATTTCTGCATAGAAACCCCAAAAGAATCTGAAAAAAATTGTTTTGTGAAAAAATTGTTGATAAAGTTAATACTACTTAATAAAGTTAATAATTTTGTTTATTTGAGAGATAGAGTGCATGTGCCCACTTGAGCAGGCAAGGTGCAGAGTCAGAGAATCTTAAGCCGGGTCCAGGCTCAGCGCAAACCCTGATGTGGGGCTTGATCCCACGACCCTGGGATCACAACCTAAGCCAAAATCAAGAGTCAGGACACTCAACTGACTAAGCCACCCAGGTGCTCCAAAGTTAATTATAAAGTCTAACAAGTTTGTTGGATATATGACCAATAAATACAATCAAATACATTGAATGTATCAGCTATAAAATAGCACTTCTAATAAGAAAATGTGAAAAATACTAGAGGCAAATCTAATAAAAGACTTTTGTGATCTTTAAGGCGAAAACAATTCAAATATATAAAGGTAGTTAAAGAAGACAAAGAGGGGCGCCTGGGTGGCTCAGTTGGTTGAGCGTCTGATTTCAGCTCAGGTCATGATCTCACAGTTCATGAGTTCGGGCCACATCGGGCTCTGTGCTGACAGCTCAGAGCCTGGAGCCTGCTTCTGATTCTGTGTTCCCCTCTCTCTCTGCCCCTCCTCCACTCATGCTCTGTCTCTCTGCTTCTCAAAAATAAAGAAAACTAATAAAAAACATTAAAAAAAAAAAAGAAGACAGAAATGGAAGGATCTATTAGACCATGGATAGAAAGGCTCAATTTCTTAGAGATGCATTCTCCCCAGAGAAATCCAGAAGGCAGGGTTTTTTTACAGGTTGCCAAAAGCTGATGCTAAAATTTAAAGAAAAGAATGCAAGACAAAAAGCAAATGAACAAGATGGTTTTGACAGTTAAAAGGAGAGAGAAGGCCTGACTTACCAGGTAACAGGACTTTCTGGAGAGCTTTAGTAATGAATGCAGGGTAATGAAGCAGGAGCAGAGACCAGCACAGCAGGGTAGAGTGCTTGGAACCAGACTCTGGCCCGTGTGAAGACGTACCTGTGGCACCAGGGAAGATTCTGCAGGAAACAGTCCTAGGACCATTGGTTGTACATGTGGAGAAAGCATATAACTGGATCTCTACCTCACAGCACACACAACTGGCTTAAAGACCCAACACAAGGGGTGCCTGGGTGGCTCAGTTGGTTAGGCGTCCGACTTTGGCTCAGGTCACCATCTCAGCTCAGACCCTGGAGCCTGCTTCAGATTCTACTTCTCCCTCTCACTTTGCCCCTCCCCCACTCATGCTTTGTGTCTCTCACAAAAATGAATAAATGTCAAAAAAAATTGTTTTAATAATAACAAAAGACCCAGGAAAAGTGATACTTTAAAATGTTTAGAAGAGAGTATACTTACAGGATCTCAGGAGGGAAAATTTTCACAAAATGCAAAATATATAAATCATGAAAAAACAGCTTTGATTAATTTGATTCCATTAAGATTTTAAACTTGTGTTCATCAAAGGATCATTGAAAAGGTGAAAACATACGTCAGCGTAGAAGATATTTGTGACACATAGTACAGATTCAGAATACGTGAAAATTTGATTGTCTTGCAAGCCAGTAAGAAAAAGAACAATCCAGCAGAGAATTTGGCACAAGATAAGAAATAGGCAGCTTACAATTTAAACATATAAAAAGATGTCCAACTTCACTAATGATTAGAGAAATGACAAGCAGAATAAAAAAATCAGATACCACTGCATATTCATCAGACTGACAGAAATGAAGAAGTTCAACAGTACGAAGTGTTGGTGAACACGTGAAGCGATAGGAACATTGCTGATATTAAGGTATATCGGTACAGTAGCTTCAGAAAACACTTCTCTATTCGACGAAGTGGAAGATGCTGACGTCAGTCCGGCACTGACTAATTCTACTCGTAGATATTAGTAGATATTGTAGATATTACTGGGAGAAGCTTTACACATGGGTATGATAAAACGTACAAGTATTACTCTACCTTTTTGTACCAGTATGCTGCTTGCAATAGTAAAAATTACCACCAAGCCAAATATCACCCAGTGGGTTCTTGGATAAATAAATTACAGTATTTTCCTAAGTGGTATTGCTACATAGTAGTAAAACTGTAAACTAGGTTTACGAATGCAACAGAGACGAATCTCATAGATTTTAAATGAAAAAAAAAAAAAAGAAAAACAAATTGCCAAAGAATACTTCAGTGGCTATGCTATTTGTGTAATATATGAAAAAATGCAGAAGGATGCCATGTACTTTTAGGGATATATATGTGGTAAGAGTATAAAATACAGGAGTTCTGGATTTATGGTCGGATTACCTTCATGGGAGGGAAGTGGACTGGGTCATTGAGGGCTGGACAGGAGACTGCCTGCATGGTAATAATGTTTTATTTCTTTTTTTTTTTTTTTTTTTAATTTTTTTTTTTCAACATTTTTTATTTATTTTTGGGACAGAGAGAGACAGAGCATGAACGGGGGAGGGGCAGAGAGAGAGGGAGACACAGAATCGGAAACAGGCTCCAGGCTCCGAGCCATCAGCCCAGAGCCTGACGCGGGGCTCGAACTCACGGACCGCGAGATCGTGACCTGGCTGAAGTCGGACGCTTAACCGACTGCGCCACCCAGGCGCCCCAATAATGTTTTATTTCTTAAGCTGGGTGGTAATATATGGTTGTTCATTCTGTTATTTTTTTTTTACATCATCTTGTGTATCTTAAATATTACATAGTAGTTAAGAAATAAAAATGTATGTAAATGGTTGCCAAGTAGGGGCCACAAACATAAGTATACAGGACGAATAAAACACCAGCTGCCTTATTGTTACCCAAATGGATAGTTGTGGCTTGAATTACCCTTTCCAGTGGCAGCATCTGGCATATATTTAAAAGGTGATAAATCTTAAAAACCTTCCTTTTTTTTTTAACATTTATTTAATTGAGAGAGAGAAGAGAGAGAAAGAGGCAGAGAGAGAGACACACACAGAATCCGAAGCAGGCTCCAGGCTCTGAGCTGTCAGCACAGAGCCCGGCGTGGGGCTGGAACCCACGAACTGTGAGATCATGACCTGAGCCGAAGTCAGATGCTCAACTGACTGAGCCATCCAGGCGCCCCTCAAAAACCTTTCTATTTCCCTCCAGAAACTCTCTCTAGTCCACTTCAGTTCACCCGAAACTCATCTCAGGAAAGGCATCCCCGCTGACCCAGTTGCTCTGTCTGCAACACTAGAGTCTTCTCTGCCTTCTGCCTTCCTGTGCACCCCGGGCTCCAGCAGTGAGTCCTGAGATGGCAGCGTACATAATACTTCCTCCTTGTGCCTCTTCTCTTCGACGCCACACCATCCCCCGATCCAGTCCAGTCTAACCTCACCTCTTGCTGGCTGACTGTGGGAAGTAATTCTCCTGCTATCTGTCACCTCCTCCCAAAGTCGCCTTCCAGTCCTTATTCTTGCCAGCTCCCCACCGGTCTCTTTTCCATCTAGATCTCATAAAAATGTAAATCAGTTCATATCACTCCCTTGCTCAAAATCCTCCAAGGTGGAGGTTAAAATCAAGGCCCTTACCAGGCCTACAAGGCCCTCCCTACATGGCCTGCCTCCCCTTTCTGTTCTAGCCATGCTGACTCTGCTGTTCTTTGAACAAACCCTTTCTCGGCGTAAGACCCCTGTACTTAACATCTGGGAACTTTGTCCCAGTTTTTATGATGGCTCCATTTCAAGGCCTCCAGTCACCACCACCTCTTCTAACACAGCTGCCATGACTCTCCCTCCCTGACATGACCAGTCCCTCTATCCCCTTTGGCTCTTTCCTTTTCTCCTATTTGTTCCTTTCTGATGTTACACTGTGTATTTGTTTGAGCGTTCATTTCTGTCTCCCCTACCAGATCATAAGCTTCATGGGGCCTGGACATTTTCTGCCTTGTTCATTGTTGCATTTTCCCATGCCAAAATAGTGCTTGCTTGGCTCATGGGAGATGCTTAGTCAACAAAGCTGCTTCGGTGAATCAGTGCACCGATGATAAGGAAAAAGTTATTTGACTCAAGTTTTGTTTTGTTTTTTTTTTTTCCTGGTAAAATCAAAGCCACTGGCATTATAGATGCATGAGAAGACTTTGAATAAGATTATTTCATAAAGTATATAAGTGAGGAAAAAAGCTTAGTGTTCTTCAGAAATAGTTCACTTAACTGATTTTGGGATGTGTGATTAATTGATACCTATTAGTAGATATTTGAGTATTTCATCTCTGTTCCTAAAAATTTGGATATTCAGGTTGGCTAGAAAACTTGGGATCTTCTCTTTGGGAAAGCTTACGTTCAGGTCACCTGACATGTCGAGTTGCTAATACCAGGGCCTAGATGGTCATTCTGTCTGCCAGTCAGTCCGTCATTCTTAAGCACCCTGGGTCCGAACTAGCCCCAGGCTTAGGGCTGCAGGGAGGGAAGACTCAGAAAGAGGAGAATCAGGCACACTGTGTGTGCACTGTGCGCCTGGGCCTCTGCTTGGGTTTCTCTGTCACATGGGTGACTTAGGAGTACCCTCCCTCCGACAATGCACCCACTTGATTGAGTACCTCAGGCAGGGAGAGGGTGGAACTCCGGGGCTCTGTGGCTCAGCCTGACTCTCCAACCCTTGGCATCCCTGCAGGTCTCGGAGCTCATCTTTGTGTCCATCTATAGCTCTGAGTTCTGCATGAAGCTCTACGTGGACCCCATCAACTACTGGAAGGATGGCTACAACCTGCTGGATATAATCATTATCATCATTATCTTCATTCCTTACAGTCTCCGCAAATTCAAGGGCAAGCACTACCCCTACCTCAACATTGCTGACGGCATTCAGTCCCTGCGCATCCTCAAGCTTATCACCTATAGCCGTGGCATCCGGGTGAGTGACCTGGGGGGCACCTCGGCCTGGGAGTGTAGACAGCAGGGCCTATCGGCCCACCAGCCCCAGACAAAATAATAATTCTACTACCATTATCCAGTTACTGAATCCTACCTTGTGGCAGGTAGATCTTTACCAATATTGTCTCATTTAATCTTAGAACAATTGAGGAAAAGTATTATTAGTTCCATTTTGCAGATGAAGAAATTGAGGCCAACAGTCACTCTGCAGTTAGATGTCACAGATGAGATTTGAAAGGTGTGTCTGACTCCAGTGGCCACCTGAACTTATCCTCTCTCCCATGCTACAAAGGGACTGACTTCTTTTTTTTTTTAAGTTTTTTTTTTTTTTTAATGTTTATTTTTGTGAGACAGAGACAGAGAACAACTGGGAGAGGGGCAGAAAGAGGTGGAGGCACAGAATCAGAAGCAGGCTCTAGGCTCTGAGCTGTCAGCACAGAACCCAACATGGGGCTTGAACTCAGGAACTGTGAGATCATGACCTGATCCCCCAGGACTGACTTCTTATGGCACAGGCTACATTTGAACTACATTCCCAGGAGTCCCCAGCTTTTTGGTGGCTCTGGCCACTCACTGCTTTCCCCGTACAATGAAAAATCTGCTGCCTCTTTTTTTAAAAAAAATGTTTATTTATTTTTGAGACAGAGAGAGAGAGAGAGAGAGAGAGAAGAGAGAGAATGAACGGGGGAGGATCAGAGAGAGAGGGAGACACAGAATCTGAAACAGGCTCAGAGCTGTCAGCACAGAGCCCAAGGTGGGGCTCGAACTCACAGACCGAGAGATCATGACCTGAGCCGAAGTCAGATGCTTAACCAACTGAGCCACCCAGGCGCCCCAAATCTGCTGCTTCTTGAAGAGAATAATCTTACAACTTTGTTCTGGAAGCTGTAGGTGCACCACGTGCAGCTCTTTGGCTCAGAAGG
The DNA here is from genome assembly GCF_018350195.1 of Panthera tigris. Taxonomy (NCBI): domain Eukaryota; kingdom Metazoa; phylum Chordata; class Mammalia; order Carnivora; family Felidae; genus Panthera; species Panthera tigris. The sequence goes on from NC_056660.1 coordinate 111,131,013, forward strand.
CTCCAGAAAGCCGAACCAAACTGCCCTTAAGTTCGCCCTGGCTCTGTGCCCCATATCCATGCTTCTCCAGGAGGGGGCTGCTTTGGACCCATTTGAGCAGCTAGGGTGTGTGTCGGCCTGTTCTGCTGAGACATTGCCCCCAGCCCCAGCCTGCGTGTCTGTCTAGGACCTGGGCTCTACACTCAGCAGCCCCAGGCCTGGGGGAGAAAATGAGGAGAATGTTGAAAAGATAGCCCTGCCACAGATCCACCCCCCCATTCATTCCATGCTCTCATGTAGTCACGTGCCTGTGTGCCCCTCCCAGACAGCGTAGGCCAGTCCTCCTCTCCTTCCCTTCATGGGAGGCTCCTGGAAAGAGGTATGTGTACTTCTAGTCCCCACTGCCTTACCTGTCATTTGTGCTCTGGCTTCTTCCCTCCAAAGGAACTAGCCTCTCTGAGGTTGCCAACAACTTCCTTGTCACCAAGTCTACTGGCCAGTTCCACTGGCCTCCCTGTCACCGCCTTCTCTTGGTTTTCCTCCAGCCTCTTGAGCATGACTTGACTGCTCGGATGTGTGCTTTCTTCGCCCGGCCCGCAGGTGCTGTTTTCTCAGGACTGTGTCCTGAGTGCTCTTCAGCTCCCACTCTGCATACCCTCTTTGGTGATCTTTTCCACATTTCAGGGGTCTGCACCCTCCCACGCCACCCCCTGACTTTCAGACCCACGGCCTCCTGGACATCTCACGTGCTCCTCAGACTCAAACTTGTCTAAACTGGAAATCATCACTCTGCCCCACCCTCATCCCCAAAGCCTGGCTCCTCCTCCTGCATTGGGTCTTTTTGTGAAGGGTGCGCCCCACCCCCATTCAACTGCCAGGTTGTAAGTTTGAGTGTCAGCATTAACGCCTCTGTCTCAAAGTCCTCTTACATGGCCTCCTACATAGTTAGTGACCTGTCCACATCTTTTCACTCCTACAGCCATCATCTTTTCTCCATCACCACCCATCTTCATCAGGACTCCTGCCCTGGCTTCCCACACTACCAAGAGAGGAGATGCCCCTGCAGCTGGGGAGAATCTTTAAAGGGTACATCAAATCACAGTCACCTTCCTTTCAAACTGGAGAGTGGCTCCCCTTGTTTGTAGGCTAGAGATAAAGCCTATAATGTGTCCTAGAAGCGGGAGAGGGGAGTGTCAGAGGTGCTGGGTATTGGAGTCCGTGTCAGTTAGGGACGGTAGTAAGGCACATGGACAGGAAAGAAGACTGGAGGTCCTTGGGAGGTGGATGCTGGTTGATGGGCACCTCAGAGTGAAGGAACCGTCAGAAAGACAGTTGGAAGTATAGTCTAGTTTGTGCAGGTGTTGGGTACCAAGGGAGCAAGGGCCTAATAATGGTGCCAAGGTCCCTGGGACTGAGGGAGTCAAGGGACAAAGAGGTCTGGGAGATGGTTGATATTCCATAGGGATCCTGAAGTCTCTGAGGATGACAGCAGGATGGTGTGGAGCCTGGAGGCAGAGATTCCAAGACATGAGGGTGAGTAGTTAGCTAGAAGGCTGGACTTTTCTAGAAGCAGGGGCTTTGCCCATGATGACAGGGTCTCTCAGGGCAAGACGGGGGATGGTCTCCTGAATCAGGCTGGTGAGGAATAGTCAGCCTTCCTCAAGAGGGTTGCTGAGGAGTAATGTCCTGTGGAGGAGAGGATTTTCAGGTGAGGTCACAAGAGAGGTCGCCATGGACTGGAGGTGGCAGAAACCTGTGGGAGGCATGTGATGAAGGAGGTGATGGCTGTGGGCTGAGGGAAAGGAAGCCTAAGGCTGCATGGGGAGGAGGGAAGCAGATAGAACAGGGGTCTGGGGGAGGGACAGTGACACAGACTGGCACCTTGTGAAGCTGAGGGAATGAGCTATTTGCTGAATGTCACGGTAGCCTGGTCAGAGGCTAAGGCCTGAAGATGCCTGAGGTTTAGGGACTGGCAGAGACAGCCCATATTTCCAGGGCAGGGATCCAGTGAAGAGAGGAGAGCCCTCCCAGCTGACCAAGGTCTGTCCCAGGACCCAGCCTGAATTGCTTGATGACTACAGACCTTTGCTCAGCCTTTGGTTCTTGTAGACGTGAACAGAGACCCATGGACATGTAGATGGAATATTCTCAGGGACATGTGGCTCATATTTGACCTCAGGGGTTTCTGTCATTAAGCCAAACCTTGTGTCCCAAAGTTGTTCCCTGGGGACCACCAAGCCATTTGCCTGTGGCTTGCCAAGGCCTATGGGATATCGTTGGACCCCAGATCCCTAGGGGCACAGAAGTGACTCTAGATTACACAGCCTCTGTACACGGGCCAGGTGGAGCTGGAGGTGCCAAAGGGAGGGACCTGCACCTCTGTGATAATTTATATTCATTGAAGTCCAAACGAGGCTCTAACAGAGCCATAGCCTCAGAGCCCAAAGCTAGCACTCAGGCCCATCTTGGCTCCTATCCCCTGATTAATTAAAATGACACTCTCATCCACCACATGGCAGTAAACCTGTACCATGGGGAAATAGTTCCTTGTTGTTTTGCACACAGAGAGGTTCTGTTAGCTGGGCACCCGAGGACCACATTGCCCCGTTTATCTGTGTTTTAGCCCAAGGAACAACCTGGGAGACGCTGGGGCTTCTCCTTGAAGCTCATCACTTTCCACACATCAGAGCAGTTGCACAGAAGTGCTCTCTCAAGAGTGGCTGGTCCTGGGTCCCTGCCATGCCTCAAGTTCTTCTCTGTACCCTGAACGCCCCAGGGCCAGGAGGACGGCTGTGGTTCGACCCAGGGCCCGGGAGAGCTGAGCTAGGGACCAGGAATTGCTTCTCCAAAGAATTTGAGAATTCAAAACCAGGCACCTGTGGGGGTCAGGTTGTAGCTTTGAAAGCTCAAGTCTTCCTTGGGAAGGAGCTTCTAGCCTATGGGGTTCTTTCTGGGCAGCATCTGCTGGGATTGGATTTCTCTACCCCTGGACTGCAGACCAAGTGGGACCGCCTGGGTTGTGCTTGAAGAACATCGTCAAGGCCAGCTGTCAGGATTCCCACATGTCAGGGCTTCTGGAGAGCATGGCCTCTTCTCCACTGCCGTTCTCGAGGCTGCTCGGCTTTGGCCTCAGGTAGCACTGGGCCTCAGGCTGGCCTGGGAGTGGACACCCCCCTGGAGCCCATCCTCCACCCCTTCCGTGGTGTTTCCATTCTCCCACTGTCGGCTGCCCCTTCCCTGGCCACCTGGGAGGCCTCTTCTGCACACTGCGTCGTCCCGTTGCAACATTTGTCATGAGGGCTTGACCCCTTCGCTCATGGTAGTTCTCGGGAAGGAAGTTCTGTCTCTGTATCGCAGGGAGGGAGCCAGTTCTTTGCATCTCACCTCTTTGGGAATTAATCCCCAAACACTGACTTTCTTCCCGCAAGGAGAGGCAGCATTCCCCTCTGCAGCCAGCTGTCAAAGCAGTCCATGTGCAGGGCAGTGCCGGGGCACTCAGCTTGCCTTTCTGCTTCCCCAGTTATCCCGAAGTGCCAATGCTTCCCTGTCCTGTGGCCCAGCTCTATCCGGCACCTCCGTTCCTAGTGTTGAGCCAGTAAACGGCTTCTTGACTTGGGAAAGGGGGCTTTTGTGGTTGAAGTTGGTGGCACAAGGCACAGGGCTCGGGACTTGGTCCTAGGTCTGCTGCTGTATTGGAGCGTGATGCCGGCCAAGGCTTTTTGCTTTTTTGAGACTGTGCTTCCTCATCTTGAAATGTGATGAATGATAACACCCACCTGCATTAAAACAGTGTCTGTTGCAGCATGTAGGTAGGTGAACATGTCTTGAACTCCTACTCCTACTCCTACTCCTACTCCTCCTACTACTACAAGACTCCAGGGTGTGGAGAATAAACGGTAAGGAGCCATACACTGTGCTCCCTGGAGAGGTCAACATAGTGGGAGGTCAGACAAATGCCCACTTCCTAGGGCAAGACTGAGGTCACAAGCCAGAGACCTGCCTGGGCAACAGTACTCGGGGCGAATGGGAAGCCACGTTCCTCTTAGCCTTCATCATTCCCTCTCCTAGGGTAGCTCCCCAACTCCTTCTGGGCTTGGAAGAGCGTTCAGGCCGGCCCTCAGCTGAGAAGCAGGGGCGGGACCCATTGGGATGACCACAGAGGCAGGTGGGGTTCGAGGGAAGTGGTTGGTGGTGCCGTTGCAGACACCCAGGCCCAAGGCAGCGCACACAGTCTGCCCCTGGGTGACTGAGGGTGGAGGCCAGGCATTGTTGAACCACTATTGGATTGGTCCAGCTCTCAGTCTGGGCACAGTTCCTGTTCGTTCATTCGCTCGTTCGTTCACTCATTCATTCCCCCAACCCTTTATGGAGCATCTCCTATGTGCCAGGCCTGGCACTGGATGCTGGGGACAGCTGTGGTCGGGCACCCTGGGCCTGTCCTCTGAGCTGCTCCCAGCCTGGCAGCCTGGCTTAGCCCCAGTGCCTCTGCCTTGCAGACACTCATCACCGCCGTGGGGCAGACAGCCTACACCGTGGCCTCCGTGATCATCCTACTCTTCGTCCTCATGTTCATCTTCGCCATCTTGGGCTTCTGCCTGTTTGGAGTTCCAGACAGGGGTGACCCGAATAACTGGGGGAACCTGGCTGTGGCTTTCTTTACCCTCTTCAGCTTGGCCACGGTACCGTGTTTGGGAACAGCGGTGGGGGTGGGGGCCTTGAGAAGGGAGTGGGTGTGGGTGTGTGGACAGGCTGGGCCTTCCATGGGGTCCTCCTCATGATCAGGTACTTAGCTGGGCTGGGTAAGCTGAAGGCTGGCCTTCCGGGACTAAGCAGAGGCCAGGGCCCTGGCTAGGGGTCCACTGCTCTCTCTAATCATGTGACTCCCTAAAGCATTCCCATTTGTCCCCCAGGGTTATAAAACTTTCAAAGAGTTCTCAAAAGAGAACTCATTTGGATTAAGTTTACTTTAGAAATGATGCCCATGTCACATAGGCTTTCTGGGACTAGGTTGTCACAAATCCGATCAGAATCGGCCTGCAAAGCCCAAGTCTAGAAGTGTAGACTCTGGGGTCTTTCCAAAGGAGGGCCTTGCAGAGAGCCAGTGGCTGTTTTGGAAGGATGGGGTGCCTTGCGGCCCCTTGGCCAGTACTGTCTATGCCTAGTGGTGCCTTGCACTTGAGTCCCTGGCCACCATATATGGGCTGGAGTGGATGGGGGCTGGTGGGGAGAGGCTGATGTGAAGGCAGAGCCAGCTGCATTCTCAGTGGGGCTGGGGCTCCCCTAGGGTGGGTGAGAAGGAGGCCTGTCTCATTGGGCCTTGGCACTTGGCATGCCCTGCCTTGCCTGAGCAGGTCGATGGCTGGACAGACCTACAGGAACAGTTGGATAATCGGAACTTGGCTCTCAGCCGGGCATTCACCATCATCTTCATCTTGCTTGCCTCCTTCGTCTTCCTCAGCATGTTCGTGGGTGTGATGATTATCCACACTGAGGTGAGGCTGCACCTGTAAGGACTGGGGGTTGGCTCAGCTGCACCTGTAATGATTGTGGGCTCAGCTGTGGCAGGCGGAGCTGCAGGCCAAGTCTCCAGGGCCGGGGAGGAGGCGGCCAGTTGGGCCCCCTCTTCTCCCTGAGCCAGTGCATTTCCCTGCCCTGGGATGGCAGTCAGCAGGACAGGGGCTCGGAGAGTCACTGCAGCCACAGATGGCTGCTTGAGCGGGGGGCTTGGCCCTGCATGGGGTATCCTCCTGCTGAGGGACTTTAGCGGCAGTGTAAGACTAGGGAAGAAGAAAAACGGGGTGGGTATGCAGTGAGAGCTTGTATCTTACCTCCATCTTCCCCCTCTCCAGGACTCCATTAAAAAGTTTGAGCGGGAGCTGATGGCGGAGAGACATGTGACACTCATGGAGGAGAAGCAGGTGATTGTGAAGAGGCAGCAGGAAGAGGTCAGCAGGCTGATGCAGACACAGGTAGGTGATCTCCCCAGGCGGGTGGATAAAGAACTGGTCTATGGACAGTCAGGGCTAAAGCAAAGGTCACAAAGGGCCCTGGGGCCAGCTCACGTCAGACATCTCTGGTCTAAGGTAAGGCAGGTGCCTATACCCTGTATTTTCCAGAGTCAGGCTTTATTCTATTTTTGTATTTCTCTGGATCTCTTAGAGAGTTGAGTACTATAGTTATAGTTCCTCCCTTCTTCCTGGGCACAACTCCACTTCCAGGCCCTCTGCCTGGAGTGCTTTTGTTATTGAGGCCCCCTGGATGCCAGGCAGGCACCTGTGCACCCAGTGGATGAGGCCGTGGAGGTCCTGACAGGTGCTGCTCAACTCCAGTTTCCCTCCCTCCATCCCTCCCTTCCTTCCTTCCCTCTTCCCTCCCTCCCTCCCTCCCTCCCTCCCTCCTTTCCTTCCTTCCTTCCTTCCTTTTTTAATTTAGTTTTTTTTAGTTTATTTATTTTGAGAGAGAGTGTGTGTGTGAGCAGGGCACCAGCAGAGAGAGAGAGAGGGAGAGAGAGAGAATCCCAGGCAGGCTCTGTACTCTCAGTGCAGAGCCTGATGTGGGGCTCAAACTCACAAACTGCAAGATCATGACTTGAACTGAAGTCAGAGGCTTAATTGACTGAGCCACCCAGGTGCTCTGTTCAACTCTGTTTTTTCTAAACTGGAACCGGGATGAGCGCAATGGGCTAGAGATCTTCTGTCAAACATGATACAATGGGGAAAGCCTGGGGGAGAGCCGTCTTTTCTCAGCCTGGGTTCTCCAAACAAATCATGCCGAGCCCTGGATGCTCTGCTGGGTCTGAACCCCTGCCCTCCCTCCCCCATGCAGTCAGTGCATCCCTCCTCAGCCCCTCCTCTGAGCTGGAGACATCCGCCTGTCTTGACTGTCACCAGGTTTGTCCAGGGCAGGGTGAGACCACGCCGAGTTGCACTCGGGCTCTCACTGGTTCCTGTCTATGTCACCTGTCCTCATGTCAGTGATGGTGGCTCATGAGGCTACCTTGGTCAGGGCGGGTTGAGGCTTGGAAGGAGTGGGGGTGAACCTGTGATTAAGAAGATCAAGACTTATCCTGGGGCTAGCATCAGGATCCCCAGGTCTCTGCATCTTGGGGTATTACTTCTTCCTCTTCACTGCCCTCTTTATGCTTGCCTCTCTAGAAAAAAGGTGACTACAAAAGTTTCAGTGAGCTGGTAGAGAACTTCAAGAAGACCCTGCGGCACACTGACCCCATGGTCTTGGATGATTTTGGCACCAGTCTGCCCTTCATCGACGTCTACTTGTCCACCCTGGACAACCAGGACACTACGATCTGCAAGTCAGTCCCAGCCCCGCTGGCCCAGGGAGACCAAGCCTTTCCTAGTCCACAGGCTTCCTCGAGGGTGGGGCACTGGCAGGTGCCCTGGGAGAGCAGGGGGGCGGTGGCTGATGTGCAGGGTGAGTGCAGGGAGGCCCTTCTTGGGAAATGCACGACTCCATGTATGCACAGGGCCTGTGTGGCTGTGGATGGGCCTGTGGCTCAGGGGCCTCTGCTCCCCTGTCCCTCCCTGGCCTGCTCTGACTGGCCCTTTAGACTCTTCAGGCCCCTCCTCACGGCCCCCTTTACAGAAGTCAGAAGAAAGAGTGCTGGTTGGCAAGGCAGGAGCTGAGGCTTGTGGCCTGGTTCCGACAGCTACCTTTCTTTATGACTCTGGGGAGGTCTCTGCCCCTTCCCCACCTGTCATACCAGAGGCTACTGGGCTGATTCTATAAAAACAGTGTGTGAAGCTTTGAGTTGGCCCGGCCCAGGGCTGTGCTCTGTGTGCATTAGCTGGAGTTATACCTGTCTGTTACTGAGCTGGAAGGAGCCCGGCATGGCACTGAGGAGCCACAGTGGGCTCTTGAGCAAGGAAGGACATAGTAGGCTGGTTTCTCGACAAAAGCATCCTGGAGGAATTCATGGACTAGAGAAACTCAAAGGAGGGTGTCAGGCAACATCCACTTTTGGCCCAAGAGCGGGCCAGGCAGTGTCTGGTCACCTCCACACGGTCACCTCACTTACAGCCAGGATTTGTTGTCCTCAGCCTGACACATGTGTTAAAATAACTTACTCTGGGGGCCACAGGCACAGCGGCAGACCCGGATTCCAGCTGTCCTGATCTGGCCTACAGCCCTTCTCTCCCTTGAACCCATACCTGCCAGGGGTGGTGAATCCATAGGTGCAGGCATGTGGTGGGCGGAGCTGGGGTGGCATGGAGAACCTCCCCTGCTGAGCTCAGGCCCCCTCTCCCCTGCCTCCACTTTCAGGCTTCAGGAGCTGTACTGTGAGATCGCACACGTGTTGAGCCTGATGCTTGAAGACTTGCCGCAGAAGAAACAGTCCCAGTCCTCTGAAAAGGCCACTGAGCAGTAGGGGGCGTGGGCACCAGGTGCCGGTGTGACCTGCAGGGCGTGACAGGCCCCCCATTAAACACAAGCTTTCTGAACTGACGTCTCTGCAGCTCCTTTGGGTTATGGTGTTTCCCTGCTGCCGGGGTTGGGTCTACGTGGGTGACCACGAATTCTGATTGCCTGGGCTACTCCCTCCCTCAACATGATATAGCCAGGCCTGGGGAGTGGGGAGAGAGACGCTCAAGACTTGACCTTGGCCAGAGGCCACATCCAGGGGCCACAGTGGCTATCCCCTCCCTTGACCTCAGCAGCGAGGACTTATTGGGTTCCTGGGAAAGCCACCTCAGGACCCCTAGACCAGGGAGGGCCTCTGGCAGCCCCATAAGTGTGTATGGCCCCTTTGAGCTGGTGTAACACCACTGATCTTGGAACCTCTTTTTTTTTTTTATTTATTTATATTAAAAAAAATTTTTTTAATGTTTATTTATTTTTGAGAGCCAGAGCAGGAGTGGGGGAGGGGTAGAGAGAGAGGGAGACACAGAATCCAAAGCAGGCTCCAGGCTCTGAGCTGTCAGCACAGAGCCCAATGTGAGGCTCAAACCGATGAACCGTGAGGTCATGACCTGAGTCGAAGTCGGATGCTCAATCGACTGAGCCACCCAGGCTCCCCTGCTCTTGGAACCTCTTAAAGCTGGGCTCATCTTTGTGGGTGAGCACCAGGCAGAGCGTCATCTCTGTCTGTGGACCTGCTGTCGCGGAGACCCCTCTTTGGAAGTTGACTCTGCTTTCCTCTAGGCTCACAGTGGTCGTGGTGCCCCAGCAGGTGCAGCTGTGACTGGCAGGACTGTGTTGTGTGGGCATGGAGCTCACGGTGGCCCGACCTGGGGGAGTGACCTCCCAGCAGTGCCAGGGCACCTCATATAGGGGTCAAAGGAGCAGCAGGATCAGGCGCTTTGGACTGTTTCCCCTCCTACGGTTAGTGAGAACTCTTCACTTCAAAAGGTGGCATTTTCTGTGTTATTCCTGGGCCAGATGACTAGCAGAGTTGGCAAGGACCTGTCCCTACCTTGATGCAGCCATGGTGGAATCTTCTGAAGGCACAGGGAGGGCAGGGTTGGCTGACACCCCTTGCTCCCACCTGGCCAGGCCAGAGGCCCTACAGTGTGCCACCGGCTCCCATTGCTGGGGAGGTATTCTTGAGGCCCATCCCTTCAGCAGTGCCACCTCTCACGGAGGGAGGAGTGAGCTCTGGCTGGACTGGGAGTAGGACAGCCACACCTACAGCTGAGGGGAGAAAAGGCCCCACACCCACACGGGGGAGTCAGGTCAGCAGAAAACACGTGGGGCAAAGTTGAGAGCAGCTGGACAGAGGGTCCCCTGGGTGGCCCCAGGATCTCCGGGCATGGGTGACAGCCCCTCTGAGGCCACAGGACAAGGGCACGTGGAACCCTTTACTCGGTGTTTTGTTCATACATCCAACTGCTATTTCCTGAGCTGTGCTGGGCGCTGCGGGTGCCATAATGAGAAACCCACAGTCTGGTCCTGGTCCTCTTGGGGCCCTCGGTTATACAGGGGAAAGAGTAATCCAGCCAGACTGGATGAAAGAAATTTCCCCAAGGAAGTGCCTGTTGAATGCAGAGAGCACGAGTCTTCTAAGATACTCAGATCATTGCTGCTTGTGAATGTTCACACTCTCAGGGCCAAATTGAGAATTGTGTAAAAATGCCAGGAAGGCTTGCCATGTTGTATGAGACCCATCACCATGCCGTAGGGGAGCCCTCTGAGGGCAGAGGGTATAGCCTAGCTGTTTCCTGAGGTGCAGAAAACTTGATGCCAATGTCTTGGGAGGTGGGCCAGAAGTGAGCGGGATGTGTGTGCCCTTCTTGGAGCAGGGAGAAGCCCAGGGCCTAATGCATGCGGTGCTTGAACATGAAGGCTGAGGGCCTCCAGGGGTGCTCTGGGGGCACAGCCCTGTCAGTAGAACAGGCAGGCAGGCCTCAGGCCGTGGCTCTGATTCAGGGCTGGGCAAAGCAAACATTGCCAGCTGCTCACACTGTTGTGTATACTTTTGGCACGCTGTGTGCCTACGTTGCTTGGGAGAATACGAAAACACATTCCCTTGCTCTCACTAGGAATCTTGAGAATTGCCTTAGGCCTCTGGAAGTGAACAAAAGATTAAAAAATTAGCCTCAGGTAAGTTGGAAAGTACCATGGTTTTGGAGTGAGGAGATCTGGATCCCTTAATGGGGTGACCCTGGTCAAGGAGTCTGATCTTCTGAAAACTCAGCTATTTCTACAGAGAAATGGGCTGATAAAATGGACCCACTCTAAGGATCAAATGAAATACATGTGAGAGCGTGAAAAAAGATGCAGTCAGCTGTGGCTGGTGTGTTCTCGCTGTCAGCTCTGTCTCTGTGCTGGGCGGCCGGCTACTCTGGGCCGTGCTGATCCAGGGCAGAGAAGGACGGCACAGATGTCAGGGTGGCAGGGAGGACAGTATGGTGCGGAGAGCAGGCAGTGGAGGTCTGGAACCTGCGTTGGGGTTGGGCCGTGAAGGGTCTCCGTCGGGACCTGGCCCAACAGGAAGGGCAGATGGCATGTGACCGGAAGGCCTGGGTCCCCTCAGGGAAGCCCCAGGTATGGGGCTCTGGGCTGTGGCACGGGAGGGCACGCTGCCTTTAAGGGCACAAGCGGAAGGTTGTCACAGAGCAGAGAGCTGGGAGAGGGTGACGTGCAGAGGGCTGGCCCAGCACTGCTGGCAGAATAAGCCAGCGGATATTTGGCGCAAAGTCCCAAAGCAGCATTTCTCTTTGGCTCTATTCGTCTGCAGAGCAAACACTGGCAGATTGGAATTCCCACTTGGGCCCTCACCAACTCAAACAGGCTTGGCCATGACTTTCAGTTGATTTGCTTGGGGCAGAAGTGCTCTGCTTGTCCAGGCCTGGTTGTGGAAAGCAGGACCTTTCTCACCGTCCCCCAGCCCTCTGATCCAGCAGAACTGTCCCCAGATGGCTTGTTTGTCTCCCTCCTGCCAGCCTGGTGGTTCGGTAGCTGCATTGGGATGCAGGGGACCTGGGCTTGAGTCTTCTGGTCATGCTCAGGCCCTCCCCCAGCTCCTGTGGGAAGGAGATGGAATCCGGGGCTGGAGGTGTTTGGAAGGTGGCCGGATTTTTTTTTTTTCTTTCTTATTTTAACAGCTTGTTGATTCCACCAGCAGGAAGCAGTCTCTATATTATGGAGATCCAGGCAGTGAGTGAGAATATAAACTCTGCTATTTATTCCAGCAGCCCCTAGAAATCCTACATGGAGAAGCTGGGAACTGCACACCTTGTATTTTCTTCAACTGTGGGTGAGATGGGATGCTTCCTAAATCACAGCGCCCTTCAGCCAGTCAGGCTTTGCTGTCAGTGGTCTCTCTCCTGGTTTTGGGCTCTGTCCCTGGCTCCAGGTTGCCTGGGCCTGCTCCTTTGTCTCCCAGGCTCTCAGGAGAGAAGATGGCTCTGGATTCCTAAGTAGGCTGCTCAGCAAGGAGAGGTGATGGCTGCCATTTCTAGTCTCAGGGCTTGGGAAATGGGGAGAAGGGGGCTAAATGTGACAGAGAGAAATTTGTCAACATGTGAGAGCCTTGCTCTTTCCCACGTACCACCATCAGGAGCCCTGTCTGTGCTTGGTCAGCCCCATGCCTCACCGTCCTCGAGTTCCAGCTCTGACTGTATTTCAGGCTCTGGGTGATGCGGCACTGGGAGGGTGGGGGAGAGCCAGGTCTGGATCGGAAAGGAAGGGGGGGGGGCGTTTGTGATGTCTTGGTCTCTTCCATGATGGAGAATCAGGGTAATGGGCAAAACAGAGAAAATGAAGAGACCAGTCAGGCTTGATGGGTCTGCATAATCAGGAGCTGGGACAGGGAGGGAAGAAGGAAGTAAAAGTTGAGGGCTAAGAGTCAGAGACCTTTATTTGTTTGTTTGTTTGTTTGTTTGTTTGTTTGTTTAGAGAGAGTGTGTGCAAAGTGAGAAGGAGAGAGAGCGTGCAAGTAGGGGAAAGGGACGGCGGGGGGGAGAAAGAAAAAGGGGGAGGAGGGAGGGAGGGAGGGAGGGAGGGAGGGAGAGAGAGAGAGAGAGAGAGAGAGAGAGAGAGAGAGAGAGAGAGAGAGAATATCTTAAGTTGGATCCATGCTTGGCTTGGAGGCTGACCCTGGTCTTGATTCCACAACCCTGGGATCATGACCTGAGCCAAAATCAAGGGTTGGATGCTCCCAGTGCCTGGGTGGCTCTTTGGTTGAGCATCCAACTCTTGATTTTGGCTCAGGTCATGATCCCAGGGTCATGGGATTGAACCCCACATTAGCCTCTGCACTGAAAGTGCATCCTGCTTAAGATTCTCTCTCTCTTTCTCTCTGCCCCTCTGCCCACTCCTGTGCTTGCTCACTCTCTCTCAAAAAGGAAAAAAAAGAAGGGCTGGATGATCAACCAACTGAGCCACCCAGGTGCCCCCAAGAATCAAAGACTCTTAGAGGTTCTGACCCAGCTGGAGTGTTAGGCCTGCAAAGGGGTGGAAGGGGGATGGCAGGTCCTTGTGGGGTGACAACCAGATACTGTCTGATGTTCTCTGTGATAGGCAAGTCATAGCTGGTATCATTTAAAGATAATTTTTGGTTGCTGACTGTGCCTTTTAAAAATGGAACCCCATGAATAGACGTGACCACGTGGAATCTGGATTATATTCAGGCGGCCTAAAGATCATCCTGTGTAATAGGGACCTCTCAGGCTAACACTGGGAAATGTTAAGAGGGCTTTACAAACCACCACCTGAACCCCCAAATGGGCTTAGAGGCTCCTAGGTGAAGCACCCCAGGGGGCAGAGTCATCATATGTGGCTGGCTTTTTGTAAAATGAAACTGAAATCTCAAAAGGAAGTGGGGAAGATGAAGTGTCTGTTCTAAAACTCTTGGGAACCTGGGGGCTGACCCCAGCCTTTGTAATGGGACAATGCTGGGTGATGGGACAACGCTGTCCTCATAGCAGAGGCACCCCACCGCCTCCCAGTTCAGCACACGTGCCACTAGACTCCCTCCTTTCCCCAGCAGGACCTTGAGACCTGGAATGGCAGTCTGAGGTAAGAAGCCTCTTCACATCTTGCTGCTAGACGAGAGGAGGAGGAATCCAGGCAGAGTTCAGGCCCAGGCTCCAAAGGTGGTATTTTCATTGTTCCCATGAAACAGGTGGTAAGACTAAGGTTCAAAAAGGTGATGTAACCTTACCCATGTCTGTACAACTAAGGGGGAAGAACCAGGATTCACAACCATGCAGCCTGGCTTTTTAACCACTGTGCTACAATGCTTGCCACAATCCTCTAAGGAATTCTTAGCTCCATTTTATAGGTGGGTGAGCAGGCACTCAGAGGGACTGTCCCTTGGCCAAGATTGTCATTAAAGCGTGCAGTCAGTATTTGAATTCAGGCTACACATGTGTCCCCCTGTTCTACAGCCCTAGAGCAACGTTAGTTTTTCTTCACAAAGCTATTTTTTGAACTTTAAAAATCAAACCATGATTGCCTTCCAAGCAAGGCCTGGGGCTGCAGTCTGCTGGCCCAATGGCTCCTGGCGTGGCTCTGGGAGCTCCAGAGATGGAGAACATGGCAAGAAGCAATCCGTGTGTGCAGATGGGTTTTGACTGTGGCGCCTAATCAGGAAATTACAGCCTAGGCAGAAGAGGGTTTGGCTTACAAGTTACCCTTCCCTGGGTTTCAGTGAGGCAGACGCACTTGGAGGCTTGGCCAGCAGATGGGATGTGAGCTCAGCAGGCAGGATGAGCCAGCCTTGTCTGTGCTGTAGAGCATCGCCAGCCATCCCTGTGCCTAGAGGGTTGGCCTCTTGGGTGGTAACCTTAAGGTGCATACTTTCTGTCTCTCTGCCTGCCCCTGCACCCATTGATAACTCATCAGCAAGGGTAGAAGCTGCGGGCACCCAGAGGGGGCACTTTGTGAGTGTCTTGGCTCAAGTAGGTAGCTTTTTACCTGACCCTTGGATGAGCAAGTGGAAAAGGAGTGAAAATTGGCAGGTGGAAAAAGCCAGGTGTAGTACTGTACTTATATGATACCATCTGTATTTTTTTTAAAAAAGGAGAAATAAATAAAGCCACACACACAAAGTGGCATGGAGATATTTGTTTCCTTCCAGGTGGCGAAGATGATAGACAAAACCTAGTATTGGCCAGAGTTTGGAGACTGGGCAGCCTTGTCTTCTGCTGGCAGTGTCCATAGGTGTGGCCTTCTCCTAAGACAACTTGTAGTAGAATTTGTTTGTTTGTCTGTTTACGTATTTTTGATCTAAAAAATGTTCATTTTACACTTCCTGAAGCTGGCAGTCTCTACTGTCAAGAGTCCAGACAACTGTCCTGATTAGATTTTATGTACACATTCCTGTGGCTCTCCAGTTCTTCTTTTAAAAAAAAATTTGTTTTTTAGTTTATTTATTTTTTGAGAGAGAGAGAGAGAGAGAGAGATCGATCTGGGGAGGGGCAGAGAGATTCCCAAGCAGGCTCTGCACTGTCAGCACAGAGCCTGAGGTGGGGCTCGAACTCATGAATCGTGAGATCATGACCTGAGCTCAAATTAAGAGTCAGACACTCAACCGACTGAGCCACCCAGGTGACTCCTCAACAGTTCTTCTTGAAGTTTCCCGAAGGTGCCACCTGACAAATGCACAGAGATGCATTGATAAGAATGTTTACTGTGGCCTGTTAATGGAAACACAACAAAAGAAAATAGGAAGTTACCTAAATGTCCACTTGGTAAGGATGATGGTTAAAGTATTATGAGTCTATATATGTGGCCCTTAAAAATAGTGATTTTTTTTTTTGGTAAGAATAGATGTTCTTGATATTATACTGATTGAAAAAAGTGGCTTCTTGAGCAACATGTGACAGGATATCATTTATGTAATAGTGTGTGCACATGTTTACATACACATGTGTGCAGGCTGAGGGATGTCTGAAAAGGTGTCATTAATAGTGGTTTGGTGCAATCCCTATCAAAATAACACCAGCATTCTTCACATAGCTAGAACAAACAATCCTAAAATTTGTATGGAACCAGAAAAGACCCCGAAGAGCCAAAGCCATCTTGAAAAAGAAAACCAAAGCAGGAGGCATCACAATCCCAGACTCCAAGCTGTCCTACAAAGCTGTAATCCTCAAGACAGTATGGTACTGGCACAAGAACAGACACTCAGATCAATGGAGCAGAATAGACAACACAGAAATGGACCCCCAAACGTATGGCCAACTCATCTTTGACAAAGCAGGAAAGAATATCCAATGGAATAAAGACAGTCTCTTCAGCAAGTGGTGCTGGGAAAACTGGACAGCGACATGCAGAAGAATGAACCTGGACCACTTTCTTACACCAGACACAAAAATAAACTCAAAATGGATGAAAGATGTAAATGTAAGACAGGAAGCCATCAAACTCCTCAAGGAGAAAGCAGGCAAAAACCTCTTTGACCTTGGCCGCAGCAACTTCTTACTCAACATGTGTCCGGAAGCAAGGGAAACCAAAGCAAAAATGAACTATTGGGACCTCATCAAAATAAAAAGCTTCTGTACAACGAAGGAAACAATCAGCAAAACTAAAAGGCAGCCGACAGAATGGGAGAAGATACTGGTAAATGATATATCAGATAAAGGGTTATTTTCCAAAATCTATAGAGAACTTCTCAAACTCAACCCAAAAAACAAATAATCGAGTGAAGAAATGGGCAAAAGACATGAATGGACAATTCTCCAAAGAACCCATACAGATGGCCAACTGACACATGAAAAAATGCTCAACATCACTCATCATCAGGTAAATACAAATCAAAACCACAATGAGATACCACCTCACACCTGTCAGAATGGCTAACATTAACAACTCAGGCAACAACGGATGTTGGCAAGGATGTAGAGAAAGAGGATCTCTTTTGCACTGCTGGTGGGAATGCAAACTGGTGCAGCCACTCTGGAAAACAGTATGGAGTTTCCTAAAAAATTAAAAATAGAACTACCCTATGACCCAGCAATTGCACTGTTAGGTATTGATCCAAGGGTACAGGTGTGGTGTTTCGAAGGGGCACATGCACCCCCATATTTATAGCAGCACTATCGACAATAGCCAAAGGATAGAGCCCAAATGTCCATGGATGGATGAATGGATAAAGAAGATGTGGTATATCTATACAAGGGAGTATTACTCGACAATCAAAAAGAATGAAATCTTGCCATTTGCAACTACGTGGATGGAACTGGAGGGTATTATGCTAAGTGAAATTAGAGAAAGACAAATATCATATGACTTCACTCACATGAGGAGTTTAAGATACAAAACAGATGAACGTAAGGGAAGGGAAGCAAAAATAATATAAAAACAGGGAGGAGGACAAAAACATAAGAGACTCTTAACTATGGAGAACAAACTGAGGGTTATGGGAGGGATTGTGGGAGGGAGGATGAGCTAAATGGGTAAGGGCCATTAAGGAATCTACTCCTGAAATCATTGCTGCACCATATGCCAACTAACTTGGATGTAAATTTAAAAATAAATAAACATTAAAAACATTTTTAAAAAGGGAAAAATAGTGGTTTGGTGGTCTTGATTTTTATCCTCATGGTTTTCTGAACTTTAAAAATTTTAAGAATGAATATATGTACAATCAGGGCAGATAACACAATCGTCACCTTGAATGAAAAATGTTAAGTGGACTGTGTGTATATGTGCACCCACACCTGTGGCGGGTAGAAGGGCGTTCCAAACAGAGGAATGACATGCACAAAGAAACAAAGGTAGGGGCGCCTGGGTGGCTCAGTCAGTTAAGCGGCCGACTTCGGCTCAGGTCATGATCTCGCGGTCCGTGAGTTCGAGCCCTGCATTGGGCTCTGAGCTGACAGCTCAGAGCCTGGAGCCTGCTTCAGATTCTGTGTCTCCCTCTCTCTGACCCTACTCTGTTCATGCACTGTCTCTCCCTGTCTCAAAAATAAAACGTTAAAAAAAATTAAAAAAAAAAAAGAAACAAGGGTAGATCAGCAGAGGGTTTAGCAAGTACTGAGAGGTTGGTGTGGCCACAGCTTGCAGGGCAGGGTGGGGTGTTGGGGGATTGGGTAAGTAGATTGGGGCCAGATCCTAAGGACCATGAGTACTCAGCTTGCCAGTGTGGAAGCGGGGCGGTAACCTGTCCAGATTTGATTTCTGCTGCCTGAGAGAGGCCTTATTACCCTCGCTTGGCACTTAAGCCTCCCCTAGTCTCTCTCCCCCTTTCTCTTCCCATATCTCTCAGGACCCCGTTTGCCAGGACTCATCCTCACCTCCGCTCCTACACACCCATTCTAAACCTGTTTGTCCTTCAAGGTTCAGGGCCAGGCTTCCTATCACAGGAAGCTCTCCCAGATTGCTCTGGTGACCTTTGATTTCTCCTTCCTCATACTCTCACCCTTGACCTTTTATGCCTGACCTTAACTCAGACTTAATTCCTCCATCCACAGATACTCCCAGGGGAGGGCCATGGACTGGGAATCTTGCCCTAACATCTGGATGCCAGTGATGGACAGCCTGAGATGTGCCAGTTTTAGAGTCCTGGTGGATAGAGGAGGAATGGGCAGCAGAGACCCAGGAGTGATCTGGAGCCTATGTCATAGGCACAGTGGCAAACACTGTACATATCTTTTCACAACTAGCCGCATTTTGCAGATGAGGAAACGGGGTCTTGGAGAGGTTAATGTGGCAGTAAGTGGCGGCACTGAAAGTTGAACCCAGGTCCCGTCTCACTCCAGAGCCCATAGTCTTAACCTCTGTGATACTCTGGTCTTGGGCCCTCACCCCAAGGAGGTCGGCTGGGCTGGGCTTGAGGTGGTGCCATTGTGCACCTTGCTGCCCCATGCCCAGTGGAAATGGACTTCAGGGTGGAAAGGTGATGCCATCTCAGGTGGTAGCTCCTGATCCAGTGGGGGATCTGGGTGCATTGCAGCAGCCCTGCTGAGGCCTCGGCGGGTGTTATCATCCCCAGTAAAGCCAGATACTTGCCCATAGGGCCACCTGGCAGTGGTGCGGTGGGGGAATCTGGAGGGGAGGGAGGCTGAGCCTGCTGACCAACAAAGAGCTTGTAGGTTAAGAACAATTTTGTGCCTCTGAAGCAGTAGCCTACCTGAAAGTCTTACATGCTGGACCCAGGGTCCCTTCAAACCTTGACACTGAACCTCTCAAGAGGCATGATGGCAGGTCCAGTGCCCATTTGACAGAGGGGAACACCGAGGCTCCACGAAGGGAAGGCTGAGCCCCAGGGAGAAGCCTGCCCCAGGGAGAAGCCCACCCCAGGAGCGAGGAGCCAGAGGGGTCCTGGCCTCCCCCAGCTGCCTTTACCAGCCGCAGCTCTGCTTGTATCCTTCCCTAGTTGGGCTGGGTCGGTCTCTCTGAGCCTGGGGGCTGTCAGAGGTGGACACGGCAGCCCCACCCGATCTCTGTATTGTGAGAGAGTCCAGGAGCTTTGGAGCAGTGGGCACCAAGTTCAGGAGAAGCCGGGTGTTCAGCATGAATTTCGTGTGCCAGACTGGGTGAGTCAAAAGGAGTGCCAGCTTGGGGGATAGAGGAGGGGTCCTTGGCCACACCGCGTGCGTATGTGTGCATGTGTGTTTTGTGTCACCCTCTTTCGTCAGGCCAGGTTTATCCACAGGGACAGACAGGTGTGTGCATGAAAAGGCTGGACTGAGGGTGGGGATAAGCATCCTTCCCAGTGTGTCTTGGAAAGTTCCCAGATAGGCCACAGGCGGGAACAGTTTGGGGAAACCTCTGCCGGGCCCTGCCACAGCCTGGCAAGCGGCAAAGTGGCCGGCTGCTTTGTGGCTGCAACGTCCGGGAGACTTTGCCAAGCACTTTCAGTGAAGTCACTGGGACGTTAAGCCCTTGGTTCAATTAAATGGGTTAATATGCTTTGTCTGATTCTGATGAATAATAATACTATAATGTGATAATAGCAATAATGGTGCTATTAGCTGTGGTTATTACACGTGCCTGCACTGTTCCAGGCACGGAGGGGAGGTACATTCCCACACACTCAGGCCTCATTTTCCTCTCATAAAATCCCATTCTTCAAAGCCTCCCAGCCCGACTCCCCTATATCCATTTTCAGGACAAATTACCAACACTTAAAAAAAATTGGTCCATTTTGTGTGAAAGCCAAGTCCAAATTACTGTTACTTTCCCCTTTATGTTTTGAAGTTTAAAAATGGGTAGGGGAGGGGAGCTGAGGGGGACACAGGGGATGGAGAGAGGAGGAGAGGAGGGAGAGGGGGAAAATGTATGATCGAAGAAGAAAAAACAAGTCTTCTTGTTTCAGTAAAAATGTATTTCTGGAATGATGTTTCAGTTTACTCAGGCAGAAAAATTAGAAATGGTGTGCTTATTAGGCAGGCTAAGTAAGCATGACTATTTTTAGTAGTGTAGTAAAACCTTGGTAATTTGGACCTCTTTAATAAAGATTCCATGATCATGCTGGCTGGCAGGCACACCCTGCATGCATGTGTGTGCATGTGTGTGTGCGTGTGTGTGTGTATGCGTGGGCTAGGTAGCAGTGCAAAGAGGTTGCTGTGTTGGAGGATTGGGGCCAGGGATTGGGGTGCATTGAGGGGACAGAAGGGACAGGGATGGACTCCGTGCCTATGACAGCTGTTTTAAAAACGTGGGTCATCTTTTCCTAGCAAAAAAAAAAAAAGCATTACAAATTCTTCTTCTTTCGAACATTCCTCTTGGCACCTAATAATTTGACATCCGTTAAAGAAGAATGTATTGAATGCAAAAATTTCGTTTCTGTAAAAATCTGGCCTGCCCCCTAAATGAGGCTGAATCCTGAGGGTTGACAAGTCATTTCAGGTAGGTGATGACTGATACCTTTGGG
Source organism: Panthera tigris (assembly GCF_018350195.1). NCBI lineage: Eukaryota > Metazoa > Chordata > Mammalia > Carnivora > Felidae > Panthera > Panthera tigris. Next base: position 111,151,273 of record NC_056660.1, read on the forward strand.
ATGAGGATAGGCACCTGTGGGCCGGCCACTCCCTGTCCTACAGATCATAGGTCTTTGTATTTTTAAAATAATATTTGTTCACGTCATCATTACAAAAGTAACACATGCTCAGTGCCAAACACTTAGGATGAAAAAAAAATGCCTCATATCCCACCACCCCAAGGTAGGTGGTATTAACGCTTCGTGTACATTCAGATACTTCCCTGTGCATATGTAAGAGCAAAAATGGTACTGTGCTCATATATCCATATATATATATATATATATATATATATATGGATATATGTATATATACACATACATATATACATACATATGTATATATATTCCTAGATACATTCATGTACATATTCATATACATATTCATATACATACTCATATACATACTCATATATCCGGGGAGGACCCTGGAGTGGGCACTGTGCTGCAGGACCACTGCCTGGGGACCAGGAGTGGGCAGCAGAGTTTGGGGGAGAATTGGGAAACCAGGCTCCACGACTCCCCACTGGCCAAACACCCCAACCCCAGGCGGATGGGCAACCCCCAACCCCAAAGGATCTCTAAACCTCCGTGCCAGGATGCACCAGGTACCTGGATAGGGCGAGGATGGGCGAGGTGGGAGGACAGGTGTGGCACTGCCCACACCTCGACGCTGACCCCGGCTGCGGACAGATACTGCTGGCATGTGACAGAGGCACAACAGGCACCGCCTCACAGACCCTGCTGCCACCACTGGACGCCATCATCGCCCCACACCCCAAGGACCCATTCCCTCTCCGAGGCCAACGGGGCTGACCAGCGGGCCCCATCCTCGCTTCTGAGTGCACTCCTGCCCAACACCAATCAACCCTTGCTGCATGAATATGCGAATATGAATATATATAAATATTCGCTACTGAGCACAACCCCACACAGCACCAAGGAACCCTCGCTGTAGGAATATGGGAATTTGAATATATAAATAAATATATATTCAAATATTCATTCCTGAACGCACCCCTGCCCATCACCAAACAACACTAGCTGAATAAATATGTGAATATGAATATATATGAATATATATGAGAACACATATATGAATATATGAGAATATGTATGAATATATAAGAATATATATGATATATGAGAATATACATATGAATATATTTGAATATATAAAATATATATGAGAATATATATATTAATATGTATATGAATGTATATGAATATATACATGAGAATATACATGTGAATATATATGAGAATATATATGAATATTCATATATAAAGTATATATGAATATATATGAATACATATGAGAATATACATATGAATATATATGTATATAGATAAGAATATATATATGAATATATATCTCAATATATATATGAATATATATGATTATATGAATAGGTACATGAATATATATGAATATATATGAGAATATATATGAGAATATATATATGAATATATATGAGAATATATATACGTGAATATATATACATATATATATATGAATTTATATGAGAATGTGAATATATATGAATTTATATGAGAATATGAATATATATGAATTTATATGAGAATGTATATATGAATATATATGAATGTATATATGAGTAATATATATATGAATACATATGAGAATACATATGAATATAAACATGAATATATATGACAATATATGAGAATAAATATGACTATATATTCATATATATGAATACATAGGAGTACATATGAATATATATATATGACTATATGAGAATATATATGAATATATACAGGAATAATATATGAATATATGAGAAAATATATGAATATATATAGGAATAATAGATATTCATACGTATGAATATATATGAGAATATATATATGAATGTATATAGGAATATATATAGGAATAAATCTATGAATAAAAATGAGAATATATATGAATATATAAGAATATATTTGAATATATAGGAATATATGAATATACATGAGAATATATATGAGAATATATCAGAATATATATATGAATAATATATATATGAAAATGTATGTGAGTATACAAGAATATATATGTATATATATGAGAATATATATAGAAATAATAGATATGAATATATATAAATATATGAGAATATATATGAATATATATGAGAATATGTATGAATATATATGAATATATGAGAATATATATGAAAATATGAATATATGAATGTGTATGAACATATATTCTAATATATATTTGAATATACATGAGAATATATATGAACATATATGAATATATATGAGAATGTATATGAATATATGTGAATATATTAGAGTATATATGAATATATAGTCGAGTATATGAAAATATACAAGGATATATATGAGAATATATATGAATATACATATGAATGTATATCTGAATATACATATGAATATATATATGAATGTATAGTACCTATGAATATATAGTATATTTTTCTGACAGTGGCAGACCTATTGTTTAATTTTATGCTAAATTTATAGACAAAAATCATCCACAACAGCTGTACTCTCTTGGGTGCATTGTGGATACCCAGAGGAAGAGGGTGAGGTGAGGGCCTGGTTGGGAGTAGCTGTCACTGGGGCTTCTGAGCGGTTGTGATGAAAGATAGCTGTAGGGAATCGTTTTCCAACAGACAGCAGACCACCTCCTGCAGTGGTCTCAGTCCCTCAGAGTCCTAGACACCAGCCTCTGGTCACCACTCTGCATAAGGTAGGGGCATAAACACAGATCTACCTGTTAAAAAAAAGGTAGTAGTAAAATACACATGAGACATGAAATGTACCATTTTAACCTTTTTTACATTTTATTTTTAAAAATATATATTTATTATTGAGTGAGATATAGAACACAAGCAGGGGAGAGGCAGACAGACAGGCAAATCTGAAGCAGGCTCCAGGCTCTGAACTGTCAGCACAGAGCCTGATGAGGGGTTTGAAACCACCGACTGTGAGATCATGACCTGAGCTGAAGTCGGAGGCTTAACGAGCTGAGCCACCCTGGTGCCCCTGTAAAGTTTATAGTTCAGTGACATTGCGTACATTTACATTGTTGTGCAACCATCCCCACTATCCATCTCCAGAGCATTTCTTCATCCCCAAATAAAGCTCTATTCCCATCAAACACTAACTGTCCATTTCCCCTCTCCCTTGTCCCTGGCAACCGCCATCCTATTTTATGTCTGTATTAATTTGCCTACTGTAAGTACCTCAGATAAGTGGAATCACAATACTTGTATTTTGTACCTTTCACTTATTTCACTTATTTCACTTTAGTATAATGTCTTCAAGGTTTGTCCATGTTGTAGCATGTGGCAGAAGATGCCGTCTGTTTTAACGCTGATTAGTAGTGCTTTGTATGTTTGTTGATCCATCTGTTGACGGACGGTTGGGTAGCTCCCTGGTTTTGGTTCTTGTGAGAAAGGCTGCTCTGAACCGGCGTATAAGTATCCTTTTGAATCCCTGCTTTTGTTTCTTTTGGTAAATACCCAGATGTGGAATTGTTGGATCACATGGGAATTCTAAGTCTTCTGTTCTCAGGATCCGCCATACTGTTTCCACAGATGCGGCACCATTGACATTCCTACCACCAGTGATCACGGGTTCCAATTTCTCCACATCCTTGCCAAACCTAATGTTTTGTTTTTGTTTGTTTGTTTGTTTTCCGTGATGGATGTGTAGGGGTATCTCACTGTGGTTTTGATTTGCATCTATCTACCTAATGACTTGTGATGCTTAGCATCTTTTCATGTACTCACCGGCCACGCGTTTATCTTCTTTGGGGGAAGTGTCTATTCAAATCCTTTGTCCATTTTTGAATTGGGTGGTTTGTGTTTTTTTGTCGATTCCCTTTTAAAAGCCGTGCCCAGAGCTGCTTGTGCTGAAAGGGAGGAATAGGTGGTGTAGAGGAAGGAAAGAAGCAAGAGAGAGGAGACAAAGGAGCAGGGAGAGGGAGAAGGGGCCAAGAAATGTTTTGTGGAGTGAGGGGGAAGGGAAGGTAGCTCCTCAATTCTTGTATTCAGGAAATATTTATTGAGCATGACCGTGCAGACACTTCTCCAAGTGCTGCTGGGTACACCTGTTGGCCTCTGCATCCTGGCTCTCTGTGACTGCAGCAACCGTGCCTCCAGGAGGCTGGGCTCATAGAAGCCAGTGCTGTGGGCACTGTGCTCAGGCTAGGATCTGAGTCCCTAAAACCTGTGCCCACTTGGGCATGTTACACGACATCTCCAAGCCCCAGCTTCCTATCTATAAAGTGAGACTAAGAAGAGAAATAAAATATGTACGGGATAGCACAGAGTGAGATACAGCCACATGACCCAGACAGCCAAAATGGCTTTCCTCCACCCCAGTCCCAGTGCAGCTTCCTGCACCTTGACTTGCTCCTCTGCAGTAGCTCTTTTCCCAGGGTCAGCACCCCCAGCCTGGCTGGGCTCTGGCGGCTGCATCTCCTGAAGTTCTTATAGCCATTCAGTAGGTGGACACCTGCTCTGGGCAACACCAGTCAATAGGGAGGCATGGTCTAGGGCCCTGCAAAGGCAACACAGGAGTGTGAACAGTGGGGTTCCAATGGTGAGAGGTGCCAAGGAGGCAGGCTAGCAAGGGCTGAGAGGCAGCCTAGGAGGGCTTCTAGAAGGAGGCAGACGAGAAGTACGCATCTAGGAAATAAGTTTGTAATACTGCATGAGACAGAAGTTTGGATTGAATGGTTGATACTCCAGGGCCCTGCCTTCGCCAGAGAGTTTCCCTATGTCCTCATGTGCTCGCTCCATTCTGCCGCCCTCATCCTGGGGCTTCCTCAGTCCCCCTGTCACTTGTGCCATCTGCTGCTGTCCCCTATAGCCAAGTGAGCTCAGTGAAGGCACGTCCTGGGGCCTGGGGCCTTTTCCTTCTCCCTCCCAGAGCACCCCTGAGCTCAGCTTCTTGTCAGGAATCTACATGAATTATAATTGTTTATCTCTCTGCCCCTCCCCCTGCCGCTGCCCAATACAAATATCAAGAGAGTGTAGTGTGCAGTAGATACGACCATGGACCTGGGTCAGAGGATCCAAGTGAGGTCCCAACTCTGTCCTTCATTAACTGTGCCATCGCAGGTGAGCTATTGATTCCCTCTGAGCCTCAGGGTCGAACAGTGTCAGGGCAGGGTGCCCTTCCTGCCTGTGAGGAGTGAGCACTGTAATTGTTATAAAATGCATCATGGGGCCTGGCACTCTGTAAGGGCCTGACGTTAGTGGTCAGTAAGATAGCAGAACACAAAAAGAAGTGTCCGGGCCTCTTTATCCCATGATGCAGGGAGCCCTTAGAGGAGAATTCTGGGGTGACTGGCCCCTCTGCTCCCCCGGCTCGTGTCTCAGAGTACTGACTGCCAACGTGCCTCTCCTCAGGACCAGTGGATGGCAGGGATTGGACACAGTTCCTCTGGGCCTCCCAGGGCCTGGCCATAGGACACCGGGCTGGGTTCCTGAGGGTCCAAGTCCAGGATGGGTCCCAGGGTGGGATGCAGTGGGGAAGACATTCAGCGGGACAGTCAGTCATGAATCACATTCACAACACCCAGCAAACCTGGAGGGAATACCAAGTTGGGCCCCAAACGACACTTTCAGAAATGACCTGTTGAGAAACTTAGAGAAGCGTTTTTAATGTGGAAAGTGGGGAACAGGGCCCTCAAGGGGAGAGGCCGGATGTGTCATTTTAACAACAACATCACCAACACCATCAGTAATAACTATATGCCAGCACCACAACCAATGCCTTATGTGTTATCTCCTTTAATCCTTTAAACAACTGTGTGAAGTGATTGTTATTCCCTTTTATGGAAGAGGAAACAGGCTCACAGACGTTAATTGTCTCTTGTCCAAGGCAACTCAGTAGTGGAGCCAGAACTCAAACCCTTGCTCTCAAAGACCACACTGAAGCTTCCTATGGATGCCAGAGCCAAGAAACTGGCCCAGGAGATGGGGAGTTCATGGGCATAAACCACCCTTCCTCTCATTTCCCACGCTGGCTCTCCTGTGATTGAGGCCTGCTGCTATCTGCTGCAATCTCACAGGAGAGCAACAGACTCAGGCATGTGGAGCCGAAGGACAACACAGAGCCACCTCCAGGGCCTGGACTCCCTGGGCAGTGCCCCCTTCGAGGCAGACCTTCCAGCTGTGACTTCTTCACCCTTCTAGATGACTCTGCCAGCTGCACTCGGGGATGCTGTGGCTCAGGCGGAGGCCTGCAGCCTGGCTGGGGCCATAAAGCTAGGGGAGGTAACTCGGTTCCTCAATGACCAGGCACTCTGGAGGTTGTGCACTTGGCTTTGGTGGCCCAGGGTGTCTGCAGACAAGTGCTGGGCACCAGCCTCTTGCCTCCTGTTTCTAATTCATAACCTCTCTAAACCTGCAGCTGCCCTTTGGGGCTTTCAGGACCAAGTGAGACCAAATCTGCTTTTCTGTTTCCTGGGGTTAGTCCTGTGTGGCCAGTAGAAATCACTTATCTCTTCAAGGTCAAACTCTGCCTTCTGCCCACCATGTTGCCCACGGTGCTTGGCATGAGGTAGTCCAATGCAGAAGGTAGAGTGGGCACTGACTGGGCTTGGATCTACTCCATCACTCCTGCTCTGGACCTTGGGCAAATGACCTGACCTCAGGGACTTCATCAGAGAAATGGGATAATGAGAACTCTTCCTCATAGGGTTGTTGTGTAGGTTAAAGGGCCAATCAGCGAGGAGTGTGCACTTAGCCCTGGGCCCTGGACCCCAAACGGGCTCAATAAATGGTAGCGCTTACCCATTAAGACAGAGACAGAGCCACCTCTCCAGAGCAGCCTTGCCAGACAGAGCGTCCTGTTAAAAGCAGGACTCTCATTTTTTTTTTCTTATTCACAGCACCCTGTTCTCTTTCTTCAAAAGCACTCAGCTCAGTTTGTAATTATACACATTTTTGTTTACTTGTCCATGAGAGCAGGGACTGTCTGTTTTCCAGCACTCGATCCCTAGCACCGAGAGCGGGAGCACAGTAAATGTTGCATCAATGAATGACACCCCCTCCCCAATCTTCTTCAGGCAGAGCAGAACTAGGACCTTCTGTTTTGTTTTGTTTTGTTTTCAGAGGATTGGGCTTCCAGAATCCCATATATTTCTCAGCCTCCCTTCAGAGATGATTCTGTAGCTGGTGCAGCTGGGAAGGGCTGGCTACTATCTGCAGCCACAGGAGAGCTGGGGGGAGCCCGACGCAGGATCTTACACTCACCTTGTTGGCCATGGTTCTTGCTGGATGATGAGGTCATTCTGGGATTGCTTCTGCCCTGCCGCCCATCTGCAGCTGTTTGGTCTGTGGCCCCAAAGCCACACTGAGTCTCTACCAGAGCCCCTCGTTGGCTGAGTCACCTGAGGCGGGGCCTGACTTCCAGGAGAGGCCTCTCTGCCTCCCTTTTTCCTCCAGTCCCATCTCCTAGGTCTCTCCTGCCTTCTGCCCTCAAGAGAGACCAGGGCCCCCTGGCCTTGGCAGATGTGTGAGGCTGGGGGAGGCACTCTGAGTCCAGATGTGATTATGTTTATGTTTCCAGAGAATGAGGGGTCAGAGCTCTGGACTGGAGACGTTGGGGGAGGGGTGGTCTGGCTCCAGCCCCCTGCCCCAGCCTTCCCTCCACCCACCTCCCTCCTCTAGCCTGTGTATCTGGCCCTGTCCTTCTCAGAACCCCACAATGCAAATCCTACAGCATCATCCTGGGCCATCCTCCACTCCTCATCTTAATGTGGGAAGACCAGAGGAAAGATACTTTGGAATCTAAAGACTATTGACTCTCTGTGATCTTGGCCCAGTTGCATGACATGATGAAGTCTCGGTTCCATCATCTGTATAATAGGGACAACACTCCTGACCTCAGAGGCAGGGCTGATCTGGTTTGCGAATGTGTGCACAGGGCTCTCCAGCTATTAGCTCACGATCAAGCCCGTGGCTGTGCCCCACTCCCATCAAGGGCTTGCCTGGGTCCAGCTCCAGGGCAGCGCCAATCCTAGTCACAAGGTGATTCTAAAGCAGAATACCAACCCCTCCTTCCTCCCCCGTTGCAGCTGCAAACATTTTGTTTTGCCATTGGAAGTGACTTACTTAAGGGAAGCAGAATTTTACAGGCAGTTTACAGGCTGGTCTTGTTCAGTAGTTTCCAAAGCCTGGGGAGGGTGGAAGTGCCCGCAGCCTCCTTCCAATAAGTTGGGGTGGAAGGGAAGTGAGAAGTTAATTCTGTGTGATGGTCACTTTCTCCAGCACAGCTTTGCCGGATGCCCCTGAGTGTCATTTCAGGAGGGAAAGGCTGAGGGAGGCCCTGGCTAGACACCGGCTGATCCTGCACCCTCAGTCCGCCTGGAGCAGTTAGGGCAGGGCTCCAAGGTGGGGGTACTGGGCCCACAGGAGGAAAGGCAACTCCCGGACCAAAGGGGCTCTCAGTGGCCCTCACCCCAACTCCCCCGGTGAACAAGGGCCACGGAGCACCCTGAGGGCTTCGGGGGTCCCCGCAGACATTGCTTGGGAAGAGCCTGCAGAGCCCGGCAGCCGGGGAAGTGGGGGTGCTGGCTAGGACCGCTGAGCACAGCGCTGAGGCCGAGCGGCCCAGCGGGCGAGCGCCTGGTGGGCGCGGACTCGGAGCCCGGAGCGCCGAATGGCGCCCTCTCGGGAGCCGGGCAGAGCAGGTCGGGAATTGCGGTGGGAAGAGAGGGCACCTCCCTCTCCACTGAAGGGCGGCTGCCTCGGCTCCTCTCTTTAACCCTCAGGACCCGCGGTGGCGGCGTTCCCTTTCTAACCCGCCTCCCTACCCAGTGGAATGAAGCAGTCGGGGCTCGGCAGTGGTTAGCACGCTTGTACTATGGTTTTAATAGACGTACATGGACAAGTCGATATAGACAGATTTATAATTCTATACAGTCAGTCCGACATACACAGGGACGCTGTAAACAGGGGCGCGGGCCGGAGAGCGGGTGTGCAAAGTGGGCGCGGCGCGGGGACCCTGGCCGCGCCCCGAGCTCTCCCGGCTCGACTCTTGCACGGCGGGCGGTGAGGAGGGGGCTCTTCGCCGGGCCAAGGGGGCCACCTCCTACCCCGGGAGCGGAGCGGAGGACCTGGGCCTGCGGCGAAGCTCGGAGGCCGGGTGCTCGGAGACGAGCCCACCCCGTTCTCCTGCCACGTCCGCACCGCCAGCTGCGTCTCCTTAGCCTTAAAAGAGGACTCCGGGGCTCTGGGCGGCCGACGGCTCTTCCGGGCGCGCCGCGGCCGCGTGCGGCTCCACAGCGAGTCCCCGATCCCAGGCTGGGCACCGTCATCCCCGACCCAACGGCCGCTCCAACTCGGATCCGAATCGAGCTAAGGTACGCTCGGCCGGGGCCAGCTTGGAGGGGGCACCTCGGTTCGTACGGGGCCGGGGCCAGCCTGCCCGGGCTCCGCACGTCCAGTCCGCAGGCGCGGCCACTCATTCCGGGTCCAGCGCGGCGGGAACGCGGGCTACGAGGGCGTCCTCTTCGGACCGCCCGCCTCCCGCGCCGCGTCCCCTCCGCGCAACGGCCCGCCGGGGCCCGAGGGAGTCAACACACACCACCCGCGCCATCCCGAGGGAAATTGCAACTCATCCGTTTTTTTTCGCAGCACTTTTTCTCCGACGTCTTTTTGTTTTGTTTCGTCTCGTTTGGGAGGGCAGAGTGGGGTCCGGAAAAGCAAACACACAACCAGCCCGGAGGTGGGGAGGTGGGGAGGAGGGGGCTGCGCGGGCGCGGGGGCCGCGGCGTGGCGAGGTCCTCCGCGCCGCCCCCGCCCCGGCGCCGTGCCGGCCGCGGGCCCGCGGGGCCTGGCGGGGGCGGTCAGCTGTTGTACTGGCACGCATTGAGGCCCGAGGCCGGGCCCTGCAGCCCGCCGTAGCCGAACGACGAGTGCTGCTTGGACTTGAGCCGCAGGCTGGCCAGGCTCGAGTTGCACGTGTCCCGGTAGACGCTGTAGGGCGAGGCGGGCGTGCCGTACGGGCAGGCGCCCGGTGACATGGCCGAGTTAAGCGAGGAGCCGGTGAGGTTGTTGATGTTGTTGAGGCCCGAGTTGGGCATGCCGGGCACGGCGCCCGGGCCCATGCTCGACGGCATGGTCATGGAGGAGATGGAGCTGGGCGCCGAGAACATGGACTGCGACGACAGCGGGCTCATGGAGTTGAAGAAAGTGAAGCTCTTGGTGGAGAGCGGCGCTGGCGCCAGGCTCTTGGCGGCCCAGTTGTTGTAGGAGTAGCCGGCGGCGTACACGTCCTCGTAGGGCTGCACCAGGCCGCTGAACTGCGGCACGTAGCCGCCCTTACACAGGTCCAGCTGCTGGTTACGCTCGCGCTTCCGCCACTTGGCTCGCCGGTTCTTGAACCAGACCTGGGGGAGGGGGCAAGAGAAGGGTCAGGGCTGCCGAGCGCGGGAAGTCCCCTCCACCTCCACTCCCTCCACCGCCCCCCCCCACCAGCCCTCCGCCGGGTTCCTTCTCTCCGAATTTCGTCTCTTTTCTCCGATATTTCCGCCCCTGCAGCCTCTCCTTAATGGTTCCTTTCCTGTCCCCAGAAAACATTCCTCTTTCCCCTTTTCTGATCTAGATCCTCTCCCCCCGAGTTAAATCTATTTTCTCTTCCTAATCCGGAGCGATCCTCTTTTGTTTTAGCAAATATTCGTTTGCTTTCTTCCTCTCTCAACTGGTCCATCTCCGGCCTTCTCCTCCAAACGGGTCCCGGTCTGTCTCCTAAATATTCCATTCTTTTTCTTCTCCCTCGAATACAAAAGGTATTTCTCTTCCCTGAAATATAAGATCTCCCGACTCCCTTCATTCTTCATTCTATTTTTCACTCCTCAAATAATCTGTTTCCATCTTTATCGGGAATGTTTGATATGCCCATTTCTCCTCCAAACGTTTATTTTCATTTGGTCCACCCTGCTATCTGAACTATTCCCCCCCCAGTCCATTTTCTCCGTTATCCCTCATTTTTGATCCTTTTGATTCTTCCTCAAATATTTAAGTTTCTTCCCCGTCTTTCCAAATATCTGACCATTACTGTTTCTTAAATAGTCAATTCTTTATTTTCCTCACATGTTTGATCCTTTTGCCCTCCCTTAAATGTTTCTCTCCTGCCGCCTAAATATATGCCAAATATGTTTCTCTGCAAATATTTAATTTCTGTTCACTTCTCACTAGTTTCTCTCTAATATCCCCTCCACTTTCTCCCACAATTTAGTAAGAACCTCTTCTTTCCCAACTCTTGGTACTTGCCCATCCTCACCTATCCTCCCACTGTATGACCTCTACCCTCCTCAGCCCTCCTCCAACCCTGGGCTGAGTTTCCTGAGCTAGGCTGTGGGTCCCCTGCATCTCAGCCTTTTCCAATCCCCCACACTGACATTGCCTGATTCCACCCCCACACCACTCCTGCCACCATAAACCCAGGCAGGATTAGTGAGTTCAGGATTACTGAGTGCTGTCTTCACTCGAGTCCCACCGGGCTGGCTAGCCTGATGGGAGGGGTGAGAGCTTGGGTTATAGGAGGGAGTCAGTAGGCCAGGTAGCACTCTTGGCTGGCTTGGGACTTGCTCACAATATCTGATTAAATATTTGCACACCCACAGAAGAAATGATTCTCTTGCTGCTCTGGCAAGAGAACATCGAATCTCTTGCTTTTACTGGGAACCAAAGGGTGAGGAGAGGGAGTGTGCAGACATCATGTGGTCATGGGTCAGAGATCTTACATCTCCAAAGGGACCCAGCCTGAGGGTCACTCTGGCACCAGAGCTGCTCCTCCTTCACCTGACCCCAGCCCTACAGGAAAGGGCATGAGGGAAAGGGTCGAGCTCGGCACTGGCTGAATGACTGGAGAGGAGTCAGGTGGGGACTATACTGAGATTCAGGAGAAGCAGGCTGTGGTTGGGATCACTGCCCCAGGAAGTGTTGAGACCCCCAAGCATAGGTACCCTTCAGGCCTCTCCCAGGTTGCCAGGCAAGATCTGCCTTTCCCTTTCGTTTTCAGGGGAAGGCGCCAGCAGCTCCGGAGGTCCTCATCGGCGGGGAACCCTCTGCGCAGTGTAGGGTAGTAACATCCCAGAGGGCCCTGGGCCCTGGGTCCTGCAGGGCAGGGGAATGTCCCTTGGGGCCACGGATCTTGGGGTGAGGCTGCAGGAGAGCCCGAGGGTCAGGTAGGACTCGAGGCGGGCAGCAGCCAGGGTCACTAATCACCAACGGGCTTAGCAGCAGCGGGGGCCTAAAGTGGAATCCTCTCCGGTGGAGGGAGGGAGCAGGTCTGAGTGGTGCCAAAGAGACAAAGTCTGAGCGCGGGTTTAAAGCTTTCGAGGACTTACGACCGCGGCAGAGGTAGCCAGCAGCCCTTCTCGCGGGTCCCCTCAGACGCGCACCCTGCGCTCACCCTCACGCGAGGCTCGGTGAGGTTGGTCCACACAGCGATCTCCTCCCGCATGCTCATGTCGGGGTAGCGGTTCCTCTGGAACGTGGCCTCCAGCTCTTGCAGCTGCTGGCTTGTGAAGTGCGTGCGCTGCCGCCGCTGCTTCTTTTTCTTGGCCGGGTCTTCCGCACCACCGCAGCCTGCGCCTCCTGCACCGCTGTCCTCCGGCCCCTTGACTTCCCCGCTGCGCTCCTTCTCTGAATCGGGCAGGACAGGCCCCGGTCACCTTGGGCTTCTGCCCTTTTGCACCCCGTCCCGGCTCCACCGAAGCGCCTGCCATCAGCGCTGGCGGCCCTCCCTCCCGCCAGGGGCCCTAGGATTGTCCCTATTGGAAAGAGCCCTCTGGGCGCCTGATCGTCGGTAGTCACCTTTGGTCAGCCGTGCCCCAGAGAAGAGCCCGGGAATGAGAGGCACAGGCCTAGGTTCCTGCCGGGCTGGGCCTGCTCTTGTGGCTGGGCTCAGGCTTAAGCCTTACTGCTTATGTCACCCGCAAATATATGACAATTTGAGGGCTCTTGGGCGTCTAAATCTGGGGGTCTCTGCTTTCCTGAACTAGGATCACATCTTTCTAGCCCAAAGGTAGTGGGTCCATGGAGCACGAACCAGGCTGTGGCCTGCAGCCCCTGCACTTTCTTCTCCCCAGGGCTGTGTGGGAGCCACACTGGGCAGGCACAACACAGCTGTGTTCTCGGCCTTAGCTCCAGGCCTCAAGTCCCAAGGCCCAGAAAATCCCTCAGGCAGCAGCCCCAGACCGACAGACTCTGTCTAGGTGACCTGGGGCTCTAGCCTCTCTCTCTTTCAAGCTACACAAAATATATTCAATCATAGACACGTTGAAACAAACGAACAACAAAAAAATGAAAACAAAACACAGAAGCCCAGATAAACTCAATTCTGTGCCTAACACCATAGAAAGGGTCACAAACTCTTAAAAATAGGCAGATAGGGACACAGGGCAAATGCAAATTAAGAAGCCAAATACCTCCATGCAAACACACCCTTAACTAAATACAGTGCTGCATGTGTATAAACTCCAGGCAGACACAGGCATTTATTTCTCTGAGATTAAAAAAAAACCACCACCACCAACTTACTGTACTGTTGTAGATAGATTTTTTAACCCCTTCCCAATAATCCCCTTCTAGAGATAATTTTTAAATCCCAGGAAAATACAACACTATAGTTAGGTAACTGAAATTACCAAAATAACACCACTGCAAATGGATTTTGAAAAAATCCTGTAGAAACGCGCCATTTTGGATTGACTTTTAAAAATCTCCCCAAGAATAATGTTGCATGTAGCTATTTTAAATTCCAGAGAAATATGCCTAGTGTAGTGATTCTTTCTATATTGAAAAATACGGTCAAAATGTTAAATATATCCACAAAGATTTGGTTTTAAAAAGCAATCTATAACTTTATATTTCTCTGGATTTTAAAAGTAAAAACGAACCAAAGGCCACGCTTAAAACTTTTGAAAACAAAAGTACAATCCAGCGTTGATTGTTTTTAAGTCAAGCAAACAGAACCTCTCAGAGAAAGTCACTTAGGGATGCAAAACAGAAATAAATAGAGATTAAAAACGTGTAGAGAAACACTCAGCGGTGGATTAAGAAACGAACACAGCAGAGGCGCCCACGGCCCGGGAAGCAGAGAGCTCTGCGGCAGCGCCGAGTTAGGACGCCGAGCCCGGGAGCCAAAAGGAGACCCTGGAGGCCGGGACCCGCCGAGGATTAGTAGCGCCACTGCCCGCACCGCCCACCCGCCGGCCCAGCTCGCGGCCAGCCCGGGGGGGTAAAAAGCTTGAGCTCGGACAAAAAGGCAGCGCGGAGGGAGACTTGCCCGAGCCGAGTCGGGCCCCTGGCTGGGCGGCCTGGCGGCTGCCGCGTCCCGCGGCCCACGTGGGGCCCGGCTCCCTCGATAAGGGGGTCCTACTCCGAGCCGGGCCGAGCCCCTCGGCCCGCTCGCCCTCGCTGTCCTGTGTCTTCTATTTACTTGAAGTTGTCCCCCCCCCACCCCCCGCCTCCCAGTGTGTTTTTCTGACTTTTCCCGCCACCCCTTCTCTTCGATTTCTCCCTCTCGATCGTCGCCCACTGGCCTGTCGGGGTGTCTGTCCCATCTCTGTCTCTCTGGGCACTTTCTGTCGCCCGCCGCCCCATTCCAGTCTCGAGGGACTCCTCTCCTGCGGTCTGAGAGGCCCCTGGGCACCCAGTTGCGCAAACCGAATTTTTTCCCCGTTCTGTTTGCTGCGGATCCAGAGGGGCTGTCAGTTCGACCTTCCCTCCCGTTGTAGGTTCGAGCATCTGCCGGTCTCTTGGCGCGTGGGGACCGGGTAGAAGTAAAGCACTGAATTTCGATTTATAAAGCGTGTAAATTTCCGCGTACACCCCCCCCCCCCCCAGATCGAGAACGGGGAAAGAAATGGTCGTGACGCCCCTGGAGCGTAGAGGGAGACTGACGGCGCGGCGCGGGGGCCAGGCCCTGCTCCCCGCTCCGTGCGCCCGGCTCGGCTCCGTGCGCGCCTCGCGGGGAGCAGCGCTTACCTGGCAGCTCCGTGTCGGACGACTCGCTGGCAGAGTTCTCGAGCGGCTCGCGGGGGTCGGCGGCGCGCGCCAGGTGGAAGGCAGGCCCCATGTCGTGCGGCGGCGGCGGCGGCCGGAGTCCCTCCGGCAGCCGCTCCAGGCTCATGCCCCCCTTGAAGGCGTCCATGGAGGCGGGGACCGCGGCGGGCGCTCCAGGGGCCGGGGCCGGACGCGCCCGGCCGCCCTGGCTGCGACCTGCGGGGACAAGAGCACAGCGCCTAAGCGGCTGCCCCCCAGGGCTGCCCACGCCCGCAACGACGCCGCGCCCGCCCCATGGACTGCCCGGGGCTGCGGGGCCAGGCGGGCGGCAGCGGCAGCGGTTTCTCGCGACCGGATACCCGGCTTCGCGTTCCGCGCTGCGCTCCCGCCGCTCGGGCCTCAGCCGCCCGCCCGGCCCCGGCTCCGGCTCCCGATCCGGGGCCGGTTTCTAAGGCTCCGGACGGCGCCGGCAGAGGCTGTCTTAAAGCGACAGTGCGCACCGCCAGGTTCCAGCAGTCCCTGCGCCAGGGGTGGTGGGTGGGGTGGGCCTGGGTGGGAGGGGGCTGGGGAGGGAGGGAGCCAGCGAGCGAGGGAGCGCGGGCGGAATCCAGCCGCGAGCCGCCCGCCCTCCCTCGCCCGTGCCCTCCCCCTCCGCAGCCACCTTCCCGCCGCCTCCCCGCCCCCTCCCCCCCGCGGCCTCGCCGCGCCGCTCCCTCCTTCTCCGTTGACGCACCGACTTCTCCCTCGGCCGCACAAAAGAAACGCATCTGGCCTCCAAGTCCCGCGCGGCTCGTGCCCACCTCAAGCCCCAAATGACTTGTTTTGTTCAGAATCGACTCCTGTCTGGGCCGCCTCGAAGTCCCCAGCCCCTGGCGAGAACAGCCCAGGATGAGAGAATGTTCTCGGAGCAGGATCGCACCGAGCGGGCGCCTCCGAGCCAGCGCCAGGGCGGGGGCAGAGCCCGGGGCCCGTTCCGGCAGCTCCCAGAGGCGTCCTCGTCTAGGGGCCGCCGGCCCCTCCTTCCTCGGCCTCTTCTCCCGGGACCTGAGCCCGGCTGAGTGACAGCAGCCTGCGTTCTAATGGGCCCCCGGATGCTGCCTGCTAATTAGCTTGGACCCTGTCCTCCAAGGCTGCTTCTCAGGCCTCCCCCTCTGCACCGCAGTCAATTTTCCGGGATTGGGATAGAACTGATGGCTTCTAATCAGACGAAACGTTTCTGTTGGCTCCAGGCCTCTGGCGAGTGCAGCAGGAGACCCCAAGAGCCCCGCCAGGCCCGCAGCCTCTCCTGTGGGGCCCTCTCCCCTTGTTTTGCGCCAGTCCGGCCAAATCAGCCAGGCCCAAGCCTTGGCAGCCAGGGGGTTGGCTTCTGCCACCTTCAGGGCAGGTTTGCAGCGATCTGCGGCCTCTGCATTGGGTTCCCAGAGCTGCAGACACCTGGCCTAGGCCAGGTGCCTGCCGTTTCCCAACCCTGGGCCGGCAGTCCCGGAAGCCTTCTGCCTTCAAGTCTCTCCCTGGTACGGTGGTAGCTAAGCTGCAGTGCCACTGGGGCCTCCATGGGTGCAGGCAAAGAAGTTCCACTCCTACCCTTCAGAATGATCCCCTCCTACTTCAGTGAAGTTTGTTGAAGGATTTTGCTCAGCAATTGTTAGCCGGCTCTGAGACTGCAGTCTTGAGCAAATAGACGGCAGATGGGGTGGTAGGGTGCGACCCTGACCTGTTCCTCTGGCCAGAGCTGGACCCCATGCTGCCCTCTGCTCCTCACCTGCAGACCAGCTCCCAGATGGGAGCAGCGCTGGGTAGGACAGCACCTGGGGGAGAAGCACTGCCCTACACTCCAGACCCAGCACCTCACCCCAGGGCCTGTTGCACTCCCCATCTCTCCTGGGAGTCTCTGCTTGGGACTGTGCGGGCTGAGGATCTGGGATGTTCTGCAAGCACTGCCTTCCATCCCTCACCCTGGCTCCTCATCAGGAGATCCACAGCCTCAGGCTGAGTTCTTTGGTGAGGACTGCAGGGATGCGGTGGGTACAGGGTGGAAACAGGCCTGCCTCTCACTCCCTGAGTGTCAGCCCCAGGCCCCCAGCTCTGGGAGCTGGGAGAAAGCACAGCTCCTTGGGATCTGGCACAGCCTCACTGGGTGCCTGTGACTATAGGAGCAGGGGCTGGGGCTGAGGCCAGAGGGAGGATGTATCCCACGGGTTTGAGTTGGGGAGGCTCAGCGACTCTTGCCCTTTCCTCCCAAAGGGGAGTTTCTCGAAGTTGAGCTCCCCAGGATGAAAATAATCTTGGGTGTGTGTAGGTGGGGGAAGGGTGGCAGGAGGGGGACGTGGGAAGTATGGTTGTCCAACATTTGCCCTCAGCCTCAACTTTTACCGTATTTCTTGGCTGAGTCTCCTGCAGCAGCAGGTACCTCTTTTTGCGACCCAGCCTGCCTGGGTACAGACAGGACACTGGAGCAGGCACATACACACATGTAGTGCGTACCCACCTAGGTGTGTGCTGTTCACACATATGCACACATGCTCCCTGCACATCGTGCACACACAGCCAGGCTCTGGGTCCCAGAACACTGCTCGGAACCAGATCGGGCTGGTAGGGGACAGGAGGTTTGTTCTCAGCCCGCTAATGTGGGAAGTATAGTGTTCTTCTGGGTGGGGACCTGGAATAAATGTTCTGCCTTTATTGTTCAGAGGTGTTCAGAGGCTGAGGGCCACTGCTTTTCACTATCCACGGAGTGTAAAGAGTCAGGATTTTCATAGATGGGGACTGTTTTGTGACTCTGTAGCTCTAGCTGTTCAGTCTGAGGGGCTTGGATCCCTCACTATTGCATTTAATGTAGTTATTGAGCACCTGCTGTGTGCTCCTCTGGACCCAAGCCTCTGGCAGTGTTTTGGACAGTCACATTAGTCCCTATATTTGGAAATCTTGATGCCTGCTATGTGGATGGAAAGGCCTTCAGACTATTGTGGGTGAAGCCCCAAATCCCCAGAGGCCCTGGGCCCCAGAGAGAGACTGTGACTAGTAGGGACTGCCCGGGGGAGTCTGTTCTGCCGGGCCCAGGGAATGGCTGAATGAGAGGAGCCGATGAGGATGCTGGCCGGATAGGGTGTTGGCTGGAGAAAGGACCTGGGCACTTTCTTCTTCCCCAGCCTCACCCTCTACTGGCCACTATCCCCGGCAGGGAAGGGTCTTTCTTCACACTCACAGATACATCACATACACGGGACAGCAGGCAGCTCCCTTGCGGGAGTAAGAGCAGGGGTTCAATGTTCTCCCAGCTTTGCTGTGTGACCTTGAGCAAGGCTCCACCTGCACTGTGCCCCAGTTTCCATGTCTGACACAGACTGGGCAATCCCTACTTGCTGCTTCAACTTGCAGCTCACTTGACGATGGGGACGCGAGGAGAGGAGGGAAGGGGCTTACTGGGGCTGGAACCAGGTGTCCTATTCCCTATCCCTTTGGGCCATGCGGAGCTAGCAATGATTCTGTGACTTTCAGGAAATTTGGAGGCTTAGAGTCCTGGCTGGGTTGAGTGGAGGCGTCTGGCCTGTTGTAGGGTTTGAAGTAGTCACCATAGGGACCTTTCCTAAGGCTGGGCTCGCTCAAAACAGATTCTGTGCCCAAGAACGGGTTAGTAGTTTTATTTGGGAAGAGTGGTTGGAGGGTCCTCATGGGGGGCATCCTTCCACGCACTTATATGGGGGCACACTGCCCTAATCTCTGCACCAGAATCAAGGGATTTTAGGAAAAGGGAAGGAATGTGCCGTGGCTTGCCCTCGAGGCCATCCATGACTCTCTGGGACATTCCAACCCTAAGCCTCTTAGGCCGTGGAGAAGTTCAAACTAGAAAACCCAGTTTTGGAAGTGCATCTGGGACCACCTACCTCCTTCTGTCTGTTTTACTCCCCCCCTCCAATAAAAGCTCTTGCTTCTTTGAATATAAGCAATTACTGGGTGAGGGGGGAAAGGGGTGCTCAGGTAGGGGCTGGGAACCATCTCACCGGATTCTTTAGGCTTCCAAGGACCCCAGCCTCAGCCTTCCTGTTATTTGGGGTTCCCCAGCCTGTCCTGGTGGGAGACCTGGGATGTACTCAGGCAGGATGGCCGAGTGGGGTGCTTCAGGGAGCATGCAACTCGGAACTTTGTCAGCAGCTGGCAGGGCTGGCCTCATGGCTCACCCGAGTCCGCTCACTGGTCGTTCTCTGCTTCCTGAGAATAGCTGAGCGGAGGAGAAGAGAAGGCTGGGCAAGTGGCAGAGACTGGTCACACAACTGGGGGAGCCTAGGGTCAGCTTATGCTGTTACCACAGCTTCCCAGGAGTGGCTTTTCCGAGAAAAGCACACTCTGAACCTGGCTGGAAGAGCAACAAATTCTGTCTCTACCTTCTTGAGTCCTGGCAGCCAGGTCTCCATGCCCCACCGTCCACGTCTTTTCCTTTTCCGAGCAGAGCTGAAGAAAGGGGAGGGAGCCAGCAAGCCCCCTCCCGTGTCGCCCCTGCTGCTCTAGAACCGTGTCTTTGGCCAAGTGGACAGCAACCTGGCCTTGCTCTAGCCTCGATCGCTGTCAGAGGCCCCTGGGGTGCCAACGGGACACCCAAGCCTTAGTTTCTCAGTAAAGTGGGCTCAAATATTTTTAGATTCAGGGAATTCCTAAATCGGGAAACCTTGGAACCAGGATTCCAGCCTCGGGTTCCCTTTTCTGCGATTCCGGTCTCGGGGCCATCGCTTTACTACCGCCGAAACGGCTCAGATTTGGGAGGCTGGTCAATTTCAGAATTCCGAGACCCGGTTCTAGAGAAGCGGCTGTGTGCCCGGGAAGCCTGCGTCAACAATCAAACCCCGGAGAAGCCGCGGGAATGTCTTTATTGGATTTTGCGAAGAGCATTTGGGGTTCCTCTCTGGGTAAGGAAAAGCCCGACCCGTGCGGGCGAGGGCAGGCCGCCGTGGGCTGGGGGCGCCTCCGAGCACGGGCGGCGAAACGTCGGGGTCCTCGGCGAAGAGAGCCGGGGCTCCGGCCGATGTCTTTTGCTTTTCTGCGGCATAGCTGCCCGAAGGAACCAACGAACGAACGAATGAAGCGGTATTGTTTAGAAAAAATACCCTCTTGACACGAAGCTGCGGCTGCAGTCCCCGGGCGTGCAGAGGGGCCCGCGCTTTCGCTCGTTCTGGGGCCCCCATTCCGGGGCGCAGCCGGGACGGCGGGCGGCCCTTTCGGCTGCCCAGTGTCCTGGAGTTCCCCAGCGACCTGCGCCGCCACGAAAGGTTGCGAAGGGCGTGGGGAGCTATGCCCTTCGCAGGGCTGGGACTCGCGTCCCCGGGGCTGCTGCCCTCTTGGGGTGCCCGGGGCCGAAGCGTGGGGTGGGCTCACCAGGTAGGCAAGGTAGCGCCTGGCGACGGCAGCTGGGACTGCGCGCTGGGCGCAGGAACGAGCTCCTCGTGCTGCCTCGATGGCGCCTGGCCTTTCCCGGGATGCGCTCAGTTGCGCGCCACCGGCTGGACCTCACAAACGCCTGGAGCAAACAGTGCGGAATCCGCCACCGCCTCCCTGCGCCCCAACACCGCGGAGACCCAGCGCTCCTAGCCCAGTGACTCTTACCCCACGCGGGTTGCGCTGCGTACTCGGCTCGTCGGCTCCGGGCTCGCTCGCCACGGACTCTGACTGAGGTTTCGACTTCGGCTGGGGCCCTGGTTCCAGCTGTGTCTCCGGCTGTGCGCGCAGCTTCGGTCCTCGCTGGTTCGCTACATCGCAGCGCGAAGGTCGGGGCTGCCTCGGCCCGGCCCGCTCCTCCCGCCACCGCCGCCGCCGCCGCCCGTCGCCCGCGGGGAAGGCGGGGACACGGGCCGGGGAGGCGGGAAGGGGGGAGGGGAAGCGAGGCGCTCGCCTGGACCAACGGGGAGGGGCGGCGCGCAGTCCTGCCGGCTAGGGGTCCGGGCCTCCCTCGGGTCGCAGGCAGGGGTCCGCGCGGCTCGCCGCCGGGGTCCGAGGCCGGGGAGCGCGCCCCGGGACTGCTAGCGCGGAAGGGGGACCTGGCCGCATGCGGACGAAGCCGCTGAGGGTACCGGCCTGGCCTCTGCGCTCTTTCCCACCTGGCACACGAGGGGTCCAGCCCGACCTCGGCTTAGACGGGCCCTGGTCGGAGTTTCCCCCCGTCCTGCCTGACGCCAGTTTTAAGATTCGACCTTTCCCCTTTCTGCTCAGCCTTCGGGAGGAAGCTGGTCTTGCATTTTGGCAGGGAATGTCCGCAGCGCAGATTTTGGCAGCCAAGGAGGTTTGAGGACAGACCCCAGAGTTTCTGGGGAGGGGCAAACGCTGACCCCTGCCCTGCTTGGAGGATACCCCCCCCCCACCCCTCCCCACTTCTCCTCCTCCGGGGGCTGGGCTGATGAGCAAAGAGTAGACCAACCCTATGGAGCACAGACAGTTCTGCAGCCACTTGTTCAGCCCCTCGCCTGCACACCCTCCAGCGATAGCCCTGTTCGGCCCTTGCACAGGGGAAGACTCCATCCATATGGCCCCGTTCGCCTTTTCAGGGGAGATGGACAGGACTAACGGGAACTGGGTCCCACCCGTGTTGCCCACGGACAGATAACCCCTCACAAAGCCTTGTGGGGAAACCAATTGGCCGACCAGGCTCCTGCCTTTCCCAAGCCCCCGGTCTGAGCCTGCTGCTGCCAGGCCGTGGTGGTAGGGACA
This sequence comes from Panthera tigris, assembly GCF_018350195.1. Classification (NCBI taxonomy): domain Eukaryota; kingdom Metazoa; phylum Chordata; class Mammalia; order Carnivora; family Felidae; genus Panthera; species Panthera tigris. The sequence continues at coordinate 111,172,959 of NC_056660.1, forward strand.
GGGGGTCGGGCGGGTCAGTACATCAGGCAACCACCCCGGGGACAGGAGTCACTGAGCCTGTCTGTAGACGGCCACCGGGCTCTGGCGCTGCCGCTTTGGCTCAAGGTGCCGGGAGATGGCAGTGCGGCGGCCCGCATCTATGTTTCATGAGGTGCCGTCATCGGCGGCGCCTCCCTGCCTGGTTCTAGCCGACAGCTGCCGCTGGAGAGGCCACGGCCCCGTGCCCGCTTGCTCTGACGCTCTGCTTGCCCGCAATCTCCAGGGCCACCTGGTCAGGGAAATGCAGAGACAGGAACCCTTCCCAACTCCCAAAGCCTACCCGACCCAAGCTCGCAGATGCCTCACGCTCAGGCCCCGAGAAGTAGCCTCTGTGCCCTGTCTTGCTGTTTGGGGATTCCAAGTCTCCCCTCGACTGTCAACAGAAGGAATACCTCTCTGGTGGCTGTGTATGGTTCTGGTGCACACAGGGTCATAAGGGTTAAGAGCTAAGTCCCCTGTGTGCAGGATTTCAGACCATGACCTGGGGGTGGCCTGGCAGAAATGCAGTCTCCCAGCTTGGACGATGGACTTTGGGAATTCTAGCTTCTGCTTCTCCACTGCCACAATATTGGCTGTTTTATGTGTGAAACTGGTTTGCTGGCAGATTTGGCCCCAGAGGCTGCTAAGAGGAGACACTTCCCACCTTGTCTCAGGCAGCCTCCCCACACACCCAAGGTGTCCCTGCATCGTGGCCATAAATGCAACTGCCGGGCCTTTACTCTGCATGGAGGGTGCAACAGTCACCTAGCTGGGTGGGCAGGGGTGGGAGGGGCGCTTACACTCTGGCACCTGCCCTGGGATTTCAGACCTTCTTACCCCTGCACATCAGCTGTTTTCCAGGTTTTCTTCTCCAGCAACCACTGGGCGCGCGTGTGTGATTCTCCGTATGCCCTTGTTTCCAGGCAGACCCTGTGGTACCATAGAGCTGCCCCTGCGACCTGAGGGCCAGAGGAGGAATCTTGTCTGCATCTTTTACCAGTCATGTGGCCTTGGGCAAATGATATAACCTCTTCTAGCTTCAGCTTTCTTACCTGTGAAGTGGGAATAAGAAGCGTTTTCATTTCATTGAGCAATCTGTGAGATGATGGGGAGGACTGTCGCCCTGTGTGGGGATGGGCAGCTGGGCTGGATGTTCATGGTGAAACCTGGCATGTTGCTTTTCTCCTTAAGATGCTTTGCTCATTTTTGTTTCCTTCTTTGCGGTCTTGTTGTTTCAGTCAGGCAGAAGAAGGCTCCTTCTCTGATTTAGTAGACCTGCCCCTCATACCCCGCTTGCCATCTAGGAAGTCTCAGACCAGGGAAACTAGGCAGGTAAATGGGGCGGGACCGGGGCCTGAAGTCCTCAAAGTTCTTGGTGAACTGGGGTGGGGTGAAACCCTTTTGTTATGATCTTATTTTCACTTTCTCCACAAAGAATTTTCCACAATTTCCCTTTAGGTTGTGACATCTTGGGGGCACATACTTTCCACTTTGGAGGCAGAGGGATCAGGCAGTCAGAGAGAGGAAGGTTGGAGCTGGATCAAGGGAGAACAGAATTACTTCTGTTCTTATAGTACTTACACAGTCCTTGTACCTGAGTATCACGTTCGCTTTGAGCTTTCCTGGTACCTACCCAAAAAAGATCAGCAGAACTGCTGGTGCATTTGCTTTGTTTTTCCTTCCAAACTGATATACTTCCTCTAAACAAAAGTTTTTTCCCTAGCATGAAACTCTGACATGAATTTGTCACACGGGTTCATGTTAAACACAATGGGCAAATGTCTTCAGCCCCATTTATGCAGAAAGGGATACATATTCTTCAAGCAGTTTATTATCTTAATATCCAGGAAAAGTAGGGAGAGTGTCCTTTCTCTTTATTGCTCTTATTGCAATAGTATTGGTATCAACATTTGTGTAATGCTTGATTAAAACCTGTTGCCCCTACCAGGGTCCTAAGCTCCTTAAGAGCAGGGCTGAGTCTCTCTTGCCAAGCATAGGACCCTCCTTAGGGTGGGCAAAGGGATTTGATTGTGCTGATTGGCTGGATGCAGCTCACATGCCCACAGCTGAACCAATTACTTTGTGGGGTAGAGTGGCTCAAGGCTGTGGTTGGCCAGGCTAGGGTCACAGTCTCCACCCCAGGAGGGTGGGAGGGGGAGCTCCACCGTTTTAAGGAATACTCACCACTCTACCCCAAGAATACTGGCTGCTGTCCTGGAACAAGTTCTCTGAGCTCCTTGTGGCAGGGAATGGGTTGGTTTTCAAAGAAGTCCCTGCCCTGTGAAGGTTCTCAGAGGGGTGCTCGTGGTGTTGGTAGGGTGTCCACTGCAATGTGATAGGGAGGCATTGGTTCTGTTGGGAGAGTTTGAAGTCCGTCAGGATTGTTCCTGCACTCATCTGTAGAAAGAGTTGGAGGGCTACCAGAAAGTCTGAGGGGGAGCTTAGAGTCTATTGACCCTTATATAAGGATGGATATGCAGAGCAAAGGAGGGACCTATTTATACTCTTTTTCATCTGTGAGGAGAGAATTAGAGGCTCCAAAGGCAGAAAGGAATCCCTACAATCAGGTAAGATAGAGGGGAACCCCTACGTTTAGGTATGATATTGATTTATTTGAACATAATTATATTGTACTCTGAGCATCCTGGCAGCCAAAGCAAAAATAGAAACCATTGGGACATCTTAAGTATTTTCTTTCATTGCAGACCTCCCGGCATCTGCATGGAGTAGTGGAAAGAGCCCTGACCTTGGGACCTTCCTGGACTGGCTTCTATCAGGTCAGCAAGTTTAGAGAGCAAGTATTCTGTGCCTGTGATTGCAGAGGTACAGAGATGAATGGCTCCTGCTTGTTTGGGCTGAGCCAAGGAGGCAGACATACCAACCCATAACCATGTTTGGAGCACAGTGCTGGAAAGGAAAACTATAGCCTGATGTTGAAGGGCCTTGAGTGACATACAGGCCTTGAGATTGCCTGGAACAGTTTTTCCACTCCCCATTTCTCACTGGAACAGCACTAAAGTGGGAAGGCATTGAATGGAGGAAGAGGAAGCTGGAGAATTAAGTAGGAACCAGACACCGCAGGGCTTCATAATCCTTGCTAAGAGGGTGGGACGCTATCCCGAAGGCAAAGAGGAACAGACGGCAGGTTTAAACAGCGGGAGATCTGGTCAGATTTATATTTTACAAAGATCACTGAGCTTGGAGAGTGGAGGATAGGTATGAGATGAGATAAGAGCAGATTAATTCGGCATCATCACTCAGCCACTCTGTCCGTCCTTTTACGTGTCTGTCAGTCCATCCATCTACCATGGCACAGGAGGCCACGGTTTGGCCTGAGAGCTGTAAAGGTGAGAAGTTATGACCCCTGCCTGCCTGGAGCCTTCCCTTAGACCCCTCACATCACCCTCTGCAGGCCTGGTCTGTCCGTCCCATCCTCACAGGCTTTGTGGTTGGGGCCTCGGCAGCCCTCCAGATGTCTGCTTGCTGCACGGGGAGACAGGGTGCCCAGGGCCTGAAGGGGCGCAGCCACTACTGCAGACAGACGATCTGGGGAGCCAGCTCAGGGCACAGCACTGTCGGAAGCTTTTAAAATAATTACCCCTGCCTGCTTTGGCTGACTGGCTGATGGCAGCCTATTAGCCCTGAGTTGGAAATTCTGAATTGTTTCATGACAATTGAAAACATGATTGGAGGCCAGGAGGAGCTGCCCATGAAATATTGATGTTTCTCAGTGTTGTGGGGCTGTTCCCCCTCAGCTGGGCAACCCTGGGTGCAAAGAACTGGTTGCTGCAGAGCAACTGTCCCTGGGCTCCGCAGGCTGACTGCTCCGAGGGGAGACGGGAGTGTGTGTTTGTGCAGGGTGGGGAGGGTGGTTTGGGGACCTGTACCTCTAATGCCTCACTCCAAACTATGCCCCCCCCCCCATTCCAGTTTCACTACCAGGGCCAAGCAGGAAAGAACTTGGGGACTCGAGATATTCTGCGTGTTCATGTCTGGCCTAGATTCTTCCTGGCACTCAAGGCTCATTTAGAGTCAGCCTGGGAATCCCAGTTCTGCCCCTTAGCATTGTGAGTCGCACTTTCTCAGCCTTTCTGTGGGGGATACTGAGTTCCTACCTCGCTGGGCTGTGAGGTATAGGGAGGCCCTTGTGTACGTGCTGGTGTCAGTTCAGGGCCAGCTAAGGGAGTCCCTTCCCTACTGGGTGCCCAGGGCTTCATGGCCCTTCTCCTTTGTAGAGTGCTTTGAAGTACTTTGTGTTTTCCCTTCTCTGTAAATTCTAAATAAGTAGTGCTCAGAAGGGGAGTGCTGGTCTGGCAGGCACCTCTGATCGATGAGGTGCCCTGGAGTCTTGGGGAGGGATTCTATGCCCAGCCCAGGCCTTTGCTCCTGGAGGTGAGGCTCTTCTGTAGCAAAGGAAACTGGTGGGTAATGGCTGCCTGGATTCCTGCCCTTAGAATCTGCCCAGGACACCAGGGCCTCTGTCTTTATGAGCCCTTGATTTGCCAGGCACAGTACATGGTTCATTTTCTTTATCCTGGGAGGTGGTATTCACCCATTTCATAGATGAGGACAGTGGGGGCCATAGTTCATTCCTTCCTTCAACAGACAGTATTTAAGCACTGCCCTATGTCCTGGCACTGAGGGACACAGGGGTAATGGACAGTGCCAGTGCAATCCTTCATGAGGCACTGGATCTAAAGATGATCCAATCCTAAGAAGTATCCTACAAGTAGGGCAGGTTAGGAGCCTTCGGAGCCCGAACAGGGGCAGCAAACCTAACCCAGGGATCACAGCAGATTTTTTCTGGAGGAAGTGACCCTCCCACTGAGCTGTGGGGTAGCAGGAGTTTGCCGTGGGGCTGGGGTGGGGCAGGGTAATGACAAAACTAGCGAAGGGCAGGCTCAGTGTGGATGTTCTTATGCATCTGACGATGGGCACAACTCATATCCACCTGCTCTGCTGCCGTGACGGTAGCCTGAAGAGGCACCACCAAGAGCCCCACAGCTCCAGGGTGCTGGGTTCATTGCCTATGGGCCTCTCTGGGCTTTATTGTCTTCATGTGAGTAACAAGAATTTAGATTAGTTGTAGCAGCTGGGCACATTCGCAAATGCAACTTTACCAGGACTCCTAGGTAGATAAATGTAGCAGTGCCCTGGCTGAGGGTGGGTATACGTGTGGGCTCGTGTGCCCTCCTCCTGTATCCCCATCTGGAGGAGCCTGATGAGGAGGAGCTCCAGGGCTGAGGCTCCCCTGAGGAGCCCCAGGGCTCCCTGGACCACAGTTTGCAAGCAGAAGGGTAAGGAGCCTCTCCACGGGGCTGTCCAGTCCTAGCCTCCTGGACCCAGGGGGTGGCCAAGAAGCTCCCTCTTGAACCCTGATGGCAAGACCCCCATGGACCTGCTATTCCTTGTTCCTTTTCAGTTTCCTAATAGCCATTTGTGCTTCATCCCAAGCATCTATTAAATACCTATTGGATGTGTACAGAGGGGCTAATGTTTTTGAGCATCAACTGTATGCTAGGTCCACGCGGGGCTCTTCATATCGGGTCATTTCCTCATCACAGATAGCTGTCAGCCCGTTTTACAGATGAGGGGGAGGAGAGCTAGGAGAGGTTCAGTGATTTGCCCAAGATCACGAATCACAGTGACACTACCACCAGCCTCCATGGATGGATTAAGCGCCTGGTGTGTGCCAGGCCTTTGCTGATACATTCCTGTGCATTAGCAACATCGTCTCTCAGAGCAAATCTGTAAAACAGGCCCTATTTCCATCTATAAAGATTGAACAAGTGCAAGCCTGGAGAAGGGAAGGGGATCTGCCTCGGCCTCTGGACTCTGCCCGCCCAGCCTCTCCCTCTGCCCTGCCCTGTGCTGTGGGGTCTGAGGCAGCTACCCGTGTGCCCCCAGGTGGGTGAGCTCCCTCCCATCTCTGTTTCCGCTGTGAATACAGGGAAACTGAGGCCCAGAGACTCACTTCCCTCAGAACATCTCCGCCCTCTGGGACCCCCATCTGGCACAAGCCTCCCTCTGCTCCCTTGACAGTGACCGTGAATTCCAAGTCTGGCTTTTCTGCAGAGTACCCGCCTTTCTGGGGGCTGTCTGCCCATCTGGCAGCATTGGTCAGGGCACATTGACCTTGGCTGTCTGAGCAGCACCATCCTGAGGAGTTCAGGACACATAGAGGGAGAGCTGGGGGTGGGGGCGGTGAGCCAGTTGTGGCTGCTCCTACGATCCCTCCCCTGTCCTTCCGTTGGGTTCTAGCTCATACTCGGCACCCCCACCACAGGGCCCTTCCTCCCCTCTCCAGACACCTCAAACTCACTGCCACTTAGGTGTGACTGTCCCATGGACAGGGCCTGCATGTGAGCTTTGCCCTGGGGGAGAATGCGTGACATTGAGGACAGGGTGGCATTTCAGACAAGGTGGAGGGAGGCTGGACTTTTGGTGGATGGAGGGACACCCCCCTGCTGTACCTGCAGGTGGAACCCCAGAGGATTGGGCTCCCTCTGAGCCTTAGGGGCAAAGCTTGTCTGTGCACAGAGCCCAGATCTCTGCCGAGTAGACAAACACACAGTGAGGGGACGAGTCTTGACAAATGTTTGCCAAGTCCCTGGCTGACTTGGAAGTCAGGAGTGAGCTTGTTTGGCAGAACAAAGAGGAGAGCAGCCTGCAAAGGGCCATAAATAGTGAGGAAGGAGAAGCAGCCTGGCCTGAAGGCTCCATGGGAACTTGTCCTATGCTTGTGTCCTCTGCTGAAGGATTCCCGCGTCCTCTCCCAGAGCTCTGGGCCTGCTGGCCACCGCCTGGACCACGCGAGTGGCAGCTTCCTGACCCTTGAGCCACATCTCTATGGGAACCCTTGGGTGCTGGGTCACCTGCTGGGAGGTCAGTGTGACCTGCACATCCCAACGTCCCCTCCCTCTACGAACCAGGAAGTTTGGTTATAGTCAACAGTGGCAATACTTCCGAGACAGAGCCGGTCTGGCATTAGACCCTGGGAGATTGTGACACCTGGATGTACCCAGGCTGAAGGGATACAACCCCCTCACCACTCTGGAAGGGTACAAGGTGACCTCCCTCTATCTGTCCACAGTCCAGGCGGATATGGGCACCCATTTTTTCAAGGAGCAGGGCAGAACAGGAGAGGTGGAGGGTGGAGGGCAAGATACCCTACTTGGGCCTCAGTTTCCTCAGCTCAATATGAGATCCTTATCTTTGGCTAACCTCCAACCCTTGGCTTACTGTGGGTATCAGGTGAAGGTCAGCAGGCCTGGGGAATGGAAGAGGCAAGATTTTCTCCAGAGCAGATGGGGAGGCCGTGTGGGATAGGTGGACACATGCACATGGGAAATATGAGGGCTGTGTGGGAATCTGTAAATTAGTTTGGTTCAGTGTGACCAAACCCAGAGGATGATGGGGGTGGGATGGGAGCTAGGCCAGGACAAAGGATCCCCTGAGGAAATGGGGAGCCCTGGAGGGTAACTGAGCTGAGAAGTGCTCTGAGCAGGGCTCTGCTCTAGGATGGTGGGGAGGGGGCAAGAGGCAGGTGAGGCAGGTCTGGAGCGAGAGGCCAGAGGTGGACTGCAGAGGGCCCCTGGCTCTCCTCTCTGGGCTGGGGAAAAAGGTCCCAAAATTGGGGAAGCCTGGTTGCTACCTTCACTCAGATGATCTGGCCTGTTTCCCTGGGCCAGGCTCCTCTCTTTCTCAGTAGAGGTGGCCCAGAGCCCCAGGCTCTGAATCCCCAGACCCCACACCAGGGACCTGGCCTGAGCGTCTAGGGCCTTTCTCTGACTTCCCATGCTTGCCCATTGATTCTGTTCCCCCGTACCCACTATTCTCCAAGGAGCCTGATCCAGGGGTCCCTAGGAAGGGGAGGGGTGGGCAGCAGGCCTGGTAGACAAAGTCTTGGTGCTGAACTTTCCCTGGGCCCACCTGGAGTTACTGTCTAAGCTTCCCTGACTGTGCACCTCACTTTGGGGGTGGGGCTGGGGGCCTCAGGACCTAAGAGGGGGAAGGGACTCAGTCACCGTCATATACTCTCTTTCATTCAGCAACCTTATGGGGCTCCCACTTGGATGGGGTCCATCTGTGTCATTGGCGAGGCCATGGAGAAGCCCCCTTCAACCTTCAAGGAAGGGCAGGAAAGGACTTGGGCAGGAGGTAGGCTACTCACTGTTTCAGGAAAAGGGGCAGAGGCCACCTGGAAGCCTAGTTGCGCACCCTGTTGGCGGGATAGAGAGATGCAGGGCCCTGGCTTTTGTGGGGCTGGGTTCTGGGTCCATGTGTCTTCTGGGTTCCCCCCTGTCTGCTCATCACTCTCTGCTGGGGCTGGGGTGGGGCTGGGGGGTAGGAGGGTGGGAGGAGGGAAGCAAGGTGCCTACCTCTTTGTTCAGGTGTGGAGATTTGACCAGTGTCTGTGATGCTAAATCTCTTGAGCTCAGTCTCTAGTCCTCATCCTGATTTGCTTTTGGTGTGTGTGTGTGTGTGTGTGTGTGTGTGTGTGTACGCGCGAGCGTCGGGGGAGGGGTAGTTTTATTGTATGTACTTAAGAAAAAAGGCCACAGCAAAGATCAGGTTGATGGAACAGCTTAGTATCTTGATTTTGGTGGTGATCCCACGAGTCTCTACATGTGATGAAATGACAGGATGCTACACACCCTTTATAGCAATGTTGGCTTTCTGGGTCTGGTGATGTACTAGTGATGTGAGATGTAGCCATTGGGAGACTTGGGGGGAAAGGCCCACAGGCCTGTCTGTACCATGTTGGCAACTTCCTGTGAGTCTGTGTTATTTTATTATTTTAAAATTTTATTTAGTTTTGAGAGAGAGAGAGAGAGAGACAGCACGAGGGAATCCCAAACAGGCTCTGCACGATCAGCGAGGATATAGGGCTTGATCTCACGAACTGTGAGATCATGACATGAGTCAAAATCAAGAGTCAGACGCTTAATCGACTGAGCCACCCAGGCTCCCGGAACCTATACTATTTTAAAATAAAATGCTAAAAAGCCAGTTTGGGGTCCTGTTTGGGGCAGAGGGCATCTCTCCACAGAGCACCGTAGGAGCTGGTAGGGGGCCCTTGGAAAAGAAGGAGGGCGAGGGCCAGGGAGATAGAAGGAGGGATGGATGATCATTGGCGTAAGAAGCTAGAGGGAGGCCTCACCTGGGCTGGAGCCCATCCAGGGGTGTGGCTGGTGGGACTCACAGATCCTGGGTGGCTACAAGTGCCATCTAAGGGGACTGGGGGGCAGCTGGGCTGAGCTGGGCTTGGAGAGGAGCAGGGAGGAGAAGGTTTGTCATTGTACCTCCACACATACCTCAAGAGCAGGTGCTTGGGTGTCATCCAGCAGAGGAGAGGCATACATGGGTGTGTGCACCTCTAGGTGCCCAGGTTGCTCGGCGGCATGTGTCTGTGTCCAGGCCCAAGGAGGCAGGTGTCAGAGCCCGCTATGGCCCCTGGGAGCTCTGGAGCTCTCAGGGCTGAATTCTGGGGGCCTAGCTCTGGCCTCCTGGTTGCCCTCGAGGAACAGGTCCTTGAGAAAGTGCCAGCTGTGGGAGCAATTGTCTGGCCACGTGGATTTCCTGAAGTGCAGGCTCTCTGGCCTCGCATAGTTGACACCCCATGCAGCTTCCATGAGCCAGATTGCAGGTCATTCCCCCAGCTGCAGCTGCCTGCTTGTCAGATCTTCCCTGACCCTCCCCGACCTGCCGTCCTCCACTGTGATCCAAGAGAAGTTCCCCCGGAGCACCGTAAACTGATGTCACCACCTTGCCCTGCACCCTTCACTTGACCTGGATCCCGCATGCGGCACATTCAGCATCAGGCTGGGGCTGCCCAGCCTGCAGCAGCGGCTCTTGCTAATTGGATGCCGGCCACCATCCTCTCTCAGCCCCTGCTGCCTGTGCCCAGCTGTCTCTGCCTCCCCTCCAGGGGGCTCGTCAGCTACCCAGTACCAGCCATTAACTGCAGGCAATGGCTTCCTTCTCCTCTTTCTTTTGGTAAACTCCTACTCACTCTCTCAGACCCAACCCGGCCGTGCTTGTGTCTACTATCCTGCTCTCTTTGCACAATCCCGGAGTTTTGCTCTTAGCGTATCCTGTATTTGTAGGTTTAGTTTTGGCTTCAGCCTCTGGACTCCTTAGGGGTCGGGCTATGCTTTTTTCCATTTCTATAACACTGTCCCTTACCCCCAAGCACAGTGGCCCATGTTAGGAGCTCAGTAAGTTATGCCACATTGGTGGGGAACAGGGCCACCATCATTCAGGTGAGGCTGATATGAAGGCTTCAGGCTTCCGGGGCATGGCCAGTCTGGGAAAGTAAGCAGTGAACACTGGCATCTTGGCTACTTTTGCTGGTGGGAGACCCAGTCACCTAATATGAAGACTGCTGCTATCTTTTGAGTCCCTTCAGTGTGTCCTATTTTGCAAGGTTAGGGACTGTTTGCATGGGCCATTTTACAGATGAAAAAACTAAGGCCGGAATGAGTTACTGCCCTAGAAAGCAAGGGAAGGAGCTGGGATTCAGACAGACCTAGGTTGCTTGATGGGAGAGCTCCCCAGTCCCCATTTTTTTCATCATTACATAATCCTGACAAGTTCGGGAGGCTGAGGATGGCACAGTCCCAGCCCTAGCCTTGGTGTGACCCTTGGGAGGCTGTCATGTCCCAGGCACAACGGGGAGCACATCTGGGGAGGAGCCCTGAGACTCAGTGGGTTTTGCGACAAGGGATCCAGAGGGGCCTGATGGGGGTTGCTTACTGGTCTCAGGAGAACCTTCGTCCCAGCCCTAGCCCCATTTTCGTGTGGCTGCAGCCCAGTCAGGACTGCCAAGAGGGCCTGGCTCTGCAAATTTACTGCCGTGCTCAGGAATTCCTGTCCAGCCCAGATCAGGGTGTCTGGGGCACAGCCGCCTGGATTGGGAGGGAAGCTGGGGTTATCTTGATCTCCAGATGAGGTGGTATCTGCTCGTGGAGTTGCTGGGGAAAGCTCTTCGCCTTGGATCTTGCTCACTCTCTCCTTCCGGCTCCTGATAAAGAGCCCCAAACACAGGGCTGTAAAGGTGGCCATAAAAACGGAGAAGAAATACTGGCGCAGCTGGCTTATCAAAGCACATCTCAGACACCAGCCAGCTCTCCTACTTCAAGTTTATTTCTCCTCCTCTGCTTTCTCTCAGAAGGTGTCTCGTAAACAGCTAAGAGGGTCATTTATGAATGTCTTCTGCCTTCCCCTCTCAGCCCAGGGGCCGCTGCTTTGCTCTTTCTGTTCCTTCAGGCACAGAGATGGTGCAGGCACTCCCTTCTCCCAGGTGCCCGCAGAGGTGAGAAGTGGAAGTCAGAAAGGTCCTGCCATCTCCAGACAGGGGTAAGGCTCCCAAAGGTGAGTGAGGATGACGTCTTTGTCCTGGTCCTGTCAACCTTCCCTCCACCCCGAGGGCCATCCCATTGATGGGGGAGGGGGTTGAGCTGGCCTCTGGGAGGGAGCTCCCTGCCCTGGGCTGGCCTCAGGGCTTGACCCATGTCACAGAGTGACTCCTATGGCATCAGAACCGAAAGGGCTCAAGAGACGGCCTTATACAAGTCTCTCCTGATTCCACGGAGCCCAGGGATGGCGGTGGGCGGGGGGGGGGGGGGCAAGTGAGAGGTGGAGCCAGGAACAGAATGTGGACTTATAACCCTAACAGCAGTCATCCCTTCTCCTTCTGGAGCCTGTCTCAGGATGGGAAAGACTTCCATGTACCCCCATGTTGTCTGATCTCCGCAGTGACTCTTCAGGCAGAGACTGTTACTCTCATTTTACAGATAGCGGAAAATGGTGCTTGCGGGTGCTGGGTGGCCGGCTTACCTGGGGAGAGGGGGGCTCTCGTGACCATGACATAGCTGTGTTCTCTCTTTGCCCCTTCAGCTCCTTAAGAGCTTTGCTTGTTGAACTGGTCCTCACTTTCAAGACGTCACTTAAACACAGCCCTCAACCCCCCAGCCTTCCAATTCTAGCCTCTTGGCTTATCAGGCCCACAGCTGCAGAGCCACGAATGAAGCAGAGTGGGTAGTTTCCTGGGCCTTTCCCCCTTCTTCTCTGGGGGGTGTTTGGGTTCCTTCCAGCTGGGAGCCTTGTGGATGTGGTTGGGCAGAGCTCCCCAAACGGTCAGATGCACTGAGCATTCTGGGTCATGGCTGAGAGAGCCCGAGATTTGGAAGGTGCGTGGGTGGGGGTGGGAAGGGCCCCCGGCTACGGGAGTGTGAACCTTGTCGGAGTCCCTATCTCCCTGGCAGCAGCCCAGGGCTTGGTGGGCAGCAGGAAATGCTAATTGCACAAATTAGCTCAGTCTACAGTGGCCAGAGAAATTGCACCTGGCTTGACAACAGTGGCTTCCTGTTTTACCCCTTTCTGTTAAAAGGTATCTGTGTATTATAACATGTTCTATCTGTATTATATCTAGAACCCCCTCCCCCCAGCCCCTCCCAGTCAGATGAGTGTGTTTCCACATTGGTTGCTCCTCAGCCCAGCAGGACTTGGAGGGTGTTGCTGTCTGCTGGAGCGGAGCTCGCCTCTTGCATGGGGCCAGGAGCTCATTCTGCATTTCTGCACTTCCTGGGTCATGACCTTTCCACAGCTGATCCCTTCATGTGGCCTGATTAGATATGTGAACAGTCCTCCAGAAATAGTTACTGCCTGTTTCTAGAGAAGAGGCACTGCCCTTCATTCAGAAGGAAAGAGAGGCTTCACGTGGGCAGGTGACTTTCCTGAGGTGGGGGTCCCAGAGGGCTGGCGGCAGAGCTGGGGCTATAATCCTGGGCTCAGTGTTGCCTCTTGCCCCTTGTTTCTTGTTCTTCCCCGGTAAAACTTGCCGAGTGGTTAGGGGAGTGTGCAGAGTGCAGGCTGCCTTGGTGAGACCCTTGTGAGGCCATGTGGGGGAGGCCCGGGAGCAAGGGGAGGAGGCTGGAGTCTGTAATATATTTGAATTATCTCTGCAGATGAGCCCTGATTTAGCAGACAGTCTAGAGTAAACCGCAGCTTGAAGACAAATACAATTGACACTGGGCTTGAGTGGTTCAAAGGTTATTGGCACAAAACTGTCGGCTTTGTTTAGCCGAGGGGCTGTATTTATGATGGGTCATACGGCAGTACCATCTATAACTTGTCGGCAGCGCGGCTGACGTCGGACCAGAGACAGGCTATTTACACTGAGCCTGGAGTTTAGTTTCTCTGCTGGGAAGTGAAAAGGCAATTCTATTCTTGGCCAAGTTGCTTTATGGGTTGCTGGCTTAGGTTTGGCATCATGATTTGGGTCGTCAGTGAAGCTTATTGGGGATGGACAGCACTCTAGGGAATAATTTCCTGGGTGTGTGAAGTCGGGGGAGCTGGGGTAGGAGAGGTCCTTGGGGCTGTCTGGAAGGACCCGGTCAGTGGGTTTCACTTTGACCCCTGAGTTAAGGTCCACATACACAGGAGTAGGAGCTCTGAGTCTCTGAGGCCCGGGGTCTTGATTTCTTCCTGTGTCTCCCAGATGCCGTGGTTAGTTTAGGAAAAGGAACCATGGGTAAGCGTTGCCCTGAAGAGATGCATTTGTCTGAGGTGCTAGACAGGCATGTGTTATGGACAGAGAATTCCTTTGGAGAGAAATTATCCCAGGAGTGAGGAAACTGTGGATGGAAGGAGCCATGGCCAGAGCTGGCAGAGGTATGTGTGGGGTGGTTTTTTGGAAAAGAAGAGGCCGTCTGTAATCAAGGGCCTTAACATGTGCCTCTCTTGTGATCCATTCATTCCACTGCTGGGAATCCAACCTGAGAAGATCATCATAGATGTGGACAAAGATTTGCGTACCTAGATGTTCACTGCGGTGTTATTTATAAAAGCACAAGGGGGAAACAGCTTCTATGATAGGGGATTTTTATTTCATTAGTTATAGCATATTAATAAAATGGAATATTATACATAAAGTGGATTAATATGAAGGATTAAATTTTGTTTAATGTTTATTTATTTATTTTGAGAGAGAAGGAGAGTGTGTGCTCTTGCACACACGAGCAGAGGAGGGGCAGAGAGAGAGAGAGAGAGAGGGAGAGAGAGAATCTCAAGCAGGCTCTGTGCTGTCCCCACGGAGCCTGATGTGGGGCTTGATCTCGCAAACTGTGAGATCATGACCTGAGCCGAAATCAAGAGTTGGATGCTTAACTGACTGAGCCACCCAGACGCCAAATAAGAGGATTTTTAATGATTTTAAAAATGATTCTACATAGAGGGAGAAAATCTTTTACAGACTGTCTTTAAAGTGTATTTTCTGTTGTGTAAAACAAAGGAGGGAAATACACTGGACTGTGAGTGGAAGTTAGCTCAGATGATGGGGATGGTGATTTTCAAATTCTCTTATCTCTTCATAGAATGTATTTTAAATTTCTTCCAGGAGTATGTCTTACTTTTTTCCTTAGGGACAGTTACCGAGCGAATAAACAAAAATCCAAGTTCCCACCCCTTGAGTGGTCCTGCTGTTCTCTAGGCCTCAGTTTCCCTGGCATAAAAGGGGACTCTGGGCTGCTCTTGTTCTGCCCTGGTTCAGGTCCTGAGCAGGGATGACCCTCTGGGCAGCTTTGGCAGCCTGCCCATGATTGCCGTGTCCTGGGTCTGACGGGTCACCTAATTTTAGTGCCTGCTGGGGCAGCTGCCTAAGTGTGGCCCCAGCCTCCAGGCAGACGGTCAGGGTGGTGCCCACAATGTTGGCAGCATCTCTGCCAGGCTGGTGAGGTCACAGCACAGCTTGGGACCCGGGCTGGTTAAGTCACAGAGCCTCAGGGGGATTCTCAAGTGTCCGTGACACAGAACATCACAACCTGTGTTGGGGAAGCAATCCACTAGCCAGGATCCCTGGACTGAGTGGAGGAGTAGCGGCCCTTTGGAGGGCTGAGGGAAGAAAGGGCTGTAGGCCCTAAGTACTTGAAAAGTCAGTGCTCTGGAATTCCAGAAGCCAGTCTGCCATCAGGGGTCTCCAATGTATGTCAAGAGCTCGTCTCTCAGCCCAGTTCCATCTGTCAGCTGGGGACTTGCATGGAGACGTGAACATTTCCCCAAAGGTCTTGGCCACTTCTGATAGCAGACAGCTGTGGACACCGTGTCCTTAACTAGAATAGCTGCAAATGTGGGGTCGCTGGCGGTGTGAACTTGAGAACATCTCTACCAGGAAGAAAGTTCAAGGGTAAATGGAGACCAGAGCTCAGTTGGTGAGGGAAGACAGGCCACCATGGCCTCCTCCCTGGTCTGCTGTCTTTAGTGCCATGTCACCTGCTTTGCAAGTCAAATAATCTTTCTAAACCCAGTTCTTAATTGTCACTCCTCCTCTGACTTGGCCCTGTGGAGTTGTGAATAAAGCCAAGAACCCTTAGTATGGCATTCAGACCTTTCCCCAAGGTTTTGTCTCAACCTATTTCCTGCTTTTATGGCCACAAACTTCCTGTTCTAGCTAAACCATAGTCTATCCCTTCTCTATCCTTGAACAACCAGAAAACCTCAGTTCCCTTGGCTGGAATGTGCCTCTTCTACTCTGCCTCATTTAGTCACTACCTATTTGTGGAACACCCCCTATAGGCTGGGTGAGATTCAGCTGGTAAACTCCTGTTCAACCCTCAGAACCCAAATGGCTTCTAGTCTGATACGCCTTCACCCACATGACCTTCCACGTCACTCTTCACTGCTCATGATGCCTTGTATCTCATTTTCTCAGAATGTTGTGTCTACTTTTCCCACTGGGCCTTGGTAACTTTCCTGTGTGTTCCTGGCACGAGGCATAATTCTCTGTAAATAGCTGCTGGGTGTTGTCATACAGAGAAGAGCCATTAGTGAATGCCAGCAAAGCCAGTGGGAGGATCTATTCCCTGGAGTTGTAAGGACATGGGATAATGATAGCGAATAGTGTCAGCTTACACTTACCAAGCATGAACCATGTGCCAGGCACTGTACTGAGTGCTTCCCATGTGTTAGCCCATTGGATCCAACCACAACCCAAGAGATTGATGTGGTTAGCTTCTTGTTTTACAGTTGAAGAAACAGAGGCACAGGAGGGGTAAGTTGCTTGTTCAGGATCACACAGCCAGTAAGCCGATGAGCTGGGATTTGAACCTAGACAGACAGGCTCTTAAGCTCAAACTCTATTGCTTCTTCCTTACCAGGTATCAAGGTGATGTTTGACTCCTGGGAGGTGAAGGGCAGCCCCATACCAGGTGGATCCTAGTGCTGATGTCTGTTGGCAACCTTGCATGGATGCATGGCTTGTGGGGGATACCCACAGAGGGTGGAGAACTTTCCTGAATTTGTCTTAGTGATATATCTGGACATGTTTTTACATCTCTTCCCCCCCCCCCCACCTGCCATGCAGGGCACAGTAGTACCTTTTCCTTTGCCTCTTCAGGAAATGGATTCCCTTTATATACATATATGAAGCTTCTCATGCCTGTCAATCCCTTGCTAGGCCTTGAGGGTATAGCAGCCCTTGCCCCGATGGAACATGGTCAAGTCAACTGGCATGGCTTTCATGTGTAGTCCAACATGGCACAAATCCCAGGTGATGCCCACTCCTTCTGGCATTTACCTGGAGCCCTGGGGTGGCCTGGACATGTCTGAGGACCCCATGCCTTCCTCACCTTCTATCTGTTTAGGGCTATATTTGCTTACTGTCTGGACAGAGGAGGCTGAGCTTTCGGCTGAGTGACATACTCAACATTAAATCTCTGGGGAACATATTTTAATATTGTGGCAGAGGGCCCAGCTGGTGACAGCAATCCTCTAACGAGTTAACCTGAGTAGTTGGGAGCACGTTGGTGAGAGAAGGGACCTGTCTCATCTTGAGACCAATCGTGAGCTTCTCTGTGCCCAGTTCTCAGTACCTGCCCCCTGGCTTGAGCCAGCGTGGAGATGTTGCAGGTGGCCATGGACTTGGAATTAGTGTCCTGGGGCCATCCTAAAAATGTACTTCAGACAAAGTGGTTTAAAACAGCAGAAATATACTCTCTCACACTTCAGGAGGCCAGAAGCCCAAAGTCAGGGTGTCACCAGAGTTGGCTCGTTTCAGAGGCTCTGAGGGAGAGCTTTTCCCATGCCATTCTCTTAGCTTCCAGTGACAACCTTGTCATTCCTTGGCTTGTAGATTTATGGTGCCTTTCTATGATTCCATCTTCACATGGCGTCCTTCTTGAGTGTCTGTATCTGAATATGTTTCTTCTTCTAAGGCCAGCAGTCATGTGGGATCAAGGGCCTACCCTACTCCTGGTTGACCTCATCTTATTTACATCTGCAATGACCCTATTTCCACATGAGGTCACATTCTGAGGTACCAGGGGGTTAGGGCTTCAGCTATCTTTTTGGGGAACACAATTTAATTCATACCACACTCCCTGAGGGAAATGCTTGGGGACAGCTGGTCTTGTAGCCTTGTTGCCCCTAACTCCTCAGGGGCACCCAGAAGAGGTGAGCTGCCTGAGGGGGCTGCTTGGTGTTGGTCCAGAGCCCATCTAGGCCTCAGCTGGAAGGGTTTCCTGCAGGGAAGGCCTTGGGAGAGACAAGATGATCAAAGATGATGGAGAGGTTGGGGAGCCTTTCCTCTTAGAAATGCAAATGGCATCTGTGGAGGAAAGGGATGAAAGCAGTTTTAAAAAAGACATTAATCTCCTCACTCATTTCCTTCTGATGGCTGGAGATGAGTGACAAAGCCTCATAATTGAAGATGGTGGGGCTGATAATTCAGCTGTAGCCTGGGGAGGGATGTCTTGGGCTGTGAATCACTGCGCACTACACAGATTGGAGTGTCTCACTGATGGTATCTCCTGGGCCCGTGGAGCCTCTTGCTGGCGCATGAAGGCCACATGCGTGTGAAGGCTTGAGCTGAGCTGGTTGTCAGGCTGCCCAGATGCAGCTTCCTGGCCCAGGGAAGTTTTCTGGGGAGCAGCTGCTGCAGCAGGCAAGAGATGAGTGCCTACTGTGTGCAGGCACCTTGCAAGGGCTGGGGAGAGTGCCTGGTATATAGTAGGTGGTAGGTGTCTCTGGACTGGGAGCGTGAAAGACTCAGGGTAGGAGCCCCAGTGGTAGGAGCCCCATCCCTCCTCACAGTGGCTTAGAGGGCCCAAGCAACTCAGCCCATGGGGGTCCCTCTGCCCAGGAGGGTGCTGGGTCAGTGTGGGTACTCAGGGCAACTTGACCTTTCTATTGTAAACGCCCTCAGCCCTCTGCTTGTGCAAGTACATTTGGATCCCCTACCCTTGACCAAACTCATGCAAGAGTTTGCTTCAAAGGCAGGCAGGCAGCAGGGGGCAGAGAGGAAGCTGAGGGAGGCTTACAGACGGGGGTACCCCCAAACCCTATACCCCTTTCAGGGCTTCTGATGGCCAACACCTAGTTGGTGTTGCTAGCACCTCGGACAGGTCCAGTCCTGAGCCGGGCAAGGTCTGAGCAGTGGAGAGGAATGGGTGACTTCTCCCCTACCTCCTTCCCTGGAACACTTCCAGTGTGGGTGCTGCGGGGCCCCTGAGAGTGCAGCTCTTGGGTGTGTGCTATGGACAGTGTGCTGAGAGGCTGGGGAGAATATTTGGGGCTACTGTGTGTGTGTGTGTGTGTGTGTGTGTGTGTGTGTGTGTGTGTATGTGTGTGTGTATAGGTAGGTAGGTAGGTGGGTAGGGAGTATTCAGTAATTTGTTCACTCATTCATACAATTATTCATTCACAAGTGCCCATCACCTTGTTTGATTCTGGGCTTTCAAGGTGGGAACAAAATCAGCATGGTCCCCACTCACATGGAACTCACAGCCCGTATAGGGGACAGTTGTGATTCCAGCAGTCACACCAGGGGACACAGATGCACTAATGCTGAGTGTGAGATTGGGGGGACTCTGCTGAGTTTTGTCACTGATTTGTGACTTTTCACTTCATGCCAGAACATTCACACTTCTTATTTATCTAAAGCCCCTTTGCTGAAGTGATCTCTTGTGTATATGACAGCAGAGCAGCTGGGGGCATTCTGGATCCCTGTTTACTTGCCTTTCAGACTGTCTCCCCCAGCCCCCAGAGGCCTCAGCATTCTGGGGACCAGTTTGGATGTCACAGCTCTGGGCACTGGGGAGCTGGAGAGAGTCTTGCAGCAGGGCAGTGAGATGTTGAAACTGCTGTATCAGGAAGATGCACATGGCAGGGTGGTCTCAGCTGGACTGTGGCTGAGATGACAGGCTGGGTCATCCAGACTCCTGCAGGTGGAGTGGCCTTGTGCCAGGAATGAGGGGTCTGAGCTGGCTGATGGCAGAAGGTTCTGCCAGGAAACACAGGCCTGCCAGGGGGCCCCCTGGCTCCCTGTGGGCTTGGACCTCTCTAAGCACAGACTCTGGCCCTTCCTCAGAGAGCAGGCTCCATCAGACACAGGGCTGAGGCCCTTCAGCAGCCTCCGAGGGGAGACTCTTCTGTTCAGAGCCTAAGGAGTTGGAAGGCCAGGGTGGCTGACAGCTGTGGGGCAGTATTAGTTTTCTACCGCTGCTGTAACAAATTACAACAGACTTGGGGGCTTAAAACAACACCCGTTTATCATCTTACAATTCTGTGAGTCAGAAGTTAAGGGTCTCACTGGGTTACATGAAGGTGTCAGCAGGGCTGCGTTCCATCTGGAGGCTCTAGGGGACAATCTGTTTTCTTGTCTTGTCCAGCTTCTAGAGGCTGCCTGCATTTCTTGGCTCACGGCCCCTTCCTCCATCTTCAAAGCCAGCAACGTCACATTTCTCTGGCTCTCCTTGCACTGCTGCTTCTCTCTGACCACAGCTGGGAGATGTTCCTCGTTTTTAAGGACTCCTAGGATTGGACTGGGCCCGCCCAGGCACTCCAGGATAATTGGCCCGTTTCTGGAGCCTTAAATTTAATCAGGTCTGCAGAAGCCCCCTTTTGTTATGTAAACGACGCAATAGAAAATTCTGGAAATTAGGACATGGGCATTTTGGGAGGGAATGGGGGGCTCATACTGCCCACAGCAGAAGCCCAGGGATCTCCACAGTCAGGAGCAAGGAAGCATGTGACTTCTCTTTGGCTTCCAGGGTGGGGGGTCCCCACATGACCCACAGCCATGGAAACCTCCCAACCAGAAATGGGTGTAGAAGACCCCTCCTCAGACAGCCCTTTCCACACCTCACCTGTCTCCTCTTCCATGCCCGTACCCCATTACCTGCAGTTCCCCAAAGTTACCAGCCTCTCTCTTGCTTCTGGACTTTGCACATGTTTGCTCTGCCTGGAACCCCCTCCTCCTTCCGCTTGCCTCTCACCCCAACCTGGTGGAAACTGCTTGCCCCTGGCTAACCACCCCCGGAACGCTGCCCTGCCTCCTTGCCTTCCTGCCTCTGCTTCTGGCTGGGTTAGGCAGCTGCTGTGCTCCCTGCCCGCGTCGTCAGGGCCCACGCGTGTCTTCACCTCCCCCTGTGAGTTCCTGAAGGTAGAGAGGGACTCTTCATCTCTGAGGCTGGTCTGGGCCCTGCCCTGAGCCTGTAACCAATGAGCTTTGTGAAATAAATGCATAAAGGAATTAATCAGCGGAGGGAGTAGAGGGCCTGGACTGAGGCGGGGGCATCAGGAATGATGATGGGGAAGGTGTGTGGGTGTCCCCAGCTGTCTAGGGTAGGGGCTGTGGTGGGGCAGCAGGAGACATGGGGCTGGGAGGTCTCTGGGGGCCGTGCGTCCATGTGGCCTCGGTCACATGGTAGGGATGCTGAGGGGCTTTGGGCAATGTGGGTGTGGCCTCACCATCAAGGGTCAGGTGCAGGCATCCTGACTGTGAGTACTGCCCTTCCTTGGCTTGTTCTACCCCCAGGTGGGTTTTTCTTCAGGCTTTCTCTGCAGCCTGTCTGGGGAGAGGAAGGCGAAATGACACAGGACCTTGAGCAGCAGGGCACAGTGCCTTCTGAGCTCCTAGGTTGTGAACCCATTTCTGACATCAGGGAAAGACACAGGTGCGTCAAGGTACGTCTTCCCCCTGTCCAACCCCTGGATGCTGACAGGCTTCTGCTGAGCTCTGCATATTTCCTTCTCCAGAGAGGCCCTCAGGGGTGGGCGATGACCTCTTTGTGTCCTCACATAGGGAGACGTTGCTACAGGGTGGTGGAGGCCCCTCGGATGGAGAGGATGGGCTAGGGGAGCATGCATGCTCAGAGTGGCCTTCCTAGCAGTGCTGTGTTGAGCCGTAATGGAGCCTGAGGCATTGGAAAAATCAGTAACACGGATCCTGTCTGTACTTAAAATTCTGGCATTTTATTGATCATGGACTTTTGCCTTAATTTTGATTTTAAAAAATACTGCGTGGAAATATCTCTAATCTTGACTACTGGATTTTTCAGCGCTTCCTTAAATTTGTGTCCCTTACATTTTGTGGCCTCGCTCGCCTCCCCCTGGTCTCGGCCCTGCCTCCAGGATAGGGCCCTAGGGTTCTCCATACCCACAGGAGCTCTCTCTGGCCTCCAGTCCTCTCACCTGAGGAAGGAGAAAGGGAGTGTTCACTGGGTGCCCAGGACAGGAGGGGCTGGTGACATGGCCACCGGCAGGCATGATGGCGGGGGCTGCTCCTGGGTCTGCCCCAGCCCAGCACTGAGCGAATCCTGCCCTTCCTCCTGTGGGGTTGGAGGCCCAGGCCCTGGAACTGCCGGGCTGCCCAGTTGGAAGACATCTTCCTCCTGCGGTGGGCGAGAGGCCCAGGGGCATGTGCTGCTGAGCCGGGAGGACAGGAGAGGAGGCTCTCGGAGGCTAGGCCCCGAGCAGCCAGCCGTGCAGCTGTGGGTGTATCTCAGTCGCAGGAGAGCCGTGCCGTGTTGGCTGTCTGACGGCAAGCCGTGTTGGCAGGGCCTGGGCTCCCAGGCCTGATGCTCAGCACACTGTCAGCACTCAGCAAATAATAAATAATAATAATATCTCCAGCATGTCGGGGAAGCCCGAGGAGGGAGAGAACTCAGAAAACATGTGTTCTGTCTCATGGCGGGTGCCGGGAAGCTGAAATGTGTTCAGCGCCTCTCTCTGGGCGGTGTCTGAGGGGCGCCTCCCTCTCCCCCACAGCTTGGCATGGGAAGATGGTGAGCAAGCAGCCGGGGCCTGCGCTGGGGACTGGGGGCTCGGGGAGAGTTGTCTGGGGTTGCCCTGAACTGTCCCTTAAAAAAAAGGCTACAGGGCGCCTGGGTGCCTCAGCCAGTTCAGCGTGCGACTTCGGCTCAGGTCATGAGCTCGTGGCTTGTGAGTTCGAGCCCCATGTTGGGCTCTGTGCTGACAGCTCAGAGCCTGGAGCCTGCTTCGGATTCTGTGTCTCCCTCTCTGCCCCTCCCCACTCCGTCTCCCTCTCCCCCCCCCTCAAAAATAAATAAACATTAAAAAAATTAAAAAAAGAAAAGACTCCCACTACCCTCAGATGTCCTCTGGTATTTGGGGGTGAACAGACTTGGGCTTACATCCTGAATCTACCCCTTCAGACAAGCCACCTTAGCCTCTCAGGACCTTCTTGCTTCTCTCACTTATAAAATGGGGTGGTTACAGTAACTGGTAGGCTGGGTTCAGTGAGAGTGGCTGCAAAGTGCTAGCACAGGGCTGGGAACTGGTAGGTGCTAGCATTGCTGGTGTTGTAGCTCAGTGGGCCGTGTGTCTGGTCCTCGGTGAGAGGCCCGAGTTTGGTCCTGTGTGGGGAGGCCGTGAGGGGCAGGGCTGGTGGGCGGCTGGCACTGGCCCTGGGTCCAGGGGAGGATTCTGCAGACCCTCCGTGTGTGGCAAGTTGCCCCAGTGTGCTGGCCCCTGCTACTGTTTGTTGACTGACTGACTGTGGGGCCCCAGGGGCTTTCACGGAGCCAAGGATGGAGGTTGTGTGCTTGGCGTGGAAGCCCAGTGGGGACTCAGTGGCACGGGCAAAGTCCCCTCGACAGCTTCTATGCACGGCGTTCAGTGCCGACACTGTGGGCTGCAGCTTCTTGGGATGTGGGAGAGCTGATGGGGGCTGAGACGGCAGGGCTCCGGAGGGCTCAAGCCACAATCTGCCATGACCCCATTGCTCCCTGGCCTGCTTGCTCACGAGGTGGAGAGGGGCTAGGGACCCACTGCAGGAGTGTGGGGAAGTGGTGCCTGCTGTCTTAAAACAATTTTTTTTTAATGTTTATCTTTGAGAGAGAGAGAGAAACAGCGTATTGAGTCGGGTAGGGGCAGAGAGAGGGAGACACAGAACTCTAAGCGCACTCCAGGCTCCACGCTGTCAGCACAGAGCCTGACGCGGGGCTCGAACCCATGAACTGTGAGATCATGACCTGAACTAAGTTGGATGCTTAACTGACTGACCCACCCAGGTGCCCCTGTGGCGTGCTGCTTTCTATCTAGCGAGGCCCAGTCTCCCTACCAGCTCTGGTCTCTGGGGGAGGGCACCTTGCTATGACCCTGAATCTGCTCCTGTGGCTGCAGGTGGCCTCCCAGCCTCCTTCTTCCCAAAGCCCTTGTGGTTCCCCTTCTCCCACTCCTCACTTCTCCCAGATAGGCCATTGTCCTACTCAGCCTGAGCCTCCTGCCCCCTGCCTCCTGCCCTGAGGTGAGGGCTCTCCCCGGGTGGGCTGCTGAGGCCTAGTTAGCTGTCCCCATGCCTGGCTCAGCGTGGTGCCACAGGGGATGGGCCACTTGTCAAATGTTGTTGTTTGATTTTCCTCGCTCAGACTCTGCTTGTTCCAACACCCTGCAATGACACGGGTGTTAACCGAGCACCAGGGACTATAATTACAGGGGTTGAGAGACAAGAATCTCCTGGTGGTGTAGCAGCTGCAGGCATGAGCCCCGCCTGATCTGTCCCCAGAGAGGAGCCGCTCCGGTCTGACTCGTGTCTGAAGAGCTGTGGGGTCCACTCCCCTCACCTTGGCATTTGTCTGACTGTAGCTCCACGGGGACTTCTCCCTCAGGGGGCCCCCACGTGCTTCTCTCGGTGGGGCAGATACATGGATGTTATTCAGATCGAGTGTGACGGGGAGGCACTGTGAAGGTGTGGACAGGACAGGCACCATGTGTGGTCTTGCTGACTGGTCCAGGCTGCCAAGCTGGGAAGGGGCAGTTTGCACATGGGTACTTAGCAGGCGGGGGGGCGGGGGCAGGGTACAGCCAGTGACTGGGGGCTTTTCTCAGGACAAATGCAGTGTTCGTGAATCAGTTCCTGAATGCTGTCTGTGGAAGGACAGACCAGACTCAACACCAGGGATTCTGGCTACAGAATCGGAGTCAACTTGTCACATGCAATGATTGCTTAATTGACGTCTATGAAGGCCACGTCCAAATGCGCTAATAGACGTTTAGTGTGTTGGTTGGGTGAGGGGACAGCATATCCTCTTGGGGATGGGTGCTCACCGTAAGAGGCACGGGTAGCCTGGAATTATGAGGGTGCTTTGGGATCTGAGAATGGCCTGGGAAGTGACACTTACCTTTGTCCAGGTATGTGAAGGGCATGTGTGAGGGGATGGCGGCAGATAGCTGGTTTTGTATGGATTTGTATGGATTGTCACGACTGCTGATAGCCCGATGACCCAGAATGGAGAGGATTGGGTTGCCAGGGACCAAGGTCCCAGCCATCAGGGTCCCCAGGAGGCAGACATAAGGTAGTTGCTGTTGACATTTGGAGAGAATGTCAACATTCTACCTGGGGAGGGGCTCAGGCCAGGTCTCTGTGCCTGAGCCTGCGGGCCCTAGCCCTGAGGCTAGTCTTGGCTTTGCCACTAATGGACACCCACCCTCTGGGTTGGTCCCTTCCCTTCTCTGTGCTTCTGGTCTTACTGTCTGGGACAGGGTGTGAGGTCCTGCTTCCTTCCGATTTTGTCCTGTGGGTGGGGAGTGGGGTGTAGATGGGGGCTCTGGAAACTATCTGTGGGCACAGGGCATGGGCATGGGCATGGGTGCTGTGGAGCCCATGGAGGTCAGCATTTGTGGATGGGCCAGTTTTTTCTAGGACTTCGGGCTCCCAACGAGACTTTGGGATGCTGTGGCCTCGGGAACGTGATGTTCCAGTGAGTGTCTGTACCCCTGCGGCTGATTTTGGGATCTAGGAGTGTGAGCGCCATCTGAGGCTGGAGGGCTGGGGGAGGAGCAAGCCCTCATCAGGTCTCCTCCTGGCCTAGCTCCAATGAGCACTTGCCTGGGCCAAGTGCACAGTAGGCTCTTTCTCGGTCAGCATATCCAGTGGGCTTGGCTAAGGGCACAGTTCTGGCTGCCAACAGGTGAGCCTAATTTGTGGGAGCCAAAGAAGGACTTGTTGAGGGTCCCCCGGCATTCTGGGCTTGCTCTGGGGCAAGGGGACAGGGTCTAGGGGAGAAGGAGAAACTGGAGCTCACGGGGAGCATCAAAGGGCTGGTGCGAGGTTTATTGGGGCCTTTACTGCCCTAGTTTTCATTATTTACACCCTGTTGATTCTAGGAGCTCCCGTTAAACGTGTAATAAATATAAAAATATTTTACAGGCCAGTGAAAATTCCACAGCAAAAATAACTCTATAAAGAGGGATTTCGCCCCGCTCTGCCCGCTGCCGAGTTCTGTGTGGCATTGCTCTGAGCCTGTGGGCTGGCAGCAGGGCAACGAGGTGGCTGGGTTCCCGGGTCATGGGGGGCGTGGGCTGGGTGTTTAATTAGCCCCTTTACCAGCCTGTGAATGAAGTTGCTCCTCCCAGGCCAGGCCTGCCAGTTCTCGCAGGTGGTGGTGGGTGAGAGCCGCCCAAGTGCAGCCGGTGGAGGGCTGGGCTGTGGAAGCTGGGGAACAACGGCAGGGGGTGATGGTGAGGGGAGGAAGAGAGCAGCTTCAAGCTGCCTCCTAGCACTGCCCTGCCCTCCTGGACCGCTGGAGGTTTGGCCCAGGGGTGGGTGGAAAGGTAAGGCTGAGGAGACAGGGTAGAGCAGGGATTTGGAGCCTGGACTGTGCGTCCAGCCTGCCTGGGTTCCAATCCCACCTCTGCCACATAGTAGCTGTGGGACCTTGGGCAGATGACTTGCCCTCTCTGTGCCTCGGTTTCCTCCTATGTAAAATCCTATCTCACATGATCGCTGTGAAGCATGTGCCTGACACATAGGAATGACTCAATGATTATTATCTTATACTCTATAATTAAAATGACTTTTAATCAAAAGCAAGGCATTCATGGTTCCAAGCTTGCCAAACTAAGTATAGGGAGAAGGACTTCTGCCGCCTCTGTGAGATCTGGACTCTCTAACTTAGGAGCCACTAGCCACATGATGGCTGTGGAACCCTGGAAATAGAGCTAATCCAAAGTGAGAGGTGCAGTGAGGCATGCCCAGGGTTTTAAAATCTTACTGTGAAAAAAAAGTCTGTAAAATATCTGATAGCTTTTTGATATTGATTACATGGTGCAACGATATTCTCTATTATTTTGAGTTAAACAAAATATTACATCTTATGTTTCTTTTTACTTAAAAAAATTTTTAAGTTTATTTATTTTGAGAGAGAGAGAGAGAGAGAGAGAGAGAGAGAGAATCCCAAGCAGGCTCCTCATTATCAGCACAGAGCCTGACGCAGGGTTTGAAACCACAAACCGTGAGATCATGACCTGAGTTGAAACCAAGAGTTGAATGCCCAACTGACTGAACCCCCCAGGCGCCCCACTTATTTTTTTTTAACTTGTTTTATTTTTTAAAATTTACATCCAAATTAGTTAGCATATAGTGCAACAATGATTTCAGGAATAGATTCCTTAGTGCCCCTTACCCATTTAGCCCACCCCCCCTCCCACACCCCCTCCAGTAACCCTCAGTTCGTTCTCCATATTTATGAGTCTCTTCTGTTTTGTCCCCCGCCCTGTTTTTATATTATTTTTGTTTCCCTTCCCTTATGTTCATCTGTTTTGTCTCTTAAAAGTCCTCATATGAGTGAAGTCATATGATTTTTGTCTTTCTCTGACTGACTAATTTCACTTAGCATGATACCTTCCAGCTCCATCCACGTAGTTGCAGATGGCAAGATGTCGTTCTTTTTGATTGCCAAGTAATACTCCATCGTGTAGATATAACACATCTTCTTTATCCATTCAGCCATCGATGGACATTTGCACTCTTTCCATACTTTAGCTATTGCTGATAGTGCTGCTATAAACATGGGGGTGCATGTGCCCCTTCGAAACAGCACGCCTGTATCCCGTGCATTAATGCCTAGTAGTGCGATTGCTGGGTCATAGGGTCGTTCCATTTTTAGTTTTTTGAGCAACCTCCATACTGTTTTCCAGAGAGGCTGCACCAGCTTGCATTCCCACCCACTTATTTTTTTTTAATGGGCTATTAGGAAACTTAAAGTTATGTATGTGGTTTGCATTGATGGCACCTGTTATATTCCAGCTGAACAGCTCCACCTTCCTCTGGGAAGGTCAGGCCAGAAGCCCATGGACTCTCGTGTCCTGGCCTGGTCCAGCCACCCGTTTTATGGAAAGGGGGACCCAAGCAGGAGAGGGCAGTGGCCTCCCTGACATCTCCCAGTTGTTGGTGGCAAAGCTGACCCACAACTGCAGACACTTGTCTCTGTGGATCTCAGAGATGTGGTGGCGGTTGGCGTTCCTTCCGACCCGTTTAGGTTGTAGGGAAAGATCGGTTCCAGGGAGTTACGACTGGAACGTGTATTTGCAGGTTTGTTCAATGAGGTCTGTGGGATTTGGTGAACTTCATGACATGTCAGGGCCACGTCGCTTCAGGGTGGGGGCTGAGAGAGAGATGCAGGGGGCTCATCTGGTCTGACGGAGCACACTCTGGTATTGCCCCTCGGAGGCGCAGCGAGAAGCCACCTATGCCTCCCTGAGGGCCCTGCAGTTTGGGCCATGACGTGGGATGGGCAGACAGAAGTTTCAAGAAGGCTGGTAAAACCTTGTAATTACTATGTCCCGACAAGTGCCAGGCCTGCTGAGTGCTCTGAGCCTCGTGGCAGCGCCACTGGGGCTTGGGATTAGAGCATGTCTACTTCAGAGGTGAGAAAACTGAGACTTAGGGTGGTTAAGAGGTGGCAGACCTGAGACTTGAATCCTGGTCTGCTGAGTTTTAAAGCCTGTGATTGGAGTTCAGCTCATGCTACACCTGCTCACCTTCTGAGGGCCCCTTGTCCTCTCTGGTCCTCGTGGCCACAGACGTGTCCCGGTGTCCGGGTGTTTTGGTGTAGACTCTAGAGTCAGTGGCTTTACCACTTCTTGCTGTGTGGCTTGCATTACGTCACTTCACCTCTCTGAGCCTTGTCTTCCTTCTCTGTAAAGTGAGGGAAACAATAATACCTACCTTCAAGTGCTGGTTAAATGAAATACTGTGCTTCTGGCCCAGAGTGGGCACTCAAAAAAAAAAAAAAAATCATGGCACAGTGCTCATGCTGATGAGGTCAGCAATTTGGTGAGGACCGCCAAGCATGGAAGTACTCTACTTTTCAAAAGTAGTCTTCAGAATGGAGACAGATTAGAATTTTCCTTGAACTCATTTGGGAAGTGTGTCTCATGTTTGCTCCTCTCCCACTGGTGGAGGGCCCACGTGGTCCAGAGTCATGCTCAGGTAGCTGGCCAGTGGGCGTGAGGGTTGCTTCTGAGTATGGCTGTGGCATCGCTGTCCCTCCTGGTGCCCACTGAGCCTTGGTTCTGTATGCCCTGGGTGGTGGTCACTCTCCTCCCCTCCCTGTTTTCTCTGATGGGCACAGAAGCCCATTCTTGAAGGGCACAGAAGAGTGAGGCCGGCTTTGAATATGCCTGCAGGGCAGGACTGGACAGCCCTCACCCCCACAGCACTGCTTAGGGGACCTGGCCTCAGTTGGTGCCCAGGCCAACAATGGCTGTGGAGAAATGGCCCTGCAGTCGGGGAGCTGGCCAGATAGGTCTCAAGGCATTTGCCATTTGTTGCCTCCTTTGGTATGAGGTACTGTTCTGGGGGTTGAGATAAAGGGTGGCTGTTGTCCCATCTTGTAGATGAGGAAACTGAGGCCTGGGGTATGACTGTTTCTGGGATATATTCAGGGAGGAGCATTTATCTGGGAAACTCAGGACCCTTCCTTTTAGGACAGTTGCTTCCTAACTGTGCAGAGACTCAGGGACCAGCTTGGATTCTTCCCTCACTTGGGATGACCCCACCATAGGACCCTGGACCCCTGTCCTACAGATCTTGGCTCATTCTGTTGGAGTCTTCCAGACCCCTGGACCTGCTCCTCTTTGGAGAGGGACAATTTTAGGATGCTCACAGGTGATTGGGTTTCCTCCCTGCTGTCTCTGACTTCCCTGCCTCTGCCCATCCTAACTCTCAAGGAGTCCTGCATGGGGGCTCTTCCTGGTTAGTGGGGACCGGGAGCAGGGGGCAAAGAGTGGAGGCAGCATCTTCATCCCTGACCAACAGTGGGGCCAAACCCCTAAGCCTGGGAGTGGGGAGGAGAGAGGACGGCAGGATGCCAGCCTTCCTATAGCCACTGCCTAGAGACCAGCGGCCCAGCATAGGCCCTTTGGCATGTGCGGCAGGGATGATGGTGTTGGGGAGGCTGGTGTGACAGCCAGTGATCCCTGGGCTGGACACGAGCCAGGCTCTCTGCCACTGGCTTTACACACTATTTCTCTGTATACATATTCAACCCCCAGCGGCAGGTGCTATTGTGACTCCCATTTTAGAGATGAGAACACTGAGGCAGGGGAGTTTAGCAAAGAAGTAGTGGAAGCACAGTCTGAAGCCCGAGGAGTCTGAGCCCAGAGCAGGCTGCTCCACCCTGGGCTGCTCTGCCTGCTCCTGGAGTGGTGGGGACTGCCTTGTGCCTAGCAGTGCAGCTTCAGGGCTGTTTTCCCCAGCACTCTGCTCTCCCTGGCCGTGGCCAGGCCACCCACCATCTCTACTCACTTGATGCTCTGCCTTTTCCTTGCTGCGCAGGAAAGCAAATTGGAAGGCCAGTGATGAAAGGGATGTTGCTACAGGAACTTCCTTGAATCTGCTCCAAATCTACAGAAATGGTAAATTGTTACCAAATTTTGGTACTTAATCTTAGCCACAGATTGGAGACACATATACGGGGATTAGAGCCTACTAATGAAAAGGAGCCCCAGGGTGAAAGCCACATGTGTATTTTGAGCAGTGTGCTACACACTCCACTGTAATGCTTCCTCCTTTCTCTTTGAAGCAGGGTTACAATGGTGACCATTTCACAGATGGGGACACTGAAGCCCCGTGAGGTTATTTTATCACTCTTGTTACAGTGGATGGAATGATGCTTTGCCACACTTCGCAGTGGGTGGAGCTAATGTGGTGCTTCGGGTGCTCTCTTAGCTCCCAGAGTGGCCTAGACCACAGACAAGAGGTGACCAGCCCAGAGTTCCGCTCCCTGCTGTGTTGTCCACCAGAAGGGACAGCTCTGGGGACACTAGTTTCTGGGGCAGTGAGAAGTGCTGGTTTTCTGGCCTGGGCAAGTCTCTGAGCCTGGTGTGTGCCAATTACAGCCTCAGGGGGTCTGGCTGGGGCGCCACCAGGCCCTGAGCACAGTGACAGACAGCACAGATGTAGCCCTGGGACCTCAGCAGGGCTAGGAATGTGGAGAGCATCTCAAGGCAGCTGAGCTGGCACGTACATCAAAGGCGGCATGGACGAGGGCCTCAAGTAGGGCTTAGGGGCCGAGGGGTCTAGCCCCCTCAACGTGGGGGTTCGCCCTACTCCAGGGCCGCTGCTGCTGTTCCAGAGACCCTGTGCTCAAATCTGTGGTCCAGGCTTTGTTGCCGTCTGTCCTGTAGGCTGGTGGGTGGTGGGCCTACCACATTTGTGGGCGGGGCAGGACCCGACGGGACATGTGTCTGTCTGACCCTGCATCTTCCCGTCCTCCTGGTCCCTGCTTCTTCAGGGCAGGGCAGCAGCAAGGCTTGGGGAGACCTTTCCCTCTGCCAGACCATTCCTTGACTGGGCTGCCCTGCTTTGCTCCCTCCCCTCTACTGACACACGTTGGAACCACCCATCTCTGTTTGAGGGATTGAGCTTTGCTGCTGTTAAGACTCAGCCATGAGTCCTGACTCCGCACTGGGGCAGATCCTGGGCGGGTGGCAACCCTGTCCTTCTCTCTAGGCATGAGGGCTGGGATTGGGGGCCAGTCTAGAGCACTGGGGTGAAATGACTCAAACAAGATACCCGGTCCACAGTAACAAAAGCCTTTGTCATCCCCTCTGCCCTGGGGCACACACATCAGCAGAAAGGCCTCATAAGAGAGAGCATTTGGGCTGCTCTGGGTTTCCCTGACGCTGTCCCTATCTTTTTTTTTTTTTTTTTAATGTTTTTTTATTTATTTTTGAGATAGAGACAGACAAGCATGAGCAGGGGAGGAGCAGAGAGAGAGGGAGACACAGAATCCGAGGCAGGCTCCAGGCTCTGGGCTGTCAGCACAGAGCCCGATGTGGGGCTCGAACTCACGGACTGTGAGATCATTACCTGAGCCGCAGTCAGACGCCCAACCGACTGAGCCACCCAGGCACCCCTGCTGTCCATATCTTTAGGAACTGACCATAGCGCTTTCCAGATGTGGTTTGGGAGGGCCAGACCCACCCAAGGCAGAGGGTTGGCAGGTGTGGGTGATCAGTTTATGATAAGAGCCGTGGCCATCAGGTCGTGGCCCCACAGAGGCACAGTGAGTCCACTTTGGCCCTGCCTCCCCCATCACAGCTGGTAGCTTATTCTGTCCACATGACTTGGCCTTAGCTGCAGAGAAGACGGCAATGTGAGGTTTGTGGCCATCTTTTGGGGTTACGGCCACCAAACAAGAAGGCCTGAACTGGGCAAGAAGTCTATGGGCACTGGGGCCATTGAGAAACCTGGAGCCTTCTGTACTAGAAGGCCATCATAGTCACAAAATATTGTGGAAGTAGATGCAGAATTTCACACAGATCATGGCTGCTGAAAACTTGTCCACCTCCTCCTCCCTCTTGGAGCCACATTCGGCTCTGGTCTTCTCTGCTTTTGGGATACAGTCTTGGCCTCCTTGGCCTGCGGCAGGCCGTGCTTAATCTCTCCTTTGTGTCGTCACAGGCTGGGGTGAGAGTTCACGGGAGAGGAGAGTACCCGGGCTATGTAATTAAGTCACATACTTGGCACAGAAACCTGGCTTTAATGCATGTATCCCATTTGCTGGCTTTTCCAGGCCATTGTCCCCAGCTCGGGCCCATGGACTAATTACAAGGTGTGGGCCCTGGGGCGGTTCAGCGGCCTGGCTGGCTGTGCTGAGTGCTGTCCCTGGCCTCTGTGATGGCTATGCGGTGACTTGGCAGGCCGGAGGCCTGGGGGCTGCCCTTGGGACGGGCATGGGAGCCCAGTGCAAGGGGCCCTTCGCTGGGAGAGGTGTCTGAACTCTCCCATGCACTACTGGTTGGCCTGGCCTTTGGGGTGGGCTGCGGCTTCCCATGGAGGAGAGGGAAAGAGCGGGGGGAGCAGAGCTCCTGACAGGGGTCTCTGGGGGACACAAGAAAGTGCATTCTGGAGATGTGGGCTCTCTGGTGACCACGATGTGGCTTCCAGAAGTGTCTGTGAAGCTCTTGGTGTCTAACGCATCTGGCTGAGCTTCTCTGTTTGAGGCTTCGTGTCCTGGTTCTTGGTTGTGGAGGAAGGGACTCCATTCATACAAAGAGGCAGGTGCAGAGGGAGTTGAACATGAGACTCGACGGCCTATCACAGAGGAAGAGCCCACCCGGTCGTCATCATGGTGAGTTACAGGAGTCCTATGTGGATTCCAGCTGTACAGACAGGGATCGATGTCCACACTCGCTATCCATGGTGAGCCCAGGAACCACGAGTGTGCACGGTGCACCAAGAACAGCTCCCCTCCCTCCCAGATTTGGTTTTGGATGAATATGTTCATTGTGATTCATACTGTGCTCTACAGCCTTTACTGTTTGACTTGCCTTAGATTTTAAAACAGATTTGAGGGATGGTGTGCTTGGTGCTCAAGTCTGTTAAAAAAAGTGCCCATAAAAATTATGAATGAATTTTTTTCTCCCCGAACTTCCTCTTCTCCCTGGCAAACAGGAGATGTCCAGGGTTGTTTCTATTAGCCCCCATGTGTCCAAGCAGTGGAGGACAGGAAATGCTACTTGGGGAGGCCAGTGACAGCTTCCCCACTGGCATTGCCCCTCCGGAAAAGTACTGGACTAATAATGCCTAACATTACTGAGAGCTGGACTATGCCAGGATCTCCTGGACCCTCGATAGTCATTAATTTAAAGCTTCAAACAACTT
Organism: Panthera tigris; assembly: GCF_018350195.1. Taxonomy (NCBI): domain Eukaryota; kingdom Metazoa; phylum Chordata; class Mammalia; order Carnivora; family Felidae; genus Panthera; species Panthera tigris. The sequence goes on from NC_056660.1 coordinate 111,206,170, forward strand.
CTTGGGCTACAGGTGATTAGGAAACCTATTTATGGGTGAGGAGGCTGAGACGCAGAGAGGGTGAATGACATCCTCAGATCACACGGTGAGGAGGTCATGGTCCGGGATTAGACGGTGGGCTGTCAGCTGGCAGACATTCCCCACAGGGAAGGGCTGACTGGCCTTCTCACCTGGCTTATCCTGGTTGTCTGAGCCATGCAATGAGTGGCTTAGGGCTAGACTCTGACCATGTCAGCTAGGATGGATGTTGGTGGCCCCACTGTCAAAGGTCCAAGTGGACCCTTGCTCGGTGTTCACAACCTACCCCGTGGTCCCCTTGATGGCCAGGCCCAGCTCTCCTGCTCCAATCCCTAGCTGCCTGCCTCTTGCAAAATCAGGTGCAATAGGGCAGTTTACCTATTCTGAGACAGGCTTTAGAGCAGAAACTACAGAAACGAACTCTGTTTTAAAAATATGAACCCCCGGGGCGCCTGGGTGACTGTCAGTGAGTGTCCTACTTTGGCTCAGGTCACGATCTCCCGGTTCATGGGTTCGAACCCCGCTCTATCCTGACAGCTCAGAGCCTGGAGCCTGTTTTGGATTCTGTGTCTCTCTCTCTCTGCCCCTTCTCTGCTCACACTCTGTCTGCCTGTCTTTCTCTCAAAAATAAATAAACACTAAAAAAAAAAATATGAACCCCAAACCTCAATCCAACAAAGGGCAGTTGGCCCCTACACTGTGCAGCAGGTATTTCTGTCTATGAGGTAGCAGGAACCCTACCTCCATGCCAGGTGACACATTGGCAGCAGGCTGCTGTGTGTATGTGTCAGAGAGAGGCCATCAGAGGCACAGGGCAGGCCCCACTGGGGGTCCCGGGGGGCTCTGGGCCCACGTCTGTAAACATCTCAGCTGAGGCAGGCAGGTTTTGCCTGAATTCCGTGGTCTGAGTCAGGACCCTGGGATCCTGGAGCCAAGTGGAGCGTCTTACTCTGCCCATTTGTTCCACTGGACCCAGCCCAGAGCTGCCTTGAGCCTCAGTAAACACTTCTTTCTAGCTGTTTATTTTGGAGTCTAATGAAAAACAAACTGGATAATTCCTGCACCTGTACAGGGGTAAAGTTCTCAGTGCCCTTTGGCGGGCAGTCCCCTTCATCCTCACATTGGTCCATTGAGAGTGTCCCAGACCACACGTCCCTCACCAGTCCATGCTGCCCTTCTGGCCTCTATCTGTGAACATGTTGTTCCACCTGCCTGGACTGTCCTCCGTTCCCCCTCTTCCTTTGGCCTGGCCTGGATAGCACCTGCTTGGCCTTCGGGGCTCACCTGGGATGTCTCTTCTTCCAGGGGCATTCTCTGATCCCCATTTTGTTGGGCAGGGGCCCTCCCCTGGGCTTTCCAGCAATCAGTGACCACTGTGCAAAGCAAGCACCTGGGCACTTCTTTCCCCCTTGGTGACAAGGACTGTCTTTTCTTCACTGTTGGATCTCCAGCATGTCATAGGATCATAGTAATGAGTGGCTACAACAATAATTAATGATAATAAGCACTTAGTAAATGTCAGTTCTGTGCCAGGAACTGTTCTTAGCATTTGACAGGTGTTTGCTGATTTACTTCTCACATCAGCCCTGGGAGGCAGGTGTTCCTCTTCTCTCCATTTGGAGTCTAACTGGTCCACAGTTACATAACTAGTAAGGACAGGAGCTGGGATCCCAACCCAGGCAGTTGGGATAACCTTAACCACCATGCCGGGTGGCCTCCGTGGATAGCATCTGGAGGTGTTCGATCAGTATCTAGTCGCTCAACGATAATGAGTGGCTATCCAGATAAAGGCTGGGACTACAAGGGGAAGAGGCATGGCCAAGGTTATGTGCTGGCAGTGAGCCTCGGGGTGACTCCTGCCCACACTACACCACAAGTTCCTTGAGGACAGGGACTTGGACCACTTTGTCCTTTCACGTGTCACCACCTTCTGGCTTGGAACCTGGGACATGGAAGGTGCTCATCTCTATAAATGACATCCTGTGAGACTTCTGTGATTGCCTGTCAGTTACACCCCCAATCTCAGTACTGGGATGTGGGCCTCCCAAAACGGGAGCCCCTATAAATCGGTATGTGAGTTGATGGCTGTCAGATGGCAGACAGGCAGGGGCAGTGGTGTGGGGGTCAGGGGAGGTCAAGGGAGGACCAAGGCTCCTTCTTCCGGCTTTGTGGGGTGCTTTCCTTCCGTACGGCCGAGTTCACTTTTGTCTGGGGAGCAGCGCCGTCTGGGATCTGGGATGTAGACTCCCACAGAGTCCCCCATGGGAAAGGAGGTGCCTGCCTCAGAAGGTAAGGTTTTGCTTCTCGTGAGCTTCTCCTGGGCCTGGAGGCCCCTCCTGCCCATGGTGAGCAAACAACGGGCGCTGTGGGTAGTGGCGGTGGCGTTGCCTTTTGTTGGGCACACCTGGCTCAAACATCTCCCGGGATGGGAGTGACTCTGTCAGTCCCTCCTCCCTGCATAGCAGCACGGAGTCAGTGCAGATATTCTCATTTGGGCTCTGACAGCTGTGTCAGCTTCTGGCCCCACTCAGAGGCAAAAGGCACGTCGAAGATGAGGTTTAAACCTGTTGCCAGCCGCCTTCCTGCCTGTCCGAGTCTTGCCGCCCTGGCCTCTGCTGCAAATCTGTTCTGCTTGCCTGAGCACCAAGGTCCAAGGCCCAGCTCATGAGATGTTTCCTGATAGCCCCTAGACACAGAGTGGGCTTCTATGTCATGCCCCTTTTTCTCCAGAGAAGTCCAGAGCCCTCTTTAAATAGGCATTGAGAAATTAGTGTCGCCAGATTATTATACCCAACGCCCTGTGGGGGGACACTGACCATGGCTAGCTTGGGTTTCTTCATCATTTGTGTTGAGGTCAGTAGCAAGCCAGAAAAAGGGTAGATCAAAGGCTGTTATTGCTGGCCCTTGAGCCTAAATTGAGAAATCCACAATTAGGCTGTTCAGTAAAATTATTTTTGATAATTCTCTTTTGTACTAGTAAGTCACGTCACCTGTGAAAAACTCAAGCTTTGCTCACCTTAGGCTTGTTATACAACAGTAATTAGAGGTATCTAGTCCTCTTTGTAAACTAGTAGCACAATGGCTATTAAATAAAAAAAGGGAGCTATAATTTATTTTAAGATTCAGGGATTTTGTATGTGCAAGTAGGCAGTAATTATGGAACAAATACTATAATTATAATCACTCTGGAGAAGTGAACGAGGTGGTAACTGGCTGAGATGTATTTTCTGGTTAGAAGATAAATTATCTCAGTTCTGAGAAAACTCTGCTGAGTAGCCCTCCTGTCCCTAGATTCTTGGGAGCTGAGTTGGAGAATGAATAAAACTTGGAAAAGATCCATCTCTGTCTGGAGATTTGCCCAGGGATGGATGGACCTGACGCTTTTGCCGATGAGCCGAGATGTTCCCTCAGAAGTGAGGCAGGTGAGAGGTCCAGGCTGAAAGACAGTCCTCCTGTACCCCACGAGAGAGGCAGGTGTGAAGACTGCCCCTGTCCCTTATTTTGTCCTTGGGTGTCTAGAGCTGCCTCAATTTGGAGCCTCTGATGGGATCTGTCAGACCAGATCTCCTGCCAGGGATACATGCCTGGGACAACATGGCACTTCTTTCTTGACTCGCCTTTTGGAACATACTTTGGAACTCACAATTAGATCCTTATCCAATGTGACTGGATATGACCTATCCTTATCCGGTGATGTATTTTTCCAAGAGACGGTTTTAACTCTCGGGTACTGCTTTCTTGAGGGCATCACTGAAGCGTCTCAGGACTTGCTAGATGTTTTGAGACCTCTCTGGATTCTTGGTAGGTGGTCTGATGCTCAAAGTTTTCCCACAGCTGGATGACAACAAGTTCAGAAATGTTGAACATAGGCTGACATCTGACCTGTCTGGGGAACTCAGAAACAGAAGATAGGACCCCATGTTGTAATTCACGGATCTCTTTTCTCAGCCTAGAACTGACTTCAGGATCATGTGGCCCTTTTAACAGATACATTGATGGAAGCCAAGGTTTAAAAATTTGAGAGAAATCAGACTTGTTGTTAAGAGAGAGCACGAGTGGGGAGAGGGGCAGAGGGATGGAGAGAGAGACTCTCAAGCAGGCTCTACGCTTAGCACAGAGCCTCATGTGGGGTTTGATCCCACGACCCTGGGATTATGACCTGGGCCAAAATCAAGAGTCAGATGCTCAACTGACTGAGTCACTGAAGCACCCCAAGAAAAATAAAACTCTTGACAAAAGTGTGAAGTTAAAAGGATTTTGTCACCTTTATTAGGAAGCAAATCAAGCAAAAGCAAAAGGGTAAGGGTAAGGGTACTAAAATGTGAGCTCCATGAGGTTAAGGATATGCCTGTTCTGTCTGCTTTGTTCATTGCTGCTTTTCTAGGCTCTGGAACAGTATATAGATCGTATAGATGCTTAATAGCTAAGATCGAATCTCAAAAATAGCTGGGCTTGCTTGTGTTCCCTGGCAGAATGAGACGTATGTCATAGATATACATTTGTGGTTAGGGCCCACCAGGTCTCCTGGAAAGTACTTCCTTTTTGGGGACAGAGAAAAGACCAATCGATCTGTGCTCCAAAGGAGACCTACCCAGTTTCTCTGCTCAGGAACACACAGAAGCAACAAGTGTTGATTTTTAAGGGTGTTGATTGAGCGAGAACCACGTTACAGGTTTTTGTTAACACTTTCCAGCCTGTTTGGGTAGCGTTGACATTAGGCAGATTTTGTACATTAGCTACATGCCTAAATGTGTCTGTCTTTATTTATGTACATAAATAGCAAAGATCAATACACACGGAGAATTTAAGGCATAAAGTTTCTAAGTATCGTAGTGGGATGTATTATACCGTTTGCTCATCTGAGCTCATGTCAAATATGTAACTAAGTAAATGTACCTCATTTTTCATGGACAGAAGTGGGCCTTGCCTGGTGTTTGTTGCTGTGGAAAATCAAAGCATTGCCTTGATCCTGATTCATTCTCCTGAATCCAGGCTATGATGGGCGCATGCAGCCAGATTCCTCTTGTCCTCTGGGTCTTGTGCTCTGAGGCTCCAAATGGGTATGTGTGTATTTTCTTTTTAAAGTGGACTTCTAGAAAAGATTTCCTGTGTGTGGGTTAAGTAACTGGCTTGGAGGGCAGCTGGTAGCTAGTTGCTGGCTGCTGATCCTGGGTTATTAGGGCCCCACTGTCCCTTGTGCCCTGGGAGCAGAGTGAAGGTCCCCTTTGAGGTTTTGCTGGCACTGGTGCTTCCTGCCAGGGTATCTCAAGCCCCTTAACTGTCTTCTTTCTAGGGCAGATGTGCTGGCAGAGCAGTGGTTTCCGAACCCCCAACCTTTGGTTGGGCTGATGGATCAAAATAAACACGTCATGTATCGTCTCAGTTCCGGAGGCCCCTTTCCTCTCCCTCTGAATGCTCGGGGGTTCATCATCATTAGTATGGCTATTGTGGGCCTGATCTATGCGAAAGAGGTGGCCACAGGCCGGAAGGCCCTGTGGTGACAGACGCGGCCTGTAGCAGGCACCGCTCCCGTGGTGTGTACACAGCATGGGTTCGGGCCCAGGTGAGTCAGCGCCAGCCTGGGAAATGCACAGGCGATGATGGATGGCCACGGTGCTCGGATGCGCCCCTGACACTATTTGCACAAACAGGGAACTCAAAAGAATGGGGTTTTCATGAGCTTATGTAAGTTAGTTGGCAGTGCACTGAGCCCCAGCTGTGTGGCATGACGGGACAGAGCTTTGCGTTCCTGTTCAGAAACAGGTGCTTTAAGAACCAGTTTGCCTATGTCAGGACTTGAAATGGTTTGCTCTGCCCTTCTGTTGTCGTTAACCCGCCCCCCCCCCCTTTTCTCTTTGCCTTTCTCTTTGTAAAAACTTTCTTTGCAAAGGGATTCTTATAACTGGGACAGTAAGGCTACTGTTGCTTCCAGAAGCCGCCCAAAGGGTTTGCTTTTCTTTGGGACTCTGACTTCCTTGAAGACGCATCAGGGAGGGGACAGCAGGTGTGTGTGGCTGAGCGCTCTGCGAGGTGGCTCGGGGAGGGGGGATGGGTGCAGTGGTAGGAGTGGGGGTTGGCTGGAAACCTACCTCCTCAGCTTCCTGGGGGCATCTCCAGATTTATGTCCTGGCTCTGTGAGAGTCAGGCATGGAATCGAAGAGGAATAAGCTCATTCACATGTATTCCACTGGTGCCTGGCACACATTAGGCCTCTCATTTTCTCCTTCTGTCAGTCCTATTGTAAGGTAGGCAGGGCAGGAGTTATGGTCATGTATAAAGATAACAGTGTCAGAGAGGGGCTGTGGCCCTTGCAAGGTCCCCCAGCATGACAGAGCAGGTCTGGCCTGGACCCCTGACACAGTGCATTTGGTGCCATGCTCTGCTCCCCACTGCCAGCCTGGGGCTAGCCTCCTGGGCTGCTGACCTCCTGTAGGCCCAAGGGGGCAGAAGGATAGGGACTTGAGATGGGGAGCCTGTATTTCATGACCACGTCCTAGTGTGGGTACCACCTATTGTCAAAGGTGGGGTACCATTCTTTCCCTGGGTGCTGTGAGATGTGCCGGTAGTGAGTTACATCCGATGGCACCCCATGATTGGGTGTTTTCATCACTCGAGATTATGGAAACCATTCAATGTATACAGAGGCAAGCATCTCACCCAAGCCTTTGCTCTAGCTTTATCATGTACTTATAAAAGTTTTTTTCCTTATTAAAAAGCAACATATGATTATTCTAGAAAGAAAATACAAAGGAAAAAAGTTTAATAATCTCACTATCTCGTTATAAAAACCAAAATGGTGTCCAGACCACCTTTTTGTGACTGAGATTTTCCTCTTCTTGTACTGTGTGTGCATGTGGGTCTCCATGGGTATTCCTGACCATCTGCCCTGAGGCTGTGGCTGCTGTTCACAATGGTACTTTGTGGATGGAAACATAGGTTGCTTCTTCCTTTCTTCTTCCTCCACATGGGCGAACACCCTCCTCACTGGCTTTATGCTCACATTTATTATTCATCAAATATTGGGGGAGAGCATGGCACATTTTTCTTGGGTAAATTCTTAGAAGTGGATTTTCTGGCTTAAATCATATGGGTACTTTTTTGTTGTTTTATTGTCTTCTTTTATTTTTTTTAATTTTTAAAAATTTAATTTAATTTTTAATTTACATCCAAGTTAGTGTATAGTGCAACAATGATTTCAGGAGTGGATTCTTTAATGCCCCTTACCCATTCAGCCCATCCCTCTCCCACAACCTCTCTGTAACAGAAGTGATCATATGGGTGCTTTTATTTTTTCTTTCTTTCTTTTTAATTTTTTAACAATTTATTTATTTATTTTGAGAGAGAGTGAGAGAGAGAGACACAATCCCAAGCAGTCTTTGCACTGTCAGTATGAGCCCTACGTGGAGCTCTAACTCATGAACCATTAAATCATGACCTGAGCCAAAACCAAGAGTCGGACACTTAACCACCTGAGCCACCCAGGTGCCCCTTTATGGGTGCTTTTAAAGTTACCACATTCGTGGTTAAAGCTTAGAGTGCAGGAGGGCATATAGTGAAAACTTGAAGGCTTTCAACCTCTGCTCCCTAAAGTCACCTCTCTTAACAGTTCTTAGGGATCCTTCTACAAGTTGTGTGTGTGTGCGTACCTCTTTAATATAAACTGACTCATAACTTTGATAACAGCGTGAACGGTGATTGTTCTACTTAAGAGTGGATTCTGGGTAACTTCCCACATCCACATGACAACTTCGTGGTGGAGCTGTATCATGTTCAAAAATGACAGAGCATGCCGCTGTGAACAGCCTTACATCTTGGTTTAGTTGTGCAGGTGAAAATGCTGGGCATGGAACCACTGAGTTGGAGAGTCATCCATTGAAAATGGTTACAGCTATTGCCAAGTCAGTGTGGGTGTTTGAATGGTCACATGTATTGCTGGTTATTTTATAGAAAGGCTCTGCTTACACTCTTACTGGCAGAGGTTGAAAATGTCTGCTTCCTGATGTCTTTTACTAACTCTGGATTATCAATTAAAAAAAATGTCTATTGATTTGGTAAAAAAAAAAGAAGGGGTTTAGTATTTTTAAAAAATGTTTATTTATTTTTTAGAGAGAGAGAGAGAGGAGAGAGAGAAACAGAGCACAAGAGGGGGAGAGGCAGAGAGAGAGGGAGACACGGAATCTGAAGCAGGCTCCAGGCTCTGAGCTGTCAGCACAGAACCTGATGTGGGGCTCGAACCCACGAACCGTGAGATCATGACCTGAGCCAAAGTTGGATGCTCAACCAACTGAGCCACCCAGGTGCCCCATAGGGATTTAGTATTTGTACATTAATTTGCATTCTTCTGTTACTGGCATTAGGTCCTCTGTCCACTGGGACAATGCTGTGGAGCCGACATCTGTTATTTTGTTTTTAGAGGCTGAATTCATCTACTAAGTGGGTAACTTTGGGCAGGTTACATTGAACCTAGTTTCCTTATCTGCAAAACGGGGATAATAATATCTACCTCTCAGAGTTGTGGAGGCTTTCTGACCAGCCTTGCTGGTCTCTAGGGAGATTGCCTTATGGAGTTCAAGGAAGCTGTCCACTTCCTCATGTGTGCCTCTGGAAGGCTGTTCTGGTTAAGAACCCTCTGCCTTTCTGGTAAGGGACCTGCTGGTGTTGTGTTTTGACACAACACTATCATCCTTTGAAGTTGTGAGCTCCTCTACTCACCTCCGCACCCTCCCTGATCTCCCCTCTCCTCTGGTGCCTGAGGCCACAAAGGGAAACCAGCTGTGGCTGGTTTTGAAGGAGGGTGGGCAAGCGATCTGCCCTGCTAGAACAGGTCTTAGGACCCCTCTCTGAACACCAGATAGGGATTAGTCGGGCACCTACCCGCACCAGGAACCTCGCTGACTACTTCATGTGGCTCATTCCGATGAATTCTCCAGCGAGCATTGTTATCTTGGCTGTGGAGGTTCAGAGTGGTTGAGGGCCTTTACCACAGTCCCATAGTGTCAGCAGCAGAGCCCAGAGCTCACTGACTTGCTCCCAGGCCTGTAGTCATTTCATGCTGCTGAAGACAGGGGGATCCCTAGCCCATGCCTGTTAGGAGTTTGGAACCCCACCACCAGAGAAGTTCTGTTAGTCAAGATTGCAAAGGTGCTTGGGGCCTTATGCAGGCTGCCAGGGCTGGCTTCCAGGCACCAGATAATATTCCTACTTCATTGTAGCAGAGAATTCCTAACTGCGTTTAGGCCAGCTAGGTCGCTCTCCTGGTCCCGGCCAAATGTCCCAAAGAGCCTCTAGGGAGCAGTGACATTGTGCCAGGGAGATAGAGAGTCCTGTTCCCATGGGGCCGACTGTAGGGCTAGTGCAGTTCACCATGAGTGTGGCTAAGGCTCCCAGCTCAGGAAGAGGGAGAAAGAACCACTTACAGATCCCAACTTTCTGCACTGGTCCCTTTCTAGCCTGGGTTGATTGGATCACACGTCCTTTTATATTCTCTGGGTGACATTTTATTTCATAAGTGAGAACAGGGGCACCTGGGTGGCTCAGTCGGTTAAGCGTTTAACTTTGGCTCAGGTCATGATCTCATGGTTCGTGGGTTTGAGCCACATGTTGGGCTCTGTACTGACAGCTCAGAGCCTGGAGCCTGCTTCAGATTCTGTGTCTCCCTCTCTCTCTGCCCCTGTCCCACTCACGCTCTGCCTCTCTCTGTCTCTCAAAAATAAATTTAAAAATGTTAAAAATTTTTTAAAAAATAAAAATGAGAACAAGTTTTAATTAATCATTTAAGCATTTATTTTTGTCTTACTTCTAAATCCTTGTTTATTTTCTGCTGATTCTTGTGATAAAAAGTCCAAGTACTATAGTACATACCATATTTAGGTGCTCAATAAATATTTGAATAATAGGTGAATGTAATATAGAAAGTGTCAGTTCCCTTGGTCTATCTCCCAGAAACAACAACCATTGTTATCAGTTGGCTGACTAAAGCTTTACCATTCTTTTCTAGGTGTGTGTGTACACACACACACACACACACACACACACACACAGTTACTTGCATAAATGGACTCATATGATACATAATGGTTTGCATTCATTTAATAACATGTCTTGGGCATTTTTCTATATCATTAGCACACACAGTTCTCCTCTTTTCAGACATCTGCTTTGTGTTCCATTGTATGGAGAGCCTGCAATTTGTTTAGGTCCTTTATTGGCGAACATTTGGGATGTTTCCAGTTTTTCACTTTTTCAAATACTGTTTGCAAATACTGTATTTCGAAAAGCCTCTTTGAGATGGACAGAAAAATTCTGGAGCATGTAACTGTATTGGAAGTTACTGATCACCTGCTTTTCAGAAGGATTTGCTGACCTTTGCCGCTCAGAATTCAGTCCCTTTCCTCCTGGGTCCCTCTTCCCATGACCTGCTTCTTGATCCTGTACTTATTTTTCTGCCTGGCACGGATGGGTTTCTTGCCTGCTGGTTTTTGAGCTCTTGATAGTGGCAAGTGCACTTTCTCTGGCTTTTCTTTCCCTTTTTTGAGGGGGGCAATTTTTTCTTTTTAATTTCCACTTGTTACCAAAGTTATACACTACCATGAAGAATTAAATACTTACACAACACTTGTTTATGGAAAAGAAGCCCTCCTTCCCCCTATACAGTTATCTGTCCTCAGTTTCACTTTCCAGAATCAACCAATTTCAGTCCTTTTAACTGATCTTTTTCAGTATCCACTTCCATCATTGTACAAAATGTGTTTGTATTGCTACTTTTTAGTTTTTTATTTCTAAGCATTATCTATTGACTTTTCACTGTGGAAAGTGAGCATCTAGCTTCTTTTTGTACGTCTTGTCCACTTGTTACACACACACACATGCACACACACACACACACACACACACACACACACACTCACACACTCTCTCATATGGTTCTCCCATGCTTCCAGGAGAGTTATAGTACATGTTTTAATGATCAGTATTCATTGTTTACATTAAATGGCCTATGTCCTATGAAACTGTGAGTATTTTCCTTTGGCTACAGAATGTTTTGTTTTCACCACAGTTAATAAGTGCTGCTGTTATTTGCTTAATTTCCTATGCCTCTATAATGCAATTTTATTTCTACACTACCTCCAGTTGTACAAATCTCCCTCAATATATGCAGACACGAATATTCTACCAGGTTTATCTTCCTGAGAAAGTCTCTCCTGGAACCTTCTGACTTGCCCTGTTCTGGACTGGTTGCTCTCTCTGCTGGGTATCTAAACAAATTCTTGAGCTTTTCCTTCACCTTTATCCTGGGAATTGGCTTTACTTCTCTTCTGGGTAGGGTTTCCTGTTCCCTGTGTCCCTCACCTTCCTCCTCTTTGGTTTACCCCCTTTTTTGGCTTCATATTCTCCATGGCTTCCTGAGGAAACATGCACTGGAGGTGAGGTTTTTAAACCTTGTACATGTTAACAGCCTCTTAATTTTCCTGTCACACTTAATTTGATAGTTTGGCTGGGTATGGAGTTGTAATTGGGGAGTGTTTTCCTTAAGAATTTCAAAGACGTTATCCATTGTCTTTTAGCTTTTGAAGTTGCTGTTGAGAATTCTTATGACATTTTGATTCTCCAAGTTTTGTATGAAACCTGTTGTTATTTTTTCTCTAGAGTCTTCTGGGAACTTCTTTTTGTTCTCAACAATCTGAAATTGATATTTGGTATGATTTTATCTCCTTTCATTTGGTAGGCACTCAGTGGGCTATTCAATCTAGAAAATCATGTTCTTTAGTTTTAGAACATGTCTTGGAATTATGTATTTTACAATATCTTCCTATTTTATTTTCTGTCTTTCTTATTTATTTATTTATTTATTTATTTATTTATTTATGTATTTAAATGTTTATTTCTGAGAGACTGCAAGCAGGGAAGGGGCAGAGAGAGATAGAGAGTGAGAAAGAGAATCCCAAGCAGGCTCTGCACTGTCAGCACAGAACCCGACACGGGGCTTGAAGTCATGAACCGTGAGATCAAGACCTGAACCAAAGTCAGATGCTCAACTGACTGAGCCCCCTGGTGCCCCTCTATTTTCTATCTTAAAAAAAAAAGTCTGACTTGGGTTGATTGCAAAAATAGCCTCTTCCTCGAATCCATATCCTTTTCCATATAACATTGTGGTCCCCTCCGTTCGGATTCTGGGGTGACGCATGTGGCTTGCTTTTGGCCAGTGGGATGTCATAATCATGATACAAGTAAAGGTCGGAAAGTCCCTTGTGTGATGGGGTTTGCTTGCCATCATCACCATGAGAAGAACATGCCCGGGTCAGCCTACCATTTCCAGGAGGAAGATGAGAAACACGTGGAGCCGAGCCAACCTCCCAGCCAAGATCGCCAACTACCCCAGATGCATAGACAATACATGCTTGTTATCATATGCCGCTGGGGTGTTTAAGCTGTTTATTTAGCATTGTTGTGGTAATAACTGGGGTATCTGATTATTTAGATGTTGAACCTCTTAGCATCGATTGCTTTCTTTTTTTCTATTTGCTGTTCCTTCTGGGAGATTCTCTCAACAATATCTTTCATCCCTTTGACTGAATTTTTCATGGCCATCATCCTATTTTTAATTTCCAAGAACTCTTAGCTTCTTTGCTTGTTGTCATTGCATTGTAGCATCGTATTGGAGTTTCACGGAAGCATATAATTTGACTGCATGAACTATTATTCTTGAAAGTTTTACTCTCCTTGCTTTGTGTGTTTTCCTCCAAGTTGCTTTTTTATTCTTTTTATTTTGTCCTCTATCTTTCATATTAGAGAATCTCTTCCAATGTCTGATAATCCTTGCCTGTTTATTCATATTCACTAAAAAGTGGGTTGAAAGCTGTGTGTGTGCTGTTCACAGAATAGCAGTCCTTTTGGGGAACTAATGACTCTTTTTCTAGGCCTGGCTGGGTGACCCAGAGAAGCCTCCTCCATTCTGCAGCTTTGAGGACATTCGCCAGGCTGCCAGCATTCCGAGAATCTGATGGGCAAACAAGCAAGGGGGTCTTAACATTCAGAGTATAAACTTACCCTTAATTCCCGTTTTCAGTAAGGTATCCCTGCTCTCAACTGTGCCTGGTGTTCCCAGACCAGAGTCCTTCTGCATAACCCTTCAGAGAAAATAATCCTCCAGTCTTCTGCCAGGAAGGTGAGGGGCAGTCACCTGGCTGCAGGGAGCTGGAGAGGGATCTGTGCACCTAAGAGCTGATCACAAGGGCTTTCTGCCGGCCCTCCTGCTCCATGCCCCGCCTCTCTCTGGTCCCCGGTGCCTGTAATTCCTAAGGCTTTGTGTAATTCTCTGGTGAACATCAGGTGGCTTTTTGGCTTTCCTGACTGCTGACTTAGGATTTAGTTTGCTTAGGTCTGTTAAGTCAGCTCCTCTCATCTACGTGCTTCCTAGTTCCCCACGTTTTGTTGCTCTTGTTTCCCCTCCTATTCTTTCTTTCTTTTTTTAAAGTTTTTATTTTAATTTCAGTTAGTAAACATCAGGGTTGTATTAGTTTCAAGTGAATTCGACACTTTCATACATCAGCTGGTGCTCATCACGACACGGACCCTCCTTCATCCCCATCACCTATCCACCTGTCTCCTGCTCCTACCTCCCCTCTGGTAACCATCAGTTTGTTCTCTGTAGTTAAAAGTCTGTTCCTTGGTTTCTCTCTCTCTCTCTCTCTCTCTCTCTCTCTCTCTCTCTTATTTTTCCCCTTTGCTCATTTGTTTTGTTTCTTAAATTCCACGTATGTGGGTGAAATCATATGGTACTTGTCTTTCTCTGACTGACTTATTTCATTTATAGAATTATACTCTCTAGTTCCATCCGTGTCATTGCAAATGGCAAAATCACGTTCTTTTTTATGGCTGAATAATGTTCCATCACACACACACACACACACACACACACACACACACACACACACACATACCATATCTTCTCCATCAATCAATGGACACTTGACCTGCTTGGCTATTGTAAATAATGCTGCTATAAACAATGGGTTGCATGTATCCTTTTGAATAAATGTTCCTGTATTCTTTGGGTAAATACCTAGTAGTGTGCTTGCTGGATCATAAAGTAACTCTATTTTTAATTTTTTGAGGAATCTCCACACTGTTTTCCACAGTGACTGCACCAGTTTGCATTCCCACCAATAGTGCATGAGCATTCCTTTTTTCCACACCCTCCCCAACACCTGTTGTTTCTTGTGTTGTTGATTTTAGCCATTCTCACAGATGTGAGGTGATACCTCACTGTGCTTTTGATTTGCATTTCCCTGATGGTCAGTGAGGATGAGCATCTTTAAAAAAATTAAAAAAAAAATGTTTACTTATTTTTGAGAGAGAGAGAAAGAGACAGTGCAAGCAGGGAGGCATAGAGAGAGAGAGAGGGAGACACAGAATCCGAAGCAGGCTCCAGGCTCCGAGCTGTCAACCCAGAGCCTGATGTGGAGCTCAAACCCATGAACCATGAGATCATGACCTGAGCTGAAGTCAAACGCTTAACCGACTGAGCCATCCAGGCGTCCCATGATGAATATCTTTTCATGTGTCTGTTGACTATGTGGATGTCTTCTTTGGAGAAATGTCTGTTCCTCTCCTGTTCTATCCATGTGTATTTAGGTCTGTTTTTTTTTCTTACCTAGTGCTTTCTTTTAATGGGATATCTTTATTATTTATTTGATAATACATGATTCTTATAAGAAGTTAAAACAGTCCAAGGTAAGTGAATCTACCTCTTAATCCACCTTCTTCGTCCAGAGCTGATTAACGATTTATCTTTGCAGATAGTTTTGCCTTTATGATCTTTATGCCCATGTGTGCTGAAATACTCACACTTGTGAACCCCTGCCCCTACACTTTGTGAATATACATGAAATCATACTCTCCCAGCCTATCCTGTACCATACTGTTCTCTAACTGGTCTTGTTCCCTCAGCGCTTGGAGAAAGGTGGTGGGCATCCTTCAATCATAAATTAGGAATGACTGCTTTCTTTTTGACATGCTGCACAGTGTTCTTTTATGTTATAATTTATACAGTGGACATTTAGTATGCTCTCAATTTTTTGTTACTGTAAAGAGTGCTGCTCTGAATATCAGTGTAACCAAATCTTTGCATACCTGTCGTTTTGTCTCCTTAGATATTTCCTGGGAGTGGAATTGCCAGGTGGGTGTACAACAGCTAAGACATTGGTAGACAGTCCCGATTGCCCCCCAGATAGGTGTATGGTTTATATCCTCCACTCTTTGGTGTATGAGAGGGCTCTTTTCCTCGTCTCTTTGCTTAATCCTCTCTTTTCTGCTTTGTAATTGTTGCCAGTAGGTTGGGTGAAAATGGCATCTCATTACTGTTTTGATTTGCATGACTTTGAGCAGTAAGGCTGAGCTCTTCTGTGTGTTCTGGCCATTGTGTGAACTGCTTGCTCTCTGTATGGTGTTTTTTTCCCTCTCTTCCAAAAGGAGTTCTCAGACCTCAGTTCATCCCTAGATTTGCTACGCGAGTGTTGTGGGCCGTGGGGTCCAGAGGCTGGCCGGCCATGTGGATGGTGGGAAGAGGCGTCTTGCTGGGGAGTGCCAGAGAGCATTGTGCTCTCCCCAGTTTCTCCCCTTTCCCCCCACAAAGGCACTTAATTAGGTGTCGGCATAGTCTTCTCCCCCGTAAGTGCAGGCCTGGTGCTGGCAGGCCCTAGGCACAGAGTGGCCCCTCTGGGGTGCTTGACTCATTGGGCTGCTTTTTGCACATGGCCCTGTTAGTGGCTGAGTCCTGGGTGGTGACTCTGGCACTGGTCTGAGTTTTGGCATTTACCAGTGTTTATGCCTGGTTAACTGTTCACAAAGATGCTGCCTTTTTTTAATCTTAAAAAAATTGTGAAATACAACACATATAGAAATGTTTAGTTTACCAAATTATTATAAATTTTTTAAATGTTTTATTTATTTTTGAGAGAGAGAGAGAGAGAGAGAGACGGATGTGAGTCAGGAAGGGGCAGAGAGAGGGAGGCACAGAATCCCAAACAGGCTCCAGGCTCTGAGCTGTCAGCACAGCTGGCAATGAGGGGCTCGAACCCACAAACCATGAGATCATGACCTGAGCTGAAGTCGGACGCTTAACTGACTGAGCCACCCAGGTGCCCCCAAATTATTATAAAGCTAACACCCATGTTACCAACTCCTTGGGAGATGGTTGACTTCTAACAATACTGTGGCAACTGGGGCTGGCGCCTTGCCCTGACTGTTGGGCTGTACCATTCCCTGGCATCCTACCCTAGGACTCTGTGCCAGGGAGGGGTACTCCTCCATCGTGGGAGGACCACTTTGTGTGTGGCAGCTGTGGGCAAGGGTGCTGTGTTCTGATTGGTGGGGGGATGGGCACTTGACTCTTGTGACTTTCGCTTTACCTCTCACCCCCTCCACTGACCTGTGTCCTGACAGACTCAGGGAACCTTCAGACCCCAAGAATTTGGATGGAACCCCAGGTAGCAGAGAAAGTCCAGGAATCCAGAGTGTGAAGATTTGGATAGGCCTGAAGGCCATGTCTGATTGGCTTGAGGTTTGGGGCTAGTCACGAAGCACTCACCCTCCATGGCACAGCTTGGCCTTAGCCTGTGTGGGAGTGAGGCCATGTCATGTGGGTGCAGCTTCCCTCTCACAGAAGAGGGTTCAGAGGAGGACCACTCTCTGTGTGGGAGAGTGTCCTCATGGACTGGGCTGGGATGTGAGCAGCTGAGGGAATGTAGGACTATGGCTCTCACTCTGGGGTGGGCCAGCTGAAGAACATTCCTATTCTGGTGCCTCACTTCCCTTTGCTGCATCAGCCCTTGGTGATTCTCCAGATGGGATGTGTTCCCCCAGTGACAAGCCCCCAAGTGGAATGCCCACAGCCATTAAAGCGCAGCCCCTACACAGAGCCTACGTGCCCACCTCTACTTCCTTCCCTCTCAGCTGCCGCATTGCTTGTTCACCCCACATGGAGCTTGCCACTCTGTGCCAGGCACTGGGTGATAGTGAGGGGCAGGTGGATTCAGTCTCTGCTCTCATGGAACTCAAGGCCGAGAGTGGCACTGTCCAGTAGAATTTTCTGTGGTGATGGAATGTTCCATCTGGTAGTGGACAGTGCAGGGAGGGACATGGATAGACAAGTTAACTGGGAACTACTGGGCTTAGAATGCAGCAGTGGAGGCCAGGGAAGACTTCTTGACTAAGCTAGTCATGAAGGAGGGAGAGGATGGGCCCAGCTGAATGGCCAGGCAGAGGGGTCGAGGAGGGGGCAGTAACAGGTGCAAAGGCCTGCTACGGACAGGACGTGTGCACGTTCAGGAGGAAGGAAGGGCAGTGCACCTGGGGAGGAGAGGATAAGGGAGGGGCCGTAGGAGCTGCGATGGGAGAGGCCAGAATTGCGGAACCCTGGGAACACACGGCTTTACCTGCAGGAGTGTTCGGATATGGGACTGAAGTGGGCAGCTTTGCATTTGAAGATGTTCACTCTGGTGCCTTGTGGAAGGAGAAGGGTCTGGAAGGCAAGACCACTTAGGAAGCTGAGGCGGTGGCAGCTGTGGGATAGGGAAAACTGGAACGAGAATTGGAGGGGTAGATGCTGAGGGGGAGAGGGAGAAGCAGGGGTCACTGGGGACCTGACCCTTCCTCTTTGGATGCCTGGGGGCAGTGGGGCCACTGTGGAGTCAGGGAATGCTGTGGAGGGGCAGGTTTCAAGGGAAAGAGGCAAGTTCTGTTAGGTGAGCTGTGTGTGAGGTTCCCAAGCTGTTGGATGCAGGAGTCTGCTGCGAGTGGAGAGATCAGGGCTGGGGACAGGGCTGTGGGAGTCCCTGGCATGAGGGATACAGGCTTATCACTGGTTCTCCCACTAAGCTGTCACTCTTGAGTGGCGCAGCTCCAGCCAAACCTGGGGAAAGGGCATCCCGACTGGGATGTGGCCACGGCTCTCCCATTTCTACCTGTGGGCTGTGCACGTGCACCTGTGTGCGCATGTGCACAGTGGGGCCTTTGCCTACCTCTCGCCTGCTGTTAGGATGAAGGGGACCGGGAGTAGGGGAGAGAGAAGCAAGAAGGGGCAAAGTAGGACCTGCCTCAGAAAGATGGATTTTGCTGCATGGGGTTAGGCTCATCTCAGGGATACTAGCTGATCCTGGAGACTCTGGGCATTGGCTGGAGGCAGAAGAGCTGTGCCAGCCCCAAATGCTGCCTCCCACCTACATAGTGCAACAGACTCATTTCTCTTTAGATTTTGATCTGACCACCAGCCTGTAGATTGCCTAATTATACCAGTGTCCCTCTGGGGGACTAGAACTTTGGAGTACAAGCTGAAATTCAGTACATGCCAAATCCACTGTAGGCTCTTCATGTACAGGAGGTATTCTGTGGCCTCCTAGGATGCATGCCAGCCCCTACTCCTTGCCAGTCCATAGACAATCTGGACTTGGCTCCAGCTTTTGGTAGGGAATGCATCTGTTTGGTGTTCAAAAGTACAAAAATGGGTCATGTTAAGCCATGTGATGCCTGGATGGTATGTTCTATTGAGTCTGGTGGATGGGGCTCTGAGCTCAGGTTTTAGGATTATTTTGTCCTTACCTCCAGCAGTGCCAGCTGGGAGAATCCGCTCTGTCAGTGAGGACCCAGGCTATCGGGGGGAGCTGTAGAGGGATCAGTAATCTTGGCCTGTGGCCTTATGCTGGGCCACCAGTCATGGCTCCTGACTTGGCCAGGTACATAGCTGGGCCAGGTGCATGAGCATGGCTGTCTTGGGAGGCCTACCTCCAGGACCGGGTTTGCTTAGGATGCTTGTGCCTTTCTGACTGTGCACCCATCAGCCAACTTTATGAACTCTGCCTTCATATTTTCTCCTAAACGTGTCTACTTCTCTCCACCTGAGCCATTGCCCCTGCTCTGGTTCAAGCCTTCCTTCTGTTTCTCACAAACCTTCTTGCCTGTCTGATTCATCTGTCCCTCCGGGGCAGTCAGACCTGATCCTGTGACTCTTATCTTTGACCTCTTTGCAGATTCTGTTTCTTTTACCTAGAATATTCCACCCCTCCCCGCCCCCGCCCTTCTGCATGGCCAATTTCTAGCCACTCAGTGTCTGGCACATAGTAGGTACTCATATATTTTTCAAATGAATACATGTAAATTAATGTAGGATGGGTGTTTTTGATCTCAACTCATTGTTATTTTTAAGGAAGTCATTCCTTGCTCACCTCATTTTACATCTGTACTCTGTGTTAGTAAGTGTAAGTGTGTGTTGTTCACCCGGCTCAGCAAATACTATTGCATTAAATTGTGTAGCATTATCTTTCCATACTAAGAAAATCCAGTGAATCTCTATTAGATCCTTCTTACCGGACACCTTTCCTGATATATGGTTCACCTATGATGAGATCTTGTCTTGGTTTTCAGCCTCTGGTTTCATGGACAAGGTGGCTTTTCGTGTGAACCTTGGAGGATGGGAACGTGTGGTCCTATGGAGATAAGGTAGAGAAGGTCTCTTCAGGCAGAGAAAATCTCGAGCTAATGTGAGAAGTGTGAGGTGTATTTCTTTTCCACTCAGCCCATAGGTCACCATCCCGGTAACCAGATGAGTATTTGTCAGTAGTCTGACTTTGAACATTGTCCTGGCATAAGGTACCTCTGAAACTGAATCTGACCTTGTCTTGCCCCCCATCTTCTTTTTCTACTACTTCTCACCTCTAAGAACTTTGGGTTGTTGTCCTTGCCTAGGACACCATTTCTCAGGGGACATGTCCTAGGAGCCTCTGCTTTTCTATCTTCTATTGCCACTGCAAGTGTTAGCACCAGCACATTTTGCATCTTCCATGATGTTCCTCTTCAGCCACACGTAGCTTGCTGTTCAGATGACTTCAAGCATCATCTGTCCATACAGTGTCCTTAGTTGTTCATTTATTTGTGTGTCTACTATGTGCTCAGCGCTGTTGGAATCTATGGAGGGATCAAGCACCTTAGAGGTGTCTGCCCCCATGAAGTTCGTGGTCTTCTGAGAAGTCAAGACATGAGAGAAATGGCTCCTCATGATGTTATTGTACAGGTCAGAAGAGGGAGCAGTCAACCATTGCTTCCACCAAGTTCCAGCGTCAGGCAAGACATCATGGAAGAGGAAGACTATGGGTTGAGTCTTGGCATGTGAGGAAGAGATTCGGTCCTGCAAAGTTGGGGCAGAGAACATTTCCAGATGGGACAGTCTTGAGCAAATTTAAGAAGACAGGAGCGGGGGGGCTTGTAGAGGGGGATGGGGGATGTTGAGAGGATGCATGGAGGTGAAATGGGAGACTATGTCTGGAAAAGTAGATAGGGCCTGGGTCTTCGAGGGATGGAAGGGCTCCCCTCTGGGGATGGAGAACTCTTGCCAGTATTGAGCAGTGACATGTGTTGCTATTTTTGATGAGTCAAAATTAAGGAAAAGAAAGAAATGTGATTAAGTACCGTAGGTAAGATGGTTTGGGGTGGAGAGAGGTGGTTGTGATGATCGTGGGGGAAACAGAAATGTTTTTGTGTTGAACAGAGCAGTACTGAGGGTCACCTGGCCCCTGGTTTCAGAAATTTCAGGTGGAGTGGAATTGTGTGAGCTGTACTCGGTGAGTTCCCATAAGCCAGCAGAGAGTCTCAGGCCGTGGGATCTCCTGAGAGGAAGGGACGTTGCCACCCCTTCTGCCCACAGTCCCCGTGTTGGGGTTTGGCTTTCATATTTCAGTTTGTCTTCCCTTTGGTTTCTTTTGAAATTTTTACAAAAGTACAGGCTACTAATTCAAATGATAAATATTTTGTTTTAATTCAAAACAAAAGAGAAGACAAGCTGTCTAAAGTAATCTGGGTGCTGATGAGCTCTGCGGGCAGAGCTCCACAAAGTGGTTCTGAACTGTAGTGGGGCAGAGGTATGTGGTTGCAGGGTGAGATGAAGTGTCTTTAGAAAACTGTGGCACCCAATCAGCACCTGCTTGGAAAGGGTATGTCAGGTTATGATACAAGACAAACTGTCATCACGGATTAAAATGCTTCTGTGATCCAAGGGTAGCAGTCATTTCTTGGGACATTGGCTAATCTTAAAAAATTTTAAAACAAATGTGAAACAAATCAACTGCTTGAGACTGGCTCCTTAAAGGGTGGGTATTCATTCATTCGCATAACTGATATTTAATTGATTTGTTGAACTGATCTGTTGATACTAACCTCTGTGGAACATACACTGGAAGACAAGGTGAAGAAGGTGGGTTCCCAAGAAGACAGAGGCTAGCAAGTGTTCACTTTTTACCCCCGTGGGGACTAAGATGCTATAGTTCCTGGAAGTGGGAAAAGCAGATCAAAGTGCAGGTTTATTATGATACTTACTATTGTCAGATTAATGTGAAAAATAGTGAAAAGTGCAGCTTAGGAAGGAAAAATCACAGGTGCACAGCATTTTGTGGGGGCCCCACCGGCTTCATGTTTTAAGAAGAGGGGTGGGTGCTGGGAACAAAGATGAGAAGTGGTAGGACCAGGGGAGAAACCACCGTGTTGTCTCAGGGCGGTGGGTCACATTGATGCCGGTGTAAAATCCCGGGTGCTGGCTAAGCATGCAGGTTTGGGGCCCGCCTCCAGAGATTCCTCTAGAAGTGTGGTCTGGAGCCCTGCAGCCCACAGGCTGAACCAGTTGCCCACCTCAGGTGTTTCTGAGGAGTAGCAGTAACCTGGAGAGATGAGTCCCAGCCTTGCATTTTTCAAAGATGACTATTGAAGGAGGGGCGGTCATACTGTATCCGTTCATTTGAGAGGATGTAAGTTCCAGGCCCCTCCTTTTAATTCCATAGCCATCCCTTCTGCCTCTTATGTCCTAGGTGTCAACTTCCAGAGGCCTGGGCATCAGAGGCAGGCCGGCGGGGCTCAGATAGCAGGCTGTGGACATGGTGTGGGCTCTGCGGGGCAGAATAGCTCCTGGAGGGGAGGTCTTAAAGGGCTGGGAAAATCCTGGGAGCCGAGAGGCACTGAGGGAGAGACTGTTCTGAGTCCCAGACAGGTGGTGGAGGCTCTCCTGCTCCAGCTGTGGCCTTAGAACTCTGCTGGGGGTGGGGAGGCCTGTGTCTCCACATACCTGCTAGCCTTCATCCATGCCAGATCTTTACCAAGGGATGCATTAGAATGTTCTGATACCCGTCAGAGAAGCAGTGGGTGCAGGTGTTGGTGGGGGTTGAGAAGTCGTTTTTTCCAGTCATATCCCTGTGTGGGTGGGGAAACCAGGGCTCAGAGAGGAGAGATGACCCATGGGGAGTGAAAAGATGATAAGATGAGGCAGAAATGGGCTTTTCTCCACCTCTGCCAGCCTTGCTGGATGACCTTGAGCAGATGATATGATCTCTCGGTGCCTCACTCTGCACATCTGTGAGATGAGGAAAATGATCCCTACACCTTAGGGTTGTTATCAGGATCCAAAATGACTTCTCTCGGATCCTGGTACCCACGAGGCACGACCACTGTTGGTGCCCAGCATCTGGGTCAGGCTGCCCAGGCTCCAGCCCAGACTTCTGGTCCATGCCCCGCTGCTGCTAGGACCCTCTGACTCTCTGCAGCCTGGTCAGGCCCTTGCTTCAGCGATGGCAGTTGGGATTGGGGTGTGGGACAGTGAGCGGGTTCTGTTTGCTAAGTTTGTATATTGCTTAATAAGGAAAACATGGCTTGTCCTGGCAAACAGTGGATCCGGCCATATATGGGGAAAAGGAATAACTTGGATACGGTCAAGGATACAATTCTGAGCTCTTCTTATTTAAAACAAAATCAAAGACAATATGGAATTGCCACTCTTCTTGGTCCACTTTAGTTATGGAGGAATTTCTGGTTATAAATAGGCAACATCTTGCAATGTCAACTTTAGAATAGCTGTGAACTGTTTGGGGAGCACATCCTTTCCGCACTTGAAAGAACTTGGCATAGAGCAGGAGTCCCCAGTGGATGGAAAGAAGGCAAATGTTTTGCAGCCGTGCAGAGCAGATTAAGGCCTGCTGTGGCCCAGCCATCTCCAGAGTAAGCACCGTGTCTGTGGGCTGGGAAGGGCCAGGTCATGCCCCAAATCTGGGGCCCTCCTGGCCTCTCTGCAGTGGTGTCCCACTGACTGCACATACCTTCTTTCCTCCAGCTGTCTGCTTCGTGGTGTCTGTGTCACCTCCATTCCTTAGCCGTCACTTACTCATTAATTCATTGACTGAGCCACTTGATGAACACTCCTCAAGCGAGGTGGTGCTTCTGATTTTCTCCTGCTCCTCTTCCCTCCTCTCTGGTGGCCTTATCTCCTGTGGCTACTCTTTGCTCATGGCTAGTGCCCTGGGCTCTGTCCTTGGTCCTTTTCTTTCCTTTCTCTGCACATTATCCCATCTCCTCTTGGCCTGATTCCCATCATCATCAGAGTGATTAAGTGGGGCCATTCTGCCTGGGTCCAATGCTGGCTGTACAACTTCCTAGGTGTGTAACCTTTGGCAAGTTTCTCAACCTCTCTCTGACATGCTTTCCTCACCTGTAAACTGGGGGTGATAATAGTGCTTACCTCTAGGGTGGTTATGACGATGGATTGAGTTGATCCCTACAAATCTCCTAGAATGGTACCTAATAGCAGGTTAGCACTCACAAAGCTTTGGCTGCTGCCCTTCTTTGCTGATAGTGGCTCATTCTCTCACTAGCTGCATCTCTGGGCTAACTTCCAGAGAAAGACCTCCAGCTGCCCACCGGGCATCCTCCATTCAGTTCAGTATGAGCTCCTGTGCTGTGCAGTCACATGCATGGGGTTCAGTCCAGGTGTATGGTATTGAGGAAGATGCAGTCCAGGTTGTGAGGTGATGCAGTATATGTGACCAGGTATTACACTGTGTGTCCTGACAGGTAGTGGGTGCCCTCTGGGCCACACTCAAGCTGACGGTCTCTGTCCACACCCCCTTCCCAGGTTTGTTGCCTCTTTCATGGGCAGCCCTCTTTTGGGGGGCAATTAGGCCAATGGCATGAGAAAGAGGCGTGAAAGATCCAGGTTTCTAGCCTTTTGGGGGGATGGTGCCACCCATTCTGATGCTGTAGTATTTCTTGATTCTTTATCTCCTCTCCATGCTCTTAACCCCTGCCTAGGTCTGGCCTCACCACCACTCGTCCACCCAGATGGTCTCCCTGAAAAACCTCTTCTACTTCCTCTTACTCATTCTCTGGCCTCGCTTGGCTAAAGTCAGACCAGGCCTGCGTATAGCTCCCCACAGGTTTCCTATTACCTGCTGTCAGGGTTTTCTGTGTGACAGAACCCCATGCCCCTGCACCCTCATCCTCCTCCACTGCCCCTGTGAGTATTGACTTCATTTCCTCCTGTTGGCTGAGAGCCAGCCCTTGGGGACCTGAAATAAGTGGGTGCTGCCTACCTGGGGAAGGCAGGCTGGCAAGTACATGGGCTGCCACAGGAGCACGGGCCTGAGCAATTCACCATGTTCTAGCCCTGGCTTTTTCCAGTCAAAGAAGAATCACTAAGTCATTAGCTCCCCAGGTTCTTGGCGGCTCCCAGGTATCCCTGCTACCTCTCATGTGCTCTCTCCTATCACTCCTCCTGTTCTGACCAGAGCAGACCCAGCCACCTTTTGGCAAGGACCTCTTCTTGGGCTTCTCCTGTGGGTGTTTCTTCCCTGGATTCTGAAGTTGACTTTGCCTCATTCTCAGATTGGACCTCCAGATCTTCCTGAACTGACTGCAGTCTCTGCCCCAGGAGTCACTCTGATCTCCAGATGGCTAATATAAGCACTCGCTCCTCTGATTTACCTCTGTAGAGTCCCTTTTCCTCACCAGACTGTGTGCTTCTGGAAAGCAGGGCTCTGACTCCTCCTGATGAGGGAATGCCCCCTCACAGAGGAATAAGCACAGAGCTAGCACACAATAGATCCTTAGCCCCCAAGCCTTCCTGACATGCAACTGCCTCCATGTGTGTTTTTTATCTGGGGTTCCATTTTAACCTTTGTTTGAGCAGAGGTTTCTGTGCTAAGACTTTCTTCAGACAATGCCTGAGATCCCCATTTTCCAAACTCCCTTAACCAGATTCTTCTGTGTCCTGGGTTCCTTCTTGCCCCACTTCTCCCTGCATTGTGGCCCCCAGGGTTGAGGCCTGGTGATCTAAGTACATCTACATATAATTGGTGGATTCTGAGCCAAAGCCTGGACCCAGGTGGACTGTAGATCTCAGGCAAGGTGTAGCAGGTGGACTCTGTGTGTCTAGGGCAGAGTATGGGTCATGGCTTGAGGACACTGATTGCCCAGGTGTTGGCCTGGCTCCTGAGCCATGTATCTGCACCCAGATGCCGGGCCCTTGTTGCCTACTCATTAATCTGGGGGAGGGGTCTTCCTGCCTGAGATGTTGGAGCAAAGCCATAGTATAGCCACCTTCTCTCCTCCTCACCCTATTGAGGGCAGGTGGCCAGGGTGTAATTCACAAACCTGCCCTCCATCACAGAGCATGGAGGTAGTCCCCTGTGGGTGCAGCCTCTTCTCTGGATTGGATCCCCAGGGCTCAGTGGATGCCTCCCCCCATCACCCCATCCTTCACACAGTGGGCAGAATTGAGCTGTTCCATTGTTTGTCAAGGGTCATGCTCAAACATGCCCTCCCCTCTCAGATTGCATCGTGCTGCCACTCTTGTGACATTGCTGATGGAGCCTTGAGCTTCCCACCTCTCTGGCTCACTTAGGCAGTAACACAGTATTCTCTGAATATCCTAACTTAGTTGGCTAGTTTTCCCTTCATGAATATTCAGGTTGTTGTTTCCAATTTTTCTTTATTATAACAAACTTTAGTGAACATCTTTGTGGATATCTCTTTGTGGGGTCAAAGCATCTGCACATTTATAATTTTGATACATAATGCCAAGCAGTTCTCCTTGAAGGGCACTCACACAGCATGATGATGCATTTCTCCACATCCCAGCCAACCTGTTTTATTTTTTTTAATGTTTTTATTCTTCACCGGTGTGGTTGTGGAAAAATTATATATTTTGTCTTTTTGCATTTATTTAATTCTTAGTGGCCATTTTTATTTATTTTACAAATTGCCTGTTCACATTCTTTGCTCATTTTTCTAGTGGGGGCTCATTTTAGAGAATTGAGTAGTGAGAGCTCTTTGAATGTTAGGAATGCAGCAACAGGTACTCAGTAGACCCTTAAATGTTTGTTGACAAGTAACTTTTTATGTCTTGCAAAAATTTCATTTAACCATAAATTTATTTTAAATTAGAAGTGTAAATCTTTCATGTTGTTAAATTTTCATTCTTTAATATTTTTTTAATGTTTATTTATTTTTGAGAGAGAGAGAGAGAGAGAGGGACAGAGAACAAGCGGGAGAGGGCAGAGAGACAGGGAGACACAGAATCCGAAGCAGGCTCCAGGCTCTGAACTGTCAGCACAGAGCCTGACGCAGGGCTCGAACCCACAGGCTGTGAGATCATGACATGAGCCGAAGTTGGACACTTAACCAACTGAGCCATCCAGGTGCCCCAAATTTTCATTCTTTTTTTTTTAAATATATGAAATTTATTGTCAAATTGGTTTCTATACAACACCCAGTGCTCATCCCAAAAGATGCCCTCTTCAATACCCATCACCCACCCTCCCCTCCCTCCCACCCCCCATCAGCCCTCAGTTTGTTCTCATTTTTTAAGAGTCTCTTATGCTTTGGCTCTCTCCCACTCTAACCTCTCTTTTTTTTTTAATTTTTTTTTTTATTTTTTTTCCAAATTTTCATTCTTTATGGGTTTTTATTTTTATTTTTTTAATGACACACTGAAAAAGCATCCCTTGTCCCTGCAGGATTTTAAAGCCATTCACCTATGTTTTCTTCTAGAACTTTTAAGGTTCTATGGTTTATATTTGAATCTCTGCTCCATCTAGAATTTTTTATAGCTTAAGGAGAAAGGTATGGATCTAATATTTCTTCTCATGCTTTTGCCACCAACAAAAGGTAGCAATCATGTGTCTTGATACCATTTATTAAATAATTCATTTTAAGGCCATGGAGTAGAAATGCTACCTGTATCATACACTAAATTCCAATCGGTGTTTGCATCTGTTAATGGATTTTTCTCCTTGTTCATTTGTTTGCTAGTATTCTTGGTTATAAAAGTGCTTTTGATAATAACTACCAATCATTGAGTTCCTACTATGTCTCAGATACTTTATATACTTTATCTCAAATGTTTCCCAACACCCTATAGGGTGTAGATCCAGTGTTCCCAATGTCAATAAGGCTTGTGGGATATATGATCTGGACAAATTCAGACAGGTAGTGGGTGCAATCATTCAGGAATCAAACCCAGGAATACCTGGCTCTGAGTCTGGCCCTTCTCACTGCTCCAACCTGCCTCATGTGACCCCTCTCCATAGTCTCCATGGCATGAGGGTGATTGGGCTGAGAGAATGCCAGCTGAAAGGTAACTGGCTTACTTCCCACCATTGAAAATGGAGACCATGGAGAACAGTGGCTTGCCCCAATCCCAGCCTGGTTAGAGGAGAGCCAAGGCTGGGACTGACTGTCAGCTCATTGACCTTGTATCCTCAATTCAGTGTCATAAGAGAGCTGGCCTGTTGGCATGGTGATGGGATTATCTGTGCCCTGTCTCAAAGCTGTTACACAAGATTGTGCTGCAGACATGGCTGGCTGGCGGTCTCCCTCATAGAAGTAAGTGGGTCAGGTTAGTGCCCAGGTAAACTCTTGCCCCAATGCTCAGTGGATGGGAATTGCAGGATTCTTTTGGGTCTTACAGTTGTACAATAGACAGGTCCTTAGAGGTCATGCAGTCCACTCCTGCCATGTTTAGATCAAGAAGCTGATGCCCAGAGAAGGGATGAAACTTGCCCAGAGTTCCCTGTGCCATGGTGATCTTGGGCACCCTCTGAAATCCACACCTTGTAATGAGGTCTGTTGAGTAAGAAGTGTAGCTGAAACAGGTCTTGGTTGCCAGGGACAGTGGTAGGAAGGTATTAGGTAAAACCCCAGCCTAATCTCCTGGAACTCTGGGACAGCCCTGCAGATAGGCCTTGCTAAACAGCTGTAGGAAGTGTTGGGAGAGTGGTGTGCTGAGGCTCCTTTTCTAGGCCTTCCCTGTTTCAATGATCTTTGTGGCTGACACCTTGGGAGTTTTACAAGAACAAGATAAGCATACACGCTGAGATTGTCACCTCCTAGTAGCACTTCCAAGAATTGCCTGCCGGCCGATTCCCATGGGAGAAGTGGCCTGGCTTCAGATTTGAGTAATCACCGTGGCCAGTGACGCAGTGTGTGATGTGTGTGTCCTTGTGCATGCACACACATGCCACACGCACACATGCGTGTGTAGAGTTGTTAGTCTTTGGGACGGCTGTGTCCCCACAGTGCTGTCTGTGCCAAATCATAGAGTTACTTGGCCAGAGTCTGTGGGTGCAATTTTGTAGCCTAGTCTTGGGAGTCCCCTCTCTTGTGCTTTTGCCTGGGCCCTTCTGCCCAGCTGTACTGTTGTCTCCCTTTTCTCCACACATCGAAATTCAGGCTCATGTTGAAGTGTCAGCTTGAATCTTCCTTTGGCTCTTCTGTGAAGTCCTCAGCCCCAGCCCAGTCCACAGTTCTACTGTTCTCACTCTTTTGGATGCCAAGAGCTTTCTTCTCTGTCAATCACATGGTACTTGAGCACATGCTCACACTTTTCCATAGAGCTTGTATTGCTATATAGTTTTTCATGAGATGAAATCTTGTTGACTGAGGCAGTAATCTCATGTTTCACACCATTTTATATCCTCACCAGTGTCTGGTGCATAGAAGGCCCCCAGGAAATGTTGGTTGCCTGGTGGGTCTGGAGTTAGCCAGTTTATAAGCACTGACTGAAACACTTTCAGGCCTGGGAGAGCATGAGGTGCTCACCAGTACATGCTGGTGGCCATTCAGAGGGGGTAAGATGGGCTCATTCAGCCCTGCAGGAGGCTCTGATCTGAGAGGGCCATGGTGGTGATGTGCCAGAAATGGGATGAGGGGTTAGTGAGCTCATAGGGCTCTGATGTTACAAACCTGGCCATGCTTTATCTGCTGTGCAGGGGGAGAGGGCACCTGGGTGGTGGATGAGAGGAGGGGCTGAGTCTGAACTTAACTGCTCTCTCCACCTGGGAGGCTTCCTGGACAAGAAGGAGTAAGGGGTTTGGAATTCGACAGCGGATATGGTTAGTTCTCACTCTCTTTGGGCCTAGTTCTCTGTCCTTTCCAGTCCTGGGAGCTCTTAGAAGATTGTACCAGGAGCAGGACATGTTTCCCCTTTAATTCTAAAGGACTTCTAATTGCTAACTGGGGATCATTTTTGAGAGAGAGGTGTATTGCGTTTGCCTCTTGTTCATTTGCTCGTTTGTCCGTTCTGTGGTGGGCCTGATGATGTGAAGCTGGTCTGCTAACATGGTCTAACCTCGAAGTGCAGCACGAAAGGAGCTGGTGACTGTCTCTGGAGCAAGGGACAAGTTTGTGTCCTGCTCTTGGCTGTCCATGATAACACTCTGACTCCCAAGGCTGGCATGCAGTGGCCTCCTTCCCCAGGCTCTGCAGACCGCTCTGGCTTTGTGTTCTCTAGAACTTCTTCCCACCCTACTGTACCTCTTTTCTTTCTCAGATGTGTTGGCTGCCCCCACCACCATGCTTTTGCTTGTGCTGATCCCTCTTCTTGGACTCTCCCTGCTTCCTCCACTATCAGTATGACTGATTCCCAGTCAACTGTGTTAGACTCCCCAGTAGCATCCTGTGGGAGAAAGCATGGACTTTGGAGTCAGCTAGATGCAGGTTCAAACCCTGCCTTCACCACTTCTTGGCTCTTCATGTTACTTCTTTGGGTCTATTTCAAATACACAAGGGCATTGACCTCACAGGGCTGACGGGAGGGCTAAACTGAGGGAGGATGTGCCTGCCCTTTCTTCTCTTCCTGCTTCTACTTCCATTCTCACTGCTAGGCCTGTAGGTGCCTCGTGTCTTGGTTGTTTGTCTCGGTGAAGACCTTTCATTCAACAGATATTTACTGAGCACCTACTGTATGCCAAGTGCTGGGCAATGAGAATGACTTTAGTTTGGGTGTTTGGTACCAAGGGTTGTGAGAGCCCATATCTGACCCTGGGAGGGAATGACATTCCAGCTGAGCTCTGGTGGCTGAGAGGTGACATGGAAAAGATAGGAAGGAAGACAGTTCTGGGCAGAGGGAAGCAATGAGTGGGACTCAATCAGGCATAAGCTGTGCTAATGTCTTTATCCTGAGAGTAGTAGGAAGGATTCCCCACAGAAGTAGGACATGGTCCTATTTGCATCTCCCCAAAGATTGAGAAGGCCCAGGAGGAAGCTCAGTTGAGCAAGGGAGAGCCTTGGCTGGTTGGCGTGAGAGTTGCAGCCATGGAGACATGCCGGTCAAGTTGGTCAGCATGCTGGTGGGTGGGACACGGGTGGTAAGAGAGAGGGAGGAAAACAAGGCCTCCTCTCAGGTTCTGGCTCTTGTGACATGATGGTGTATGGATGCATGGAGAGCAGGTTGGCAGCCAAGGGAAGACCAGCCCTTAACTCATCTCCCCCCAGGTGTGCAAGCTCCCTGCCTTCAGGTTCCAGGGCTCCTGTACAGCCCCTTAGGGCCCAAGAGGATTCCAGAAGACTGTTCCTGGTTGATGTTGGAAAATTAGCCCTTAGTCCTCTGTCAGCACACTTGACCATGGACATACTCCCTTGGCCTCCAAGGCTCTCTGTGTTGGCCAGTTGGTCTCTGGCCCCATCTCCTAGAGGAGGCCCAGCTTCTCCTGGGGGATCCATGCTGGCGCCAGTGTGCTCGGCCTCCTGGGTCTCAGGCAGAGCCAGCAAGGGTGGAGCTCCCACTGCCTTGCTGAGGTAGGCATGGGATCAGCTTCCCTCCTGGCTGTGCTGTATCCACAGGGAAACATTTAGAATATGTGAATGTAAGTGGCTGCTGGAAAGAAATCTCCCATTTCTCCTAGTATTGAGAAAGAGCAAGACTACTGGAGGCTACCAGATGTTCTGTGTCATATAATGTATGTTTTATGGCAAATGAAAATATATATAAAATCTGTACCCAGAGAGCTCCCTGCTTGCTTAAAGGGAGCTGGATCCTTCTTTTCACTCTTACCCTTTCATATTTTAGGCAAGAATTCCCTTCCGGGCAATGAACTTATCTGCCAAGTTGGGGCCCAGAGGGAACTCTTATGGGGGACTTGTAAACCCCGTCTTTTGAGGAAATCTTGGGGCTGAGGCCACATTCAGCCCCACATGTTTACACAATAGTCTCTCTCAGCTCTGAGGGGCCATTAGAGTTAATTGGGTGAATAATCTGTGTTTAAAAAGTCCCCAAATACGTATTTACATAATCCATGCTTTGCCCAAGCCTGTTCAAGCCTATTTGTGGGATCTGGAGTGGATCCTGGGCTTAGCGTCTTATTCTCATGTGTCCAGAGAAGCTTCTCCTCCTGGTGACTGTCCTGTGGTGGGTATGGGGACAGGCAGGTCTACCTTCTGCCTGGTGTTGTGGCAGGGCCTGTTAGCCATGTGATCTTGCCGAGCCTTTGCCAAACATGTTTTATGGATCTCTGGTGGTGGCAGGTTCTACGTGGGAGAAAGTTTCCATGGTCTAATAAGTTTGGGAAGCACCCTACCTTATCTTGGCTGTTGGAGATTCCAAAGACATTATTATACCAAGATTGCCCGAAGTCATGCAGTAGAGAGCCTGACCTAGCATGGTCTACTCTAGCTTCCATCAGAGGCATGTGAATCTGAGCATCTCTCTCTTGCATGGTCCTGATGAATATCCCATAGAAATAGTATCCTGTAGAAACCGTACTGGGGAACAGCAGTCCCACTCTTGTGTTTTGCAGGGGACACCTTCGGTTTTGGCCATCCACACTCAAACACTGTGTTCGCTGACTTTGGTCATGTCAGCTGTGAACACATGATCCCCAAGAATACTTTTTACATGGCCACAGTTCTTGCCTGGTTCTTGGAGCAGGAAAGAGTCTGAGTATTTGAAGGCGGGCACATGGGGGTTGTGTAGAGACACAGCACTCTGGGTTAGGGAGCCCTCAAAGTTCTGTGCCCCTCTGGTTGCTGGAGTCTGGTCTCTGTGGGTCACTCCAGCCCCAGGGATTTGCTCAGCATCAGGAAGGATGCATCCAAATGCAGGCTGAGGCCAGAGCCTGCCTGGAACACAGGTGGACCGTTCACACTCATGCTCTGCTGCTACTGTGAATTGTCCTCCTCATCAGTCATCACACAGCTCTCCGTCTTGGCTGCATATTAGAATCACCTGGAGAGATTAAAAAACTAATCCTGATGCTCAGCCGGCAACCTGGGTTTGTTAAATCAGAATCTAGGTTGATGGGAAACCTGGCCCGAATACAGGCGATTCCGGTGTGCAGCCAGGGTGGAGATGGGGAAGAGTCTCGTGAAGAGAGTAGGTGTCCTAGGAAGCGGGGAGGCGGGTGGCAGGAGTTCACGGCTCTACTCCTGGTGTCACCACAACTGCATCTCTTTGCCCTGGAGAACCAAACCAACCACAGTCCTGCTCAGGCCACCCTCGGCGATGTGGCAAGCTCCTGGGGCGAGGAAGTGGAAGCATCTTGCTGTGTTTGCATCAAAGCTGCCTCTGTCAAGTGGGTGATGGGGAGGATAATTGCCAACATTATCGAGTATTTACTGGTGTCACACGTGGCCTCAGTTAGCCCTCCGCTTCCTCATGACCTAGCATTTCCATCTTCATGGAAGGTAAGGTGCAGCATAGTTATGGAATGTTCCAAGTCACATAGGTATTCTCCAGCGACGAGCCGTGACTTCAGTGGTCTGAGCTGTGGAGTTCTTGGTGTGGTTCCTCCCAACTGACTTCAGTGGCACCCCCTTGGAAGCTTGGAGTCAGCCCCAGTGTGAGTATTGACACCACAGAAATCGGCAAACACCACAAATCAGATTTTTATTTATTTTCTCAGAGAGCTGGCTGTTAAATATTTGCCAGCGCATCGTTGGACAGAGCCCAACACCCTAGGCCTGGCTCCTTCAGATTCAGGATGGAGGAGAAGCTAGAGCTAAGGAGAATTGAATGGGAAGCTGTTTGTGCAGTGGAGTAAATAGTTGCCTCAAGGGAAATGACACGACAGGGGAAGGCTACGAGCGCCTTGTGACTTAGGGTGACACTTGGGGTGAGACATGGTTAATGCTGAGTAAATGTTTATTTCTCTTAAAATTGAGGTTACTGCAAAAAAAAAAAAAAAAAGACAGTGGAGACCAGGCTAGAGATGAGGGAAGGCTAGGGACCATTCTTCAAAGATCTGTGAACTGCTAGAAGGAAGCTGTGCCACACCACAGCAGGCGATGAACTCAGGGGATCAAGTTGCAGCTTGCACATGCTGGGCCACAAAGCCGTTTGCGTGTCCATGTTCTGAGTCTGCCTTTCCGAGGGTTGTGGACAGGGGCTCCAGCCACGAGACGGTTAAATCAGAATAACAAGGGGTGATTTAGCCCGCAGCCCCAACATTCCCTTGCTCACTGCTCCGGCTGGCCCTACTAATGCTCCTGGGTTGCAAATCTACCTATTTGTCAAGCCTCTCTCCACTGCCTGGCTCTCTGTGGCTGCTTGTATGCTTTATTAAAGAGGCGTTTGCTACCTGTCATCTCAAACGGCCTCCTTTATCCAAAACAGAATAATAGAGATATCTCCCTCCAGGGACTCCGGATGCAAATGCCCGAGGACAGGTTGCCAATTTGCTGTGTGTATTAGGGGAAGGAAGCTGTCAAGGGAAACGGCCGGGATCCAGACTCTTCTAACAAGCTCATTTCTGGGTTGAGGGGAGACCTGGGCCGCTCGAGTTTAGATTACGCGGGCACGAGCCTCCGCTTTCCTACGGACAGCTGTCAGCAGCAATCTCGTTTCTCTCTGGGAAACAAAATTGGCTTTTCTTCCTTCTTCCCCTCCCCCAGCCCGTCCTTGGGTAATAGAGGCCCTGCCAATAACTGTCAAGAAGCCCTTGCATGGAGTGGAGATGTGGGCAGCATGCTCTCTGCTGTGTGGCGGATCGGGCCTTGGTTTGCAGCCTGGAGGATGTAGGTCCTGGCAGGTGCAGCCTTGTTTCTGGGGGGCAGATGGGAGAGAGCTCATTTCCTCCTCCCTCCCCCAGGGGAATCTAATCAAAGCAAGAACACTGTCCTGGCCACACCTGGGCGAAGATGCTCCTCCTGGCCCTCATCACAGAGGGATGCACCGCCTTCCTTCCCTCCCTGGAATCTCCCCACCCTTGGAGCCCACCATTAGGGAGCCCACATAAGGACCTTTGGTTTGACTTTTGCTCACCCTATAAAGGGGAACTGTCCTAGCTCTGGGATCATTCAGCATCACACTCTGGATCCAGAGACTTTTTGCTCCCAGGAAGACTTTTGGCAGTGGAGGACTTGGGTACAGGAGAAAGGTCCTGCAGCATCCACCTGGGGATCCTTTCCTCCACTCCATTTCTCGTAGGAAATCTGTGCACCCCCTCCCCGCCCCCCCCCCCCCAGAGGTAGCCTCTAGGGAAGAAGCTGTGACTCAGGGCCTTACTGGCAGCTGGTAAGTGCCAGGCTTTGGGTTCAAACCTGAGATAGGACTGTTCCATGTCTTGCATGGCTCTCCTTAGGGTCACAGGGGCCATGCTTTGCAGGGGGTTCACTAGCTTCTACCTCTTCTGGGTTACTCTGCAGTGTCACATCCTTGTGGGCTCAAAGATGTCCAGCCACCCTGGGGGGCCTATAGTGACTCCCCTGACCAGGGAGTGGTAGTTCTGTGTATGTGTTTTTTTTTTTTTTAATGCTTATTTATTTTTGAGAGAGTGCAAGTGCGGGAGGGGCAGAGAGAGAGGGGGACAGAGGATCCGAAGTGGGCTCTGAGCTGACAGCAGAGAAGCCTGTGCAGGGCTCGAACTCATGAAGTGCAAGATCATGACCTGAGCCAAAGTTGGATGCTCAACTGACTGAGCCATCCAGGTACCCCTGTCAAGTGGGTTTTTTTTTTAAAGTTTATTTCATTTATGGGTTTTAAAGAGTTTTCCTGACCAACAGGACCTGCTTGCCACCATATCCTCACCTCCATCCCTAACCCATGCAGCCTCAGGATTGTGAGCATCCAGGGAAGGGCCTAGAGTGCACACAAGTGTTCCCTGAGTGTGGCAGGGGGTTGTTTGGGACTGGGCAGAGGTGACCCAGTATGTAGAGACACCTACTGGGTCCTGTGCCTGGAGGCACAAGTTGGCTTCACTGGGAGACAGGCAGTGCCCTAGGGTCATGGAAATGAACCTCAGGGTAGAGTCCAAGGCCGTGTGGGACAGGGAGGCCCCCTGAGCTGTGGACACCATAGCTCTACACATTTGGTTTCTCCCCTGTCCTCTCACCTGTTTTTGGTAACTGCTTAATTAATGTTTGTTGCTAGTCTGTCTCACACCTTTCTCTTCCTTGGTGGTGTTCTCACCCCTTTGGGGCTAAAGGGTGCACCGAGCGTGTGCCATACCAAGCCTCCCTGGTAGGTCTGGCCCTGCACGTGCTTTGCCCATCCTTCCTTCACAAGGAAGGTGCCCTAACTTTCTTGCGCACCTGTTGTAACCTGCCCTCTCCCAGCCCTTCTCCGAGGCAGGAGGCTTGGCCCACCCAACCCCACCACCCTGTCAGTATCCCCATTTCACACACGAGGGAACAGACCCTCAGAGAGGTGAAGGTCAGAGCAGAATTTGAATCCAGACATTCTGGCCCCAAAGTCTGTGGTCCTTCTGCCGCCAGGACTGCATGTTGGAGGTAGCTGAGATTTGGGGTCAGGAGTAAGAACTCTGTAGGATAGAATAACGTCAAGAGTCTACATCACTTGATTGTTCTGGGTGTTGGTTCTTCTGTGAGGAGGGTTTAAGATGTCCCATCTGGGGGGAGGAAGGACTGTGTGCGTAAGGAGAGGAGGAAGGGAATCGGCAGAGCAGGGGCACGAAGGCTCAGGTCCTTTGGGGCTAGGTTTGCTGCTTTGCCCTCCAGCTTTAAGGGTACTGGGCCGGGGCTGGGTTTTTCTGCAGACGGGGCTTTGAGCTGTGGCTCTGAGCCAACACATGTCCCACCCCCCCCCCCCCAGCCCCCGTATGTGGTCCCTGTGGGGGCTCTGGCAGTGTTGGCCACCTGGACACAAAGCAGACTTGACATGGGTCCCCACAAGAGCCTGTGCTCTGTGGCAGGATAGCTGTCCCCAGTGCCAGCCCAGTATAGCTAGACATGGAGTCCCACTGAGGCCAGGGAGTGCGCAAGCCTCTGTCATGAGTTCTTTGTTCACAGTCCATGCTTCCTAGAATACAGTGTCAAAAAGGTAGCTTCGAGGAGGAAGAATGACAAATCCAGGAAGAAAAAATGGAGTATTTGTGGGATTCTACCCACAAATGACATTGGTATGCTTGAGGTTTATTCCAACTTGAAGCAGGACCTCACGGCCGCCTCACTAAGCTGCCAGCTGTTTCCTCCAGTGCCTGACACATGGTGAGCAATCACACAGTAGTTGAGTTAATCTGTAAAATGGGATTCATCTGAGTTCCTATCTCAGAGGCTTGTGGGAGATGGAATCAGATAAAAGCACTGGGTACACAGTAGACGCTAAGAAAGTGCTCATAGCTCTTCCTTCTTGTAGGTGGGGCAGGGGAGCTTGGAACATGGTGCTTCTGACTTGTTCTAGCTTCCTCTTCTCATCTGCTTGCCCTCTGTTCTGGGACTCTAAGGCCTCAGTGCAGAGCACAGATGCTGTGATTTCTCTAGGGGAGATTCCCCAGGAGCAAATGTCATGGAAGTCTTGGGAGTAGATGTGTGAATGCCAGAGCTGGAAAGGCCCCCAGAGGCGTCATGGAACAGCCCAGATGGAGCTGCATCTTCTCCCAGCACTCCAGCCTACCAGCTGTGGCCTGGGGCAACCCACCAGCTCTTTGTCCAAGGGACCTGGTCTGTCAGAGCCTGGCCCTATGTGGAGGGACTCTCCTTCCAGATCTTCCATACACCCTAGAGGTAAATGAACTCCTGCCTCTCATGCTGCTGCCTTCCTCATGGCCAGGAAAACCCAGGCCAGCAGACATCCTTTGCCAGGGCCTAGGGAGCCAGGCTCGGCTTAGGGAGAAGGCATCATGGAAGGGTTTGTGCATTAGGGGAAATCAGCCCCAAATAACTCCCAGATTCAGGTCTAAGCATTGCAGGTGAAGGCAGGTAGGAAATTACAGCCACTTGAAGCTTTCTCTCCCAGAGACTTGATTAAAGCTGAGGAGTGTTGGAGCCAAAATAACTGGGAAAAGTGCCCTTTGATATGCTCATTTGGTTTTAATTTTGGGGGGCACAGGGCAGCCCCAGCTTGTTTTATTTCTGCTTCCTTTTAGCGGCTTTCACTTGGCTCCTATCCCCCACTGCCAGCCCTCCCCTGCTGGAGTTTGTGAATTTCAAGGTCAGCTGAAAGTCAAACTTTACCATGTTGGTGATGAAATGCAAGCAGATGTGGCTGGTTTGGCTGATGGCGGCCACACCCTGAGAACCGTGCTCAGTCCTGTGGGTGATGCCTGGCAAAATTAACAAAGTCTGATCGCTTACAACCCTGGGTTTCCATCTCAAGAGATTCAGATTTCAAAGTGAGTGCCAGTCAAGCTTGTGTTTACCTCGGGGCGGGGCGAGGGGGTGGGTTGAGAGAAGTGAGGCCTGTTGGGGAAGGTGTGGCCACCCCATCCCAGTGTGCTAGTGACTGAGACCGGGCGGATGGGTGCCTGCTCTTGGGGTTGGCCTTTGTCACGTGGTACTGGCTTTGCTGGGGACGTGGTGCCCTGGCCCTTCTTGCTGGAGGAGGGGACTGGTGGATTTTCCAATGCTGGTGACATCACATGCCCATCTAGTTGCCCTCTCCCCCTGTGAAGTGGCTTAAGCCATTGGCAGATGCTTGCCACGTGACCAGCACTGTGTTGGCAGTGACCTCAGGGAGAAGGTCAATTTTCAGCTCGGCTTTCCGGCGTCACCCACACCCCTCTGTGACTCAGAAAGTGGCCCAGCCGGCTGCCTCCTGCTCCTGCAGTCTGGCAGACATGGTCGAGTGGTGCAGAGAGAAGTGGCTTTCTGAGGTCCCAGCCGCTTCTGGCACGACCCCAGACGCTGACCCTCAGGCTCCAGGAAAGGTCTCCTAACTGCTCCCTGACTGGGGATCTGGTGAGGGACTGTGGCAGCTGTATCCCCAGCATACCTGGGCGTCCAACGCCCAGTCACATGCCAGGACTGGCTTACCCAGCAAGCAGGGAGACCCACACTTGGGTTTCTTTTCCTGGGCTCACCAGTTCCGCCAGCCCAGCCCAGCCATCTCCCTGCACCCAGTGCTTCCCAGTGCCCCGTCGCAGGGTGGAGCAGATGCGAGCACAGCCCGAGAGGCAGGGGGTGCTGAGGGATGGGCGCTTGGGAGTCAGCACCACGTTGGAAACCCAGCTCCATCGGTGGTCGGCTGTGGGACCTGGGCACCCTCCTCAGCTCCTCCAGGCCTCAGTTTCTTTGTTTGTAAGAGGGGTAATGGTGCCCTCCTCAGAGCTGCTGTGAGCACAAAATGAAATGGTGCGTGTAAAGTGCCTGGCTGGGTGCCTGCCGCCTGGTGCTCAGTAATGCCAGCTATTATAGCTATTGTCCAAATCCAGTGAGAGCCGTGGGGAGGGACCTGCCTGGGTTCCCCTGTGGCCCGCTGGGCTTTCCTAACTGTAGAGCCCAATTACGCAGCCTTTCCCTCGTCCAGGCGTGCTGCCTCTCCCCCCAGGGTCCTTGCCCCAGCTCGGCTGGGAGCAGGGGCAGATGGGCATTGGGAGTTAGCCCTGAATCCCCCCTCTCCACCCTGCCTTTGTGAGTGGCAGCCTCGTGCAGAGAAGTGACCTATAGAAAGTGCCCTTTAAATTGAGGAGTTGTCCAAAACGGGGCTGGCTTTCAAAGCACATTTTTGAATCAGAAATCCCGGAATAAGAAAATTCTGAACGCAGAACAAAGCACAAGAGCCTGCCACAACAGCACATGTGAGTCAACCCGGAGCGCCTCTGAAACAACCTGCCTTGTTAAAATCAGTCCCTTGGTGCGGGGGGATTAGCGCTCTGCAAACTTCCCATCCCAGGCCTGCCTGCATTTTTACTTTCCCTGCCCTGAATCTCTTGCTCCCCGCTTCATACCAGGGGGGACTTCCCACACAGAATGGGGGCCACTCCCATTGCTACAATGATGGAGAGATTTTTCCTTTGCTTTGGGCAGAGAGGCAGACACATTGTCTGAAACAACTCTCCCTGCTTCGTCCCCCGCTCTGGCTGTTGTCAGAAAGATCGGGGAGACCTGAGTGAAGGAGCCCCAAAGGAGGGCCCTCTCTAGGTTACTGTGTGGGAGTTCCAAGAGTCATTCCTTTCCTCCTCTTCCTCCAGGGAGGCTTGCCAGGTCTATTTACTCTTCAGAGGTGGGACCCCCCTCCCCGGGGTTCACAGACACAACTGATCACACAAGGCACCCCAGGGGCTTGGCAACATGCAGTACCCACAGGACCTACTGACTGCCCCCTGTCCCGCTGACTACCTGCTAGTGTGGCTTGTGTGCTATGAGAAGTAGGTCCAAGATGGAACAGCAGGGACACACCCAGGAGAAGGTTCCAGACCTTCCTGCCCCACTGCTTCCCTACCACTCTGGGTTGGCTGGAGCAAGACTGGCCGGCTAGCCTGGGTTCTGGAGCACAAGCCCTTTTCCTCTCTCTGTTTGCCGAGCCTCCCCAAGCTTTGGCAGCTCATTATTTCTCCACTGGCGGGTGAGTGGGAGAGGCCGCGCCAAAGGGACGGCCAATTACCAGGGCCTCGCTGCCACGCACCGCCTTGGATGCGTTTTCTCAAATGGCGAAGCCCTCTTCGGGGAGAGGCAATTTGTGGGGAGCTCAGGGCAGCATAATTTATGGGCCCCCTCTCTCCTGGTTAGGAAAGAGGTGGCTGTGGCTTAATTTAATTAGCTGGGTTCGGCTGAGCACATGACCAGGACGGGCCTGGAATCCTGGTAAATGAGGCACATTGCTTTTGTGAGTAAAGCACAGCTGAAGAAGAAAAGGTCTAAAGTTACTTGATTCATTTGGATCCTTGGGTTAGAGTTGTCTTCCAGTTTGAAATATAAAGCCACTTATTTTTCTTAACAAGAATCCAGCCCACCAGCTACGGTGTTCTGCTCATGCATTTAATAGGAATAATTGCATGGAGCTCAAATTATCATAACTTAATGCTCTTCATGGTAGATCCAGCCTCGTCACATTTTTCCCACAGGGAAACGAGTGTGTTCTGTAGGGCGGGGAGAAGCCGCCAGCTCATTCGCCCGGTCATTCACAGCCTGCCTCTGCTCTGCCCTGCCTTGTTGGTTGAGTTTCTGGGGGTGCAGACCACCAGGCTGGGAGCATTGAGGGGGCTTCTAGAAGAAGGGGCCAGGGTAGCAGGCGCTCTCTGTAGAAGATCCATAGCTCCCAGCTCGGCCTAGCTCTCTCATTTCAAAGGAAGGTCACAGTAAGAGAGAAAGCTGGGTTTGTAAGGGATCATGAAGTACTGATATTTCTGGTGGCAGTAGCAATCATAATGATTGGGCATAATGTCAGGGTAGTGTCCTTATTTTACAGTTCAGGGAACTTGGGTGCTGAGAGGCTATAAGAAAGGCTGGTCATGACAGACCCTGGCCCCGGGTTTTCGGATGTCCCAGAGCACGGAGGGGAGGTGCCAGCGATGCAGTTCTTAGACACAGATCCCTTGAGCAGATATGATGCACAGACTGGGGAGAGGGCTGTGAGATCTCTGTCACCAGCCACTTGATCTTAGGTAAGGCTCTCTCAGCCTCAGTTTCCAGACCTGCGAAATGGGGATCCCAACACCTGCCCTGAATCCCTCCCAGGATTGGCTCTTGATGCCCGTGAGAGAAAGAATCCAGGTGAGAGGGCTCAGCAAAGTGCTGCCAGGTTGGTTGAATCATCACAGCCAGAGTGCTATCACCTGCAGAAGGAGAAGCTTCCTGGCTCAAGCCAGGCATCCCTCTGAGCTCAAAATGACCAGCGTGGTCAGGATTGCCAGAACTCGGGCTGGGCTGCTGCCTGTGGGGGGCCTGGATTTGAGTCCTGGGGCTTCCCCAGGTATGGCCTTTGTGCGCATCTTGCACGGCGAGCCGAGGGTGCTGTGTTTCTGAGCTGTCCCTGGAGGCCACAGAGGCAGGCCCCCCGGTGAACCACTTGTGGGAGGAGCATGGGCATGTGAACGGAGGACCACTGCATGTCCATTTTGCAGCCAGTGTGGGCCACAAAGGAACTGGAGAGGGGCCTTGTCTATGTAAGTCCTCCATTACCCCGCTTTTTGTGTTTATTTCTTTGTGGAGCCCCAGGTAAAGTCACCGGGAAACCCAGGCTGGGTTCGGCCATCGGGGCTGGGGCAGATGGTGGCAGGGGCCAGTCACGCCGTGAACACTGCCATCCTCACCAGGCCAGGCTCAGAGGCTCAGGGCATTTGCCTTCTACCCTCAAGGAAGCTGTGCTGCTTCTTTATCAGGAGATACAAGTGTTGCAGAGGCCATGGTGATCCCTTTCCC
The DNA here is from genome assembly GCF_018350195.1 of Panthera tigris. NCBI lineage: Eukaryota > Metazoa > Chordata > Mammalia > Carnivora > Felidae > Panthera > Panthera tigris. The sequence goes on from NC_056660.1 coordinate 111,247,801, forward strand.
CCGAGAGCACTGCTTGTTATCCTTCTGTTACTTCGCAAAGCAAACGGTGCCTTCGTCTTCAATCACAAATGGTGTTGTCGACTACTTCAAAAAAGCAGAGTGAATATTATTCCAATATTTATCTTAGCACAAAACTAACATTTCAAAGCCTGTGCCCATAATTCAAATGTTGATGGGGAACACATTGTGTGGATGTGGTGCAAATATATACAAGGGGGAAGTTGCTTATATTTAATAGGGAAACAAGAAGTAAACATTTTTGAATAAAAATGGCAAAGCCTTGGGTTCTACGAGTTGCAGTTTTTCAGTTGAACATATTTAACTGGCACCTCTTAGGAGCTGTCATGTGGTCTGAGGGTTCAGCAGGGTTGAAGTCAAGTTCTTATTAGCAAGCAAGGATGCCTCTCAGAACCGGGGCCCAGGATTTCGTGTTCCTGGCCTTACTGGGCTGAACTAGAAGCTGGCGTGTGGCTGGGAAGTTCACTGCCGCTGCTTTGTCTCTCCCCATGTTTGCTTCACGCAAATGCTCGAGCGTGCCAGGAGCCCTTATAAAGGCGCATGGGAAGGGGAGAGCGGCCCCTTCTTGGGGGCGGTTGTCTTGTGGCTGCTTTGTAAGAGTACCCCCTCATGCTGAAGGCTGACCTGTCCTGTAGCATCCCTGTGTGGAAGAGAGAGGTGTGGGCCCCTGTGGTCTTGCTCTAAGAATTCTTGAGCAACGGGAACCGTGGCTGTTTCTGGCATCTTACATCATGTGAGAAGGGCTTGCAGGCCTCTGTAAACGCTCGGGTGCCTGTCTGTACAAATGTGGGGCCTTGACACTGGCGGGCTCCGTTTTTGTTACTGATGCAGGGTGTGGGCACTCGCACTTCCTTCTGGAATCCTCCAGCCTGTGTGTCTGACTGGGGAAGCAGCTGTGAAGGTGGCATCTGCATAGCCCTGGCCCCATCCTGCTGCGACGATTCGCCAGGTGATAGGTATGTGGAAGTGGAGGGGCTCTGTATTGCTGCACTCTGGTTCCTGGGGCATTAGTTTCAGTCCTGAATGGCTTTTCCTGCAAGGAGACAGCCACGTGACTTCTCCAAGTCAAGCACGGACACTTCGGATTTGCCCCCATGGCTTTGTTCACCATCATTGTCTTGTTTTCCAAAGTTGTCTTGGTGCTTTTTTGGGGGGAGGGGCTTCCTTAGATGGCAGGACCATATAAATCCTCATGCCGCACTTAGCAAGGACACCCAGAAGTTCATGGGTGTGAGGGGGCACCTGGAATCATTCTGGACCACTTCGGCAGATACTGCCGGGCAAGGCTGTGTGCTCAGAGCCATGTGATGTGCTGGAAGGGGATGGCAGAGAGGGAGGTGTGGCTCTCACCACGTGAGGACAGAAGTTAGGATTTGACACAGGAGATTTGGAGGCCCTTTGTTTGAGGGGCTCTTCTCTGGAGACTAGAAGTAATAATAATTAAATTGAAAATTAAAAAAATGATAAAGCTGGGGTGCCTGGGTGGCTAAGTTGGTTGAGTGTCTGACTCTTGATCTTAGCTCTGGTTGTAATCCCAGGGTAGTGGGATTGAGACCTACTTCGGGCTGTGCACTGAGTGTGGAGTCTGCTTGAGATTCTCTCTCTCTCTTCCTCTCTCTCTCCCTCTCCCTCCCTCCCTCTCCCTCCCTCCCTCTCCCTCCCTCCCTCTCCCTCCCTCCCTCTCCCTCTCTCCCCCTCCCTCTCCCCTCTCCCTCTCCCTCTCCCTCTCCCTCTCCCTCTCCCTCTCCCTCTCCCTCTCCCTCTCCCTCTCCCTCTCCCTCTCCCTCTCCCTCTCCCTCTCCCTCTCCCTCTCCCTCTCCCTCTCCCTCTCCCCCCCTCTCCCCCTCTCCCCCTCTCCCCCTCTCTCTCTTGCCCTCCCCACCCTGCCAGCTCTGCCCCTTTCCCGCTGCTTGCACACACTTTCTCTTTAAAAAAAAAAAAAAATCATAAGGCTGACGGAGTGTTTATAAATAGGTCAGAAAGCGTTCTGGGTACCTGATGGGAATTAATTCTTGTAACTCTCACCACAGGTGTGAGAGGTGAACATGACTCCTCCTCTTTTACACATGTAGTAATAACATTTCGTGGGGGTCAAACAGCTAGAGTGGTAGAGCTGCCTCTGACCCTGGGAGGTCTCCTGGGCATATGTGCCTGTGGCTGGGAGGTTCTGGCATGTGCCTGTGGCTGGGAAGAAGCACCTGCTTCTTCACACTATTTCTGCTGCAGCTTTTCTTCCTGGGGACTTGGTGTTTTCCTGAAGACCATTCCCCCTCTGTGCCCAGGGATGTGCAGGATAGTGTTAGGTGCTGAGAGGAGAGAGCAGGTCAGGATGGGGCTGCTCACTGTCCAAACCCAGGGCTAAGCAGGCTTCCTCTCTTCTTTTTTAACAATGTTTATTTATTTTTGAGTGAGAGAGCACACAAGCAGGGGAGGGGCAGAGAGAGAGGGGGACAGAGGATCCTAAGCAGGCTCCGCGCTGACAGCAGAGAGCCCCGGGCGGGGCTCGAACCTATGAGCTTCGAGATCATGACCTGAGCTGAAGTCTGATGCTTAACCGGCGGAGCCACCCAGGTGCCCCAGGCTGCTTCTCTTGCTTGCAGAGTCTGGGACTGAGAGCTTTGCTGTGGCTCAGGTCCGGCTTATTGTCTGAGGAGAGCATGGGGCCAGCTCCGGCCAACCAAAGCTAAGAGCCTCATTCCAAGGTGGGAGGTAGAGCTGGAGCAAGACTTAGGTGACTGAATTGAGATCACACCATGTCGTTCTTCCTGGCTGTTTCCAGGGGCCGCTTACCAGGAGGTGGATACCATAGCACGTTCTTGCCCAGCTCACCGATGGTGCTCTCAAACATGTCAAGAGTTTCAAAGGCATCACACTCTTACATTGCACCCCTGCCACTACGATTATTATCTATTCCTGGCTGAAAAGCAGACAGCAATATGGCTAGGTCCAGTCTGAGAAGTGGGTGGTTGGAAGCTGGGACATGCTTGGGTATATGTGTGGTGTGAGAGCCGAGTGAGGAAGAAGCAGAATGTATCTCTAGGCTCAGGCTGGGGCAAGAGAGGGGGGCAGCTGGCTGCAGAGGTGTGTGATGGGGAGGAAGGGGTGGCGGTGGTGGTGGTGATGTTGCAATGAGATGCCAGTTGTGAGATGAATTCTTGATTTAAGGCATTGTCAGGGAACCCGCTGGATCTCCCTGTGTATGGTTGGGGGACATTTGGCCAAAATGGATGGGTTCGTCCACTCTGTAGGTCATCGGGGAGCATTCAGCTTGGGGTCAGGGGCTGTGGGAATAGTTTTGGGGAAAACTTGAGTCCTTGCTGAGATGGCTGCATGGATAGCAAGGGAACAGACTTTCACCAAGCACATTGAGAGAAGACAGTTGTTGAAGCTGAAGGATGAAGTAACACACCCAGGGCCATCGGTGTGTCCGAGGATGGTGAAAACCATAAAGCTTGGTACAAAGATTATTGCTTCTGAAAGCCCTTTGTCTTCCAACATCAGCATATTGTACCCCTTCTTGATGGGGTCGCGTGTTGTCTAGCAGCAGCCTAGCCATGTGTCTGCTGGGTGTCTGCCACCCAGGGAATGACCTCAGGGGCCACCTAGTGCAGATTCTGAGGAAGAACACAGTAGAGGGGGTAGAAAAAGCAGGAGCATTTGCCAAAGCGTCTAGTTTCTTCTTTACTTGAAGTGGGCCCCCTGGTGTTGCCGTGTTGGTGCCCAGGAAGGACACGGGTGGAGCGTCTCGTGGTGTGAAGTGACACCATGTCGCTCTGGGGGCAGTGAGGTCTCCTTGGGTGATGTGACTGGTCTTCAAGGCTTGACAAATACCTGGATAGAGGACAGACAGTGGTGTCTCATTTTAGGGGAGCTTTTAGATGAAGACAAACCATTTGTCTACCTTGAGAACCATCTCCTGTTGCCATGGAAACAGCCGGATGGCAGGGGGTGTGGTCATGGCAGAAGCTGCAGGGTGGCCCCATAGTCTCTGTCCCTCTGTGCTCTTTGTGGACTCAGCTAACCCCCTGCAAGGCCCTCATGGGGCAGAAGGCACTGGGTGTGGAGTTGAAGTGCTTTGAGGGCCTGCTGTCCTTCTGAGCTGCTGGTCTAAGCCCCTCTTGGCTCTGCCTCCTCACCGCTTTCCCTGCTCTAGGCGGCGCTGGGTCCCCAAGCATCTGGCTGATGTCCGCCTAGCACCAGAGTGAGAGGCTCCCGCCGTGGCTCTGGACCCTTTTTCTCCTAGCTGGGTCCTCTCCTCCCTCAGGCAGGGTTTCCTGGAGTGATACCCTCCCTCTAGGTTGATGTAAGAATTACGTGAGTTAATCTCTGTGAGGCATTTAGAAAGTGTTTGGCACATAATACGTACTCTGTTGGTGTCGGCTCTTGATGCTGTTGAATATTCCTGTTAAAGAAAAATATCAAGCCCATAATAGTGAAAGATGTATGCAGACAGCCGACCTGGAAGGTGTTGTTCTTTCTGCACAGACCGTCCTGGGATTCATATTTCTGCTCTGCAGCCCATCTCTGTGTGTCCTTGGGAAGATACCTTCGCTGTCGAACTCCTCAGTTTATTTATCTGTATCATAGGGAATGCAATACTTGCCTTGCAGACTTGGGAGCTTTACAATATAAGAGCCACCTGGAAGAGCCACCCGTGAGCTTCTGAGGGATGGGGGGCCTCTATGGTTGTCTCAGGTGCTAGACAGACCCAGGGTGGAGAAGATGGGGCGGAGAAGACTGAGCAGCGATCTGTTCTGAGGAACAGGTTCCTTCCAGTGAGGTGCCGGGCAGGTAGGGCTGCTGTCTGAGATGGTCGTGTTGCTGCAGGGAGATATGTGAGGACGGGCGAAGAGAAGGGTCGTGTTGGGATCTCAGGCTGCCTGGAGTCTCAGATCTCCACTTGTGGGAACAGCACAAGAGGAGACTGGGCGAGGGGGTGTTTGAGCCCTAGTCTCCTGCTTAGCTCTCCTCGGCCATGAAGGCCACGACTCGCCCTCCCAGGACCTGGTGACGTGTCATCTGTGAATTGAAGTTGATCTTCGCAGAGCCTGCCTTCCCATCATGCCCTGGGCTCCACAGCTGACTTTTTGTTCCCAGTGGGAACCAGGCTGGCCCCTGTCTGCCTTCCTCCAATCGCTGGAGTCACCTGGGCTGTGACAGCCCTCAGGAGGCACCTTCAGGAGGCTGGCACCACGGCCAGCCAGCCTGCTTTTGAGAAGGACGAACGAAGAGGCTTCCCCAGACCTTATGTGGGGAAACCTGACAGTTCTCCTGACACTTGGCCTGAGGGCATGTAGGGTATAGGGTTGGGAGCATTGGAGGGGACAGTGGAGGGGAGTGTTAAGAGGCTCCTTTTGAGTGGCCTGGAGCTTCCTCCCAGGGAGAGAAAATTAAGGTTCTGATATCTGGCCTTGATATTTGTTTAAAAAATTTTTTTTAATCTTTATTTTTGAGAGGAAGAGAGACAGACAGTGTGAGTGGGGGATGGAACACAGAGAGAGGGAGACACAGAATCCAAAGCAGGTTCCAGGCTCCGAGCTGTCAGCACGGAGCCTGTCTTGGGGCTTGAACTCATGAATCACAAGATCGTGACCTGAGCTGAGGTCAGACGCTTAACCGATCGAGCCACCCAGGTGCCCCATGGCCTTCATAGTTCTGTCAGGTGAGGTCCTCATTTGATTGTGTGGGAAAACAGAGCAGGGGGTGAGGCCATAGCTGTCCAGTCATGAGCTCTGGAGCTCTGTGGGGGCCATGGGCTGCTTTTGTGAAATTTCCTTTTTTGCCTTCATATTTTGCTTGGAGGGAGGGTATCCTAGTCTCTAGGTTCTTTGTCTCTCGTTTTCAATTAATGTGTTTGTAATTTTATTTTATAGCTGTGTGTATCTTCAGGGGACAGAGGGTGGCCATCTGTATGGGGGAACAGTTATAATAATCAAAAGATAGTGTTGCCAATTAGATTACTACTGTTAGGTCCACATTTAATGTGCGTCTCTCTGTGCTTTTACATGTGCTGCCTATGAGCCCCAGGAGGTAGGTGTTAGCTCCATTTTACAGATGAGGAAACTGAGTTTTAGAAATCCTAACTGACCACTCTGGAATTAAAATAAATAAATAAAATAACTCCTCACTGACTGTTGTAATTACTAGTTGTTAATATTATTTGAAGGAACATGATACATAGCGTAGTAAATACACTCAAACTCAGGACTTAAAAAATTCAAGTATAATTACTGTACAGTGTTGTATTAGTTTCAGGTGTACAATATCATGATCCAATAATTCTATACATTATTCAGTGCTCATCTCGATGTGTTCTCTTAATCCCCTTTATCTAGTTCACCCATCCTCCCTGCCCCTCCCATCTGACAACCACCAGGTCACTGTATTTAAGAGTCAGTGTTTTTTTTTTTTTTGTCGCTTTTTTCTCTGTTCATTTGTTTTGTTCGTTAAATTCCACATATGAGTGAAATCATATGATATTTGTCGTTGGCTTACTTCTCTTAGCAATACACTCTCTAGATTGACCCATGTTGTTAGAAATGGCAACAGCTCATTTTTTTTTTCAAAAAATTGTTTAACGTTTATTTATTACTGAGAGACACAGAGCATGAGCAGGGGAGGGGTAGAGAGAGGGAAGACACCGAATCTGAAGCAGGCTCCAGGCTCTGAGCTGTCAGCACAGAGCCTGACGTGGGGCTCGAACTCACGAACTGTGAGATCATGACCTGAGCTGAAGTCAGTCGCCTAACCAACTGAACCACCCAGGTGCCCCAGATCTCATTCTTTTTTTTTATGACTGAGTAATATTCCACTGTGTATACATACCACCTCTTAATGTCTTTTACTCAGGAGTTTCTGATTCTGAAGTCCATACTCTTAATCTCTTTTAACAGCTTTTATATTCTCTTGATCTTGGTCCTATCATGTTAAGACAAAGACAAGGGTGGGTGGTATGCTTTCATCCTCCTGCATCTCATTGCTCTCAGAGCAAGGATTGTGTGTTGGGATGATTCCGGGGCTTAGCCCTTCCTCTCCAGTTTGTGGCCACAAACCCTTTGCCATCCTCAGGGACCATACTGAATGTGGTTGGCTGATCAGGGCTCCACTGAAGAATTTGTGTCCAGTATTGGTGGTTCTAGGAAGTTTTCCCTCCATTGGTAGGACCCCCAGGGATGAAGTCCTATCTAGAGCCTGGCCTGGGTCTGTGATACCTCTAGAAGGGCTGCTCTGGTGGCAGGGGCACACAGGACCCTCTCCCTGGCGAGCAGATGCGTGGCCTGCCTCTGACTCTGGTGGCACCTTCCTGAGAGACCCCAGACATCCTCTGGGGGCAGATGGCTGATCTTTGTCCTTTTGAGGCCAACTCTGAAACCTGTGCCGTCATCAAGTCAGAGAGAATGTGATGGATGTGATACATGGGATTTGTAAGATCTGATTCTCCTTCCTGTTTAGCCCCAGACCCTCTGTGTGAGGCTGCATGGGCTGTTGTCCATGTCTTGGCCACTGCCCCTTCCTCTGTAAAGTGGGATGGCCATCCCTGTCCAGCCTCTGAAACAGGGTTGCTTTGAGGACTGCTGAGATGAGTTAGTGAAAGGCTTGTGGGTTCTAAATCTAAGTCAGTGTCTGCCTGTACCCACCCTCTGGCAGATCTTTGATTTTCACTGGGTTAGAGGTCGCATGTCTGCAGCCCCTCATATGTCCTCCCATTGGGTTATCGTCACACTGTAGCAAAACTGCTAGTCGGTGAGGTTATGTCTCCCCCATTCTGATTGTTCTTGAGGGCAGGGACTGTGCATATCACAGAGTGGTGTGATGACACAGAGTTGACATTCATTAAATATTGTTGAATCAATAGATGATTGAATGCATCTGTTTCCAGCCCTGGGAATTGGCTGGATGTGCTTGGGTGTCTCTTCTGATCTCCAAATCGGCAAAGGACTTTGTCAGAGAAAGGTTAGGAATGTGAGGGATCACATGGGATATTTCCTTAATATTCTCTATCTGAGTTGTCTATGGCTAGATCAGGTTTGGCTTGATCTAGTACCCAAACTGTCTCTATGACAAGGCTTATTTCTCCCCATTCCTTGATTCCTTTAAGCAAAGTTCTATTCTCAAGCTCACATGGTTTAAAAGGTGGCTGCAGCAGGTCTCTCCCCACATCCTCCCTCATTTGGTCCCGAGGAATAGATGGAGAATTCCCAACTTTCCTAATGGAGATCCTGGGGCTCTCTCTGATTGGACAGCTTTGGTCACGTGCCCTCCCCTGAACCAATTACTTGGCCAGGGGAAGGCCCTGGCTTAGATTTGGGATGTGTCCTCCATCCCATATGGAATGAGAGTGTGGGAAGGATGGATCCTCCAATAAAATTAAGTCCCCTACTGGAATGAGGGGAGATGGATATGATGGAAATACAAGGTATTTTCACCATAGAGAATAAGTTATATTAAAAAAAAAAAATCTGTGCATCAATTCTGGGCCCCTTCAAGATCAGAAGGTGTTTTCCTCTTCAGTTATCAGCTCCAGCCCCTGCAGTACTGTGTTTACCTATCCAGTTAGAGCCACATTGCCTTGCTGGTGCCAGCTCCCTGGCTTACCTGGGGACTGGCTGTTGGTGCTGGGCTCTTAGGTGCTTTCTGGCTGAAACATCTCTCTATCTGCCTGTTGCACTCACGGGATGTCAGCTGTGTGGGTCCCTAGATGTCTTGTGTTCCAAATGCCCAGGCAAGACAACTAAAGCCAGAAAGGCAAAGGCTTTTCCCTGATGGCACAGCTAGTCAATGTCAAAGCCAGGATTGGAACCAGGCATCCTGGCCCTGTCTGAGCTCTCTTCCCTACACCCCCCTCCCCCACTTCTCTCACTATAATTTCTCCTTTGCAAAAAGATTTTAGAGCCGTGGACAAAGGCAGGGGAGACTCATTGCAGGAGGCTAGAGGTCTCATTATGGGAGGTCAAGCACCAGAATGAAGCCCTGTAGGTGGGCCCAGGCTCCAGACGCAATCCTGAGCCTTCCTGCCCTCGGGTGCCCAGCTCAGAGTGTGGGGTAGGTTTCCATCTCCAGAAAGTCAGCAGTTATGTGGGCCAGACTTTGCATTTCTCTGAGCTCAGTGATTAGGGTCTCTAAGACTAACCATTATCCGTGTGTCTTGGGAATGAATGTTTTTCACACATGGAGCCTTTGCAGAAAGATTTAGCCTGGGGATGAAGCGGACGGGCTCTACATTGAGGGCAGATACCAATCATTTTTACAATTGTTTGCAACAGGAGAGGAAGCATGAGCTTAACAGTTCTGTTGTGGATAGATTTGGGGGAGAAACAGGAATGAACTGTCAACAGGATGGCTTCTGCTTTTATCCTGGGATCTGCTGCCGTTCCCTGCGATCCGGCTGCCCTGTGCAGAGCCCCGGGATTTACAGACATTCTTGCAGGTGCGGGCCTCATTGTGCGGAGCTGTCCCAGGGGCTGGGCCGGCATGTGTGGAGGGGAATCTGTCAGGTGTGTTAGGGAAGGGAGCACCCTCCTTAGGGGGAGTCTGGAGCAGGCCCCACATTTCTCTTACTTGGGGGAGGAGCCCAAGCCGGGAACCCAGACCTGAATGAGCACCCAGTGGCCTCCTGAGCTGGACTAAGCCCCGCTTATGTTTTCAAAAGCACTAGACAGCAGTAACCACGAGGAACAGTCTTTTCAGCAAGGGAGAGGAAAAAAAAAAACAAAAAAACCTCCTGCTCAGAAATCCATTTGTGGGAAGTTTGAAGTTTGAAGCCCTCCAGCTGCAGACTGGCGGCCTGGGTGGTCGAATGGGTGGGACGGGTGTCCTCGGAGTGGAAGGAGAGCAGAGCCTGGGGCAGCTGGCGAGCAAGGCAGGAGGGCAGCAGTTTGCTTTAGCCACAGCAGTGGATTTGCCATGCAGCAGACCTGGGTTCAGGTTTTGCCTCTTATTTTGAGCCAGCTGCAAGATCTTGGCAAGTTACTTAGTGACTCTGAACCTCAGTTTACTTACCTGTAAAATGGGGACAATGCCTTCTTGGTTATTAAGAGAATTAAATGATAGGATATACGTAAGCCTCCTGGCACAGTGCTTGGTATAATCTCTGGTGGTGGCGCTTGCTATTGAAAACAGTGTTGGCACCAAGGATGACCCTGTCCCAGTCTCCATCGACACCTCCCAAAGATACTTGAAATAAACGTATAATCCATGCACAGTGTGTTTCTAGACAGGTTGCTAACCTTCTAAGCAGCGCCAGCCGCCTTTATGCCCCTGTGTTGTAGACATTCTAGGGCCATCACGGATTAATATTGATACAGGAAATATATCAAAATGATTTGTCACTTTCCAAATAAGAGGTAGTTATAGGTGGGAAAGGACTCTGGACCTAATTTGCATGATTCCTGGTTCAGGGAAGATGCAGGTAGTAGCTGGTCACACACACACCTGGGCTGCTAAAACGTGGGACAGGTGGAAAGATCGGGAGAGAGAAACAGAAATTGGGGTCCAGGATGGTTTCCCATACTCCACCCTCATAATAATCAGAGAAGGAAGCCAGGGGAAAGGAAGTCCTCTGTGGTCAGCCTCTGGGGTCTGCCAGCAGCTCCTGGGCAGACAGTTTTACTCCCTCTTAGACAAAAGGGATGCCATTTATTCCAGATCTCACAGCTGGGAAGGAGCAGAGCTGAGACTCAAACCCAGGCTTGTGCCTCACTTCCCCAAGTAAGTTTCTTCAGAAGCTTGTAGTTCTCCATTTCTAGGAGAGCAAGGTGACCTGGACGGTGCCACATCATGACATTGGGGCATTGAGAAGCCCGGAGACAGCTGGCAGGGGTGGTTTGATAGTCTTAGAAAGTCACCAAGATAAAGAAAAGTGCCTGGGGACTTTGGGGTTCCATATGTTCTGGGCATCAAAGGACCCTGTGAGCCCTTTCATGCCTGTTGCCTCCTGTAGGAGAGCAGGGACCTGGAACTGAGTTTCTGCAGGAAATCCTCTCCAGGCAACACCCTGCCCCACCTGGTGGCTGGTGACATTGCTGAGTGGGTAGTCTTCTATGGTGGAGGGGTGTGCCGGTGCCCGTGCTGGCAGAGGCCAGGGGGTGTGGGGTTGGCACACTGGGAAGGTGGCAGACTCCTCGCTCAGCATCTGGGTTCTTCGCTTCCCCGTAGGGGAAATGTTCCACTGTTACCTTTGTCTTGCCTTTGCGGGCATCCTCATGGCCCTTATTGTGTTTGCAATTTAGTTTTTAATCATCTGCTGATTTGGTTAACTGCATTCCTGGCATTAGAATGTAAGTGCCATAAGGCCGGGAGCTGTGTTGAGTTTGTTCAGTATCAGTTCCTGAAAATCCGGCATCATACTTGGTATTCAGCGTTTCATTCATTCTTTCATTGACGTGATATACATTTACTGAGCAACTTTTGCTCTCATTTGATGCTCGGATGGGGGTGCAGCAGTGAGTCCTCCAGGCAAGTCCCCCTCTCCTGGAGCTTACAGTCTAGCGGTGTGCACTGGGAGCTCCACAGGTGGCAGGACCAGTGACCCAGTGAACGGGGTCTCGTTCACAGCCCTGTTAGGTCCTCTGGCTGGTGGGCAGCAGGGCTCCGGCTCTTCCCTCCTGAAAGTGGACCAGACTGGAGCTCTGCTCTCCTCTGATGAAAGAAAGGGGCTGGCAGGAAGCCTGGGGCTCACCCGCCCGACCTGTTGGGGTTTCAGATTTGTTCCATGTGAGCAGTCAATTAATTAGTAATTGGAGCTACCCATCATCCTGGGCTCTTGTGTGAGCTGTGATATCATTTGAAACCGGGCCAAGAAGCAATTAATGTGCTGTTTGCTGACAAGGATTTGCTGCTGCTCCGGGAGCAGGGGCTTGGGCCAGGAAGGCCAGCGCAGACGAGAGGAGAAGGGATGGCAAACATAGGTGTGGACGGAGGTGCTGCTACTGGGCTTGGTTTGGAAGGCAGGGTGGGAGTGGCTCTGCTTTCCTCGGACCCTGTCTTGCCCCTCCCTGCTCAGGTTCGTGTGCTGCAAGGATGGGGTTGGGACAGGTTTCTGGAAATTCTGATGGCAGGCGCCAGTTACTGAGCTCTTGGCATGTGCTGAGTGCCCTGGGTAGGAGTCCCTTCATCCCTCATGGCACCCCTAAAGGGGGAGGGTCATGAGCCCATTTGAGAGGCAAGGGGACTGAGGTACCAGAAACAAAAGAGTTGGCCCCACGTGACCCAGGCAGTGAGTGGCCAGGTAGCATCTGGGCGCCTGGAAGAGCCTGTCTGTTCAGGCAGTTACCCCGCGGGGACAGGAAGGGTCAGTCCCGGGGCCTACTGCCAGGTCACCGTGACTTGCTGGGGATGCAGGACTTGATAAATGATGGCATTTCGTAATCAGCGTCTGCCTCTGAGGGGTGGTTAGGTGGAATCTGGTAGAGTGGGCTGGTCCAGCCCAGCCCATGTGATGAAGCACTGGCCTGAGACAGAGTGAGGGGCCAGTCTGGAGTGTTGCTGAGGATCAGGGAGCACTTCCCCATCCTAGGTATTCGTGCTGCTCCAGGGCCTGGGGGGATTATCTCTGCAGAAGCCACTGTAGATGGAGGTGGCCTGATCTGAGGGAGGCCTGGGGCTGGGGGCTCTCTCTCAGTGGCTGGGGCACCCAGTGCTCTGCCCTCTCACCCTTCTCAACAGCTTTGGGGCTGGCCTGTGTGAGTTCTGTCTGCCCTGCTGTTGACTCATTCTGGGTGGAATTATGTACAGAAATTAGTCAACAGAAGCCATTCCCAGGACCAGAGGCAGCTCTGTGCAGGCACTGTGCAGGTACCCTGCCTACCCTGGTGGTCTTTGCAGGACACAGAGCATTGACCATCATGGGTATGCTTTTGGGGATGGTGGGGTGCTCACTGCAGAGCAGTGTAGTTGCGGGCTGGTGGCCTGGCCCAGCCGCCTCCTCCATATACCCTGGGTGTGCGAGCGAGGCCTGGTCTCTGCTAGCTTGCCAGGGATAAATGGAGACCTCGGACCTGAAAGTGCTGGTGCCATCCCAGCCAGCCCCTTGCTGAGCACGCCATGTGCCAGGCACAGTGTTGGGCACTGAGGATTCAGGGAAGACATTTCTGAGTGTTTTCTTGAGGTAGGGGCTGGAACAGCCTAACAGATGGGTGTCTCATGGGAGAGTTCTTTGATTATTTTTTTCTTTAAGGTTTATTTATTTTGAGAGAGAGAGAGAGTTAAGAGCAGGAGAGAAGCAGAGAGAGGGGGGCAGAGAATCTCAAGCAGGCTCTGCACCAGCAGCGCTGAGCCCAATGTGGGGCTCAAACTTATGAACTGCAAGATCGTGACCTGAGCCGAACCCAGGGGTCCGACGCTTAACCAACTGAGCCACCCAGGCGCCCCTTTGTTGATTTCCTTAAGGTAGTATGGCCACACGGTGACACTCTGGTTGGCTAGTTGGTACTTAAGGTGAAAGCAGCATCCCTCTGCCTGCTTCCAGCCTGCTTTCCAGGTGCCTGCTTGGTGCCCTCCTAGAGGTGTGCTCAGTCCAGCAGGCAGGGATGTGCATGGCTGTGATCCCTCCATCCTTCTTCTTTTCCGTGGACAGTAGCATTCTCTACATGCCGAGCTCCTCCATTGCCTTTTTTCCTTTTCATGCTTGGCGTATCTTGGCCCTCCTTCTGTATCAGCTCATGCAGAGTGGACTCCTTTTTAACGGCTGCCTATTATTCTGTTCGAAAGCCGGGCCATATGTATTTTTATGTTTTGACTCGCACCCCACTGATGGGCTTTGCACTTGCTTGCTTTCTTGGCTGTAATAAGCCACGCCACTGCAGTGGGTGTCTCAGTGAACATGCACACCTGTGGGAACAATTCCTGCAAATGGAAATGCTGGTTGAAGCGTGTATGTGTTGTTGACTTGTGTTGATTCTGCCACGTTGCCCCGTGAGGAGGCTGTACCAGTTTCCTCTGTGAGCAATAGCGTGTAAGCAGTGTACTTGGCCATAGCTCCACCCATTCAGAGCGTTGTCGAACGTGCTGACCTTTGCCGGTCTGACTGGTGAGAAGTGGTATCTTCCTGCACTTTGCAGTTGGTGTGGTTGTATGTGGGTGAGCTCTTGTCCATATGTGAAAAGCCAGGTGTGGCTCTCGAGGCAGGTCGAAGCAGAGTGCTCTCTGAGTGATGCTGTGACCTTCCCTCTGCAGGTGGGTTTACTCCCTCTAACAGCCTGTATCTAGTGCTCATTCCTTTATAGACACCGGGTGGGAAGGGGCAAAGGAGAGCTGGGACAGGGCTGGTGGGGCCATACCGTCAAGGGCTGGGTGAGGAGGGGGATGCCTGTCTGTGGTGCTGGGGAGGGCCTGGCTGTGTCTCACTGGAAAAATGGAGCAGCCCTTTAGACCAAGGGATGGATGGGGTGCAGCTTTCTCCCTGCTGGACCTGGTGGGCAGTCCTTCCTGGAGGCACAGAGATAGATGCCTTAGAGAGCTAGGGTACCTACTGGGCGACACCTTGCTCCTCACTGCCAGGCTCCAAGCCAGCGGATCCTCACTGCCTGGAGCTTGCTGTGTGGCCATACCTATGTGGTGGGGGAGCCCCACAGGTGTCCTTAGGAGGCATAACCCTGCTCCCCAGCTCCCTGCCCTTGTGCGCTATCAGTTGTAGAGGCCTGTTCCCGATGCCCTACCTTCTTCCCTTCCATGCCACCCTGCCTGATGCAAAGGCATCCCTTGGCCCTCCTCACATTGACCTCAGTGACTCCACCCGCTCCCACTCTCTTCCCACCCGCTGGGCCACTATGGCTCCTTAGCTAACTCCATCACCTAATGGCAGTTCTGGGCATGAGGCCGCACACCTAGGAGCTTCGTGGATAGAGAGCAGAGTCCACCTCTGTGGCTGGTCCCTGTGTCATACTCTTGTCTCCAAATCTCTGTGTGTATACACATCTGCCAGCTTACCCTCTCCAGACTTACCGGGAGCTTACCCTGTTCTATCCACTCCTCTAGCCTGGGATCTCCCTCTTTATTTGCTTCACACCTGCGTCCCTTGAGACGGCAGGCAAGGCCACCACCAAGGCGGTGTTCTCCTGCTGCACTACATGCTCTGTTTGCCCAGGGGTCATGCTGGGGCCAGTCTCCGGGGTCCAAGGGAGCAGTCGTGGCAGTGGTAGTTGTGGAAATGACAGCCAGCACATGCAGTGAGTGGTAGATATGAGTCTTCAAGTCTGACTGCGGAGCTCGTGCTCTTAGACACTTAAGATCTCACCTTAGCAGGGGGAGCAAGAATTGCTTACTCAACTAGGACATCAGCTTTGGTGTCTTACCTCCAGCACATGGCAGGGGCTCACGAGCTGGTGGATGTAGGGAAGATGAGAACCACTGAAGGTTTTTGAGTGGCAGAGTGGCGTGATCAGACAGTCACCTGGTCACGCATGGATGGACTGGAGAAGAGGAGGCTGTTCTCAAGGTTGATGGAGCAGGAGTGCCTCTCCGGTGCCTTCTAGACCTCCATCTCTGGGTGCCGGGCATAGATCTGCCCACCAGGCTGGGCAGGGCAGGGCAGAGTGGGGCCGGCTGTTAGAGCTTCACCTGCCTCCCGCACAGTGCCTCGCACGTGGGTAGCACAGAGTAGGTGCTCAGTGGGGAGATGCTGGCTGAGGTTGGATCTGGACCCTGACTTTGGGTAAAATCTGGGTGGAAAGGCATTCCCAGTGGGCTGCTTATCACACTTTGTTCTTTGCAAGCAGAGACGAGGGTCAGACAGAGCAAGATGTAGATGGTGTTTGGGTTCTCCTGTTTCTTAGGCGGTGACCAAGGTAAGTTGTTGAATGGGTTAATAGGGTGATGATGAGGCTTTCCTTGAGGATCACTTCGGGCACTGTCTGTAAGGAGCCTAGCACACCTGGGCCACAGCAGGTGCTTAGCTCACGGCAACCCCTTGATGGCGGTGAGAGAAGTCATGCAGAGAGCCAGTTTGGGTCTGACGCTGCAGGAGTCAGATCACAGTGAGAATGACACCCTGGATCCACTGCCAGAGCACTCACTCTTGCCAGCCCCCCTGGGTCTGCTGTGTGGCCCACTGTGTGGCCGTGGTAGCAGAAGCCCGGCCTTGCTGCAGTGTCTGTGGCCTTCAGCGGGCGGTGTTGGCAGGATGTGGTCAGGATGATGATATTTGTGCCCTGCTGGCCTGTCTGATGAGGTGACCATGTCACCGACCTACCTGGTCCTCATGACTGCCCTGATCCCTGGCTGCGCTGGCCATTGGTGGACAGGTTGGCCTGAGGCTGGCTCGTGGAGGGGAGGGAAATCGTTGATAGTATCAGGACCTGGTGTGTGGCCAGAACCTGCACTCAGCCCTGTGCCAGGCTGACATCCCCGGGTGTGAGTCCTATCACCAGGCACAGGGGTGACAAGGGCGAAGGAATGTCTTGGGAGGCCGAGCAGCCATTGTTGGCTGGCTTATTTGGATTAGGCTTTTCATGTGAGGGGAAGAAAGGAATCTGCTTTGTCACAACTAGGGCATCGGGCTGGAGGCACAGTTGGTGTTTCTGGCAATCCCCGGCACTCTCCAAGGCTTATTTGTTGCTTTTCCGAGACACATCCAGGTGCTCTCTGTTATGATAACAAGTGGTGACACAGTTAGCTTGAAATGGGATAAACAAACAGACTGAAAATAATTGGATTTGGGGTGGCTTGGCACTGAATCTAGGCTGCCACTGCTTAGCCGAGGGATGAAGGTAGGCACCATCAAAGGCACCTCTCCCCCCCGGAGCCATGGGGGCGCTGGGGTTGGGTGTGGCCAAGTCCCTCTCCCCTATTTCCTCTTCTACTGCCATGTAGCTGTGGGCTGCCTGAGGGTGGAGGTGCCAGATGGTGCCTGAGGTCCAGAGCAGGGGCGTGGTGGGCCCGGATGTGAGTGAGGCAGTTTATGTCTGTTTGGAGGAAGCTGGGCCAATGTTTGGACATCTTTATGGTTTTGGAAGTTTCTTGGCCTCACCCAGAGGAGCCATGGTTGCATCAGAATCTGAGGTCCTCTCCTTGGTGGCCCATGTAGAGGGAGAGAAGAGCAAAGAGCAAATCCGGAGTCTTGCAGGATGAATGGACGGAAGTGAGATGCCTTTCTAACTCTAGGCTGCTGCTTCGACCCCCTTCTGCCTCATGAAGGGATTCACATTGTGCATCTGGAGGCTAGTCTGGGCAAGGGAATGAAGTAGGAGGAATAGGTCTGGTATGTGCAGGGCCTCTTGGGTGGGTACTCATGATTGAGTCTGCATCACAGCAAAAGACTTAGAGGGGGAAGTTTCACTGCGGGGAAGGACGGGCAGATAGGCATGGTTTTGGACCTCACTTACTCTCCCGTCGTCCATCAGAGTCCTTGGTTTCATTGGAGACATTTGCACCTGTCAGTGACCTTGGTCCTACTGACCACAGGCCAGTTTCACTGGGACCCCAGGACCCTATGCAGTAAATAAGTATTTGCTATGGTAGTTATAAGTCCTGCCTATCAAATACTTCTGTTCTACTCCTGGCCATGTAATAGGACTGTACTTCTCTGTCCCCTTGATGTTACATGTCGCCGTATACAAACCCAGAGTACCATGAGCCTTCTTTTCTTTTTCACTCTGGTGCAGAATTCCAGAGAGTGGCTGATCTGTCTGCTCGCCCCCAGAGTGAAGTCAAGGCCAGGTAGAAGCTCCAGCTGGCTTGTGGCGAGTGTGTAATATGAACAAGGAGGAGCCCTGTGTGGGTTCAAGCCATTGAGAGTTTGGGGTTGTTTGTAATTGCAGCATAATCTAGCTCATCCTGATGGCAAAAGAGGGGGGAGAATAAAGGTACTAAATCTGGCGTCCAGCCTAGAATCAAAATTTAAGAGCTTATAAAAGTAGCAAGTGGCTTTTTTGTAATGAGTGGCTTGCTCATTAAGCACCAACTACACTGGATTTCTTATTTGAACAAACCACCATCTCTCCCACCTCAGGGCCTTTGCACTTCTTGTTTCCTCATAGTGAAGCACTGTTTCTGCAGGTTTTTGCAAGGAACACCTCCTCATTGTCTCAGCTTAAAAGTCACCTCTCAGAGCATCTTATCCGGAGTTCCCCTTCCCCCTCTTATCACTTAAATACCTTACTATATTTACCTTCATAGCACTTAACCTGTTTGTTTACTTGTTTATTCTCTGTATGATCTCTGAGGTCAGCTGCATGAAGGCCAGGACCCTGATCATCACGTTTATATTAGGCAGTGTGTTCAATAGTGCTGGTCCAGTATGGGACACCTCGACATACTGGATGAGTACACACATTGGAGGGTGAAGGGCACGGGATTTATTGCAGTGACCTAAGGGTGGTGCCTTTTTATACAAATTAAAAAAAAAACTTAATGTTTATTTTTGAGAGAGAGAGACAGAATGCAAGTGGGGAAGGGGCAGAGAGAGGGAGACACAGAATCTAAAGCAGGTTCCAGGCTCTGAGCTCTTAGCACAGAGCCTGATGTGGGGCTCGAACTCATAAACGTGAGATCATGACCTGAGCCAAAGTTGGGTGCTTAATTGACTGTCACCCAGGTGCCCCTGTATAAAATTTTTTAATGTTTATTTATTTTTGAGAGAGAGACGGAGCGCGAGCTGTGAAGGGGCAGCAAGACAGAGAATGTGAGAATCCTAAGCAGGCTCCCCACTGTCAACACAGAGCTGGATTCAGGGCTCGAACTCACTAACCGTGAGATCATGACCTGAGCGGAGTTGGACGCTTAACTGACTTAGCTACCCAGGTGCCCCAGGGTGGTGCCTTTTAAATACACTTGTCGAGTACCGACAGCAGAGTGGAGCTTAATAAGTGTTCATTGAGTGAGTGAGTTCTGGGAGGGAAGGGGTAATGGTAGTGCCATTTCAGAATCTGGGAGAAGACTGAGCTCTTTGAGGGCAGGTACTGTAGTACCTTGCGTCTTCTCTCTGCCCCCAGCGTGTACATGCAAAGAGCAGAGAAGGTGCCATGGATTCTCTAGGGAGGGAGAAAATTACTGGGGTGGCACCTGGGGCCATCCACTGCCACCCTGACTCAATTTACTTGGCACCAGAATCCAGTGACGTCAGGGCAGAGGCATGACTGGCTGGAGAAGCTTCCCAGACTACAAGGCAGTGCCCTATGATGGTTCTAGAGGGTGAAAGAGATAGAGTCCACATATGAGAGAGAAGAATGAATGAATGAATGAATGAATGAATGAATGAGGGAAGGCGGGACACCACCAGGGCCAGCTAGAAGAGGAGGCCGTCTGATTGTGTGCCCTCGGGGTGGGGGACTGGGGAGCGGGGAGCAGGGCCTAGACTGTTCCATGAAAATTGGTGATAGATGTCCTTCTAGGGACCCAGCCTGGGGCCACTTGCCATCTCTGGAGGTAGGTAAGCAGACGTGGCATGAATTCCCACCCCTAATCATTCCAGAAAGGAGACAGAAGCATTAGATTTGCCAGCCCCCCGTCAGAGATTTTAGTGAGCCCTTGTGGACTGGGGTCTGGAACAGATGTGACACGAGGTAGCTGCCAAGGGGCTGAGTTGAGTGTTAGGGTCCCAGGTGTTTCCCAGATGACCAGAGTGTGGGCCCTGAGGGGTGACATCCCTGAAAGGTAAGGTTGAACAGCTTTGTCAAATGCCCTGAGCACTGGAGATGGGAGAGGAAGGGTTCCTGACCCCACACTGGGCATGAAAACTCTGGTTCCGTGTGCTTGCGTAAGAGGCTGGGCAACCTGGGCAGGGCCACACCATGTGGTGGCCTCTGGCCTTTCGAGTCTCCACTCTCCTGCATCCTCATGGGCTTTCCTGAAGGAGGCAGTCACACTGTTGTCCTCAAAGGGCTCAGAGTCCCTCTGGCAGATGTTTGACCCCCATGCAATCGTACACCTGGCCCTGTGTTTGAGTTGCCCTAAGGCAGGAGGAGGAAGAGGCATCCCCAGGGGCAGGTTGTTGGTATTGTGAAAATTAATTAAGGGCAACCTCATTGGAATAGTCAGTAGGTTGGCCAAAGGGGAGCTCTCAAGCCCTACCACTCATTGTCAGCTGCAGACCCGACGGGAAGTGCTGCACCTTGCAGGTGGATACTACTTTACGATCACAGCAGGAGGAAGAAAGGCTGACCTTGCCCGCCCCCAGCGATAGCCCAGCCAATGAGAGATGTTCACAGCTCAGCCAGTGAGGAGCCACTGTAGTTCCAGCTCCCAGTTTACTGCAGTGGATTTTCTGTATATAACAGGGTTCCTGACTTCCCCTTTCCTCCATAAAAGAGCACTCCTCTCCTGTGTTCTCCAGACTTGCCTATAGTTTTGCTATAGCTTCCTTGTCTTGGATCGCAGTTCTTTCCTATTCCTGAATAAACCCATTTTTGGGGGGAGTTGTTTTTTTTTTTTTTTTTATAGAAGTTAATGTTCATTTATTTAAAAAAATTTTTTTTAACGTTTTATTTATTTTTGAGACAGGGAGAGACACAGCATGAACAGGGGAGGGTCAGAGAGAGGGAGACACAGAATCTGAAACAGGCTCCAGGCCCCAAGCCGTCAGCACAGAGCCTGACGCGGGGCTCGAACTCACGGACCGCGAGATCATGACCTGAGCTGAAGTCGGCCGCTTAACCAACTGAGCCACCCAGGCGCCCCAATGTTCATTTATTTTTGAGAAAAAAGTGTGCAAGCAGGGGAAGGGCAGAGAGAGAGAGAGGGAGACACAGAATCCAAAGCAGGCTCTAGGCTCTGAACTGCCAGCACAGGGCCTGACGTAGGGCTCAAACTCACGAGCCTTGAGATCATGACCTGAGCCGAAGTCAGATGTTCAACTGACTGAGCCACCCAGGCGCCCTGGGAGTTGTATTTTTAAGGTTAACTGTATGTAATCGGGAGCATTACTGGACTGGGGCTCCGGGATCTCCATCTCTGGCCTTAACCTTTGCCCTGGCATACCCCACCATCCCCTGCAGTCTGGCCTCCCCTCCCTCTAATGGTGCCAAGCCCTGCTACCCATGTAGCTGTTGCTATCTCGCCACCACTCGCCATGACTTGTCCAGCGAGGGACTAAAAGGAACGTCTTCAGAGTCCCCCACCCCCAGCCAGGGCTTGCAGACAAACTCATAGGTGTCTGCACTTGGCCCTAACTCTTTGTTTTTCTAGTTCAGGGGGTTCTCCATTCTTGGAAAGTAGATCCCAACTACAAAACATACTCTTCTCTAGCCTGACGAGCCCCAGAAAGAGCCCCCAGAGAAAACTGCCACTTCGTGTTCTACCTGGCTGAGGGCCGACCCCCTCCTCACCCTCACCATGGGTGCAGCTACACCCCTTTCCCATCCTTAAACAATGAAAAACCTTGAGGAGCCCAGCCCAACAAAAGCTTGGGCTGCCGTCTCTCTTGATGTCTGACCCCTCTACTCCCGTGGGGAGTGGATAAACTCTCGGTGCAATTCTTTGCTGCCCGCGTCACTAGCTACCCTAACAGGGACCCAGTGGTAATGGCTGGAGGACATGTGCGGAAAGAGGGCATGGGTCGTTATCTGCCCTCTGATGGCAGGGCTGGTGTCACTGTGTCCCCATGCCAGTTGAGCTGCTCAGCCTAGGGTCAGGTGCGCAGCAGAAGGCCAGTCACACACTGTGGTCCAGGCAGACCCATCCGGCCCTGTAGGAGGTGAGATGTGGATGGGTCAGGGTTTCTCCATCAGGACAGGCAGTATACCGGTACAACTTCAGTGTGACCTTGTTGCATGGCTGTTGCCTCAGCTGCCAGATGGGGTTAGTGGGTCTGGCCTGTCACCCTGGCTGCTGGGGTGTGGTGGTGGGCCCAAAGGCATGTCTGAGCTGGTTATTGGGGGTGAGTGACACCTTCGTGGCAGGGAGGGATGTGGAGAGGCATTCCATGAGTCTCTTGTCCTGTCTGGGTGTTACTGTTAAGAGGAACAAAATGTGGAGTGGATGTGTTTTGTGGGGGGGGGGCTGAGGAGCGCTTACTTGGAGCATCTCCTGAGTTCTGCTTAGTGCCTTCAACCTTCCAAAGCACCTGCTCTGTGGTGGTTACTGGGCAGGACAGACGAGGTCCTGGCACTTAGGGGAGGTCATACAGACTCACTGTGAGCAAGGGCAGGAGGTCTTGGTGGGAGGGGTATAATCTGCCTCTGGGCTGAGCCTTCAGAAATCATCCCTGATAATGAAGTGGCAGCAGCAGCAAAGCCTAACAGATTCCAGCGTATTCTGTGAGGCTACCTGACCTTTGGGGTCTTGTTCACGATTCAATGAGCCCAGCTATACTGTGATATAGGATAATAAACTATCATACACCACAACTAATAGTGATAGATGATTCTTAATATATTAATGTAGTACAGTATTACAGTAGCTCTATTTTCTAGCCCTATCGGGCTCACATGCATGACCTGGTGTGACTTTAATCCCTGCTCTGAATTAGCACCCCCAGTGCTACCATGGCTCCCTGTCTCGTCGTGTTCATGCCCCCTGCATGATTGGAAATTTAAGTCCATTTGTTGGTTACTTGCTGCTAGAAGGGAAGCCGTGAGGATGTGGATCTTGACACTCATTGTTCTGTCTCCTGTGCCCAGAGCAGGCCTGGCATGGGGTAGTGACTCAATAGGTATTTATTCAATGATTAAATGAACGGTTCAAATGCAAGTTGGATTTTTATATCGTTCAGTTGAATTCAGTCTTCCTGCTGTCCCGTGCTCCAGAGGAGGCAGATAAGACTCAGTGAGATGAAATGGTAGGTCCATCTGACTCAGCTGGTAGGCACCAGGGGTGGAATTTGGACCCCTATGCATGCACAGGTCAGGTGAGTATGGGCATCCCCTAGTTGCAGTGTGTGTGGGTAGACCCTGGCATGTGTAAAGGCCATGTTCGAGCAGCTGTCACTTTATTGCACGTGGCATGTTGAGATGGAAAGGCTTTGCAGGAATTTCGCTTTACAGGCACATAAAGGCCTTTATTACCCATAATGTGGACATGGGTCTAAAGAGTATTCTACTCTGCTTTCTACCAAGGGGTTTGTTTGTTGGAGGTCCCTGTGGAGGCCTGAGCTCCTGGCTCTCTCCAAGGCTGGACCCCAGGGAGGAGGAAATGCTGGCCGTTGGCAAGGCTTGGGACCCTGGGCGGCTTGACATACAGGGGGCAGGATGGAATGGCGGCATCCTTGGGTGAAATGCAGGTTTAAGCTGCCTCAGTGGGAAATGTGACGTTATGTGGCTTGTTAAATCCTACAGGAGCATGGAAGAGAGCTGCTTCCAATTATCAGAATGAAAATTAATGAAAGAAAATCTCTAGCCAGGCTGTCCAATGGTGGGGCAGGGAGAGTTTTTGTTCTGTGGTCAGGATTGGCCAGCAAGTGTTGGGGCCATCATGTGCAAGCCAGGGGAGGAAGCATAAACTGTCTGCAAATGATTGGACTGGGGGCCAGGGGGTCCTTGCTAATCCTCACAGCTTTGTCCCCTTCGCCAAGACCAGGAAGGGAAATGAGGCTGAATAGGAAGCTGGACACAGCTTGGTTTGCGGAGACTTGAGCCAGGAGGAAAGCCCCTTGGTGCCCTGGCCAGCCTTGAGGACCGGAGGAGACCTTGGATTTGGTCTCTTGAAGGAGTGACGTGGAGCTGTGGGCTGCCAGTGAGATTCAGACCTAGGGCAAAGCTGGGATGGAACTTGGGCTCACTTTTGAGCCTTTGCTTGACGAGCTTGTACTCTGGTGTCTTGACGGTGAGGGGCAGCCCCCAGTGGGCTTGACTGTCTTTGTTTTGGGTCCTGAGGACAAGTGCAGGGTACCACGGTTGAGCAGATCAAGTCACTGGTTATACCAGCCATCCTCTGCTGCTACTCCAGATAAAGGGGGTGGTGTTGCCTGAGCTGAGAACCACAGGCTGAGTCCTGGCCCTTTGGGTGGATCAGAGTCTGTTGTTTGCGTGTGGGAGCAGGTTGCAACATGCGCAGCCTCGTGTTGGAACTCATTCTCGAAATGGTGCCTGAGTACCGTCTTCCACCATCTAGCCAGTGGGCACTCAAGGGAAGGAACATTTTTCCAGGTGCCCAGGCCACTCAAGTGGTCTCACCTGGCTGTCCTCAGATTAGGAGACTAGATACTCAATACGTGTTCAGTATTAGTAACAACCTAGGAGGTTGATACCACATCATCTCCGTCTTACTGGTAAGAAGCTGGGGGCTTGGTGAGGTGACTTGGCCCAAGGAAATGCAGTCAGGAGAGGCTGGACAGAAACTGGGCGGTGTGACTCCCATCAGAGCCGGTGCTGTGAGGCACAGCTTTCTGCTACCTCCTTGGATGGCTGACTCCTGTGACCTCCTGTGACTCTTAAGCCTTCCCCTGTGGCGTTTCTGGACTTCTCATAGCACTCTTTGCGGGTGGCGAGTGTTGGGCACTGTCAGCTTTGCTTTGCCAGTGGGGAAACTGAAAAGCTGAGTGGTTGGCCTGACTCACACGGGAACTACTTGATGCCTGTCTGTGGAACATGGTGCTGGGATGATGGCTGTGTTTTGGTTAAAGTAGTTGAGGTCCTTGGATGCCAATGGTTTATCATGTGGGCTGTTGTCTGTGGTTCCCTTGGTTTTGGTGAGCTGGCTGTCCTGTGTCTGGACCCCAAGGAGAGGTTAGTGATCTCCTGTGCTCCTGGCATCCTTGGCAGAGAGCTTCTCTTTCCTGGGGACTGCCCATGCTGGTGGACCACCCAGGATGTTGGCTGGTGGGGTCCCATGGGTTAGTGCCTGCAACCCTGGACGGAGCGGGCGGTGGGATGCTTGGGCTCAGTCGGCTGAACTGGACTGTTTCCTTGGATAGTTGTGTTATATTTATTCCCGCTAATCTACTTCTCTGTTTATACATTGCACAGATCTAATAAAATGTATTTGAGGCCAGAGCAAAAGAGGAACATTACAGAAAGAAATAGAAGAGGAACGATCTCTTAGAGTACCTAGCTAATCTGAGCGGCTGTTGGCTCTGAAGTCCTGTCTTCTGAAATGCCATTTCTCCTCTCCTTCCCTGTAAAAGTGAGAGTGTGACCCAGAGCATGGAGCACGGGCTGCTTTTGGGTGGGGTTTGCATGGGGCCGCTGGAGGGCAGGAAGCTCTTCCCAGTCAGGAAGGCTGGCATCGTGGCTCTTCCATCTAAGGATCCCTGAGGGAAAGCCGGCTGATTTCGCTGCTTACGTGCCAGGACCCCGGATGCCGTGGCAGGGGAATGCAGCAATCTAAACATTTACATTCTGAAAAATGGGAAAGCATCCGCTTAGATATAAATTAACCAGGGCCTGACGGGTTTATTACATCCTGGAATGCTTTCATGAGGCTTTCAGAGGGGTCCATGTTGCAGCCCCAGGTCTCCAGCTGGGCTGGTCTGTGGCACGCTCCTAGGGGGACCCCACGAATCCATGGCTGGGCCTACTTGTCCTTCAATAGCCATGGGCCCATAACTGATTGGGTGGGGACACGGGAAGAGGGAAATGCAGTGTCTCACTCTGAACAGTGAGGCAGCTGGAGCCACGATCATCTTGAAGCTGACTGGGCGAGGTTAGTTGGGGAAAAGGGGAGAGAGGAACCAGATGTCCAGGCCCAATCAGCGGCTCCGGATGAAGGTGGGCGGGAGTAATGGGCTCTGCCCTTGCATAGTTCCAGAGCATGTGAGACAGGACTCACCAAGCAGGAAGAGGGCAAGGAGGGGAGTGGAAAGTGTCCAACAGAAGGGGATCTTATGTGCTAGGTGGGTGAAGGGTGCTTTCACACGTGTCTTGGACTGTAAGCCCCAGGGGTCAGGCTGGGTGTGAACTCTGCAGGGATCCTCCTGGCTCACTTAGCTTCTGGCTCCCCTAGAGTGGACTCAACAACTATTTGGGTAGATCATCAGGGGTGGGCCCATCCTCCAGGGAAAGCTAACTGAGTCCCAGGCTCAGGGAGTGTAGAGGAACTTAGGAAATTAGTGGCAAAAACACAAAAACATAACTTGTTAAAATTATTGTGGATATATTCATGTGCTTATGTGTATTTCCCCTTCAATATTATATATACTTGTGTGTATGTAGGTATATGTAGACATACATTGATCAGGTACTGAATAAGTGATTCTGGAGGAATTTGATATGATGCTAATAATGCATAATCTATGACATCAAGACATCAACTTTTTTCCCCCCCTGACTCAGAGGAAGAAGTTTGCTTTGTACAGGGTTTGTGGGCGCGTTTTTATCCAGAGCAGTGGTTCTCAAACCATCTTGCTTTAGAATCACCTCCAGAGCTTATTAAAACAGATTTCTGGGTCCTACACATCTTCAGAATTTCTGATTTATTAGGTCTGGGATGGGTCCTGGAAATTGACATTTTTAACAAGTTCCTGGGTGATGCTGTTGCTGTCGATTGTGGGACCACACTTGAGAAGCAATGATCTAGAGAGAGAAGCATGTCGGCTTTAGTGGCAGGGGGCTTCTTTATAGAACTCCTTTGGGTCTGAGAACTGACCATTCGTGCCTTTGATGGAGTGAAAAAAGATTATGGTATCCAGGGAACAATTACCTTTTTTTTTTTTTTTTTCCCTGAAAGAGGCCAGAACCTCTTATAAAGTGGGCAGAGCCAGCTTGCTGGCACACAGAGAATTGTGGGTTTACATATTCATTCAGTAGACACTCTGTGCCCAGCCCTGTGAGTGACCCATCTTCAGTATCAGGAAATGTTCTCAGGATGTTTTTAGTACAGTTCAAGCTAACGAATGTTGGGGGAACACTTCCTTGTGGCCAGTCGGGCTGCCCTGCATGGGAATTTGGAGGATAAATGATGTAGCTCTTGCCTTGGGGATGCTGGCCCGCCACCGTGCTCTCCCCATGACCCTGGCTCTACTTGGTCCTCAGGAACAGCTCGGGACCTCTCTGGGAAGTCAGGTATTTCCCCTAAAGCCTGTGGATTGCTTTGACACCCAGGCGTGTCTTTGTCCTCTTGGGATTCCCAGTAGCAGACTTCGCAAGCCTGAGTGTCTGGGGACCTGGACCTCAGCCCTGCTCCCTCTGCAGCCAAGCTCCACTGGGTTCTCCTCTTGACTGGACCCAACCACCACGTATTATAGTGTCTGTTGGCATCCATTCTCCACTGTTGTCACTGACGAGTAAGATCAAAACTGGACTTTGGAGACCCAGGAGTGGTTCTTCATGCTTATCAACAGGCCAATCCCAAAGCTTGAATGAGGACAAGGAAGGGGCCTATTTTGGGTAGAGCTGAAGGTCTGCCTGAAGGTGAGTCAGGCCAGCTGGGTACCTGTTTTGTGGTTTCACACACTTCCCTTCTTCTCCCTGGTCTAAGTTCCTTCTCTCTCAGAAGAGGTGTAATTCTGCTGGTCCTGCGCCCTTGCCTGCCACAGTGATGTTCCAGTGGCACATGTCAGCTTTCTCTTTTAAATATATGTGAGTAATTGAGGGTCTCTGGGATGATGGGCAGACCTTAAAAGACTCTTGAGGGGAGCAGGTGACACTCTGAGGTTTGCAGGGAGTGGGAAGGTGGGTGAGGATGTGGAAGCCTCAGGGAAAGAGGTGACAGCTGGCTTGGAAGATGAACGTGGGTTTGAGAGATGGACTAAGCCCCTGGCCTCATATCCCCGCTCTGCAGCTGAGGAACCCTGCGGAGTAGGCCCTGCCTCTTGGTGTGGCTGAACATCAGTCTCATCTGGAGAAAGGAGGCAAATGTCGGTGTCTGGCTTAGTGGGTCCTATAATGCTCATGAGGCACCTACTGTGAGCTAGACCTTGTATGAGGACCCTGTGAGTGGCAATGACAATGACAGGGCTGGTTGGGGGTAGCTTCAGTATCAGCGACAGGAGAGGTGGGTAACGCATTTGGATAGAGGGACCCAAACTGCCTCTACCCCCTAATGATGCCAGGCTGCCTACTCAAAACTGGCCCCATGGTTAAGGGTTAGAGGCAACTAAAAATTCAAGGAATGTTTATTAGAGGCTGAGAATGAGAAGGGGAGTTTGGCTCTTCTGGTGCCTGGGTAGTTTTTAATTTCACTTTTATTTTTATCAAAGGAATACATATTCATAGCCAAGCAGTAATAAGCTCATAATGAAAAGCAGCAGCCCGCTGCCCCATGCCTCCCACCATGGTTCCTGCTTTCTAGAGGTGACTGTTCTTAATTCTTTCAGTTGTTTGTTTTGGTACCTCCCATATTTCTAGATAATTTACGTATACTACCTCGTGCTTGATTTTTCAGGTTTATTGTTTTTTGACTTCCAGTTATGAGAGATGGGGAATTCAGGTGTCGTAGATCACTTTTCTTGTGATCTAAAGAGATAGATTCTTTGCAAAGTGTGGCAGCACACGCTTGTAACTGTGAATACCCGAATGATGCCAGTATCCATGTAGCGTCCTGCGATCACCTTCTTTCCGATAGACTTTTTGTTTTCCTTGGAATTAGGTACATAGCAACCAACTTGCTTCTCTGTTGGCTTGGTTTTCTATTTATTCTCCAGTCTGACTTCACTGGAAATATTTCCTGAATATGTTCAAAGGCATCAGGTAACACTTGTTTGGTTTCTTTCCCCCCAGCATGGACACTGCAGCCACACTGTGTGGCCCCTTCACCATTGTCCCGGGAGTTTTGCTGCCTCACCTCTCTCCTGGGCTCCAAACCTCACTTTTCCTGTGTCTAGACTCCCCTTTAAGGAGCATACCTTCCAGGATCTTCCTGAGAAAGATGTATGATGTAAAAATTGAGCGATATTGCATGACTGAAAATATCTTTGTGTGGCTTTTATTCTTGATGACTGTTTTGGCTGAATATCAAATCCTAGATTGAAAGTGCTTTCCCTTAGAAGCTTGTCCATTATCTGACAAGGCAGGTGCTGTTTGGTGTCCCACTTCTCAGGATGTGCCCATTTCCACACATTCGCCACGTCTGTGCACCCTCCCCCCACCGAGGAGCTTGGAGGATTGTCCCTTTCTCACCAGGGTACCAAAATTCACATTTCCCTTGCTTCATTTGAATTTTTTTTTTTTAAAAGGCATTGCTTTTGGCCCTTGGTGGATACTTATAGTCAACTCTAGGGATTTACCTTATGTATACGATAAAAATTTCTGCCCTCTATTCATTTTCTCCTTTATGGAATTCCTGGTTTTTTTTTTTTTTTTTTAGATTGAGCCTCCTGTTTTGTTTGTTTTTTGTTTTTGTTTTTGTTTTTTTTAGATTGAGGCTCCTGAGCTGATTCTCTCATTAACCTTGTCTCCTAATTTCCATCTTTTGGTTGCTCTTCTCCGACCTTTTGGTCTCAGGTCCCTTTCCAGTCTCAGGATCTATTCACATTAAAAAAAATTTTTTTTTATTTGAGAGACAGCGAGCGAGCCTGAGTGGGGGAGGGGTAGAGAGAGAGGAGACTCAGAATCTGAAGCAGGCTCCAGGCTCCGAGCTGTCAGCACAGAGCCTGATGTGGGGCTCGAACTCATGAACCACGAGATGGTGACCTGAGCCAAAGTGGGATGCTTAACCGACTGAGCCACCCAGGTGCCTGAGAATCTTTTTGCACTCTTAAAGATCATTGAGAATCTCCAGGAGTCTTTGTCTATGTAGATTATATTTATTGATATTAGAAATTAAAGAAATTAAAACATAGATGTATGGAGTAATTCATGAAAAATTATAAACCCACTGCATGTGAACATACACAACATAATTTACGAAAGTATGAATGTATTTTTTCAAAGCAAACATTTAGTGAAAAATGTGACTGTGTTTTCTATTTTTGCCACCCTTCTTAATGTGCCGGTTCATAGAGATAGCTCTATTCTCACCAGGTTCTGCCTTGCGATCTGTGTGATACATTGTTTTGATTGAGGTCTGTGAAGAAACTCTAGTTTGATTCAGATGTGTAGTTGGAAAAAGGCAGAGTATTTTTACTACCCTTTCATGCACTCATGGGTTCTCTTCTTTGATGTTATACCAGAACTCTACAATGGTAAATTCTTAATGATTAGTTTCAGTGTGGAATCTGAAACTTGATCGGTGAACTTTGTGTTCTCTGTTAGATTAAAAGCCATTGGTCTGTCTTGTGCTTTGAGTGGATTTTACCTCTGCCTGGTTTTGTAACATCATTCCTTGATCTTTTGGCAAATATTGGTTCACTGAGTTATACAGATCTATTCAATGTTGCTATGTTTCTTCATATAATATCAAGCAATTAGATAGGTAAATATCACTACCAGTCTAAGTAGAAAAGTATGTTTTCAAGCTTATGACAGTAGATAAATTACCTATGATTCTAATTTTGCTGGAAAACTCAACTTTGATAGTAACGAATATTGGCAGTTGCTTTCCTTGCATTGAAAAGCTGACTTTGTCCATTATGGACAAAAGATTTCCTGACATTTATTTTTACTGTGGGTGCATAGTGGTAAAGAATATAGGACTCCTAGTACATTTTGCTGCCATGGTCTTAATTTTTGTTATGGCATCAGGAGTTTGACCCACAGTTGCTCTAGCATCATCAGAGTAAATGTCAATGCAGTAGAAAAAGCAAATAATGGCTTTGTGTTATTATGCAAATAATTCTGGTTTTATGGAGCCCTTGAAAGGGTTTCAGGAGCCCTTAGGTGTCTGAGGACCACACATTGCAAACTGCTATTCTAGACCAAGTTTTCAACTTTATCTTACAAACTTCTGTTGAACTTTTTACTCTGGCTTTCCAGGTTTTGATTTCTTAGAGCTCTTTTTTGTTCTTTGTTCCTTTCAGCTTTTAGTTCCTGTTTTATATGTTGTTTATGTTGTCCTCTTGGTAGTAGTCCGTGTGTGTGTGTGTGTGTGTGTGTGTGTGTGTGTATGTGTGAGGCTTTTAGCAATATCTGGTGATTTTTGGTTTATACTTTTTTTTTGTTTGTTTTTGGTTTATACTTAAGAGGAGGCACCAACATGCTGGTGTGAAGTCCTCTGGATATGGGTGGGACTTGTCGACAAATGCACTTGTCTGCAATGTGATTGGGTAGGAACCAGCTGGGGACCATCAAATAAAGGTGTCTTGAGTTTTTTCAGGAGCTGGTTAGTTTCAGGGAGAAATGTCCCATCATGGCATATGTAAGTCTTAGATGCAAAAGGACAAAGGGGTCTGGGGGATTTTGCTGTTCTGTATATCACTTTTCACAGAATGGTACCCCATTGCTTCTGAGTTTTGCTTTGTTGTTTCTGAATCCAGAGGATAGAACTGTCTTCTGAAAGTTTGGGAGAGAAATAATAATGTGGATGATGAGGATTAGGGAAAGCATCTAGGGATGGAGGTCTCACCTCCTTTTAAAGAATTTATTCATTCTCTTTTCCATTTCAGCTGCACCTCTGCCTTCAGAGGCATCATTACCTCTAATTCACTTGAACTTCTGAGCTTCTGGAACACAGCAGCTTGCTTCTTGAAGGCTGGCCCAGTGCAGGCTTAGCAGGCTACAGAATGCTGGAGCCTAAGCGAGCATCACTCATCCATTTACTTGCTGGCTTCCAAAACAGTGTTGACATCTCTTATCTACTATTGTTTTCTTTTCCTTTCTCCTGGTCATTTTGGATTTATGCAATAAATCATTCTAATTTATGCAAATAAAAAATTCTTTACTTTGTAGTTAGGCAGTGTGAGGAACACTATAAATTGACCCCCCAGTTATCCTTTCTTCCTGGTACTCATACCCTTATACAGTTCCTTCCTGTCTTGGATGTGATTGACAGGGACCTGTGACATCCATCCAACTACTGGAATGTGGCAAAGGTGATGGGGTATCACTTCTATGATGGCTTACATGAGATTGTGAACATCAGCTTTGCCAGAAGGCTCTCCGCCTTGCTGGTTTTGATGAAGCTATGTGGGAGGCCCACATGGCAAGGAACTGAGGGCAGTCTCCAGCCAACAACCAGCTAGAAACTGAGAATGGCTTCTGGCTGAAAGCCAGCAAGAAACCCCGTTTCAGCTGGCTGCAAGTAACTGACTTATGCCAGCAACCACGTAGGATGGGAAGAGTTCAGTCCTTCCCTGTTTGAGCCTTGAAGTGAGATTGCAGTTCCAGCAGATCCCTTTCTGCAGGTTTGTAATGTGGTTGTGTGCCATCAGGTAGTCCTTACAGGCACTATTTGAGCTGCTGGGTTCAGCTGGAAGACTAGGTATTGTGCTTTGGCCTCACAGGCTGATAGCCATGTATAGCTGAATATGTGACGTGGCCCCTCAGGGCAGGACTCCAGGTCAGGAATCTGGTGCTTAAAGACTCCATTGACATTGGCTGCTGGTGGTGACAGAATTCAGAAGACTACACCACATCAGCCTCCTAAGTTCGGAGAGGGGTTCCTCACAAGGGGCCGTTCTTTGGTGTTGTGGGTTGCTGAGGTCTGCAAACCTTTGCACCCAGCCCCTGGACTATGCATCCTCAATTATCATGCTTAGAAGGGGTCTGCAGCCCAGCTCTCCTCTACTGGGGAGGTTGGGGGATGCAAAACGTCACCTGAAACACTGGAATTTAAACCGTAAGTGTAGATTACAATTACAGAAGGCAAGAAGGACTGTTTCTATTAATTTCTATTAATGTTGAGTGGGCCCGAGGGAAGCAACATGTCGCGGTGGCAGGTACATTTAGTCAGGAGCCCGGGATTGGCTGCTCATCTTTGATTTATCCTTAACAGCTGGGGCACCTTGCACAGGTGACTTGACCGTCCACCCTCAGTTTGTCATTCATTCAATCGGTCATTTACCCAATGTTTAATGAGTCAATCATTTACCCAATATTTAATGAGTATGTCTTGTGTGCCAGGCTCCGTGTTAGGTGCCAGGGCAATAGACACGAAGGTGATGTGGTACTTGCTGTCAGAACTTGATTTGAGGTAGGTTGGAGGGGTACAAAACCAGGCAAACTGAGGACCGCTGAGCTTGCAAGTGGGATGTGTGTGTGCCTGCAGACACGTTTGTTTGGTTCATTCTGTGTTTTAAATTACTGGAATTGGTTGCTGGTATTTTTTATTACTATTTGAAAAAATTTGGGGGGTAATGTTTGTTTATTTTTGAGAGGCAGAGAGCATGAGTGGGGAAGGGCCAGAGAGAGAGGGAGATACAAACTTGGAAGCAGGCTCTAGGCTCTGAGATCACGACCTGAGCTGAAGTCAGACACTTAAGCAGTGGAACCACCCAGGGGCCCCATTGGTTGCTGATATCTAAAAGGATATTTTAGCTAACACTTTGAATTTCTGACTTGTCTAGAGAAATAGGGAAATTTTGCAACAGTCCCCAGGAACTCCCCTCTTTAAATGGGCAAGGACATATGTCTTTATAAAAGAATAAGAGAGAGGCTGGGGTTGGGGGGACTGTGTTTTAAGGAAGAGGAGAATATGCACAGGTAGCACCTGTCTTTTGTTGAGGTGCACCCTGGGGACTTCCCTTTGGGCAAACCCTGCTCTCAACATGTGCCAAGTGGGCTCATGGGATCAGAGGACAAAGGGCGTGATATCTGGGGTCGCAGGTGCCCCTTCTGCTTCTTAGGGCTGTTGTAAAGAGCAGTGAGGCTGACCAACACGAGTGGAAGCTTCTGGGTCCTTTGTAATAGACAGGCATCCATTCATCAGTCTGAGGGCCAGGCGCTTTACTGGTGAATCTCTCCACACCACAATCTATATCCTGCACACAATTCCTTGGGTGCAGGAATTCTGTTTGAGCACAACCAGAATATGGTTATGGAAATGGATGTTGGTTCCAGGTGGCCAGTGGTTGGTTGGCTTTTCCTGATTAAAACCTCCTGGCCAAAGACAGTTCCCTCCAGTATCTGCAACCTTCCCCCTCCTCTTCTGCTGCCACAGCTGCCACTATCTTGTAGCCCCAGGGGCCTCATTGTCCTGTGGGGGCCATGCGGGTCTGCCTCTTGGTGGAGGGTCCTGTCGAAAGAACCTTTTAGGAGTGGCATCCTGGTGGGCTTGAACTGAATGCCCCCACCCTAGACTTGCCTGAGGCAGTTCTGGGGGAGGGCTAGGGAGTCTGGCTACTTATCTCACACCATTAGGCTTAAGGCAGTGCTGCTAGCAGACAAAGGCTCGAAGAGGATTAGGGGTAATTACCAGGCCCGCTCTTTATTCCCAAGGTTTAATGGGCCCAGCCACTGTAATTGTACCTGCTAGTGTCGGACTGTTCCCTCCCATCCAAAGGCCAGGTCCCAGGGCTGGGGTATGGGTGTCAGAAGCCAGGGCCCATTGCTTGCCCACCTGCCCATTTATTGCTAGGGGCAACTGGAGCGTCCAGTGACCTTAGGTGAGTTCATTGTGGAATGCCATCCTGGCAGGGATGGATAGCTGAGCTCATCAGGGGGAAAACAAAGAGCCCATTGTGTACTGAGGACCTTTGGATGGGGTTTAGGAGGTCTTCTCTGCCTTGTCCAAGGCCTGAGCTGCTCCTACCCTTGATGCAGGGGTTATCTCTGTGGCCTCTGGGTCTGTTGGTGTGTCCACGAAGTCAGCGGAGGATCCTTCTCAGCCTTATAAGGTGGGACCTGCCTTAGGGATGAAGGAGGGATGAGGCTTGAGCTCTGGATGGGGGAGTGCTGGCCTTTGCACCCTACATGCTCTGGGGGAGCAGTGGACTCAGGTAGTCCTTCCTGGCTGTGGCCATGGGCATAAGCTGGAGGGCCTTGGGGTTTTAGCTGATGGAAGTCACCCAAAGCAACAGAGGAACTGCTGTTTTGTTCAGGGAATCCCCGCTTGGACCCTCTCTGAGGAGCCTTTGCCTAGAAAAGACTCCAGAGGAGTTCAGCAGAGGGCATTTGAAAATTCAGACTATGCATCCTTTTAATCCTTTTGGGGAGCCTGTAAGGTGATATGTTGGCGATGTTTTTATTTCTTAGAATTATTTTTCCAGCCATTCACGTGAACTCAGAGTGCCATATCGGTTTTCCACCTTAAGTAAGAGGATTAAAAACATTGCATAATGTAGGACCCCAGTTAAGTGCTCCAGCCCCAGCACCTTGTCACATCGTGTAATTGGGAGTAATTGCCAGTGTGGGGTTAGAGAAAGGCATCCATTCGGGGGGGGGGGGGTACATCTTGTTTGAACCCTTATTATGGGGAGGCAGATTAATCTGGGAGAGTGGGCTCCTTCATTCAGACAGGAGGGTGTGTTTTGAACATGTTTACTTGGGCATCATCAGAGGAGGAAAGTGAGGTAACTTTGAGGGTGCTGCAGGTGTGGGGGGGCATGGGGGCAAGGATGACTCGGGGGGGGGTCACAAGGACCAGTATCATGACTTTTTTGGGCTCTTCTACTCCCTGGCTGCCCCTGCTTCACTCTGGAGATGGGGGGCTGACCCAAGACCCTTAGTCCTTCCAAGCTGCCTCCTACTCAAGCTTTGGTCAGATGAGATTGAGGAGATGAGGTGAGGGGATTGTAGTTGCAGTGACAGGGCTCACCCTCTATGGGGTGTGGGCATTCTGATGCAGCATTCTTCAATTCAAACCAAACTGTGCTCCAGGTCCTGTGCAACACAAGTGCCTTGACACAGTGCATAGACGCTCCTCAGGTAGAGCATTGCTCATTGCTAGGGATGTGAGGTGGAGGGTGAGAGACCCTCATCCCTCTCGGAAGTGACTGAGTCACATGGAAGTGTTTTGAGAACAGTGTGTTGGGGCCCTTGAACTGGCCGTGTCCCGTCTTTGCCCTGTGCAGACACCGTCTAGCCATAGATGTTACTTGCCTTCCCCAGGTTTTGGTGCCTCCTGCCTGAGGTGGGTGGTTTGAGGTGGGAAAAAGAGACAGAACCTGGCTGTCTGTCCAGAGTTCCTGGCTGAGTGGTTTGTGGAGGCTCTAGGAGGTGTGGGGGGAGCAAAAGAGGGAATGGAAGTGAAACACAGTTGGGAGCAGGGATTTTGTCTGCCCTTCCAGGATGGTCTGTGTGCCCAGCAGCGGGCTGGGAGGAGAGAGGCGGTCTTGACCCTCTTTTCCTAGACTTTTATCAGTCCTGCCTTGTCTTCCTGTGGTCACCGTTGTCCCCATGGGAGGGAGAAGAGGTTTGGGCTCCACCACAGTCATGATCCTCTGTCCACCCAGACTGATTTTCAGTGTAGGGTCCTCTTGGGTGTGGAGACAGTTGCTGGTGAGGTTGGACAGGAAGCAGAGGCTGAGGATGTCATCGGTCTGTTGTACTTTGAAGCAAATCTCAAGTGCCTGGCCCAGGCCCACGTTGCACCAAGCCCTGTGTGGTTCATGGCTCCCAAGGTCAGCTTCTACAGGTGACTGTAGCCCAGCCACATATGCCCAGCACATGTTGCCTGTGAGGACTTGTGCCCCTCCCAAAGGATTCAGAGGTGAGCAAGACTCTCCCTTGTCTTTAGAAACTTGCTGGTCATGGGGGAAAGGACAGATGGATCCGAGCTCCCTTCTGAGGCTGAACCATTGTGCAGTCTTCAGCCTCTGCAACACTTTATTTACAGATGGGGTACCTGCAGCACAGAACACAGGTGGACTGCCACAGGCCACACAGCCACTGAGACAAGAGTCTAGACTTGATCTTGGATCATTGCTCCCAGATAGATGCCCCAGGATGTCCTATATGAGGGTGGGGCTGATCAGGGGCCAAAGACAACTCATGGGTCATCCATCTAGGTGCATTGCTGAGGACAGACTGAGAGAGACAAAATGTATGTGTGTGTGTTGATTTCCCAAACCATCTGCTGGTACCATTTACATTCTGGACCTGTAATCATGTTTTTTTCCAGGCCCTAAGAGGGTTAGGGAAGTTCTGAAGAAGGGACCCTTAGTTTCCAAGGCCCCAAGTTAGATGGCTCTTGTCTAGATTCTGGTCTTC
The DNA here is from genome assembly GCF_018350195.1 of Panthera tigris. NCBI lineage: Eukaryota > Metazoa > Chordata > Mammalia > Carnivora > Felidae > Panthera > Panthera tigris. Next base: position 111,284,586 of record NC_056660.1, read on the forward strand.
TAGCTCCCTTCAATCCTTTGGACTGTCTAGTTGAGGTTTCTAGTTGAGGTTTGGCATTAAGAAAGCTGTATTGATTAAGATGGGGAGGGTATCAGAGGCTTACCCCTCTTCTCTTTCTGCCTCCTTAGTACCTCCCAAGCCACCACCCTACAAGTCTAGGGCTCTTTGGTAAATACTTTATAAACCACTTTCCTTGGCCAGGTCCCTTTTGTGTGAAGGTGTGGAGAAGAAAATAAGAGGCTGTAAGATCAGGCTGTCTGGGTTCAGTTCTTGGATCTGCCACTCACTAGCTGTTGTGACATTTTGGCATGGTTCTTTTTCTTTGTGTGTGTGTGTGTGTGTGTGTGTGTGTGTGTGTGTGTGTGTGTGTGTTTTTAAAATAAATGTTTATTCATTTTTGAGGGAAAGAACATGAGTGGGGCAGGAGCACAGAGAGTGGGGGACAGAGGATCCAAAGCAGGCTCTGTGCTGACAGCAGCAAACCCAATGAGGGGCTCAAACTCAGGAACTATGAGATCATGACCTGAGCCGAAGTCGGACGCTCAACTGACTGAGCCACCCAGGTGCCCCTGGGCATGTCTCTTTATGTAAGTCTGCTTTCCTCATCTATAAAATGGGCATAAGAATACCTAAGTCATAGGCTGTGGGGCAGATTAAATCATTCCACCTGTGTAGAATGTTTAAAACTGTGACTAGTGCATGTGCTAAAAATGTTAGTTATTAAGAGGGAATTCCTCAGTCTTACCCTGTCTCTGGCCTCCGAAGAAATTCTCTCTAGTAGTGAGTACTGAAGCCATGAGAAGTGTTGGGAAAGATTTTAGGGTGGAGGGAGGGCCTTCCTTCCCTCTCAGGGTCACCTCCAGGTCACGCCAGGCCTAGTCCTCATGGGTAGTGACCTTGTTTGCAGGTGAGTCATGGTGGAGACCTGACTCTTTCAACCCCCCTCCCCCCCAGCTCTTTGCTTGCACGGAGGTTGAGCAGGATTAATCGGGATGTTGAGGTGTCCTCCTGCCTCCGCCTGGGGCAGGAGGGATGCCTTGTTCACAGCTCTGGGGAGACGTGGGGTGGGCCTAGACTGTGAACCTGTTGCCTGGAGACCTGTTGAGAGTGGCTGGGGACTGGCAGGACCTGAGGACAGATTTGAGAACCTTTCCTGAGGGGACCCGGACCCTTGCTTCCCCGTCTTTCTTCTGTAGAAGGAACTGAACAGTTAGGATAAAAGGTATCACCTATGCTGTTAGGCCCTCCTCTTATTGGGTCTTTTGGAAGTACTCCTTTTATCCCCATTCTACAGATGGGCTAGCTGAGGCTGTGAGAGTTGAAGATGTGGGCATGGGTGATTCAGGATCTGAGGCCATGGTCTCCTGACCATGCTCAGAGGTCTTGGTGAGTCATCTTCAGGTTGGCCTCAGAGGGAGTCATGGCTGTGATGGAGGGCAAGGCCAGAGGTCTGGAGGAAAACACGGCCTGAGAGAGTTCCATTTGCTCCATCTCCAGTTGAAAGGTCTCTGCCTGTCCCCATTGTGCTGGAAGCACCTCTAGTTCCATGCTTGCTGCTTAGTAGGCACTGAAGGGAAGCTGTGGAATAAGTGAACGTTGCTTGGAGGTATCTCTGAAACATGACTGAACCGCTCAGCGCTCACAGAATTAGAATCATAACTTGTGCTGTACAACCGGTACAGCTGCCACAGTATAATCACGGTCACATGAAAATAGATAAGTACTGTCAGTTGAAGCATCTTATGGTGGAGACCTGCCACTGCTACACCCAGATAATTTACACCAGTCCTAAAAGATCTCACTCATGCAGATGATCATCCTTAATTTCTCTGTCCCGGGGAAGAAATCCTGACTTGGAAAAGAAGTCTTCCAGAATGTTCTTCAGTGCAACTGCATGACAGAACACAAACTGCTGTTTTCCTCTGGGCACTATTGCTGGTGTCAACCTGGTATTCAAGGCAGGATGGGGCTGTGGGGTGTTCCCTCTGAAGAACTTTCTACATCAAAGGGTCAGTGGCCTCAGCACCATAACTTTCCATACAGCTTTTCATATGCTCTTTTGAGTTCTGCTGTGAGAGCTGTCAGGGCACGTGCTTCTTGCAGTGAAAAAGTCATGTAAGCTTCTTTGGACCCTGGTCCCCGGGCCTCTTGTTGACTTGTTTTACACGTGTAGATCCAGGTCATGGGCCAAAAGCTGTGTGCTCTGTAGAGCTTACAAGTCTTCCCTAACAATGGTATTGTTCAACTGATAGAGCTTCTTAGAGCAAGGAAACCATGAGCTGATTTCATCTAGGTAAACTGAGGCACTGGGCACTTGAATGACTTTGAGAATTACAATGTCAGGACTACAAGCACAACACATGCTCATCAGATACTACTGTGTGCCAGACACTATGCTGGATGCTGGGAATCTGGGGCTTATGCAGCCTTGTCTGTGACTTCATGGGTGCTGCCTCCCACTAGGGCAGAGCCCCATGATGTGCCAGTTCCCATCCTGTGGCAGGTTATTAGAGGAGGGCTCATGTAGCCAGCCCACAAGGTCATGAGAACAGGGGAGACTGATTACCACATCCTATGCCAGTGCTCAAGGTATCAACTCATCCAAATCAGATGTGGGTTTTATCTTGAGGAAATTTCAAAATTGAATGAGATTTCAAAATAGTTGTCATATAGATGTTTCAAAATTAGAAGACCCAAAACCTTCTACTGTCAACCTATCCTGGCCTGGGCTAGGCAGGACACTGCTTCGGCTCTTCACCCTCTCTTCAACCTCTTGCTACAGCTCTGTGGGGTTGGGCTCCAGAGATGAAATCTTGGCCAATCTTGGGAAGGAATCATTGGCTCTGCAGAACAGCATGTTGTGAGAAGGAGCCCAGGGCATATTAGTGTAGCATCCTTTGATGGTGGCTGGGCCACTGTTTTTGCAGCCAAGCTTTGGGCACGAGCCCCTACATGGCTGGCTGACTGCTCTTGGAGAAGTCCCTTTCCCTGTAGGCTGGACTATCCCTCCTTGAACAACAGTGATGATGGTGGCATGGCTTATACCCAAGGGGTTGCCACCAGTCTGTGGTCCCAGGATGAGGGTCCTCACAAGGCACTATGCTCATTCTTGTTAGACAGTTTATTAAGCCATTGCTCTGTCTATATTCCACCCAGCTATGCTGGAACTAATCAGGAAACCTGCCTGTCTTATCCATACCAGGATACAGTACTTTTCCTTAGGAATCCCACTGACCCATTAACTGGGCATATACCCTACATGTGCTACAGTCTGTGTGTGTGTGTGTGTGTGTGTGTGTGTGTGTGTGTGTGTGTGTGTGTGTGCGCGCGCGCGCGCGTGCTTGCGCTTTCCCCATCTAGACAGAGAGCTCACTGAGAATAGATTCCAACTATTTTACTCTTTGCCTTTGCCATTTCCTTGGCCAGGTTTTGTGGACGTTTTTGGAGACAACAAACATGACCATTTAGCAGAAGCCATTCCATGGCCTATGGAATGAAATATCCTCTTTCCTGAGGTCCACTGGGACTCATGAAGGACAAGGACGAGGATGGAAGTTATTGGGATCCCACTGCATAGATTGACGTTGTGCCTACTGTCCCCAGTCTTTCCTGGGAACATTACTGGGTTGAGTCCAGAGGGAATGGGGGCAGCTCAGCCAGTGTTGTGGTTTTAGCCTTCTGGCTGAGGCCCTGTATGTGCAGATTATGGAGATGTGGCCCCTTTCTTTCCATGCTGGAAATGAGCCCCAGAAAGCTACTGCCAGCCTCTTCTGTTGAGAGGGCAGGAGGAAGCATGCACTGCAGATACTGTGAAGTCTGCAGGTTTCACTCAGTTGGGATTTGTCACTTGGCAAACAGTCAAGTATCTGCCATACCTGTCCATGTCAGCTGCAGCCTCCATGGCCAATCCGCATGATGAAGTATCCAGTCAAGTTTTGGCAATTCCGAAGGTGTGGCAATCTTGGTTCTTACAAGGGGCCAGTGGGGAGCATTGCAACAGAGGCCCATGTGCCGAGCCTGCAGGACGTCCTGGGAGGGAGGCAGAGGGTGGAGGGCACCTTTGACAGTTGACATCTGTGTCAACAGCACTCAGTGACACACCGGGGGAGGACGAGCCTGCGCTTGGCAGGCCAACAATAGGCTGATTGACGAAATGAACTTTTCCTCAAAGGCCCCAACACTGCCAGGAGTGCTTGGGCTGACAGTGGTCTCCCCCGCACCACACACTCCAGGGACTCCCTTGGCATGCTCAGAGCAGGGAACAGGGGTGGGCTTTGGTCCCTGATGGGGTCACGACCTGTCCATGATCCTCTGGAAGGCTGCTGTGGGGTGAAGGGTGCGCTGGTGGCTCCATGGCATGCAATAACAAAGACCTGGTGGCCTGTAGGTAATGAATGCTGTATGGGTGGGAGTGCTAGGGCTCCAGGTGAGTGATGTATCCACAGCATCTCCCATCTGGCATGAGGAAGGAGGAGCTTCATGAGGTGCTCCTGAGGTATGCTTGTTCTCCCACAATATGTAGCTCGGTTGGTGGGGGTTACAAGTGCTCCCCTCAGACCTTAGCCACACTGCACTTATGAGCTCAGTTCAACATTGAGGATGAAAATCTTGGCCCTTCTTTTTTCTTGCCCCACCCCTTCTCCTACACATACATACATGGGCATATACACACGTACACACTACCTTGCCTGCTGAGGGTACATGACTCAAGTCACCTGGGAGCTCACACTGCCCAAGGCTGTGTCAAGAGTGCCTCTCTACAGATGTGGGTATTGAGGCCTAGCAGGCCTCAGGCAATGGGACCCCCTAGTTGACTGTCAACAGGGACTTCCCCACCTACATTTTTTCTGTGTTGTATTCTCAGATAAAATGAGCCCAAAGAGACTTAGGTTACTCTGCAGGTCCCTTGACACAGGCTACTGCCTTGCTCACTTACTCGTGAGGGCAATATTAGTTCAGTGTGGATCTCAGGATTGTTGTGTGAGTTCCCACAGGGTAAAGGGAGAAAGGGTAAGTCTTTTCAGAGATGAGCAGGAGACTAGAATGATCCTCCGAAACCCAAGTTTATTTATTTCAACTTTTATTTAAAATTCTTTGATGGTAACTTTAAGTAGTTGTTCTCAGGACGGAGACCAAAATGCTTATCAGAGTCTAGCCTCTGGTCATCTTGGTTCCCATCTCCCTCACCCTTTATACCTAGTTAACTTTTATCAGCCCTTCAGTTCTTTGAGCATTTGTCCCTGTAGATGTTTTTCCATCTTGTTTTTGCTTTTTTAAAATACATTATAAACACAATTTTTTTCTAGATTGTGAGAAGATTCTGTTAGTTGAAATCTTTGTAAATTTGTTTCAGTTGTTTGTTTCCTTGTGTGCCTGGTTATTTTTGACTATGTGCTGGTCATTAGTTTGAAAATCTATTTTAGGAACAAGTCTTTCAAAGAAGATTTTCACTTGCTTCTGCTGGGCTGTGGTGGTCCTACTAGCTATTCAAACCTGAGATTCTTTGCTCCCAGGTTATTTGAACATGAGCCACAGGCTCACAAGAGGGCCTGTTTATTTCTGGTTCATCCTCTCTCTCAAAGTGAAGTCCTTCAGAGGCTCAGCTCACTGCATGTGTTGAGTTCAACTCCCCACGTTGGGTGGGACCTAGATTTTGACTTCAGTCCCTCTCATCCTAGGAGGTCACCACAACTATAGTTCAACTTATATATTTCTTCTGGATCAGAAAATGACCTCAGGCCTAAAGTAGCTCTGAATGCTTATCTTGTCTATGTCCGAGTCTTTTTGGAGATGTTGGCCTGGTAAGTCTTCAGTATCTTACTAGATTTTTTATTCTTTTTATAAGATTAAAAAATATTTCATTAAAAGTTTCTAAGGTGTCCACTGTAAGAGTTCAGTTCAAATTAACTAGCTCCTCTTTGGAGGGCAGAAATCTCTTGGTATAATTGTAATTTCCCCAATGCAGCCTTCTCTGATTTTCTACATAGGTCTTAATCCCCTATTCTATCCTCTACTGGTAGAGTAAGCCTCTCCCTTTACTGGTTCTTACTATGTCTGCACCTAAGAGTTTATTTGACTAACATCCGTAGTACCTAGAGCAATACCTGATATGTAGTATTTACTCAAGGACTACTTAGGATTGTGGTGACCTCCACTTGCTTCACTTGGTCCACCAAGTTTTTTTTTTGTGTAACTTTTTGCCATTACTTTGAACATGCAAATCGGTGATCCTTTACATTATATTTTGGTTTCCTTGAGGATCAGTGCAATGCATGCCATGATTGAGAACATGAACTTGAAATTCAGAGACTCTTGAGTTTTATTTCTGTTCCTTCCTAACTATATGGTCTTCTGTGAGTCTCTTAACTCCTCTGAGCCTCCTTGTCTGTAAATTGGAAATAATATTTGTGTCTCTTTTATTGAGTTGCCTTGAGGATTTAATGACATGATATTTAGCATAATGGGTGACTTGGGGGTAAACTGAATTGGCACTAGGTATTCATTCCAACCTCCTTCTAGCATACCTTGCTGTATACAAATGGTGATAAGACAAAACTATGTCTCATATTCCTTTATAGCTCAAGTCAAGTTGTAAGCAGATGAAAGTAGATCCTATTAGTTAGATGTGTTTGTGCAAGATTTGGAAGATAGAAATGAGGTAGAGACTGTCGTCTTGTTGCCCTGGCAACAAGCCTGGTAACGGCAAGCATGGCCATGATGCTGTTGACTTTTCCATGTTGGAGTTCTAGTGTCTGGTCACTAGCTTTGTGGGTGTTAACAAGCAATCGTGGCAGTGGCAGTACCTTTATGTCACCGGATTGCAGTTACGAAAGTGCATTCTTGAAGTCAGTTTCAGTGGCAGCTTCTTAATTTTCCCTGAATCAACTGTGAGTGAGGCTCTGGGTATAATCCATCCTGAAGCACAATTCCATTTCACCTAGGAGCCTGTGGAATTAAAGAGACAAGTTTTCCGCTTCAAAAATGCAATGGTGAATAGGGTAACAGTTAAAGACATTTCTGTTCAAAAAGAGAGAAAATAAAAATTGCTGGTCCCAAGCAATTTTGAAATCCAGCAGAGCAAACTCTAGATTTGGTTTTAAGACCTCATTTCTGATTCTTGGCTCTGTCCTTGGGGATCAAGGCTCCACCCTCTGAGTCAGTCATCTTTCCTTTTTCATTAAGGGTAGCATGGTTTGCAGCTGAGGGGTTTTAGCTGCCCTCTTCTTGCCTGCAGAATTTTGGAGATCATACAACTTTTTTTTTTTTTTATCATTTTTGTCCCCTTTCTGCCTCTTTAAGTACAAACTGGCAGTGTTTCTACTAGTATAATATTCTCAAGAATCTTGTGGCTCTCTTCCTCTATAGATAATCTCATCTCTCTTGCCTTCTACTGAGATGGCTGAGGGGACCTATGAGTCACACACTTAATCTTTTCAAAGAGTCTTCTGTGTGACTGAATGCTCTGACCTTTTGATCTTACTGAGGTACTAAAAAAAGATTTTTGTAAAAAACCTTCAGTTTTTTACCATAGAACATGTTTTCCTGACAGTGAAGTTTTTAATTTTAGTCTTTTTCAGTCTGGATTGGCTGAGAATTCCCCAAATCATCAAATCCAAGTTCCTCCTTGGTTACTATTTCTTCTTTCCGTTTATCTCTTTCCTTTTGCATTTTACTAAGCAACAAGAATAAACCTGGCCGTACCTCCAACACTTCTTGGCACTTGGCATGGCTAAATATCCAGGTTCATCTCTTACAAGTTGTGCTTTCCACATAACTGCAGGGTACAATTCCACTAAGTTTTCTGCTGCTCTATAACAAGGATCCTCTTTCTTCCAGTTTCCACTGACATTTCCTCATTTCCTCCTGAGCCCTTCCTGGCAGCACCTTTTAACATCCATATTTATACCAACAGTCCTTACACAACAATTTAAGGATTCTCTAAGGTAATTGAGGTTTTCCCTACGATGTTCCTGACTCCTTCTGAGTCCTTACTGGTTGAACTGTTAACATCGATATTTCTACTATGTTCCATTCAGGCCAATCTAGTCTTTCTAGCATGTTCCTCAGAATTCCTCTAGTCTTTATGGTATTTGTTAGAGGAGCCCCCTCCCCCAACTTCTGGTACCAAAGTATTTTTAAATTTATTACAGCAGCCATAGGAAACTATGACAACACAAGTTTATTATCTTACAGTTAGCAGGTTAGAAATCTAGAATGGATTCCACTGGGCTAAAGTCCAGATGTCAACAGGATTTCATTCCTTTCTGGAAGATCTAGGGGGAAGTATATTTTCTTGCCTTTCCAGATTCTGGAGGCTCACTTTACTTGGCTCATGAGCCCTTCCATCTATCTTCAAAACCAACAATAGCTGGTTGTGTCTTTCTCACATGGCATCATTCTCATATGGACTCTTCCTCCTCTATCTGCCGCATTTAAGGACCCTTAAAATTTCATTGGACCCATTCAGATAATCCAGGCTAATCTTTGTATTTTAAAGTCATCCAATTTTAAACCTTAAGTCCATCTGCTACCATCATTCTCCTTTGCCATAAAATGTAAAATATGCATTCACAGTTTCTATGGGAGGCCGTTACTCTGCTGGGTACATCTGCCTTCAGATTGGCAGGGTTCTGAAAGTCTTTCTTGAGGCCTCACCACCACCCATTTTTTCCCCTTTGAATAATTTCATAAGCCACCAATAACCTGATGATAAGTAACTGTCTTCTCCTCTTAGGGTTTCCATTTCTCTATCTGTAAAATGGTGTGACAGCATCAGTTTTCAAGTGGCAGTGGAGATAAAGAGAATACCGATCCATCTTCCCACCGTGAGGGAGGCATGCTGTGTGGACTGAGCACCTGCTACCCCAAGAGGACTTCAAGGAGGTGGCATGAGCAGTGACAGGTCGCAGGAGTGACTAGAAGTTATGGGAAGGGTGAGGGGTGCTGGGCCCTGTGCTGGGCTTCTCCTCCCCCCGCCCAACATCAATCGTATTAATCAGTTTCATCTGTGATGAAGGAAATGTTATGTTCAATATGGTAGCTGCTGGCTGTGTGTGGTTCTTGAGTGTCTGAAATGTGGCTAGTATGAGTGAGGAACTAAATGTTTAGTGTTATTTAATTTTAATTAATGTTCATTTAAATTTAGTTACCTGTGAGTAGCAGCTACTGTATTGGATAGCACAGCTCTGACAGGTTGAGTTGTCCAAGGTTTGACTGTGACAGAACTAGTCACTGATGGAGAAAGGGTCTGGAGTTGGGCAGTCCTATCTCATCATATTTTCTGTGACTTGATTTCGTGGGCACTGCTCCTTGACCTTGGCCCAGCCTTGAACATTTCACTTCCCTCGCTATCTGGCCATGGGCTAACACCGCTCCTGTAATCCTTTTCTGTAGCTCCTCCAAGGCTGTCCCCACCAACGCCCACCCCGGAGTTGGGCTCTTCTACAGTCCATGATGTTAAGGGAGCCAGTAAGAGATTGGGGTGTTTATGAGGTAGCAGAAGCCCCTGTGGCCTGGGCTGGTTCCTCTTGGACACAGCCTCTAGATGTTGCCACCTGAGATGTCATTGTAGCACCTTTGCCCCATGTGGGTTTGGCACAGTCCTGGAGCCTGCTTCCTCAGGTGCCACCAAATATCACTTGTCAGTTCAGAGCCACTGGCATTTGCCCTCTTGGGGTCTCCTTTTCTGTCGTGTCTGCATAATCACCTTTCTTGGCACCGGTAAGAATAGGTGCTGTCACAGAGGTGGAGGTTGGCAGGGCTGTGTAGTGGGGGCTTGTGACGTTGGGGATGCCAGGGCCCACTGAAATGGGCTGCTCGTCTCTGAGTCCCCATGATGGCCCCATGGTGGCTTGGCAGAGCTGAGGGGCTCTGTGTGATGGGGAACAGCCTGTGGTTGGTAAGTGTAGGGATCCTGGTAGAGGCCGGCCAAACATTTGCCCAGGTAGAGGTTTCAAGCTTATGGTTTAGGGGATGTGCCTGAACTAATCCTGTTATTAGCTGGATTATCTCTTTAAACTGAGAACCAGCTTCTGTGGGTCCCCTGTGAAATGCTCAGTTGGGAGCCAGGGTGACAGGCACCACCCAGGGTGTGTGCCCGGTGGCAGCACGCCTGCTCCCCGCGTAGCAGCCATGCCGGCTTCTGTTCCTGTTTCATCTGCTAGTTGATTCACTCGTTCACGCATTCATCCGGCAGTCCCTGGGCACCAGCCGGCACGAGGCCTGGAGCTGGATGCTAGGGACCTGGGGGTGAACTGAACCAGAGGAGGTCTCTCACAGAGACAGACACAAATGCAAAACAGTAGAACAGCATTAGGTACAGAGAAATCGGAATGTTCAGGATGAAAGGTTGAGGTAGGACCGGAGAGGTGGGTGTGTGAAGGGCTTGGAGAGGCTGCTGAGGAGGTCAGCCTCCATGCAGAGGTGAAGTAGGCTCCCGACAAGTGTTGGAAGATGAGTGGGCTGACTGGATCTGGTAGTGAGGAAGGATGGATGAGAGGACACTGATGGGTGTCAGAGTGAGACCCCCGAGGAGGCTGTTGAGTTAGTCATTCATGTTTCACCAGCCAGTATTTAATGTCCCGCTACTGGCCAGGCCCTGTTCTAGAAGCTAGGGATGTTTCCTTTGTTTCCTTAAAAAGACACAGAAGCCTCTGCCCTTCAGGAGCCTGTGTTCTAAGAGAGAGTGATGGCGGGGAAGAGTGGAAGGGAGGGACAAGGAGGTGGAGGGGGAGAAGAGAAAAAAGAGGAGGGGATCAAAATATATAACTATAATAAGGGAATGACGTAGCCTGTCAGAAGGTAGTAAATGCTACTGAAAGAAAGGGAGAAAGGAAAGAGGGAAGGAAGGAAGAGAAAGAAAAAGGAAGGAAGAAAAATAAGAAAGAAAAGGAAGAAAAAGGAAGCAAAGAAGAAACAAGGAAGAAAAAGAAAGGAAGAAGGAAGGAAGAAAAAAAGGAAAGGAAGAAAAAGGAAGAGTGAAGGAAAGAAGAAAGAAAAGGAAAAGGAAAGAAAAGAAAAGGGGTGAAGAAGGAAGGGAGAAAGAAAAAGAAAAAAAGAAAGAAAAGGAAGAAAAAGAAGAAAGGGAGAAAGAAAAGGAAAGAAAGAAGAAAAAGGGAGAAAGAAAAGGAAGCAAAGAAGAAAAAGAATGAAGGGAGAAGAAGAAGAAAGGAAGAAAAGAAAGGGGGAAAGAAAAGGAAGCAAAGGAAAAAGAAGAAAGGAAGAAAAAGAAGGAGGGAAGAAGGAAGGAAGGAAGGAAGAAATGGAGCAGGACTACAGGTGTGGGAAATGTTGGCAGTGATCGGGGCACCTCTCCTGAGCTGTAGGATGTGAACAGAGACTTGAAGGAGGTGAAGATGTGACTGTGCAGATAGGGGCAGACTCTCAGGACAGAGTATACTTGCCTTGGTGGAGGAACAGTGGGAGGCTGGTGAGCCTGGAGAAAAATGGTGACATGGAGAAGAACAGGCAGGGCAGAGGGTGGGGACGCTGCTGATCAGGAAAAGCTGAGGTTTCATCCCTACTACCCTTGGACCCCTCGGGGGCATCTCTGAGCTTGGGGAAAATTTCCTCTGTATTTCCATTAACCTTTACCTGAAAATCAGCATACATTTCCATTATGATTAGAGCCGCCCACCCCCTGCCCAAAAGAACCATCCGGACTTTATCAACAACGGAAATTATAGACATTTTTATTACCTATTAAAATTGTATCAGATATCTTGAAATATTTCTTCTCATCACTAGTTTGAATTGACAGGCACAGGATCTTAGGACTTAATGCACACGCATCACTGTGTCACAAATTTTAAACATTAATTATTTCAATGTAAGTGCTTTTGTTTGTAATACTATGGAATCTTGATGCATGTAAAACATTTATCTAAGTCAAAGTCCTTTGGCTTCCTCTGACTACTGGGAGGATCCATGGCCCAAAGATGAAGAAGAAGCCGTGGTATGGAGTCTGGGAACCTGCCCTAAGAACTTTGACCCTTTGGAATGGGGAGCCATTGCAGGATGTGGAGCACAGCCTCAAGATGGGATTTACATTTGAAAAGGGTGATTCTGGCTGCTCTGTTGCCCCAAGCCTGGCAGGGATCAGGGTGGAGGCATGTTACAGTGATCCACGTGGGAGACGGTAGAAGCTCAGGCCAGCATGGTAGTTAGTGGAGGTCAGGAGAAGGGGGCACATGTGGATGTATTTTGAAGGGAGGATCAAGAGGAATTGTTGCTGGATTGGATGTGGGGTGAGTAGGAGGCATCAAGGATGGTTGGCTGCAGCAGTCTAGCTGCTCTGCGAGATAGGCTGGGCACACTCAGGAAGGTTTCCCACAGGAGGTGACGCTGGGGCTGTTCTTGGAAGGCAGCTGGTTGGCCATGTTAGAGCCTGGCAGCTGGCCTAGGACCCACCATAGGTGCTCAGGAAAAATCCCTGCAAAGCTGGAGGGCAGGTGGAGGGTCCATAGGGTTTCTCAGGCTTCTGGCTTGGGTTCTGGGAGGGATGGCTTTGCCACGATGGAGGTTCTGCCACTCACAGGAGAACAATGGGCAAGACCCTGGGTGATGAAGAAACTCCCAGACTAGAAAGGCTTCAGTCTTTGCTGAGCGTGGGAAGGAAGCTTGCTTGAGTCCTCAGGTCTCTGTTTAGCTGGGGGGGGGGGGGGTACTGATTGATGGCCGCGGATTTAATAACTCGGTAAACCAGGACTACTCCATGCAGGATGAATTTGGTCGAGATGTAAATATTTTATATCAGAGTATTAACTGCTTATTAAAAGTGTATTGAGATTTATATGCTATGTGGATATAATTATAGACATCACAGAGAGGTCACTGGCTTGCGGAAACATCTCTAACAGAACTCTTAATCCGGAAATGTGTGTCCTGCCATCAGCTGGCCTTTAGGTAGAGCATTTTACGTGTCTTATTAAGCAGAAATTAAACACAGGTATAAAGGCTGCCGTGCACGCAGCTCCATTTTCTGGACCCACCACATGCAGATGATGTGGAATCGCCAAACCCCGACTTGACTCCTCTGAGATGAAAGACGGCGTTCTGTGGCAGGAAGGTCTTACTGGCTTGTGGTGACAGGGGGGCCCAGGGGACAATTGGGGCCATTCTGTCCTCCACCCAAGTCTAGAGTCTGACTGCTCCAGGATGGGGGATGTAGGGGCCTGCTGCTGACAGTCACACACCCTGTATCCCACTGCTGGGGAGTGTTTGCTGTGTTGACCCCTTCTTCCTATGGCTTGGAGAGAGAGGGACACTGGAGACAGTTTGGAGCCTGATGTAGGTAAGTGACAGTAGCATGTAGTTTTTTTGAGCTGAACGTCTAGGATGTTCTTGGTATAGAAAATGGGATCAGTGCAAAACTTGAGGTGACTTGTGGGAAAGCAAATACTTCTTGAATGTTCAAAGGCTGTTGAGTTTAGGGGGAGGCTTAGAATAAACCCATCCATCCATCCATCCATCCATCCATCCATCCATCCATCCATCCGGTGGGCTAAGTGCCAGGCACTGGGATACAATGGTCAGTGAAATAAACTCCAGCCTGCACGGAGCTTATATTCCCCCTGGGGAAGTCAGTGTATCCAGACGTCAGGACACAGATAAGAGTATTTTTTATCAATCAAATTTAAATGATTGCTGTATCCTTTTATGTTGTTTGTTTTTACTTTGGTTGCTTGTTTTAAAGTAGATACATGTGTAGACACACATGTCATTGTGTCCCCTACAGTCACATCTTTGTTTTCTGGAAAATAGGCAGCTCCGGGCTACCCGGATAGCTCACAGCTTCCTTTTACTATTCTTCCTGGAAATCTTTCATAATGTTTTACTGTGATTCAGAAGGCCAGAGTGCATCAGACAAACTTGCACAGTAACTCAGGCCACTGTCATGCTGATCTAGGCTGTGATTTGGGGTACGTGTGGAAGTTGGGGGCATGATGTTTGTCCTGCCCTATATGGACCCAGGGGCTTTGTGAGTCCTTGGGTCTGCTTTTTTATAGTATTCTCTCTTCCCTGCTGGCAGGCTGGCCCACCTAGCTTGTGGTCTGTCCTCCTCTCTTTATATCCAGAGAAAGATACTTCTAGCGTGCACATAGAAACAATCAAATGTTGGCTCATGTCTTCAAAGAAAAGAATAGTTAGCACATTGATAAACATCATCATCATTTTTGCCTTGATGTTCCAAGAATGTTTGTGAGCAAAGTCTTCGGCTATGGAGAAAGGCACATCCATGTAGAGTTGAGGGGCCTCTCCTGGCCCGGGCAGCTGCGAAATTGGCATAGTGGGTGGCTCGGGATGTTTTCTGGGCCAGAGCTGGGGGAACAGGAAGTTCAGCGAGAGTAGATGGTCTACACGGAGCCCTCAGGGGCATCACCTGCCCTGGGGGCCACTATAGCCCCAGCCCTGTAAAAGTGGCCAATTTCTGCTCTGATGGAGCCCATGCTCCTGCGGTCTTCTGAAGGTCTCATTTTTCTGGGATACCTAAAAAGCTGTCCAAGACAGTAGCCACTGGCTTTGTGTGGCTTTTGAACACTTAATATGTGATGAGGGGGAGTGAGGAGCGGAATTCTCAGTAGTTAGCAGTCTTAACTGATTTAAATTCAATTTTTAAAAAAGTCTCCTCCCTGTCAGGGAGGAGAGAGAAAACTATCAAAAGCAGACCCAAGGACTCAAAAAGTTATGGGTAAACTTAGAGGTGTGTTTGGAACAACTTGGTAATGTGAATTTCCTTATACAGCTGTACATTTTAGGAGACCTAAATGCTGGTCACGTACTTCTAGCATCTGAGCTGACATGAGCTGTAAAGGTAAAACACACACTTGAGTCCAAAGGCAAAGTGTTAAACAAATGGTAAAATATCCCATTAGTAATTTTTTATATTTGTTACATATTAAAGTGGCAATATTTGGGGTATATTGGGTTAAAGAAAATGTATTAAGATTAATCTGATTGGTTTACTATGTTTACTTTTTATTTTTCATGTTTTTAAGATAGAGAAGAGAGCATGAGCAGAGGAGGGGGCAGAAGGGGAGAGAGGATTTTAAGCAGCGTCCGTGGTGAGTGTGGAGCCCGACACGGGGCTCAATCCCACGAGCCTGGGATCACGACCAGAGCCAAAATCAAGAGTCAGATGCTCAACTGACTGAGCCATCCAGGCACCCCTACTATGTTTGTTTGTTTGTTTGTTTGTTTATTTATTTATTTATTTATTTATTTTAAAGTGCCTGGGTGGCTCAGGGGGTTAAGCATCTGACTCTTGATTTTGGCTCAGGTCATGATCTCGTGGTTTGTGAGATTGAGCACTGTGTGGGGCTCTGCACTGACAGCAAGGAACCTGCTTGGGATTTTCTCTCGCGTGTGCACACACGCCTGCTCTTTCTTTCTCTCAAAGTAAATAAATAAACTTAAAAAAAAGTGGCTTCTGGGTGCACCTGGGTGGCTCAGTCGGTTAAGCATCTGACTTCGGTTCAGGTCGTGATCTTGGCGTTTCTTGGGTTTGAGCCCCACATATGCTCTGTGCTGACAGCTCAGAGCCTGGAGCCTGCTTCAGATTCTGTGTCTCCCTCTCTCTCTGCCCCTTCCCTGCTTGCTCACACTCTTTCTCTCTGAAAAATAAACATTAAAAAAGTGGCTTCTAGAAAATTAATAATATATGTGACTCACGTTATATTTCTATCACATAGTGTGGATCTAGACCCTTCTGTGACCCTTGCTCAAGTCTGAGGCTGTTAGATAATCTGATGGGGCTATCACTTATTGGACACTTACATGTGCCAGACTCTGTGCTAAGACCTTTATCTGTTACCTGTTCTCCCAAGAGTCCTGTGAGGTAGATACTATTATTCCACTTAAAATATAAGGCGTGTGAATCTCCAAGTGGTGCACTAACTTCCTCAGGGTCACACAGCTAAAATGGAGCAGAGCTGAGACCCTATAATTGGACAGGCTGGGTTAAAGCTCCCTCCCGGCCCCCATGACCACTGTCCCACATTATTCGACTCCAGCCCCCATGAGTTCAGTGCTCATCTTGAAGCTCAGTATCCCAGAGCCGAGTCAGCAAGTGACCACGAGGACGCTAAGAATCCGTGGGGAATCATGCCCTTGGGTTTCTCTCTGGGGCACGTTTTGGAGGGGAGGTGAGTCCTGGGAGTGCTTGGGGTGTGTCAGCACGCTGGTTTAAAAGCACGGTCTCCAATTCTGGGAGCATAACTGAAGCCTACATCCCAGCTGCAGCCTTGTCTCATTCTCTGCCAGTCTTTTCACCAACATCATGAGCTGACAGTCACACCAAGATTGTTCTGTCCATTTCACAGATGAGCAAACTGAGCCTCAGATGGGCGCCATGGCTTCCCCAAGATCATAGTGAGAGCTGGTACTCGAGCCCGGGATTGTGGTTATAAATGCACAGTTCTTTCCTCTAACTAAATCTGGCTCTAAACACAGATAAAGTAAAAGTTCTCATAGGGTTTGTAGTTGGGGGGCGAGTCCCACAGGATCACCTTCATGGTGCTGAAACCATTGTCTGTTATAGTACTAGATATGCTTCCATTAGGGTGTGATTTCTGTCAGGTAAGTCAGCCTCCCAGCGAGTGGGTTCTAAGAAGATCCCCTTCTGAATGGGCGAAGGGCAATGGCGTTGTAGCAGGGAGGGGACCAGGGCAGTGTGGCAAGTGGGCGAGATGGGACTGCTCAGGGTGGAAAGGAGGCAAACCCATGTTTGTCTTTTGCTGTGCTGACCCTGAGGTGAGAGACCTCTTTCCTGGGTTTTCTCTGGATGCCGGAGAGCAGACAGCGCCGGGTAGGAGGTCCTAAGAGGAAGCAGGTCTTGGGCTTGCCTGGTTCTTGGCTCTAGGCTCCTGTGGCTTTTGGAGCAGTGGGCCATGTCCTCAGACTCCTATTTACTGCCTTTCTGTTCCGGGGCACCTTACATCCCCCGTCTAAACTTCGGTTTTCTCACTTGTAAAATGGGACTTCACCTTCCGGGGTGAGGGGTTAGCCCAGAGCATATGAAACACCTGGCATCTGGTGGCACAGGAGACGCTGGGACTCGCTTGTTCTTTGGGGTGCTCCTTGTCTTTAAAAAGGGAATTGGAAGACCAGGAAAAAACGCTGCAGCCTGGGGTCCCAAGCCCGCAGGGCAGGAAGCAGGACTGTGGGTTCTCTCTGGGTCCAAACTTGATGTCAGGTTTGCATGCTTGAGTTTTCTCACCAGAAAATCGGTAGCACTGCCAGTATGCTGGGGCTGGGCGGGAGGGGGGGGGGGTTGCCAAAATCCCAGGTATTCAGAGATTGGTCCTGCTGAGCTGGAGAGAGACCCCTATGGGAAAAAATATGCCTAATGTCACCTTCATACAGAGTTGTTTCTTAAGGGGCTGGCTGGTTATAGCACCTAATTTTTTCACAAGTATCAGTCAAGCAGGGGCCAAAGGGTATCACTCCTCCCCCACCCCCAAAGTCCCTAAGGCAACCCAGCCTTCCAGAAGAGACTGCAAATTCTGGATTGTATAAACACTCTCTGCGCAGGAAGCGTCTATGGGAGATCTCATTCTAGCCAATCTGTTTTCCAGGTAAAGAACCTGGCCCGCCCTGCCAGCCAAGGCCCCAGGGCCAGGACCTCAGGCTCAGAGTGGCCTAAGCCTTGCAGGGAAAGCCAGTGATGCTGATCATTGCTTGTGCCTGGTTGGTGCTGAAGAGGGCTTCGGGGATCCCTTGTTTCCCTCCTTTTCCCCCTCCTTTCCACTTTGGTCACTGGGTACCCAAAGGCTCTTCCTGACAGACACAAGGGGTCCACTTGTGCAGAGCCAATATGTGCCCTCTCTTCCCTCTGCCTGGGCCGCTGCATCAAATTAGGGCCCAGATTGAAAAGCGAAGCTGTACCCAGCCACCAAGCAGAAAGGCCCCTTCTTCTGTCCCAGGGTCCAGGTAAGGAGGAGGGTGAGCAGTCTGAGAGCTGATGGTGCTGGGCTCTTGGCCCTTTAAGACACTGGCCTCCCTGGCCGGCGTGGATGGTAAGCCCAGGCAGCTCCTTGAGTCTGCTGATGGTCACTGGGTGATAAGCGGTAAAGCCTGGCTCCTTCTGCCTTTGAACTAAGCGCTCTGTCTCTTTCCCGCCTGGGAGCCGTTTTGAACTGTCAGTTCCTGGGGATTAGATGCATGTTTAGGCTGGATGAACTCATGAATGAAAATATTTTGCTTCGTGGTTTCAGCAACAGCGTCCTGCACAGTGGGCCCCCTTTGCTCTCCTCTCCCTCACTAGCACCACCCACCCAGGTCCACTCTAATAGCAGGGCCAGGGCCCTGCCAGCAGCCCTCAAGGTGCCCCTGACACTTCGGACAGGGCCACTATGCTATGATGAGACCAGGTGGCTGGCCGCTTTTGGACCAGGTGAGCACTTTCTTGATATTTTTTTCCCCCAGATCCATGATACTATCTTTAGCACAGGATGGCAGTGGGGTGGCCCCAGGCTCTTCCGTTTGTGAGCAAAGGCAGGGCTGGAAAAAAGGAATTGGCCATGGGCTTATGTACTTCAGTCAGCTTTGATTCCAGTGCTACGGGCTTCTTGAGCTCTGGTGGTGGAAGTCATGTGGTTGGGGAGCGGAGTCCTGTAATCGGGGAAGTGGTATCATGGAAGAGACAGGAAGATCAGAGTTCCAATTTCAGCGAGGTCTCTTGGTTGGGTGATCTTGAGAAGGTCACATAATTGCTTCATGCCCCCACATCAGGGATGAGAATGCTGGGATTCCTGCACCTCCTTGCCAAGTTGCTCTGAGAGTTTTAGGGTGTGAAGAGCAACCAGTGTGCCTGGTGTGGAGTCAGCATTGCATCACTGGGCTTGGCCTGGCCAGGAGCCTCGGTGAACATGCCCTTGATGTCCCCTCTGCCCCATGCTGCAAGAATGAGGAAGACCCAAGGAAAGTGCTTACTCGGCCTCTTTGTGACGGATGAAGTCATCAGCTCTTAAGTGAATTAATGCAACAATAATTAATAGAGGAGGGCTGTTACTGGCCGGGTTACACCCGTGGCTGGTTCCACCATATCATCTTTATCATCATGTGGCTTTGGAGCTCCATGGACACGTGAGGTCAGCAGGCACTGTCCAGGGGATACCTGTCTCCTACCACCTTCTACAGGGGGTGCTGGGGGCTTCCTGTAAAAGGCATCAGTTGGTAGCTATTAGGAATCTGTTTGGGGGTGCAAATGGGTTATACTGCTTGGTGAATAGGTGAGGTTCAAAACAAGCTTTGGGCTAGTGGCTGGCAGCTAGTGACCTAGCCTGGCTGGGTGGGGAATATAAGTGCATGCATAGACCTAGGTTATGACTGATACCAACTGGTGTGTGTGTGTGTGTGTGTGTGTGTGTGTGTGTGTGTGTGTGTGTGTGTGTGTGTGTGGTGGGGGGGTGTGGTAGGATGAAGGTAGACCTGGGAGTATCATTGGAGGACTTTTCCTGTCTTGACTCCTGGTTAGAGGCTTTATCAGTGAGCAGTTGATATTTTGTGTAAGTACTATAGACGTCAAACTTTAGAAGAACTGGAACAAACAGAATAGAGGTAACCATTGTTAACATTTTGAAGTCTTCTAGTCTTTTTGTTTCTATGTATACATACTTCTTTTTCTTATAAAACCATATGAACCATTTTTATAACTTAGTCTCACTTAGCAACGTATCATAGTATATATTGTTATGTGTATCTCCATATACCATGGGAGCCTTTCACATTCTGCACCATCATTTGTCAGGAGTGCTGGTGGCCCATGGTATAAATGTACTCTGGTTCTCAAAACCACTCTTCTATTTGATTATGTGGTTATTTCTGGGTGTCTGCCCTCATCAACCACACTGTGATAAACATCTTTGTGTGAGCATCACTCCTACAATTGTTTCCTTAAGATAAGTGCTTAGGAGTTAAACTTGTGAAAAAGGTACCTGTGTTTTTTGGGTTTCTGATGCCTTTTGCTAAGTTGCCTTCCAGAAAGGTTAGGCTAATTTACATTCCCACCAGGAGTGTTGGAGAGTGTTGGCTTCCCTTTACTCTCCCCAACATTTGGTATCAAATGTTTAAAGTTTAAATATCTCCTCTGTTTTTCTCGAGAAAAAAGGGGATGTCTTATTGTTTTAATTTGCCTTTTTTTATTACTTAAAAAGTATTTTTGTGTCGTTCCTCACCACTTACTATTGCCAGAATTAGCTGTCTACATAATTTTCTCATTTCTCAAGGAATGTTTTTCCTGTTAGTGATTTATGTGAGCTCTTTACATATTCAGGATACATATAAGGATAATATATCTTATGAATATCTGAATGTTGATCACACATCTCCCTCATTCATTTGTTTAGAATTTTTTTTTTATTCCAGATTCTGTTAAGGGTAGTTGTGTACTGGTGATTAACCCTTGTATACCCCCTAATTCAGAGGAGCTTAGAGCTTGTGGGATGATGAAGTATGGCCCTAACCAGGTGGGCTAGGACAGTTATACCCAGTTCTGATTGGAAATGAGGAAGGAAAGGTTAGGGTCGGCAGGTCAGAGAATGTGGGCATCCTGGAAGTAGCATTGGAAATGGGTCTTGAAAGAGGTACTGTCTACAGGTATGGGGTGGGGAGGGCACTGGAGGTGAGCAAGAGGGAGCACGACTGAAACATGAAGGTGGGACCGAGCATAGAGCATAACCTTGGAATCGGCTGGGGTTGTAAGTGACCAAACAGATTTATTCAGGGCTGGCTGTAGGGGGATAGGATGCTTGGTGAGGGGGAGTGACAATGATGCGGGGAGGGGAGTCTCCCCCTTTCCCTCTGATTCCATGTAGGATTTTCTTTCCCAAGTAGAAGGAGCACTGTCCTTTACCCCTTCTGCATACATTCCTTGTGCCTGGCTACATGTTTTTTAGGGGAACTTGCCCACAGTGGAGGGGGCGATGGTGGGGTATGCTCTCCTCGGTCAAAACCCCCTTCGGGGTGTTAAATGCTCTTTAGAGAAAATAATTGAGGTCTAAGAAGGCAAAGGGACCATGTGTGTGTCAGCTTGGGTGGGGGGGCTTTAGAACTATGACCTAGGAGAGCCAGAATCATGTCAGGGTAAGGAGGGAGCCAGCTGCCTGTCTCAGTGACCTGGGAGGCAGAGGAGAGGCTTTTGGGCTGCTTGGGATGAGAGCCGGGTAACTGCCCTGGCCATGCAGCCAGGGGCTCACCCTGCAAAGTCAGGGCAGGAGCAGCCCTGGATCTTTGACCCTGACCGTGCTTCCTCCTCAGGGCCAGGGTCTCGCCCTGGGAGACCGGTCAGATGAAGTGGGCAGGGCCTGTCCAGGGTGGCGTGTGCACACAGTGGAGGGACTCGGAGTCTTTGGTGAGCCTCCCGTCTGTGTGAAGCATTGTTGAGGCCCAGGCAGGCACGGGAGGAGCGGGGGGTGCTGGGCCTCATGCCTGGGGCCAGTGGTCTAATTGGGAGATGGGATGGGGCCCCTTTGGTCCAGAGGTCAGGACGCGGGGCTGTGGGATTGTTGCTTCAGCTGGTATTGATCAAGCACAGACGATAGCCCAGGCAAGAGTTGGGGACACAGCCTGGGTGAAGAGGCTAAACCAGCCTCTGCCCTTGGGGTCACAGTCCTATGAGGACGGCCCGCCAGAAGCAGGGAGTGGCAAACTGCTGACCACGGTGGCACGGAGGGTTGTGGGAGCATGGGCGGGGGTGGGGGGGAGGGAGGAGTGGCGTGGGAGAGCACTGGAAGGAAGGCACGTCCGGGTTGAGGCCTGAAGAGGGAGTAGCTATTAGACGGGTAAGGGAAGAGACAGTGTATGTAAGAGATGGGTGGCTTCCTGCAGTCCTGATAGGCTTCTCTGGTAGTGCTCGGGCCTTTGGTGGATGCTTGAGGGTGGAGAGGCACCCCAGGTTGGAATCTGGCCCTGGGAAACAGGCAGGGCAGCACTGAGGAAGGGGCGTTCGCCCCACCTGTGGTGGCACAGAGCTACTCTCCACAGGCAGGAGTGCCGGGTGGTGGGTGAGGGCAACCTCATGCCCTCTCTCTACTCTGAAGTATAAAAGCATTCATTGATTCATTCCTTCATTCATTTATGTTTATTTTGAGAAAGAGGGTGCAAGTGCTCAGGGGACGGGCAGAGAAAGAGAATCCCAAGCGGGCTCCACACTGTCAGCACAGAGCCCAGCACGGGGCTTGAACTCTTACAACTGTGAGTTCATGACCTAAGCTGAAATAGAAAGCATGAATGGGGGAGGGACAGAGAGAGAGGGAGACACCGAATCGGAAGCAGGCCCCAGGCTCTGAGCTGTCAGCACAGAGCCTGACGCGGGGCTTGAACCCATGAGCTATGGGATCATGACCTGAGCTGAAATCGGATGCTCAACTGACTGAGCCACCCAGGTGACCCCCAAGAGTCAGGCGTTTAACCAGCTGAGCCACCGAGGTGCCCCTGAAGCACACAATTTTGATCTTCTCTGAGAGGAGTCCCTTGGAAGGCTGGAGGAGCATGTCCTTGGATTCAGAAGGTGCTCATGCTGTGCATCTCACCCTTCCAGGAGGACCTAGGTGACATGGAGCCAGCAGCACCCCTGCTGTGCAGGGAGTGAGATGTTAGCTTGAGGAGGAGGCATGTCCCTGCCCAGCTCTGTTCTTCTCACTCCCAGGAGCCTCTGGGGTCTCATTGTTGCTGCTTGCTCCCTCCATGCTACTTTCTCACCTCTACACCTTTGCCTGTCTGGCTTCCTCTACCAGATCTCTGTCCTGTTTATTGAAGTCCTCCTCATCCTTCCAGGTGGACAAAGCTCACTTCCTCCCAGAAGCCTCCCCAGCTTTCCTAGCCATCTTAGGCAGCGCATGGCCATCCTCACTCAGGGCTGGTGGTTGTCACCATCCCGCTGTTGCCCTGTGTTTGAACTGGTTCTGTGAGCTCAGAACTAGTAGCCAAGGGGTTCCTCCAGCCCACCTGTCCCTCCTCCATGGGTCCTCACAGGGCCTGGCCCCCTTGCACTTTGGGGGCTCAGATGTCCATGAGGGAAGTGACGTGGGTTCATGAGGTAGCATTTCCTGGAGACCTGGCGGGAGTTGCTCAGTGGACATCTCCCTACCCCCATTGTTTGAGGGTAAAGCAATAATGAATGAAGAGCAAGCAACAGTGTGAAAGGGTCAGGAACACAGTCTCAGCTGCTCAGATTTACCCTCTTACTTGCTGTGTGACCTCAGGCAAATTATTTAACTTTTCTGAACCTCCATTTCCTCATCACTTTAATGGAGACAAAAATGCGCCTCGGGGTGTTGTGAGCCCTGAAAGAGATAATAGGTGTGTAACCCTCATTGCCCCAGGGCCCCACACACTGTCTCCACACCGTCCTGCAGCCAGAAGTAATGAGAAAGCTGTCCCATCCCTGGCTTGTCTTCTGCAGGAAAGTTGCAGGTTGTGAGCCTCTATCCTGTGTAGTTCCCTCCCACACCCAGCTTTTCCTTTGCTTTGTGTGCCCTCTGCACCCCAGCCTTTAATGATTAGATGGGCCATCCTCCAACTCAGTGTCTCCAGCTCCTGGGCAGAAATAGGCTGAGGGACCTCAAACTCTCTTAGAGTGGGCGTGGGCAGAGAGGGATACGTACATGTGGACGGATGCACCATCAGAGACGTGCAAGGTCCTGGCCCATCATTAATGCTTTGTAGACGTAAGGCTCACAACTCAATCCAGTAAATGTTCACGGACTACCTGTCATGTGCCAGGCACCAGGTTTGATTTTGGTCTCTAAGGCACTTTGAGGGAGGTGGTGGTCGGGCTGTTGGTCAGCTGAGTGTAGTGAAACTTAGGTCACACACACTGCCCCCAGGTTGTAGAACTCGAGGGTGCTCATCACTCCCAGGGCTGGCAGTGAAATGCCAGCGGTGTGCCAGGCTAGGTGGGGGGCTCTGGTGGGTGGCGAGCCCCTCACAGTCTTACCCTTGTTCCAGGGTCCGACGGGGAGACCATTTGGATGAGGACAGAACAGGATGAGGGCAGGTGATGGGCAGCTTCTCAATGAACAGGATTAAATATTTACATTAGGTAAAGATGAGGGTTAAGTGCCTCAGCGGCAGGCAAGGGAAAGCAGGGAATTGCTGCTGGGGCAGCTCCAAAGAGCTTCTAGAGAGCTGCAGGAGGGAGGACCCTCTTCGGGGGCTCAGTGGAACCAGCGGCAAGGGGCTGGGGCCAGAGCACGAGTGAGGGGCCGCGTCTCCTGTGAGATGTGTGAGAATGTGTGGTGGCCAGGAATGTGGGCGCCACATACTTTTGTGTAATTAGGTTGGCTCCTCCGCTGCGGCTGCAATTAGCTGCAGGCGGGTGACAGGACTTCCTGCAGCCAAGGTCACTGCTGCACCTGGGGCGGCTTACCTGGGCTCCTGCTGTCCGGGCCCAGCCTGTGCAGTTTCCGGCAGGGGCAGCCAAGAGGCAGGTGGGGCTGTTGGGACTCCAGGGCCACAGCTCCTACCTCGCAGCAGGAGGATGGAATTGTCCTGGCCCTCCTCCTGCTGTTCAACCCCATTTACTTACCTCTTCTCTGAGGCCCAGCTGGATGGGGGTCCCTTGCTCCCTCCTGTCACCTTTTAGGTGGCCGTTCTGAGTTTTTCCCACTTTCTCTGCATGTGAATAGCACTGTCCGTATCCTGGAGGTAATGAGCATCATGATGGGTCAGTGAATGCCTTTATGCCTCCTTCCACGGAGAGCTCAGTGGCAGGAATATTCTGAGAATTTGGATTGCTCTTTTGAGGAGCTCAACCTATCTTGCCTTAGTGGAAAGATGTAAAAAAAAAAAAAAAAAATAGAGAGGATTAAAGCTGCTACTTTGTTTCTCTTTAGCATCCAGGGAATACTACTTTTTTTTTTTTTTTAATGTTTATTTTTGATAGAGAGGCAGAGAGAGAGAGGGAGATACAGAACCTGAAGCAGGCTCCAGGCCCTGAGCTGTCCGCACAGAACCCGACACGGGGCTCTAACCCACGAACTGCGAGATCATGACCTGAGCTAAAGTCAGATGCTCAACCGACTGAGCCACCCAGGCATCCCCCAGGGAATATTACTTGATTCATTTAATTTCATCAGCAGCAGTAACAGCCACTGTCTTTGTGATCTTCCCTGGCTCTGCTGGTGTTGTCTCTGCTAAAATGGTGAGATCGTAGATGTGAAGCATTGGACGCAGGAGAGTGACTCTTCCCACTTTGAGGTACAGACGGGAGAAACTGGAGGTTAGAGTAGGGAGCTGTTTGCTCAGGACCACATGGGGAAGCCAGTAGTGGCCTAGGGCCACCGTGTGCCAAGTGGCACCATACTCAGGCTTTCACATCTCAGCAAGGGCTGAGGCTGGCGTCTGGGCTCTTCCAGCATGCCAGGCTGGGAAGGAGAGGGTAGTTTGCCTGGTGGCTGTCACACTGGGCAAGGGGAGTCGGTGTGGTGCCTCCTGTAGGAAGGCCCTGACTGAGGCTCAATGCTGGTGGGTTTGGGGGTATAGGTTTGGGAGGGGGCACAGGCTGGCTGCCCTCTCAGGCCACTGTCTCAAGGCTGGACAGAGTCCCAGGTCTTGCCTCCCCTGCTGTGCACCCCAGAGTTGGAAAATGGTGTAAAAATCTTTGCAGTGATGGCCTTCCTCAGGTTGCCCAGCCTTCTCCTTGAGGAACCCAAAGCAGCGACGGTAAAGACTACCTTCTATGAAAGCACAAGTGCCCTTGGGCGTGAGGCCCTTAAGCACCCAGTTTCCCTGGGGCACAACGAGATGAGATGGGGTGCCGTGTGATCCATGTGGAGTCATTAGTATGTGCCCAGTTCATCCTATTACTATTATTACTATTTTAAACGCTATGATGAAAAAAGGGTTCTAGTCTGAGAAGACAGTCTGCAGGGATAGGAGCTGACACCAGCTGCTGGCCCTGTCTATGCCTCCTTTCAGTTTGCATTCCTTGATAGGCTTAAGCCACCTTCAGTAGGAATAAAACCCCAGTTGCTGCTCATGATTCACGGTGGTTACATTCCAGAAAGTCACCACGACCCTGAAATGACAAGTGTTGGTCTGCTGTTCCTAGGGGAGATACAGAGTTCAACTCCTGTGAGCCTCTGGTCCTAGCATATTCATCAACTGATCGATACATAACCTAATGGGTTTTTGTTTAAAGACACCCTCTTTAATACGCGTGTGTGTGTGTAAATATATATTTGGTTGATTAACCTGTATTTGACTGATACATACCTTTGTTTGATCAACTGTAACTCATGGTCAGTAGCACTTTAACGGATGTCTGATCAAAGCTTATCCAGCATAGGTATTGTCTCCAAGAGGCACACCACAGCCTTCCTGCCACTTAGGAAAACCAGATAGCCCTTGAGCACTACATAGAGGTTATTTCCAACAGCCAAATCACCAACAAAAAGCACGAGTATGTGGCCAACATGGCCCTGTATAGACGGTGAAAAGGGTACTTGATTGCTAGATGAGAGCTCAAACAGGAGGCAGGGGGTCACCTCGTTTAACCTGTGCTGGGAACGTGCATAGCCGGGGACTCAAAATTTTTGCTGCTCAATGCATGTCCACATGGGATCTTGAAAATGCTACAGGTATTGATTCTTGGGGTAACACAGTTGAACAAGGAGGCAGTCTGCATATACGGAACGTGAATACTGAAGATAAGCCGTGTGTGGTGGATAACCCAAACGTCCGAGCCAGCTCAGCTGTGGGGGATGGAGCCAAGGTTGGGAGATGGCAGCCGAGCCCTGAGCCACATGGAGAGCAGGGAGGTCTTCGAACGACAGCTGGGCCAGATGCTGGCCCAGCCCTGAGCAGAGAGAGGCCCTGGGCAGGGCTGCGGCTGAGCCGGAGGGCTTTGTCTGAGGCGTCCTGATGGGTTCTCCACGTATCACACTTGAGCTGTTTACAGCAGTGGATAGGAGGGATATGCTTCTTTTTACTCTTCGGACATATTTTGAACATAGAAATGGAAAGAAACTTGTCTTGGCAGGATTTTCACCCTGTAGCCCCCTTCTGTACCCCCACTCACTGGTTTCATAGAGCATTGGCAGACATGGAGGCATCCTTGGAAGTGGTTGTATGTTCTGTTGGGAGCCTGCACATCTGTGCAGGTGGAAGGGGGGGAAGGCAGGGGCTATGACTTCCACCGTAGAGAATCCCTTCAAGATTGGCTCAAGGGGGAAGGTGAGGGAGGGCTGGAAAGGAGCAGGGCAGGTCACCTCCTACAACTCCCCTATCTCTTGGGCCTCCTGGCAGACTTACATACATTCCATTAATCTTCTAGAGGCTGAGTTTGAGACCATGAAGGGTCCCTGGGCTCCAGTCACCTTAGGTTTAGGTGGCACCTAGGCTCAAAGAGGAGAGGTGCTTCACTGATCACCACAGAGCAGGGCTGGAGCTGGAGCTGGAGCCCAGGCTTCTAGACTCCCAGTCCAGTGCTCTCTCCACATCAGTACAGTGCCACTGCTGTTTCTTCTTACAGAGCCACTCTGCATATGGTGGATGGATTTGTTCTGTGAAGGGCTTTTTGCGAAGGATTGCCTGCAGTCCTGTGGACTGGTTAGGAACTTGGGCTTTGGGGTCAGACTGTCAACCTTGGCATCTTGTCTTAGTCACTTGCTACGTGACCTGGCACAAGTAACTTAACCTCTCTGTCTCAATTTGTTCATTTTCTTCTTGTAAAAACATGTCTATTTTTGAGAGAGAGAGTATGAGCAGGGGAGAGGCAGAGAGAGAAGGAGAGAATCCCATGCAGGCTCCACACTGTCAGTGCAGAGTTGGGTGCAGCGCTCGAACTCATGAACCGTGAGATCATGAACCGAGCTGAAACTAAGAGTTGGACACCCAGCTGACTGAGCCAGCCAGGGACCCTGTTCACTTTCAATTGAGGATAATAATACCTGTTACTCGAGGTTGCATTGAGGATTTAATCAGTTAATATTTATAAAACATTGAGAACAGCCTCGAGCACAAAATTAGAGCTATGTAAGGATTTGTTAAATAAAAAAAACGTATAAAGATGCTGTGATCTGGGGGTGCTTGAGTGGCTCAGTCAGTTAAGCGTCTGACTCTTGATTTCTGCTTAGGTCGTGATCTCAGGGTTCGTGGGTTCGAGCCCTGCATCAGGCTGTGCGCTGACAGTGCAGATTCGCTCTCTCCCTCTCTCTCTGCCCCTCCCTTGCTCTCTCTCTTTCTCTCTCTCTCAAATTAACTAAACTTAGGAAAATGCTGTGTTGTGGGGCCAATTACCCTTAGCCTCACTTTTACCATCTGAGAAATGGGGATAGATAATAATACCTGCCACAAAGGGTTGTCGTGATGACTCATTGTGACGAACATTGAATTTAAGATGCTTAATATGGTGTAACCTCTTAAAAACTCTCAGTAGCTTTCATCGTTGGTCTTCTTGTCTCCTGGTACCCTTGTTTCTACTGACACTCGTCTGCCCTGAATGCAGATGAGGGGGAGGAAGAGCAGACACAAAACATGGGCCAGGAGGAAGGGAGATGACAGGGGCCGCTGAGGTCTGCATGCCCATGAAGCCGGGGGGGGTGGCTTTGGGCCTTGAGGTGGCAAAGACGCTGTGACCAGCTGGGTGGAAGGTTCCCAGAAACAAGCGAGTGGGGAGGTGTTAGCTGTTGTCGGAGCCACACCCTGCAGGGGGCTGCCTTCCCCTACCCCTGGGGACTCTGAGAACCCTCCCCATCAGCCCTGCATCCTCCCAGGAGCCTCCTGCACAGGCTTTTGTTTGTCGGGGGCGGCCCCTCCACCTGCCCAGGCATCTGAGTGCGAGCAGAGCCAAGGGCACCAACAGGCAGTGAGAACGGCTGTCAGAGGAAGCGAGCGTGTGCAGAAAACTACCCCCCAAGCTTTCTTTGGAAGGCTCAAGATACACTTCACAGGAAGCGTCAGCACAATTTTCTAATCAAGTTGAAGTCCGTGGCCCGTAGTTAGAAACAATAAATGAAATGCAATTTGAGCCGGCAGTTTGCCTGAGTCCCCGTTTCTGGAAGTGGGTGTGGGTGAGAAGCTTGTCTTTCTGAGGGAAGAACTCGCCCCCTGTCACCCCCCTCCCGCCCCCGAACCCTGACCATTTCGCCCCCAGCCCCACCATCGGCTTGCAGGGGTGGGACCCTAGGACTTCATTTGAGGTAATCATTCCGAATCCTGATTTTGATCTGTCAGGTCAAAGTCCACACTTCGCTCTAAATCAATGCAACTATTTAGCCGACTCTTTGTTTTTTCTCCTTCCAGCTCCTTCTACCTACCATGTTCAGAGTTTAGTCTCGGAGGTCATTGTTTAATCAATATTAAACCATTCACGTAGTTTAAGTGTTTACTTATGTGCTTTGAATCATAGCTTTCGGTAAGAACAAGTGATGCCCCTAATCTGCCTTCGCTGCGCTCCCCAATACCCTAATTATGTAATTTAGAAAAGAACATTTCCTGACAGCAGTTTCTCAGTGCGCAGCAACAAATGCCGACTGGGGACGGGACCAAACAACCTGGTAATAGCTAGCACATGGAGACCGCTGCCTCGGTCCAGGCAGCCCGGGGTTGGGGCGGCTGCCCGTCCGTTTGGGTTAAGGCTTTCAAATGATGGCGTATTAGTGCCAGAAGAAGTAATTCCACATGAAAAGAGCTGCAGCTAATAGCCCATCTCCAGTCTCTCTTAGTTTGTGGAATAGGTCCTCACTGCAAATTGTTACTGACTCAGACAGTCAGGAACAAATATCTGACCCAGCCTGAGAGACTGACGCGGCCAAAGACGTGTCCAAGAGGCCAAGGTTTAGACTAAGTCGTTCTTCATGTCTTGGCCAACGCCCCCATCTTTGGTCCAGAGGCCGGGCCTGAGCGTTTCTCATATTTTCTTATTGCTTTTTGGAGGAGACCTGAGGGACCGCCATGCCCACGCCATCAAGCTAAGTAAGCATTTGAGGCGGTGTGGGTGTCAGGTTGTGTGGTCGGCAGAACCCAGGGTTTCAGAATACATCTGTACCTCAGTATCATCTGAATGATGTGTGTCATTCAGTGGTCGGTGTGGCCTTTTGGGGCAGAAGGGCCCTGAATGCCTTTCCCTTCGCCAGTCTGCTAGTGTCCGTGACTGGGCATCTCAAGCCCACTTCCCCTTGGGAGCAGAGCCCAGGGTGAATTTCTGTGGCCATGTGAGCCTACATGCTCACTGACCCAGCCGTTTCCCTATCAGGAATGGAAAACTATCTTACTGCTTCTCCTTACCCTGTGGAGACCTCCATCCAACAAATACTCTGTTGCTATAGGAACCCAGGGGACGCCTTTGGGGGCTCACCTGTCTCAGCATCTGGGGCATGTGGGGCCCAGCCCATCCTCTGAGAAATCCCGCAACTGTGGGCTGGTGTTGCTCTGTAGTCATCCAGCCGCCATGGACCCGAGCTCTTGAAGGTCCCAGAGGAGGAGGAAGGGATGAGTTAGGAGCAAACTGAGCTGCAGAAATTTTAATTTGGCTCTGAGTCCCAAACCAATGCATTCGCCTTTTTAGAAGCACCGGTTGCTATAGCGATGGAAGCGGTGCCAATCGCAAGAGTTGTTTTTGTGGTTAGGGTTCCCATCTTAGACAAAGAGAGTGAGGCCAAGCCTACAGCCTCAGTCCTGCCGGCCTTCCAAGGATTAGGTATTGTCAGGCTGGCTCCAGGAGGAGGGGTGATAGCCACCCAGACAGGTCTTCTTGCCCTCAAACTATGGTGAGGGTCCAGTGGGTCCTTGCCCAAAAGGAGTGATCACCTGGCATCCTGAGAGAGAACCCACAGGTGGGTTTATGGACAACGAAGAAGTGACTATTTGGTTACGGCACAAACTAGAAAGTCCTATGTCGGGGCAAATTTGCGGTAGAGCGTTCTTGATGAGCTCGTCTGTCCCTTGGAGCCTGGCCGTGGGCCCATAGGGGTCTGCTCACTCAGGCAACATTTAGGTTTGGGCTTCAAACGTTACCTCCCCTGAAAATTTTCCTAAGTGACAGAATGGAGGCCTTTTCTGTAGCTGGGTGCTTGTGTAGCTCGTTAACTCTCAAAGTGTCTTACAAATATTTATCCACCTTAGGTCATTTGCAAACCTAACCCTGTCATCCCACCTCAAGGCTGTCCCTTCTAGCCAGGTTGCCCAAAGTGAAGTCAGAAGCCTTGGACTGGGGATTCCACGTTGGCAGATTTTGAAGAGCTGGCCCGAGCGGTTTGTTTATTTCTCTAGTCTGCCCTTCTTAGAGTTCCAGAATGTATCAGGACTTCCCAGTCCAGACATGCAAAGCCCTTTGCCCTCCCTGCCAGAGGTGAGAATATTTTATTTATGAATTCACCTTAAATCACTTTTAAAATCAGTTGTAATGAATGTTCTTTCTCTGTGATTATGTCAAAGCATCCAAATAAAGAGGGCATTGGATAGGAGTGCGGTTTATTTTAGGCCAGGTCACCAACCAGTCCTCTTTGCCTTGCTTTCCCGGCTGGCATGGACAAAGCAGGGGAAGCCTATTTCGTTTTGTTCTCTGAGATCCCTGAAGTATATCTATTTCCTTGTAAAGAGGAAGGCCCCTGGGATTTGGAGGCCTGGGCCCTTCCCAGGGGCAACTGCCTGCTGCATGTCAGTGATATTTTCCCCAGGACCCACCCAGATGATTCCTGGGCTCCTGCCCCTCCCTGTCTTCTCAGCAACCCCTACTCTTAGTTGCTTCGGGGCTGCTGGCCTCAAAGTGGCCAAACCTGAATTTGCCTTTGCTCTGGGTCTCAGAACTTCTGACTAATGAAGGCTGACCCCTGGCGAATTTTCAGAAGCCATGGCTTGCCGGCACCCAGGCTGTTGGGTTGATAAGATAGGCTTTTGTGTATAGCAGGCAGGAGGGTAACAGCTTCAGTAAGGGCCATATCAAGGTGTTACTAATCCTTCTGCTGGCTAATGTTTGCCAAATAAATAGCCTCATTAGGAAGGGCTATAAAAGTCTGATAAGATTCTTCTAATTATCCCCCAAAGCACAAATACTTGGGGTTTCAGTTTAGTATAATAGGAGACATCCAGAAAACAGGGGAAAATGCGTGAGAGGGGCTATGTTTCTAGCCATGGCTTCCCCCCCTGCCAACCTTAACACCGACCGGCACATCTAGCATTTCATATTTTGCTTTTGCAAAAAAGCAACAAATTGCTGAACAGAAGAAAAAAAAAGACAATGACATATTTTAGGTTACTATTTCACCTTTGCAAATCAATATACAAGCCATTAAAACTACATTTTTCCATTAATGATAAGTGTAATTACCTCTCTCTTGCCATAAAAACTTGTCCTTATTAAATGTAAATATTTAAAAATGATTGAAATATATTTGAAGGGCACTTTATAGCTTGATTTTATATGCTGACATCTGGGTTGCCTTTCCTAAAACACTCTATTTCTTGGAGAGTTATTAAATTAGTATTTTGAAAGGACTAACACTAGACTTGTTCCTTGTTTCAATTTTAATTTCGTACATATTTAGATTTACTGGGAACTCAGAGAGGGTTTACATTTAACTAATACATCGTTATGTTTGCAGGGCTTGTACACATAGAGGCTGTGATACTGTTTGTAGAGGGGATCTTTAAACATTTGGAAACCCCCGTCTCCACATTTATTTTGTACCCCTGCAAAATATGAGTGGGAGAGTCGAGATTCCAAGGTTCTTGGCTGCAAATGTTTGATTTACCAGTTCTTCTTTGGAGGAGGGTGATTGTTTTAAATATTTACTATACTTTTAATTGTGCATCATTTTGGACGGCGAGTACGTGATCGGTTTCTTTTAGAGATCTGTCCGAAGGTATTTAGTTTCACTCCAAGAAAGAGACAACAGTGTGATAATTTTTTTCAGCTTCACTCTTTGGAAGAGATCACTTTTTCTTTAAAAGTTCACATTTTTAGTTGTCTCACTCCACCTCTGTTTTTGGAAAGGTGAGATTGTTCAGCTCTATGCTGGCGAGGGTGTCAGCGAATGATAGAAAATCTAATATTTGAAAATACAGGCTTCAGTAGAATACCTAATTCCAGATGGCAAAAAGACCTTGCCCAAAAATGTGAAAGAATTCAATATTTGGTGGCTCAAAGGTTTTTCACGATAAACAAATATTTCTGGGATGGATGTATTCCTGAGCTCTGCATAGGAAGGCAGCCATCCATGCAAGCCGCGCCGGGCTGCCCTTCAAACCCTCTTTGCTCTTTCCCTTTCACTGTGCTAAATCCTTGAGATGCGTAAAGATGTTATGATAGGCAGCGGGTCAAGTAATCTGCACATGTAGCTTTTTATAAATTTTTCTTTGCGAAGGAAAATTTTTCTTCAAATAAATCCCCCCAAATAAATGGTTTGTAAAAACAAAAGTCTGTTTGTTTTGAAATAGCACACAAGAAACCACATTATAACAATATCTCTCCTTATTTGAGTTCTGCCTGAGAAAAGAAATGTACCTCTCGTCAGCAATTTCCCTCATGATAAGCCTTTAAAAAATAAAGTTGTCTCTTAGGAGAAAATAAACATCAGGGAAGTGTAGGTATTGGTGACGAGGTGGCCTTGATTCACTTGTCCCCTGGAAGTGCTTTATCTTTGTTTTCTTGCCTCCTGCTCTCTCTCTTCCTTTCTTTATAGTTCTGTTGGTGCACATTTCCAAACCGTAAGCATTTTCGAAATGTGTTGCTTTTGATTACATAGATACTTCTTGAATGAGAAATGTGCCATTTTTTTCTCCCCTCGAAGTGGAAATTTTAGACAAGTTTTGAAATCCATCTTTTGCCGAAACTCCTGGCAGCATGTCTGGACTTTGCGGGTATTTTCACAGCGCCGCTGAAGGTGAGCAGATGAATGGGGAACCCGCAGCGCACCAGTCAGTAACTTGGGGATATTTCAGGAGGCATCGTTTTCTTACGTTAATGCCTTTGTAGGTTGCACCGACGTTCAGACATCAAAGAGCGTGCAATTAATAACGGGCATCTGGAGGGCCGATCACATGCTTCCGATGTTAGTGTGGTGGACGAACGACAGGGAAATCAGCCGTGGTCAGGTATTAGCTCTAATTGTCATCGTTTCTAAACAGCAGCAATGAAGGCTTCTCTTTTGTGCTTGTGCTCTCAGAAACACAAGGGCTCACATACCGAAGGTTCCCGCAGACGCTTTCCCTCTGGTGGATGAGTGAATAATAAATGATTTGTAGAACTAGATTGTCAGCGTTGATTCAGATCACCTTAATTTCTTCAATAAATGCAAGCCCAGTGTTGTGTGAGCTTTTCCCTTGAAGCCCAGCATGGACGTGGGGCAACAGAGAGCTGGTTGTATGATTGGAGGGTTTTGTTAATCCTCACAGGTCTGCCCCTCTATTTGTTTGCATTTTCCAAAATAAATGCGGAGCTCCTAGCACGAGGATAAGAGTCACTTTCTGCTTGCTGTGACCGAAGCCATCTTTACTAATTCTTTATTTTCTCTTTTACGGTAGCCTGCTTCTCTTTTCCAAAGCGATATGTGTTACCCAACCCCAAGTAATATAAGATAGGGAGGTAAGACTGCATTTAAGCTCAACAAAAATGCTCCAGAGAAATATGGCGCTCTGGGCTCCAAACGCTCGAGCACGTATAAAAACCTGCAACTATTTAACAGTAATTCTCATTTGAGTAGGTCACAGATAATAAAGGAACGCTTGTTTCTGGGAAATTAAAAAAATGACATGGGGGGGAAATATTTATTTGCTCTCTACATTGGTCAAATGACTGGTGGATATTAAAAACTTGTAAACAGACAGATGCAACCAATTCTCTTTCATTAACGAATTGCAATTTCACAATCAAGAGAACACATTAAAAAACGTCTACACTTGTGAGAAGCTGAAATCATCAGCGTTGGAGCCTGCCTTAAAAGTTATTTAAACATTTAATATTCTATGATTATATATTCTCATTTGTGCAGGGAAGAAAATGTTTTCTTGTAAATCTTTAAAGAACCAACCTGAACGTTAAAGTCTCCATTGGTTGTTCATCGAGCAAATGGACAGATCAACTTTGCATACATTTCTGTACGTTTGCCCCTTGACTAAATCTACCCAGTCACCAGCTTTGTTTCCCTTCTAAGGACAAGCCATATCAGCAGCTTGTTTTAAAATTAATTTGAAGCAGGGTGTATATTGCCATCAGCAAATACGTTATAGGCTTATTATTTAACAGTGATTCCCAGGCGAAGCCATCATCCTCTCTCTAAATCGCAATATAAATGCTGAAGTCATATTTGTTAAAACTGTCATTTTGGATTTGCGGCCCAGATTGTTTTCCTGAGTGCGCTGGGCTGGAGGCTCAAAGGCAGCTCCCAGCCGCAGGCACCCGGAGAGCCCAGCAAAGCTGCTCGCGGCCGGTGGCTGAGACGCTCCAGCCGCCCAAACTGCCTGCTTCCCCCAAACAGAGCTCGAGCTCCAGCCCGCTCATGGCTTTTCCACATTGTAAAATCATTTGATTTATTTGTTTGGTTTGGTCTGGTTTTTAGAAGCCCTGCAGAAATTATTTCCTACTGGCAGAGAGGGCACTCGGTGTTACACTACATTAGTTTCACATCATTAGTTTAGGGTTCTCAAACTTAAAATTGTAAAGTATATGGGAGGCTTCTAGAGACCTCAGTTCTGACCAGAGCAGAACCAATTAAACCTGATGGATTCCTTTCACTGTCTGTAACGTGTGAGGCCGTACGTAACAAAGTGCCGTGGCACTTCTGCGGGGTTCCCTCTGTTAGCTTTGGAATTTGGTGGTAGGAAATGTTACAGTTATTTATAAAGAGGAAAAACTCCTCTGTCGCCATTCCGGTTCTCAAAACACGTAATTTTATCATCACTGCTTGTAGCAAGAAGCTAGGAAGGGGGTGCCAGTGACAGCCACGAGCCCCTATCTCTGGGCTGTCTCTCTCACCTCCAGCAGTTACTCGCGCTCTGGAATCTTGATCTTTACAAGTAATTCTAAACCTGCTTGCGGACAGGGGACGAGCCTGGATTGGACCCCCCCCCCCCCCCCCCCGGCCTGTGGTCTGTCCAGGGGCAGCCCGGGTGGAGTGGGTGTTGCCGGAGCCTGGGGGAATCTGTGCCCTGAGTTGGGGACCCTCTAGGCCCAGGCTCCCATGGAGGTGTGCAGCAAGCGAGGTCAGCCCCCAGGTGGGGAGATGCGGGGCTCGAGTTCTGGAACACCTTCTCTGGACAGGGCTCCACAGGACGCGCCTGGCTGTGTGGCTCCCGGGGACCCATTCTCCTTCCTCTGTCTGGCTCTTCTTGCCCCGCGTGCTGGAGCTACACCGTGGCCTTTGCGGGCAGCAGCCATGGGACCGGCTGCAGCCCTCAGGTGAGCGCTTCCCAAAGCTCTCCTGCCACCTGTTGGCCGCTGGCGGTGGTGACGCCGGGAGAAGCCGCACTTGTGGGACCCGCCAGGCCTGGCTTTTGCACCCCGTGTAGGACTGCGAATAACTCCTCTGTGACAGTGCTCTTTGTTCCGGGGCCGAGGCCCACAGGCTGGCAGACCTAGAGCTGTGCCCTCAAGCCTCCACAGGCTGCCCCCTCCCCTACCTTCCCTGGGCCCCCAACAAATGAAGTAAGCTGCCCAGGAGTACAATGTCCCAGGGCCCCGCCAGGATGCCTCCTATTCTGGCATTGCCGTGCCTCTGAGGCAGCTGTGGTGCTGATCTAGGGTTGAGAGTTTTGCTGAGAAAGGAAGTCCACATGCCCTAGATCCTTATATGGCAGCGGTGTCTGGAGAGGCCTTGGTGTATGTCCCGGGTAACAGGCATGGTGGGAGACACGACCAGGTGCCCCTGACGTGGTGCCCTTGCTCTGCCATGAGACAGCGGAGCAAGAGGTTCCGGGTCAACCTGTCCAACTTGGGCTTTCTGGCCCCTTGGCAGGAGGTTCTGCACAGGCTTCTCCTATTTCCTTTTTCACCCCCTTTTCCTAGGGGGTGTTCCTAGGGAGTGGGTAGACTACATAGCACACGGCCCTTCAGCCAAAGGTCAGAAGCCGAGGTGTGGGAGCTTGACGGTATAGGAGAGTGCGATGCCTTCTCATTGGAAGTTCTGGGCCTTGCATTGCATGATGAGCCGTCCCTAAATATTGTAGGTGAGCTGTTGTGTTCTGAGGAGGAGGCTTTCTGGGCTCTCATGTCGAGAATGTACCACAAACACGTGTGGGTTGCCCCTTGCAGAGAGCTCTGCGAGGCGCTCTTTAACCTGGCGGGGCTCTAGTTTGGTAGCCGTTTGGGTCATTTTTGGTACCCAAGCAGCGTAGCACTTGCATTTCTGAACCATCTGGGGGCAAAAGTAAACCTCTTTTCAGGTCCTGGAGGCACCGCCTCTTAGGAATGGATTTGGCCTGGCTTTGAAAATGTCACATGTGGTTCAGGAGCCCTGAAGGTGGAGGTTCTGTGTGGTAGTGATGCTCTCATTCCTATTTTGGAGTAGGGGACCGGGAGCTATGGCTTTCCCCTGGGCCCCTCTGAAGGGGGCCGAGAGTCACAGCTGCTGCTGGCCCACAGACTGGCCCATGACCCAGTTAGAGATGCGATGTTTTCTCATTCCATGGTAGTTTTATACACAAAGTCTACGTCATCCTCAACCGCACCCGCCTGCAGCCTGTGAGCGTGAAACAGCATCCGAGGTCCGGCGGGGTGTCCGTGCTTGACACAGCTCAGCGGCATGGAGGGGCTGTTCAGGCATCCTGGTCTTGCCGGCATGGGCCAAGGTGTTTCCATCTGGCTGATTTATGTCTAACCCCAACACCTTCTCTCGGCTCTGTAGAAGGGGTCGGCCTTGAAAGCCGAGGGCGCCTGGTTTTAGGTGATTGTCTCCTGGCTCATCTAAGACCCAAAACGTTCTTACCTCCTGGCCTCTGAAATCGTGGAGAGGGACTCTGGTATTTGGCCAAATGGCTGCTGAGAACCCAGCCCTGAAAAGTTATTTTCTTAGTCAAGGGGCTCATGTGAGCCTTGGACTAGGGGTGATTTAGTCGTGTTTTTTCAGCTCACCTCATAATTTAATGTAGGAGAAATTCTTTGGCATGTTTCCTCCTGGGTGCCGACTGCCTTTGGAGCAGTTCTGTACAGAGCAATGCCCCATAGTCAGAAATCTTGTTACGCAGGCCTAGGCTTTCGGTAACTGCTGAGTGGTTCCCTGTAATCGCCCAGGTTGGCCAGCTCCGGGAGGGACAGAAATCCTCCTTAGCCTGGACTCACATTTTTATGGAGAAGAAGGAATGCTGGAGAAGTGCATAAACCTCCAGTCCTCCCAGCCCTGTGAATGTGAAGAAAAGAAGGAAAAATCTTAGCCAGCTGGTTATTTACCCCGAGCACAAAAGCAGCCTCCCTCCCATCCACCGCCCTTTCATTTCCAGCCACTCTGACAGAAATACATTACTGGCTGAATACACCTTCCCACAATACCGTCCATCATGCAGGTATTGGGGGACCAAAGGTAAGACGAACTTTAAACACACCTGGCACCGCGCGCTCCTGCCTTTGTGCTTGGAAGGGCCACCAGCCACCTGGCTGCTGTGTCCCCCATTCACAAGCTCTCCAGAGGAATTCTGACAGACTGACTTTTTTCTGGGGCCACATGGTGTTCTCAAATCAGGGAATGCAGCTGCCGTGGGAGAGCTGAGGCAGCCTGTCTGGTGAGCAGCCTTGTCAGACCCTCAAAGCTTGAAGCTGCTCAGCCAAGAGAATTATTTGGGGATGAGCCTGAGGTGCGGGCGGGGCAGGGGTGGGTGGCGCTTTCTGGGATTCTCGACTCTCACCTTCAGCAGTGAACAGAAAAGGTTTTGCAAGCCTCCCAGGTGATCGCTCCCCACCCCAGCTCCCAGCTGATGTGGTACCTGTAGCCTCCACTGGGGTCTCAGAGGGGAGGCAGGTGACTGAGCTGTGGGCCGTTTCCCCAGTTTTATGCATCTGGAATTTCCAGCCTGCCTTCTAAGTTGGGGCGACTAGAGAAGGTGCTTTATGGGCAGTAATTCTGTACGGTCAGTCACTGAACTAGGACGACGGCTGCTCCCCCTCGTCCCAGACAGCTTGAAGGGGCAACTAGCGTTCGACCTTCCCCACAACTGGGTAGGAAATGACCCTGTCTGGAGTGAAGTGGAAGGGCTCCTGAGTCATTCTGTCTTCCTCCCCAGCTGCTACAAGTTCATTTGTTTTAACTCTCACTCTCCTGAGATAACATGTTCCAGAGGCTGGTGAAAAAAAATGTGGTGTGTGGAGAAGTCTTTTAAGTGGGAACATTCTTGGCTGGGAGATTGAGCTGTTGAGGGAGACGTGCATGCTTTCCTGGTCCATGAAGGTGAGAGGTGATGAGGCTATAGCGGCACTTTGGGTTTGGGGCTGATAAGACTTTTTCTTACACAATGCTGCAATCTCTGTGGTTATCACTGGAGAGGCGCATCGTAGTGTCAATCTGTAAGGGAAGGAGAAGACAAGACAGGCTTCGACACAGTCCATTGAGTTGCCCATTGTCAAGCAATCACTTAGTATTTGCTCTGGCTGTGGAGTGTCATTGCTATTCGCCACTTAATCCCTGGGAGAGGCTGTGCTCTAGGTCACCCCCATCTTAAAGATAAAATTCAGGGGCACCTGGGTGGCTCAGGAGGTTAAGCATCTGACTTCAGCTCAGGTGGTGATCTCACCATTTGGGAGTTTGAGCCCCGCATCTGGCTCTCTGCTGTCAACACAGAGCCCACTTGGGATCCTCTGTCGCCCCTGTCTCTGCCTCTCTCTCTCTCAAAAGTAAATATTAAAAAACAAAAAAGGTAAAATTCAGCCCTGCTTTTCTGCTCTGTGTGATGTCGGCACAGGCAACTGAGTGTTGCTTTGACTCCAGTAGACAGACCTCTGTGACCAAAGTCCTTGTTACCAACTCCAATCCAGACTGGATGCTGAGCTCAAATGAGGTTCAAGAGCTTAGGAACAAATGCTTATGGAAGAACTCAAGGAGGTGACAGAGGCATCATCATACTTCTCAGGCCCCTCTCTGTGAATTTCCATGCCCCCCTCTCCCTCCCTCCCTCACCCCTGCATGCCCCACTGGAATCGCTTCATATTCACCTGGCTGTGGGAGAGAACGTTGTGAAATTTTGGAATGCTACAGCAATTTGAAGACATGGAAAATGCACACTCCTTGGTTGGTCTGTCCTTTTTTCTGCCAATACGATCTGACGGAGGGGTGGGCGTGCTGATGCCAGATATAATCCAGCTAAATGAATCTCTAAGAACATAAAAGCTCTCTCTTTTGTTTTTTTGTACAAGAGTCATTCTTGGCATTTGAGTGGTGTCAGATGCAATAATCCAGAATAAATCTCCAGGAAGAAAAATGCAACTAAATGTGAATGATCACTCATTTCCCATTTGTGTATTGGATGAGTCACTGGGGTGGCTACTGACAACTTCTGTTGGCTGGTCGGGATTGGGGGCAGGATCACAGGGACCTGCTAAGGCCAGATCTACATCAGTCTTTGAGCCCCAGCTGGGAGAATTTTGGATTTTTGCCTTTGGGACCATGTCCATTCTGGCTGAGGGTCACCAGAAGATGATACCGTTTGCTTCCAGGCCTCCGCAATGACCTAGGCTTCTTCAGGAGGTCCCTGGGTGTTCTTGCCAAGTGTATCTGCTGTAAAAGACGGGCACATCTGGGGCGCCTGGGTGGCTCAGTCGATTGAGCCTAATATTCGGCTCAGGTCATGATCTCGCAGTTTGTGAGTTTGAGCCCCGCATCAGGCTCTGTGCTGACAGCTCAGAGCCTGGAGCCTGCTTCAGGTTCTGTGACTCCCTCCCTCTCTGCCCCTGCCCTGCTCATGCTTGCTTGCTCGCTGTCTCTCTCGCTCTATATCTCTCTCTCTCTCTCTCTCAAAAATAAATAAAACATAAAAAAAAAAAAGACAGGGCACATTTCAGTCACATGTACTCTTTGGACAGGTTAAAGTTGATGAGTCGGGGGCTGGCCTCTCTGGGCCCTGGATGGCTGCCCTCCTGGGAACACCTGCTTATTCATCAGTGAAGGTGACGTGGCTGTGAGGCAGAACACATTGGGGCATTTGCTACAGCAAATTTGCTAAATTTGCTCAACTTGGTAAAGCCCGATTTCAGGGGTCTCCTTCAGAATTGGAAAACTCCTGACATTGAATAGTTAACCGTCCATTGTTTACCTTCCCATATGGTACCTATTCCAGATTTTTCTTTTCGGTACAGGACCCGTCCATGATCACCTACTGCATTTTGCTGTCTGCTCGCTTCTAATCAATGATTAATCTGGAACAGTTCTTCAGCCTTTCTTTGTCTTTCACAACCCTGTTGTTTTGTTGAAGAACAGGTCAGAATACAGGCTGTCTGTTCCTCAGATTGGGTTTGTCGGATACTTTGTCATGACTAGTTTCAGATCGTTCCATCCCTGGTTGGTCTGTCGTGTTTCTTCAGGACACAGCATCTGAAGGCACATGCTGTCTACCCCTCCCTGGTGATGTTCACCTGGACTTCCTGGGCAAGATGTCTGGTTACTACTGCCCTGTGTAATTAATCTTCCCCCTTGTAACTGATTAGCGGTCTGTGGAGACGCTTTGTTGTGCAAATATCCTCCCCATCAGCCCTCCCCCAACCACCCAATTCATGCACCCATTGATCATTCTTCCCCAGCCAGTCGTCATGTTGCTTACACAGTGGTGATTTTCCGGTTTCAATACCTTGTCCTCATTTATGGGCCGTCATTGTCCTCTGATGGAGAACACACCCTTACATCCTCCTTCTTCCTGTTCCTTTCTGGCCGCCTTCTTCCCTCCTTCTGCTTCTGCATCCACTCTGCTGCGTCTCCTGCAGCATCACCAGTACAGTCTCATAGATTTTTAAAAATATATTTATTGGGCACCTGAGTAGCTCAGTTGGTTAAGCGTCCGACTTCAGCTCAGGTCATGATCTCATGGCTTGTGAGTTCGAGCCCTGCATCGGGCTCTGTGCTGACAGCTCTGAGCCTGGAGCCTCTTCAGATTCTGTGTCTTCCTCTCCCCCACCGCCCCCCCCCCCACTCTGTGTCTCTCTGTCTCTCAGAAATAAACTTTATTTATTTATTTATTTATTTATTTATTTATTTATTTATGAGCGAGAGCGAGAGCGAGAGAGCACGCATCAGCAGAGGAGGGGCAGAGACAGAGGGCCACAGGGGATCTGAAGTGGACTCTTGGCTGACAGCAGAGAGCCCAACACGGGGCTTGAACTCAACAACTATGCGATCATGACCTGAGCTGACGTTGGACATTGAACCCACTGAGCCACCCAGGTGCTCCTCTTAGATTTCTTTTTTACTCACCAAGTTATAATCTATTACTACCTTTTTTTATTTTGGTGCTTCAGTTGTCTCACATGTAGCCAATGAGATACCCTTCAAGTTGGCTCCTGTGTCCTGTTGAAATGCCCCCATCATGACTTTGAGTTTCATTTCTCATACTAACCAGGCTTACCTTGTGTAACTTTCCTGCCCTAGTCTTGGAATCAGGCAATTGGCTAAGGAGCCCTGTTTCCTTTTCCTGGGAAATATTTAAAATTTAAGACCTAGACACTGTGTGTGTCCTGTGCTACCGACCTTTTCAAGTCTAGGATCTATATACTATACACTCACACACACTGACACATACTAGGTTTGAAACCTATAAATAAATACATACACACATTAAAATTATATACACGTATTCAAAAATTTACATATGTACGTATGATATTCATATACAATATAGTATAAATCATATATACATATATAATCCAATATGTATTATAGATATATATAAAAAATATATTGTATATTTTATTGTATAATATATATTTTATATACATATACATTATATACACACATACATTATACAGCATAATATATATGTACATATACAATATAATATATATCATGTATACATATACAATATAATACATAAGATATATACAATGTAATATATGTTATATATACAATACAATATATATTATACATATAATATACGATCTATATCATATACAACATATATATAACATGTATGTATATATAATATATATATCATGATTTCATGCTGTTACCCTCTGATCCATTCCATTCCTCCATGTTTCTCATTGCCTCTCCTTATCCTGTATTCAAATCTCACCTCTTCCACAGTGAGTAATCCTGGCTTCCAGTACTGTCACACAGTTATACATATCCTGCAGCATATCTAAAATAGTTGCAAATTGCTACACCCATACCACTGTGGAGAACAAGCCTGGTTAAAGAGTTCATGATTAGTTTGCAGCCCTTTTTCCCTCTAGACCGTGCGCATACAGTTTATGTAATTTTTGAACAAAGTACCTTGATTAATTCTTTTTTTTTTTAATGTTTGCTTATTTTTGAGAGGGACAGAGACAGAACACGAGTTGGGGAGGGGCAGAGAGAGGGAGACACAGAATCCAAGGCACGCTCCAGGCTCCGAGCTGTCATCACAGAGCCCGATGCAGTGTTTGAACCACCCAGGTGCCCCTAGATTACTTCTATTTTACAAGATTTTTTAGAGGTTAGGGGCACGTGGGTGGCTCAGTTGGTTAAGTGCCCAACTTTGGCTCAGGTTGTGATCTCATTGTCCATGGGTTTGAACCCCGCGTCAGGCTCTGTGCTGACAACTCACAGCCTGGATCCTGCTTTAGATTCTGTGTCTCCCTCTCTCTCTGTCCCTCCCCCACTCATGCTCTGTTTCTCTGTCTCAAAAATAAATATTAAAAAAATATTATTTTTAAATGAAAAAAATTTAGATTTTATTTACTTATTTTGAGAGAGAACGAGAGGGGGAATGGCAGAGAGAGAGAGAGAGAGAGAGAGAGAGAAAGAGAATCCCAAGCAGGCTCCATGCTGACAACAAGAAGCCTGATGTGGGACTTGAACCCATGGACCATGAGATCATGACCTGAGCCAAAACCAAAAGTTGGACGCTTAACTGACTGAGCCACCCAGGTGCCCATAGATTAATTCTTTCTTTTCAGTGTGGTTCTCCACTGGGGTTCTTCAGATGGTTTCTCCTAATTAGATTTACTTGAAATACAGTGTGGTTCATTTGCTTTAGTTGTAGTTTTTT
Organism: Panthera tigris; assembly: GCF_018350195.1. NCBI lineage: Eukaryota > Metazoa > Chordata > Mammalia > Carnivora > Felidae > Panthera > Panthera tigris. The sequence goes on from NC_056660.1 coordinate 111,328,683, forward strand.
TTTTTTTTTTTTTTTTTTAAATTTTTTTTTAAACGTTTTTTATTTATTTTTGGGACACAGAGAGACAGAGCATGAACGGGGGAGGGGCAGAGAGAGAGGGAGACACAGAATCGGAAACAGGCTCCAGGCTCCGAGCCATCAGCCCAGAGCCTGACGCGGGGCTCGAACTCACGGACCGCGAGATCGTGACCTGGCTGAAGTCGGACGCTTAACCGACTGTGCCACCCAGGCGCCCCTTAGTTGTAGTTTTCATTCTCATCCTTGTTGATTTCAGTGTTGCTTATGTAGAATATTAACATGCTAACAAAAGTCAGAGCTTTAGAGAGGTGTCCTTGGAGAAGTGTTATCCCTTCCCACAGCCCTTTTACTGTGTCCTCTCTCATCCCTTGGAGGGAACCAATCTTATTTTTTCTGTTTCTTTTTCTTCTTGTGTTTCTTCTTTGCAAAGATCAGCAAGAAATGGCTGTTTTCCTATTTCTCCATTCTTTGTTGCACAAAAGGTAACGTACTATATATATTATCTGGCATCTCACTTTTTCCGCCTAATATATTCTAGAAATCACTCTGTATCTGTTAATAGAGATTTTCCCCATCCTCTCTCTGTCTTTTTTTCTAGCAGCATATCACTCCACTGCATGTATATAACCACGTATTTTCAACCAGTATCCTATGTTTGAGAATTTACGTAGCTCCCAGTATTACGTGGCAGTGAAAATGATTTATGTGTGTAGATTTTTATGGTTGGTTGTGTATCTTTAAGGGTAATTTCTTGGAAGTAGGATTGCTGGCTGAGTCAAAGTAAACAAATTGCCAGTTTTGTTAGTATTGCCAAATTCTGCTTCTTAGGGGTTCTGTAATGCACATTCCTACCAGCAGTGTTGAAGATTGCTTGTTTCCTACAGCTCTGCCACCAGGGTATAGTGTGAAGATTTTGAATTTTTGCCACTATGATGACTGAAAACCAGTGTGTCAGTGAAGTCTTAATTTGCATTTTTTGATGATGTGTGATGTTTGTTGAACACTTTTTTTGTAGGTTTCAGAGCATTTTAATGTCTTTTGGTGAATTGCTTGTGTATGTCTCTGGTCACTTTTCTATAGGGTTTCAGGGTCTTTTTAAAGATATATTAGCCCTTTATCTGTGATATATGTTGCAAATAATATCTCCCAGTTTGATGTTTGTCTTTTGATTTTGTTTGTGGTGTTTGCTTTCTTTCATTTTTGTGTTTGTTTTGTTTTTGTTTGGTTTTGCCTTGCAAAACTTAAAAAATATTTTATAGTCAAAAGTAACAATGTTTATTTGATTTCATCAGATTTTTGACTCATAATTAGAAAGCTGTGCTATACCCCACTTACAAAATTCACTCATAGTTTCTTTTCATGCTAGTATGATTTAGTTTTTAGTATTTAGATCTCTAGTCCATTTGGAACTTATTTTTAAATGTGAGATAAGGAATGGATCTATTTTTCTTATATAACACATTCTTTTTTAAAGCTTATTTACTTATTTTCAGAGAGACCGTGCAGCAGGGGAGGGGCAGAGAGGAGGGAGAAACAGAGAATCCTAAGAAGGTTCTGCGCTGTCCAAACTCAAGAAAACTGTGAGATCATGACCTGAGTCAAAACCAAGAGTCAGATGCTTAACCGATTGAGCCCCCCAGGCGCCCCAGGAATGGATCTAATTGTTATTTTCTTCCAAATGTCTATCTAGTGTATCAATGCCCTTGATTATAACATCCGTCTTTGTCTGAGTGATTTGAGATGTCACCTTTATGAAACCCTAAATTTTCACAGGCAGTTTGGCCTCTTTCTGGAGTTGGCAGTTTATTCCATTAGTCTGTCTCTTTATATGCCATTACCACACTGTTTTAATGATAGAGGCTTTGTAATACTTCAAAATATGTGGTAGGGCTAGCCCTCTTTTCATTGTTTGCCTCCCTATTCTGACACATTAATTCTTCTCTATGAACCTTAGTGTCATCTTGTCCAGCTGCAGAGGAATATCTGTTGAAATTTTTATCGGGATCATATTGATAAATGAACTTAGAACTGACGCGTCAATGATCTTGAGACAGCCCAACCACAAACAAGGATGTCTTTTCCATTTGTTCATGTCTACTTTGCTGTTGTTTCAGAAGTGTGTTACAGTTTTCCTCCTATTGATTTTCAACATTTCCTTTTAGATTTATTTGTAAGTGTGTTATCTTTTCTACTGCTGTTGTAAACGAGGCCTTTCTCCTTTGTTACATCTTACAGTCTTACACTTGGTTGCTATTTGTGCCTAGGAAGGCTGTGGACTCTCGCTGCTGATTTTACATCCTGTGAGTGTATGGAGCTATTTTATTGCTGGAGTTAGTTCAATGGCTCTCACTATGTGGTCTGAGTTCCTTTGGGGTTCCTGAGACCCATTTAGTGGATTCACAAGGTCAAAACAATTTTCATAATAATACTAAGACATAATTTGCCCTTATAGCTTGCGTTCTCTCTTGAGTGTACCGTGGAGTTTTCCAGAATCCACATCATGTGTGATATCATAACAGATTGCAGAGGCAGAGTGAAAATCCAGCTGTTTTCTATTAAGCTCAACAACAAAGAGATGTGCACAAATGTAAAATAATGTCATTCTCATCCCTGAAAGTGTTGGTTTATGCTTATTTTTCAGAAAATGCGGTACTTAGGTTAACATGTTCATTGTTGTTACTTATACCTAAATTGATCACCTTTAAATTTTCCTCAGCTTTAATTTCTAATCCAGTAATATAAAAAGATATCCCCTACATAAACACAAGCTCTTTGAGGTCCTTAATAATTTTAAGAATGTGAAGGGGTTCTGCTTTATCAAAGATTTTGAGAAATTCTGAGTTAGCTTAATCATTTCATCTCTAGTTCTCTAGGTATGCTGTCCTGTCCTCTGCAGTCGGGTCTGCTTTACTTATTCTCCAGTTCTCAAGCCTCTTACTGTTTGCTCCCAATTGCATTAGCTCATACTTCCAGCACAGTGTTAATAGTGGAAAAGTGGGCATCTGTGTCTTGTCCTTCCCCGCAGTGGGAATGTCTCTGGTATTTCCCCATTAAGGAATGTGCTAGACTCCTTAGGACTGGCTTAGAATTGTGTGTATTGTGTGTACTGAGACCTGTCTCTGAGTTTGATGCATTTCCATCATTGCCTAAAAATTCCTTTGGTGGGGCGCCTGGGTGACTCAGTTGATTAAGCGTCTGACTTCTGCTCAGGTCATGATCTCGTGGTCTGTGAGTTCGAGCCCCGTGTCGGGCTCTGTGCTGACAGCTCAGAGCCTGGAGCCTGCTTTGGATTCTGTGTCTCCCTCCCACTCTCTCTTTCTCTCTCTCTCTCTTCTCCTCCCCTGCTCATGCTCTGTCTCTCTTTCTCAAAAATAAATAAACATAAAAAAATTAAAAAAAATTCCTTTGGCATTTAGAAAAGTTTGTATTTTTAATCTACAGGTTACCTTTGTATTTATGCCTTTTTTGCTTCCCTTAATCCCTCCTTTTCTTAAACCTATATTATCTGGACTGTCAGTTTTAAATGGTATCCTTTGGCCCCCACCTATAACCTGAACAATAATCTCTGGTCATACTTTGCCTTCCCCTTTGTTATCATCTTTACGCTTTGTCAGAACGTGTAATGTTTACACTTGGATGTTACTTTGACCTCATACTTGTTTTTGTCTTGGCTCTATAATTAAATGTATTAAATGATCACCCTCAGTTCTTTTGAGGAAGCTCCCCCAGTTATCTCTTATAGGCTAAAGCTTCACTGGAGGAAGGGTAGATATTAAATCCTTGGCTTGCTCTCCGTCTCCTTGTGTCTTGAAAATGCTGCCTCACTCCTGCCCTATTCTGTATGTTGTTCTTAGGAAGTCTTATGCCAGCCTAAATTTCTTACTTGAATAATAATTTGATGTTTTTGCCTAAAGATCCTGAGGGTTTCGTTCTTTGTCATTAGAGTTCAGTCGTTTTACTGGGATACATGTCTGAGTTGATCATTCTAGATCAATTTTCCAAGGCACACAGTGGGAATCTTAAATATGTTGAGTGAAGATTTTATTTCTGGCAAATTTTTTGCATTACATTTGCAAATATTATTTGTGTTCTATTGTTTTACATTTCTTCTTCATGGACTCCAATTGTACATGTGTTGGACTCTCCTTGCCTGCCTTCCATTTCAACTAGTTTCTCTCTGATTATTTTCAATTTTTAAGCTCATTTTTATCTTGCTTTATGTCTTTTTACCTTCAGTGTCTCTTATCAGATTTTCATTTGGACCTACTCTCTCTTAGTCTTTATTCCTGAAATAATTTTGACTTTTTCTGCAAAAATTTTTCCCGGAATTTGACAAACCCTCATAGAATTTCTTCTTGATTTTCTAGGTCCCCTTCTATTCTTAGATTTTATAAGTGAATCTATTTTTTGTTTTAATCTTCAAATGCTTGTTTTATAATATTTAATTCAGTTTGAAAGGTGATACTTCTGCTTCATGGTTGATTTTCTGGAGGGTGGAATTTTCATTAGCTGAAATGTTTTGATTTGTATTTTATCTTTGTATCGTATCTTAGTATGAAATTAGTCTGATTTTTCCTCTTCCCCACCCCTCAGCGGTTTGTGAAGAGGGTTTCCTGTTTCAAGGGCGCCCTCTTCTGTCAGTATAGCAAATTGCAGCTGATTGAAAGAGTAGTTCTGGAAGTGGGGAGAGGGAGGGCTTTTGTTTTTCTTTCTTTCTTTTTTTTTCTGCAGGATTCTTGGTTTTCCACTCTTCCTAATTTTTCTCGACTGCCACATCTCTCAGTAGCAGCACATCTTGTTCATTTATTTCTTCCTCCTCTGAGAATCGTACTTCTTGACATTGCCACCTCCAACCCTGCTCACTTTGAGGTACCTTCCCTGCAGCCAGTATTGTGAACTATTAGGTTTCAGACTTAAGTTCATCATTTTGCATTTGGTGGATATATTTTTTAAGCTTGGTTGAGATATAATTGAGGACTATTTTGCATTTAGGCTGGACTTTTCCTTTATGGATGATTCTGTGTTTCAACTATGTTCTCCACTCCCTTTTCCTTTTCTTCATAGAATTTCTTAAGTCTCCCGTTTGTGCTGCCCATATCTACAGACTCGCAGTAATGGTAGGTGATCTGTTGGAATTCGGTGCTTATCTCCGTGCTTACATGTTATTTGAAGTTCATAGTATTATCCAGTTAGTGATGCTAAAAGTATGGGTCATGTGTAGGCTTTTGTGTGTGTGGCTTGTTTTTTCCCTTGTTGATTATAGCTTTGTTTTTCTTGCCTTCAGTTTTTAGATGTGAGGAGTTGTTAGGATTTAGGAGGTCGCCATTACCTTCCAATCTTATTGCTGACTAAACAGTGAAAATAGTGATTTTCAAAGGAACTTTTGTCATCTCAACGAATGATTGTAAAATGACTTGGATTAATGTATTTGGCGATAAGACCACTAAGTGTGTTAGTCATCTTTACATTTATTCTTTTCAGTGGGGGAAATGCCCCATGGTGGAAGTTTTTAGAGATTGTTTCATACCAAATAGGATGTAAATGTCTCCTGGGAGAAATGAGGCCTCTACAGAAAGAGAATTGTTCTTAGAAACACTTATCCCGAAACCGTTTCAATTTTAATGCCGGCATTTTCCTACTATTCCTATGTTCAAGAACCCCTGCTCTCATCTTTTTTGCTGGTCATTGGCATAATGTTAAGTTTTAAGTAATTTTTCTTTTTTAAGCGTACAGAGAAATGCTCTGAACACTTATTTTTTTTTGATGGGGATGAGTTCAGTCTGAACTTTCTCTCTTCACCTTTACAAGTGAGAAGAGCCTGGATTCTTCCAAGCAGCTGCTAACAAAGAAATAAAAAAACAAATCAGGAGGTTGTCTTTCTAATGAGGCAACCACAGATCAATTGCTTCTTGGAGCTATTGATTCGGTGTTTCCACGTAGTGGTTTCCTAGGGTTTTTCTTACTCAATTTCCAATAGGTTTTTTTTCCCCCTCAAAGAATCTTCATAAAAATGAGAGCAGCGTAGGCAAATATTTCTTAACCAAGACACAAAAACTGTTAACCATACAAGAAAATAAGTTAATAAATCCGACCATTTAAACTTAAAAACTTCATCAGAAGACGCTGTTAGGAAGGCAAAAAGGCAGTCTACAGAATGGAAGAGGAGTTTTCAGAACCTCTGTCTGGCAAATGGCTGGCATCCAGAATATATAAGTAACTTTTGTAAATTGATAGGAAAAAGAAGACACCCTACTGGAAAAATGTACAAAAGACTCGAAGAGATATTTCATAAAGGAGGTTATCCATTGGCCAAGAAACATAAGAAATAGTGTGGAGCTTCATTAGTCCTTAGGGAGCTGCAAATTAAAACCATAGGAAGATACACTCTACCTACCAGAGTGAGAACAGTGGAACAAAGAAACAAACCCAGAAGATACCCAGGTGTTGGCAAGGATTTTGTAAAAAAAAATTTTCTATAGAAAATTTATTGTCAAATTGGTTGGCAAGGATGTTGAATACCAGAAATCGCATCTACTGTGGGCAACTCTTGGTATGCACTGAGGTTAAACATGTGCCACCTTATGATTTAGCCTTTCCATTCTAGATATATATATCCAACAGAAATGCATGTATTTGAACAGTAAAAGGTGTGTTAGAATGCCCCTAACAATATTTTTAATAGCTCCAAACTGGAAACAATCCAAATTTCCATCAAGAGTAGAATGGATAAATGAATTGGAGTAGATATATGTACATATTCACACAGTGGAATGCTATAATGCAATGAAAACCAATAATCTACAACGATGTGTGATAACACAGAATGCAGCTCACCATACATACAGTTGCACTTCAGTAAAAAGTTAAAACAGAAACAAAACCAAAAACCTAGTGTGAGCAGAACCCCAAAACTGATGCTGATGGGAGGCATTCTTATAGCTTTGTGTCATCATGGCATCTTCCACATGTAGGATAGGTTGACAGGGACATCTCTGTCCCTGAGAGTGGGGCACCTTCAAAGAAGCTATGACCTTTGGCTGAAGGTTGTGGCCAGTTTTTGGAGACCTCATAGGTGGAAACTAGGAGAATGCATACTCCAGTCTCCTTCTCTTCCACCCTTTTGATCTGCTGGTGCTCCCGCTTGGCTGGGAGGCATGGCCAGTCACTGATGCCATTCATACAGGCCAGCCTACCTGGACAGAGAGCAGGGCTGAGTGTGGATCTGCAGAGGCATGTGGAACATTGCTGGGAGAGTGTGGGTATTGCCAGAGTTTTCCTGGGTATTTGCATATGTGTTTCTGAATCCAGAGACAATATGTGGTTTTGTTTTCACTGCATATGTGTAGAGTCATACATCATTCAGCAACTTGGGGCTTTCAGTCATCACCGTTCTGGTGTTGTTTCCATGCCAGTACCTCAAGATCAACCTCATTCTTTTTTTGTGGCCAATGGTATGCCACAGTGTGGACATATTATAGTTTGTCTTGCCATTCCCTCTTGACTAAAACTTAAGTTGCTTCCGTCTTGACAATGTTGTCTTCACCCTGAGAACTCCCTTCCCACCTTGGGAACATCTGGGAAGTTGCCATATGCCGTATCGTTTGCTCCCGTGGAGTCTCATGCTTGGTTGAACGTTTTTCCGGGGTGCAGTGTTTACTTCAACGATCCTAACGTCCTGGGTTTTGGCAGCTGTGGGGAGAATGTCAGGTGAAGAAGGCCGCGAGGACAGAATCAGGCACTGGGAGATGGGTTTGGGGTCCAGGCAAGGCCCTGCCTTGCCGTGTCACCTTGGGCAATCACTTAGCCTCTCACCCTCAAGTTTTTCTTTGCAAACTACAGATGTCACTCCTACCTTCTTCACCTACCCCACGGGGTAGCTGTGTGTCCTGAGACATAGTGTAGGAAAGTGCTTGAGATGGAAACCACGGATGTTCCCTGTCAGGGTACAAGGCTCGAACTCCCCTCCTCCAGGCCCCCCTGCAGTGAGGACACGGGGATTGGGGCCAGCTAGTCCGCTGTCTCCCTGCACTCCCCATCCCTTGTTCTGACCCATGGCTCACACTCAGTTTCCCTGAGTGACAGGGCTACCCCAGACCAAGGACTGTCTGGCCCTGTGCTTTTGGGTAGTCTTTTCCCTGGGGCTAATTTGCTATGGGATTTGGGACTCCTTCATCCTAGAAGACTGAATAGTTCTTGGAAATGGATTGATGTGTCCCTTGGTTGGAGGACTGGTAGCTGGCCCTTCCCTCTTCTCTGACTCCAGATCAAAGAGATAATGTGTGCCAATGTCACCGCCCCACAGGGCAGGGTGACAAGCTAGGGAATGGACCTCTGTCCCTCTCTTCTTGCAAGTTCTCAAAACTGGCGTTCTCTGGAAAGCTTCTCTCGCAGTAAAGCACAGCTGATATTTCTTGAGTGCTTCCTCTCTGCCAGCCGCTTCCAAGTCCTTCCCATACACTGCTTCATTACATCCTCTCAAGAACACTCTTGTTCCTATTTCTGTCTCCATCGTACAGGCAGGGAAAGAGGCCCAGAGGGTTTAAGCCTTTGTCCCAGGTCATAGTTAAAAAGAGTCAGGGTTAGGATTCAAAGCTCATTGTCTCCGACAGCAAGGGCCGTGTGCTTGGCCACTAGGCTGTACTCCCATCTGGCTCCCCTGCCATGCCTGACGGCACTCTGCCAGACTTTGGTTTCATATGGTTCTTTGTGATTTGACCCACAGTAACTGCTACCTGTGCATGCCTTGTTTCCTTGAAAGGAGTGAGAGTGGTGAAAGAAATGAAGTTGTGTCTTCTTCTTTTTCTCCCCCCAGAGTGACTGGGACAGAGTTGTGTATACAGTTGGAGCTTAGCAAATGCCGGTTTCTTGTGAAAATCCCCCTGGGGCACTGTTGGCAGGCCCTGCATACCAAAAAGGCGGATTGGCCCTTTATGGAAGTTATCAGGAAGATGAATAAGGCTTGAAATACAAGACCCTGGCGGGGCTGACTCAGACCTCACAGAATGGCTCGCCCAGCCTTTGAAGAGCAGAGAGCTATTTACATCCTACTAATGGACCTCACTGGCTGCAAGCAGTCAGAGCCTGTATAAATACCCTGGCCTAAGGCCACAGAGCGAGTGAGGACAGGGACAGGGAGAGCCGCTTCACTCCTTAGTATGGCATTCATAGGCTGAGAAGCTCTGAAGGTGAGGGTTCTAGTTTGGTGGGAAGCCACATGCGGCAGGCCTGTGCGTGGTTGCAGAATGGTTTTTAGTTGTCTGTGTGGTATGTACAAGACTCTCCCTGCATGAGATTCTTTGCATAAATAAATGGTGACCAGCTGTTAGGGCTTGTTTCAAATATAAGTCTGGGAGGGAGAAGGTCAGACTCCCATGAAAGGCAAAATGTTACAATGATAGTCCAGCCCAGTCTGGCACACATCTGCCTAGAGACACTCACAGACTGGAAGCACTGGCTGGGATCTATCCCCAGGGCTGGGCTAGAGGGTCTGATAGTCTCTTTAAGTGCCCGCCACCAGTAGAGCTCCGCTCACCCAGGGAGCTGTGGTTTTTGTTGTTGTTGTTGTTTGTTTGTTTTTTCAGTAGGGAACACATGAGACCGGGCTCCTGTTGGGGGTCTGTTTGGTGGAGCTCGCATAGTGCCAGTGACTTCTTCTCTCTTAACGGATGCCTTCCCCCATCCCCTGCCGCTCTCCTTGCCGCATAGCAGACTTTGAGACGGTACAGGTTGGCTGGGAAGGGAAAGGTCTCCTTCCTTAGGGCGCAGCCCCCAGCCTGTGCATGGTGGTCATGGCCCACCAGCTGTTTGTGATGCCTTGATTTGGGAGTAGCTGGTGACAAGTAAGGCAGAAAGTCACCCTCAGTCTGGCTGATTCTCCAGTGCCATTCTTTGCCTGCTGCCGGTGCAAAGCCACCATGGCAGTCTGGTCTGCCCCCAGCCAGGCTCTCGGAGGGAGGCAGTGTCCTGTCCTGCTTGTACCCCTCCTCTCCCCCCCCCCACCCCCCCCACCCCCAAACAGGGAAGTCTGTCACTCTCCTCAGACATTTTGGATTATTATTGTTACTGCTTTTCTTTTTTTGTTTTTTTCCTCTGTGAACTCATTCATTCATTCACCCACCCATTCTGAAAAGATTTAGTTTGTATCTGCAGCATGCCAGGCCCTGGGAATACAGGGGTAAGCCCGACAGACATGGTCCCGAGTCACTGGAACTGACATTTCACTGGAAGGGGGAGAGCGGTCGGACAAAACAGAAGAGATGGAAAGAATGGCAAGTTGGAGAGAGTGCTGCTGAAGAAACAAAGGGGAGAGGCAGCAACAGAAGAAAGTCTACATAGAGTGGCTTTTCTGAGGAGGTGAATGTGCTGAGGCCTAAAGACTGAGAAAGAATCCGTCAAGTGAAGAATAGGGGAAAGAGAGACTGGCATATGCAAAGGTCTTGGGGTGGGGCAGAGCTTGGTTCCCTTGTTGCCTGAAAACCATCAGCGTGGCTGGCAGTGTAGTGAGTGAAAGCAAGCTGAGAATATTCATACGGGGTGGCAGGCCCTGTGGCAGGCTGGTGTGGAGAGGAGTTGCACAGGTTCAGATAAGGCAAGGAGGTTTCACGGGAGTCGGGTGTGCGGTGCACCGACAGTGTTGCTTTCTGAACATCTGGTATATTCATTCTAAGCGTTTACTGGGAGCCTAGTGCTTGCCAGGCCTGGTGCCGAGTGCTGAGGCAGATTAAACTTAGGACATATCTCTTGGAAGCAAAGAGGAACCCACGGGGATCTGTACTTTGGGTGACATGGTGAGAGCAGGAAGCAGAGCAGCAGTAGGGGCTGTGGCTTCCGTGAACTCTCTGTGAAAAGCCTTCCCAGAAGGCACCACTCCTTTCCACCAATCCCCCTTCTCCCTGCCAGCCTGAGCTTGGGGTTTGTTTGGGTTCTTGCTGCCAGGGTGGCTAAGTGCCACCCAGACCTTGTGGAGTGTGAGCCCTGGGGACACTGCCCTTGGGAGGAGAGGGCGGTCTGCATTAAGGCACAGAGGCCTCAGCCCTACCTGCAGATGTGGTAGGGCAAACAGCACTTATTGTTTTGTTTTTTTTTGATTTTTAGAAAATGTTTATTATTTATTTTTTAGAGAGAGAGAGAAAGAGATAGAGTGTGCAAACAGGGGACGGACACAGAGAGAGAGAGACATAGAATCTGAAGCAGGCTCCAGGCTCTGAGCTGTCAGCACGGAGCCCGACACGGGGATCAAACCCACGAACTGAAGTCAGCCGCCTAACCGACTGAGCCACCCAGGCGCCCTGACAAACAGCACTTCTTAAAGCTGTAGTGCACTGGGTGCTTGTCACTTCTCCTCCGTGTAGGTGGAGAAATTGAGCCCTGGCGAGAAAGTCACAGTTTCTTGACTAGCTGAGAATTCTCTTCTCGATTTCTTGTTTGAAAAGTACTCAAAGAAATCGATGCCTTTATCCGCACAGCTCGCGGATCTACCTTTGGTGCTGCGAAGATGGCTGACTATTCCTGAGAGCGTCCAGCAGCTGTGTCCTGGAGAACCCTGGGGTTGTGCATCCTGCGACCTTTATTCCCGAGGAAGGAAGTTATGTCTGTCCTGAGAGGCTCTGCACCCTCGTAGTTTTGGAGGGATCATTTCTTTCCTTAGTTTCTTTGCTTTCCTTGCAGGTTTGTGGGAGGTGTTTCTAGCTTTTACCATGCTACCTCTGGGTGGCGCTGTGGAGAACATTGTCAGTGCTTAGGTAGCTTTGGAATGTGGGCTTTCAGTGGGAGACACGAGGGTGTAGTGAGGAGGATGTGGCCTCCAGAGCCATGTGGCCCGGCTTCTAGCTGTTTGGCTTTGGAGAAATGGCTTCACTTCCCCGAGCCTTGGGTCCATCAGGGGAGAAGGGAGAGAGTCGGACAGTCATTCCTGGAGCGGTGACGACTCCTTGCTCGTCAGGTGCTTGCTGTTGAACAACTTCCCTGCATATGCCAGTGATTCCAAACTTGAGTGGGCCTCACAGCCACTTGGAGGGTGTGTGCGCAAGCCCCACCTCAGAGGTTCCCATTCAGTAGGTCTAAGGTGGGGCCTGAGAATCTGCCTTTTTAACATGTTCCCAGGTGATCCTTAATGATCTTGGCCCCAGGTCCCCCCTTCGAGAATGACTGCATGGAGCTTATTTAATTCAGTCATCATGGCAACCCCTTCAACCTGCCATTCTTGTAATTGTCACTTGGCTGTTCAGGAAATTAAGGATCGGAGCAGGAAGTAACTTGCCCCGGGTCACACAGACACGAGGTGCTGAAGGTGCGATTTGAATCCAGGGCTGTGCTGTGCAAAGCCGTTGTTAATAGATTCTGTGTAAGGATAGTTGTGAGCCCTGATGTGGTCACTGCCGGGCAGGGCTGAAATTCTCAGTAAATGCTGCCTCTGGTCCCTGTACCTCTTGAGACCCAAACTGGATCTTTATACAAGATGACAATTGACACTAAATGGTTTTTGTTACTGTTTTGTGGTAAAAACAGAAAAGTTGGATGAGAAAATCCAGACTTGGGAGGCTCGGGAGCAGGACGGGGGCTGACCCGTCACAGTGTTGTTGGCCTCCATGGCCAGGAGGGGCCGCAGACTCATTTGTGTAGCCTCCACTCGGTATTCTATAGTCCCTACAGCAAGGGGGCTCCCAGCCGGGGCTCAGAGAGGTCTGGGAGCTCCCTCCCTCCTCTGACCATGGGGCTGTGTGAAAGGGCTTCCTTTTTAATGTGGAAATTGGTTTGATGCAAGCTAGCCCAGCCTAGCAGCCTTTCCAGTTTCTCTGCCTCTCCCGGTGCCCTTGAGGACAAATTGTCCATGCTGTGAGTCCCCCAAGCCTGTATAAATAGCATGGGTGCTGTCACGGAGGGCTGAGCTCCAGGGAAGCAATGGGCACCTTAATGCTGGGCCTTATAGGGAGGGAGCTGGACAGTGGAGAGAAGGCAGGGCAGGCCTGGCAGGGGAACAAGCAGGAGCAAAGGGTCAGAGGGTGGAAATGCAAACAGCCTGCTTGAGGTGTAGCTTTAGGCTTCTTCCTATGCTCCAGTCCTATGTCTGCAGCAATGGTTCCCTATGGAAGCTTACCTTCTCCTCTGGCCAGACCATAGGCAGCTTGACTACAAACTTGAGGCTTTATTAGGATTGTCTCCTGCTGAGATAAGGGGCTAGGGCTGCAGGGTTCCAGGAGGGGCCGGTCTCCTCCCCCAGTCTCAGCCTGCTCTTGGGGCTTCCTAGGAGCATGTTGGCTTTCTTTCTCGATTCTCAGTCCAAACGTTTGTGCTAGGTCTCCCTGTGAATTCTCTGGAAGCTGAGTTATCACGGGGACTTGAGGTAGTCCGTTCTTTGCCTGCCCCATTCCACCCCACCCCACACCCTTATTTTTTTGCTGGCAAGAAGGAGTAGGTTCTGGGGAGTCGTGCTCTCACATCCAGCTCCCCCAGCCTGGAGCAGGCCCTGACTAAGCTGGTACCTTCATCTCAGTGAGCTCAATCCTAAACTCTCTGGGTCTTAGCTGGATTAAGGGCCTAGATTGTTGCTGAGGAGGAAGGAGGTACCTCAGTAATTGCTGTTTAAATCTACCTAACAATAGCCACATGTGGAGCCAGATTTGAGGGTTATTAACTATGAGCACCATTCTTCCCCCAAACATGCCTTTGTTTGCAGAGCTGGGCAACCTGGGGAGGGGGAGAGAAAATGCTGCAGAGTCAGAAAGGGGCTTCAGAGGCCCTGTCTCCAGGAAGGAACACATGCTTGGTTCATGGCGAAGCCTGGTGACCAGTGTCCCAGCCCTGGCCTGGGCAAGCCGCTTTCTGGGGGCCCCTTGCTCACAGCCCATGGATGGACTGTGTCTGACTGTAAGCTCTGAAGTCCATGCGTGGGGAGCTGCTGTAGCAAAGCCAGTCCCTGCTGCTGTTTTAGACAGTCTTGTCACCCTGCAGCAGCCACCGACAGTCTCAGGGTGACACAGAGGGAAGGACAGGGTACAGTGCAGGGCCATCCCTAAGCCGGCCCCTCTGCAACTAGTGGGGTACATGGCTACATGCATTTCAGCTTTTTCCTGGTGCCCTTTTCCCACACTAGAGAGTAAAGGGCAAAAAAGTGTGATTTGAAGGCATGCCATTGGCTTCAAACTCCGGATGGCTCAGTTTCCCTGCTCTGCGCTGTATGGCCTGTGTGCAGACTTTGGGTGGCATGGGCTCCTTGTGACCAGTTGCTTTTTTGGAGACCTAAGGTGGGCTCATGTGTGTGCGTATCTGTGTGATGGGGAACTGGGTCAGGGAAAGGCCTGGAATAAGGGTGGAGCTGCCTGTCAAGGGGGTGTTGGGTTCCTCCGTGGCTCTCTTGTCTGGGTGCCACGCTTCCCCTGAGGCTTGGGCCTCTGGAAGCAAAGGTCCAGCAGGCTCTAGGGCCCTGGAGGCAGGGTAGCAGGTGTTGGCTGGGGCAGAGGCCACGCGAAGTCTGGGCGCTCTGGAAGGGCTCACGCTCACCAGCCCCCGCTCTGGGGAGCCCCAGAGTCCAGGGCAGACCTTCCCTTCGGAGGTTTTCTCTCCTGCCGCTCATCAGGCAAGGTAAACGTTGTCAACCATGGAGAACAGAGTGTAAAGTCCTGCAAAGGGGTGCCTTTGCAGGTGACGGATCCTTTGATTTTTGCTTTAAATTATGGATTTAAGTGACTCTGTAAACTAGGTTACTAGAAGTTAATTTTTAGAAAGGAACCTCGAATATAATAAAGACAAATGACAGGGAAATTACATTATTTACATTATATGATAGATCAAGAACATAGGTATGTTCTTATGAAGAAGTATAGATTTCTTGGGAGGATGGGAGGCAGTTATCAACCCTCCCATAATGCTGGGGGTAGCCAGGGGTCACTGGGGGCAGCCGGGGCCAAATGGCTACAGTGTTTCTGAAAGACACTTTGGCAAACATTAAAATATGTGCACTTGAAAATAGGTACAATGCTTTATCTTTTGTCTGTAAAGGGCTCTGTTTCTTACAATGTTTTTCTCCCATTTTTTTTTTTTTTCTGGTAGCGAGCAGCAAATTTTCCTTCTGTGGGTACAGTTATCTAATATATTTGTTACGACACTTATTATGTTTATATATTTACATTATAGTCGTCCCGAAATGCTGTTACACATAGTGTCTACCCTGCTTGGGGTCCACATCACCAAGGTCAAGAGGCCTGTTTCCAAGAGCCCTGTAATACCACCTGTTCTCAGGATCAAAGGCAAGAGAGAGGGGTAGGGGGAGCAATAGGAAAAGTAGATGAAGGGGATCAAGACGTACAGACTTCTAGTTATAAGATAAATAAATCGTGGCAATGGTAAAGTACAGCATAAGGAATACAGTCAGTAACATTGTATAAATTTAGTGTAGTGACAGATGATAACTGTACTTATGTGGTGAGCCCTGAATTACGTATATAAATGTTGAATCACTCTGTCGTACACTGAAACCCATACAGTATTGTATGTCAGCCGTACTTGAGGAGAAAAAAAAAGAGTGGGGATAGGATAGAAGATGAGGGAGCAGAGAAGTGGGCTTTGGTGTCTGTCAGAGATTCAAATCCCAGGAAGGAATGTGGGCAAAGCCTCTGACGCTGCACCAGCACAAGGGGAGGACTTGGTGAATGGAGCAATTGTTCCCGGGTGTGTAGGGTTCCTGTGACTGGGGCTTAGTCACCTGGGCCCGGCGAGCGGCGGCTATTGATCAGGTCCGGTCCCTGCTTCTTGGTGCGCCTGCCTTCCAGGCATCCCCACGGGACAGCAGTCTACCCCCAATCTCACAGACCTCAGGGGAAGGAGTGCCCAGACTCCTGCTTACTAATGCATTCCATCGTCAACCCCTCAGAGCCAGGAAGTCCTCCTGTGTGTCTACACTTAATCCCCCTCACCAGATATGAAGCTTATTTTCTTTCGCTCTTTCTTTAGGGGGAAAAGACTGAGATTCTGCTCAGGCAAGACATCTGACTTGCGCAGCAAGCGGCTCTATGTTGCAATCTCCCTATGAAATCACTTCGTAAGGAGATCCAGGAGGAGGAAGTGAGAGGGGCTGAGGAGCGAGGGGTAACATCCCCGGATTCGTCCTTTAACGGCTATTGGAAGGGACGACATCGCTGTACGTGCTCATATCTGCCCTTGGGACTTATATCCTCAGTGGCGTGCTCCAGGTCTCCATGTGGCCATTTCAGAGGAATTGGAGATACACTCTGACCCTGCTCCTCCAGCACACCGCCTTGCACCTCCTCCAGGGCTCCCGAGCTCAGGGCACGCGTCTCTGTCCATCTGTTCACACAACCGGGCCCCTGGGAGGCACCCTCTGGCACACCCCGTCTCCTGCCCCTGGGGCGATCCAGCCTGAAGTCTTGTTACTTTGATGTCCTACAGCCCTTGACTCTGTCCACTTCTGCCCATCTTCACAGCTGCCCCCTAGTCCAGTTGCCTTTGTCCCCTCCCCAGCTGCAGCAACATCCTAGCCATCCACCCACTTTTATCTTGCCCCCCCCCCCCCCCCCCCCCGCCGTTGGACCATTCTCCATGCAGGGCCCAGAGCCAGCTCTGCCAAACACAGACTGACTCTTGTACTTGCCTGCTTTAGCCTTCCAGTGGCAGCTCATTGTCCTTTGTATAAAGACCAACTCTTTTGTGTGACCTACGATCCCTTATCTGTGGTCATGATGCCCCTTGCCCTCTGCTTCCCAGGCGCTTTGGCCACCTTCTCCCATTTCCTCAAACATACTACTTTTTCTCCTACTCCAGGGCCCTGACACACGCTCTCACCTTTTCCTGGACTCCTTTCTGCTCTACCCGAGTCTACCAGGTAAATTGTCCCCTTAGATGTCAACTCAGTGGTTACTTCTGGCAAAATTTCCCCTGACCCTCAGACTAGCTCCTGTGTTGTTACAAAAATCTCTCCTAGGAGCCTCTGTACTACCCCCTGGTTAATCCTCCGAAACTTGATTTCAGCTCAGGTCGTGATCTCGCAGTTCATGGGTTCGAGTCCCGCGTGCGTGGATAGCGTGGAGCCTGCTTGGATTTCTCTCTCTCTCTCTCTCTGCCCCTCCCCTACCTCTCTCAAAAATAGATTACCAAAAACCCCGCCACTGCCACTACCAGCCAAAGCTCTCCTAGGCCAGAATTCCTTTCCTGTGGCGTCCCTAGCTGAGTTTGCAAAGAGGCATTCATGAGCGTGTCCGTTTGATTGACAGCTGTCTCAACAGCCCCGCACACTGTAAGCTCTAGGACAGAGGAGTCCTGTTGGTTTTGTTGGGCATTTGACCCGGTGTCTAGTGTGAAGTTGGGCATGCAGTAGGCACGCCTGTGGATGAGTATTTATGTCTCAGTTTTGACAAGGACGAGGACTTTCCCAGCCTCCCCTTTGGGGATTGTCTTAGAGCCCATGCCTAATTCCCCTGGCATCCTTTCTCTGGTCGTGCTCCTTTCTCACCACCTGGGTCACCTTTGGGGCAGGGGGTTCAGTGTTGAGACCAGACATGAGCCATTCACCCGATGCCTTATGTAGAGCAGTTGTCAAACCCTGACCTACAGTAGCTTTGTGCTTTTGCGTGGCTGGTGTGCCGTCCATGGATGGTCTTTGCAAATGGGATTATACGCAATTGCTTGTGGAAGGGCTCTTGTTTTTTTAGAGGAACCCTGTGATAAAGAAAAAAACCAATCCTTTGGTAAAGCAAATGATGACCAGCTAATTTGTCCCTCCTCTGACTTCAGGTTAGTGTATGTACTGAAAGAACTTTGTCGGCCATCTTTTAGAGAAATGAGTGGCATCAGCTGGCCAGAAAATCCTTGAGGGAGTGAGGTCAAGGGGCCCTGGTGATGATGAGGTCTTCTTACTCACCTGGTTCTGCCTCTCAGTCTCAGAAGTGAGGCAAAGGGCATTTGGTATTTCCCATAAATAAATTGTCACTGTTTCCAAACTTTCCATTGGGTTGAAGAGCTAATTCTGTGCATCCTCTCCCACCGCCAACAGACCCTCTCTTTCTCAGCCCCTTTGCAGCCCTAGGGGGTCAGCATGGATGGGGGAAGATACCACCTCGATGGTCCAGGTGGTCTCCTGGGAAGGTTGGCCTGGGTTTTCATCCCAGTTTTGTCACTGGCTCTCTGTGTAAGCTGAATCGTGACTTCATCTTCTGAACTCAGTCTCCTGCCCGATACATCTCTTACAGGTGTGTGGGGCTCACTCAAAGGTAGTGTTCAAATCCAGGAAAGCCTGAGGGTTGAAATATACCAGTTAGCAAATTCTAATCTTCTAGTATGATTTTCAAATGCTTGATCTTCTCGGGTTTTTTGTTTTTTTTTTTTTTTGAGAGAGACTGGGAGGTAGTGGGGGAGGGGCAGAGAGAAAGAGGAAGACAGAGAATCCCAAGCAGGCTCCATAGCTGTCAGCGCAGAGCCTGACACAGGGCTCAAACCCATGCGCTGCGAGATCATGACCTGAGCCAAAACCAGGAGTCGGACGCTCAACCGACCGAGCCACTGAGCTGCACCTATATCTTCTGTTCTAATGTGTAACCTTCGTGCATAGGTTCCCCTTACTTCCCTGGGCCTTAGTTTGCCCATCTGTGAAACAAGATGGGTTGATTCTGGGTTGGCACGGAGGAGAATTAAATTCTCTCTCTCTCTTTCCTTCCCCAGCAAAGGCAGACATCCCTAATGAACTCCCAAGAATGCAGTCCTTCTCAGAAGAACAATCGGATAACCTGCCAGGACTAAGCTACCCAGGTTTGGTTCAGGGCTGAAGCTGTTTGCCAGTCATGGAGAGTAAATGCTCACAAATCATCTGGGAGGTACGGACAAGAGAAGCAAGGTCCGGGGAAGCTGACTTGCCTAAGACTTGGGAGGTAAGGGCATCTATGAACTGACAGCTGGCTTTTAAAAGATTGTTTGGGTGGATTCTCATGTTAGGAACATACTGAGCAGGTCTAACCCCAGGCCAGAGTGGGCCATTCGTGTGTTCCAAAGGCATCAGCTTTCTTTCCTGCCCGTCCCCCCCCCACCCCCACCCCCACCCCGGGGCCCTTGACTTTGTCCTCTGATAAAGGTCATTGTGTTTGTGTCCTTTTGTCTACCTGCTTCCCCTCCTGGGGTGAGCACAGTAGACCCCGACAAGGATGCTGCCAGTTCTTGCCAAAACAGATCCGTGGCCATGGCCATGGCCCTTCCTGGGGCCTGGGGCCTGGGGCCTGAGAGCTTTCTCTGGAACAAGGATTTGGGGCTGTGTGTCCTAGGATGTGTCAGCCTTTAGAAGCAAGCTGATTTCCCATCTTTGGAGAAGTCTTTCTGCTCAGAAGTGCTCCACGCAGAGTTATTTGGGGGGCAGGGAGGAGGATGGGGAGAATGTGCTGCCTCTCCGTGTGCATCCAGAAGTTTGAGTGTTTCTGGGCGCTCCTCACCTCACTTTCTTCATTGTTGGGTGGCTCCGGAAGGAAGGGTCTGCCAGGTGGGGCCTGAGCTGAGATCTGGAGTGAGGAGCCAAGTAGGCAGTGCGGCATTTGGTTTGGGCTTCCTAGCTCTGTAGAGTGGTTGCTGGGGGGTCTGCCTCCCCGTTCAGACCAAGGGTGGGAGGTCCCACGGGAGAGGCACAGGTCCTCTCTGGAGTCTGTCCCTTCTCGTCCCTTTCTCTATTTTATTCTTTCCACTTTCCTTAAGAAATTGATGTAATGAAGACGGTCAGACCCCAGTATGCGACTTCCATACTCCAGATCTAGATTCCCCTCCCCCACTCCACAGGCATGTCCCAGGGGCCACGTGCCCCTGCTTGCGAATCTGGGCATCTCAAACAGGCGCTTGGCTCTGACCTGGTTATTTAACAAATTCATTTGGGGGCGAACTCAGAGATGAGGATCGGAGGAGAGAAAGAATTGTCTTTTCTTAACTGTCCCCAGGACGCCTTGAGCAGGCTTGGAGGATTCTCGCTAATCTAATCCCTGTCAGAAAAGGAACGATAAAACAATTCAGGCTTTAGAAGCCAAATCCCCTTCCTGCGCTTGCACTGTTTCTGTATCTCTCCCTTCCCATCTCCCCCCGTCTGCAATGAAGCCGAGGTGCCTTTCTCGGTGAGGGTTTCAGTGGATAAAGGATTTCATACTTCGCTCTTTCATTTTTCATATTTAAATTTGCTTTGCTCTCCGGTTTGACTTTCCACTGACCCTTGAAGAATTGGCGTATTTCAAGGAGGGGGAAGAGATCTCATTATAGGAAATGAGAAAAATGGAGCAGAGTTTTAAAACTTTTAATGACTAAAACACAGTGTTCCAAATCGGTATTGCATCGGAGTTGAAGTCACTGTTTGGTTACAAGTCTTTTAGGCCTAAACGGGGTTGATGACATCTGTTTAATTTTAGATGTCTGGAATACATTCTGAAAATAATGAAATCCAAATGTATGACCAAATTAGAGAACAATTTTATCTGCGACAAAGAAGTTTTTAAAATAAGAGCAAACATTTCGACCAAACAAAGTTTTAAAAGACCCATCAAACCTTTGGTCATCTTGCCTTGACTTTTCCCAGTGGATATCCACGGTTGAGAGAACTTTCCTTTCCTTTTTGTGTGAATCAGACATTATTATGTAATTTTATACCCATTTTCCTATCCTTTCTCTGGGCGTGCGCCCTGCTCGGTGCTGCCAGCCCTGGAGAGACCTTATTTAGGGGAGTGAGGAACCTTTCCCCGGAAATCTCTCTTGGTGAAGCAAAGGGCTCAGGTCACAGACACTGAAGGGCCACTTGTTAGCTGTTCCCTAATAAGCTGAGCAACCTGGGAGGGGCCCCAGGGAAAACTGAGAAGTGTAAAGGCCTTGCTGATGGAGGAGGGTCCTACACTGGTCGTGTGCTGTGTGACTGGGGCAGATCCCTGACCCTCTCTGGGCTTCACTTCTTCCATCTGTGTGAGCAGCTCAGGATTCTGGGAGCCTTGTTGTGCTGGCTTCTCTGCTGGTAGGTTCTGTTGTGGTGAGAACCCCCTCCTGTTGGGAGGTGTTCTGGATAGTTCTTCTCCCACTTCCTAGGAGCCCAGCACCTAGGCCGATAGGGAGACTGCCCATGTGAGTCTCCTTGTGGGCAGACAGACACCCCCATGTCTACTCTTTGCTGCCGGGGTAGATCCAGTGTGTAGACAACTCCTCCATCCTTGGCAAGACTTTCATGTATAGACAGTAAGTGAATTATGGTCACAGTTTTACCTGAAGTCTTAAAATACTTGGCTGCTTGGCAAGGTCATTCTGCCTTTCCTGGGTGTTTGCACCTTCCGAACATCTGTAGACTCTTATCTCCCTGCTTTGTCCCCTTGCTCCAGGGTCAGCTCAAGTCCTCTCCTGAGAACAAGCCCCTTGTCTCTTGAGTTCCCCCAGTGCCTCTGCCCAGTGCTGTTGGGCCAGGGTCAGCTTCCTGGACCATCGTCTACACATTTCACTCATGGCTTGGGCTTGTCTTGCTTCCCAAAGACAGGAGAAGGTTTCCCAAGTGTTTGCCTTTGACCTGTGACCACAGAAAAGCCTGGAAATGGGGATTATAAGCCTGTGGTGCTTGGGCTTAAAGGCCTGGGGTGCAGCTTGGGCTTAGTGAAGGCTCTGGGCCCGCTGCCGTCTGTGGAAACGAGCAGGTTGAGATGTTGGCTGCTGTAGGCAGATGACAGATGGACAGATAATGCTCAGGTGAATCCCGGCCTGTCCAGAATGTTGGGCTGGGTCTGTACCTTTTGTCCGTTGGCCCCTTGCTTGTGCCATCTGGCTCCTTCTCAGGACTTGATTTTGTGGTCAGTGTCCCCCCTCACCCCTTAGGAGGCATCATTGCCTGTGATCTGGGCACGATCGAAGGTTGGTGTGATGGCAGGTATATTTGCTACATTCCTGGGAACTCTCAGAGCCCCCATGGTCAAAAGGCATGTACTCTGTTACCTCAAGGACAGTGGGCTGAAATCAGCAAGAAGGAATTCTGGAGGGGACAGAGCCGCCCCTCTGATGACAGGTAATTGGTAAGAAACGTGAGGTGGGAATTTCATTTAGGTCTGGGGGCTGGTGGACAGAGAGCATGGCGCCCTGGGCTGGGAGTCAAGAGACCTGGCCCCTGCTCCACGTGACCGTGAGTGGGCCACGTGCCTTGCTGGGCCTCAGCTCAAACTCTGTACAATGTGAAGTCGATACCAACCTGATAGGCTCACGGGGGAGCCCAGATAATAAATTAGAGTTGAAAATAATGATAAAGATGGCATTTCATGAAGGCCCAGACAAGCGTGAGGTGTTTTCAGTCGTGTTGGTACTAGTAGAGATTTATAAGGAGTAGTGAGATGATGATAAGTTCATCCTTACTGTTGTTGTTGTTGTTGTTGTTGTTGTTGTTGTTGTTGTTGTTGTTGTTTTTAACCCATTCGGGACGTTGGGGTTCCAAGAATGTGGAAGTAGGAGCCAGGCCTTTGGATTTCCTGGTTTCTTGTACCTAACTCTCTGTGTGGCTTTGGGCAAGTCCTGCCTGTCTTTGGGTCTTAGTGGCCCCGTCTGTAAAGAGAGGTCTGTAGTTCCCATTCTTCTTTCTCCACCGGGCCACTCACAAGGTGGCAGGGTGGCATGAGCCAGCGATTTTGCAGCCTGGAAGCACCGTGGGGGTGGGTTGGGCTGGCATTGATCGCAGCAGTTGATGGAAAGGGCATCCAGGCCAAGATATCTTGATGCAAATCCAAGGCCCAGTGCTGGCCTTGGGGACTGTTCTGAGCTGGACGTTCCGCTGTGGCCCAGGTGTACCCTGTCAAGTAACTAGGCTGTGGGGCTCAACCCCTCACTCTGTCTGGAGTGAGGGGCTGAGTGGACCAGAGGTTTGTCAGTGTGGCTGTAATTACAGCTCGTGCTGGGGAGGCATTACGCGTAGCTTAGTGTTCTCACCATGGCGTAGTGAGTTCACAGCATCAAGGTTGGGTCTGGCTACTTGGTAGACTGAAGGCATAAGGAGGCATAGGCACATTTTGCCAGATGCGAATCAGAAGGCAGCCCTGGGGGCCAGGCGTGGTGCTCTTTCATTGTTTGGTTTTGTTGTAACAGACTTTAGTTTTCTGAGCAGTTTTATGTTCACATCAGATTTGAGCGGAAGATCCAGAGAGCTCCCCCATACCACCCACACCCCCCAGAGGCATAGTCTCCCCTATTATCCACCTCCCTGATCAGGGTGGGACCTTTGTGACAACTGATGAACGTTCACTGACCCATGATGATCACCCAAAGTCCACAGTTGGCATTAGGGTTCACTCTTGGTGTTGTCCATTCTCTGGGTTTGGACAAACCTATGATAACACGTATCCTCCGTTATCATATTGTATAGAGTACTTTCAGCTCCCTAAAAAGCCTCTGTGGTGTTCACCTCTGCCCCCCACGTGCAATTGATCTTACTGTCTTGGGAGAGGTGAAAGGCCCTTGGCTGTAACATATGGGCCCTGCCTGTGTGACTCCAGAGCTGGTGCTTCTGAGCATAAGGCTGCCGGCTTGGCGGGTAGTCCCCAGGCCCAGGGCAGGTGTGGCCCAGAGCAGCTCGGGCAGGGGAGAGGTAGAACGTTGGCCCGGGCTGTGATTCTTTCTCCCCTTCTCTGTCACCCATTAACTCTGACATAATAAGGACATTGATCGCCACCATATGGACGCTGGGCCTCATGGGAAAGGCCAGGGTCTTGGGGGAGGTTGGGTGGGTGGTGGGCGGAGAGATGAGGAGATGGGAAGAGGCAATCCTTCACATCATGGTGACTGAGCATCAGGTCTGCACCAGGCACTGTGCTAAATGCTGGAGATACTGCAGTAAGCATGACAGATGAAGTCCCTGGCTCCCAGGGCTCATATTCTGGTGAGGGACACAGCACACACATATATAAATAAATACGAAAGTTGTCAGTTGTGACAAATACACTGTAGAACATTAAAATTGGGTGATGTGATGGTGAACTCTTTTAAACTGGGTGGTTAGGGACAGTGTCCCCGAGGAGGGGACAGTTGAGTGGAGATCTGTGTAACAAGGGGTCAGCTGTGAGAAAATCAGGGAAAAGCATTACAGGCAGATGAACCCACAAGTGCAAAGGGTTGGAATAATCCTGGTGTGTTGAAGATGTAGCATGGACAATGCAGTTGGACTTAGGAATCAAGAAGAGAGCGGTAAATGAGGGTACAGGCGAGGGAGAGTGTAGACCTTATGGGGCTATACAGGGTAATGTCTGGGAGTTTGGATACGATTCCAAGTAAAATGGGAAGCTCCGGTGGTGATAGTGGTGGTGTGATTGGATTTGTGTTCTAAAAAGATCCCTCTGACCACAGAACGGACCGTGGATTTCAGGGAGCTAAAGTGAAGACAGGAGATTGGTTAGGCTAGTACAGGAGTGCAGGCACAAAAGGATGGTGCTGTAGGCTAGCAGGGCGCTGTGTGGGCAGAGAAGTGGGGCATCAGGGTATGTTTTGGAGGTAGAGGTACTAGGATTTTCCGATGGGTTGGCACTCCATCGAGGCGTTGTCCAAGCCGAGGATTACTCCCAATTCCGCTCCTTCCCTCAGCCCCACAGCCATTCCTGAGATGGGGAGAGGAGGAAGAGCAGGCTCAGGTGAGAGGCAGTTGGGGGTGTGGCTTGGGACTTGGTAAGTTCGAGAGCCCTATCACTCATATAAGTGCCAGTGTCAAGGTGGCTGTTGTGAGCGTGGAGCCACGAGGAGGGTCGGGCTGGGAATCGATACCCACTGTCGCTGGCTTGGTGGTGGCATTTACAATCAGAGACCGGGAGGAGGTGGTCGGCAGAGGAGAGGAGAAAAGGGGGTATGGGGGGAACCGGCCAGCAGGGGTGCCTGGGAAGGTACAGCCAGGGGCGTGTGGCATTCTGGAAGTCAGGAGGAAAGAAAGACTTGGGGGAATGGCTGATGTCAGGTGGGGACGCAGTGATGAATCCTGCCCGGGCAGGGCAGAGAAGACAGGGTGCCATGGATGACGATGTGCCAGGCATGTCCCCATGGATAGGCCACACAGCTCTTGGGTCGTTTTGCCAAAATATGAAGTGGAAAAATGGGGTGGCAGCTTGAAGGGGATGTATGAGTCAAGGCAGCATTTTCGAGACACAGGAGACATTCCAGCAAATTTGTATGCTGTATGGTGATGCGGATGGGAGAAGCGGGTGGTCCTTAGGGGAGAGGGGACACTGATAGGAACCACATCCCTGCCAGGGTTTGGGAGGTGGGACTTGGTGTGCAAAAGCAGGAGTGGGTGGTGAATAAGAGCAAGTGTACTTTCTTCAGGCCCAGTCACTGTAGGGAAGGCAGAGAGTGTGGAGTCGGTGGAAGAATCCCTATGGTTCTCTGACCCCCAGATGTCTGTGCCCAGACCAGACCTCTCTCCTCAACCTTTTGATTCCCCATCTGCCTCCTGATGTCTCCAGCAAAATGCCTCCGAGAATACTTGTCCTTTCCCCCTGGGGCATCCTGCTTTACCCCCTTTTATGGCCTTCCATGTTTCAGCCCATTCTCCTCCAGCCTCTTATCTCCTTCCTCCAGGGAGCCTCCGGGATTACCTTAGTCCACAGTGCTTTTTCCCCCGATTGGGCTGCTGGGGCCCTCAAGATCCAGGACCCAGATACACCTCTGGTCACTAGGCCTCCAGAGACCTGGGAGAGATGTACTTTCATCACCCCTGGGAGGGATGCTGCCTTGTCATGTCTTGGGTGCCATTGTTGTGAAGTCCTCTGCAGCTAGGGAGCAGGCCTTTGGTTTGTGGAGAGAGAAGAGATTGAGGGTTTGGGTTCCAGAGTCTCACTCCCCTGGGTTCAAATTAGAGGTCCTTGCTAGTTTTACAACCTTTGGCAGCTTTTTAGAAGCCTCTCTGACCTCAGTTTCCTCATCTGTAAGGTCAGGTTAATAGGACTTACCTCCCTGGTGTTTGATGCTGGTTAATTGAGCTGACACACATAAACGGTGCCTGGCACATTATCAGCACTCAACCAATAGCATCATCATAATGATTAATATGTTATTTTTTTCCCTACTATTTCTTCAGTGGGACCTTAGGGAAGTCACTTGACCTTCCCATGCCTCAGTTTCTTCATCTGAAAACTGGAGATAGTCACGGTGTCCTCCTTAGGGGGCCATTGAATTTAATGAGCCGAAATGTGCAAAGAGTTTAATCCAACAGCTGGCACATAGTAGGTGTTCAAGAAGAAGAGCTTGCTGCTGGTGACGATGGTGGTGGTGGTAATTATCCCTCTGCATTCCCATGTCCCCTGCTGAACCCCCGCTGGAGCTGTGGAGCTGGTTGCCTGGGGGGTCCTGTCCCCTCTGCCATGCTCAGGCCAAGGTGCCCCCCACCCCCACGCCTGCTCCCCCAAGGCTCAGCTGTTCACGCTTGGCTTTTCACCCTTCCCCATGAACCCATTCATCTCTGAGTCTCTGTAAGGTTACAAGGCTTTGAAAATTAATTTAAAAAAATTATACTCTTCTGACCCTTTAAACTTGATTTTAAACCTTCTTAGTGCTGTAATGAAGCCCAGGCTATTTGGGGCATTTTGAAGGAGTGTGGCTGACAGTGCCTTTTTAATTTACATAGAAACCTGGGAACACACATGGACCCAAATATGTATCTGTATAATTAAGGATAAAAATCATAATCCCCTAAGCGAGCTCTGCTAGTGAGCATCAGGTTTAATAGGGATTATGAGGAGGAATTAAAGTTGCCCAAGGGGTGCACTGAGAGACTTCAAACACCTTTTGGAAAACAAATTAACGTGCTTTTCAGAAATCATTTTCCAAGGGCGGCAGAGGGTTTTCCTCGGGCTTCCCTGTTTTCTTTTGAGATGTATTTTTAACACTTGTATAAACAGTTTGGGCCCTTGATATGGGGCTTCCTGTGCTCCTTTCATTAGTTGGTGTCTCAGCAAGAATTCGGCTCATTATCCGGGGCATTTTGATTTCCCTGGCCGCTGTTGCTGGTGCTGCTGCTGCTGGGCCCAGCCTGGGGCCATCCTATTTTCTTTACTATTGCCTAGTGGTATGGAACCAGTTGGTTTGTGGCTTGGCTTGTTTCTCTGTCTTCCCACCCCAGCCCGGCTTCCCAGAGGTGTTCTCAGTTCCCTGGAGGACAGGACTTCTCAGGCAGGGGGCAGTGGCTGGGAGGTGGGAGGCTGGACCTACCTCAGGATCATCTGAGAAGTTGGCCGAATCGGCCTTCATCACCCAGGCTCCACTGGCCCCTTTGTTTATTTCCCCTTCCCCTTCCCTCAGGTGCATCTGCAGTGGACTATGTGGCCTCTACAGGTACTGAGTTCCCCATCACTGGAGGTGTTCAAGCGCTATCCTGGCTTAGGTTATGAGGGTATCTGTGCCCAGCTATAGAGCAGACCTGGATGGTCCTTAAAGTCCCTTGTAAATCTGAGATTCTGTAATTTACACTTTACACATGGACTTGGGCAGGGCTCTGCTGAACCTTTACAGCAACAAGTGTACACAGCACTGGGCTCTGAACAGTCACTGTTGGTGACCCCCCGTTCTGCTGTCCTTGCTTGGGGCGAAGGAGAATATGGTGTTCTCGTCTCTTCTGGAGGTTTCAGATTTATGCTCAGTTACAGGATTTCCTTTAGAAATTTGATCCTGTAGGGCCTCAGAACAAAAATTCCAAATGGGGTCTACCTAGGTTCCCTTTTAAAGCTCACTTTCTTCCTTTGCAAAACGGGAGTGATAAATGATAATAGCTAACACGTATTAAGTGCTTCCTGTGTGCCTGACATTGCTTACAAGCACTTGTTTGCTTATAACTACTTAGGCAGAGGTAGTATTATTGTCCCCACTCTCTAGAGCAGGACACTGAGACTCAGGGGGGTTAGTAACTTAGTCAAGGCCACAACTAGTAAGTGATGAATAATCACTTCCAATTATTCTAATTAGAACTATTCTAATTTTAATTATTAGAATAGCATCTAATAATCAGCCTCTGGGGGTCTGCTGAGCCCTTCACAGGAAAGTGGAGGTGCTGCCTTGACCTACCCCAAGTAGAAAGCCAAGTGGTCATTGTCCAGCCATGGGTCTTGACCTCCTGAGAAGGCTCACATTAGTGCCTCTCAACTTGGTCAGTACCTTGGCTAGACCCAGCAGGGGCCAAGTGGTGAGTGTGACATTGCCTTTGCCACAGAGGGCAGAGCTCCTGTGAGCTGGCCAGCTGGCAGCATCTGGGCTGGGCTGGTGGGCGTACATCTTCTAGAGGTTTTTCTCGGCTTTGCAAATGGGTTGGAAGTTGGAGGTGAGCTCTTTGCAGCTGATTCACGGTGGGTTCACATGAGGCCATGTGCCCACAAGTTGCTTTTACTTCCTGTTACTGTTGGTCAGGTGCCTGTGAGGCAAGAAGGAGGGAGCTTTTTTATCTTGAAGAGGGGCTCTTAGAAAAGGAGGGAGCAGGGGCTCCTGGGTGGCTTAGTCGGTTAAGTGTCCGACTTTGGCTCAGGTCATGATCTCACGGTTTGTGAGTTCGAGCCCCGTGTTGGGCTCTGTGCTGATAGCTCAGACACCGGAGCCTGCTTCAGATTCTGTGTCTCCCTCTCTCTCTTCGCCCCTCCCCTGCTTGTGCCCCCCCACTCTTTCTCTGTCAAAAACACATAAATAAACCATATATATATATATATATATATATGTATATATAGATGTATATACATACACACATAAAGAAAGGTAGGGAGCATATATTTCCCTGATCTGGAGGTGTGGACACGGAGAGGACTTGGCTGGAGTGCTCATGTAATCCTGCTTCCCATTGGAACTGTGTGTAAATCATCATCCACCCTCTGTGCCCACCCCTGGCCACCCCGGCTGCCTGCTCTGCCCTCACAGGGGTCTCTGGTCTCTTGTCTTGTGTCAGAGAGCTATGGTCACCAGGAGCGGGCGGCTAAAAGTCAACAGGAGATTTCTGCTGGGTTCACAGGTCTGGCTTCACCAAGGAGGTAGGATTTAGATTGAACCTTAAGGCACTGGTGAATTTCTGGCAGCAGGGAATAGGGCACTGTTGTTTCTGAGCACATCCATAGAGCATGCGCCATGCTAAGCTTTCAACATCCATGCTGTTATTTCATGCTCATGATGGCCCAGTGCTACGTTTTGCCTTTTATTGGTGATGGAACAGAAAGGGGAGATGACTTGGCCAGGTCCTACAACTGGATCGGAACTCAGGATAAAAGCATGCCCCTGCTCACTCCCCTAGCAGCTGGGGGAAAGCGTGAGCTATGGCAAGAAGGCCTGGGAGGACCTGTGGAGGTCCTCCACCTGGGCAACCAGCCGGATGGGAAGGGTGGGAGGGCGGAGGTGGCACAGTGTGAGGCTGGTGCTGCTGGTGGTGGTGGCTATGTATGTCCAGAATGTCAAAGTCCTCAGTGGTATGCTGGGACTGTTTACCAACCAGGTCTCTGGAGGGGTGGGGGGAAAGGAAAGAAAAGGAGCAAGCAGAAGGCCCTGATGTGAGGTGTTTGCTGATGCCCATGGTATGAATGTTTCCACCTTGGCCAGCTTCGAGTTACCAGTGTGATGGCAGTGAGCACTGAGTTCTCCTCAGCCATCAGGAGCTGCCCTCAGCACTTGCAGTGGCCGCATGTCCATGGTGCTGGTGTTTGGGGTTTATCTGGGAGACAGTAAGAGAGGAGATGACTCTGTCAGAGGTTTTTATCAAAATGCAACTCTGAGGGTTGTCTAGTGGTGGGAAAAGAGGCTGGAGAAGATGGCCACCTGGGGGAGGCCAGTGCCGACCCCTGGAGCTGGAGGGGCCGGGACCTAGGGCAGGCAGTGGGTGGGGTCCCTGGAAAGGAAGGGCCAGATCCATTTGGTGTAGCTGATGTCTTTGCTTCTGTCGGAAACCTCGTGGGTCTCTCGCTCCAAACATGTGTGTCTCCGTGGGAGGCTTTTGGAGGCAGTGAGACCTCAGCACCCCATCTCCCTTTTCCCCTCCGAGGTCAGGCTGGGCTGTGAGCAGTTTCACACGGGAGTGCTGGGCCTTCTTCTACACGGTCCAGTCCAGTGATTTAACAGCAGCAGCAACAACATTCCCCCAAGACATGACCTGGGAATTTTCATTTGGGAAAAAAATATGGTCTTGGAACTAAACCCAGTTGGGGAGTTCAGGGCCAAAGGGCACATCAGAGTTTGTGCTCAGCTGTGACAGAGGCCCGCTGAGCTGCTGGGACCTCGTTGGGCCTGGGGAGGGATCCACAAAGGCCTTCTGCCCTGACCCGTGTGGTCAAGGAGACCGAGGCCAGGGGAGTGTGGCCAGACAGGCAGAGCAGCGCTGGCCCAGAACCAGCAGTCAAGGCTTCCTGAGGGAAAGTGGTTCTAGCTGAACTTTGAAGTGTGGGCAGCATCTGGAAGTGAAGGGGCCCTTCGGGCAGTGTCTGAGGGTATGTTTGTGGCAATCATCCGCGCCTTACTTGTCAGATCTGTTCCCTGCCTGGCTCTGTACACAGGGGCTGGCCCCGCAAACTACAATTCCCAGGTCTCCTTGGCAATGGGTTCTGGTTAGGTCTGGCCCATTGGATGCACCGACAGGAGAATGGAGGGGCAGGAGGAGGGGAGAGGAAGGGGCACTTCTTCCCCCCCCGCCCCTCTCTGGCTTGGGAATCCAGCAGCAGTGTCTCCTCTGTGGCTCTGATGTCACTGTCTCACGTCTCCTCACAGTCTGGCTTCCTCAGCCTGACGAGGCCTCCTCCCCAACAGCCCTGGCTTCTGGGCTCTGGAAGCGCTTCCTCCTAGTTTTCCTCCAGCCCTGGGGTTGGTGCTGGCTTTCTCTTGCTACTGCTGGTCTTTGCATCACCTCACTGTCCCCTGCTCGTCTTGCAGCTCTGTAACCAGGTCACTGTGATGGCTTACTGGGCCTTGGCTGTGGGCTTTGCTGCCTTGACTGGCTCCTGACTGATCTCTGGGAAGGGACAAGGGGGCAGGAGCAGCCTCCCGGTGGGTGGGGTGTGTATCTTCCCCTCATCTTGCTCTTGGGTCAGACAGCCAAATCTGATGCCCAGCAACCTTCCAACTCAGCCTCTGCCTGTCTGGGCCCCCGACCCCTGAGCTTTCAGGGACTTCCAAACCTGATTCCAAGGCCACTGTCTGCTGGAGGCCTGGTGCCTGGCTCCAGAGGCCTGTTACCATGTGGTTCCCTCATTCATGGAGTCAGAGCTACATACTGACTGGCTGGCTTTCATTCTTGCCCGACCCCCCTTGCTGACCCTGCCCTGACCTGCTCAGGTCGGAGGGACCTCGGACCTCTGGCCCAGGTCCCCCATTCTGTAGCTCCTCAGGAGCCCATATCTCAGGGGGAAGAAAGGGTGAGGCTGGAATTCTGTCTTGTGAAGGGGAAACACCTGCCCAGGGTTACGCAGCAGGGACAGGAGGCTCAGCCGTGGTAGACTTTCAGGCCACAGCGTGTCCCCCGGGGCTTCCAGGGAACAAAGCTGGGAAATCGCAGTCTAGTCCCTGCTTGCATTTCATGTGAAGATACGGGGGTCTGAGAGGAGCAAGAACTTTGCCAGAGTCACTCTGAGCCAGTGGTAGAGCGAGAGCTCAGGCTATGGTATGTCCGCCTGGCGCCTGGCGGGCATGCTTCTGCGTCCTCAGCGGCTTCAGGAAGTACCATGGGATGGGCCAGATGTGAGCGTGCTGGGAGGCTAGTCTGCTGCCTGCTGCCAGAAGAGGCCTCTGCTGGGGCAGGGTGCTTATTCCCCAGAACGCTTGGAGGTCAGCAGAGGTCTCTTCAGAGCCTGGGGCACCAGGCCACTGTTTTCCAAGTACGGGGTACGCATGTGTGGCTGCCTGCCCCGGGTGTGGCCCTGGAGAAATCCCCAGGTACACAGCGGGCTGGTGCCAAGTTGCGCAAGAGCTGTGGCAGCCGTGGTGCTTTGCGCAGGACCGAGAGGGCATCATGGTCCTGGGAGAGGGATGACTCAGCAGTGCTGGGCCTCTGGTGCAGCTGCCAAAGGAGGCCAACCTGGTGGGGACACCCCGCCAGGGCGCAGGCAGTCTCTGGAGTCCTTTGGGGAGTGCCCTTGGCCTAGGTCGGTGACCTGCCATGCACATACTGAGTCCCCTCCCATGCCCGCTCTCAGCTCTGAGGCTGCTTGACCACGCACAGCCCTCCCCAGGCTGAAGAGCTCCCCCAAAACTTTGGCATACTCGGCTGCTCTGGGCAGCGGACCTGGGTTTGCACACACTTGAAGTTGTGGGGACCTAGAGACAGACCATGCAAGGAGTTCAGTGGCTAGTCTCATCTGAGTGGGAGGTAGTGTCTGTGTAGGAGAGGGTCCCCAAAAGATGTCCAGGGAGGCTGCTGTCTAATCACAGAAGGCCTTTAATGACTGGCCTGCCCGGGGTCTAGTCTCTGAAAATAGGGAGCCATGGAAGGTTTCTGAGCAGGTAGGTGATAATGCCAGAGATGTGCTTCAGGGAGGTGGGGAGGGAACAGATGCAAAGCGGGTATGAACCTCTGCTAGGGTGGGGCAGGCCAGGCGAGGGTGAGGCCACACTGTGTCTGACCCAGGCATGGGAGAGGGCTGCTTCAGGCAGTGGCCACGGCGCTGGAGCCAGGTCAGTTCTTCTCGCTCAGCTGGTCGAGGTCTGAGGAGGAGCTGCTTTGGCCACTGTGTGAGGGGGGCTGGGCTCAGGTAGACGGAATGACTTGAGAGCTCGCTGCCACCTGCTGACTGGCACCTTGGGCAAGCGACTTACAAGCCATTGAATTATTAAGCAAATTGAGACCCACCTCTGAGCCTCAGCACATCTGCTAATTGGGAGTGATCCATGCTTTCTAACATTGTTGTGAGCACTGATGGTAGGTAGTAGCCCAGCAGGGTGCCTGGGGGAAGCTGCTAACAGAGAGGGGTGGCCAATCCATGTGCTGGTTGACGATCCCCCCCAAAGGTCCAGTTCAACATCCTGCCTCTCAAATGTTCTCTTGGCCCACGTGCTCCTTTCCAAGGCCCCTTCCTTCACAACCTCTTTGAGGTGCCTGTGGGTCAAGGTGGATGATGTCAAAGCCCTACCCCTCCCTCACTGCGCCTTCGCCTCTCACTGTGGCTTTGGGTAGGACGAGGCAGGAACCAGCCTGCCCTCGAACCTACTGAGGTCACTGGAGGGTCACAGCTGACGATCCTCTGTCCTCACCCATGGGGCTGGGCCCTGAGTAGGCTCCCCCACCAGCATTCAGCTGGTGGGGAAGATGCCCCACGGGGTGGGTGGCCTGACCAGGTTGCTTACGCTTGTCACTTCTGAATCCCTCTTCTTGTAATGGCTGTAATTGTCAAGCAGTTTCCTCAGAGACTTTTTAGTAAAGATATGCGAAAAGAATGTAGCTATTAACTGGAATGTGTTTCTGGGAAGGCCCTGAGTTCTCTCTCATCAATAATGGGGCTAGGTTGGTAGGGGATGTGGACAAGCCCCTCTTCCTCCAGGGACCCCAACTTCCTTTCTGGGGCTATTGGAGCTGAAGATCAGGGCCTTCTTGTGGGCATACTGGGGGTTCTGGCAGCATGGAAGAGGACAGAGGCTCCCTGAAGTCAGACGAGGGGGAGGTAGCTATGGAGCTACATCTTGGGGGCCCCTGGAAGAGGTGGTGTCTCCCTGGAGGGAAGCGGTGCTGCCTCAGGTTGATGAATGGTTCCCAGGCCTGTTCTTACCCACGGACACCACGCCCTGGGTTGCCCTGAGTGCTGCATCCAGCCTGGTGGGACTGCCAGGCCTTTGTCTCCGTCAGTCCCTGGCTCTATCCTCGCACCTGAGCCGTGAGCAGAGGTGACTGACACAGAGCAATGCTTTCTCGGCAAACAGGGCACTCCCTCCTTCTCTTGGGGACCTTCAGGGCAGGAGGCTATGTTTGCCAGAGTGGAGGCCGTGTGTGTGTGTGTGTGTGTGTGTGTGTGTGTGTGTGTGTGTGTGAGAGAGAGAGAGAGAGAGAGAGAGAGAGAGAGAGAGAGAGAGAGAGACACCTTTAGGAGGGTAAGGGGCTGGCCCTTGGGTCACACAGCAGCCTGAGATGTAGTCTTGTAAGCTGGAATCTTGGAGAGATTCTGTGAGAATTGCCTCCTTCAGCATGAGGGACAGGCTGAGGAGAGATTTTCCTCCCTGCACAGCATCTGTACTAAAGACTGTCTTGAGCATCTGGAGAGACTGAGGGTGATGGAAGGCCTGAATGAAAAAGGAGGCTTGTTTTGGCTTCAGTCTGATGCCCCAGGGAGGCTCAGCCTTAGGAGAAACCACTGAGTCCCATGGT
Organism: Panthera tigris; assembly: GCF_018350195.1. Lineage (NCBI taxonomy): Eukaryota > Metazoa > Chordata > Mammalia > Carnivora > Felidae > Panthera > Panthera tigris. The sequence continues at coordinate 111,362,959 of NC_056660.1, forward strand.
TACGCTGGGGGCCTGTGTGCAGGCAGATTGGACAGGCTGACCCACTGGCCAGATGACCCTGGTGTGTGACCTCAGCAGTGGCTAGTCTTGGCACTCCCTCCACTGATGGGTGTCAGTTCAGGAGGGGCATTGGGGCAGGGTGCCAGGGTCTGGCCCCATTGCAGAAAGCCTCCCCCTGCAGGCAACCACCCAGCTGGGCAGCCTGGGACTTAGAGTTCCCCCATAAAACAGAGTCACGGTGCTCTTGTCCATATTGGCAGGGGAGACGGAACCCAAACTGGAGAGAGTGGGTATAATGTTCTCAAGTGTAAGTTGTTCTCTTGTAAATTTTTAAATAAACCTTTGGCACCCGTTATGTCTTCATCCCGGGAAAGCCCTTGCTGATGCCAAAATTACGGAACTGTTTCAAAACGTGTGAATCCACTGAACTGATTTGAAGTTCCACATGAACACTGCTGAGATTAGAACTTTAATAGTTCAGGGGTGCCTGGGTGGCTGAGTCAGTTAAGCGTCCGACTTTGGCTCCATGATCTCAGGGTTTGTGAGTTCAAGCCCTGCGTCAGGCTCTCTGCTGTCAGTGCAGAGCCTGGAGCCTGCTTCAGATCCTGTGTGTTTCTCTCTTTCTCTGCCCTTCCTCCACTCGTGTGTGTGTGTGTGTGTGTGTGTGTGTGTGCGCACGCGCGCGCGCGCACGCATGCGCTCTCTCTCAAAAATAAATATTAAAAAAAAAGAATGAAGATGAGGGGGTTAAGAGTTTATTTAGGGCAGGTATTAGTATTGCCATAAGGCTCACGTGGCTTTAAGGGAATGGGCCAGCTCTGCAGAATTATCACGTGATTCCTCATTGACATTGGTGCTGTAGGCTTATGGCAGAGTTGTAGTTTTGTATGCAGCTGGTTGTCCTTGCAAACAAGGCCTTGAAGTTATCAGTGCCACTTGGTTTGCCTCCATCTGTCTGCAGACATTCAGTCTCTGTGTTGGTATTAATTACATCAAAAGTCAGAAAAAGAGCTGGCCTGAGGTTACATCTTTCTCCTATTAAATCCATTCTGGGCAATTTGACTTTGGCACAGCACGTCATCCAATTTTGTTGGTAGTTTTGTTTGTATTTAATTTCCAAATTTTCTTGGGCTTTTTAGGTATTCAGGAGTGATAAATAGGCGTGGAGGGCTCTAATGTTTGTTTCTATACATGTATGCCTTCAGTGACCAGTCTATCTTAGAGGTTCTGCTGTGTGACTGTGTTCCCAGCACATTCTAGGCACTATGGCACAGAAGTCAACATAACGGTAAAATTGCTGTCCTCCTGGAGTTTATAATCTAGAGATGGTAATAGACCCCTCCCCCCCGCCCCTCAAAAAAACCCAAAATAATAAAAACTCCACAAAACCAAAAGGCGAAACCATCCACAAACAGTGAATAAATTTATGGTTTAACATTAGGTGAGGATGAGGAAAAAGTTAGCTGGGGAGGGGGATAGAGTCAATGAGGAGGGGCTCTTAGATAGGATGAGGAGGACAGATCTCTCTGGAGAGGTGACATTGCTCAGAGACCTGAGTGAAGCCTGCTGATTGGGAGAAGAGAGTTTTAGGTTCGGGGGCAGTAAGTACAAAGACCCCTGAGATGGGGATGTGGTCACTGGATGTTGTATAATATTATTTTAATTAGGATATGAATAAAAAATGTGATACTGATCAACAGTGAGAATGGGTACTTGGGGTTTGGGGCATGGCGGCAAGCAATGGGGTAGCTTCTCAGCCTTCTGAGAGTATGGGAGCCCAGGAGGACTCCAGAACCAGGCAGGGGAGTAGTTGGTGGGGTCACAAGGTTCCCTGAGGCTTGCTAGCTGAGAAGTGGCACAGCACATTGGGCCAAAGGAAAGCAGAGTAGCTGATGGCACCCTGTCTCCAAATCCAGCCCCTGACAGCATGGCCATCCAGAGGAGTTGTTCTCTAGGCTTAGCTGCACCAGAATAACCTAGAGGGCTTGTTAAGACAGAGGCTGCCTGGCTCCATGCCAGATTTCTGATTGAAGAAGTCTGGGGTGGGACCTGCCAATACCTTTCATCCTATTTCCCAGGTGCTGACATTGTGGCTGGTCCAGGGACCACACCTTGAGAACCTTTCCTGCTGGCATCTATCCAGAGTGACTGTAGAAAGAGAATAAGGCTTGAAGCCTCAAGAAAAGAACTGGTCCCCGTCCCTCAGGATGGTTGTCTGGCCCACTGGGTCTCCTGGAGAGTATCATCCATGATCCTGGTGCCCCCAGGACCCTGTCCAGGTTGGCACTGTCCCTTGGTGAATGTGGGTGTGTGTGTGTGACAGACATGGCTCGTGCCTCTGTGAATCCATGCTGGTTGCTGTGGTCGCCATAGTTGGAAGCTTCTTGGGTTAGAGCCTACAGCTCAGATGGGTGAGGGGGGACACACCTCTGGCCCAAGGCCCTGAGCAGAAGGCCCTCAGGAAATAGGAGGGAGCTGACACTGAGAAGCAGAAGCACTGTCATCCTCACTTAGTGGTTCTCATTCCTGCCCTGCGAACCTCAGGTCCAGCGCTCTGCGGCCCTCTTCACCCCTCCCCACATGGGTATGTGTAAGGGCTTTCTGCTTTGGTTTGTTTTTCCAGAAAGGTGAACTTGTGTTGTTGAGGATGGACCCCTGGCACCCGGCTTGGTTTTCCTGAGTGAGGCCTTCTGTTGTCACAGGTATAGCTCTGGTTGTGGGTTGGAGTGTCAAGGGAGAAAGAAGAAGGGAGGCAGCCGGCTATGCTTGGTGGCCTGGAGGCCTGGAGGGAGTTGATGGAAAACATCTGAGCCAATGGCTCCGTGCACTCAGAAAATAAATCCTGGCTTCCGAAGAAGCTGCAGAAAATTGATTTTTCGCAGCTTCAGTGGTCATCCTGAAGGATTTGGTGGGGCGGAAACTGGGCCCATTTCTCATCCCTGTGCTCTGTACTGTCGGGTCAGGTGCTGAACGGGCTTCTGTTAGAGGCAGAGAGGCCTGGGCCGGTCCCCAGCTCCTGTCATGTACCTCCCACTGCCCTGTGCAAATGGGGAGGGGTGGAGGGCCCATCTCCCTCAGCTTGCCCTCACACCCAGCTGCTTCTCGCCTGTGGCTTGCCTCTTGCGCCTGCTACCATGGACGTGAAAGGTGTGTGTGTTCATGCAGCTGAGCTGGGATTAAGGCATTTGTACACGGGTGCAGCTGTGGGTCTTTGGTGTCTGGGGCACTGTGGGGCAGTGGCGGGTGGATGCCTTGGGGAGCTCAGCCTGTCTGTGTCTGTTTAGTCCCTCGCTGAGCACTGCCGTTGGCTGCTAAGATCTCAATTGGCCATGAGCGCCACGTGGGCTGCCCCAGGGACAGGCCTTGTCTGGGGAGAAGGATTAGCTTTTGGTACATTTTCCCTTCATGTGTGGAGCATACACTTAGCCCAGGCCCAAGGGAGCTGGAGGTTCCCACAGCCAGGGAGGGAGCCGCAGCTACAGACTGATGGTTCCCGGAGCTCCTGTTGGCTTTGGATGATTTTATGGAAAACTTGGCTAGGGTGTTGTGAGGCATAGCTATGACCTCTTGGCCCAGCAGCCAGCACAAGGAATGGCTTAGCCTTCCTGAGATGTGTGGTGTGGGCTACAACGTCCCTCCCCCGGCCAAGAGTCCAGGGGACAGAGGACTTGGCTCTGCCCCAACTCTACCCCAAGCCCTGAGACACCCTGGACACATCCCTGACTGTCTCTGGCCCCCAGCCTGCTCCTTGGCTATCAGGAGGGAATAACCCATTCCTTGCTGGGGTGGTGAGAATATCCACTGAGATGAGACTGGATCTAAAGTGCTCACCCTAGGGGCGCCTGGGTGGCTCAGTCAATTGAGCATCCAATGTCAGCTAAGGTCATGATCTCACAGCTTCTGAGTTCAAGCCCCACCTCAGGCTCTGTGCTGACAGCTCAGAGTCTGGAGCCTGCTTCTGATTCTGTGACTCCCTCCCTCTCTCTCTGCCCCTTCCCCGCTCATGCTCTGTCTCTCTCTCCCTTAAAAATAAATAAACTTAAAAAAAAAAAAAAGTGCCCACCCTTTGTCTGCACGTGGAGGTGGGAAATCAGATACAGCAGGAGTCCAGGCCTCTGTTGAGGTCTTCAGTTGCCGTTGGTCAGGTTAGGAATCTGGAAACGGACCATCTTTCCTGGTGGTCTTCAGTGGCGTGGCCTATCAGTGCCTTTCCCCCTGAGCAGCGGTGCCTTATATCTCTTGCACGTTTCCATCTTTCTGGACTCATTGGAAGGAGCTATAAGTGAACACACTGCCAAAAAATATCAAGTTCCTCAGGGAGTGGTGATGCTCAAACCCCTGAAAAGTGGCAAGTATTTCGGTATTTTTTGTTCCTTGTTTGTAGTGGCAGCATCAGTTACCTACACCTCATGGCCCTGGTGTGTGAGCTTGGCGTTGCGGTGGGGTCATGAGCGGGAGGAGGAGGGAAGGAAAGGGGAGCGCTGGACAGTTGATCAAGGTGGAAAGTAAAGACATTTCCTTTAGGTGGAAAGTGAAATGGGAGGGGCACCTGGGTGGCTCAGTCGGTTAAATGTCCGAGTTCGGTTCAGGTAATGATCTCGTGGTTTGTGGGTTCGAGCCCCATGTTGGGCTCTGTGCTGACAGCTCAGAGCCTGGAGCCTGCTTTGGATTCTATGTCTCCCTCCCTGTCTGCCCCTCCCCCACTCATAGTCTTTCTCTCTCTCAAAAATAAATAAACACTAAAAAATTTAAAAAAAAAAAGTGAAATGGGAACCCAGATAGAAATAATAATAATGTCATATGACACTGTGATAGATATCAGTATTTTTCCCAACTTGGACCTGCTCAGGGCTTATATGCCCTGGCATTTCATAGATATAAAATATTAATATCATAATGTTGTTAATAATAATTCTTGAGGTGCCTGAGTGGCTCAGTTGGTTAAGCGTCTGACTGGCTCAGGTCATGATCTCACAGTTTCATGAGTTTGAGCCTACATTGGGCTCTGTGCTGACAGCACGGAGCCTGCTTTGGATCCTCTGTCTGCCTCTCTCTGCCCCTCCCTCCCCCCAAAATAAATAAATAAATGTTAAAAAAAATAATCATAATTCTTAAAGAGTAGCTCATTTTTTTTTATCAGACCTGTATTTACAGATGCTGCAAAGTGCTAAGCACTTTATTATCTCACGTAATAATCTCAAGAACCCTGTGGGTGATTATTATTTCCATGTCAAAGTGGGGGAAAAAGAGGCTGAGAGGTGGCGTATCTTGTCCGAGATTCACTGAGGCAGATGATGGGAGCCAGCAGCTTGGGGCCAGAACTCGGACAGAACCTGGGTTCGCCCTAAGGATACCACTTCCTGGGTGCTTGGTTTTGCCTGGAAGGGGCAGATCAGCGGGAGTGTGCATGCTTGCCTTGTAACGATGACGAGGATGATGATCCAGGCCATGGTTAAGGACCAAGCTCTGGAGCTGGACTGCCTGAGTCTGAATGCCCATAATACCGGCTACCAGCTGGTCGGGAGTGGGGGCTGGTGGGGGGGGGGCAAGATCCTGTGCCTCATCTGTGCCTACCTCAAGAGTTATTAAGAATTTCAAACTGTTGATACCTGTGAGGGTCCTACGTAGACAGGTGCTATTAATATATGCTGATCGTTGCTTTTACACATTCTCACACGTCCACACTTGGGAGGTGTGTCCTGGGTTTTAGAACCTTGAGATTGGCAGGTAATGGATGCCTGATAAATATTCACTGCATGAAGGAATGGAATTTATCAAGTGGCTTGGAGGTCTCACAGTAACCTTCTCTTAAAAGGATCCTCCCCATAGCCTCCCCTTGCCTGAGACTGACCCACAAGTGGGGCTGAGCATGGCTCTCATCCACATTGGCCAGCACGAGTAGGATGGCTTGGTTGGCTTGGCGGGATGGTCATGGCCATGGTCCTCGTGGACCCCAGTGCCCGCGGGAGGCGCGGGCCTCTTGAGGCAAGTGAAGGCAGATGGCAGCTCTCTGGCCTGCAAGGTTGGGGATCAGGGAGGCTGGCTGTTCTCTGACGAGAGGGGGCTGCTGCATGTGGATGTGTGAGCTCTGGAGCTGGAGCCCTCCCCCGAACCTCTTGAGGGTGCTGGCGGAAAGCTGGGCCATCCAGAGCAGGAGGCTGCCCAACCTGTCAAGGTTAACAGATAGGCTTTGGCCCTCCCCTAGGAAGCCATTCAACTTCTCCCCTGACTCAGGCCACATTGTTTCAAAGCATGTGGTATAAACTACTAACCACCGGGGAATTGCTTGAATTAACAAACTCGTTTTTCCCGAGACCTGAGGTTGAACTTGAGTGAGGAGTTCAGGGCTCTTTCCAGAAATCCAATAGATCAGGAGAACTCATGTTACACCATGTTTTCAACCTTGATCAAATGCACATTTTGCGTGGTGGGGCCTTCTCCACGCCTGCACACTTCCAGCTGCACCCGATTGCTCAGAACCGTGGCAGACCAGAGTAGTAGCTGGCACCCGGGCCCAGCTTTGAGGGAGCCAGCCTCTCGCCTGAGTTGCAAGGCGTTTCAGAAGGTTTCCTTTCTTCTCCTCTCCCCGAAACTCCTGCCTCTCCCACACCTACCCGTCTGAGTACTATTACTAAGAGGAGGTATAAAGGTTTTGCCAAAATGATCCTGGGCCCTGGGCTGAGTCATGGGCCCCAGCTCCATTCTCCCCTATGTCTTGTCGCTGCCTGTGAAGATGGGCTGGGCCTGCCTCCCTCCATCAGAATGCCCGGCCCAGGGGTCACCACAGATCCAAAAGGTCAAGAGGAGTTGATTTCTTTCCTGCTACAAGCCCCACCCACATAGCCACATCTGAGCCTGAGCCTCTAGTGGGAGCTCAGGGGAAGTCCAGAGATGGCTCTGCATCTTGGAGGATACAGCCCTATCCAGTAGGCTGTGGGCTGTGCCGGGACAAGTGTAGGCTGAAAACCACAGGGAACCTTGGGTGTCAGGGTGTGGGAAAGGTGGGGCTCAGGAAAGAGTTCCTACAAGAAGGATGGGCTTCTTGGAGGAGGTGGGGTTGCATTCGTAAGCCCGAGAGAGGAGAACAGGTTTTGCTAGACTGATGTGGAACTTCCCAAAAAGCAACACTGCTCCTCAAACCCTGTCTCCTGCCATATGAATTCCGGGGTTTCAGTTTTCTTGAGGGAAGGGGTATGTGACCCAACCTAGTGGTTTCTAAACCTGGCCCAGCATCCTGACACCTGAAGGCTTTGTAAAACTGTTGCTATACAGCCTCACCCCAGACATATCCAGTCAGTAGCCTTGGGAGGCTCTACACATCTGCATTGCCACAGCACCCCGGGGGGTCACAGTGCTGGGCCCCATTCCAGAGACCTAAACTATGCTCCACCCACTTCATTCCCTGCTGGTGGCTGCTAGGGGTTCAAGGACATCTGTGGAGACAACTTTGATGGAATCTCCATGAGTTTCATTGCATTTGTGGCCTGGAAGTAAGCTCCCAACTCAGCTCAGGCAATTGGAGGCAAGTTCTGGATCACATGACTCTGGGCCCCAGGGGTAGGAGATTGTGGTTCAACTACTCCCCTCTGTTGGCCTCTCTGTACCTGGGCTCTCACCCTCCCCTCTGCCCCCTCACCCCAGCTTCTGTCTTCTCAACCTGGGGCAACTTCCTCAACTTCAAACTTCTCAGTTTTAGGAAATGTTTATATTTTTCAGCAGACTCTGCTGCTGCACCTGTAGATATCTTAGAACTTGCTCGCTTCTGAGTTCCAAGGCAAGGAATCAGATTGACCCAACTCATAGGTCAGTGGTAGCACTATGGAGTGTTACCTCAGGGGCAGACAGTACAAAAGATGGCTGTCATCGGGCCAGGGGTGGGGCAGGCAGGTCACGGCCCTGCCCAGCCCAGCCCAGTGAGTCTCTGTGTGTTGAGATAGAATCTTCTGGGAAACAGCACCTTGGCAGAAGCATCTCCTCCAGGGAGATGTAGAGCAAATGGCCTTGCTTTGTTTCATCAGAGGAACTCAGAGTGGTCCTCAGAATCTTTGTCCTCCCTGGTTACTCTCCTGGCGGCTGCTGGTACCATAGGCATGTTCCTGGGAGGTTGTCACCCAGAAGAGGGTACGCCAGCTGACTGCACGGGGGCTGCGTTGTGTGTGTGTGTACTTCCTTCTGCTGGGCTGGCACCTGGCTTGGAAGAGCACTTAGATTTGAGTCCAGGAATATTTTTTACCTCTCCCCTCATTCTTCCAAAAGAGCTCCCCAGGGCTCGGGGAACCCTGAGCACTTCCTGGAGGGCATGCCCATAGGGATAAAGAAACTCCTTCAGTTTTGTGCTCCTTTGGCGGCCATCATAGCTCCAGGCGGCTTAGGTCCATGACCAGAGTGTGTTCCTGCTGGGCTTCCTGTCTAGGTCAGGGCCACATATCCTGGCTTTTGGGAGTTTTCCAACAGGATAAGAGCCAGTGATGAACGTTGCCACAGCCTCTCCTGAGCATGACGTATTAGTTATCTGCCAGAAGGGTTCTGACAGAGACATGCCAATGCCCTTGGTGGGACTCCCGGAAACAGTGAGGGTGCAGGTGCTAACTCTGGACACTGTCACCTTCCTGCAGCCCGTGTTCCATGTGGACGCATGTGTACTATTTATGAAGCTAATAGGCTTCCTGATGGAGGGCGATGTTTACATGCTATTAAAAAGTCCATTAACTAAATTTAAGTTTCTCTAGAGATCATGGGGCTTAATCTGTATTCTGCAGGTGACATGGAAGGAACCAGAAATCCCCATGACCTTTTCTGTTAGTCTTTGACTGGGATCGGAGATGTGAGCCTCACTGAATGAGTAGGTAGATGAATGAACGCATGAGGTGTGTGAGAGCATAAGAGAATGATATGGTCGGGCCAAGCGTTTGTCTTCTAAGGCTTATGAGCAACAGTTAGGCTATTTTTAGCTGAGTCTTCAGTAAACAGCGTTTTATTTTGACTGCCAAGTGGCACAGTAAAAATTCTCTATGGTAACAAGACAGCTTTGTTATTTTTGAAGATCAAAGTGTTTTCAAATGCCATTGCCTATTTTTAAATGAACTATTGAGACAGCATTTTTGTTTTCTTTTTGGCTAAAGACTTTGACATGGTTGAGAATCAGTAGGTGTTGAACTTTACCTGGTGTTACATTCTAAGCCTGAGATGAGGATTGTCTCGGAATTCAGGCAGGGCCCTTTGGCCCATCTGCAAATGGGCCATCTCTGCTGGGTCCCTCTCCTACCATGCAAAGGTCACCCAAGTCCCTGAGTTGGAGACAGGCACCATGTTTGTTTGAAATAGGGTCTCTGCTGCTCTTCCTGGGCCACAGCAAACCTTGGGCGACTCAAAGACCCCCTGATCCAAAAGGTTTCCCTGATCACCTCACACTCCCACATCTCATGGAGAGCTTCCACCCTATCCCTCTTGGGGCTCACACTTGGGAATAATCCAACTGTGAGTTCCCAGAAGCCAGGCCTGGACCTCCTTTTCTGGGGGCCTTTTTTCAACCCGTTGCTGGACAGGTAGAAAATAGTCACCGATACAGTATCAAACAGCACAACGTGAGGTGGTGGGAAGGCATAGAATGACACCTTAGATCCTGGGAGGCAGGTGCCATGGGAAAAACAGAAACTTGAGAACCAGGGGATCCTGAGCTTGAATCCTGGCTCTTGCACTCACTAAGTATATGACCTTGGTTAAGGGACATGACTCTCCTGTGCCCCATTTTGCTTACCTGTAAAATGGGGATGTTGACATTTGTACCTCATGAGTTGTTTTGAAGGCTTTGTGGAAATAATGATCATTAAGTTCCTGTGCTCAGTGTAGATAGGTGAGAACAAACTTACAACAGCCTGGATCTGAATCCCGGCACTACCACTCAGCCTGCATTACCAAGAGACCGAGTGACTTGCAGGTTGCCTCCATCAATGGTGTGCTGTCATCTCCCTCTTAGTGATGTCCAATGTCTCAGGCCCTGGGCTCAGCCTGTTGGTGGGGATGGTCATGTCATGAGTGCTTTCTGCTTGCCACTTGGGCCAGCCACAGGAAGGTAGCCTCATGGGCTATGGCTGCTGCCTGGCTCCTGTGCCTTTGCTGGGGCTACAATGATTTCATGATCATCCTCCCAGTCTAGGTTTGTAGGATTTGGAGGAGAAGGACCATAGCAAGCTCCCTGTTTACCAGGCAGGCCCAGGAGCCCACCCAGCCTCTTGATTGCTAGCAGGCCTCAGGACTGGCCAGGCTGTGGTGCCCTATCCAGCCCTGACCTTGGGGCCCGGAGACCCCGTGGTGCCCTGCTTGTCATCCACAGCCCGGTCAGGGTCGGCTCGTCGCACCCAGGGGCTGCCCCCACGTTTTTCGGAGTCCCCAGCCGAGCACGCCGAGTTATGTAATGCTGCTGAGCCAACATTTACGAGTCGCGGCCAATTTGCTGGCCTCGAGTTACACTGTGCAGATGCTCTGCGTTACGGTTGGCTTTTGTCTCAGAGGCCGTAAGCAGATAGCATAACTCCGCTTACCATTAGACGTTCCGCAAATCATCTGGGCTCGAGCGTGCTGCAGCCAGACAGTTCATTTATGCTGCGAATGGTATGATTTGTAAAGTAATAAATTTCCCGTCTCTCTGCCAGCAATAAAGTACAGCAAGCAGGCGAAGCCAAAGCCCTCCAAAAATACGCTGGCTCCCAGTGAGACCTGGAAGAGAGTTGTGTCAGATTCTGTCTCTCTCTGTTCCTGCCTTCATTGGATTCTGGGAAATCAGGTTTGGGCCATAAATCCCCCTCTACCATCTGGGTGACTCTGGGCCCCGGCACGGACTTGTTATTAGCATGTGTAATTGGCCCCTACCATGACACATTTGTCACTTCCTGGGCCCCTGTCGATTCTGGCATTAAAGGAGACAGGAGTGATGGAGAGCCCCACCCTCTTGGTGTGCTTGGCGCAGAAGCAAGGCTCTTTGTCCTGGGAAGTTAGTGGCAGACAGTCATGGCAGTGGGCGGGTGTCCTGGTGGGAGCTTCTTACAGCCTCCTGTGCAAGTGTGCAAGAGCATTGTGTCACCCACTGTACGGGGATCTCATTGTGAAGGTGGCTGCTCTGAGTAGCAGGTCAAGGACAGAACTGGACTGAGCCTTAGGGTATCTGGGTACCCCTTTCCTACACTACACAAGACCGTTTTGCTGCATTTCCTCTGAGCTGAGGTTTCCATGCTGTTCTTTGGTGGCCCTTAAAGGGACAGTCTCCTTCAGTCGGGGCAGTTCTGCCATCACCTGCAGAGACCCTGGCCTTTCACAGAGTTCTTTGTCTTGTGTTGGGTGGGGGTGTATAGATTCACCCCTCCTGGGGGTGCTTGAGAAAGGCCTGAGCGATGGGAATTTGCTGTCAGTAAAGCTGCTTCCCAAGTCGGAGGCCAGTCTTGGAGGTGGGTAATAGGAGTGTGGGAAGGAGGTACCACGGCCTTGATGATTTTGCTGTCTACACCACAGCCCTTCCACCGATGGGCCTACTACCCCGTTATCTCCTTCCAACCTGGGTTAGACCTAACTACCCTCACTCACTGCATGTTGACCTTGGGCCCTTGACCTCCCTGTGTCTGAGTTTGCCCTGAGGTGGATGATCCTGCAGACGCAGGTTTCAGTAAATGCGGACCAAAAGTGCGGATTCTATGCCCATATTGGGTTCCCCCCTCCCACGGTCCAGTGTGCGTGAATCCCTCCCCTCCTTGCCCCAGTTGGGCACTCAGCACACAGCGTCTGCCCTGGAGGTGGCAGCTTGGGAGGTGATGTTTCCAGCCTGACTGAAGACTGGAAAGTCTGACAGAGAAGTTTGTCGGAAAGCAGGGGCGTCCCGCATGAGCGTCAAGGAGAAGACTCGAGTCTTGGACCTTGGACCTTGTTCTGGGGGAGAGTAGACAAGGGTAGTTGTGATGACCCAGGGCCATGAGGACAAAGCTGCTTGTCACAACCTTTGTCTCTTTGGAGAGAGGTGAGGGCTGTAGGCAGAGAACGTGGTCAGGACTTAGTGGTCAAAAGACTGCAGAAGAGAGGGCGTAAAGGAAGAAATTGTTCTACCCTTGTCGGAAGGGATGACCTGAAGCTACTGCTGACACTCCAGGGGGGCGAGGAGTCCCAGGACCCAGGACAGGGTGACAGTCCAGGGGGCCAGGAGTCCCGGGCAGGGGACCCAGGACAGGGCTCCTCCCCAGTCTGAGTGTCAGCTGCCCAGATTCCATGTTGTCTAGACACAGCCGGAAGAGTCAGTAGGGATGGGTAGAGGGCCCCATGGTTTTGGCAGGATGTCACAGATCCCTCTTCTTCTGGCAAAATGGTTGATGTTTGCTGAGCAGTCATGACGTGCCAGGCCCCGTGTGAGGCACTTGATGCGTATTAGCTCTTTCTCACAATCCTTATAACAGCTCTCTGAGTAGACCTCAGAAAGGGGAAGCTGAGGCTCAGTGAGGTTAAATGATTTGCCCACATTTTCCCAGCCAGGAGAGGAATGGAAATGGGGTTCCTGTCACATCAGAAACTTCCACTAGACCGCAAGCTCTGTGAGGGCGGAGCCGCGGCCAGTCCCGCTCCCTGCTGATGGCCCAGTGTACCGCAAGATGACTGGCCCACACCAGGACCGGGTGAGACAGCCCATGAGCACACACACGGGCCAGGTGTGTGAGGTTCTGAGGCCGCTGCTGGCGTCTCTGGGGCTCCACCTGGAGGTTCTGTTTGCCCTGTGGCAGCCCTCGTGCCTTGCCCGGGGGGGTTGCACTTGCTGGTGGCGAGACCTTGGGTTCCCGACACCTTTCCCCCAGCTCCTCAGACCCTTTAGGTCCCAAAGAAACTTTTGAGTCACGTGTTTCCCTTGGATTTTGGTGATTCGTGATTCATGTTTTTGAGGAAGGCCGGAGAGTGACTCATGCTGATTTAATAAGTCTACGAATATTTTCAAGAAGCGGCTGATAAATCGCTGGCTGGCAGCCCTTTCCCCCATGGCCGCCAGTACCAAGTGCTCAGAAATCACCAAGTTAAACAAGTCTGCAGAAAATTCAATCTCCCCAGCATTATTTTCCTTATTTGAGCTAATAGCGTGCGGCGCCTTTCTTCTGGCACTGTGAGGTGCACCAGGGAGCCTGTGGAGAAGGAGAGCACATGCTTTACTTCCAGCAAGTTCCTGAAGGTTCCACGGTGATCAGGGGTGCTAGGACCTCCCAGGGTTTCGCTTGTGCCCTTGGAACGAGCCTGCTGTGTCGCCGGGGGAGCCGGCCCCGTGCCCCAGCGCCTAAATGACGAGGTAATGTGAGCGAGGCCCCTTCTCCACAGAGGAATGAGAGCAAGGCCAACAGCAGGCGTCCTGGCCTCTCTGGGCCATGTCAGGACTCTCACACCTCGGTCAAGCCCGCTGAGCTCAGGTTACTTGGCATAAACAAGTAAAGGTGAAATGTGGCAGCTGGGAGGAGTAGGCCAAGGTGACAGGGCATGTGGCATATCAGACAGCTCTCCGGTGACTGAGAGGATCCCTGACCTGTCGTACGTCTTGACACCGGGGTTAATCCTAACGGGTTACAGTTCCATGCCGATGGCCCGCATATCTCTGCTCCAGCACGCTCAGGCCGGCTGGCTGGGGAAAACATTCAGAGATGCATTAAGTCAGCATCTGTACAAGGATCCGGTTACTGCTGGCAGTCTCTCATTTGGGAGCTCCAAGTCCCTTCCGAAACTCCTGTAGTCACGGGAGGGTGGGGGTGGATAGGCCGCGGGAACGGGGAACCCCGTTCCGGTGTAAGAGACTCGCTAAATCTCATCTCCTTTCCGTAAGTTCTTCAGTGTCCCCTCCCCACATTACTGAGCCCCTAGTGGAAAGTTAAGCTCAGGGCCAAGTCCAGCCAGAGGAACAGGGCTCCGCCCTCCTGAGTGTGGTGCTTGGTTAGAGTGAAGCCTTTCCTCCCCTCCTCTCCTCCCTCCTTGTATTCATCCATGCATCTGCAAAATATTGATTGAATGTGATAGTGTATGTAAAGCATTTAGCATCATGTATGGCTCAATAAAGGTTAGTTTTTGCTAGGCGAAAAGCAGTGAGTAATGGTACACACTGGTGAGGGTGCTATGTGAGACTGGGTATCTTGGAGACAATCTAGCTTTACCCCTCACTGCAGGTGGGCATGCTGAGGCCCAGAGAGATACAGAGAGAGACTAAGGGGGGAGGGTCTTACAGTAAGCATGTAGCTAAGCCAAACCTACGATGTGGGGCTCCTTCCGCTGTGGCATGTGACTGATGCACTGGCATGGGTGGTCTGAGTAGGCTTCCTGGAACGGGTGGGTTTGAGATGAACCTGGGAATGAGCCCAGCAGCAGGGAGAGGGGCGGGTGAATGGGGTAGCAGAGGGTGTTGCAGCAGAGAAGGGCCTGGGACGTGGGAGGGGGACCACAGCCCTCTCTGTAACATCATTTGAGGAGCACTGAGAAGGCTTTAATGTTCCCAACTCATTCTCTGTGTTACCACCAGCAGATGGTTCTTTCTGGCATGTGCAAATCAGACATAGTGGCTCTGGCAGTCAAAGCTTGGTCTGCTTGCCTGCCTCTGTGCTCAGCAGGGACCCATGGGTCCAGGCTGGATGTCACAGGCCAGAAGTGGATGCTAAATGCATCTCCCTGGGGAGAGGAAACCCTTTCGGTCATAATTTGCTATTGACCCCTTGCATCTGTTTCCTGGGGCTGCTGTGACAAATAACGACAAACCTGGTGGCATAAAACAACAGAAATGTATTCTCTCTCAGTTCTGGGGGCTAGAAGTTCAAAACCCAGGTGTCAGCAGGGTTCCTTCCATCTGGAGGCTCTGAGGGAGTATCTGCTCCACACCTTACTTAAGGCTTCTGCTGGCTGCTGGCAGCCATGGTCTTTCCTTGGCTTGTAGCTATGTGACTCCCATTTCTGCCTCTACTTCCATGTCACGTCCCCCTCTTCTGTCTGTATCTCCTCTTCTTTAAAAAATTTTTTTATGTTTATTTATTTTTCAGAAACAGAGCGAGACAGAGCATGAGTGGGGGAGGAGCAGAGAGAGAGGGAGACACAGAATCCAAAGCAGGCTCCAGGCTCTGAGCTGTGAGCACAGAGCCCGATGCAAGGCTTGAACTCACGAACCACGAAATCATGACCTGAGCCGAAGTCCGACGCTTAACCAACTGAGCCACCCAGGTGCCCCTGTCTCTTCTCTTCTTAGAAAGACATGTGTCATTGGATTTAGGGCACACCAGTTAATTTGGGGTAAATTTCTTAACCACATCTGCAGAGACCCTTTTTCCACATAAGTTCACGTTGACAGATTTCGGGTGGATGTGTTGAGGACGGCCACCATTCCATCCACTGTGTCCCTCCAGCCGTATGAAAGTGTAGCTTGAGAGATCCCAAGATAACTTGATGGGATGAGGAGGCAACTGTGGTTAAGACACTGTAGTGGGGACAGTAGGAAAATTCCCAGAAGCGTTTGGGCCTTGGACACAGGTTTTTTTTTTTTTTTTTTTTTTAAGTTTATTTATTTATTTTGAGAGAGACAGAGACAGCATGAGCGGAGGAGGAGCAGAGAGAAGGAGAGAATCCCCAGCAGGCCGTGCACCGTCAGTGCAGAGCCCAATGCACGGCTCAGACACACAAACCGTGAGATCATGACCTGAGTGGAAACCAAGTGTCAGATGCTTAACTGACTAAGCCACCCAGAACCCCTGGATACAGATTTTTTTCCTGAGACTGAAGACTTGAGGCCCAACCTAGAAGTGATGATCAGGGCTGTATGGGCATTCAGCTGGGCCTGTTGACAATCCACCATGTCAGAGATGGAACGTTGTGACCACAGCCTGCGCCTGGAATGGTCCAGAGCGCTGCTGTCCGGTAGAATTTTCTGTGATGATAGAAATTTTCTTGAGTATCTGAGCTGTCCAGCGCAGTGCCTTCTCGTGTCTGTGGAGATTTTGAAATGTGGCTAGTGCAACTGAACGCCTCCGTTTTTCCTTCTATTTAATTCTGTTTACTTTGAATTAATTTAAACTTAAGTAGGCCTGTGTGGCCGGTGGCTGCTGTGTTTCCCAGCACAGCTCCAGAGCGTCTTGATTTGACCCTTTCCCCGGGTCTGTTCCTCATTGCACTATCAAAAATAAATTTCATCAGAAAGAGCTTACATTGCTCTTTGGCCGTTTTAGGTGCGTAATGCTTCGAGTTTTAACGTTTGGCCGAGAGACAGAGGCCAGATGGAGTTGACTTGGCTTAGACCGAAGACAAGAAAAGGTGGCTTTTACTCTTCGAGTGAAATGGAAAGGAGGAGTGTTTTCCTATTGACACTCTTGTGGCTGACAGTTGCCTGGTAGTTAAGCTCGAGAAGCAGCTAGTGAGGCCCAGTGAAATCTATCCTCAGAAGGAAGGGAGACGTGAGAACCCACGTCTCCTCCTTTGGCCCGTGTTTGGGAATCTGTGAGTTTGAGGTTCTCTGCTCTTTTCCACGGCTCCTGGAGAGCCACAGACAACATTTAGCTCTCATAAAGCTATTTCACCCAAATGACTCCTTGTTTCCCTGCTTCCCAGATGGATACTATATACTGTCTTGCTTTAGAGTGAGGATATTTATTTCTGCACACTGTTTAGACATGATCTTAAGCAACACTTCATTTATTTACACGTTTGCATGTTTTTGACCCTTGGGGATGAAAAATCAAGTGTTTGCCTGCAAGCAGAATATCTCAAAGGAGGTGGCTCCAGGGGTGAGAGGGCCTGCATCGGCTAGACCGATGCAGGGCCTCAGTTCATCTTGCCTCTTTCTCCTCGCTTCTTTCTGGCGTGCGTTCGTCAGATGGGGTGGCTCTGGGGTGTGAAGCTCAGTCCATTTGCCGCCTCTGTGTCCATGTTCAACGGGAGCCCGTGGGTCCAGACTGGAAGTCACAGACCAGCACAGCCGAGGGTTCGGTAATGCGGGCAGATCGGCCTGTTTTAGGTGAGGCACTGCGGCAGGAGGGGAGTGCTCAGGGTCATGCTAACACTGCACTGTGTACATGTAAGACACAAATGAGGGATTTAGAGGCGAGGAGGCTGATGAGTGTTGCTAGGCAACCCTTCCTCTGGGTCTGGAGGTAACATAATCTCTGGGAGCAGCCTGGGAGGAGGGCCTCCTAAGGACAAAGCTGAACTTCTGTTCCTGTGCCCGCCTGGCCTACCTCTAGGAGGGGGCGGGAAAGGTCGGCAGAGCCACGTTGTTATATAAGCTGCTTGGATGACGGATGCGTCCGTGGCTTCCGTGTTGGTCGTGTTCTCTTTTTCTTGTATTTATTTGTACCTTGCCTTATACAAAAGAGGATCTAAGGGGCTTTCAGAAATACAGATGCTACAGCAGGATAAATACAGTAAATAAAGGTAGAAGCTGGGCAAAGGGAAAAGAAGGGTAAGAACAGGGGTGTGGCTGGTCAGTCAGCAGGTATTTATTGAGTATCGACCATGCGCCCCGCTCTGTGGCTTTAGCAGTGAACCCGACAGCTGTCAGCCCTGGTGGTTCCTGCTCTCCTGAAGCTTACAGTGTTACAAAAGAGGTGTTTTTTGGTTTGTTGGTTGTTTTTTAAGCTACAGGTCCAGTGGCTCTTATTAGCTGTAGGCTGCAAATTAGACTGAGCCTCCTTAGCGGCCAAAGCAAGAGGGGAACACAATGGTGAGGGGCTGCGTGTATTCTCAGTGTTGTATTGGTTACAGTAGAGTCACCCCACCAGAGTCCAGATGTCCTGGCCAGCTGCCCGTGGTGAAGAGCTTGAGCATCTGGGGCCTGGTGAGTTCTTGAGCTCTCCCTACACCTTCCCAGGTGCCATGTCTTAGGCTAGACTGTCCCTTCCCCCTGGGATGCCTCCATCTCCGCGATTGTGACTGTGCTCTCCCCTTACCTGTTGAGGGGTCTCCATAGTTTTTGCTGTTCCCCCTACTGTCACTATGTCATTTGGTTCTCCCAGAAACACCTGTAAGCCAGCTGCGATTTCAGTCATCTTAACCATGAAAGGAAGCAGAGGCGCAGAGGGCCGGCAGGTTGCCGGAGGTCCTATAGCTTCATGACTGCAACCCCTATCTTTGGCCTTTTCCGATTTGGTATTCCTTATTCTTCCTATAGAGGGAGCTGGCTTGCTCATAGACCCTGGAGGAGCCTAATCCGTCAGCCCCTGGCAGCTCTTTGGGAAGCAGGAAGCACTTCATCACCCCCTTCCATTGGCAGAAAGGACCTCCTTTTGTTCCATGGAGGGGTGTGTTGGGCAGCTCTTGGCATCTGGGAATCCATCCTCCCAAGGCAGTCATTTTATTTGTCTTTTTGTTCATTTGTTTGTTCAGCAAATACTCATTTATTCATACATTGCGGAAATACTTCTTAAACATGCCATGTACTGTTAACCCCCCATCCTCCCTGCCGACAAGGAGCTCAAAGTTCATCTGAGGGAGAAACGTCAGTACATGTGAGGTTAGAGGACAGCGTGAGAAAGCTATGAGCATGACTTAGTATGAATGCTAATCAGCAGACTAAATTCATGCCGCCTGAACAACCAGGTCATGTGTTCTCATTCCAGAGCTCCCCTCATCCTGTGCCCCTTCCATATGTCTCTCTCTGTTTGGGCAAAATTCACTGTCATGTGCAAGGGTTCAGAATACAACACACTCCGTACGAGTTAGTCGTACAGAAGTTAAGAAGGACCTCACCTCCTTGTTCTTGGAAGCATACTTCTGTTAATGCAACCTTTATTTATAGTAGCCTACTGTTATAAGACAGAGCCTATGACAGGTAAGCCTGCAATACCCACCTTTTGTATGAGCAGTACTTTCCCAAGTGCCTGGAGCTCTGGGGCCCATTTCTTCCCGAAGAATGTCCAGGGAATCTTTCTTACTGACGAGAGGTCATGTTGCTTATGTGTCCCCCTTTAATGAATGTGGCCCACACTCACCTTACACAGCAGTGGTTTGGGGTGGATTTCAATGTTTTGATCCCTCTTTAAAGAGAGCAACCACAGCTCTTCCACTTATGAATTCTGAAATACCCTTTTGCAGCCACCGGGGTGAGAGATGATTGGGCCGTCGTTAGCATTCCATGCATCTCCTTGAGATACAGACCTGCATAAGTAAAAACATACTTCTGTTTTCTGAGATCCAAGGTACCAATCTCAGGGACTGTCAGACGGGATCAGGGGGCAGCCCGTGGGTAACATTCTCAGACTTGGTAAGTAGCTGGCCCGCCGATAGAGGAGATTAAGGTGCTTTTCATCTCCTTGCCCCTAATGGCAATATCTCTAGTTTTTAAAGTGACTTGGGAAAGTCTTCCTTTGAACAGTCAAGAGATTGTTTCAGGAAAAGCGAGTCCTATTCTAAACAGCTTGCCTGGGGGATGCTGCTGCTGAATTGTAAATGTAGTTACACGAATTTTCCCTTCTATTTGCTTAAGAGTGAGGGTTTGGCTTTCTGGTCCAGCAGTTGATGATGTCCTACAGTGCCCCGAGGCTCCTCACACCCTCCCCAAGTCGGACTGTGTGTGGAGGCCTCTGGTACATTAGGGGCTGTCTCCGGACAGTCAGATCATCTCTCTTTATGTGTCCAAGGACTCATCTGCAGGCTGGCCCTGCTACAGGGGCACTGCCCTGGTGCCACAGTCTACATGCCAGTGCCATGTATGGTGCCACATGAAACTAGCCTTAGCCCTCAGCCCGTTACGTTGAGTGGGTGGACAGGAGGAAGGCACCCTCCAAGGCAGTAGGCTGACAGAGGGATCATCAGTGTAAGAAAATTTAAGTTAACATTTAACTAACCCCTCAGTCCTTTACAAAATGGAGGCTCCGAGTGTGGACTCCAGAATCTAGAGTGCTTGGGTTCAAGTTCTGGTTCTCTAGTTATTAGCTGTGTGGCCTTGGTTGAGTCATTATGTTTCTCTGATGATGAATTTCCTCAACTGGAAAGCAGTGCCTAGTTCACTGAGACATGAGAAATGAATCAATGCATATAAAAAAACACTGCCTGCTTTACCTGTTGTGTGCTCAATGCACATCTGTTGGTATGATTATTCTAATGTTATTCATTCTTTCTTTGTGCACAAATTCCTTACCTCATTACCATTCATTAGCTTATGTACAAGGAGCTGTGGGACTAGGGGATAAAAGTAAGATTTCATTTTAATTTCATTAGAAAAAAATAAATGCACATAAAGTAAAAGTGTGTCAAAAAGCATATAAATACCAAAAAAGAGGGTTTGTTATTAATACTGATATTTAATGAGAACGTCCACCTAGGCTGTAAATTGCTGCAAGAGAAAATTGCTCCCACCCTAACAATAAGAACAAACCAGACAGTTTATAAGATCATGTATGTTCAAGTCTGTCAGAGATCTGAGGACACAAGGTAGCCTGATAAATAAAAATCCAAAGGGGGACAGTCTCTCCAAAGAGAGATGGGACACCGACCATTTCATGTTGGGCAGAACAGCACGAAGAGGAAGTAGTCGTCGTCGAAGCAAGTAAGAAGGAAATTGCTGAAATCGTAATGAATTTTTTAGAGCAGAGTGTGAGCTAGTATAACTGTTTAGAATTCTTGGAAACTCTAAACCCAAGAGGTGTCTCCTCGCTCACTTTTGTCTATGAGGCTTCACTGAGAGCTTACAAGCAAGATTGGGAGTGGGACAGAAGAATAGAGAACTCTGAGTTGCAGCCATGCAGGACCTGCTTGAGCCTGCAGTTAAAGCAAAAGAAACAATAAAAACCCTCCTATGTTCCTGACCTTTCAAGAGTGAGAGGGACAGGTTACCTACTAGGGGGAAACAGGGAACACTGGACCCCCTTCTCGCAGAGGCAGAGGTACACAAGACCTCTCTAGCACTGAGGCTAGAACAGGAGAACCGAGAGAAACTCTTTTGTGCCAAGAAACCCTCTTAGGCACTGCATGGGAAGGAGTCAGTGGTCATGTGCTGCTGGGTGAGAACCGGAAACCTACCCAAGTTCTTTATTCTGTACTGAGTATGAGATAGTGGTCATCTCAGTCCTGGGGAAGGCGGGGGAGCTGAGAGTGATCCTCTCTGAGCACTGCTATGTAGAGCTACCTGAATATGTTGTCCTGAACACTGGTCTTGCAGTGAGCCCCAGGCAACAGTGTACCACAAGGAGGGGGGCAGGACTGCTGAGAGAGTCTCTTCTGTAGTGTAGAGCCTGCTGAGAGCATTGGTAGTGTAGGAGCATTTAGAGAAATTCTGTTACCTTAGCTTCACCCTAAGTACGGGGTACTACTAACTCCGTTAAGCCTCAGTATGAGATATGATAGTCTCCCACTAAGAAAATTTGAAGCCTGTAGTACACCGACTATAACTAAAGCAATAACCAAATCCCAAATCAGCTCAACTATAGACTAAACACTAACTCAACTTCTCACCTTAACAGCCTCATAGAAGAAGAGTGTTCTCCATTTTGGGGAATATTTACCTCAGTCTGTACTATATTTTGCACGCAATGTGTGGGATTCAGTATAAACTATGACACACGCATCCCAAACAATGATATGACTGCTTGTCAAGAGATAAAATAATCAGTAGAACAAGATTAGAGTTGGCCCAAATCGAATTATCAGACAGGTACTGTACAATAACTATGGTAAATATGCTGAAAGATCTAGTGGAAAAGGTGAGCAACATGTGTGCATACATGGAGAATTTCAGCAGAGATGAGGAAGCTACAAAGAAAGATCTTTTAAAAAAATTTTTTTAATGTTTATTTTGAGAGAGAGAGAGAGAGAGAGAGAGAGAGAATGAATGAGCAAGTGGGGAGCAGCAGAGAGAGAGGGAGACACAGAATCCGAAGCAACTCCAGGCTCTGAGCTGTCAGGAAAGAGCAGACTTGGGGCTTGAACTCAGGAACTGTGAGATCACGACCTGAGCTGAAGTTGGAAGCTCAACCGACTGAGCCATCCAGGTGCCCCCTATAATGAAAGATCTAAATGGAAAAGCTAGAAATGAAAAATAGGTTGCAAAATTCTGTTGATGGACTTATCAGGAGATGGGAAACAGCAGAAGGAAGTATCAGTAAACCTAAAGGCAGGTCAATAGCAATGATCTAAATTGAAACAAGAAGAGAATAAAAGAGAGAAAACATGAAGCAGAGCACCTGAGGTCTATGGGACTCTGCCAAAAGGTCTAATCTGTGTGGAATTGAAGTCCTAGAAAAGTTGAGAGAGAAAGGGCAGAGAAAGTATTTGGAAAGATAAGAATCGTTTTCCAAAACTAATGAAAAAAAAAAATCACAGCTGCAAGACTTCTAGAGAACCTCAAGCAGGGTCATAGTCACATTGCTAAAAGCAAAGGCAAAGAAAATTGAAAGCAGTCATAAAAGTAAAATCTCATATAGAAGAAAAATGTTTAATTTCTTTTTTTTTAATTTTTAACTAGGCTCCATGTCCAGTGAGGAGCCCAGTGCAGGACTTGAACTCATGACCCAGAGAGCAAGACCTCAGCTGAGATCAAGAGTTAGACACTTAACTGACGGAACCAACCAAGCACTCCTAGAAGAGCAATTTTAAGAGCAGCTGAACATCCAATTCTTGATTTCAGCTCAGGTTGTGATCCCAAAGTTGTGGGATCGAGCCCCACATCAAGCTCCGTGCTGGGCATGGAGCCTGCTTAGGATTCTCTGTCGCTTTCTCTCTTTGTCTTTTTCTCTCTCTCCTCCTCTCCCCACCCCTTCTGCATTCTCTTCTGCTTGCACTTTGTCTCTAAGGAAAAAGAAAAAAAAAGAATGACATTTGACTTCTCATCAGAAATAAGAGAGATCAGAAGACATTAATGTCATCTCTACAACGTTGCAAGGGAAAGCAAAAACTCTTGCCAATCTAGAATTCTATATCCTGTGAAAATATACTTCATAAATGAAGATGAAATATAGACATTTCATGATTGAACAAATCAGTTTCCAGGAGAGAAGAAAATGCTAAAAGGAGTTCTATAGATTGAGTCTCTCTCTCTCTCTCTCTCCCTCTCTCTCCCTCTCTCTCGCCCTCCCTCTCCCTCTCTCCCTCTCTCTCCCTCTCCATCCCCCTCCTCCACTTGTTCACTCTCAAAATAAATAAAAATAAACATTAAAAAAGTACTTTTAAGTCTCTAAAAATAATTGGTCATTTAAAGTAAAACTAGTAACAGGAACATGGGGATTTATAGTCTTTGACAACTAAAACCTGTGGCAACAGGAACACAGTGGGAAGGTTGTAATCGGAAATATATTGTCATTAAGTTCTTACATTGTTCATGAAGTAATGTTTTTTGAAAGTTAACTGTGACGAATTAAAGATAAGCCTCTAATCTCCAGAAAACGCCTTGAAAATAAAATATAAGTAGGCATGCCTAAAATGTTAATAGAGGAGTTGAAATGAAATACAAAAATACTTGTTTCATCCCCCAAATTCAGGATAGGAATAACAGAAAAAGGTCATAAAGGAAAAATAACAAGCCCAGATTTGGTATATTTAAAAGAAAAATATATAAGTAATTGATTTTAATGTAAATGGATTAACTTTCCCAATTAAAAGGCCCAGAGATTGTCATACTGGATTAAAGTATAAGATGGAGCCATATGTGGTTTATAGAAAGTACAACATAAACATAAAGTCGTGATCAGGTTGAAAGTAACAAGTTGGGAAAAGGTACCATGTAAACACTATGCATAGGAAAGCAGGTGGTGCTATACTAAATTCATAATGACTAGGCTTCAAGATGATTAAAAAGATGAAAGGGGCATTTTCTAATGCCATTAAGGGTTAATTAACCAAAAGATGTCAAAATATATTTGTATCTAATAACAAAACTCCAAAATACATGAAGCAAAAATTGACAGAATTAAAGCTGAATCCTATCTGAAGAATTTAAGACTTTCTCTCAGTAATCAACAGGTTGAAAGATTAATGAGTATCTGGAAGATTGAACAACACTGCCAATGACCTGATGTAATTGACATTTATAAAACACTCTACCCAACAGAAGCAAAATTAAACAACACACAACGAAATAACGCATGAGCCAAAGAAATCATGAGATAAACCAGAATATATTTTATTTATTTATTTATGGTAACATTTTTTTATTTTTGAGAGATAGAGGCAGAGTATGAGCAGGGGAGGGGCAGAGAGAGAGGGAGACACAGAATTTGAAGCAGGCTCCAGGCTTTGAGCTGTCAGCACAGAGCCTGACGCGGGTCCCGAACTCCCAAACCGCAAGATCATGACCTGAGCTGAAGTTGGACGCTCAACTGACTGAGCCACCCAGGCATCCAAAAATATATTTTAAATGTAAAGATAATGAAAAGATGACATCAAAAATTGTGAGTGCACAAATCTTAAAGGCACATGTAAAGCTTCACGTGCTTATGTTAGAAAATAGGAAAGGCACAAAATCAGTGATCTTTGTTTGTAGCAGGCCCTGTGCTGTTGGTGCAGAGCCCGACTCAATTACTGTGTGATAATGACTGGAGTCAAAATCAAGAGTCAGATGCTCAACCAACTGATCCACCCAGGTCCCCCTGTTTCTGTCTTAAAAAGCTAAAAGAGATGAGCTGATTAAACCTCAATAAGAGTGGAAATCATTGAAATAGAAAACAAAGAATAGAGCATATCAGCAGAAACTTAAGTTGGCTTGTTGAAATGATTAATAAAATGGATAAACACTTAGGAAAAGTTATTGTTTAATGGATAGAAAGTTTTAGTTTTGCAAGATAAAAGGTTCTGAAGATAGGTTACACAAAGATGTGAATACACTTTTTTTTTCCAAATTTTTATTTAAGTCCTAGTTAGTTACTATAGAATGTAATATTGGTTTCATTAGTAGAGTTTAGTGATTCATCACTTACACATAACACGCAGTACTGAACACAAGCACCCTCCTTAATGCCCATCACCCAATTAGCCCATCCCCACCTACTTCTACAACATCAACCCCTAGTTTGTTCCCTATAGTTAAGAGTCTTTTATGGTTTGCGTCCCTTTCTTTTTTTCCCTTTTGCCTATGTTCATCTGTTTTGTTTCTTAAATTCCACTTATGAGTGAAATCATATGGTACTTGTCTTTCTCTGACTTATTTCGCTTAGCATAATATATTCTACCTGCAGCCATGCTATTGCAAATGGCAAAATTTCCTTCTTTTTGATGGCTAATACTCGTGTGTGTGTGTGTGTGTGTGTGTGTGTGTGTGTGTACATCCATCCATCCATCCATACATACATACATACATATATACATATCACATCTTCTTTATCCATTCATCATTTGATGGACATTTGGGCTCTTTCCATAGTTTGGCTATTATTGATAATGCTGCTATATCATCAGGGTGCATGTGCTCCTTCCAATCAGTATTTTTTTATCCTTTGGGTAAATAACTAGTAGTGCAGTTGCTGGGTCATAGGGTAGCTCTATTTTTAACTTTTTGAGGAACCTCAAATTCAATTCAGGATTGCTTTGGCTGTTTAGGGTCTTTTCTGATTCCGTACAAATTTTAGGATTGTTTGTTCTAGCTCTGTGAAGAATGCTGGTGTTATTTTGATAGGGATTTCATTGAATATGTAGATTGCTTCGGGTAGTATTGACATTTTATTTGTTATTCTTTTTTTTTTTTAAACGTTTATTCACTTTTAAGACAGAGAGAGACAGAGCATGAACGGGGGAGGGTCAGAGAGAGAGAGGGAGACACAGAATCGGAAACAGGCTCCATGCTCTGAGCTGTCGGCACAGAGCCCGACGCGGGGCTTGAACTCACAAACCGCGAGATCATGACCTGAGCCGAAGTCGGACGCTTAACGGACTGAGCCACCCAGGCGCCCCTATTTGTTATTCTAATCCATGAGCATGGCATGGTTTTCCATTTTTTGGTGTGTATCATCTTCAGTTTCTTTCATAAGCTTTCTATAATTTTCAGTCTATAGATTTTTCATCTCTTTGGTTAAGTTTATTCATAGGTATTTTAGGAGTTTTGGTGCAATTGTGAATGGGATCAATTCCTTGATTCCTCTTTCTGCTGCTTCATTATTGGTGTATAGAAATGTAACCAATTATGTGACATGATTTAGTACAAAAAACTCTTAAGAGATATTTAAAAATGAATACAACTAATAATTTATTGTGTGATGTTGGAGGATATAACAAAGTTATGATTCCATATCCTAGCAATGAACAATTAACGATGACACATTAACAATTGTTTTAAGTTTATTTATTTTGAGAGAGAGAGAGTGCAAGTGGGTTAGGAGCAGAGAGAGGGAGAGAGAGAATCTCAAGCAGGCTCTGCACTGTCAGCACGGAGCCCGATGAGGGGCTTGAACTCAGAAACTGTGAGATCATGATCTGAGCCAAAAATCAAGAGTCAGAGCCTTAACTGACTGAGCCATGCAGGTACCCCAACGATGACAATTTTAAAATACTACTTATTACAGCATAAAAAATTAAATACTTAGGGCTAAATTTAATGAAGCATGCTTAAGATAGAAAGTATAAAATGTTTCTGACAGAAATTTAAGAATAGCTAAATAATGAAGAGGCCGAACCATGTTATAGGTTGGAAGACTCGATATTATTAAAATGTCAGCTTTCCCAAATTGATCAGTTTCAACTGAAAGACTGGCAGACTTTATCTTTGAAAAAAGGGTCTTAAAATTGATATGGAAACCAAGGGGCCTAGAATAACTAAAACAATATTGGAAAAATAGAGTAAATTTGGAATACTTATCTTACCTTATGACAAGGCTGACTCCTATAGCTACAGTAATCAAGACAGTGTGGTAGTGATGAAAGGATGGACAAATAGAGAAATGGATCAGTATAGAGTCTATATATAGATCCACAGATAGATGGTCCAGTGAATTTTGGTCCAAGAATGCCAAGGAAATTCAATCAGGAAAGAAAATCTCTCCACTAAATGGTATGGAAACAATTGGATATCCAGTAGAAAAAAAAGAATCTTGGCTTCTACCTCTAAGTATATATAAAAATTGATTCAATATGGGTCATTGACCTAAACGTAAAAGCTAAAGCAATAAAATTACTAGAAAAAACTTAGAATATTTTTGCAACCTTGGGCTACATAGGGAAAGATTCCTTGGAGAGGTCACAAAAAGGGTGGTCCATAAAAACAAAACTTGATAAATGGATTATATGAAAATTAAAAATCTGTGCTTATCAAAAGACACGTTAAGAAAATGAATAGGTTAACACATATGTTAACTTATCGTAACCTATAAGTCTGACAAAAGAGTTGGATCCAGAATATACAAAAACTCCTACAATTCAGTAATACTAAAACAATCCAATTAGAAATGAGCAAAAACAATTTGAATAGAAACTTTTCCTTAAAGAAGATACACGAATACCCAGTAACACATGAAAAACATTTGACATTATTAGGCATCATGGAAATGCAAATTAAAAGCACAGTGAGTTATCCACTGGAGTTACCCACCAGAAGGGTTAAAGTGAAAACAGGTGACCGAGTGAAGTGTGGGAGGGGTGTGGAGGTCCTGGAACTCTCAGGCATTGCTGGTAAGTCTGTGAAATGGTATAAGCACTTTGGAAAACTGGCAGTTCCTTAAAAAGCTAAAAATATATTTACCCTATGACTCCCCAATACCACTCTTAGGTGTTTACCGGGGAGAAATGAAAATGTATTTTCGTGTAAGTTCTTGTATCAAAATGTTCACAGGCATCTGGGTGGCTCTGTTGGTTAAGTGTTCAGCTCTTGATTTCGGCTCAGGTCATGATCTCACGGTTTTATGAGATTGAGCCCTGCATTGGGGTCTTTGCTGATAGTGTGGAGCCTGCTTGGGATTCTTTCTCTCACTCTCTCTGCACATCCCCCACTTGTGCTCTCTCTGTCTTTGTCAAAATAAATACACTTAAAAAAATAATGTTCATAGCAGCCTTATTCATAAAATTCTGAAACTGGAAAACAGCCCTGGTGTCCATCAGTGAAGACTGAATGGAAAAACACACAGAGGTGTAGTCGCATAACAGAAAACTGAGCCACAGAAGGGAATGGACTGTGCTAACATGGGCAATATCATGGATGAATGTCAAAAATATGATGAGTGAATGAAGGTACAAAAATGTGCATGCTATGTTGTGGTGCATTTATGAGAAACTCTAGAATAGGAAAAGCTAACTTATGGCGATAGAAATCAAATTAGTGGTGGATTCTGGGGGTGGAAAATTGAGAAGAGGTGTGGGGAAATTTTGGGGTGAGAGAAATGTTCTGTCTTTATATATATTCATCAAAACTGATTGAAAAGAACACTTAAGACCTAAGCATTTCACTTTTTGTAAATTATACCCCAATTTTCAAAACGTGGGCTAAAAAATCATTTTCTTACATTGAACTTTAAATTATAGTTAACAGATTTGAAGGAACGATATTTAAAACAACCCATTGATATAACCATTACATTATGGTGGGGAAATGCTCTGATAGGACTATCAGAAACCTGATTTAAAATATTTAATGGGGTGCCCGGGTGGCTCAGTTGGTTAAGCGTTGACTTTTGATTTCCTCTCAGGTCATGATCTTAGTTTGTGGGACTGAGTCCTACAGAGGGCTCTGTGCTGAGTGCAGAGCCTGCTTGGGATTCCCTCTCTCTGCCCCTCCCCCATGCTCGCTTTCTTGCTCACTTTCTCAAAGTAAATAAGCCTAAAAAACATATATTTAACGAGAGCTACATACTGTCATTATCAAACCCAGATCTAACCATTCAGCATAAACTTCGGGGGGAGGCAAGGAGGCAGGTAAGAGGCGGCCCCTGCCTGCCTTTTGGTGAAAGCACAGCGTCCGCTGATAGGAGCTTCAGTGGTATCTGTTAATCACCTGTTTCTGAATCTGGAGTTTAGGAAATTCTCTTCACCACATTTCAAAAGCTAGGGAGTCATCTTGGTTATCTTTTGGAGGAACCCTGTTTATCCCCCTCTCCCTGTCCATGACATCAAAGACTTGGTTTCGTTGCAAAACTGTCTGGCCCAATGGCGTCAGGCTGGCTCTCCTTGGGAAGAGTTTCGAAAACAGGGATGACTCAGAGCTCCTCTGAGGAGCCTTTCTCCCTCCTCTTTTCCTCCACATGCTTTAGACCAGGGTGGCCAGGGGGACCTGGTTCCCATGGGAATGAGGACCAGCAGCTTTGCTGATATGGAAGTGGGGCTCTGCCAAGATTTGGAGCTAAGCCCTCCCTTCTCCCTGTGGGGAAAAAAACCCCTCAACCTGGGCTGGGGAAGGGAGGGTTTATTTGCTCACTCGCCTTTTTTTTTCCCCCTAGGTTGTTGTTATCGGTCATAGTTTTCATTGACTACGGAGTTAAACTGTACTCCTTTCCTGAACTGACAGAGCATGACTGGTAAGGGTCAGCTTTGAGTCTGGTCTTTGCTTTTTTCCTCCTTTTCTTTGAGTGTGAGCACATGATTGACATCCTTGTCTGGTTCTTAGGTGAGAGGCTATTTCTATTTGTTCGGCTCCCCTTGTTTCCCCTGCTAAAATACATTTTGTTTTTCTGAAATAATAGAAATACTAATTTATGTATTTTTAAAACTAGGGACGTTAGCTGAATTTATCTGTGGACGCAAATGGAAGGAAAGGTGGTTTCCCCCCTGGTTTCTCTGCTCCCTAACGTGAATTGTGGGAAGTTGAAAATCTGGGTTGTTGCTTCCTCTGGTAACATTTCCCATCTCCCTAAATCATGCCACAGATGTGAAGTTTCAGTTTGATTTGGATTCTGGTATTATGCTTACAGAGGTACATGAAGACCCTGGCTTCGTAAATCTTTTTTGTTTTTCCACTTTTATTTTTAAATGTAGTTAGGCCCAAAGTTTATGTCCATTTAGCTGACCTTTTCAATAGTAAGAGCTGTTTTATAAGGCAGCAGAAGTGAAAGTTATCAGCAAGGCTGCTTAATGTAAAGTATTTATGAATGAACGTGCAAAAACCAATCTGGGGGTGTAAAACGTGGGGCTGTAGTCAGGCAGAACTGCTTGCGACTTGAGCCTTCTTTGCAGTCAAGCATAATTCATGCTGCTGTTAGCCCTTAAAACAGGAAATAATATACCCATTTAACTTAATCACAATTTATATTACATGTGCATATTTCTAAACAAATGTTGTAGATGGAGAGTTTGGTAGCAATAATATTTATGAATTACACTTTTAGTTAGCAAAGGAAATGTGTGACCTCTTACATTTGGTTTGACATTTGAATTTGGTGTTCAGTATATTTGACAGGGGTGATGGATTCTCATTAGCTCCACGTATAAACAGGAAATGCTTCCTTGGTGAACAGTTATTAATGTGGGACATCCCTGAATTTGAATGTTTAGTTGCTTTTTCTGCTGGAGACTGTGAAACTTGCTTCAGGTCTCTCTTTAAAAAAACAAAAAACAGAACCCAACAAGTAAAAAGCCAGGTTTTAATTTTGTGTCTTGCAAACCTGCCCAGCATACAAATTTATCCAACATCCAAGCTCTGAGAAATGGGAAATGGTTGACAAACTGGTGGCAAGTGAGGTCACGGAGGTCTGAGAGACAAGGAGCAGCCCCGGCTGCAGACACCCCGCCCCCGCCTTGTGGATTTTGCTCGCCTTAATTTCTAAATAAGATAACCTATAGGAATTAGAACGCGACGTGGGGGCACATTTGAGTAAGCTCGTACTTAACCTTTACTCATACCAGGATTAAAGCAGTTCGTGCAAAACGGGAATCAGAACACGTTTGTGATGTGGCTTAAGGCAGCAATCTCATTGTGAATTTTTAGCACTCACTTGGTATTCTGCCATGATACCAGGAAATGGAAGCTGGAGGAAGGGTGTGGGGAGCTAGGAGAGACCTCTCATCTCGGACGGGAATGAGGGGAAACCAGGCCAGTGGGTTGGTGTCTGCCGTGGGCTGGGGGGGAGAGGGGGGCCCTGCGCTCAGCCCCCTCTGAGGAATGCTTAGAATCTAATTAGAAGTTAGTGAGAAACCCGGAAAGTGAAGCTGGCAGGCCCTTAATCTGAATTTCAGGTCTTCAGAAGGAGAAAGTAGCGTTTTTATTGTTGGAGGTCAGAGTTTAAATTTAGTTTATATCAGATTACCAAAATACGCTTTTGGTAAGGTTAGATTCTCATGCTCGGAGAGTCGGAGTGTAATGAAAGCAAACAGGGCCAGAGATAATCCCATTACAGATGAACTCTTCACTCAGCCATTTGGGAACCATAATAACACCATCTCAGCAAGAAGATAAAGGCCAAGAGCGGGCAGGGCTGCGAAGGAACCTCGCTGACCATCCTGTTTAACATATCCCTTTCCCCTCCTGGCACGCTCTGCCCTTGAGTTGGTTAGTTTTTCTTCTGCTTCCCCTACTAAAATTTAAGACCCCCGAGGGTAGAGATTTTTGTCTATTTTATTCACTGCTCTGTACTCACCATGTAGACCACAGCCTGCCTCATACGAAGCACTCACCAAATATTTGATGCATGAATGCGTGAAGAAACCTCGTTTCCTTTGAGCAGAAAGCGAAGGTTTTTAAAATCGAAGATTTTTAAACTAAGGTAGGGGGCCAGCCTATCTTTGGATTTTAGGAGTAGCAGTGACTGCCCCGGAAGGAGGAAGGTGTCATCATTCCTATGGGTTCTGGAAGGGAAGCTCCAAGTCGTAGACTGGGGGCCGGGTGGGGGGGTTGCTGCCCGCTCTGAGGCCATGAGGTCAGGAGTCATACCTGCCCTGGTGCCTAATGCCTTGCACCTAGCTATGGATGCTCCGTAGCTATGCTCCATGGCTGAGTGTCGAGCTGGATACAATTAATGAGGAGTTCTGTTGGAAGAGCACTCAGTTGCCTGTCTGGAAGGTACTGTCTCCCCCCTCAGGACCATGAATCAGTATAGGCCGAGCCGGACCAAGTGAACGCCTCCAGGGGCCGACTGGAAATGGGCGGGGGGCATGATTCTCCTGCGCATTCCCAGGATGTGCACCTAGCAGGTCCATGTCGTCCAGGTTGGGGTGAACCATCTGAGAGAAGGGGCTGGCTGGCAGGAAGGGACACATCTCTCCTCAGAGCCGGCTTTGCTGTTCCTGAGCAGTGTTCCTGAGGCAGAAGCCTCACCCAGACATTCCAGGATTTGAAATAAAAAGTGTCACTGTTTTTGACTAAGGATGTGCCTGTGGGAAACCTCCCCTCCTTATCTTGATTCCTCCTTTACCAATCATGGGAAGTAGACCAAACTGCTTATGCCTCTAATGAAAATAATTCGCAGACGAGCCTTTTTCCTCCTTCCCCCACGGAAAATAATCCACAAACTGTCCTCTTGTATTCAAATACTCCCTTAAGAATATTGTTAGGAGCCACTGTTTTCTTTTGGTCTCTCAAAACTAAACATTGTCGATTTGTGTTCCAAGCCCCAGATCCCAACTCTTAGCTCCCAGCCCCTTGGTGGTATTATAGCTCTGCCAGACACTACGGCAGGAAGGCAGAGGCTTCTGCAGCAAAGACCAATTCCTTGAACTGACTCTGATCCTTCACTCACGGCCTGAGCTCCTCTCTCGCGTGGCACCTTGCAGGGAAGCATGAACCTGTCCGGTCTGGTTGTTGCCCTCAGCAGCTTAGATACCAGCCGGCAAGATGGCAGCTGTCTGGGAGCTTCTGAGTGGGGCGGGTCGGCCTGAGGGGAGGGGGGGGGGGGGCTGTGGGAGCAAGCTGGACTGGGCTGGGGGTGGACACAGCTCTGTGACCCCCGAGGTGATCCTCACAGGCCTGCGGTCCCTGGGGGAGGCGCCCATCCTTTGGAGGGCCTGCCTTTGGCTCAGCACTGGGGCTGAGAGCTGTCTGGCTGTGAATCATTCCCCAGAGAACCGATGCAGTGAAGGGAAACCGAAACCACTTCTTTGTGGCGGCTGGGTGCGGACCCACGCGCAGACTCTGGTTTACCTGTGCCACCGAGGCCGGCGGAGCTCAGGAAGCGTTGTTGGGCACCGCAGTGTGCCAGGCCCTCTCCTGGACCCCGGCCTGCCATTATCCGGCTCGTTCACAGCCAGGGCCCTTTTGTTCGGGCTGCTCCAAGCTTGTATTCCCCTAATCCTCCGTTCATCCAAGTCCTTGCGTTCTCAAAGCCAGGGGAGCCTCCGCCATGAAGCCCCCCCAGAATACCCAGATCCTGCCTCTGAATCCGTGTGGATTTTCAATGGTTTCCTAAGGGCTTTGTGTTTCCAAGAGCTCTGTGAGCTCCTTGAGTGCGGGGGCAGTGTCGCTGCGATTAAGTAGTGTCCTCCCCATGTGAAGGCTTAGCTATCTCCTCTCCCTTCCCGCTGGACTTTGTTTTTTGGAATGAGTAAAACATTCCTGCCTAAAAATATTATAAAACTAACGTGTTGATGCTAAAAAGCCGAACAATGTAGAGTATATACAGAAAAAGTTAATAGCTCGTGGGTCTTTCCTTCCAGTCTCATTGCCTGGGGGATACCTGTGTTCACGATACAGCATGTTCACTACGTGTACATCTCTTTCCATACACAGACAAACTTCAGTTAAAATGCATCCACGTATATTGGGATTTTACTTCTTCCTCCTTATTTATGAAGTGGAATGTGGCTCATACTAAACATCTTCACATTGCTTTTCAATGAAGCACCCCATCATGGTATGGCATTAGTCAATTTGCTTTTTTAAAAAAGGCTCTTTTATCAATAAGTGGCATAGGCAAAGTCATCCTTCTGACATGCATGAATAGCTTTTAAAAATAATAAGAAATTGGGGCGCCTGGGTGGCTCAGTTGCTTAAGCGTCTGACTTCGGCTCAGATCATGATCTCACGGTTTGTGGTTCAAGCCCATGCGTCGGGCTCTGTGCTGACAGCTCAGAGCCTGGAGCCTGCTTCAAATTCTGTGTCTCCCTCTCTCTCTGCCCCTCCCCACTCATGCTCTGTCTCTCTCAAAAATGAAATAAACATTTAAAAAAATATTAAGAAAATAAAAGGAAAATAAAAAGTAGTAGACTCAGTAATAAAAATGAACGATGTTAAAGGATGATGCATTATTATACGTGGGTAATTAATAATGAAAAAAAAACCATCCTGACTTCTTTCTGGTAAGTTGTCATTTATTCTATTTCCCCTACTACCTACATCATTTATCTTGAGTGGTATCACACATAACACAATTTACTTCACCTGAGGGATTGATTTTAGTTTTTTGCCCTAACAAACAATGCCACAATAAACATTCTTGTAGGTATGGCCTATTGGACATAACTCCTAAAAGTGAGGATTTGGGCATTTTAAATTTTCGTAGATGCTTCTAGACACTCTGGCAGTGAATGAGTGCTCCTGCTTCTCTACACCCTCCCCAGCTCTAGCCTAGTTTGCTTTCATTTTGTCAATCTGATGGGTTACATTTGTTATTTAAAAAAATTTTTTAATGTTTATTAGTTTTGAGGGGGAGGGAGAGAGAGGGAGAGACAGACAGTGCGAGCAGGGGAAGGGCAGAGAGAGTGGGAGACACAGAATCCGAAGCAGGCTCCAGGCTCTGAGAGGTCAGCACAGAGCCCAATGTGGGACTCAAATCCATGAACCGTGAGATCATGACCTGAAGCGAAGTCGGACGCTTAACCGACTGAATCACCCGTGTGCCCCTATACTTTTTTTTTTTTTTTAATTTAGAACATTAATTTGCTGGGAAGCCATCTATGTATAGACATGCAGAGGCATCTAGTTTTATGTAATAGTTGCTATTGGACTGAGTATCCACAGGGGGAAAAAACTGAAACAAAATATCCTTTCCCACTGACTACACCTGTGTCATATATGGAGTTCCTCTACCCTTGTGATATATTAGGTTCCCAGGCCTTACTTTGAAAACCTTACCTTTGGGGTAGAAGACAGCACCCATTGTCCACGTAACATACAAGGCATCCACATGAGCACCAGGTAAATCTCTCTTGGCTTGACATTTAGCTGTCAGCAGAGAAAGGGGTGGGTTTGGATCACTTACTCTCAAACTCAGTCCTATGCAAAGCTCTCAAAGCAGCAAACATCACTTCTTTTGGCTTGGAAAAAAAAAAAAAAAAACACCAAATTTTGAATTATGGCAACCCCAAGCGGTGCCCTAAATCACCAGGCTTCTTACGTGCTGGTGACAACAGAGCCCGGGTGTAAGAGGTCCTGGTCAGAGGCACCCTTGTCCTCGGGAGGTTTGGGGGCGGTGTCTGTCTGGCTTTCTTTTCAGTATCTACTCCAGGGCTGAGATTTTCTTTAGGCCAAGTTTCAGCCTGGAGCAAATTTTTTATGGCTGTGAGCTAATCCCCTAGCAAACCCTGGTTTATATAGAAACGCTGACACAGTGCTAGTTCTGGTGATTCAACTGGGGCGGCTGGGCTATTTATGGTTCCCTGATGCCAATCAGGGATAATTCTCATTAAATAGAATCAGTTTCTGTTGGGACAGGGATCCCACTTTTTCTCCCCATTGGGGTGGTGGAACTTCTTGCCCCGAGACCTGAGCAAGTGGGCGGCTGCCTGTTGGGAGGCCTGCCTGAAAGGCGGCTCGAGCTGCAGTAAGTTACAACCAAGGTGGGCTTTTCATCCTGGGATTGCAAGAGCCTTAGAAACAAATAAATATTTTCATCTCCTATTTTGTCTCTGGGCACTGGGCCTAAAACGCGTCTTGATTCTTCTCCGTGAAACTAGGGGGAGAAGCTGAGGATGACTTAATTCCCTTTTCCTCTTCCCCTTTCGGCACTTCTGTCTTTGTTCTGAGGATTTGGAGCAGGGGTCCTGAGCAGCCACTGTTTGCGGGCATGAGCCAATGGAGCTGGATCCGGGGGGGTGACGCAGTGTGCATCCTGGACGCCTCCGGCCTGTGCCCAGTGTGGGCAGCCTCCGGGTGGGGCTGATGGGGACACGATGTGGATTTGGGACTAACAGGAGGGGCTGGTCCTTGGGGTGGGCTTCTTTTCCATCATCAGCAGATAAGAATCTTCAGTTTTAGTTTGAGCCTTTGGAAGAGCTAGGAAGCACATTGTTTCCATTCTTTGATTGTCTCTTTTTACCTAAGGGCCAAACTTAAAAAAAAAAAAATTGTGGTAAACTAGTCATAACATACAGTTTAAACATTTGGAGGTATACAGTTCAGTGGCATTAGGTAAATTTACACTTTTGTTCAACCTTGACCACCATCCATCTCCAGAGTTCTGCCTCTGCCCCAACTGATGCTCGGTCCCCGTTAAACACTAACTCCCCACTGCCTGGGGGACAGGTTTTTGTCACTACAGGATGAGGGCATTGGAGCCCTGAGCTCTGATGGGTCTGAGGTATGTAGAGGGGGGAATTGACCTTGTGGATGCCATGTGGCCTGGGTCCTTTTTATACTCCTTTTTCCCCAGGGCTAACTGCCAAGTTCAGTTGTCACTGCTACCCAGGGTCCTATTAGGATGGCTCTCAGGGGCCCCAAGAAGCAGCCATCTCCCTATGGAAGGGGACCCTCTTCACCTTGTCAAACCTGTCCCAGGAACATTCATGGGATTAGACAGGCCTGCAAATGTCATTATCCCCTTTTGTCAGGGGAGATGCTGAGAACAACAAGGCAAGCGATGTGCCCAGTTACCAAGTGGCCAAGCTGGGGCTTGAACTGGGGCCACTTCCCTCCAGAGTCTGTGCCCTAACCAATTCTGGGTATTTATCGACAGATGCTGGGCTCTCAGAATGGTCCCCAGGCCAACAGGGTCATCCCAGGAACACCCAGCTTTTCCTTTAGCTCATTGAGGCCTCTAGAGTGGCCCCAGCTCATTCATGGCCTTTGAAGTGAGCCATGTCAGAAGTGGGGCAGCCTTGTATTTCACCAGCTTTTATGGGGCCTGTCAGGGGATGGAAGCACTTAGAGACGGCAGGCAGATAAAGGATGGGCCGGGCCTGCCTTGATAAGGTGGCCCAAGATGGGGGAAAGTAAGAGGGAGGGGAGTTGGACACTGAAGCCGCCAGGGCTGTGGTTTCTGCATGGGAGTGTGATTTCTGCCAGAGCCGGAGAAGCTGTGAAGACAGGCTGGCGGCCACAGGATTTAGTGGTTTAGCTTTGTTGAAATCCTCAACTTCAAGGACTTCCTCTGGTGACTGAGTTTTGTTAGGCTAATTAAGAGCAAGCCCCGAAGAGTGACTGGCCAGCTGAGGAGGAGGGACAAAAAGGGTGGGTGAGGGATGCCCGGTTGGCTGGGGAGGAAGGAGCTGGTATCCCTCCTGATGGGCAAGGGCCCGTTCATGACCCCCAAGACAGATGGTGAGGAAGATCCTGGGGTGAGGACCTGTTCCACCTTTTACGGCTGCTCTTCCTTCCAAGGACTCTTCTTCTCAAAGCCCTGCCAGGCCTGGGAACCCATCTGGGGCTGGGACCAGTGGGGGCCTGGACCCTGGTGGTGCTTGTGCATCCTTGAATTCAGGGTCATCATCTTGCTCCCACAGATGAGCCTGGCTGGAGACTACAACTTGGGACATGTCTTGTGAGGGGTCATGGGCTTGGGATGAGGAGAGGAGGCTGAGCATGGGGCGGGGGAGGGGGGCAGGCAGGGGCAGAGGGCACTCTTGGATGAAGGGCTCCTCAGGGCTTTTCCGGGTTCAGAAAATAGGAAGGGTCTTGTTAACTAGTCTAATCCTCCCCTGAACCCCTGTGATGTGAGATGGGTATTATTATCATCCCTATTTTACAACTCGGAGAGTTTGAATAATTCATCGAGTGGCACAGAGAGTGTATTTGAACCCACGTCTGATTCCAGAGCCTCTTAAGTGCAGGTTATACCACTGGCAGAAATGCTTGTTTTGGCCGTCTGCCCTCAGACAGATGGGAAGAGTCAGGCGTGGGATAGGGTCTAGCTCACCTATGGCCTGACTTCAGTTCCCTCAGCTTAAGAGGCTTCCTGGGTGCAGTCTGTCAGAAGCCAAGCTTGTGACAGGTAAGGGTGAACTTGGAAGTGCCCACTGGGCCCTCTGGGGGATAGCTGTCCCCTAGCCTGGAGGGCTGTGCCTACTACACAGTGCTGGGAACAGGACGGAGGAAGCCTTGGAAGGCAGGGCCATGTGGGAAGTCCCTGCTCACACCCCAAGAAGCCGAATAACAAGCCAGGCACTTCCTGCCATGGAGAATGGAGGAGGAGGCAAGGCAGAGGAGCCAGCTGAGGCACAAGAGGTAAGGGAGGAGGTCTGGGAGCTGGGAGCTCTTGCCTAGGGTGGAGAGCAGGAAGCTGGGTCTGGTAGGATGAGCAGGAGTTGGAGGGTAGCCCCAAGTCAGGGAGAGCATTGCTCCTAGGCAGAAGAGCCTAGTGGTCTTTGGGAGTTAAAATCCTGGCTCTGCTCTTTGTGGCCTTGAACAGCATGACCTCTCTGTGCCTTCCCTTATCCCTGGGGATAATGATAGTACATGTGGTGTGTGGTTGTTTTGAAGATCAGAAAAATTAACGCAGATAGAAAGCTAGGTCTGTACCCAGTAAGCTGTGGGGTGACTGGGCTGTGGGCTGCTATTACTTTCCCAGCTGAGAAACATGAGTAGCCACAACGTTGGGGCGAAGGTAGAGGAAGGGGGCCGGCTTCTTGGCCTGGGAGTGGGTAGGCCACCCTTGTCTTCCTGGCCTGGCTTCCTGGCCACCTTCTCTCTTACATGGGTCTTCCCAGTACGTCATGTCCATGCTGCCGGAGAACATTTCCTGGGACTGGTAGTGTTGCTCCAACCTGATTAAGAATTGAAGCTTGTAGAGAACACAGTCCCAGACAGTGGAGAGCCTTGCACACTTTTTGTTTTAAGAGAAAGAGCATGTAAGTGGGGGAGAGCCGCAGAAGGAAAGAGAGAGAGAGAGAGAATGTCAAGCAGGCCCCATGCTCATCACAGAGCCTTAATCCCACGACCCTAGGATCATGACCTGAGCCGAAATGAAGAGTTGGACGCTCAACCAACTGAGCCACCCAGGCACCCCTGCATCATTTGTTGATTGGTCTTCATCTTCCCCATGAAAGGCCCTGGGAGGACGAACCAGCCCTTGGTTTTGACCTCAAAGAGCTCATAGTCAAGACAGCAGACATTCATTCATTCCTGAATTCACTCAGCTACCACTTCCTTAGCACCTACTTTGTGCCAGGGACCTTTCTAGACACTGAGAACCCTGTAGGAAACAGGACAGTCAGCTCCTGCCTACATGCCAGACTGGTGGCTTGCATTTCCAGAGTGGCCTCAAGATGCATGGGATCTGCAGTGGCCAACCTGATTCTTAGTCCCTACTCTGGGGCAGGCACTGGGAGTCAAATAGTAGATGATATGGCTGAGTGGTTAGCACCTGGGTCTCCGGGGTCAGAGAGCCTGGGTTTATATCTGAGCTCTGCCATTTCCTGCTTTGAGACACTACACAATGGACTTGACCTCTTTGTACCTATTCTTTGTCTGTAAAATGAGGATACTAACGAAACCTTCCTCAAAAGGTTATGAAAAATGAGATGGTGTATGAGAAGTGCTCAGCCTTCAGCACCCTAGCAGTACTTACAGAATGCCCACCTGTCAGGACCACTGTCGTTCTTGCCCTCTCCTTGCCTGTAGGTGCTCAGAGCAGACCCTGGAAGGACTCTCCTCTCCTTCTAGTTTATTACAGGATTTGACATCAAGTAGTATTCAAAAAATAAGGTGCATAATTCTGGTTCCAAGTTAACTGAGTTGGTCAGAAAAAAACGCAGATAACTGAATGGAAAGATAGTTGAAGACTTGAGCAAGCAGCCCATGGAAAAGAAAATAGGTACAGCTTTGAAGCAAATGGGTAGAAGCCCAGCCTTAGCTATATTTTTTAAAATGTCTATTAACACAGCCAGATGCATTTTTCACTTTGCAGACTGGTGAAGGCTTGCACATTTTCTGGTATCTTTTGTTGCACAGGGTGTGGCCAAGAGGCATAGTCCCACATGGTGGAGAGTAGGAGCTAGTGTTAAGACCTGTGGAGGAAAGTTTGGCAATGGTGTTAAAAATGTACCATCCTCAGGGCGCCTGGGTGGCTCAGTCGGTTAAGCGTCTGACTCTTGGTTTCAGCTCAGGTCATGATCTCACAGTTCATGGGTTTAAGTCCATGCTCAGCACAGGGCCTGCTTGGAATTCTTTCTCTCCTCCCCCCCCCCCCCGCTCTGCCCCTCCGCTGCTTTCTTTTTTTCTCTCTCTCTCTCTCAAAATAAATAAGTATTTAAAGAATGCACCATTTCTCTGATTTAGCAATCCCACATGCAAGATTTTGTCTTATGGGTATGTCCATAAGTAAATGCAGTGGTATGCATTTGAGGACATTTGTTACATCCCTGTTTATCCCAGAGAAAAAACAGAGCTAGAAACATCCCCCGATAAAAGACTGGTTAAAGTACATCTGTGTAATGGAATACCCACAGCTGTTTAGAGGGCCTATTCTGTATTTTGGAGATCATCATACATCGCCAAGAGGCACATTAAGTAAGTTAACAGAACAAGGAAAGTTCCTAGCAATATGCACAGAGTGCTCTCATTTGGGTAAAATAAATAGAAGGTATGTGGCAATAAGTATGTTTATGTGTATAGAAGCATACCCTAAGAAATGCCTAACAAACTTCTCACAGTGACTTGATTTTCTTTAGATATAGGTCCCTAGGAGTTTGAGAAGAGAGGGAGACTGTTTATCCTACCTTTTCTTTTATTATGTTTATTTATTTATTTTAAGAGAGAGAGAGAGAGAGAGCGCGTGTGCGAGCGCATGTGCAAGAGAGGGAGAGATTCTCAACCAGGCTCCATCCCCAGCAGAGAGACCTACATGGGGCTCTATCCTGTGAAACTCAACGTCATGACCTGAGCCAAAATCAAGAGCCAGACACTTAAGTCACGGAGCCACCCAGGCACCCTCACGTACCTTTTCATACTGTCAGAATTTTTAAATTATTTGCATGAGTTACTTTTATAATTTTAAAGAGAAAAAAACCATTGAAGCTTCTCATTTGTAGTTAAAAGATGAAACCTTGTTTCAAGTTGTGTGTGTGTGTGTGTGTGTGTGTGTGTGTGTGTGTGTGTGTGTTGGGACTGATAAAATGTTTTCCTTTGAAATCCTCCTAACTGTCCAAGAAGTTGCTTTCCAGCATAGTCACCCTTGTAAATGGTTCAAGCATAAACCAGGGTCCTGCTTTGCTTTGATTAAAGTGAACTGAAAGCTTGGAGATTAGATCAAATTTAGGTGGGCTGGGAGACCTTTCCTGCCCAAGCGCTTTAAGAATTGGTAATCCAGTCCCGTGTCCTTGTCTCCTCTGTAGAAACAGAATACAGAAGCCCACAGGGCAAGTCCTGGGATTCTCAGGGCTCCCTTGGAGCCAACCTTACCGTGTGCTGATTTGCAGATGTTCTTCAGGAGAGTACACAGGCAGGTGGTCCTGGGTGGCTATGACTCAAGTGATCCTCTATTGAGTTAGCAAGCCTGTGCATTTCCTGCGAAGGCCATCAGGGCAGCTTTTATGTGTGTGGAATTTGGGGCATAATCTCTGCTCTCTCTGTCCCTGGATCCTTGGTAGCTCCTATCATGAAGGAGTCAGACAGGTGGGGGCCTTTGGAAGAAGCGGCAGGCACAGCCCACAGGTGGTCTCTATAATAACCCTTCAGGAGTCACAACACCCCTATCTTTTTCTTCCTCTTCCTCCTCCTTTTTTTCCATTTAGAACCTTTTATTAGTTTTTGTTTTAAGTTTAATTTTATTTTAAAGAAATATTCATTTATTTTGAGAGAGAGAATGCACATGCATGAGGGTGCCAGTGGGGGAGGGGCAGAGAGAGAGTGAGAGAGAGAATCCCAAGCAGGCCCCATGCTGTCAGTGCAGAGCCCAACACAGGGCTCAGTCGCACAAACTCTGAGATCCTGACCTGAGCTGAAATCAAGTGTCGGATCTTCAAGCAGCTGAGCCACCCAGGTGCCCCTTAAATTTAATTTTAAAATAAATGTTGCATTTGCCCGTAGTTTAGGGAGTCAAGTAGTTCTAGAAAGAAGGCTTGTTGCAAGCGTATGCACACACACACCCATCTTGAACTTTTCCTTCTCCTGCCTTTTCTACTTCCCAGAGGCAACTACCTCTCATAATTTAGCTGATTCTTTTGATATTTACCTCTATATTTGTAAATAATATGTTTATATTTATGCTCCTGGGATTTTTCAGTTTTGGGATTGTCTATTGACTTCTCATTATGGAAGATGAGGATTCTATTCTTTTTCATCACTACCCACGTCTTATCTCCTATCATTACAAAATAGCTGTAGCATAATTTTATTAGATCAGTATTCAGTGATTAAAATATTTTGACCCTGAAAACAGAATTCATGGCTGAACTGTGCTGCCTCGTACTTTCTTGATGAACATTTCCTCTCTGGAGTTGATTATCTTTTTTTCTTCTCTGTCCAGTGTTTTATTATCTGTCACTAATTCAACAGCATACTGTCCTCCAGTTGAATAAAATTAGTCTCAAAGTTGTTTTCACAATGCCTGTTCTATTAATTTCCTTTTCTTGAGGAAAGATCTCCCAGAACCTTCTGAGCTGGGTTGGGAGCTTTCTAGATCTCTCTGCAGCTCTTGTTTGGGGTTTCTTCACTCTGATCTTGGTGATCCCGCTAGTGTTCTTTTCTGTTGGATCTTCTGTTTCCTGGATCCTGGATCCTCCTCTTTGCTCATTTTGGTGGAGCACATTTTTTCTCCATTTACTACAAAGAAGTGAAGAGTCATTTTGGTGTGACCTTAAACGTCTGAAAATGCCTTTATTCTCTCCTCATACTTAATTGATGGTTTGGCTAAGTATAGAATTCTAGGTTAGAAATAATTTTCTCTAAGAACTTTGATCGTCTTAATGCCACTATCTACAAATGTCCATTGTTGCTAAGAAGACCATTATATGAAATCAATCTTTCTCTCCCTCCCTTCTCCAGGCACTTTCTTTTGTTCTTCTTGTTTAGAAATTTCACTATGCAGCTCCTTGGTGTGGATATATTTTTACTCATTGTGTAGATTGCTTAGTGAATTTTCTTTGTTTTGAAATTCATATCTTTCAATTCTGGTTATTATTTGTAATCCCCCCCCCCTTTTTATGTTCTATCTCACCAACCCCTCCTCAGAACAAGTATTGTTTAGATATTGGACCCCCTGAACTCTTTCCCCAATATTCTTATTTTTCCTCCTTTTTTCTGTCTTTTTGTCTTCTTTGTCGTTTCTTGAACTTTGTCTTTAAAGGGTTTTTTTTTGCATTTTTTTTCTGCCGTCATTTTTAAAAAAATTGCCAAAGGTTCTTTTTCATTGTTTTCTAAACACTCCATTTTAAGAAAACATCTTGTTCTTGATTCACAGATGTAATATCTTCTCTGAGAATATTATAGTTACTGAAAGTTTTCTCCTTGTTCCATATGTGGTTTGGCCTCTGTATTTCATATTATCATTTCTATACATTTCCTGGTGATTCTTGATTGCTTATATTTACAAGTAGAGGTAACTAAAAAGCTGATTTGAAAGTTCTAGATGCTTAAGTAGGGCTATTTAAACTATGAATTTAGTGTAGCAGAAATCTACCTGTGCTGTTTTCATAAGAAATTGTCACTGTTGGCATCTTTTGGACTTTTCTCTTGCATTAATCTGATTACTTAAAGAAATTGTCCTCAGTCTCCTGACTGGAGGATATATTTCTAGCTACCAGCATTCTGTGAGCTTAGGGGGAGAAGCAAGCTGTTTCTCGTTCACTATATGTATCACTAGTCTGCTCAGGCTATCATAAGAAAACACCACAGACTGGGTGGCTTACACAGCAGAAATTACTTTTCTTACAGTTGTGGAAGCTGAAGATCCAAGGTCAAGGTACCAGGAGGGCTGGTTTATGGTGAGTCCTCTCTCTTAGTCTTTCAGAAGACCACCTTCTTCTTCTCCTTACCCAGTCTTCCTTGTGTATATGGAGAAAGTGGATACTCCGGTGTTTCCTCTTCCTCTCTTGGGAACACCAGACCTGTTGGATTAAGGACCCACCTTATGACCTCATTTATTCTTAATTACCTGCCTATGGCCCTGTCTCTAAATACAGTCACCTTAGGGGTCGGGGCTTCAACATGTAAATTTGAGGGGGACACAATTCACTTCATAACGTTTTGCAGAATCTCAATATTTCTGTTTTCATTCTGATACTGTCGCCTTCAGCTATGCTTTGTGATCTTGAGACTGTTTCACCCTTTTTTGAAGGATTCTTTTTCTTTAAATGATCTGCTGGAGTGGTGATGAGGCTGTCACCTGGCTACCTAAAATGAAGATGGGCATCTGAAAGCTTGGAAGGTTCTTAAACAGATTATAAACCAGTCCCCCTTTTTAAAATTGTACATTCGTCCTCACTTCTAGAAATAATGTGATTTTTGGTTTTCATTACTGTTGACTTAGGACTA
This sequence comes from Panthera tigris, assembly GCF_018350195.1. NCBI lineage: Eukaryota > Metazoa > Chordata > Mammalia > Carnivora > Felidae > Panthera > Panthera tigris. Next base: position 111,407,387 of record NC_056660.1, read on the forward strand.
TGTTTTTTGGATCTGCTGAATTGGTTAACCCCTTATCCAGATTTCAAAATATTCTCTCCTGTTTTCTTTGTCCTTGAGGATTATAACATAAAACATCTTTTTGTTGTCAATTAGTGGTGTTTCTGGAGACAGTAGAGGTAAGTGTATGTTTGCTTAATTCTCTGTCTTTAACTGCACACCATATGTCTCCTTTCCTCAGGTGGATGCCCATCTGATGAGTTAGACTCATTCCATCTCTCCCTCCAATCCAGCGTTTCCATAGAAAATCTCCATTGTGTCCACATACGTTTGATTTTGATGCATTAATTGATTCTTGAGGACTGATAGTCTGACATCACTTGACTGAAACATAGGGTCTGCCTTCTGGGCTTATCACAAATACACAAATCTTTTTAATAAACTTAGAAAATGATTTGTGCTTTGAATTGAACAAAACCTCCACATTTTCCTGAGCACCATTTCCTTACATTTTAAAACTTGATATATTTTCAGGGGAATCCAATCCATATGTGGTTGGGTTTTTTGTTTTGTGTTCTTTTTCTTTTAATATATCATAATATTTCTTCATAAAGCTCTGCTTAAGTCAACATTCTTTATTAGCTTTTTTCTTAAGCCTTTTTCATTAGCTTTTATTTAGAGCCATTTTTTTTTTTCAAAATTTCCCAACCACAACTGAACTCCCAAAGATCTGAGTCTCATTTGAAATGTTGACTTTTGTTGTGTTCTAATTAGGACAGACCAGTGTTTTCTAAAATCTTCTAGGCTTTGTCTGTGTTGCCCAGATGAGCAAATCTACATCCAGAACCCATTCCACAAAGCATCTTACTACACGTTACTGTAGCCCAGAAGAAAGCACCTACCTGCAGCATACCTCTTGCTGTGGTCATCTGCTCTGCCATTGCGTAGACGAGAGTAGAAGGAGATATGCCCCTGCCTTGGGGAGCTCACATCTAGTTGGAAAGACTAGGAAAGAAGGAGAGGCTGTATCATTTCTTCATACCCACTATGTGCCCAGTAATGGACTAGGCACTTTGCCATTATTGTCTTATCTAACCTAAGGATAGAGACATGTATTTCATCAAAGCCTTCATAGTAAGCCTTCAGGGTAGATATAATTGTTATCCCCATTTACAGAATAAAGGTACCAAGACTCAAAAGTTACTTAATTTGACCAAGATGGCACAACTAATAAGCGGTTGAGAGCCTGGTTTACAGTGTAGGCAGGATTCCACCATATGGACAGCAGGGAAAGGATTAGGTACGTGGCCTAGAGTGAGTATTCACTAATGATGTGGAATTGATGTAATGGAGCCAACGATACCTTGGCTGATACAGAGGGACAGCGTGTAAGATGGAGAGAAGATATGTGAAGGCTGCCACCATCAGGGAAGATGTGCTAGGGGGACTGTTATCCCGTATCTGTCTCCGTGTGCACTTCTGCCATGTCCATCCAAGTCACTGACGTCTGTTTCCCGGATACCATTAGGGCCTGCCAGCTGCTCTCTGCACTTTCCTTCTTGCTCTGTTACTGTCCGTTCTCCACACGGCAGCCAGAACGATCCTTTTTTAATTCAAGGTAAGATTTACCTACGGTGAAATGCACATAATTCAAGTGTGTAAACCGATGACATTTTGACAAATGTATACTCTTGCGTAACCAACACCACAGTCAAAACATAGAGTATTTTCATCACCCCAGAAAGTTCCCTTATGTCCCCTTGGGGTCATTCCGACCTCCGATAGGCAACTATTCTTATTACTACAACCATAGATTAGTGTTGCATGTTCTTGAGTTTCATATAAATGAAATCACACAGTGTATACTCATTTGTGTCTGGTTTCTTTCACTCAGCGTAATGTTTTATGATTTACCCAAGCTGCCGTGTGCATTAGTAGTTCACTTTTTAAATTGTTGAATAGCATTTCCATTGTATAAAAATAGCATGGTTTATTTATTAATTTTCTTGTTGAAGGAGCTGTTGGGTTGTTAGAGTTTGGGGCTAGTATAAATGAAACCATTACAAACATTCTTATACAAGAGATTTTGTGGACATACATTTTTATTCTTTTGGGTGAGCAAAAAGAGTGCCACTGGTCATAGATAAATATATTTTTAACATTTTAAGAAAATGTCAAAACTTTTCAAAGTTGTTTCACCATTTTACACTGCCACCAGCAACATATGTGGGTTCTGTCTGTGTCTTTCCCACTGGACGTTAGAACAGGTGAAGACGAGGAAGGCTGACAACATCTAACATTGGAGGGGCAAGGGAGCTGGGATAATTGGATATTGATATGGGGGAATACAAAGCTTGACCCTATTATCTATTTCAAATTAATATTTGGAAATAAGGTGTGAGGTAGGAGTCAAGATTCATTTTCCTACCTACTGTTATCGAGTTGTTCTAGCTTTATTTTTATTATTATTATTATTATTATTATTATTATTAATCATCATCTGGTACTATTTGAAGAAAGACTTTCCTTTTTCACTTGAACTGCCTTGACTCTTTTGTCAAAAGTCATCTATGTGAGAGTGTATTTCTGGGTTATCCATTCTGTTCCATTGGTATATTTGATGATCTTTATGCCACTGCTATGCTATCTTAATCTTTAAAAATTGTTATTGAAGTGTAATTGACATAATATTATATTAGTTTCAGGTATACAAACAGTGATCTGACATTTGTATGTATTGCAAAATGATCACAATAAGTCCGGTTATGTTAACTCATCACTGTACTTAGTTACCATTTCCTTTTCTCATGGTGGGACCTTTCAAGATCCACTCTCCCAGTTACTTAGAAATAGGCAGTACAGGATTAGGAGCTGTAGTCACCATGCTGTCCATTATATCCCCATGACTTACTCATTTTCTAACTAGAAATTTGTACCTTCTGGCCACCTTCACCCATTTCACCCTCCCGACTCCCTTAACCTCAGGCAACCACCAGTTTGTTCTATCAGGTTTTTCTTTGTTTTGTTTTTTTGTTTGTTTGCTTTGTGTTTTTGTTTTGGATTCTACATATAAGTGAGATCATATGGTAGTTGTCTTTCTTAGTCTGACTTATTTTTTATTTAAGACTTCTTTAATTTCTCTCCTATCTTGTAGTCTTCAGTGTAGAGGTCTTACTTATCTTTTATTAAATTTATTCCTAAGTATTTTGTGTTTTATGATGCAACCGTAAATGGTATTGTGTTTTATTTGTTTATTTATTTATTTATTTATTTATTTATTTATTATTTATTTATGGCACAAGTGAGAGAGGGGCAGAGAGGAGAGAGGAAGAGAGAGAGAGACAGAGAGAGAAGTAGGGCTCAAGCTCACCCAAAATGGGGCTTGAGCTCACCCGGAGTGGGACCCATGCTCATCAGGGAATGAGCTCACCCAATGGGGGGCTCGAGCTCTCCTGATGTGGCACTTGAACTCTCAAACCGTGAGATCAGGACCTGAGCAAGGTCAGATGCTTAACCGACTGAGCTGCCCAGGCACCCTAGTATTGTGTTGTAATTGTTTTGCATTTTGACTTTTATTCTGTGACTTTGCAAAATTCCCCTACTAGTTCTAGTAGTGTGGTTTTGGGGGTGAGGGGTATATATTTTTTTTATAATTTGCCACATAGACAATTCTATATCAGAAGAGAGACTGTTCTATTTTTTTTTCTGACGGATCTCTATGGCCTATTTGTTGGTTTAGTTATTTCTTTAGCTTCATGCCTTGAAAAGCTCTCCAGTACAGTGCTGAATGGAGCTAGTAAGAGTGTATATCCTTTGCTTGTTCTCTATCTTAGGGAAGAAAGCTTTCAATAGTTCACTATTAAATGTAATATTTTTTTTGCTGTCATTTTTCCATAGGTGCCTTTGTAGTTGACAGGCTCTAAGATGGCCTCCAAAGACTCCCACCTCCTTTTATTTACACCCTTGTGCAGTCTCCATTCCTCGAGTATGCACTGGGCTTATTGACTTGTTCTAATGAATAGACAGTGCAGAAGTGAGGAGATGTCACTTTAAAGTTTAGGTCTTAAAAAAAACTGCTTTTCTTCTTGGGGTTCATTCTCTCTTGCTAGTTTGCCCTGAGGGAAGCCACATGCCATGCTGTGAGCTGCCCAGTGGAGAGGCCCATATGGAAAAGGACCGAGGGCTCTCTCCAGCCAGCAGTTACTGAAGAAATGAGGTCTTGTTTCCAACAGCCCGTGAGGAATTGAATCCTCTCAGCAGCCATGTGAGTGCCCTTGAAAGTCTATTCTCTTCCAGCAGCATCTTATGGCATTTTCAGAGCAGACTGAAGCCCAACTGGCAGAGGGACAGAGGCTACTCTTCCGAGAGCTCTTGAGGTGCTCTATTAAGCCACACCCAGATTCCTGACCCCAGAAACTGTGAAATAATAAATGTTTTTTTTTCCCTCTCATTCCTGATTTACTAAGAATTTTCATTGTGGATTGGCACTGAATACTGTCAAATTCTTTTTTGCACCTGTTGAGGTTGTTATATAGTTTTTATCCTTTTTTTCTGGTAAGGTGGTGAATTACATTGCTTTTCAAAGAAGCCCCACGTGGTTGTAATGTATTATCCTTATTATATATTATTGGATTCAATTTGCTAATATTTTCTTTAGGATTTTTGTATCTATGTGGGATATACTGGTCTGTGGTTTTGTCTTTCTTTTTGAAATAAAATTCACAATTTTAAAGTTAATGTACAATTCGGCAGGTTTTAGTAATTTCACAGGATGTGTATACATCACTACTGTCTAATTTCGTAATGTTTTTATCACCCCAGAAAGAACCCCTGAACCCATTAGCACATACTCCCCCTTCAGCCCTTCTCCAAGCCCCTTGCAACCACGAATCAACTTCTGTCTCTGTGAGTCTGCCTATTCTGGACATTGCTTATAAATGAAATCATACCGTACGTGGCCCTTTGTGTCTGACTTCTTTTATTTAGCATGGCATCATTAAGATTCATACATGTTGCAGCCTGTGAGAGTACTTCATTCCTTTTTATGGCTGAATAACATTTTCCAGTTTGGGCTGTTAGGAATAATGCCGCTTTGAACATGTGTACACGTTTTGATGTGGACATATATTTTCAGTGCTCCTGGAGATACACCTGAGAGTAGAATTTCCGGGTCATCTGGTTAAGTCTGTGTTTAAGTTTTTGAAGAACTGCCAAGCCCTTTCCCACAGTTTCCCACCATTTTAAATTCCCACCAGAAATGTATTCCAGTTTTTCCACAGCCTCACCAACACTTCTTATTCTCGTCTTGTTGATTATAGCCATCTTCGTGTGCATATCGTGCCACCTCATTGTGGTTTTGATTTGCATTTCTCCAACGGATAATGATGTTGAACAACTTTTCATGTGCTTATTGCCATTTGATGATCTTCTCTGGAGAACTGTCCACTCAGCTCCTTTGTCCATTTTTTGAAAAATGGGGTTGTCTTTTTATTATTAGGGTGTAATGGTTCTTTACAGGTTGTAGATACAAGTCCCTTATCAGATACATTAGTTGTGAAAATTTCCTCACATTCTTGTGGGTTGTCTTTCTACTTTCTTGCTGGTGTCCTTTGGAGAATAGACCTTTTGTTTTGTTTATTTTTAAGACAGAGACAGAGCATGAGTGGGGATGGGGCAGAGAGAGAGGGAGACACAGAATCTGAAGCAGGCTCCAGGCTCTGAGCTGTGAGGGGCCCTAAACTCACAAACTGTGAGATCATGACCTGAGCCGAAGTCGGATGCTTAACCAACTGAGCCACCCAGATGCCCCTAGAGAATAGACCTTCTTAATTTTGATGCCTAATTTATTTTTTTCATGTGTTTCTGTTAAGTCATATCTGCAAAACCATTGCCTTATACAGGGTCATGAAGATTTATGTCTAAGTTTTCTTCTAAAGACTTTACAGTTTTTGCTCTTCCATTTAGGTCTTTGAACGATTTAAAGTTTGTTTGTTTATTTATTTATTTATTAAAGTTATGTTGAGAGAGAAATAGACAACAAGTGGGGGAGGGGCACGGAGAGAGGGCGACAGAATCCCAAGCAGCACTCTGTACTGTCAGTGCAGAGCCCCATGTGGGGCTCGATCCCACCAACCCTGTGAGATCATGACCTGAGCCAAAGTCAGGAGTCAGACTCTTAACTGACTGAGCCACCCAGGTGCCCCTCTTTGATCCATTTCAAGTTAATTTTTATATATAATCTAAAATAAGGATCGACAGTCATTCTTTTGCCTGTAGATCTCCTATTTTCCCAGCATCATTTGTTGAAAAGACTGCTCTTTCTTCCGTTGACTTGTCTTACCACCTCTTGTCAAAAATCAGTTGGCCATAGATGTTTGGGTTTTGTTTTTATGGAATCTCGGTTCCATTTCATTGGTATGTATGTTTATCCCCCAGGCCGGCACCACAGTTTCTTGATTACTGTAGCTTTGTAGTAAGTTTTAAAAATGGGAAGTGGGAGTCTTCCAACTTTGTTATTCTTGTTCCAGTTTGTTTTGGCTGTTTTTAGTTTCTTGAGTTTTTATATGAATTTTAAGATTAACTTATCAATTTCCACAAAAAGGCATCTGGAAGTTTTATAGGGATATGTTCAATCTGTAGATTAATTTAGGGAGTGTTGCCATTTTAACAGTCTTAAGTCTTCTGACTCATAAATATAAGACGACTTTCCATTTATTTAGCTCTTCTTTAATTTCTTTCAACAATGTTTTGTAGTTTGTAATTTTCCTGTATTGGCCTGTTTTTTGTATGAGGGTAATGCTGACTTCAGAGTGTTAGTTGGAAACCATTCCCTCCTTTTCTGATTTCTGAAAGACTAGTGTAGCGTTTCCTTATGTGTTTCTTTTAACTCACCTTTAGAGCCATCCAGTCCTGAAATCTTGAGAATATTTTAAATTACGAATTCATTGTTTTTAAAGGATAAAAGGAACTATGTACCAAAATAGTCAATTTTACTGTGTACTGTTAGAAAAGAAAAGAGAGCTTTCAGATTTTTTATTTCTTTTTGAGGCAGTCCTGGAAATTAGCATCTTTCAAGAAACTTCTCCGTTTCTTTTTAATTGACAAATGTATTTGCCCGTTTATTATAAAGTTCTCATTATCGTTTTAGTGTCTGTAGAATCTGTAGTGAGACTCTCTGCCCTTTAAATGTACTGTTTAGAATTAAATTTTTATTTTGTAATTAAATGTAATCATAGATACGATTGGATTTGGTTTAAGTGTACTGTCATGCAATATTTATTTTTCTGTTTGTTTCTGCTGTTTTAATACATTTTAAAAAAGCATTTTCCCCTGTTTTTCTAGAGTAACTGAGTTTCTTGATGATTGCATTTTAACTCCACTAATGGCTTATTAGGTTCACCTTCATTTTACTGTGTTTTTTTACTTTTATTTTTAGTGGTTGCTTTACGTTTTAACATCTTTAACTTGTCACAGTCTTTAAGTAATTTTATGCCACTTGATTTACAATGTGAGAACTTTACAATAGCATAGTTGTATTTACCCCGCCATATCCCTTGTGCTATTTTATTTATTTATAAATTTTTTTAAACGTTTATTTATTTTTGAGAGAGAGCAAGAGAGAGAGAGAGAGCGCGCGCACAGGCAAGTGAGAGTGCACAAGCAGGGGAGGGAGGCAGAAAGAGGGAGACAGAGGATCCAAAGAAGGCTCCACACTGACAGCACAGAGCCTGAGGTGGGTCTCAAACCCACGAACACAGAATCATGACCTGAGCTGAAGTCAGTCACTCATCCGACTGAGCCACCAGGCACCCCACCTTGTGCTGTTTTAAAATTAAATCTTGGATCCTGAGAAACTCAACAGAAACCCATGGAGGAGGGGAAGGAAAAAAAAAAAAAAGAGGTTAGAGTGGGAGAGAGCCAAAGCATAAGAGACTCTTAAAAACTGAGAACAAACTGAGGGTTGATGGGGGTGGGAGGGAGGGGAGGGTGGGTGATGGGTATTGAGGAGGGCACCTTTTGGGATGAGCACTGGGTGTTGTATGGAAACCAATTTGACAATAAATTTCATATATTGAAAAAAAATAAAATTAAATTAAATCTTACTTCTACATAAGCCATAATGCCATGTATGTATGTATATTCATTTGCATAACAAAATATCTCTTAAAGGAAATTTTGAAACTTTTTATTTTGTAATAACTTGAGACTTAAATAAAAGTTAAGAAATTCACAGAGTTCATATATACCCTTCACCTGGCTTACCCTAATGTTAACTAGCATCTTGTATAGCCCTGGTACAGTTACTAAAAGTAAGGAATTAGTACTGATACAAACTGTTAACTAGACTTCATTCAGATTTCACCAGTATTTCTACAAATGTCATTTTTCTGTTCCAGGAGCCAATCCAAATTCCTTCATTGTACCTAATTATCACCCTCTCCTTAATCTCTACCAATCTGTGGCAGTTTCTTATCTTTATTTATCTTTGATATTCTTGATACTTTTGAAGTTATTTCATGGAATGTCCCTCAATCTGGACCTCATGTTTTTTCATGATTAGGTTGAGGTTGTGCATTTTTGGCAATGATGTTATCAGGGGGCATATGATGTCGATACATCTGATTACTGGTAGGGTTAACATTGATCGCCTAGTTCAGGCAGTGTCTGCCAGGACTCGCTACTGACAGGTACTTTTTTTCTTAACAAATATCTTGGAAGAAATACTCTGAGACGAGGGGCGCCTGGGTGGCTCAGTCGGTTAAGAATCTGACTTCAGCTCAGGACATGATCTCACGGTTTGTGGGTTTAGGCCCCACCTCGGGCTCTGTGCTGGCAGCTCAGAGCCTGGAGCCTGCTTCAGATTCTGTCTCCCACTCTCTCGCTCTGTCCCTCGCCACTCACACTCTGTCTCTCTCTCAAAAATAAACATCAGAAAATTTTTTAGATATTAAAAAAAATACTCTGAGACTCTACTAATATCCCATCTCTTCTCAAACTTTCTCTCACTAATTTTAGCACCCATGAGTGGATCTTATCTGCAGCACAATTACTGTGATGTTCTAATGGTGATTTTCTATTTCCCTTATTCCTTCTGTCTGTATTAATTGGAATCCTTCTGTAAGGAAGAGCTATTCCTTCCACCTCCCTCTCCCTCTCCCGACCCTCATTATTTCTCTTTCTCTTTTTCTTTCTCTCAGTGTTGACCCACATATATTAATTTTATGCTATAGGTTACTCTCTCACATGGCGTCTTGGGACTCAAATTGCCCCAGCGTCGCCATTGGGAACTCTTAGAGGTTGATTCATGAACCCTTTTCACATGTCCTCATCCTTTTTTGAGCTCTTCACTTTCTGGCACCCACGGGGCTCCACGCCTCCTCTTGCGTTTCCTCTGCCCCAGCTTTGGCTTTAACCTGTGTACCCAAGGAGGCCCGGTGGTGGCGGTGGGGGTGGTTTTGTTTCGTTTTTGTTTTCTAATGGGAGAATAGGATTTAGAAGCTGAGATCTGGGCAGTAAATATAGTCGTTGCTACTGGGATGTCATTGTTTCTATTAGTTCTAGTACCCCAGCTTAGATGTGTGTATACTAATATTAATAATACTAATCCATGGATATACTCATTCACATTTACTTTTATCCCTGTCTCAATATATTTTAAAAACCATTACTTCAGGGGCGTCTGGGTGTCTCAGAAGGTTAAACATTGGACTCTTGATGTCGGCTCGGGTCATGATCCCATGGTTTGTGAGTTCAAGCCCCACCTCAGGCTCTGTGCTGACAGCCTGGAGCCTGCTTGGGATTCTGTCTCTCCCTTTCTCTGTCCTTCCCCCACTCCCTCTCACAAAATAAATAAATGAACCTAAAAAAAAACCCCACTATTAGTTCATATTGATATTTCTGGTATTGATCCTCGTATCTGCCCCAGAACCACTGTTCCTTCTGACCCTCCTCATTTACTTATTTGTAACTACCTTTTCAGATTGTTAGAAACCTGGTTTTTATTATTTGCAATATATCTATTTATTTATTCAACTCTAGCATACATGTAAAGTTGCTTGAAAATTCCTAACCCATATCTCTGTGAGAAGCAAGTTTACTAACTACACCATCATATTTGACTGCATTTTTTTTCTCTTTAACTGTAGAGTCTCTCTCAAAATAGAGTTTTTGACAGTTACTTAGGTTAGTTCTTTTCTTCCCTACCCTGAAGGGTGTGCTTATACTGTTCTTTGTAATACACTTAGGATACATTTGTGTTCCATCTGGGGTTCTTAACACATCCCTGTTGATTTTATTTTATATAAATTTACATGCAGTGAATTTGCTCTTGGTCATGTATAGTTCTAAGAATTCTGACAGATGCATAGTCATGACTGCATCACCAGAGTCCTGAAGCAAAATGGCTCTGTAACCCCCCAAATTCTCTTGTGCTTCCCTTTTCATCAGCCTTTCCCCACCTTCTGTTCTTGGCAACCACTGATTTATTGTTTCTTTGTCTTTCTCAAAATGTCGTAAAAATGGAATCAGAAAGGGGCGCCTGGGTGGCTCAGTTGGTCAAGCGTCCAACTTCGGCTCAGGTCATGATCTCACAGTCCGTGGGTTCGAGCCCCACGTCGGGCTCTGTGCTGACAGCCCAACGCCTGCTTCAGATTCTGTGTCTCCCTCTCTCTGGTCATCCTCTTCCCACTTTCTCATAAGTAAATAAAACGCTTTAAAAAAATGGAATCAGACAATATGTAGCTTTTTAGGTCTGACTTCTTTCATTTAGCCAAATGTAGTTAAGATTCAACCAAGTCGTATGAATCATTAGTTCCTTTTTATTACTGAAGAGTATTCCCTGGTATAGTTGTCCCACTGCAGTGGCATTTATCCATTCACTGGTTAAAAAGCATCTGGGTTGTTTCCAGATTTAGGTGATTAGGAGTAAAGATGTTATATAAATGTACAGGGTTTTTGTGTGAACGTAAGTTCTTATTTCTCCTGGGTAATTAAGTAGGACTGAGAATTTTTGGTCATACAGTAGTTCTGTGTTGAAATCTATAAAAACCTGACAGATTGTTTTTGGCGGGAGCTATATCACTTTGCATTTCCACCAGGAAGGTATATGAGTTCCAGTTGTTTTGCACCCTTGTCAGCAGTTGGTATTGTAATTTTAAAACATGTTGCACACTGGAGTAAGTATGTAATGATCTCATTGTGGTTTTAACTTGTATTTGCCTAATGACTAATAACATGGAACATCTTTTCGTATGCTTATTTGCCCTCTGTATATTTTTGATGAAGTGTCTGTTTGGATTTTTTGCCCATTTTTAATTAGATTGCTTGTTTTTTTTTTCTTGTTGAGTTTTGAGGGTACTTTGCATATTATGGAAACAAGCCCCTTATTAAATACATCTTTTCTTCTGTTGCATAGCTCATCTATTGCTTCTTGTATCAGTGTATTTCATGGAGCAAACATTTTTCACTTTGAAATTGAATTCATCGCTTTTCCTTTTATGGATTATACTTTTGGTGCAGCTAGACCATTTTGGGGAGAGTTAACATTTGAATAGTATTGAGTCTTCCAATCCATAAACACAGTGTATTTTTCCATTTACTTATCTTTGATTTCTTTCATCAGGGTTTATAGTTTCATCTACAGATCCTGTATATACTATGCTATATTTACACTTAATTATTTCAGTTTTTGGTGATACTTGAAATAATACAACTTTATTAATGTTGAATTCCAATTGTTCATTGCTAACATAGAGCAGTACAATTGATTTTTGTATATTGACCATGTACCTTATGACCTTGTTAAACTAGTCGTAGGAGCGATTTTAAAGGTGTTTTTTAAAACTTGTCTATGTGGACAGCAATGCCATCTGCTAATAGAAACAGTTTCATTTCTTACTTTTCAATATGCATGCCCTTTATCTCTTTTTCTTGATGTACTGCACCTGCTAGGACTTTGAGTACGATGTTGAATAGAAGGGGTGAGACAAGATATCCTTGGCTTATTCCCAGTGTTAAAGAGGAAAATGTTCCATCTTTCACTGTGAAGTGGTTTATTAGTGGTTTGTTCTGTAGATGGCTTTTATTAGGTTAAGGAAATTTGCTGCTGTTACTCGTTAGATGAGCTTTTATTATGAGTGGATTTTGCACTTCGCCACGTCTTGGTTTTTGTTCTTTCATCAGCTCACACAGTGTATTACATTGCTTGACTTTCAGATGTGGATCCAGCCTCGCATTCCAGGGATAACCCCACTGGGTTGTGATGTATTATTCTTTTTATGCATTGCTGGATTTGACTTGATGGTATTCTGTTGAGGATTTTTGCATTTGTGGTCATCAGGGATATTGTTCTGTAGTTTCTTTCCTTATGATACGTTTCTCTGGTTTGGGTATTAGGGTTATGCTAGCCTCATAAAATAAGCTAATATTTTATCCTTTTCTCTTGTCTGTCAGACAATAACTTAGTTCAATTAACTGAATTTAATTTTAGTTTAACTTTGTTTTGGTCAGAAAACAAATTTTGTTTGATTTCGGTTTTCAAAAACAAATGAAGGCTTATTCTGTGGCTCATTAATATGCTCCATCTTGGTGAAATATTATGTGTACTTGGAAAGAATTTTTATTGTAATATTTTTGAGAGGCATGTTCTCTGCATGCCAGTCTGGAGCTCTGTCATTAGGTGCAAAGACAGTTGGGATCACTATGTTTTCCTGACGAGCTGAGCCTTTTATCATTACATAGTCTTCCTCTTTATCCTTCGTACGTTTCCTTGTTCTAGAGTCTGCTTTGTGTGATATTAATATATCATTCCAGTTTTATTTGATTAGTGTTTATATATGTCTTTTTCATCCTTTTACTTTTAGCCTATGCATGTCTTTGCATTTAAAGTAGATTTCTTGAATGCAGCATACAGTGGGACTATTTTTTAAAGGTACAGTGTCACAATCTGTCTTTTTAAAACATTTTTTAATGTTTATTTATTTTTGAGACAGAGAGAGACAGACAGACTGAGTACGAGCAGGGGAGGGGCAGAGAGAGAAGAAGACCCAGAATCTGAAGCCGGCTCCAGGCTCTGAGCTGTCAGCACAGAGTTCATCAAGGTGGTTGAACCCATGAACTGTGAGATCATGACCTGAGTCAAAGTCAGACGCTTAGCTGACTGAGCCACCCAGGCACCCCTACAATCTGTCTTTTAATTGATGTTTTTGGACCATTTCATTCAATATAATTATTAATATTTACATTCAGGTAAACCATTTTATTGTTTTTCTATTTGTCTCCTCTCTCTTGGTTTTTGTTACCTTGTTTCATGCCTTTTTTGGATTAACTGATTATTTTTTTAGTATCCCATTTTCATTTATCTGTTGGCTTTTTGATGATATCTTTTTAGATGTGTTTTTTTGTGGTTGCTCTAGAGGTTATACACCACAAACCCAACTTTTCAGTCTACTTAGAGTTAATGTTTTACTATTTCAAGTAAAATGTGGAAGATGACTTACAGCCATGCAGATTCTCCACAACCCTTCTCTTTATGCTACAGCTGTTACGGGCATACATTCATTGGGCCTTTCTTTCAGGGTTCCGTCGATGGCCACATTTTCTTTCAACAACCACGTGTGTTTTTAAAAACCTAAAAGGAAAAAAATAGCCTATTTTACTTACCCATCCCGTTTCTCTTCTTTCACTCTTGAAGATCCAAGGGTCCTAACAGGATCATTGTCATTTAGGGTGGAACACTTTCTTGAGCATTTATTTTAGCACCATTCTGCTGGTGACAAATTCTCTTGGGTTCCTTCGTATGAGAATATCACTATTGTGCTTTCATTTCTGAAGGATATTTTCACTAGATAGAGAACTCTAGGTTGGTATTTCTTTTGTTTCAGCGTTTGTGTGGTGTTGTTTCACTCTCTTCTGACCCCCATGGTTGTGATACAATTTCAGTGATATTTCAACTAGTTGTTCCCTTGTATATAATGTGTTGTGTTCTCTAGCCGCTTTCAAGAGTTTTGCTTTATCTTTGGTGGTTTTGCAGTTTGATTTTATTGCGCCAGGTGTGTTCCTTGCTTTTCCTATGCTTAGGCCTCCTGGCACACCTTGTTTTATTGTATTTTGCTGCACTGCATGTCGCAGATACTGCATTTTTCACAAGTGGGAGGTTTGTGGCAAACCTGCACTGAGCAAGTCTATGGGTGCCATTTTTGCAACAGCATTTGCTCACGCTGGGTCTCTGTGTCACATTTTGGTAATTCTCACAGTGTTTTAGACTTTTTCAGTATGAAATTTTTAGGGTTATTTGTGATCACTGATCTTTGATATCACTATTTTAATTGTTTCGGGGCTTCCTGAACTGAGCTCATAATAGACAATGAGCTTAACTGGTAAGTGTGTGTGTTCTGACTGCTCCAGCAACTGGCCATTACTCTGTCTCTCTGTTCTTGGGAGCACAGGCTGTGTATGAGAGTGTTCATCATACTAGCTGGTTGACACCTGGGTAGTGTTATGCTGGGCATGTTGACTTGGCTGATTCATTGGTGTCATTCAGAAGCATGACATACTCACGTGGCTGTTCTGACACGGGGACGCTTTGACATGGTCTAAAGAAAAACATTTTAAAATGTATTAAAATTAGAGCTTATATTGTTTGTTTTATTGTCTAATGATGTGAGAAGTAGATATCCCTGACTTAACCCCCATCCCCAAAATACGACGGTCTAGAATGGAGGAGGCTCTGGGTTGTGGTTGGGGTGAGGAAGATGTGATAAATTTTTTTTAAACTTTTAATTTCTTCTCGATAGGCAGACATTAAGACTAGGATGATTTCTTTTTGGATGATGCATGAAAATACTCTACATCTTTCTGAGAGGCCATTCTTCACTGGGCATCCAAGGGGCAGGCCTGGGAGTCCAAGCACCAGTGGGAACCAAGGCCAGGGTGGTCCCTGACCCATCAGAATGGAGGCTCCACACTCTCAGAGCACTTGCTGTATCCCCGTTGCCCCAAAACACTTTGATTCCCATCTCCCTTGTGCCACCATGTCTGCAGCCTTTCCCCTTGTGGGCTTATCCAGAAGATCGCTTGGGTGTGGTGTATGAACTCAGACTCCGTGCTTTTTCTTGAAACTGCTTTTTTGATATCTCATGGTTTTGATTGCTCACTTTTGGCTTTCCTTGGAGCATATGCTGCCTTAGTAGAAACAGGAGCTCAAATCAGAAGGCTGTCTCAAATCCAAGCTTTACTAGTGGGAGAGGTTGTCTATGGAAAACATGAGCTTTCAGGTCACGTGGACAGGGGTTCAGCCTGGCTCTTACCACCTAATTGAGCAGGTCAACTTCTCTGAATCTCGGTGCTATGGACTAAATTGTGTCCCCTCAAACTCATATGTTTGAGCCCTAACCTCCATTGTGATTATATTTGAAGATGGGGCCTTAGAGAAGTAACTCGGTTTGGATGAGATGAGGGTGGGGCCCTCATGGTGGGATCAGTGCTCTTGTATGAAAAGACACCAGAGAGCTTGCTCACGTGCTTGGTCACCACCCCCTCCCCTCCGCCCTGCCGAGAACATGGTGGTAAGGTAGTTTGCAAACCAGAGACAGGGTGCCACCACCCTGATCTTGGACTTTTCACAGCCTCTAGAACTGTGAGAAATTCAGCTGGTTGCTTAATACCATCAGGCTTTGGCATTTTGCTATGGCATCCTGAGCGGACTAAAATGCTTGGTTTCCTGTCCTGTAAAACAGAGGTTATGATACTTTCTTTATAGACTTTAAAGAATTTGAACTAATTGTATATCCGTGAGTAGTAGCCTTCATATACCAGGCATTTCTTTCATTAATAGTACCACGGATATCAATATGCTAATTAGAAATAACAATAGTTTTCATTTTAGGGAATGGGATGTTCCTCTGGAATGAATGATGAGGATCAATACAAGTTTGCTTTCTTAGGCAACAAATTCTAAAACAAAATATGTTTCTGAACCAAATAACATCTATCACATACTTTCCTGCCTTCTTAAATGATATCCTAAAGATAATACCTCATTGGTAAGGATCTGGTTTTCTCAAATCTGTTGCATGTATTTGTGTTTGGAATATTGGGCATTTTTCATGTGCTTATTTTCCATCTCTATAGCTTCTGTGATGAGCTTTCCAGATCTTTTACACATTTTAAAAATTGGGTGGTTTTCTAAAAAAAAAAAAAAAAAAAAAAAAAATTGGGTGGTTTTCTTATTGTTGAGGTTTTTAAAAAAATTTTTTTTTAAGTTTGCTTATTTATTTTGAGAGAGAGGCATCATGAGATGGGGTTGGGGGGTGGTGGGGAGAGATAGAATCCCAAGCAGGCTCTTGCACTGTCAGCTCAGAGCCTGATGTGGGGTGTGAACACATGAAACTGTGAGATCATGACCCGAGCCAAAATTGAGAGTCGGATGCTTAACCGACTGAGCCATGCAGGTGCCCCTTTTATTGTTGAGTTTTAAGAGTTAACCCAGTATGTGGGCTTTCTTTTTATTCTCTTAACTGTGTTTTTGGCAGACCATAAGTTTTAAAGTTTATTAAATTTCACCCTATCACATTATCTTTACATGGACGTGCTTTTGGTGTTGCATCTAAAGACTCATTGCCAAATCCGAACAGCTCTATACCTATAAAAGTAATTGAGTTTGCTTTTTAAAAACCTATACACAAGGAAAACTCCAGGCCCAGGTGGTTCCACTGGTGAATTCTATCAAACATTTAGGGAATACCTAATAGGAATTTTATACTGACTCCTTCAGAAAATACAGGAAGAAGAAATACTGCCCAGTTTGTTGATCAGGACAGCATGACCCTCATAACAGAACCTGACAAAAGAGTAAGTAAACTCTGGATCAATATCTTTCTCGAACGTGAGAACACATGAGACACATTAAGGAGACAAAAATCCTTCATGTAACTGTATCAAAACAAATCCAGCAATATGAAAAAGGATAATACATCATGACCAAGCTGTGTTTATTCTAGGAATGCAAAGTTGATTTAATATTTGAAAATCAATCAATATAAGCCACATAAACAGAGTAAAGGAGGAAAGCAGTGATTATCTTAAAGGCATAGAAAGCGCATTTGAGAAAATTTATCAGCCATCATTAGAATAAAAATGCAGCCAATTAGAAAGAGAAGGGAATTCTTCAACCCATTAAAAGGCGTTTATAGAAAATCTACAATTTACTTCACGTCTGTTGCTGAAATAGGAAGCACTTTTCTCCCAAGATTAAAAATAAGATAGTGTTGTCCACTCTGGTCACTTCTATTCAGCGTTGACCTGGAGATCCTAGCTAATGCCAAACGTCAAGTAAAAGAAGTGAGGTATATGGATAGGGATGGAGGAATTAAAATTGTCCTCATTTGGGGGTAATATGATCAGATATGTAGAAAAATCCTAGGGAATCTATGAAAAAGTAACTAGAACTGAAAAGTGAATTTAGCAAATTCAGAGGCTACATGGTCACTTTTGTAAAGGGATTGTAATCTGTTTTGTCTATATACTCGGAGCAAACAATTAGAAAATAAACTTCAAGAGAGAATTCCACTTGTAGTAGTTATTAAAAAAACCCCATAAAATATGTAAGGGGAAATGTAATGGAACGTGTATAGAGCTCTACGCTGAAAACCACAAAACATTACTGAGGATATTTGAGGAGACTTAAATAAATTGAGAGAGGTGCCATGTTCATGGATTGGAACATTCAGTATAGTTAAGATGTCCATCCTCCCCAACTAATGCAATTCATATCTGTCACGGTGAATTTTTTTGTAGAAATTAATAACTTGATTCTAAAATACATATGGAAATGCAAAGGTCCTACAACATCCAAAGTAATCTTGAACAAGAAAAACAATTCGGAGGGGCACCGGGTGGCTCATTCAGTTAAGCGTCAGCAGAAATTCAGATTTCTGCTTAGGTCATGATCTCATGGTTCATGCGTTCGAGCCTGTGTTGGGCTTCTCTCTCTCTCTCTCTCTCTCTCTCTCTCTCTCTCTCTCTCTGCAGCTGTCTCTGTCTCTCTTTCTCAAAATAAATAAATAAACAAACAAACATTAAAAAATGGAAAAAAAAAATTTGGAGAATTTAAACTGCCTGATTTTATTTAATTATTATTAATTTTTTTAATGTTTATTTATTTTTGAGTGAGAGACAGTGTGAACCGGAGAGGGGTAGAGAGAGAGGGAGTCACAGAATCCAAAGCAGGCTCCAGCCTCTGAGCTGTCAGCACAGAGCCTGACTTGGGATTTGAACTCATGAACTTCAAGTTCATGACCTAAGCTGAAGTTGGGTGCTTAACCGACTGAACCACCCAAGTGCCTCTAAACTAACTGATTTTAAAGCCTGCTCTAAAATTACAGCAATCTCTAGTATGAAGATCAGAAGACAAAAGTAGCAAAATCAATGATATCTATAAAAATTAAGTGGTACACAAAATTAAAAATGTGAAATATGATATTTTCATAAAACGCAGAGGTGGAGTTAAAATGTAGTGCTTTCAGATGTATTTGAATGTAAGCAACCATTAACTTAATGTAGACTGCTATTTACATAGGATGTTATGTATGAACCTCATGGTAACTACAAACCTATAACAGACACACAAAAAATAGAAAGGAACCCACACATAACACTACAGAAATTCATCAAATCATGAGGGAAGAGACCAAGAAAAGAAGAAAGGAACAGGGAACAGGGAAGAACTACAGAAACAACAAGAAAACAGTGAACAAAATGGCAATGAGTAAATACTTATCAATAGTTACTTTAAATGTAAATGGACTAAATGCTCCAATCATAAGACAGGGTGACCTAAGGAATGAAAACAGAACAGACCCATTTTTTTTTTTTTTTTTTGCTATCTGTGAAAGACTCATTTCAGACCTAAAGACATAGACTGAGAATGAAGGGATGGAAAGAGATAATCCAAGCAAATGGAAACAAAAGAAAAGCTGGGTTAGCAGTCCTTGTGTCAGACAGACAGACTTTAAAACAAAGACTAACAAGAGACGAGGAGGGCATTACATAATGATAAAAGAAGGGATCAATCCAACAAGAGAATACAACAGTTGTAAATATCTGTGCACCCAACATAGAAGCACCTGAATACATAAAGCAAATATTAACAGATGTAAAGGGAGAAGTTGACAGTAATACAATAATGGGCACTTTAACACCCCACTTATATCAGTGGATAGACCATCCAGGCAGAAAACCAAGAAGGAAACAGTGTCTTTGATTGACACATTAAATCAGATGGACTTAACAAACATATACAAAACATTCCACCCAAATATAGCCAAATACATATTTTTTCCAAGCACACATGCAGCATGTCCAGGATAGATCACATGATAGGGCACAGAACAAGTCTCAGTAAATTTAAGAAGATTGAAATCATGAAGCATCTTTTCCAATCACAGCAGTATGAAACTAGAAATGAATTACAAGGAGAAAATGGGAAAAAACACAAACACATAGAGGCTAAAAAACATGCCACTAAATAACCAGGGGGTTATCAAAGAAATCAAAGAGGAAATAAAAAAATAGCTGGAGGCCAATGAAAACAGAAACATAATGGTTTAAAATCTTTGGTATACAGCAAAAACAATCCTAAGAGGGAAGTTTGTAACAACACAGGCCTACCTCAAGAAACAAGAAAAATCTCAAACAATCTAACCTTATACCCTTTAGATGTAGAAAAAAAGAACAAAGGTGAGAGCTAGTAGAAGGAAGGAAATAAATTAGAGACTTAAAAAATAATGGAAAAGATCAATGAAATTAGAGCTGATCCTACACTTACCATGGTGAGCACTGAGTAATGTAGAGAATTGTCAGATCACTATGTTGTACACCTGAAACCAATAAAACATTACATGTTAATTATGATTCAGTTTAAAAAAGAAGAAGATGCTATAGTTAAGAATTCTTCAAATATCACTTTCTTGTCCCTGAGGAATGCAGTGACATGTTCTTGTGTTCAAGTCAATGTGCAATATCTAGAAAAGATTATCATAGATTTTGCAGTCATTCTCAGACTAAAATATCCCAAGCATTGCATTAATATTTTGAGGAGACACAAGATGAACCATAACTGATTGACCATAAAACAAAGAAAAGAGCTCATTCTTCATAAATAGAAACAAAATTGAAAAACCTTTTGCCACCCTCATCAAGAAAAAGAGCATACATACATACATACATACATACATACATACATACATAAATAAAATCAGAAATGAAAGAGGATATGTTACAACCAATACTACAGAAATACAAAAGATTGTAAGTGACTATTCCGAAAAAGTAGACACCAAGAAATTGGACAACTTAGAAGAAACGGATAAATTCCTGGAAACATGCAATCTTTCAAAACTGAATCAGGAAGAAATAGAAGGTCTCAACAGACCAGTTGCTAGTGATGAAATTGAATCACTGATCAAAAATCTCCCAGCAAACAAAAGTCCAGGACAGGATGGCTTCAGGTGAATTCTACCAAATATTTAAAGAAAATCTAATCCTCGTCTTTCTCACACTGTTGCAAATAATGGAAGAGTAAGGAATCCAGATCAGTGACAGCTGAGTATTAAGGTTCAGGGCAGGGGATCCCACTGTACTGGGGCTCAGTGAGGGATAGAAATTTTGGGATAGACATGTTCTGTGTCTTTTTTTTTTATGTTTTTTTTTTTTTTTAATTTACATCCAAGTTAGTTAGCATATAGTGCAACAATGATTTCAGGGGTAGATTCCTTAATGCCCCTTACCCATTTAGCCCATCCCCCCTCCCACAACCCCTCCAGTAACCCTCTGTTTGTTCTCCATATTTAAGAGTTCCTTCTGTTTTGTGCCCCCCCCCTTGTTTTTATATTATTTTTGCTTCCCTTCCCTTGTGTTCATTTGTTCTGTTTGACTTCTGGAATTTTTTTTTAACTTTTTTTTTTTTTTTTTTTAGAATTTATATTCAGGTTAGTTAGCATATAGTGCAACAATGATTTCAGGAGTAGATTCCTTAATGTCCCTTACCCCTTTAGCCCATCCCCTGTCCCACAACCCCTCCAGTAACCCTCTGTTTGTTCTCCATATTTAAGAGTCTCTTATGTTTTTGTCCCCCTCCCTGTTTTTATATTATGTTTGCTTCCCTTCCCTTACGTTCATCTGTTTTGTATCTTAAAGTCCTCATATGAGTGAAGTCATATGATATTTGTCTTTCTCTGACTAATTTCACTTAGTGTAATACCCTCTAGTTCCATCCACGTAGTTGCAAATAGCAAGATGTCATTCTTTTTGATTGCCGAGTAATACTCCATTGTGTGTGTATGTGTATCTATATCTATATATCTATATCTGTATCTTGATTGTGGTTGTGATTACATGACTATATATAATTACCAGAGTGAATCAAACTGTATCCTTAACATAGGTGAGTGTTACTGACTGTACATTATACCTCGGTAAATCTGTAGATTAGGAAAATATTTTAAATATAAAAAAGCTGACACTTCCAAGTGCTAGTGAGGATATGGAGTAACTGTAACTGTCATATCCTGCTGAAGTGTTTAGCATTGTACAGTCTCTCTGGGAAATGGCTTGGCAGTTTCTTTTATTTAAATTTTTTTTTAATGTTTATTTTTGAGACAGAGGGAGACAGAGCGTGAGTGGGGGAGGGGCAGAGAGAGAGAGGGAGGCACAGAATCCGAAGCAGGCTCCAGGCTCCGAGCTGTCAGCACAGAGCCTGACCGGGGCTCGAACCCACCAACTGTGGGATCATGACCTGAGCCGAAGTCGGATGCTTAACTGACTGAGCCACCCAGGTGCCCCAATGTTTATTTTTGAGAGCACGAGCAGGGGAGGGGCAAAGAGAGAGGGAGACACAGAATCCAAAGCAGACTCCACTCTCTGAGCTGTCAGCACAGAGCCGTATGTGGGGCTCGAATCCACGAATCGTGAGATCATGACCTGAGCCGAAGTCAGATGCTCAGCTGACTGAGCCACCCAGGCACCCCGGCAGTTTCTTTTAAATTCACATTCCCACTTAACTGTCTTCCATTTCTAGGTATTTATGCAAGAGAAATGGGAAGATATGTCCACCTCAAGACTGGTAGTAGCAGTTTCATTCATAAGACAAGGAAGGCCTTACATAATGATAAAGGAGGGGATCAATCCAACAAGAGAATACAACAGTTATAAATATCTGTGCACCCAGCATAGGAGCACGTAAATACATAAAGCACATATTACTAGCCATAAAGGGAGAAACTGAAAGAAACTAGAAAGAACCCAAATACTCATCAGTAAGTGAATGGATAAACAAATTATGGTACATTCGTACAATGATACAGTGAAATACTGCTTCAAAAGAAGAAACAACAAGTTGCTCACATACACGATATCGGAGTCTCAAACCCATTCTGCTAGAGCGACACAGAAGTACATCATATGTGATTCCATTTGTGTGAAGTTTTAGAACAAGCAAAACGATAGTGATTGAAGTCCCATTCATCATTGGCTGGGGTGAGGGTAATAGAGTGCCGAAGGGTACGGGGGGGTTTGTACCGTGCTGGTTACGTGTGTATGTGTGTGTCTATGTGTCAACGAGCAGCCACATACACAAAAGGGATGCATTTATTTCATGTAAATTATGTTTTAACAAAGTTAGAAAAAAAGATATCTACCAAGACCCTCAGTTGACCAGAAGTTTTACCAGGTTCCTAAAATCATTGCCTAATTTGGATATTCTCATTAAGATCCTGCAGCCTGACTGGAGGCATTCTTAGTTTAAAAAAAAAAAAAAAAAAAAAAAAGGAGGAGGAGGAGGAGGAGGAGGAGAAGAAGGAGGAGGAGGAGGAGGAGGAGGAGGAGGAGGAGAAAAGGAAGGAAGGAAGGAAAGAAAGAAAGAAAGAAAGAAAGAAAGAAATGTAAAAGCTCCTTCTTTAAAAAGGTCTAGTTGGAAGGTAAGGTCACACTCGTGAGGATTTTTCCTTATCACCATTTGACATGAATTTTGTGCCTCTCCAGAGATGCTCTTTAACTTGTTTCTCAGCCCGGAGCAATTCTTGTAGGACAGGGAATTGCATTTTTAGTTCTAAGGACTCAGCATGCTTTCTGCAAAGACGAAGCTGTCCTTCTGATTTCTGGAAATATGACCAGGGGCTGGCTTTTCCAAGAGGGCCACTAAGTCCCTTGTTTATCTGTTCATATCTATTGCACACATAAGGAACTTGAGGCTATTTAGATAATTTCCATGGGAAAAAAACCCTTGTTATTTCAATTACCTAGTGATGGTCATTTAAAAACTGTATTTTATCTAGGTGATTGATCCACTGGCCCCCTCCGGGGGTGACATAGATCTGCTGTATTGGGAAGTGGACTCTGTTATTGGGGGCAGGGATACACTGGGCACAGGGTCAGTGCTTCACACACATCACCTTGTTTAATTTCACCCTCACGACAGGCTCAGGGACCTGCCATCATCTCCACCCTTCACCTGTGGCTCAGGGTCACCGTGGGTGAGCGGTGCTGCTTGTCAATTGGGGAACAGGATTCAAGCCTGGGACCTTACCCCCAAGACCCCGATCCTTCTGCAACACCTCACTACAGAAAATAATTTATGATCCAAAGATGGTCAGGGAAACAGTCCCACTTTTATTTTCTCTGAAATGCCTTTTTGCTTCACGCTGCCCGCTATGAGTCGCTGGCATGTTCCGCATGTCAGTGGCTGAGGACCATGGCAAGGGACAGTCCACTGCCACATCACCATCCCGCAGCCGCCAGCACGGACCTGTCTCTGAAGTCCCTGGGAGCCTGACCCAAGCTGGTTCCCCCCTATTTCTGCAGAATGTGTGCCTCCCCACCTCTCAGCCCACCTGGAAGATCCCACAATTTTCTTGTGAAAAGACCAACCAAAAGTTCTCAGGGTTTCGAGAGCTTGTGTTACCCCCTCCTCTACCAAGCGCATTTTACACTGGATTGAATTTCTCCTCTTTATGCAGGAATTCAGCCCTGTGCACACGAATATCACCAGAGTCATAAATATTAAGAACGGATTTTTTCTTTCATTTTTCTCCTTCTGCCCCAGCGGCGATACAGGCGGCAGAACCAGGCAGGTCTGTAATTCTGCATGGGCCGTATGGGTTCTGTGGGCTCCCTGGGGGGCGGGGTGCGCCGGGCCGGGTGGTGCTGGCGTTACCAAGACAGGAGCAATGCTTTTGTGCGTGTTTGGAGGCTGGGGGAAGGTTCATGGCCAGGTCACTGCGCCAGCATTCTTTCCTCGGCCACGGTGGGCCCCAACGGGAGAAGCCCAGGCAGGGGGGCACAGGTCTCGGGAAGCCGAGCTACAGCTGCTGTGTTTGGTTTCCCTTTGGTCCCAGGGATTTAGATAAAAGGCCTGCTTTTATTGATTGGGGAGAATGGGGGAGGGAGGAGGCTGTAGAAGCCAGCCTTTGGCTTTTTGTTTTTCTAAGCAAACATTTATTGAGCATTTACTGTGTGCCAGGCATCATGCTAAATGCTTTTCATGCGTTATCGGTTTGAATCCATGTGACACCCTGCCGCTGGAGTCTCCTTTTGACTGAGGCGGAGACTGTAGCTCAGAAAGGTTAAGTCATCTGCCCAAGGTCACACAGCTTATAAATGGGGCAGAATGTGGGCCCAGGAGCCTTCTGTCAACGCACTATTACTGTGGTCCCCTCGCTGCTCTCCCCACCCCCACCATTGCCACCAGAGCGGTCTTTCTGGGACTCAGCCCTGCTCTGCAGTCATACTGGCTTCCCTTTTCCCCTGTGCAAATTCACACTGTGATTTGAGCTCCCCTTCTTCCGCCCTGGAGTCCCACTGAGCCAGGGCCTCTCACCCTGTGCTTCTGTCCCTTACACCTTGCAGTCCTTCACAATACCTGAGCCCAGGCCTCCTGCCATGCTCTCAGAAGCCCCTCCTGTAGGGATCCACTCCCTCCCTGCCAATCACATCTCCTGTCTCAGTGCCTTTGGGCCCCTGGCGTGCATGGTCTTGGTAAGATGGGGTTCTAGAGGTTAGGAGGTATATGTTTCTTTCTGCCCGACTGCCTGCATGGGGACCGGCACATGGTGGGTATTCTGCTAATGCTTGTGATACTAACTTGCATGGGAAAACTTAATTTTTGCCTCTCTCTCCTTAGCACCCAAGGTGTTTGATGGTCTTAGGACTCTTTCAGGCTCCTGCCCCAAGTGGCATGGCCCCCATCCCTAAGGCCTCAGTGGCCATTCCCTGCATAGGAATAAATGTACAGGAAGAAATTGACCAGTTTTGGAGATGAAGGCACTGCCTCTGGGTGCACAGGTGGGTTGAGGCGGGTAGAGAAAGATGACGACCCAAGGGCCCAACATCTGGAAGGCAGATTGGGGACCAGTCCACGGCTGAGGGTCTGGCTGGCTCTGGACAGACATGGGAGATGCTGGGGTTAGACATGGGGCTGGCCAGGGGTAGACCTGAGACGCACACAGGGGCGCAGTGAGAGGGCAGGTGAGGGGACTCTGAAAGCGCAGGTGTTACCTGGCTAACAGGAAACCAGAGGGGCAGGGATTATCCAATTTAAGATCACAGAGACAGATGCCATTTGCTGAAATGAGTTAGGATCCTGGCTGGGTATTTGCGTTGAAAAAAAAAAAAAAAACAAAAAACCCTCACCAAGGTATTACTGGGGGATCAGTGTTACCCACTCTAGTTAATGAGCTGATAATGCTTCCATGGGAACCTTTTCACAGAGCCCTCAGGGGAAGTCTCCTGGACCTCAGTTTCCTCCTCGGTGGTATGAAGGCCTGGCACAGCAGCCCTCCTGTCATGCAGGTGGTGGTGCCCAGGAGAGACTGTCCCAGCCTGTGCTGCAGACAGTGATAAAGGGACTGCTCTAGGAGGTAGCACTCCTGAGCCCTCGCTCTGCAGGAAGGGATAGGACGTGACTATGCTGCTTCCGGCCTTTCTCGTGTAACAGTTCATTAAGTTTCCATCGATTCTGAGTCATCATGAGAGTTTCTAGGTTGGGGGGCAAGTCTCTTGCCATGCCTAGCCTAACATGTAGGGTATCGACCAGTTCGTTTTGATCCTGACACCCCTTAAAGCTGGGCGGGGGTGGGGGGTTGAAATTCTCATTTGTGAAATGGAGCTGATAAGGCTCCGACAGGGCAGGTCACTGTCCCAAGGTCACACAGGTGAGTGGTGGAGGTAGGGGTGAGTCAGGTTTGGCTTACTTGAGGACTCTTACCCGGGGTGAGTCTGTGGCCTTGATCTGGCCAACTCAGCCGTCTGTCCTCTCTCCCGGGCTCTCCCAAAGCACACGGATCACAGGGTGTTCCAACCACGTTTCTCTGCATCCTCCCCTTGGTGAGGCCCGGTAGATTGTGGCTGGCACAGCCCTTCTCTTCCTGAGCTGGTGGGCCTTGTGTGCCCGGTGGCCTTGCCCTCTGTTCGACACTTACTCTGGAAGGCTCTTGGTGGAGGCAGCTTGGGGCAGCATTGCTTTGTTTATAGTTAGTTCCCAAGCTTGGTGGTTCAGATGAAAACAAAAGAGAATGACAGTTTGGGTGACCACACTGGCTTGCAGGTGTCTGTTGCTGCTCACAGAGCACTTCCGCACCCATGGTTATGTTGGAGAGGCCCAGAGGCTGACTTCGTCGCCGAAGGACATTGGAAGGTTGTCCGGAACAATGACCAGGGCCTGTGGCTTGCTGACTGCTGCTATGTGAGTGCCGAGGGGCAGGGCCAGACTGTGGGTGAGGGCTCGTGGCCTCTGATTCTGCTGCTTTTCTGGTGTGTGAGCCGGAGGGTGTCGCTTAGTCTCCATGCCCCCACTCGTGAAACAGGGATGATCAGGAGGAGGAAGAGGAGATTGGTGATGACAATAGGTGCTCCCCATGTGGGGTGCGTGAGTCCTAGCAGGGACCTGATCATGGAAGGCAGCCCCTAAGCGGTAGAACTGGTGTGGGTTGCTGTGATGGCCCTGGGAGAGGTGAGTCCTCCCAGCCCCCTCCTCCTGCAGGCTGCAAGGAGGCCGACTGGCCTGTTGACCCCGCAGGACAGGTTCCTCTGCACTGTGGGCCCTGCGCCTGCCCAGAGCCCCTTCTGCACAGGAGACACATGGAGATCCTGTTAAAGCCCTGGCGTCCATTGTTCAATCAATCAGGCTAATCTGCCTGGCCCTCGATAAGGGCGGGGATCAGGTTTCAGGGAGATTTTCCCGGGATTACTTCTAGTAGCCGCTCAGTCTAGACGGGCCTCTCAGTTACAGGCGCACAGACAAAGGCGAGGACCGGGAGTGCCCGGCCGCGAGGCTGCCGGGAGCCCTGCCTTGAGCTTCTCCCTCCCTCCCAGCCCCTGCTATCTTCCTGGCAGGGCGCCGGGGCTGGGGAGAAACGGGCTCACACCCCAGGGCCCTGGTTGGTGGAAGTGAGGGTCCTGAGCCCCTGCAGTGTGCCCAGCAGGGCCCCACGGCGCCATTGCGATATGAGGATATGAGCGGCTGCTGTCTCTGATGTACTCCCTCTGTGCCCGGTGCCGTGAAGGACACAGCTCACCTTGATCCCCTTCAGTGACCTTATGGTGTTGTCACTCTTGTGCCCATTTTAAAGATGAGGCCAGTTGTGCACGAGAAGGTGTGGTCTCCACTAGACAGTGGTGGAACTAGGATATGAATGGAGGCCTGTCGCCGAGGTTACTCTGGGAACTCGGGGCAGGGATTAGTTATTGGGAGAAGGCTGTCCAGTGCTGCAGGGAGAGGCAGTGAGGTCTACCTGCATGCCCCCCTTCTGGGTTCTCAACCTGATTTTGCTGTGTGCTCTGGGACCTGGGCAAGTTACTTTTGGATACCCATTTGCTCATCTGTAAAATGGGCCTGATCTCTACTGTGCCAGACAAGGACATTGTGTGGGTCGGCCAAGAGAACGTGTATGAAATGGTTTTGGAAATTGTGGAGTGCTGCATTACTGCCAGTCACCGGCTCCTAGTTTGCTGTCTGGCCATGAATGAATGGATGGATGGATGAATGATTCTGAGTAACCTGCCTTGTAAGGTAGAATCAGTGAATCTTGTCTACTCCCTGTCTCTACTTCCACCACTCCCACTGATTCCTGGAAATGTAGGGAGCAGCCCTGGAGGCCAGGTGCTCCTAGTGGAAACGTGGGGAGAAGCTCAAGACCACAGGGGACAGGGAACTGCAGGTAGGACCTCTCTCTCCAGTTTTCCTGGAAGATGAGCGGGAGGCATGTTTGGCCTTCACCTTTCTGGGGTCACACCTGTGTCTCCCTCTCAGATACTGCTGTGTCCAGGCGGAATGTGCCTGATCTTCTTGGGCTTTTGGAATAGCCCAGAGGGGAAACTTAAGGAAATGTCCTTTGGGGGCTAGACTGTCAACTTTGGTCATGTATGTGTATGATCAAGGTGGAAGGAGACAGACAGACAGGAGGCATATATGGCTCTTCATCTGAGGACTCCTCTCCCTTGAGTTTGCAAGGTTCTATATTACTTTCTGGTTCACATCTTGCCCCCATGCCCTCCAACAAAGTTAAACACTTAAGAGAACAAAGCATCACTGGTGTAATGGATTAGCTTTTCCCAGAGCAGCAAAAACAAAAGTCAAAACAATAAAAAACAATTATAGCAAAGTTTACAAGTTCGATGAGACCCTCAGGCATTGTTCTTCTATGTAAATAACTTCTAACTCCAGCGTTTTTTGTTTTAAAGGCGTCACATCAGAAACTGACCTTGTATGTGAATGTTGGAGGGCAGAGGTTACACAGAGATAGCCTTGGATGAGCTGACATGCACACCCCTTCCCCAGGATTGTATAGCTATCCAACCTATACACTGTGTTCTTCAGATCGGAGTATATAATGATCAAGGGAGCTTAGTGAGGAGGGAAGAGGAGGTCTGTGTGCAAGGGATACTGGAAAGAAGCATCCCGAGCTCATGGAATTTTGAGTCTCAGTGACCTGAGTTCGAAGCCTGGATTCACCATGTTACCAGCTGTGTGACTCAGGAAAGTCACTTAACCTCTCTGAACCTCTGCTTTCTCATCTGCGAAATGAGGAGAATGATAGGACTTAGGTCAGGTTGTTGTTGTGAAGATGGGTCCAAGATGGACAGGCAGGACAGGGCTGTGTGAGGAGGAGAAGGCTTTGCCCTTGGGAGGATGAGTGTGGGGAACTGTTGGCACAGCCACGAATCAATAGACTGGGCCTTCGTTGTGGGTTCTGGGGGTGTTTAACTTGCCCTTTGTAATCGGCCTTGGGTGCCTCGACTCATTTCCATTTTCACAAATGCATCAAAAATGCCACTGGGCTCAGAACAAATGCCAATTTAACTCTGTAATGGAGTCTTAAATTTCCACCGAGCCATGCATGGCTGCTCCCAGCAAGATGAGCAGAATTACAATGAAATCAGCATGTGTTCATGGACGTTGACTGTGTTATTAGCATCTCTGGATGTGATGAACCTTGATCTTTTCCATGGTCCATGAGCAAATGATATCAGTGAAAAAGAGGTGGGAAAGGTACCCTTGGGTGCAAACCAGAGACATGCACTGCAGAAAAGGAAAAATGGCGGCATTTCTGCCACCTTCTCTCTGTAGAGTCTTGAATGAATCACTTGGCAGCTGTGGACCTCAGTTCCCTTAATCTGTCAGATGTGATCGTTCCTGTTTGGTCTACCCAGTGGGCTTTTTGGATGACCACGTGAAAAGACGTACCAAAAAGATGTTTAAAAACAGAATTTTGTACAGATGTGTAGAGTTGTTATGGGTGGATGAGCATGGTTCATGGATAACCACTGGCAACAGACGACTTGTCGGATTTTGTAGTTACGTTTTCACTTGCTGAGATCTATGAGCAACTTGGAAACTAGGCCAACCAGGCAAGGGTTTACATTTCTAGGAACCCACATTTTGTGTGTTTTTTGTAATTACATATACTTCCATTTCTAGAAACCCACACTTTGTGTTTTGTTTGTTTGTTTTTTGATTAATTACATATTCTTCCAATAGAGCAGCTTGGAGGCTGAGCGTTGCCTATGTGCCTTACCCATGTTATCTTATTAAGTCCTCCTCACAAACATAGGACACGTGTCCTATTATTTTTTCTGATTATTATTTATTGTGGTGATGATACTGAGGCTCAGACAAGTGAGACAACATGCCCCAAATCATACAGTTAATAAGAATTGGTGTTGGGCCAACTGGGTGGCTCAGTCAGTTGAGTGTCTGACTTTGGCTCATGTCATGATGTCACGGCTCTTGAGTTCGAGCCCCACGTCAGACTCTGTG
The DNA here is from genome assembly GCF_018350195.1 of Panthera tigris. Classification (NCBI taxonomy): domain Eukaryota; kingdom Metazoa; phylum Chordata; class Mammalia; order Carnivora; family Felidae; genus Panthera; species Panthera tigris. Next base: position 111,437,649 of record NC_056660.1, read on the forward strand.
TTGACAGCTCAGAGCCTGGAGTCTGCTTTGGATTCTGTGTCCCTCTCTCTCTCTGTCCTTCCCTCGCTCATGCTCTGTCTCTCTCTCTCTTTCAAGAATAAATAAAACACTTAAAAACTTTTTTTAAAAGAAGTGGGGTAGTGTGTGAGGCCCTGAAATCCACTGTCCTCTAGTCTTGCCAATAAGCCCATTACAAATATTTGATCTTTCCTCTGTTTCCCTTTTTCCTCCTTTCTCTCTTCTTCAGTAAGGCAGTCAAAAACTCATTGGGTGTTGGTATGGTGGAGTGAGAAAAGAAACTTGGCGAATCCTCTCCACCCCAAAACAGTGATAAAACTAGACAAAAGTGTCCAAAGCAACCATTTAAGAGTTCTAGAAACTCACCGAAATCATACATTTCTGATAAGAATGTAAAATGATACAGCCACCTTGAAAACCTATGTGGTAGTTTCTTAAAAAGTTAAACATAAACTTATCATCCAATCCAATATCCAATTTTAGGTATCTCCCTGTACGACCTTCTTTGACTTACGGCAAGTTTATATCCCGATAATCCCATCATAAGTTGGCGATAACGTAAGTGGCAAATGCATTTAATACACCTAACCTACTAACAACCTAGCTTAGCCAAGCAGACCATACATGTGCTCAGAACACTCACATTAGCTTATAGTTGAGCAAAATTGTGTAACACAAAGTGTTGAACATGTCATGTCATGTATTGAATATATAGTACTGAAAGTGAAAAACAGAAGGTTTGTATGGGGTCAGGGTGTCTGTAAGTTACTGGTGGCTTATCTTCAAGGTTGCGTGGCTGGCTGGGAGCTGTGGCTCCCTACCCCTGCCCAGCAGTGAGAGAGAGTATTGTAACTGCCTATCGCTAGCCCAGAAAAAGAGTAAAGTACAAAATTTGAAGTGTGGTTTCTAGTGACTGTGTATGGCTTTTGTTCCATCATGAAGTCAAAAAATGATAACTTGAACCATTTTCACTCGGGGACCCTCTGTCTTGGTTTTCTCTTATTGTCGTAACAAATAACCACAAGCTGGGTCACTGAAAATGACACAAATGTATTATCTTACTGCTTTGGAGGCTAGAGGTCCAACAGGGTCTCACGGGGCTAAAATCAGGGAGTCAGCAGGGCTACCTTCCTTCCTGGAGGCTCTCAAGGACAAACTTTGCAGCTTCTACAGGCTGCAGAGGATCCCTTGGTTCATGGCCTCCTTCCTCCATCTTTAAAGCTAGCAGCAGTGGGCAGAGTCCTTCTTACAGAGCATTACTCTGACTTCCTCTTCTCCTTTGAAAGGACCCTTGTGTGTACGCTGGGCCCACCTAGGGAGTCCATGGTAATCTTGCTTTCTTAACACCAGCTGATTAGCAACCTTAATTCCCCTTTGCTGTGTAACATAACATAGTTACAGGCTCTGGGGATTAGGTCATAGACTTCATATAAAAGAATCCAGGATAATCTTGGTTTCTCAAAGTTAGTTGATTAGTAAGTTGGGCATCTTTGGGAGCCATTATTCTGCCTTCCATACTACCCACAGTAAAAGAAAGTATGTGTCCACACAAAGACCTGTACATGAGTATTCATAGCAGCCCTGTATGTAGTAACCCCAAACTGGTAACAATTCCGTTGTCTGTCAACTGGTTAATGGATGAACAAAATATGACATGTCTATAAAGTGGAATACGATGTAACAATAAAAAGGAAGTGCTGATGCATGTTACATCATGCATGATGAACTTCAAAAACCTGATGCTAAGTGAAGTAAACCAGGTGTAAAAGATACATTTTTATCTTTACAGGGAAATTCCAGAAGAAGGAAATCCGTGGAGACATAAGGAGGTCATTGGGTGCCTGGAGCTGAGGAATGGGGTCAGTCTGAAATGGACACTGGCAAGTTTGTTGGAACGATGGAAGTGTTATAGAACCAAATGGTGGTGATGGTTATAGAGTTGTGTAAGTTGACTAGAAAATCTTTGAGTTGTATACTTAAGCTGGGTTAATTTTATGGTAATTTCTAATTCACTAAAGCTACTTGAAAAAGGAAAGCATTTGTGCCGGCCCAACAGGCAACGTGACCTAGCGGAGGTTGAAGGCCACAGGAGGAAGGTGGCTGAGTGTGGTGGCAGCTTAGTGGATTTGAGAAGTTGGTCACACACACAGGGATTGAGCAGATAAGTAAATACACTGAGGGTTAAGGAGGCTGGTTTTCCAGGTGTTAGAGGAGGGAGTCGCTGAAGAGGAAAGAGGGAAGTGAGAACGAACATAGTTATGTTAGACTGGTATTGGAGGTATCTGTGTAAACTCGTGGTTTTCAGTATAGATAAATGTAGAAGGTAGCATATAGGTAAATATTGCATATACATATGTATATGTATCTGCATTTGCAAATGTTGGTGAGCTCTTTCCACTAGAAGGCCTAGCAACCAGGACAAATGGCACACCTGATTGCTCAGGTAATGGTTTCTAATAGCATTTTCCACTAAAGGAGACTAGGAATCCTTGGAGAAATGGCCGATTCCAGGGCTGGGATAGGAAAAGTACACTGTGCTGGAAATCTTTTCTGCCAGAAAGCAAGGAGACGATTAACAAATGAAGTGGGCATGTTGAGAGGACACGGAAGCCATCTTGAAGGGGCTCCCATTGGCACAATCTGGGACATTTGAGCATCAAAATATATAATGATGGTAATGGTTTAACACCCACAAAACTGCATCCCATGAGCCCACACTGGTGTAAATGAGGAAGTGTGGAATAAGAGAAAGCTCCACTTCACTGTAGAACGCCAACCGATCCCTGTGGAAGGAGTCATGGGGTTAGATAAATGTGCATTCAGGGGCGCCTGGATGGCTCAGTCGGTCGAGCATCTGATGATTCTTGATTTCAGCTCACGTCATGATCCCAGGGTTGTAGGATTGAGCCCCGTCAGGCTCTGTGCTGAGAGTGGAGCCTGCTTGGGATTCTCTCTTTCCCTCACTCTCTCCCTCTGCCCCTCCCCCTTGCTCATGTGTTCTATCAAAAAAATTAATTTGGGAAAAAATAATTATTTAAACTTGTTTCACATTTTTAAAAAAGTTTTAAATTTTTAAAATTTTAATTCTTTTAATGTTTATTTTTGAGAGAGAGAGAGACAGCACAAGCAGGGGGGGAGCTGAGAGAGAGGGAGACACAGAATCCTAAATAGTCTGCAGGCTCTGAGCTGTCAGCACAGAGCCCATCACAGGAGCTCGAACTCATGAATCGCGAGATCGTGACCTGAGTCAAAGTTGGACGCTTGACCAACTGAGCCACCCAGGAGCCCCTACACAATTTTTAAAATACATTTGCATGTGATAATGTGCCAGGCCTCATTCTTCTCTATAATTTGGAACTTACTCAGGTGTGAAGCACTCTTTGCTCCTGAATGGTCACAGGCTACTGTCTCTTCAAGTTTCTTTTCATCTGGACAGTTCTGCGTTCTTTCTCTCTGTGTCCTTGCTGGCGGTTTGCAGCTGTCCCTGTCTGCTGTTGCCAGTGTGCCACCTACAGGTGCGCCTGCCTGTCATATGCTGTCTGCCCTGGCTGGAATGCCACAGGAACAAGCTCATTGGGGGCCGCGTCCCTGGCTCGGAGGGACTTGCTGTGTGAGGAAGGGGCCTGAGCTTTCTTGCGTGGATGTTGTGACCACTCTTGTCTGCCCAGATTCCTTGCAGTCTATTCTTTAGCTCCGAAAATGTTCTAAAGAGGGGAGATTGCCTGAGGATTGGGTATTGGTCGTGACCACCTTTGGTTTGGGGAGATGTCTGGTTTCTTTTCTTGTAGGAGGGTTGCTTGACAGACCACCGTGAGAATGAGGGGTCACCCTGCTGCTCAGAGGTTGCCAGATGTCAATAGATTAGCCAGTGCCACCTGCACAGTACGATAACCATCGACAGCCTCTTGTGAGGGTGACTTCTGGGGTGCCATCCAGGGAAATACCAGCTGATGATTCTGTATTATGAGCTGAGTAATGGCCTGCCACACCTCCACACTCAAATCATTTTGCCATTTCTTCCCTTGCCAGCCCGCATTTTCCGTGAGCCTCTGCATTTCTTTGTTGGCTGGACCCCTCAGCCCCAAAGCTGTGTCTGTCCTTCCTTCTTGGGGCCTGTGCGGGGAGTCGTTGTGAGGGCAGATCTCTAAGACGAACTGTCATCTTTGGAGACCACACTGCCAGTGGCACCTTTGAGCTTGGGGATCTGGGCAGGACGGATGGCCCTGGGCTCTGGGAAGCCGTCCCAGGAAGTTTGGTTTACCACACGCAAATAGATGGTCATCATCCTGGAGCTGGAAATTTGGTTTCTGGACTCATTTTTGTATGCTGTTTATGTTGGCCACTGTCCTTGGAACAACCTTGGCCAGCTGAGGGTTGAGGGAAATCATGCCTTGTCCACTTGGAGAGGGTCATTCAAAAAGGTATGGGTTGTCTGGCCAGGAACTTTTCTGATAGGGTCGGCATGCCCCTGCCTGGCACAGCTTGGTTTTGATTTGGCCTGAGTGCCCTCTTGGGAATGGTAATAGGGGGTATGCCATGCCAGGAGAGGCCCCAGCAGCCAGCTTGCATCATGTGGAAGGCACTTTTTTCCCAAGGCACAACCATCATGAGCCAAGGAGGGTCTGTGTATGTGGCCTATGCATGAGAGCCTTTAAAATGTAGTTGGTTGTATTGTATTTTTAATATTTTATTAAGTTCCTTTTTTTTTAAATTTTTTTTTTGACGTTTATTTATTTTTGAGACAGAGACAGAGCATGAACGGGGGAGGGGCAGAGAGAGAGGGAGACACAGAATCGGAAACAGGCTCCAGGCTCCGAGCCATCAGCCCAGAGCCTGACGCGGGGCTCGAACTCACAGACCGCGAGATCGTGACTTGAGCTGAAGTCGGACGCTCAACCGACTGAGCCACCCAGGTGCCCCTATTAAGTTCCTTTTAAAGTGTTTTGGAGCCCCAGCTGCTTATGCCAAAAGCCAGACCCACAATTCTTTTGAGGTCTACCCCTCCCTCCCTCTCCTTCTCTTCTTCCCCTGCCCTCTGTCTTTGTCTCTCTTTCTATCCCCTCAGTTATAGATGTTTTGATGTAATCAGGTTTCCATGAGAGGAAAGCCTGATTTTGCCCTTCACCTCCCAGGAATGACCTTCATCCATTTGGGTTTTAGCAAAGGGTGTGTCTGGCTTCATCTGTGATTTGATCTCTCTTCTGAGCATGTCTTAAAGGCCATGGCCTTCAATGGGTTTTTGACCAAATCTGCATCTTCGTGGCCACATCCTCAATTTGGTGAGGAGACCGCTCCGTGTCACAACTCTGGAAACCCAGGGACATCAGGACCCCTCACTTCTGCTTGTGAACTGGTTGGTCTTTGTCTGAGTTCACTTCTTTCTTGTAGTACCCTTTGAAGTACAGGCAGTCATATCAGTTCACACAAGGGATCATCTTTCCTGATGCTTCTCTGCCAGGAGCCACAAATAGATGAGGTGTCTATATTCAGTTTTCCACATCTCGTGGGCAGCATTTTTCTGCCATGTAACCCAGGTGCCATGTTTCTATCCCTTTTTATGTTCCCTTACCACTAGCTATCCAGTGCCAAAGCCACTGTGCCAAAGTTTGGGTTGGCATAGCACTCCACCTCTAGGTGCCGATTTCTGTTTTACTTTGTGCAGCACAAATACCTCCCAATAGGTCCAGTGGCTTATGACAAAAATATTTTTTATTACTCAGGGTTCTGTATGTCTGTTCTCAGGGTTCTGTTTTGCTCCACGCTGTGAGTCAGGTTCAGGTCGTTGTACTTTTTGGGCCCCAGGTTGAATGGTACCTGCTGTCTAAGGCACTCTCTCCTCATGGCATGTTCCAGGGGGTGAGCCCCAGCTTATAATTCTTTTTTTTTATTAAAAAAATTTTTTTTGGCTTAGTCAGTTAGGCGTCCGACTTCGGCTCAAATCATGATCTCACGGTCCGTGAGTTTGAGCCCTGCGTCGGGCTCTGTGCTGACAGCTCGGAGCCTGGAGTGTGCTTTAGATTCTGTGTCTCCCTCTTTCTCTGCCTCTCCCCACCCCTCCCCCCAAATAATTAAACGTTAAAAAAAAATTTAATGTTTATTTTTGAGAGACCAAAAGAGACAGATCACAAATGGGGGAGGAGCAGAGAGAGACACACACACACAGAATCCAAAGTAGGTTCTAGGCTCTGAGCTGTCAGCACAGAGCCCGATGTGGGGCTTGAACCCACAAACTGTGAGATCATGACCTGAGCTGAAGTTAGACCTTTAACCCACTAAGCCATCCAGGTACCCCTATAATTCTTAAAGTGTTTCTTTCATGTCCCCACCCCTGTCCCATTCTCTGCCACTTTCTGAGTTGTTTCTTTACATCTTTTCCAGTTAATTGTCGCATCAGCTATATTTATTCATTGGGCTTCTGGTTTCATTTTTCATTTCTAGGAGTTCTAGGTGATCCTTTCTTAATCAGATACACCGGATCAATTTTAAAATGTTCTTCTCCCATTGTGTTTAAGCTTATAGGCCTTATTTCATATCTGTACCCTGGCCCTTGGGGGTCAGTTTTGCTGCCCTTCCTGCTGACTCTTACTCATAGTGGTTTCTTTCCTTGGGTGTTTGGTAATTTTTCATGGTGAGCTCATATTTAACCGGTTATAATCTGCAAGATCCTGGAGAGCCTGGGTTGAGCTTGCGTTTTTTCGGAGAGATTTTGTGAATGGTTCTTCTTGGTGTCCAGTGATGTCACCTACCTGAAGACACTTGAATTCTACCTATCTACTTGGTGTTTCCTTGACTGAGGAAATGCAAATTCACCCAGGTGAGAGCAGGCTTGGGCCACGAACTCCATGGGACACTCCCTGAGTATTTCTCCCTCCGAGCCAAGGCTGGAGATGGCCAGGTCTCCTGGTTGTCTCCTTTTCCAGTGAGTGGATTGCTAGAGGTATAACTTTGAGAGTCCTAGGTCCAGGCAGAGGTCCTAGTTTAGGCCTCCTTCTTTTGTAGGTCAGAGGTTTTTTTTCTGCTTCTGGGATTGGCTGATGACCTTACGGCAGCCCTGGTTTCCGTACTTACATGGCTTGGGCATCTTAATTCAGCTAGAGCTCTTAGCATTGTAGATTTCCCACACCTGTTTGTTCCCTCCCTCCCTCCCTCCCTCCCTTCCTTCCTTCCTTCCTTCCTTCCTTCCTTCCTTCCTTCCTTCCTTCCCCTTCGCACTTACATTTATGCTTACTGTGTCTTACCCAGCATTTCTGGATGATTATGGTGGGTGGGTGACCCAGCACATTGGCAGGATCTGGAGGCCTCCCTCTATAGTACACTTATCTCAGTCCTCCCTGGGCACACAGAAGGTCCTGTTTCTTAAGAGGCCTCAGGGGCTCGGCGCAGGGGCACCCAGGGGAAGGAAAAGACCCAATTTCTCTGTATGGGCTTCTTGTCCGAGAGAGGATAGGGCATACAGACACAAGGAGGTTGAAGAGGAAGGGACCCCCATGCATTTATTGAGCACCTATCGGGCATGTGCAAGATCCTGTGTCTGTACCACGCCTGTCTACTCCTATCATCTTACTCTATCCTCACAACAACTTTTGAAAGACTCAGAAATGTCAAGCAATGTACCCAGGGTCTCACATCAAGCCGGTGGGCTGAGCTGAGAAGCCACGTCTACCCCTTCTCCCAGTCCAGTGCTTCTTCAGAAGACGAGGTGCAGGCAGGCCTGCCTGCCCAGAGCAGGTGCGTGGGAGGCTGCATGACCTTTCATGGACGACTCCGCTTGCCTGAGTCTCTGAGCTTGTGTGTGCAACGTGGCGGTGGGCACCAGTGAGTAGGGGCTTTGGGCAAATTTCCCCCCCTCCCCTTTTCATGATGGTTGTAGAAGTTCCAAAGGAACAGAGAAGTAAACGTCTTGAATGGGGTGCCGGGATACTGTACTGCATGTGAGGGCAGGGGGCTGTGGTATGGTTGGGGCTAGAGGGGCCACATCTGGAGCCACTGGTGAGCGGGGCATGGACGCTTTGGGAAGAGAGACAGGTGTGTGTGTGTGTATGGATGGGGGCTTGGCCAGGAGACCATGTTTCAGACTCTGTATGAGTCTAGCTGCTGTGCTTTTTGGGTCATTGCCAAACACTTAGCGGCCGTGACTCCCCGGGCCCCGGACCCTTGGGTATTTGTTTTTTTAATGACGATTCATTCCCAAGGATGGCAACAGCTTTAGCCCACAAGTCTGAACTTAGATCTTGTCTCCCAACCCAGTGGTGTTTGCTTACGCCTTTTCCGTTGAGAAAGTCCCATTCCGTGTCTTCTCCCTGGCACTGCCCCCACCCCCGGGCAGTCATGACATGTCAGGCTCCAGCATATGGTCGTGGCAGAACAGAAAGAGACTGCTCCTCAGGGTGCACGGGGCCCCTGGGCTGCATCCCCACCACTGTCCCAGTCAGCAGGGGCAGGAGGCTGTCACGTACAGGAGTGCTCGGGGACAGCTCAGCTGCCCCAAGCAACGCCTGGAGCTGGCCGTAGGTTCACAAAGGCTTCCTGGCCCAGCAACCTGCAAGCTGGGACCTCTGGGTGGGGTTCTGTGATGGGAAGGGAAACCCCAGGGCCGGGTGGGAAACAGAGTGGTTAAGAAAGCGGACGCTGGAGTCGGACAGAGCCGGATTTGGGTCCTGGCTCTGTCACTTGGTTTGTGACTTCAGGCAAGTTCTTTAACTTCTCAGAGCCTCAGTTTCCCTGCCTCTGAGAACAGGAGTAACAATTGTACGTGGCCCTGTGTGGCTGCTGAGGGCCTTCCACACAGGACCCGACATGTGGTAAGCAAGCAGTAAATGCCACCTGTTGTTGTCATCGCCGTCCATGTTGAAGGGACCCTGGAGCCCATGGTGCCCGATTGTGTTGGCTCTGGTCTGAGCAACAAGAGGAAAGCCCAGACGAAAAAGCCCAGTAACTTAGAACTTGGGTGTAGAAATTGAGTGGTCAGTGTTGGTGCAATTGTGGCCCTTTAGCTGTGGGAGGAGGCTGTCTAAAGGCCCAGAGGGGTGACCCGGTGGTCACAGGGGATGGCCACTCCCCACAGCATTCTGCAGAAGCCTGGCAAGTAAAACTGCTGCTCCCCCCTCCGATCGGCTGGCTAGAGGCCAAGGAGGCTGCAGTGATGCACCCGTGCCTCAACCTGACTTGGGCTTCCAAGGGCCTTTCTTTTTTTAGAAAAAAAAATTAATGTTTATTTATTTTTGAGAGGAAGGGTACAGGAGAGGGGCTGAGAGAGAGGGAGACACAGAATCGGAAGCAGGCTCCAGGTTCTGAGCGGTCAGCACAGAGCCCAATGCGGGGCTTGAACTCTCGAACCACGAGATCATGACCTGAGCTGAAGAGACGGTCACTCAACTGACTGAGCCACCCAGGGGCCCCTGCAAGGGCCTTTCTTAACCTGAAGTGGCCTGGGTTCCTGGGGATGGGAATCCAGAGAGAAAACAGACACGTGAGGACCCCAGAAAGAATTAGGAGAAAGCCACCAAGCCTGTTGTTTGGGAAAGGATAGCTGGTCATTCTCTAGCCTGCAGGGTGCTTGCGACTGTGGTTGTATCGGGCCCTGTAGGCTCAGTCATCTGCAAAAGTAGGCATTCATCCTGGGTATCTGGGCTCTGGAGCCCGCTCTGGAGCTGGATGTTCTCAGCTGTAGTGTACCTGTGTGCCTGGGGGCTGTCCAGAGCCTGCTCCCTGGGCCCTCTGTGGCCCTGCACTGCCCACTTTTCACAGTCTGCTAAGATTTTGCAGGATGGGGGCGCCTGGGTGGCTCACTTGGTTAAGTGTCCAACTTTCACTCAGGTCATGATCTCCTGGTCGTGATCTCTTGCAGTTCGTGAGTTCAAGCCCTGTGTCAGGCTCTGTGCTGACAGCTCAGAGCCTGGATCCTGCTTTGGATTCTGTGTCTCCCTCTCTCTCTGCCCCTCTCCTGCGTGTGCGTGTGCTCTCTCTCTCTCTCAAAAATACATAAACATTAAAAAAAAAGGTATTCGCAGCATAGAAAATGGACTCAAAAATCAAGTGGCAGGAGTCTTGCATTTGAAGCTTCTCGGGTGGTACTATGAAAGGTCTGTGTGGGATGCAGTCTGGTGGGGAATAGCTGAGGGCATCATGGACCCTGGGACCCACCCAGCCATGGGAAAGGGACTTTGTGTCTCCTGGACCAGAAGGTACTCTCACAGTCACATTCGTCAGGTGACACTAGGAGCTCAAGAGCTTTGTAGGGAAAGCTGTACATCACTGAATGGATTTCCTTCCCTTGGTGACAGATTCTGTTAATCCTTTCCTGATAATGACAGCTTACCTTTCTGTTTTTGTTGATACGAGAAGCAATTATGTCCTGAGGGTCTATGAAGACCCTCTAGTCGATAGAGTCCTGCCCCCCAAAGATATCCACATCCTAATCCTCAGACCCTGTGAACGTGTGTGTTCCCTTGCATGGCACAGGTGACCTTCCAAGTGTGATTAAGTTAAGGGTTTTGGGATGGGGGGCTTACCCTGGATTCTCCTGTTGGGCCCAGTGTTTTCACACGAGCCCTTGTCAGTGAGTGAGGGAGGCGGAGTGTCAGAGTCAGAAAAGGAGAAGAGATTATGGAAGCACAGGTCAAAGAGAGGCAGAGAGAAGTTAGAAGATGCTTCTGGAATGGCTTTATAGAGGGAGGAGAGGCACAAGCCCAAGGATGCAGGGAGCCTTGGGAAGCTGCAAAAAGGCAAGGAAAAAAATTCTCCCCTTGAGCCTCAAGAAGGAACACAGCTTGGTGACGCCTTGATTTTTTGTGTAGTGAGACACAGGTGGGACTTGTGACCCCTAGAACCATAAGATAACTTGTGTTGTTTCAAGTTACTAAGTTCACGGTAATTTGTTACAGCAGCAGTGGGAAACTAATACAGACACTAAGACCTGAGGTTCGGTGCAGGAGACGGTGAGTGCAGTGCGTGCCCTAGACCCACCCCAGAGATCTGTCTCCTGCTTCACCCTCGTGGGCTCCAGAGCAGGGCTCCAGACCGCCCCTCTTCAGCAGAGCTTCATGGGTGGGTGTGTCCTTAGCCCGTGTGTCCTCATGAGCATGTGTTTCCTTCAGGGTTAAGTCTAACAGCACATTAGGAGCAAAGAGAAGGGAGGGTAATCACGCGTGACATGGAACCACCGTTCCATGCACCTTCTTTCCTATGGAGTCAGGACTGTGGACTTTTTGACAACACTTTGTTTCCCTTTGGTTGCTTTCTTCCATAATTTTTGGCTCTGGGTCTGTGCTCCAGAGTACAGAAGGTCCCAGGAAGGTGAGCGCCAGCCAAGAGTTGGGTTTCAAGTGCAGTCAGGGAACCACAGGGAGCCCACTCCACGTTCATAGCTGTAGAGAAAGCCAACATGGCCATGGGATCTGTGAGCTTTTTTTCAGAAATACCTTTGGCTTTGGTGTATCCGAGAGCAAGCGCTAAACCACTCTCTTCACCATGGCTTAAAGAAGTGAGCCTACAACTGGCAGCGGGCTTTGTTGAGAGGAACTGTTGGGTTGCGGGGATGGACAAGCGGGGTTCGGGGCGGGGGAGGTGAGGATGGAGGCAAACAGCCTTGGGGTTTTGCTTTATTTAAGGCCTCAGGAATCTTCCCTGAACAGGCCAGCCTTTGCCCATGGAGGGCTTCCTCCCAGAACTGGATTGGTTTGCATATCCCTGGACCTTTTAACAACTTAGAAAAACACATCAGTTCTTTGGATAAAGAGGAATTTAGCACAGACAATTACCACGGGCTTTAGGCATTTCAAGGTTGTTATAAAGGAAGCTGGGGCAAAAACAAAAAGGCAGAAGGACCGAGACAGTGCTGCTTAATTTCCAGCACTGATAGAAGACTGGTCCCTGGATCTTGAGCAGACCCTCTGTACCTGGTTCTTAGTTTCCCTGTCTCCTACGTACACATTCCCCATGGGTCCATCCACTTCTGACTTGTACCCTTCATTGATTCCAGGCTTGAACGTTGCTGCAGGTTTGCAAGACTTCACACCGAGGAGTCCTTGATCCATTCAGAAACAAAGAGAAACTGTTTTGTGAGTTATTAAAAAAAAAATTCCCTTAGAAAGTAAGAATTCCACAAAGGTAGTTAGCAGACAATCCTCAGAATTTGCAGAGAGATACCAATTGTCCCAATAATTCCAGAGCAGGATGTGGCAGAGAGCTAGATGCCAGCCTGCCGTCCCTCCCTGCCCCACCCCTCCCTGAGGGCAACCAGAGGGGCTCCCATCAGCCTGGCCTCCGCTGGCTGGGATGCTGCAGGGACCGGCTTCTCAGGAGCCACAATTAGCAACTGCCTGTGGAGTGAGGGTTTGATCTCCGACAGCAGATAATAAATTGTTCCCATGCACTAAACCAATTCCCCTGAGCACTGGAAACATGATAATTCCACCCTCTCTCTGCCGTCACTAACTCACGCCAAGAAACCACACTAAACCATGATGCTGAAATTAAAATAATGCCTTTGTAGATTTGCTGATTACAAAATTCTAGGTGGGTTTCTTGACACTAAGTTTTTCTCAGTGATTCAGGGGCTTGCTGTCCTCCCATGCCTGGGGTACTTTGCATTACAGCCTTTATGGTTGTGGCCCTGGAGCCTTGAAGAGCTGGGATTGAATCCAGTCCTGTCCCCGTTTCCTATGTGACCTTAGGTAAGTTATTTAACCTTTTCTGTTCCCTTGTTCTCAGGGGAGAATGGGATATTCCTCACAGAGCTACCGTTTATTGAGTGCTTGCTGTGTGCTGGGGCACATGTACCCTGCCATTTAGCATTCGCAGTGACTTCATGGTGGGGGTGTCCAGGGGGGTAGTATTGTTCCTATTTTATAGATAAGTTGTAGACCCCAAGAAGCCAAGTGACTCACCCAAGTCCACAGCTGGTGAGCAGCACAGCTGGGACTCGAATCTGGAAGTGGACTCAAATGTCCTCCCTCTCTCTCTCTCTCTTTTTAAATGTTTATTTATTTATTTTTGAGAGTGAGCAGGGGAGCAGCAGAGAGAGAGAGAGGGAGACAGAGAATCTGAAGCAGGCTCCACACTGTCAGCACGGAGCCCCATATGGGGCTCAAACTCACAAGCTATGAGATCATGGCCTGAGCTGAAGTTGGACGTTTAACTGACTGAGCCACCCAGGGGCCCGCAGTCATATGTCCTCTTTCTCAACCACTGAGACAATGCTTGCCCTTGGAAGGGCTTGCGTGCAGTAGGTACGCAGTACAAATGAACGGACAAAGAGAAGAGAGCTGAGTGCGTTGTCTGCAAACCTGATCCCAAGGAGTGTGTCAGGTCTCATGCATGTAACCTGGATTCCCAGGATCTCAGCATGATGGCAGGCAGGCAGATGGCCTCCTTGGGGATTGTTCCAGGGCACGGCCGGGCAGCAGGAAGGCCCTCTGGAGTGCCTGAGCAGTCTTCTTCCCTCCCTCTGGGGCAAGCAGGGACGTCTAGAGTTCGAGCCCAGATCCTAGATCCTGGAGGCAGGCACAGCGTTGCTTAGATTTAAGGAGTAAGTTCAAAGCAGAAAGGAAGCTCTCTTAAAAATGAAGGGCAGTATGGGTGTCAGGGCCAAGGGAGGATGGTTGAGAATTCCCAGTAAAACTTTATAGCTTCCGCACTTCTGCTCCTCTCAATCTTCCCATGAAAACCACGCGTCTGGGGGAGTGTCTCGGCTGAGTGAGGCCAGGAGCCACCCATTAGCCCCGCCAGGCAAGGCTTTCCGGCTTCATTAGTGCCCGAGCACGGCCCTGGTGGACGGCAGCTGGCTAATTGGGGGCCAGACGGTAGGCCCGCAGGGAGGAGAAGTGACCACCAGTGCCCGTGGGGGCCGGGATGGCCCCGATGCTGCCCGCCCACCCTGCTGGCCTGCGTCTGGGCAGAGGACACTCTGCTCTTGTCCCTTTTATGCGTATTGACTTAGCGGAGTGCAAACATGTTAAAAGTTCACTTTCTCCTTTATAGGAGTCTATAAAAAGCCTCTTAAACTGGAGTCCTAGGGCTTGAGCGAGACAAATGTAGGATCAGGCCTTAGGGATGGTGTAGTCCGTCCCCCCGCCTTCACAGAGGTGTGAGCCCATTTCGGATGTTGCTTCAGCTTGAAGCCTGGAAACCCCAGCTTGGCTCATACAACCACAGCAGACCCATGCCAGCGGGCAGAGGGGTCCGGATGTGGGGGCTGCCTGTGCATTCTATCTCTGGTGTGTCCCTGGTGAAAGCTGGCTGGCCTGCCTGGCTCTCTGGGGTGTAACAGCAGGAGAGTCGGCCTTGCCCAGGGCCAGTGGGGGGTGCCTGAGATCCTGGGGTCTCTAAGCAACTACAGGAGAGGAAGTGTCCCACATGCCCAGCATCTGGCTAAGTGAGCTTCCTGATCATCGGCCCTGGTGACTTAAAGCCTAGGATGGCCTGCTGGGGTGCTGGAGAGGGTGGGGGTGCAGGATGGACTTGCACCTCTGGGGTCCTTGTGTGGCCACAAGAACCACAGAGCGCACGGCATGTCCTGTCCATGTAAAATGCTCCCTTTAAAGAGTGACTTGGTAATCAAGTGATGAGCCCTGTAGTCAAGACTTGTGGGTTGGGGGGAGGGGGCAGTTTGCAGGCTTTGGGAAATTGCTTTTGTTCCTCAGCCCTCAGTTTCTACGTTTGTCAAGCTGGGGGCCCTCCCTGCCCTGCCTGCCTGCCTCTCAGGGTTTTGCAAGGCTACAGTGGGAGAGAGGCATTTGGGAATGGTGGGTGGGACAAAGGTGCTTTATGGCCCAGGGGGACCTGATCTGCAGAAGGTGACCCTGGCACTCCTTTGTTCAGCAGACAGCTAATGGAGGGGTGAGCGAATGAATGTGCTGGGGCTCACTCCCAGGGCCTGGCCAGTCACTGTGTCCTCCTCGCTGTGTCTCAGTGTATTCTATTCTGTAGGTAGGGCTTTGGGCAGGAACACAGGATCTGGTCCCACTCACAGGCACACACCCTGGGGCGTCTCCCTGATACTGGCTGTCCCTTTTGGCTCTGCTGATCTGCCCCTCGCATTGGGCCATGCTGTCCAAAGAGGTGTGGCAGCGCAGCGGGGGCCTCCATCTGTGGTCTCCCCACATGGCGCCTGGGCCCAGTAAGCAGGTCCCTCTGGGCACCAGGGGTGGTTGATGGGGCCAGAGCAGCCCCAGTGGTCAGCAGCAGCCTTCACAGGCCTGTACAGCCCAAGGTATTCCTCCCGGCAACCAAGGGAGAGCATGAGCCTTGGCCTAGGCTCAAACAGGTATGAGCTTTCCTGAGAGCAGGAAGTATTCAAAGCTAAGAGAAAGGCAGGAAGGGGATAGAAACCTTTTGGAAAGAACACTTACCCTCCGAGTGTAAATCTGGTCAAAGCACAGAAGAAGGTTAGCGTGGGTTCTGTACCTGATGGGCAGGCTGGCTTTCAAGTCCAAATTGGCCTTGCCTCTCTACCTTGCTTGAATTTTTTACTCTCTCTGAGTCCATTTTGTCACAAGTAAGGTGGTGATAGGTCACAAACTGTAGAGTATTTGAGGAGAGGGGGAGTTTAATGCAATGAGTGTGAGGCACCCAGCGCAGTGCCTGGAACACAGAAATGTTCACTACATGGATATTATTATTTCTACCACCATGATTTTCACTATCGGTAGCATAGAACCATTGGCGGATGGAAATGCCCTGGCCATGGTTTTTGCTCCATACGCTAAGTTAAATGGTATGAAAAGCTTGGAGTGTCACCCTGAAGAGCTCCACCAACTCAGGTTCTAGAACAGTATTGCCCAATACAATAGCCACTAGCCACATGTGCCCACCCACTGAGGACTTAAAATGTGGTAAGTAAAAATGAGAAACTGAATTTGAAATTGTACTTAATTTTAATTTAAATAGTCTCATGTGGTTCATGTGTACCATATTGGTCCTGAAGGTTCTAGAAGGTTCCCTCCAAACTGGACATGGCCTAGGTCTTTTCTGAGCTGTGTTAGCACCGGATGGAGAAGGGTTTACTAATAACTCCAGCACTTCCAGCTACAAATAATAAGGTTGGGGTTACGCATGGTATTGGTAACCACCTGGCCAGATTCCTTTAAACTTGGCCCACATGAAGATGAACTGGCTACTGTCAAACACTGACCATAGCCAGAGTTTGGATTCTGGCCATGGCAGGTGCCTGGCTTCTAACCTTTATGGGAATCAGAGCAATAGTAAGAAATAGACGACATTTATGGAAGTATTTGGCCCCGACACTGTGTTGGCAACTCTATTTCACAGATGAGACCACACCCCCAAGAGGTGGGGTGACTTAACTCGCTCCTCCTCCCTTCTCAGACCACAAAAATAGAGGCCCAGCCGGTCTCGTACTATCGGAATGCCAAAGTATGGCTCAAGGTCATGGGCTGCAGAGCAGTGTTTCCCCAGCCAGAGCAGGGAGTAGCTTCCTATTTTATAGCTGTGAGAGTGAAGGCTCAGAGGGTCCAGAGGACCGCCCCAGAGGTCACAGGGAGTTGGTCATTCCACGAGGAGGCAGGACGGTACTCAGGGCCCGCTGGTCCCTGAAGATCACTTCTGTCACCCAAGTCCTCCCTGCCCTGCTTCGACTTCCTGTGGCCACTGTCAGGGTGGACAGGCCACACCGCAGGGCACGTCCACACGAACTGGAGCGAGAGCAGGGCCCCGAGTGGGGTGGTCCTGCCTCAGCGGGGCTGGGTGCACTGGTGGGGGACTGACAGCTGACGGCCTTAATGGGCACATTGTCCCCTTGCTGCCGAGAGCACCGCCCGGCCACTTCCTCACACGCCGCGCGCTGGATGAGCTCATGTCTGAGGCTGCGGGCGGCATGGGGCAGCCGAGCTTGGCTGCAAGGAGGCCCGGGGCCCGCGAAGCCCGAGCAGGCTGGGGCCGGCGGAGTTGTGAAGCAGAACGTTGTAATGAGCGACGCTGGCTGGATTTATGGGGCTGCGCACGTGCGCCTGGCCTTCCTGCGAGGGCCTCCGCACGGGAACAAAAACAATTCCTGGCCCGAGAACGGCGCGACTGGGTCTTAACAAGAGCCCACTAATTACTGGAAGGCCCCGGCCAGGTCCCCAGCCTGTGGAGGAGCAGAGCGTGGGGCTGGTTCCTGTGTCAGCTTAGGCTTTGCTGGAGTCTTCGGTCTCTACTCAGGAGGCCCAGAGGGAGGCACGAGACATGCCACTTGCTACCTGTGGCATTGCAGAAGCCGCTGACCTCCTCCTCACTTTT
Source organism: Panthera tigris (assembly GCF_018350195.1). Lineage (NCBI taxonomy): Eukaryota > Metazoa > Chordata > Mammalia > Carnivora > Felidae > Panthera > Panthera tigris. Next base: position 111,454,905 of record NC_056660.1, read on the forward strand.
CCTCATCTGTAAAATGGCGCGATGTGCCTTCTGAGGCCAGGGGGTGACAGCATACCAGAGTGAACAAGGGTGGACCTCACAGATGGCCCGTTTCTGGTTCTGAGTCTTGGTTATATGCCTCGTTCTGCTGTGTGGCTTGCCGAGAAACTTCACCTCTCTGAGCCAGGCTCCCTCACCTAGAAAGTGGGGATAACGGTGTTCAGTTTGCAGGGTGATGAGGAGGATTTAACGAGAGAACGCACGTGGACTCCTTAGTGTACCAGGTACTCAAACCGCTGCCACCTCTGCACGCGGTCATGGCTGGCTGTGTTACTGTCATCTTCCTACACAAGCATGCGAGTGGCAGATGGGTTCTTGAAGGCCCTGTGTCAGTGTGATTCTGCAGCTGTGCTGTGGTATCTGGGCTTCAGAGGGTCAGACCTATACCCTGTCAGGGGCACGTCGGAGACTCATAGGGGCCGACACGTCCCTTGTCCTCTTTCCACTGGTAGAATCTGGGCCTTCGACTGAGAGCGGGGCTTGTCCTGGGGCTGGGTCTGTGAGCAGGAGATCCCTGACTCGGGCTTGTGTGTTGGGCCATCAGGAAGTGGTGCTAGTCTCCCCCCAAGGACACCTGCCCTGTGGCCAGTACCCTTGCCTGGAAAGTTTGTGCACCAGGCCCCCTGGCACGCAGGCAAGAAGCTCTTGGCTGCGATAACTCAGAGGTCTCTCCTGCAAACATATTCTACTGTTTTCCCTGTTTATGGATATCGTGGCTTTAGCATCTGGCCAGAAAGTTCGCATGACCACTCCCTTTTCAAATTGAGAGCCAAAGAAAGCAGAAGCACCAGATGCCACAAGATCTGGGCTGTGGTTAGCAGTGTGGTGAGAGGGTGCCGTGCCGGGGCCTGGGGCCAACATCACACTTCACTCTGAAGCCACCGTGTGCCCGCATGAAGCGAGAGATCCATCAGGGTGGTGCCCCTGGCTGACTTGCACAGGGATGGATTTTCGGGAACGACCATGTTCTCCCCAATCTTCTCACTGCCTTGTCTGACTCAGGCGGTCTGCCTGGTGACTAGCCTCTGAGGTCCTGGTGGAGTCTGCTCACGCAGTGATTCCCATCTGGGTCCTTGGGGTAAGACACCGAGGGTGCCCCACAGGGCAAAGGCCCCTCTCCCCAGCCTCACGGAGGGCAGGGTTTCTTTTGCTTGTCCACTGCTGCACGCCTAGGGCCTCACATACTGATGGGTCCAGAGGGCTCAGGGGATGTGTGTGAGTGAGTGATCCTCGCTATGTGATGGAGACAGCTGTGTGAACACATGACAGCCAGCCAGGAGGCACAGTGTTGTGGCTGCTGAGTGTGCCTGGTGCACCGAGACAGGGCACCTGGCCTAGACAGAGAGGGGATCGGGAAGGCTTCCTGAAGGAGGAGGAATGGAGGTCTGAGAGCAGAGACCTGAGGGTTGAGCAGGATGACGAAGAAAAGGTGGCCGTGGTGTGTTCCAGACTGAGGCACTGGCATACACGGTGGCCTGAAAGCGATGTAAGAGAGGCGTGCAACAGTCTGTACTGGTGGAAAGAGGGGCGGAGGCGGGGAGGTGAGGCGGGGGGAGGCTGGGCAGCCTTCCTCGGGACCCAGGCCCATGTCCCCTTCAGGAGGCAGCTTCTGAACTTCCATGGGTCCCTCTTCCCTTGACCGTTCTGCAAACGGAAATGCTGTGCCATCATCCCAGCCTGTTGTGAGGCCTGAGTCAGCCGTGTGCGTGCACGTGTCTTGTGTGCTGTAAAGGGCTGCGTGGCTGATGGCTCTGGGTGCTGCCCTGTAGAGGCCCTGGAGTGACTGGGGCCACTTGAGGTCCAGAGGTCCAGGAGGGTTCAGGTGAGGGCCCCCTGCCTAGCGAGGTTGTTTAGGGGAAGTTGTGAACGTCCCCTTGGTCATTTGGATTTGCCCAGAATTAAGGCCGTGAGTAAGCGAGAGTTCCTCACCGTTGGCCTATCCGTGAGGTGGCGTTTCCCTAACCGGGATGTGCCACAGGGCCAGGTGACCTCTCTCCGGGCCTTTAGGGGCTGCCTCCAGGTGGGACGCCACGGGCATGACCTCCGTGGGACGTAATGAGGAGCTGCCGGGGTTCAATTAGGCGCCGAATCTGGCACTGCACCGTGTGACTGACAGCTCATTACCCCACTGCCATTTTGGGCGGTGGAATTTAATCTCCCAGATGGCAAGCAAATCAATTTGTCCATCCACTGCAGCTGAGCCTGCTCGAAGCCTACTCTAATTTATTCTCTTAAGCTTCAGAAGCCTTGCCATTTCAACGTACAGCAATACCGGCTTCCCTAGCCAGCCTGGGCATGGGGTGTACAGGCGGGCATGTGGAGAAGGTTGAGTGGGCAGCCTGATCGGGCGGCTAGAGTGCTCAGCAGGGGCCATGCCATCAGCCAGGGTCCTAGTCCAGGAGGCTGGGCTCACAGGTGGGAAGGTTGTATGTGGGAATAGGAGTGGTAGGACATCTGAGTCCCTGAGACCAAAGTTGCCTGCCCCAGGGCTAAGGCCAGAAGGCACTTTGGCCAGCATGGCACAGGTGATCTGCTTCCATGCATTCTAGGGCTGGGTTTCCCCATGCTGTGGTCTTGGGGCTGCTAGAAGATTTGGAGGCTGTAATTCTGGGACTCTGAACTGTCTGCCCTCAGTAAAGTATGGTCACAAGCCCACAGCTGTGGCAGGGACCTTCACCTTGCGACGCTGGGACAGTGTTCAGGGAAATCCGAGGCCTCTTCCTCCACGATTATAGTGCCTGTGGCATGTGCTCCAGGGCGCATGATGCCCCTGCTCGACTTTGGGTGCAGGGCCCCAGCAGACTCTGGAAGGCAGTCTGGGTGACCCCTCTAAGCATACTCAAGGGGGCTGTTAGCAAAGGTCTGCATTTACGGGGCAAAAACAGCCTCTCCGAGGGGAAATTTCAGCTGCTTTGTGTCCTGGGTGATCCTGTTCAAGGTGGGTATTTTTCTGCGTATCCCTCAGTTCTGCACTCTGCTGACATGGGGCTCTGGAGTCTCCTTAGGCGTGTGAGCATGGGGGGCGTGGGAGGGGTGAGTGTCGCTTTGGTGGTAGAGGGATTTGAGGAAGACAGTACCTTCTGTGGAGAGAGCATTTGTGAAACACTTTCTGGAGTTTGACAAAGCAGCCCGGCTGAGTTGGTTTTTAGGGGTCAGGGAAAGGCCAATCTATTTACACACCTTTGCTAAGGAGCATGGCGGGGCAGTGATGGCGGCCGGGATTAATGAGCAGTTTTATTGCCTCGCCTGTCAGGAGGGTCATGGGATATTATTTTGATATCAGGGGGCCCCCAGAAGCAAACACATCGGGTTAAGTTATAAACAGAAGAAATGCCAAAGGAAAGGTGGCCTCACCCCTGGCCATTGAGCGTTTCCTTTTCTTCTCAGCCAGGGATGGGCCCAGGACCCTCCTCCCACCCCGGTGCTTTCAGGGGGATCCCTCTGAGGCCGCACCAAAGCCAGCTCCCAAGATAACATTGGCCGGTGGCGCCGGGCCAGGAAAATTAAACATCACGGTTGCTAACGAAAGGAAACGTCCGGGCCATCCCCCAGCCTCCGCTGCCTCTGACAGAGGGAGTGCTGGCCCACTCAGGGTGAATGATGACACAGCCCGAGTGACATGTTGAGGAAACTGCCTGAGGACTGCCTGCACCCGGCCCTGACCGGCCCAGTTGGGTCTTCCACCCCTCCGGCCTCGAGATGGGGACCAGGATTGGGACTGCGTGGCTGGACGAGAGACAGAAGTGACTGCTCATCTCTTGTTTTCTTCTCTTGTCTTCTTGCCTTCTTGCCTTTTCTCTGTCAGGGCAGACTGTAGCTGTGACCAGACACAGCCGCCTGACCCTGAACGGGCAGGAGGAATTCTGCCAGATAAACACAGGCACAGATGGACAGCTCCACATGCCGGGGCCAGAGCCAAGGAGCAGGGGCCATGGCGGATGTGGCTGGCCTGGCTGCACGTGGGGTGCAGGTCTGGGCTTCTTGGCCCCCGGCAGACCCGTAGCTCCCCTGGCTGGCACCACCAGGCCTGTGTGCTGTGTGGCCACTTACCATGTATCACCCTGACCTATGAAGTCCTGTCTATGTCTTCTGCTGCACAACCCCCACCCCCACCCCCTGCAACACTGAGCTAGTGCGCACAGCTCCCTCCCGAGTCCCTGCCCATTTAGCACGCATGTTTCTGGGTCTCCCACTTGGCTGGACAGAGGCAGGGTCTCACCTGCCTTTGCCCGTTTGAGGCTCTTTTCATAGTAAGTACCTAGTAAATCCCGTTGGCCCCTAGATGGCTTTAACATACATTTCTATTCATCTGTCCTCTAACACGTTCTGTTCATGCTGCCAGGGCTGGCCACACACGACCTGTCTGGAATAGGCAAGAAGGCCTGCCTAACTGCAGCAGAACTTGGGAGTACATACCAAAGGAGAGGCCACCTTGGAGGTTCAGAGAACATACAATGGGGAGCACTTTGTTTAGTTAGACAACTGGGCTCATGTCCCAGCTCTAGCACTGAGAGCTGTGTGACCTTGGGGAATATGCCTCACCTCTCTGTGTTGTAGTTTTCTCGTCTGTAAAATAGGGATAGTATTACCAACATCACAGGGTTGCCATCCAGCTGAAGTGGATGTAGAGGACTGGGATATGGGTGTGCATACACACACACACACACACACACACACACACACACACACACTAGTTTTTACTGTCATATTAGTCCCAGTGGGAGCTATGGTGCTGTGTTAGATCTCAGATGCAGGAGGCGGAGGAAATTGTCTGGATTATTGAGGGCAGAGCCCAGCTGCCGAGGGCAAGGGCTGCTCCTCAGGAACAGGGAGTGGGGGTGGCTGTTGTCTATCTAGTGCCACCACCAGATTGCAGGGCTGCACAGCCCCTAGCTTACAGAATAATTTCATTTTTGGTAAATTTCACTAACTGCAACGGCTCTTTTGAATGGAGGCATGTGTGCATTTCAAGTTTTCCTTGCAGTTACACCAAGTTTTCTTTCAAGTAATGAGCTGTTTTCTTTTTCCCCTGTAAACATGAGGCTGACATCAGAGAACAATTTTTGATCCTGGTTTTAAAAACTAACTGGGTGGTTTAGACATGATGGGAATCCCAGGCAGTTGGCTGGCTCTCTTTTCTGTTTCACTGAAAAGCATTTCTTCAATGAGCCCACATCTCAGGGGCGAGACGCACTTTGGATTAGTGAAAGTTTAGAAACATTTAGGTGATTATGGTAAATAATTCACGCAAATCCCGACAACTGCAACTTATTCTTTTGTGTGTGCTGTAGGAAGAGCCTAAGCTGGCTCCCTTTCCTGCATTTGCTTCCCAGTCCTCTTAGCGCCATCTAGTGGAGGCCCCTTGCTAAATAATAGGATTTGCTCCTGTGGTCCTTCTCCAAAGTTGAGGAAATGCAATTCACCTAGAGGCCTTTTAACCCTCGGTTCCTTTTGTGTTTCAGTCTCCAAGTTAGAAATACCACCACGGTGGGGGTACCTGGGTGCCTCAGTTGGTTAAACGTCTCTGCTGTCAGCACAGAGCCCACTTGGGAGCCTCCGTCTTCCTCCTCTCTCTCTGCCCTTCTCCAGCTTGCTCGCTTTCTCTCTCTCTCTCTCTCTCTCAAAAATAAGCATTAAAAAAAAATACCACCATGGTTAACTGGATTTCCTTTTGTTGCTGATAAGAGTGAGCCATTAGGGGCCCTGTACTGTAGTTGTCAGCATCTCTGTATCTGAGTCTGGTGGTGACTTACTAGTCGTGTGATCACTAGGAAGTTACTTAACTTCTCCCAGCCTCAAGGTTCTCAGCTGCAAAATGGCTCTGAAAACAGGAAGTGCCCATCGAATTATCCCTGAGGCACAATGAAATTATGCCCCTGAGGGGCTCAAGACAGTGACTGGCACACAGCGAATGATCACCATCCCCAGCTAATAATAGCAAGGTTTGTTGCTCGTTATCCTGCATGCTGAGGATTCTACCTATAGACACAATGCTTTTGGGTGAATGACTGCACCGTGTGGTTTGTCCGAGCAAACACTTTGAAGATACTACTTTTGACCTGATAACATTTTAAGATGCGTCTTGAAAAGACCACAATAAAGTTTTTCTTTCTTTCTTTTTTTTTTTTTTTTTTTTTTTATCAAATTCTAATCAAGAAGTAGGAAGTGTAGACTCAGAGATCTTGGGGAAGAAAAGTAAAAGTATTAACAACACCTTACCTTTATGAGAAACTTGGAAAAAACTGTCTTTCAGGTTTGAGTTAGAAGCAGTTGCCTTTTCATTGAAAAGCACGGTTGTGTGATGGCTTAGGACTTCTATTTTGATTTCATTAGGCACAGTTGGGAAAGGAAAACTGATCCTTTATGTTCATCTCTGATATGTGTGTGCTGCATATTTTCTCCTGGTTAAAGTCTGTTCTAGAAGCAGGCCTATTTCTTTTTAGAGAGAAACGGTCTTCTGTGCATTTTAGGCAAATGTACCTTCTGAAGCAAAGAGTGTCTTTGTTTTGCTGAATTTAGGTAACACAAGGTTTAGCCACTGTCGTCCAGCTGGGATCTCCGTAAATACAGCTGACCCTTGAACAAGATGTGTTTGAACTGCACAGGTCCACTTATGCGAGGATTTTTTTTTGATAAATGCAGTATAACATGGTGTATGTATTTTGTCTTCCTTACGTTTTTCTTAACAACATTTTCTTTTCTCCAGCTTTCTTTATTGTAGCAATACAGCCTATAATGCACGTAACATACAAAATAGGTTAATCGGCTGTTATTAGCAAGGCTTCCAGTCAGCAGTAGGCTATTGGTAGGTAAGTGTTGGGGGAGTCAAAATTAGACTTGGACTTTCAACTGTGCGTGAGTTGGTGCCCCGAACCCCCACCTCATTCAAGGGTCAGCTGTAATCTGCATCACTAAACACCCACAGCTGTGAGAAAGCATGTCAAAGCTGGAAGCACATCTCGGGGACCTTGGGAGTGGCACCTTGCCCTTGGAAAGTTTTTGGCCGCAGGGACCCTGTCCTACAGGAACAAGAGGCCCGACCCAGCTCCGGCAGAAGTCTCCAGGCTTCTCCAGCTCCGTGTGGCAAGCGGCCCAGAGACACTGGGCCCGTCCATGAACCAGAGAGACTGTCAGGAGGGGGCAGACGGGAGGAGAGAGCTGGGCTCAGATTCTGAAGATCTGGGCTCAAGTACCAGTCTGCCACTTACCACCCACATGGCTTTCAGTATACCTGCTTCGTCACCTGTGAAATGGGGAGAACGCCCTTGCCCAAGTGTCACAAGGATGAAGGAGAGACTTTAAATGAGCTCCCCCTACCAGTCATTAGGGCCTGAAGATGCTCCTGTGTCCAGGCAGCAGTGGCCCTGTGGTGGTTCTGGGGGCAGCCGCTCTCATCCCCCATCCTATGACAGGAGAAGTCCACCTAGGGCTCAAGGGCACAGTAACTTGAAACAAGCCAGTCACCACAGCAATTTAACATTTTACTAAATCAATTCACACAAATTCCAAATCGCAAATATAATTAAGGACAACAGATTCTGTTCTGCCTTTTAAATCTTTCATTTTCAAATCCATCATTAAGACAAAAAGTAAACAAAAATGAAGTCTGCTGCAAATTCATGATCTTTCTTCTTGAGGAAAAAAAAGGAACATTATAGTAAAAAGAACGCCACTGGGTGTACAATAAAGCACCACGACACACGGTTACAAAACAGGCTTCCTGGATTCGGCCACACGTAGAAGACACTGCTCTCCCCGCTGTTCTGCGTCAAGCAGGATTTCATTAAAATAAAACTATAAAATCTCCTAGGTTACACTAAAGTCAGACACGGTCTGGAACACAGTGCTTAACAACAGTAATGCCAACTATCAGTGCTAACGTAAAAACATTTTAGAAGGTCAAAAACAATTAAACTGGAAACCAAAACCTTATCTTCCCTAGATGAGCAAAACTGGAAATGAAAGGGTTCCGCCTCCCAACAGGCGTGAAGGGGATTTTTCTTTCTTTCTTTCAGATCGGAGGCAGGGGCGCGGCGCAGGCTGCTTCTGTACTTCAGCCTAGTTGGCGTCCAGCTTGGCCATTTCCTGTACGTAGATGCCTATACTCTCGCTGTCAAAAAGCACGAAATACACCGTTTTGATGGAAGAGGACATCGTTGACACGAAGTAACTGGAGATGGCCTTCAGAATCAGCTGAGCTGCCGTCTGCTTTGGAAAGCCATTCCTACAGGAGAGAAGGGGGCTCAGCAACCAGGGGCCACCGTGGCCATGGGCCTGCCGCCCTCCCTCCCGGAGGCCCCCAGGGCTGGGTGCTGTGCTTCGCCTCGAGGGGCCTCAGTGCCTGTGAGGGCTGCTCACACACAGAGGAAGGGCCAAGCAACAAGCACATACGCACGACTTGTGTCTCCTGCGTGGAGTCTCCCAAGGGTAGTGTGAGTTCCCACATTTCTGTTCCCAGTGTTACTGTGACTAGGACGGGGCTTGACGCCACCCCTCCCCCATGGGACAGCTGGAGGCTGGAGCTTCTACAGGAGGGGACTGTTGTTCACACACATAGGGGCGTTAAAGCCTTCATGTGGGCCTTAGACTTGACAGGTGCTGGGGCTGCTGGCCTGGAGTGCATCCCAGGACCCACCAGCTTGCTATCACCCATAGGCCAGGGCATGGGGGGCTGGGAATGCAGGGGACGACTCCTGGCCGAGGGGGCTCTTTATCTCAAGAAATGGCATTCAAATTTCCCCGCCAGATGGCTGTGAATTCACATATGTCCACTTAAGGTAAAAGTCAGGTGGGAATTTTGGAGGTAGGGCTCAGAACTCTGGCAGAATCTGAAATGAGGTCTAGAGAGACTGGAGTCTCTTGCTCTACATGTGCCTGGGGCTGTTCCTGGTCAACACCGCAGGTGCAGGACCCAGGGAACCCGGGACAGTGGCAGGAACATAGCGGCTTACCTAGGCTGGCAGAAAGGATATGGGTTTTGAGCCAGTGGTCTGGATTCAGATCCCTTACTGACCCCCTGGGTACACTTAAGGATCCTCAGGTGAGAGTCTGAGGCCAGGTTTCATGGGGAATTCTTTTTTCATTGGCAGATCTGCAGTCTTCCAGAGGCCCCCCCCCCTGCCTGTGGGCCATTGTATCCAAAGTGCTGGGCCAGCCTGCCGGCTTAGGCCACACCCCTCCTTCAGATGGGGTGCCTGCTGCCAGGTGAGAGGTTTTCAAATGCATAAGGTGGAGGCTTTCTTAGAACATTCTGAGCCTTGCTTGCTAAGTGCCTCTGAGTTTTGAACTACCTTAGCTTATTCCTCTGGAGAGCCACACTTACTCTCCAGTTGTCAGTACTAAGCACATCTCAGGGCCACAGGGCAAAACCATTCTAGTGACTTGGTTTTCATCAAACAGGGCTTCGCCCAGCTGGAAGATGGATCCCTAGTAGTTTGTAGATGCTTTGGAAGTGAAGCTCATTCTTAGCAGACAAGGGGTGTCACCCGGGGCATGTTCCCAGCCTGTGCCGAGGGGCCTCTGGGCAACAGTGGGGTGTGAGGCTCGTCCTCAGCCACACGGCGCCCACAAGGCAGCCAGCCAGCACAGGACTGCCCGGGAGGAGCGGGATTCAGAGGCCGAAGGAAGAGCTGCACAAGTGTAGCAGCTGCAGGAAGGGGGTGTCAGGCCCAGACTCCCCTGGAGCAGATCCTGGGCGCCCTGTCTACCAGCAGCGCAGGAAGGGTGCCCAGCAGGTGGGGCAGGACGGAGGGTGGTGGGGACCATGCTGAATAAAAGGTTTCGCTGGAAGGGGGGAGAATGTGGGACCCACAAAGCAAGCTATTCCCCTTCCCCCCATCCACTCTCAGATCTGCAAGCTCATTCTGGGAAGAAGCTGTTCTCATCACCCCTGACAGAGTTGCCCTGACCATTTTCACAGGATAGGTTGTCTGGGAAAAGGCACTTGTTGGCAAGTATTCGAAGACATGAACTCGACTTCCCATTTTAGGGCACGTTCCTAGGGGCACGTGTATACATGAGTGTTGTGGGGGTCCACCTCACACCGGCTCTGGGTGCCTGAGCATGTACAGGCTGCCCTTCACCCAGCCCCAGTCCTGAGGGTGAGACCAGGGCCAGCTTTGGGGGAGGGCTATGCCGTTACAGGGTCACGGGGGTCACTGGAATAAGGGACCCTTTAAAGTGTCTCACAAAGAGCCAATACTTATTTTCCCACTGTAAACTCAGATTACGGCCTGTAACTTAATCCCTGGCGAGAAAAGCCAGTGGCCAGATCTGCAGGAGTTCCAGAAGTGCCTGGAAGCCGAGGCAGGACGGGGAGCCTGGCCCACCCTCCCGAGCAGCCTGTGTCAAGATCAGGGAGGGCTTATTCAGATGCAGGTTGCTGGGCTCTGTCCAGGGAATCGGACTGGGCAGGTCGAGGGCACACCCTTTGAGAACCACTGTTCTGCATGGAGCCAGCAAGGAGGTTTTAGTCTGAGCTCACAGGGTGGGCCCCAAGGTTAAGAACCTAGAAGTGAGGGAGAAAAGGTGGGGATCGAAGGCTCTAGGCCCGTAGTATCAGTATCTGTCAGCCCTACTGTTAATGGAGCACGGGCTGGTCTCTTTCAAGGTTGGTGGGTGCAAGTGAATTTGATTTATTTCCAGGAGAACCTCTTATTAACAAACCCATCCCTCTGTCCTAGGCAACCACAGCCTAAAGAAAAAAATGCAGCCAAGGGACTGTAGCTGTTCTGCACCACGCAGGCCGCCAGGAAGGAGTGGGGAAGGTGATTCCTTTCTTTATGCTTTCAGGGCTCCAGAATGTTTTCTCGTGGCCATAGTGAGCGGCGCTTGTAGCAAAATGGAGCATAGCAGCAGCTGTTCTCATGGCAGTGCTTTACACACCACACCCGGAGCCCTCAAGTCAGGGGCAGCTGTGTTGCTGCAGAGGCCCAGATGGCCTCCCATCCTCAGGAGGGCCGAGCAGCAGGGCAGTTAGAGGTTCAGGCCGTGGAGCCACACAGGATTTGAGTCCAGGCCCTGCCTCTGTGTCTTGTCTGTCATCCGGGGAAATGGGGTAGGTAAGCAAGGCACCTGTTATCCCTGGGGGGTATGAGTATTGAACAAGACAACATGCAGAACATCCTCAATTGGTAGTGGCGTCTATAGAACAGGCAGTCTGGCAGCATCTTTCTAGAGGCTCACGTGGTACAAAACTGTCTTCCTCCCAGGCCCCATGATCGCTGTCACCACTGCGCTTTCCCTGGGCCGACAATGTCGGCCTCAGGCCCCCAGAAGGCCATCGGGGTCTGTGATGCCAAGTCAGCGATGACTACTGGCACGCATGGTATGGCAGGGTGACGCAGGGTCACTGGTGCTGTGTGGGCCTGCTTCAGAAGCATCACTGGTCTGTGGGGTCTCTCTCATCTGCCAGCTTCCTGGCTGGTTGGGGTCCCTGCTGGTTGCTTCCCTGCAGCCGTCCCCAGTGGCCATCCCTGCTTGGCCAAGTCTTTGGGCCCACCTCCCCGAGCAACAGTCACTCTGTCCACCTTCTGGAGAAGACCAGATGCCCCTCCCCCAACGCACAGTAGAGTAAGGGGAATGGGGCTTCCCTTGTAGTGTTAGATTTGGGTTTGAAGCCCAGCTGCCCTGGGGCAGGGGCCTTAACCTCTCCAAGCATTAGTCTCCTTGATGTGGATACACTGGATGCTGATGCCAAGAGGCAGGTGTCCCTCATATTCCCATTTAGGTCCCATGGGGCCTGCCAGGGGCCATGGTTAAGGCATGTGCCTTAAGGTACTCTGCAGGCAAGTTGTCCTAGATTCCAGCCTTTTGGTCTTGGGCCAACTAAGGAGCTTCCCCTGAAGTCATTTCAGTTGTCTTCAGCCTCAGTTTCTCTAGACTAGTGAAAGGGGACCACATGAGCTGTCGTACCCTTTGGGTCGGCCTGCTCAGTGATGGCTGGAGCTACATATTGGTTGTCTGTTCTTGCATTCCACCTGGACCGCAGGGGTTCTGGGTTCACAAGGGCCATGTCCCATAAGAGACTGTCATGCCTCCAGCCCTGCTGGGCCCCCACCTTCCATGGGGCATCACTAAGTGTCTCTGTTATCAGTGAGCTCACCTGCAGGGCTGGCCACAGCAGGCACACAGGACTCTAAGCCAAGAGCTGTGTTGCACAGCCTGATCAGGGACCCTGGAAGCTCCTGTGGGGAGAGGCTATGTCTCAGGGGTTGGAGGAGTCCAGGCAGATTCTTCTGGAGGAGACAGACTGGCAGCTTGCCTTTGAAGGCAGAGCAGGATTAAAGGTGGATTCTAGACGGACTCTGATTTTTGTATGGGACTGGTCCACCTAATTGTCTTGGTGGTTTGCAAGAGGGTAGGGCTGGATGTCACAAAAGGTTGAGTGACTTTAGGAAAGTGTGTCCCTGTGTGGTCATTTTTTCTGGTAGGATTAGGTTTCCCTTTCACGGTGCTCCTGCGCCTTTCCATTTTCCATGTTTTATGTAGCTTTGAGCAAGTGCCTTTGTCAAGTTGGGCTGCCTGAAGGCCACTCCCTCCAGAGGCAGAGACCAGGGCAGCAGCTGAGAGCAGTGGGCTCCACTTCCAAAGGGCATGGTGGGGGGGATGGGCTGGGGAGCACAGCCCCCATATGGCCTGTAGCCTTCTTTCCAGATGTTCTTGTCTTAGGCTAGTAGGTAAGTTTCTTCCTATCTCTTCTAAGGCCAATTCTCAAGGTGGAGGGAGGCTGATGGCTGGGCCCAGGGAAGTCAGGGACTTCCCCAGTGGGGTTTCTGAGCTTCCCTAAAACCTCCTCCTGTACAGCACCCTCAAGCAGTGGGGCGATCCTCTGGTGGAGAGCAACCGGGGTCTGGAAGGGGCTCCATGCCTCTCATCTTGGCCAAGGACTTGCCCTAAAATTCGGGCTATCCCCAGTCTAAGTCGTGTCACCTCAGGGGAGCGAGTTAACCCCTCTCAGCTTCCTTTTTATTTTTTCTTTTAGTGGAATTAATGACAGTGCTCACCCTGTAAGGGTGTTATGAGATAATGCAGATCAAGGGTTTAGCACAGTACGTGAGACTCAATGAATACCCATAAATGGTAACTTGAAAAAAAATGAACTGGCCTTGAAGCTCATAAATCTACAGAGAGTTTAATCAAAGTTCCAAACTACCCATTCCCTATATCCTACCCCTCCAGAGAGGGGGTCGCCCCCTAATGTCACACAGAGCTGAGAGAGTGGGGATATCCATGAATGTTGTGACCATAGTACCCAAGGACAGTCTCCCTGAGGTCAGGGTCTGGCCTCTGGGGGGCTACAGGGAGAGGGCATAAGGGTGGGATGGCCCTCCACATGCTGGGCCTTGGCTGAGAGAAAGTGACCCCTCTGCTCCTTGCCAACATGTTTGCATTTCTATTATTTTCATTCCAACCCGACTTTTAGGCCGGAGACACTGGATGCCACAAACAAGCTTTTTATTTCCCCTCCTAAAACCCACTGTGATTTACAGGCCGGCTCTGGTGTAATCCTAATCTTTACTCATGAAAGAGAGGGCAGCTGTTTACATGGCTCTGTGGGGCAAGGTCTGCCTGACAGATGTGGGGCCGCTGGCATTGCACATGTGCTTGCCTTTGGCATTCTGCCCTCTTAAAAGCTTTCAATGGATTGTTTTTAAAAACTTCTTACTCCATGAAAAATGTAGAGAATTACTTTTATGCTTCAATTAAAAGTTTCCCAATAGCTATATGAAAGAATATGAAATTATTACCTCCAATAAAGGCTCCTGTTGCTTCTTTCTTCGGAAGCACCTTTCATCAGAGTAGATCAAAGTGCATCCAAAGCACTAATTGAGCCTCAGGACCATCTGTGAGGGAGGGCCATCCCCAAAGCGGTGCTCACTGATAAGGGAGGCCATGGACAGAGAGGCTAACTCGTTTAGCAAAGGTCACACAGCAGCACTGTGCCAAAGAACAGACCGTCTACAGGATGTGGAAGAAGCAGGAAGCTGGCTACTTAAACTCTGATTCAGAAGCACTTTGTCAAAAAAAGGTTCGGAATCGACTCTGGGACCCATTACACATCTCCCTAGTTCTGGGGAAATTTCAAGCTATGGGTCGGGCGGGGGGTGGGGGGGGTTGGGGGGAGGGTGCTGACGACCTTAGAATGGTGGCTTTTGTCTTTGCCACCGGCTGTGACAACCAACTGACGGCAGCCTGACAGCAAATGGCTTCCAATGGTCCCTCTCCTTTAGCTTTTCTTTTAAGAGACCCTTAAATGGTGTTGCAAAGTGATGTTCAACATAGGCTCTTGGCAAAAGAGAACAGGATTTAAAAGCACAGACCGGAAGTGTGGACGGCACCCAAACCCACACGTGTCATCACATACCTCTGGATGTCCCTCACTTTGGCAGTAAAGTGGCACTCAGCGTACAGGGTAGGGAGACTGTGGGCATGCATGAGGGTGGGGCGCTGGCATGAGCTATCACTGTCCCCTGAGGGCCCCTCTTCCCCCCCACATACTGTGGGAACAGGGCAGCTTGGGCAGACCTCCCGGTGCCACGTGATAGGAAGCCTGCCCAGGGCTAGCTCTGTCACTTGAGGTGTGGAACCCCAGTGGCAGCAGTGTTCAGAGAGGCATCATTACAAAGCCTGCCCAAGATGGAGCTCGCAAACTCTACTCTTTGCTCCTCGTGGGTTTGGAGGGGAAGTGCCTTGAAAAGAAGCGCTTTCTCTAAACATGAGGAAGGGGGTTGAGGATGGTCACCCTGTGCGGCCTGCAGTGTCAAAGGAAGCCGGTATATGGCCGCCACACAGCCCTGCCTGGGCACCGGGAGGGTCCGATGGCAGAGACCCAAGTGGGCGTACAGTCTGGATCGGATGCCCCAGGTGCAGCCACGGCCAATACATAGCCCTGGGTTATGGCCCTCTTGGGCCCAGGATGTCCACAGCTGCAGCCTCTGGTGCCAAATCCAGAGTGTGAGGCATGAGGCACAGACCTGGACAGGGAGGACCCCATGATGTGATGGGAAGTGGGGCACCGCCCCTGCATCATGGCATGGAGTTCCCAAAGCACTCTCCCTTCTCAGAGCTCTAATTTCTTTTAGTGCACACCCAGAGTTACTGGGGGCTACTTCAGCGCTGGAAGCCAGGGCAGACCCAGCCCTATGTCACTGTCAGAGAAGTGTCCATTCATGTCCGCCTTGCAAGAGCCAGACAGCAGGACACATGGAGACAGAGCTGGCAGGTTGGGGTGGGGGGGGAGGGGCGAGTGAAGGATGCCAGAGATACAAAGGTAAGGGGCAGAGGCATGCTGTGGCTGGGAGGGTGCTCCTGGAACGAAGGTCCTGGCTTTCACACCTCCCCTGTCCTCTCCACTTCCCTCATATCTGAGTCTTCGTGTCCTGGCAGGTTCACTCTCTAAACCGCCATCTCTGATGGTCCCACTACACCCTGAAGTCACTTTCTATGCTGACATCTGCTGTCACAAAGGAAATTTGATACGTTCCTCAGTCTTCCTGTCTCACTCCGTCTCTTCAATTGCTGTTCACCATTGCTTTTGTTTGTATTCTTTCCCCTCCTGTGCTTTGGGTCTTCTCAACAAAAGCAGATGGCTCAAAAACAGCCTTAGCTGACCGTGCACAAGTCAGAGCTCCACGATTATGGGCTAAGTATGCAGCTAAGTATAATGACCTCACAAGCCACGATGTGCCCTTACCTGCCGCTGCCAATGGACGGGAACGCGATGGACTTGAGCTTCTTATCGTCTGCCAGGGCCAGACAGTTCTTCACCGTCTTTTCCAGAAGTTCCTCACACTTGTCTGCACCCCAGACCGGACTGTTACAGTGGATCACAAACTTGGCAGGCAGGCCGTGACCTGCGCTGACAGCAGCTGGAGGAGACAAGACAGGAACAGTGAGTTCTGTCCCTCACACGCCCAACACAGCGCCCTCCAGCTGCAGCGTGCCCCCAGGCTCCCCTGTGACCTGCATCCAGGGAGGGCTGCAGCTGCCTGCCATCTTGTGCTTCTGATGTCCCCCTAGAAACTGCTCACCAGCGAGTCTTCTCGGGAAACACCAGGCCAAGAGCCACCCTTGGAAAGCTGGCATTGAGATGCACCGCCACTAAGAATTTTAGCCAAGGTTACAGCCAGCCCTCTCTGTACATCCTCCCAGAGGCGGACCCTGAACCACCTAACTTGACTGACTCTGTCAGAATGTTTGCTGCCTCAAATTTGCCTCTGGGGATCTCTAAGCCCCCTTCCTCCTGTGAACTCCTGTACACATAATTATGATGTGTCTATAAATCTCCCCGGCAGAGTTCAGGATAAACCTATTAGGAAAGCAACTCCATTTAATGAGCCACTAAGCAACATGACTGGCAGCTCTGGTGCCCTCTTCTCCTCCTGAACTGATCTTCGTTTTTGACAGAATTAAATTGTTCTTTCACGCTGGAACTGGTTTCTGTTCCGGGGAGAGCTGCCTTTTCCCCACTACACATCTCTACACCCCACCCAGCTCCCTCCCTCAGGCTTTGCCTTCTCATCAGAACTAAAGGCACTGGCTTCGGGCGTGCTATCCCTTAGGAAGTGTTCCAAGTCAGCGCCGGGTCTCCCAGAGCATGTTCTGGGACTCCTGTTCCCAAAGGTGCAATGCACAGGTGGTGGTTCTAGATACTGGGTTTGCTGAGTGCCTCCTGCGCCATTTCTGTACAGGAACACACGGAGGCCTCACATCGCTGCTATGGTCTGATTGTTGCCTGAGCCCACTTGGGGTGACCGTCCTCATGGGTAGGACTGTCAGGTCTGCTGTGGCACTAGTAGGTACTGGGGAAGAGTGATCGGTGGGTAGTGCCTCATGGTGCAGAGAAACAGCTCTGAACTAAGAGGTCTCAGTTTGACTCTTGACTCTGGGCTCAAGTGCTGACCTATGGCAACATGAGATTTGGGGGGGTTACGCACTGGTCTGTCCTCCGGAGAAGTCACTGCTGAAGGATGCGTGGGAAAAGACTGGAAAGAAACATTGGTAACTGTGATCATCATCCGTTAGTGGAGCCAGGGCTAAGGTTTTACACCACCTTTATATGTTCTAAAACTTTTTCTAAAATTGATCTTAATATCAAGGACAAAATGAGTTATTAAAACAGGCAACCATATCCTCAGCCATGCTAAATGTAATGGGTTTGCATCAGCGGTGGCCCAGGTGTCACCTGCTGAGTTTGTGGTATGGAAGCACCAGGCTGACCTCTCATCACACCTCCATCTGAGGGCCACCCATGGGAAGCACCTCCAGGCTGGCACAGAGAGGTTCTGGGAAGGGATTGAAGAAAGGTCAGGAGCCCCTGGCTGGGTAGTTAATACTACATCAGTTCTCCCTTGTTCAATATGGGACTTTGGTGGAAATACCTATAAGGACTTGGAAATGTACCCTACCTGATACCACACTCATTGCCAGCAAAAGAAAATGGGCAAGGCAGAGGTCCAAGGCAGAGCGAAGGCTACCCTCTTATCCACACCAGGCTCCGTGCCTAGCCCAGGATGACTGGTCAAAGAGGGTCACTGGTGTACCCTCTGAAAGAGGGCTTGTGTAGAAGTCACACAGTAACTGTTGACACCTGTATTCAATTAAGAGTCATTTTTAAAGCAGCAGGAGGATTTGCAAGACAGCTTGGACGCTGGGGACCATCCAGTATGAAGAGGAACCAGAGCCCAAAGGAAGGGAATGGCTTGTCCTCACATCACTGGTGGAGTGAACCGGGCCTCACCCCACTGTTTGGACCCCTAGGTCCTCAGGAGGCCCTCTGTCCTTCACCTCCTACTGGCCACCTCCAATTCCAAAATCCAGGCCAGTAGCAGGAAGAAGGCTCTAGCACTAGCTCCTAGCAATCATTCTCCACACATCCGGTTCCAAGTTATTTTCTTACCCTTGGTATCAGGAAAGGTGTGACTGGCAAATGAAAAATGTCTATTTCTATTTTGCCCATTAAACACACAGATGGCTGAATGAAAATGATTAATTTGCACTTCTCGCCAGCACTTTTGCAGATGGCTCGGTATCACTGCCTACAATTCTCAGCTCTCAGCTTTGCCAAACTCGAATGCTGTAATTCCTTAAAATCAGAGTCTAGACACCAAACATTTAAAAGCTATTTTGAGCAATAAAGAAAAAAACTGGAAAGGTAGTTTTCACAACCCTTACACTCCCCCCGACAATTTGCATGTGTCTTAAGTCCAAATTGTAAGGCTAACCGGCTCGGAGACAGGTTTGCGTGGCCACGCACTCCTGAATTCCAAGATGCCTCATAATCAGGCTTTCCTAATGCTGCACGGGCCACGCCCAAATAAGCAAGGCACTGCCCCAGCTCACCTCCAGCTACTTCCAAGGGCCCGTTCTTTTTTCGGAGTTCCAGAACAGCTTCCACAAACTCCTTGCCGCCTTTCTTCTCCAGCGTGTTTCCTAGACAAGGACAGGGTGAGGTCAGACTGTCATTCTTGCATCTCAGGGCACACACAGACACTTAGCATGTCAGGTGATTACATACTTCAAATGATCTGACCAGCTAAATTTCCATACAGCTGCAAAACAGGAAACTAAGACTTGGTTAAGTCATGAAAGTGAAATTTAGAAAAGATTCACCAATCGGCCAATTACCACTGAGCTGGCTTTGCTATCCGACATTTGGGGGTGACTCAGGGTAATCCTGGATATGCCAGAGATACGAGAAACATGGGACACGCCTGTTCCCTGCAAGCGTGCCTGTCCTGCATTTCTCACCATGAGAAATCAGATGGTGTTGGCTTCTGAGGCTCATGCCCCCCCCCCTAGATTTTCTTCTCTCTGAGGAGAACCCCCAAATATGAAGGCTTTAGGGGAAGCATACCAAGTTCCCATCAGGGAGCCAGCTCTCCCCTTGGCAGTGTGCCCAGAAGAAAGCATTCAGATTTGGTCACCTCTGGACCACCATTATGACCATACTTCTTTCCTATTTTGCAGCTCTGGTGTCAAAGGTGAATACAAAAAAAAAAAAAAAAAAAAAAGGAAAGGAAAAAGATAAAAAAAAAAAAAGAAAAGAAAAAAATGGCCTCAGTATTTCCTTCATCACACTAATGACTCAGAATCACTTTAGGTAAAGGAAGGCAACATCAGAAGCAGAGCTTAAAGGGAAGCTTGTACCACATGAAAGTTTGTAAAAGAAGATGACTGTTCACCAGATTTTGAAGGTTAAACCCAGTGGAGGTAGGCAGCACCTTTTCTGGAATTCGGGTTCTTGCTAAGTACCCAATTCCTGCCAGGAAAACCGGGTTCCCACACAAGGTTACCAACACCTGTGAGGCCTGTTGGTCAAATGCCTCGTGTGGCACAACAGGCGGCATTGAAAACGTGTGACAACATCGTCCTTTAAAGTTTGGCCAGAATGGGGTCTCTCTTCCTTAAGCTCTGATTCATCAGTTTTGCACATTTTAAAGTACTTTTCCTCACAAGAGGATAAAATACTCCCCTTAAGATTCACCATTTATCTTGGAAAATTCGGAGTTGCACTCGGCACACTGTAGTAGGTGTCAGTCAGGGCGCATCAGAGTGCACCAGCCCAAATTCTCTTTGGATTCACCCTGTCGGGACTAGGTCTTTCTCTCTTAGAAAAACCTGCCTCACTGGCGTGCTTGCTCTGCAGGAGTGAACTAACCCCAAGAAGTATCTGGAGGGAAGAGCACATCGTCTGGGCACTGTCACAAAAGAGACGGCACCGGGGCTGATGGCAGGCACTGGCCCGCACGCCGGCCCACTGCAGGAAGTCTGGGGTTGTGTGCATGAACGTGACCGGCAGGCCGGCACCCCCAGGGAGCTCTAGGATGGCGAAGAGCAGGCCCTGCTTTTAAAGAGCAATTAGCACGGGATGCTTAGGGTAGGATCCAGCATCCCTTATTAGCCCAGACTGTCCTCACGCCTCCGCCTGTCTTGGAAAGCAGTCACACACACTTAAAATAGCAGAGGTGTCAGGAGGGAAAACACATCCACTCCAGAGACTTCTAACTGCTGTGACAGCCGCTGTCTATTTCTGACAAAGACCAGCGTCACAAACGGTGGCCGGATAGGCATGAGGGAGCAGGGTCAGACCTCACAGCCACCTCCACCTGGCAGGAAGGGGAGACTCTGAGGATACAACCCAGAGGAGTGAGGCCCAATTATGGGTTCACTCAAAATATCATGCAGCCGAGAAAAACGCCTCTGAATTCTGAATCTGCTGGGTCCCAAACACTGCTGCCCGCAACACCTGGTCGGGCCTTCCCTCCTGACCCATTCTCAAGTTTGCAGGAGGGAAACAAATACGCTCTACGTGCAACTATTTTAGGTGTGCATCCTCTACCCCTATATGCTCTTTGGGGAGAACTGAGAAATTTGGGAGGCAAAATAAGATCAGCACTGGAGGAATACCACCAGCTCCTCTCTAAAGCAAAAACGATTAAGAAAATGGGCTTATTTGTAATTAAAGGTGTTTGATCTTAGGAAGAGTGTTTACTTTAAAATTTTTTTACTTATAATTAAATCTCGCTTTAATTAGAAGTGAAATTTGCAAGTTAAAATACACTCAATGCATTTCCCAAACTTAAAAATTGAACCCTAGGTTGCAGGCAATCACCCGGTCAGGACTGGACTCCTACACACACATATGTACGCACATGTTCATGTAGACACACGTGTACTTTGTAACAAGAAACAGGCCCATTTCGACTGTATTGTCAACACTAGTAATGTAAGACTCTTGTTTTTTAGGCTTCACTTCAGGGTTAATCATAAAGCAATTGGCTTCTTTGCCCCCAAGCATAAACACGTGTTACTCCCATGAGAACAAGAACATTATTTCATGCTTAGAAAGCAGGCATAAGTATTGGTGTTCAAAACAGCCTAAGCGAAAATTTAGGCTTGGGCATATGTCAGGCTAAGCCTGTGGTCTATTTCACTGTTAGAAAGAACTGTGATGGGTAAGAGTTAATCACGGGGCTAAGCATTCCTGCACTGGCATTCCTTCTTCCAGCAGTCTTGGGTCTCAGGAATTCACACCCAATGGGAGAAATAGAGTGATCGTGTCCTAGCTTCCTCTTTTCCCCTCTCACACATCAAAGTGGGAGCTGGAACCAATTGAGGCCATGCATGAATCTGGTTTTTCATTGTTTTGGCATTGTAAAAGATAGGTGGGTTCAGTACTAGTCTGGACTGGTTCACTGAGAAAAGGCACTGAGGTGGGCTTTGGAAGACCTGGGTTCTGGCACAGTCATTTAGGGTTCCTGCCGGCCAGTGAAGCCATCCGGACCTGTGGAGGTTCTTTTCCAGCTGTGACAGTGTCCGTGAGTGATGGGCCGCGTGACCTCGGGCAAGCTCATGGACCCAGGGTACTTAGAAGTCACTGAGGCTCAGCATGCCTCCCCTGTGCACCTCAGTGGGGGGAGGGCAAGCACATCACAGGGGAAAGGATTAGCACCAGTTCTGATCACGGTTTAGGAAGGACTAGGTTCTTTCCCTGCTATCACCTGGCTGGTTCCTAACTCCATCTCAAAGCCTCCAGCTCTATGTCCCAGCACAACTAATCCTGCTGAACGCACCCCTTCCACAGCCACAGCAAAGAAAGTCAGCTTTCTCTTCTCCTTGGGCCTGGGGGAGACCCCTTTGCGCCGGAAGGGTGCTAATTTCCATTTTACCCAAAGTCCTGGATGGCAGGATGAACCCAGGCCTCAGTCACTCCTGGTGGAAAGATAAGCCCTTAGCTGTTCTGTTTATTTCCCTCCCATCAAGTTTTCATTTGGTCAAGAAATAAAGAGAAAGAATATCTTTCTCTTAAGCTGTCTGACTTAGGAGCTCTTAAACTCCTCCAAAATCTTGTGAAAGTGGAGTTTATTTTAATTGCCTACAGCCTGATTTCATTTTGGCCTGGACGACTTGGCGAATCCCAACTTCCCGTCCAGTGTGTCTTTTCCATCCACGTCCGAGATCCAAAATGCCCAGGAGAGCAATCAGCCCAAATCCCAGTGGCTAGGGTGGGCTGTGAACAGCGGGCTTTGCTCATGACACTAAACAGAGCTGGACAGCCTCGGATTGCTAAGCTGTTGGACTTCCACTGTCTGGGACGCTCATGAAAATCCCCATAGCCTCAGCCTTCAACATGACTTCACTTCTGCCCGTAGCAAGGGCACCACTTTAGAAAGTGGTGTTCAAATCTACACCTAGGGCACCACTCTCAGGACTAGCACATCGATGGTAAAAATCATTAGATACACGTGAGAGTAAGGCTATACGGTAAGCACCAATCAGGAGGCAGACACAAAACAAGGTGCTTTGCTTAAGTTATCCTCTCACTATTATCACTCTTGCGATAGGACAGAGAAACCGAGGCACTGGGGAGTTAAGTAACTGGCCCAGCTCTAATGACCTACAGATAGCAAGGTTGGGATTTGCGCTCCTTCTACCTAGCTCCAAAGCGGTGCCTTTTTGCCATCCATCCGGATGCCCCCTCATCACGTAAGCAGCACAGCATACTCTTAGAGCAGGGCACTACCTGACTTTCATGCAGCAGGCCAGCGGCCCCAGGGCTCGGCACCCAGCCTTCCCTCTCTCTCCCTCACCCCACCCTCAGATGTTGAGTGCCAGAAGCCAAATGACTATGGGTGTCAGCTGCCAGGGAACAGGAAGGAGCTTTCTGGGTCTAGCAGAGTTTCTCAAGTGGTCTAGGCACCCCACACCAGAATGAGGTAACTTTCATGCAATAAAGGTCTGAGAACCTCAGTGTGGGAGAGTGTTCTCAAAATGCCCGAGTGCACCTGAGGCCTTGAGGCCATCTTCAGGAAAGCGTGCTTCCAATGCCAAAGTGGGGGGAGCGGTGCTGACACCTGTGCCTAGGTATTGCTATGTGTCTGGTCCACAGCGGTCACATCAGTGGTCTTGGAGGCCACTCAGCCGACCTGGCTGCATCCCCTTCGCAGCTGAAATCACGGGTGAACCCAGTCTCCGACAAAGCTGTGCCTCGTGAAGCAAATGCAGAAATGATGCTGCCGAACCAGTTTCCAAACCAGAAGCGCGCCCATCTGTGAGCTGCATGATGCACCCTGGCTGCCAACTAGCTGTACCTCTCGTGTCTGCAGCCCGGGGACTGGAGACCTTAGCAAGGTCGACCTTGGGGAGGCCGGGGACAGCTGGAAGTGTGAAATGAATGCAGCCCTGCATAGCTGTCAAAGGATCAAGCTGTCTGCGGCGGCCGACTGACCATGCACACACACACTCGGCAGCACCCGGCTAGGCATTACCTACTTCACCACCGGTGTAGAAGTCAGTGTTTGTCGGGTGAACGACAGCATCACTGTCGATCGAGGCAATGTCAGCCTGTACAACTTGCAACTATAACAGGTAAACAAATGTATATCAACTGTGTTGGACCGAGACCCACGCACAGGCACATTTACTAATGCCCCAATGGCGGGGCTGGCCTACCTGGTCGATTCCAACATGTGAGCCCAAGGGGCAATCAGTCCACGAAGTGTGCGCACATGTGGATGGGGGTGAGGAGGAGGAGGAGGAAAAGGAGGAGGAGGAGGAGGAGGAGGAATATCAAATGTGACATGTTTAAATTAAACATTTGAATGACATGTCCAAAAAAAGAGAAACACACACATGAGATCATTTCCAAAGATTAAAAGAAATAACAAAACAACGAATGCCCCGTTTCACTTCGCAAAAGCCTATAAAACTGGCACCCCACTGAGAAGGCTACTAAAACATGGCATCTGTTTTAAAAAAAATGTGGACTATCAGGCCAACCACAACAACGAGTTTCTCCATTTTGTTGGCAGCCGTCAACGTTCAGAGCTGGAGTTTTGGTCTTACGACATTCAACGTTTGGTCTGCCTTCAAGGGACAGCTCTTGAAAACCAAGAAAACAGTATGTGTGCATAGAGAACTGCCTTTATTTTTTCCCGCTCAATGTGTACAAATGTTTTTCCAGGTCTACCATTTACTCTAGTCACTCTTTATTTTCATGTATTTTACACATAAAACACACTTTGGATAGATAGGATCCCTGCTTTTTCTAGCCTGTGGCTTTTTTTTTTTTTTTTTTTTTTTAAGAAAATATCCATATGAGGAGAGTATGTGGTTGGAAAACAAGGCCGGGCAGGGCATTCTTGAGTCCCAGTTCCTATGTTTCCGGCCCACTGTTACACCCAATTGGTGTGGGGTCGGGCCTGGGCTCTGGAATGAGCATCTGTGCCAGTAAACGAATCTGCCACCTTACAAAGGTAGCCAAAGGTCGGGGGTAAAGGTTTATAAAACAAACCTGGGTCAGCATCAGGCCTGAAGCTACCTTGGTGGGCCTCTGCTAGTCTGCTGCCCCTGTCAAGGCTCAAGGCTGAGAGGTCAGGAGCCTTCATTGAGCCCCTGCGCTGACAGTTCTCTGGGCAAAGATCAAGCCACAGAATGGGATACTGAGGGATCCCTCTCAGCTTGCCCCCAACCAGGGAGACACCGTGGCTCTGAGGCAGAGTTGTCCTCTGTAGGAGCTCACCCAGAAAGAGATGTTGCCCTTCTGTTTAATACCATCCCCTAATCAAATAATTCATGAAGCTGGCATGCAGTCATATACTGTTTTCAGTTGTAGAAAAAATTGAGGAAGTGACAGTAAGTGGTAAATTTAGGGGAAACCAATTTACTGGTGAATTAAAGACAACTTAATGATATACTGATGCAGTTTAATTTTCTCCCTTTTCAAGTGCTTTTAAGCTTTGTCGTTTCTAATTAGGGCTTAAATGGAGAAACTATCATTTTGTAGTAACCTGAGATTTTTCAGTTCTAAAAAAAAACAAACACATTTTTAAAAAATCCCTCCCAAGTAACCAGCAGTCAGTATGATCATTATGGAAGAGAATTTAGATAGCAATACATTTACAATCAAGGGGAAAATAGCCAATTGCACTCAATGAAACATTATCGGATCATTTCCATTTGAAATGGCTTGGAGTAAACATTGAGGATTTCCTTCAAATGTTCAACTGGGATTTGGAAATTTGGCTTGACCATCTGAAGTTTGAGACGATGAAGAGCCTAAATTCTGGGTTCCATAACTTTTCATCTGACAGCTGGCGGTGCCAAACCCCATCCCCAATTACCTAGGTCATCTTTAAGGTCAATGTCAGCATTGGTAGGATTGATTATGGCCTCCACCTCAAAGCCGGCTAAATTACTGATTTCACTGTGAATAAGGTTCAGCTGAAAAGAAAAGCATGAGGTGGGAAATAACAGGACAGCCGGGAAGTCACAGAGAAGTGAGCCTTGGGATACAGATGAAGGGCAGTGCACACTCCAGGGGCACTGGGCGCACGGGGTGGGGTGGGGAGGCGGGACAGGGAGTCGCTGGCTAAAATGAATCCAGTTCAAACAAGGCTCCAGGGCTGCTCGGGATGCTGAAAGGAAGCAAGCTAGGCTGAGGCTCCAGAACCTGCTGGGTGATGCTTGGGGCCAAAGGGAGGCATAAGCCATGTGGACTGATGGATCCACTTCCCTTTGAAGGAAAAAAGTACAGCAGCTATCAGGACCCAGCATCGGGGTACTCATTGCCGAGGTGGGAACGGTGTATGTGACCTCTTCTTTGAGCCCTGGGATGGTACAGAAGTCCCAGCTGGTGTGGGAAAGCCCTAGTAGCTCTGCCATTCTCCTCTAACTGGCCATGGGTCTTTAAAGTTGTCCCCATCACCCTGACTACTGGCTGGCTGGCTCCCCTGCCCTGCTCGGAGGTAGCAAGGAGCAAGATGGTCTGTTGCTTAGAAACCTCTAATCCTGAAGTTCTGGTGAAAGGCAGGAAGAGAACCAGCAGTTCTCTGGCAAGACCGTGTGTCTCTTAAAATGTTTCACCTTGTGGAGGCCCACTGGGTTGAGGATTTTCCTCGAGTTTCATGAGCATGGAAACAAACTGGCTCTCTTTGAAGAGCCAATGAATGTCCTCCCTTCCCACAGGTATTCCATTGCTATAGCAAGCATCAGGATGAGAGAAGCCCTGAGTTCTAGATATGCCTGTCAGAAGGACAAGTGGAATTAGCTGGCCCAGGACTACTGTCCTGGGTCCTACCCTTTCCCCTCCTGTTCTTAGGTCCAAGTGCCTGCAGCAAAGTGCTAGCTCACTAAGACGCTTATCCTTCAGTGACATGAATTCCTAACAGCTGCAGCCAAGAGCAATGCCTAAGCAGCCCTCAGAGGAGCTGGTGCCTGGGACCCACTGTGATCCATGCTGGAAGAGCTGCCCGCAGCCGCAGGGCCCAGCAGGACAGGAGCCTTTGTCCAGGCACGCACTTGGAGGACAGGGCCGTGTGCAGCCACTTGGCAGGGAGGCTCTTGGCAACTAAGCTCCAATGCACTGAATTTCTGAGGCCAAGTGTTTTGTTGAAAACAAAACCAAACAAAAAACCTGACACCCTATAAGCACCAGAAATATAAACCCGCATTTCTGATTCCCAGAAGTAGACAGGAGATTCTCAAAAAAGACCCGCTGAAACTAAGTCATTCTTTGTGAGAAAGCACTTCTGGAAAGAAATCTGGTCCTAGGACTGGGGAAAGGCTCAGCAGGGTCCCACTTCTAGTTAGGGCTGGAAGGTGGAAGAGGAACAAGTTTTCTGCACCAGGACTTCCTGGGATATGGTTTCCAGCACTGCAGGTGGTTCAGGGGCCACCAACATCCCCGAACCTGGAAGAAGCCCACAGGGGGGTGGGGGGTGGGGGGTGGGGGGGTGACCTCACACAGCAGAGCACTCAGCACTGCAGAACAGAGGCATACAAGAGACCAGTACCGGGGCGAGGGTGCTAAATGCTGTGCTGAGGGAGAAGGGGTGTGCATGGGCAAGACTAGGGGGGCTCGAGGAAGGCAAGTGAGGAGTCGGGATTCAGGACAAGGTGAAGGGTTTGATTATCATATAAGTATTGCATCTCACTTCAAGCAAACAGTGTTTATAGCAACTCAAATTAAGTGAATCTTCCCTGCTCTTCCTCCTAAAACAAACACCCCAAGACCCTATGCTGTAAAGTAGTAGCAGGTTATTGAGGGAAGAAGGGAAAGGAGAAAACCGGGAAAGCAACACTACTTGGTGTGGTATAGATAAGTACACTTTTAGGATACCTAGGAGTTTCCTTTCTTGTTGTTTTAAAAAAAGACATGTTCAGATCCCTAAAATTCACGCTATTTTTTTTCCAATGGTGTAGATGCTTCTGAACTTATACTTGGAGATGCCTCATTGGAAAATCAGCTGTTTTCCATGGGCTTTGATTTGGCTAGCAGAGAAGACCCCAGAACATGGTCTCTGACTCTGCCTGGGGAGAAGCCCCCTTTTGCCTGTGGGATGGGCTCTCTGGACAAACTGTGTGTGGGGGGTGGGTTCCGGGGGCTTCATGGCAGTGCTGAAGCGAGGGAATGGTCGCAGACAGTGCAAATTCCTTGGAGAACTCCCTATTCACTCTCTGCACCTTCCTTTCTGACAGAGGAAGCCTGCTTTCTGAAGCACCGCACCGAGCCGCGGCCCCTGCAACAGAGAATTCCCAGCCAACCAAGTACTCTCACTCTCCCTTACATGTGAGCCTTGCTTTTCCGACTATATTCTGCGGTGTACCAGGCTTAGTACAAATCTTCAGGGTGAGGGGCTGAGCCGCAGAACCATTCTGCTATTAAATATATAGAGGTACTTTAAAAAACCACCTCTGGACTATATAGCATGTGTTTGGGGTGGGGGGAGCCTTGTGTGTGTCTGGGAGAGACATGGGTGCGAGGGGAGAGGCCACATGGCTAGAGGCACTTTGGAAAGACACCTGGGTAACCAGATTGGCTTGGGCAGGCAGGCCAGTAGACAGAAGCCAACAGTGAAATGATCAAGAACAAAGGCCAAAGCTCCCCTGAACAGGAGGAGAAAGCCCATGAGCATGGGATACAAACAGGCCACGTGTGCAAATGTCTTGCAAGGATCCTGTTGTCCAGTGTGTACATACAAATAGGCCTGGTGGGGCCGGGAAAGATGGCCAGTCCTGCCAAGTCCCAACCCCCTTCCCCCAGGAGCCACATGGCTCTATGAAATACAGGGCAGAGCAGGGGGACCTGTGGGCTGGGAAATAAGATTTCTGGGTAACTGCGAAAATTCTCATATTTAGTTTGATTCTCTGGGAGGCGGGACTAAGGATTTCGAAATTTGAATAAGGTCTCTACTTCTTTGTCTTATCATTGGGAATGATGGGAAAATAAGTTTTGGGGGCACCTGGGTGGCTCTGTCAGAGCCTCAGACTTTGGCTCAGGTCATGATCTTGCAGTTCATGAGTTTGAGCCCCATGTTGAGCTCTGTGCTGACACCACAGAGTCTATAGCCTGCTTCAGATTCTGTGTCTCCTTCTTTCTCTGCCCCTTCCCTGCTCATGCTTTCTCTCTCTCTCAAAAATAAACATTAAAAAAATACATAAATAAAAGTCTTAAAAAAACAAGAAAAAAGGAAAAATAAGTTCTGAATGACAGCACGGGGAGTTTAAAACATCTGAAGATTGCTGGCCACCGTAGAGAGTGACGAAAGGGCACTGCCAGTTAGAGAGCAGAAGGGGGTCCTACTTGGCTGTGGAGGTGGAAGAAGGGGACCTAGCTAAGTGTCCCGTGAGACCCTTCCATCTCTGGGCCCTGACTACCCTAATCTTAGCTGGGTTTACCACATCCGGTCTCTCGGTCTGTAGTACCCCCATATTCCCTCCAGTGGTTATGTCCACATTAGTCCTTGTTCTCTACTCACAAGTGAACTCATTAGGAGAAGCTCCCAGAAGGCAGAGACTGGGTTGTCTCTTAACCCTGAGTGCTACAAGAGGCCCAAGACAGTGCTCAGGCTGCTACAGGCACACAAACAGAGCTGGAATTGAATGTCAAACATCCTGACAACTCTGAGGTGAAATGCACATCTCTCTTCTCTTAAAGCAGGGCTAATGGAAATGCCAGAGCTCAGAAACCAGGCCCTTGGTCTGCAATGGACCTCAAGTGGCTCAGGGCCAACCTGGCCTTTCTGGAAGGCAGGCTGTGGCCCCCACCACTTAGGGCAGGTCAGAAGGAGGCCTGCCAATGATAGGGAAGGAGCCAGTGGCTTGGAACTACTAGACAGATATGTGGACTGTGCCTTGACATGACCTATTTGGCTAGAGGAATCCTATTTTTTTTTTTTTTTTTTTTTTTTTTTTTTTTTACTTATCAAAAATTCCATTTTAGGAAACAAAAGTAATTGATAAACAGTATCTGAAGGACATGTTTAATCTAGCCTGGAATTATTAAATTTTGACATCTCTTTGACAATGCCTTCACAATGGACAAGGAAGGGAAAAGACTGACCAGTCTTATTTCCTTGTGCTGGCCATATACAATGCAACTCTCTTCCTGTCACCAAAGTCCACTTCAACCAAGGCCAGGGGAGAGGGCACTGTTTCTAAGCCCCTCATGGAGAACTGTGTCTTCTCTGTGGCCCCATCCTGCCCTGCCTCTGGGATCAAGGGGTTTTCTTTAACGGTGCTCTGATGCCCTGCCTGCACACATCCCCAGATCTCCAGCTTTAATTCTCCTTAAGATCTCAGGTCTGGTGGTATCATCTGGCAGGTTTCAGGCTAGACCTGCCACACAAAGGACACATGTGAGCACCACTGGAGGCCTAGAAGCCCGGAGCCAGCACCCTTCATGGCCTGTGAGAGAGGCCCATTGTCAGCTGTAGGGGTAGAAAGACAGCATCAGCCCTTTTCTCCTCACTGCTGTCTCAACTGCCCCCTCTCCTTATAGTATTCCAGCCTCTGGGAACCGGGTGTCTCTGTGAGGCAGAAAACCCAAAGTACCCTGCCCCATGCCTTTAGTGGCCTACGGGGCTGCGGCTCCGATCCTGACAGTTGGGAGGCTTGGAGACTCACTCACACTCTCCTTACGCTGCCTTCCCTACTGCTGACCAAGGAAGCCCCAATCAGTTACTACCACTGACACAGATTTATAGAAATACACATTGGAAGAATTTTTTGGAAATAAAAAAAACCCATCAGGTTTTTCAATCTCTGGAAAGAAGCTGTGAATCTCTGTTGAAGCACAAAGCAAAAACATTCGGTAGATTCAGATTCACAGCACTGTCTTCTTTTTGAAAACAATTCAACAGTGAACGCTGGATAAAAGCAGAGTAATGAGGACGATCACTCCTGAGACTTGAGAACCTGAAATACACCATCGTCAATGATAATTAGACCCCAGGCTCCTGAGCCCTGGGCCAGCTTCTGTGAGTAGCTTAGCAACCAGGCCTTGCAGGGCTGTGCAGGGCGCAGTATTACCTTTCTCTACCTTCTCCTGCTTGCAGCATTCAAGCATGGCTTTCATGGTCAAAGATGGGAAAACAGGACTCGTGGGACAAAGGGTACGATACGGTCTTCATCTTCAGGTACCCTTCTTAGGACACTGCCTAAAATCCAACTCACAACTAACGTCCGTAGACTCTTGAATACAGAGAACTGAGGGCTGTTGGAAGGGAAGGGGTGGGTGGGGGAATGGGCTAAATGGGTGATGGGCATGAAGGAGGGGACATTTCAGGATGAGCACTGGGTGTCGTATGGAAGAGATGAATCACTGGGTTCTACTCCAGGAGCCAGGACTATACTCTATGTTAATTAGCTTGAATAAAAAAACAAAAACGAACTAAGGTCGGTAGTAACATTTTAAAATGCGCTTTGTGTGAAAATTCTCATCAGTTTTAGGACTCTTGCCCCTCTTGCATTATTAAGCCATGACTTTCACCCCACAGTAATAGCCAATAAAGGACCAGAAAGTACTGCTTGCAAAATAACGCTCCCGACCATAAATACGTGCTCTACCTCACACCTCAGGGCCCAGCGTTCCAGAAAGGGTTGCTGGCACACTAGTTTCCGATGCTGGCACCCAGGCTGACTTGAGGTGTTCCCTTATTCTGTGATGCCACAGTTGGGGAGATCGAGTTTACCCTGCTAAAGGGCATGTGTGGTGCTGGATTTGGGGGTACCTCGCCCTGGATGTGTGAGTTTTGGGTCATTAACCTGGAAGCACATTTGACGCGGAGGGCAGCCTCGCGGTAGCTCGGTGTTTGTTCTCCCCACTGACACTTAACTGTGGGATGTGGGAAAGAAGGTGGGTGGTCTGTCTGGGTCTGCATGCAGCCGCCTCTCTGACAGCTGACCGCTTTACACGGGGTTCAGCTCAACCAAACAGAAGTCAAGACCTCAGACAGGCATATTAGTTTCTTTGCCAAGTCTACTTCTCCCATTTTCCTCTGTTTCTTAAACAACATTAGATGACACATCTGTAGGTTATTATGGAGTGTCAGTACTTCCCTATAGCTTTTTGGTCTCCCCTCTTCCCAATCCTGAATGGGGTACAGTGTTTGCCGATTTGTACTCTCTTGTACTGTTAGGCCTGTGGCACCTGGTCCTGAGACTCCACATGGTGGGGAAGAAGGCACTGCGTGGCTGCAGAGGAACTAGCAAGGTGTCTGCGGCCTTTGCCAGCTCCCTTCCAGGGCTCACATGCAGCAGAACCCAGACAAGACCCTGACCCCGAGATCTAGAAGGGCATCCATTTGTACATGGACACCTGTGTGGCTGAGTGCGGCTATTCTGAGGGTACTGGAGTTCGTCCAGTAAGGGGGTGTGAGGCTGGCTGTGGGGTAGTCAGCAGGAGACAGCAAGACCACCACAGGGAAGGGAGAGGCCAGGGGCAGGGCACCCAAGGGTGGGATGGGAGAAAGCGTGAGAGACGGTGGGGGACAGCAGGAGGGCCTGAACTGTTCTACCTGCGGAATCGGCTTCCAGGCCTGGCTGACGGTCTGCAACAGGGACCTAAAGACACTGGAGCTACCCCTCAAGAGCAGGGTGTTCACACTCGAGTTCAAACCAAAGCAAGTGGGAAGGCGCTTCACGTTAACGTTCCACGTATTACCCAGAGGACATGTTAAAGGGTGTGAAAGTAGACCCAGGTGGTTGCCTTCACTGCTGAGTTGAAACTTTTAAACAAATAAAAACAAAAATCTTTTAAACGAAAACTCTGAAAGCCCCAGACCTTAAGATGACAAGCGCTGCTTATTTTTCCCTTTGAAAAATGCGTACAAAATACAGATAATGGTTATAAAATGTCAGCTGCAATGGTTATTTGCTGGAACACAAGGTCCACCACAGGAATTGCATCATGAGAGCCTGAGTGCAATTAGTGACAGGAAGGGGGGAAGAGGGGAAGGAGCGCTTGCAATGCAGGAGCAGGAGGGCTGTGTCACTGAGATGCAAAAGAAAATTGACAGTGAGGTTGTAAAAATGATGCAGCTTCAGAACCAAGTTGTTAGCCACAACGCAGTTTACATGAAGGTCAAATTCTTTCATGCCTTTAATTGTTTCTCACGTAGGACTGAAACATTAAGAGAAGCGTAATTCCCTCTCTCTCCACCCCCCGTTTGTTTTTTTTGTTTTGTTTTTTGTTTTGTTTTGTTTGTTTTTGGTGTTAATAGAGCATTATTAATTAACTCTCACTCTCAGGTCTTAAAAGCCTTTGCATCATTTTTATTTTCAACAAAAGTGAATCATCTTTTACAAAACCATGGCGTCCTGGCAAAGCTGCATCACTGGGATGGCTGAAAATACATTGCCCACGATTAAAACAAACAAAAGATTGGCTTGAGGAGTCCAGAGGTGGCTCAGTGCACCCATTACCCAAGGATGTCTAAAAACGATCCCGCCCCCGGAGCAGAGGCTCTGACTTCAGTGCCCACCCAAGCCTGTGCGCTGCCTACTAGACCTTTCCTTTTCTAAGACCCAGCTTTGACTTGGGGCAGTTTTGCTGGCCGGGGGCTACATGATGACCAGTGTATCCCACATTAGTAGCTTCTTCTGCAGACTAACCCCGGGGTTGTCCCGAGCCCCCCACCACCACGGGAGCGGCTTTCCCGCTTCTTTACCACTACCTCTTCTTCCCACCTGCCACTCTCCCCCACTGCTCCTGCCGCAGCCCCCCGTGAGGCTACCCACTCCTCCTTCCACACCCACACGGCCAGGAGTGGCCTCCGGGAATCCCCAGGCCTTCCTGCAACAGAGGTGGCCTCCACCCGTCTGTCCCAGGGCCGCGAGCAGACCGAGGCCGCACATCTGCCTACCTTCTGGCCGAGGAAGAGGCTCTTGGTGGAGAGTACTGTGAAGCCATCGGCCGGCGTTCCCTCGGTGGTGCTGTCGGCGCTGGCTGCCTTGCTGACTTCGCCCTGCTTCTTCTTGCACAAATACAAGAGTCATTATGAGGCCCATACAGGCAGAGACCAAAGGAATCTGGGCTTTTCTAATGGGGAGGAAGCTCACAGGCCCTCCCCTTAATACTGCAGAAAACAGGAAACTAAAACACAACCAGTTTGGGGCCTGTCTCAGCTTGGGAGCTGCAGGCTCACTGTGAAGTCTGGGAGTTCTATAAGGACAGTTAGCTGTATTTGCATCACTTTGTCATGTAAACACACAGCTACTTAAAGGCAAAACTCTACTGTAGAATGATAATCGAGAACAACTATTTTTATAAGTGTCGGCCAATTAAGTATCTCTTACTTAAGGGTCTTTGCTTTCTCGATGTCTGCACACTATTCAAGTTGGAAGGGAAAAAGCAATCTGTTCCTGGTCACTAGTTCTCAAAGAGCAAAAATCAGACCAAGAACCATAATCCTGCAACCTCTTCCAGCCCGGTAGGTAAGACACTCCCAACTGTCCTTCATGAAAACCAGCCTTGGAGAAGGATCCCTATGGTGGCTGTTGCTGAGTCCCGCTGCCCCTGGGGACTCCCCATCCTCATAGAGGGCATGGATATCAGCATCTCATGGGCCTCCTTCCAGACCCAACCCGACTCAGATATGTATACCCTGGGGTTCCTAAGGGCCTTGCAAGGTCTGTTGTCCAGAGAGGTTTAATTCATTTCCAGATCCTCAACTTTCTCATGTACTTTTTCCTGAAAGTGATCTACCCTAAGTGATCTGCACAAGTGATAGAGGTCTCATGTCAGAACTCCCTGCACCACCACCCTTGTCCTGCTTCCCACAGTGACTAGTAGCCTGGCACACCCCCAGGGAGGGAAAAGGGATACAGGACTTTACCAGTCTTTCATGCATTTCTGTTAAGCATGAGGATTATAAGAGAAATGGGTATTCTGGCTCATTTGGGGATGTTCTGCATTCACATGTATCATACACTGAGGATAGCGGGAACAATGTCAATTTGTGTTTAGATACTTCACCTTTTCCCTTCCCAAGTACGATCAAAAAGGACATCACTCTTGAGAGATGCTCCAGTGTGAGGAAACCAAGAAAACAGGGGATGAAAGGTATCCCAGATGACCATGCATTTATGAAGGAAGGCTCTGGACCACAGACCCTGTCCACATGCCAACTCAGGGATTCAAATTCATTAACATATTAACATTTTTGCTTGCATTGAAAAAATAAGGGCTAGTTTTACTCAACACTTTAACAAGAAGGAATGCTTTGACATTTAAGTTCTATGGCCAACCTCGAACATTTTCCATAAACGAAATGACCTAAATCCGAAGCTCCAAGGTTTTGATATAAATAAGAGAAGAATTATTTTATCAAGAAACAGGGTATTAGCAAAGATATGATAAAATGATCACTATTATGGCTTTCCTAATTCTTCCAGTACGCCAGACTGGACAAATGATAGACCAACAGTGAAAAAGGTATAACCCACAGTTACGTGGTAAGTCTTAGTAAGCCTATTTTTAATACACTTTCCAGGAAACAAGAAAGGGAAAGGCTGGGTGACAAATCCTTTCACTACTCAGATGTTTCTAATTCTGTGCTTTCAACAAAACGGGAGAAATACCAAAATGACTTAACAGATGAGAGATCATTAAAGAACAGACTGATGGAGTTAACAGTGCCAGTTTCTTAGTTGGGACAAATGTACCGGGGTTATGGAAGATGTTACAATGGGGAAACTGGTGAGGGGCATTCAGGAACACTCTGGACTTTCTCTGTAACTTTTCTGTCCATCTAAAACAATTGTGAAGTAAAACATACTAAAAGAAATTGATGACAGATTACTATGTGACTGCTGCCACATAACTCAAGAGTTTGGAGGATCAAGTGATATTGCTGTACCCCGAAATGCTTTCCATTCCCATTCAACTACTTTCTGTGCGTAAGACATTCCAAGTACTTACACCTATAAATATCCAAATATAGGATGCTGAACCCTGTTTCATTTTATAAGTAACTGTCCTAGGAACCTGAGTGAATTATAAAAATGATCTCCATCTATCCCATTATAAGACACGGTTACGGGGAAAAAAAAAAAGATACAGTTGAGGGAATATTTTCCTTAATATTTATTAAATTTGCACAGTATTGGTGTGATCAACTGTGTGTTAATAAATGTGACAATGATCCAATCCTGTAGAATCCACAGCATTTAGTGGATTTATGATCACAAGAAGTTTTTTCCAAGTAAATTTAAATGTATACACATTATTTTTGTTCTGAACATCAAGAAAATACCAGCAGCATAAAATGTTTGACATTAGGATAAAATATTGTGGGACAAGTGAAAGGGAAATACGGGTTCAAGGAGAAAATTAATGTAAATTTGCTGCCTGTTAAAAAAGAGCTTGTCTGTATGTTTTTAAATGATGGTACTCCAAATCAACGTTGTATTTCAATTTCTTTGGATACATGTAAATGAGTGATGAAACAGTGTTTTGCATACCAAAAATTATACACTTCACAGATATTTAAATTTATTATGAAAAGTTTAGCTGTCAAAATTTAAATGTGTGAGATACAAAGATCTTCAAAATTGTTTTAGAATGTAGACAAGCAAAAACCTTTGAGAACCACTGCTCTACCCAGAGAGCGCAGTGTACGCAGGGGGTCCTCAGTAAACACTTGGGAATGGGGTACAGTTGATAAGTAGATAAGGATTTAGTGCTTATGCCCCCAAATACTTGGACTTTTAGAGGTGAGAAAGCCTTAACTTTCAGAATTTCAGGTATCCAAGAAAGGGAGCTGGTTTTACTAGAAGGGGCTGTGACGGCTTCTCTGGGACCCGGGTATAAGTCAGCAGCTGCCTATGAAGCCAAATTGTGAGGCTTAGCCTGTGATAATTAATCCTGGTGGCTTTCAGCAATGATTCATTTGCTCAGGGCCTCCACCATGAAGGCTGTTGCCCATGCTGTACACTGGGACAACCACTAGGGGAAAACGATAGGAAGCTTCCTCAAAAAATTACAAGTAGAACTACCATATGATCCAGCAATTCCACTTCTGGGAATAAAACCAAAGGAAACAAAAATCCTGTGTCAAAGAGAGAACCATACCCCCTGATCACAGCAGCATCATTTATAACGGGCAACACACAGACACAATCTAAGTGTCCACAGAGAGACAAATGGGTAAAGAACTGTGGTATATATATACTGAAATATTCAGCCATAAAAAAAGAAGAAAATCCTGACAGGAAGCCCACAGAGCTCCAAAAACTATGAACCCAAAGAGACCCACACCAAGACACATTATAATTAAAATGTCACAAGTTAAAGATTTTTGACAAGGAGAGAATCTTCTAAGTGGCAAGAGAAAAACAACTTGTTGTTTTCATACAAGGGAACCCCCATCCGACTATCAGATTTTCAGCAGAAATTTGTAGGCCAGAAGGGAGAAGCACAATATATTCCAAGTACTGAAAATTAAAACAACTTCCAACCAAGAATACTCTACCTGGCCAAGGTGTCCTTTGAAATAGAGAAATAAGTCTCCAGACAAGCAAAAGCTAAAGGAGTTCATCACCACTAAACTAGCCTTATAAGAAATGTTTTTAAAAGGACTTCTTTAAGCTGAAAAGAAAGGAGTGCTATTAGTAATAGGAAAATAAATGAGAGCAGAACTCTCACTAGTAAAGGTAAATCTATACTAAAGGTAGAGAATTAACTGCTTAGAAAGCTAATATGAATGTTAAGACACAAGAGTAGTAAAAATAACTGCGATAATTAGTTAAGGGATGCACAAGATTAAAACACATAAAGTGTGACATCAATAACATAAAATGTTGAGAGGGTAAAAATGTAGAGTTTGAGAATGTGTTCAAACTTATGTTATTAGCTTAAAATAAACTGTTATAGGTTGTTCTATAAACCTGTGTGTCCATGATAAACACAAAACACTACAGTAAATGCACAAAAGATAAATCTATACCACTAAAAGCAATCATCAAATCACAAAGGCAGAGAGCAAGAGAGGTAGAAAGGAACAGAAGAACTACAAAATAGCCAGAAAACAACATAATGGCAACAAGTACATACCTGTCAATAATTTCTTTTGAACTAAACTTTCCAACCAAAAGACAGGGAGGCTAAATGGATAAACACAAGACTGATCAGGGCACCTGGGTTGCTCAGTCCGTTGAACGTCCTACTTAAGCATAGGTCATGATCTCGCGGTTTGTGGGTTCCAGCCCCACATCGGGCTCTGTGCTGACAGCTCAGAGCCTGGAGCCTGCTTCAGATTCTGTGTGTCTCCCTCTGTCTGCCCCTTCCCTGCTCACACTCTCTCTCTCTCCCTCAAAAATAAACAAACATAAAAAAAAAAAAAAAAAACCCACAAGACTCATCTATATGGTGCCTCCAAGAGGCTTACTTCACAAGGACAAGACAGACTGAAAGTGAAATGATGGAAAAATATTTTTCATGTAACTAGAAACCAAAAGGAGGCTGGGGTACCTGTACATGTATCAGGTAAAATATTCTTTAAAAAAAAGACTACAATAACAGATAATGAAGGCTATTACATGATAAATGTGTCAATCCCACCAGAAGATATTTGTATATATTTCATAAATTCCGTAAACATTTATGCACCCAATCCAAGAGCACATAAATATATCAAGCAAACACTAAGAAACCTAAAGTCAGAAGTAGAAAGCAATACAATAATAATAGGGGACATTATACCTCCATTTTCATCAATAGATAGATCAACCAGACAGAAAAATCAATGACACATTAGACCAGGTGGACTTAATAGATATATTCAGAACATTCCGCCCAAAAGTAACAGAATACACATTCCTCTCAAATGCACATAGAACATTCTGTGGTAAAGATCATATTTTAGGACACAAAACACATCTTAATAGATTTGAGAAGACTGAAATTGTATCAATCATCTTTTCTGATCACAGTGCCAAGAAACTAGAAGTCAATTACAAATAAAAAAAAAATGAAAGATTCAAATATGTGGAGATTAAACTACACACTACTCAACAACCAGCGGGTCAAGAAGAAATCAAAAGAGAAATAAAAAGATACCTTGAGACAAAGGGAAACGGAAATACAACATGCCAAAACTTACGAGATGCAACAAAAGCAGTTCTAAGAGGAAAAGTGTATAGCAACACAGGCTGCTTCAAACAAACAAGAGAGGGGCGCCCGGGTGGCTCAGTCGGTAAAGCGTCTGACTTTGGCTCAGGTCATGATCTCGCGGTTTGTTGAGTTCGAGCCCTGCGTCGGGCTCTGTGCTGACAGCTTGGACCCCAGAGCCTGCTTCACATTATGTGTCTCCCTCTCTCTCTGCCCCTTCCCTGCTCATGCTCTGTCTCTCTCTGTCTCAAAAATAAATAAACAATAAAGTTTAAAAAAAAAAAACAAAAAACAAGAGAAAGCTCAAACAATATAATCTTACACCAAAGGAAACCAGAAAAAAGAAAAAGGAACAAATGAAGCCCCAAATTAGTAGAAAGAAGGAAATAATACAGATCAGCGCAGCAACACATAGACAAAAATAGAAAAGATAAATTAACCTAAGAGCTAGTCCTCTGAAAAGATAAACAAAACTGACAAACCTTTGGCTAGACTAAGAAAAAACCCAGAGGAGTCAAATAAATAAATCAGAAATAAAAGAGATGTTACAACTGATACCACATAAATACAAAGGATTTTAAGAGATGACTATGAACAATTATATGCCAAAAAATTGGACAACCTAGAAGAAATGGACCAATTCCTAGAAACACACAGACTACCAACAATGAATCATGAAGAAATAAAAATCTCAACAGTCCGATTACTAGTAAAGGTATACAGCATCAGTCAACGAAAACCTCACAACCAACCAACTGAAGTCCAGGACCAGGTTTCAATGGTTAATTCTAATAAACATTTAAAGAAGAATGAATATCAATCCTTCTAAAACTTCCAAAATATAAGAGGACATTTCCAAACTCATTTTATAAGGCCAGCACTACCCCGATACCAAAACCAGACAAAGATGCCATAAGAAAAGTAAATTACAAGCCAATATCCCTGATGAACACAGATGCAAGCCACTCAACAAAATACTAACAAATGAATTTGACAATGCGTTAAAAGGATCATATACCACGATCAAGTGGGATTTATTGTGGGGGATATAAGGGTGGTTCAATATCCCACAAATCCATCAAAGTGATACACCACATTAACAAATGAAGGGTAAAAAAACCCCCACAAACCTATGATCACCTAAACAAATGCAGAACAAGCCTTTGACAAAATTCAACATCCATTTATGATAAAAAATCTCAACAAACTGGGTATAGAAGGAACATACCTCAACATATCAAAAGCCATAAATGTCAAGCCCACAGCTAACTTCATATTC
Source organism: Panthera tigris (assembly GCF_018350195.1). Taxonomy (NCBI): domain Eukaryota; kingdom Metazoa; phylum Chordata; class Mammalia; order Carnivora; family Felidae; genus Panthera; species Panthera tigris. The sequence goes on from NC_056660.1 coordinate 111,494,615, forward strand.
ATTAGTGAAAAGCTGAAAGCTTTTCCTCTAAGATCAGGAACAAGATAACAATACCCATTGTTGCCACTTTTATTCTAATATATATTAGAATATATATAAATATATACATATACACACACACATACTATATATGTGTATGTGTATATATATATACTATACATATAGTGTATATGTGTATATATATACACAGTATGTATGTGTGTGTGTGTATATATATATATATATATATATATATATATATAATACATATATATGTATTTTATTCTAATACTATATTAGAAGTCCTAGCCAGAGCAATTAGGCAAGGAAAAGAAAAGGCATCCAATTCAGAAAGAAGTAAAACTGTCTCTGTCTGCAAATAGCATGATATTATATATAGAAAACCCAAAAGACTCCATCAAAAACCTGTTAGAATAGAGGCACCTGGGTGGCTCAGTCAGTTAAGCATCTGACTTCGGCTCAGGTCATGATCTCACGGGTCGTGAGTTCGAGCCCCGCATCAGGTTCTGTGCTGACAGCTCAGAGCACAGAGCCTGCTTGAGATTCTGTGTGTGTGTCTCTCTCTCTTTGCCTCTCCCCTGCTCACATTCTATCTCTCTCAAAAATAAGTATACATTTAAAAACTTAGAATAAATGGATTCAATAAAGTTTCATGACACCAGATTAATATACAGAAATCTGTTGCATCTGTATATGCTAATAACAATTATCATAAACAGAAATTAAGAAAATAATCCCATTTACAGTTGCATCAAAAAATAAAATATTTACAAATAAATTTAACCAAAAAGGCAAAAAACTATATCCTCAAAACTCTAGTACATTAATTAAAGAAATTGAACCAGACACAAATAAATGGAAAGATATTCTGTGCTCATGGATTGAAAGGATTAATATTGTTAAAATGTTAATACTACCCAAAGCAATCTACAGATTCAATGCAATCTGTATCAAAATTCCAATGGCATTTCTTATGGAAACAGAACAAACAATATTAAGATTTACATGAAATCACAAAAGACTCCAAAAGCCAAAGCCATCTTGACAAAGGAGAACAAAACAGAAGTCATCATGCTCCCTGACTTCAAATTATATTACAAAGCTATGAGATACAAGTGTAATCAAAACAGTATGGTATCAACACAAAAACAGACACACAGACCAGTGAAACAGAATGGAGAGCCCAGAAATAAACCCACATATACATTATGAATTCATGACATAAGAGCCAAGACTATACAACGGGGAAAGGGCAGTCACTGCAATTAAACAATGTTGGGAAAATAGGATAGCCATGTGCAAAAGGATGAAACTGTACCGCCATTTTACATAATACACAAAAATTAACTCAAAATGGATTAAAGACTAGAATGCAAGTCCAGAAACCAAGAAACTCCTAGAAAACAGATGGTAAGCTCGTTGTTAATGCTCTTGGCAATGATGTTTAGTATATGATATCATAAGCAAAGGCAATGAAAGCAAAATAAAAAATGGGACTACACCAAACTAAAAAGATTCTGCAGAGCAAAGGAACCATCAACAAAATGAAAAGGCCACCTTCAGAGAAATTATTTGCAAATCATATACAGACAGGCCCTGACTTTGAATTTTTCTGCTTTCCAATGGTGCAAAAGCTATATGCATTCAGTAGAAAGTATACTTTTAATTTTAAATTTTGATATTTTTCCCCAGGATAGCAATGTGCAGTACTATACTCTCTCATGATGTTGGACATCAACATGTAGCCACAGCACCCAGTCAGTCACACAGTCATGATGGTAAGTGATTGACAGACTTACGCAAACATTCTGTACCCATAGAACCATTCTGTTTTTCACTTTCAGTACAGTATTCAATAAGTTACATGAAATATTCAACACTTTATTATAAAATAGGCTTTGGGTTAAATGATTTTGTCCAACTGTCGGCTAATAAGTGTTCTGAGCACGTTTACAGTAGGCTGGGCTAAAGCTATGAAGTATGGTAATTATGTGTATTAAATGCACTTTCAACCTAATGATATTTTCAACTTACAATAGTTTTATCATGACACAACCCCATCATAAGTCAAGGAAAATCTGTATCTGATAAGGGGTTAATATCCAAAATATATAAAGAACTCATACAATTTAATAGCAAAAGAAAAAGAATTTTTTTATTAAAAAGTGGTCAGAGACCTAACTGTGAGACCTGAAACCATAAAGAGCCTCGAAGAGAACAGAGGCAGTAACTTCTTTGACATCAGCTGCAGCAACTTCTTTCCAGCTATGTCTCCTGAGGCAAGGGAAAGAAAAGCAAAAATAAACTGCTGGGACTGCAGCAAAACAAAAAGCTTCTGTGCTGGGAAGGGAACAATCAACAAAACTAAAAGACAATCTACAGAATGGGATATTTGCAAACGTCCTATCTCAAAAAGGATTAGTATCCAAAATATATAAAGAACTTACAAAACTCAACACCCCAAAATGAAAAATCCAATTAAAAACTAGGCAGAAGACATGAATAGACATTTTTCCAAATAAAATATCCAGATGGCCAAAAGACACATGAAAAGCTGCTCATGATCACTCATCATCAGGGAAACGCAAATCAAAACTACAATGACATATAACCTTGCACCTGTCAGAATAGCTAAAATCAACAACACAAGAAACAACAGGTGTTGGTGAGGGTGTGGAGAAAGGGAACCCTCTTGCTATGTTGACTGGAATGCAAACTGGTGCAGCCACTGTGGAAAACAGTTTGGGGGTTCCTCAAAAAGTTAAAAATGGAACTACCCTATTATCCAAAAAACACAAAAATACTAATTTAAAGGGACACATGCACTCCGATATTTATAGCAGCATTATCTACAATAACCAAATTATGGAAACAGCCCAAGTATCCAGTGACAAACGGATGAAGAAGATGTGGTATATGTTCACAGTGGAATGTTACTCAACCATCAAAAACAATGAAATCTTGCCATTTGCAATGATGTGGAGGGAGCTAGAGAATGTTATGCTAAGCAAAATAAGTCAGAGAAAGACAGATACCGTATGATTTCACTCATCTGTGGAATTTAAGAAACTAAACAAATGAGCAAAGGGAAAAAAACAGACAGGCAAACCAAGAGATAGTCTATTAACTGTAGAGAACAAATTGATGGTTACCAGAGGGGGAATGGTGTGGGGGGGGGGATGGGCTAAATGGGTGATGGGGAATAAGGAGTGCTCATGTCATGATGAGCACTGGGTATTGTATGGAAGTGTTAAATTACTAATTGTTCCCCTGAAACTGATATTATTACACTGTATGTTAAATAACTGGAATTTAAGTAAAAACTTAAAAAAAAAAGTGGTCAGAGAATCTGAATACACACTCTTCCAAAGAAGACATACAGACAGCCAACAAGTATGTGAAAAGGTGCTCAATATAACTCACACCAGATACATGCAAATCCAATCCACAGTGAGGTATCTATCGCCTCACACGTGTTAGGCTATTATCAAAATATAAGAAATAGTTAAGTGCTGGTAAGGACATGGAGAAAGGGGAGTTCCTTGTGCACTGTGGTTTGAAATGTAAATTGGTGCAGCCACCATGGGAAACATTATGGAGGTTCCTCAGAAAATTAAATAGAACTACCATATGATCCAACAATTTTTACTTCTAAAGAAAAAACACCAACTCAAGAATATATGTGCACCTGCAGGGTTACTGCAGCATTATGTATAATAGCCAAGTAATGAAAATAACCTGAGTATCCATCAATGAAAACATGGCTAAAGACAATGTGAAAATTTGATAAAGATACTTATATATTATATATACTAACATATTTTATATCCTGATATATATGTCCTTACATATAGTACGTCCTATTAGATATGTTATGTATCCTATTATACATTATCTCCTCATGTATTTTATATATACACACATATACAAAATAGAGTGTTATCACTGAAAAAGAAGGATGTGACCTGGAGGGCATTATACTAAGCGAAATAAATCAAGACAGAGAAAGACAAGTAACTCTATGTTCTCACTTATGTGTGGAATCGCAAAAAAGAAAAAAAATCCGAGTTTACAAATACAGAGAACAGACCTATGGTTGACAGAGGTGGGGGGGGGGGATGAAATGGGTGAAGCTTGTCAAGAGGTACAGACTTCCAGTGATAAAAAAACCAAAGTCACGGGGATGTAATACACCGCACGGTGGCTATAGTTTTTAATACCGTACTGCATATTTGGAAGTTGCTAACAAAGCCGACTTGAGAAGCTCTCCTAAGAAAAAAAACTTGATAATTACATATGGTGACAGATGTTAACTGGACTTACTGTAGTGATCATTTGCAATATATACAAATATCAAATCATCATGTTGTACACCTGATATTAATATGATATTAAATGCCAATTATATCTCAATAAAAAAAGAATTCATATCCATAATAAATATGTACTGTAAGGCATTTAAAAGAGATAGATAATCCACATTTTTCAAACTGCCTAAAACACTAGCACAAAAGGAACTATCCAAAGGGCCAAAATTTGTTTCAGCATATGCGAAAGCTAAATGGTCATGAAGACAATGCACAGCCATCAGACTGGCTAAAATTTAACTCTCAAAACAGCCTGCCTTGGCAAGAATGTAGAACTGGAATCCCCATTTGCTGCAATGGGAATGCTCACTTTCACCACCACTCGGGAAAACTATTTGGCACTCTCTACTAAAGCTGAACATATGAATACCCTATGATACCACAATTCCACTTAAAAGTATACTCCCAAGACAATACAACATGCGTGCACCAAAAGGCATGTACTTTCATAGCAGGAATATTGGTAGGAGCCTCAAATTGCAAACAACTTAAATCTCTCAAGAGCAGAATGGATAACCACGTGGTGGTAAATTCCAACCATGCAACACACAGACTCGGTGCTATATGCTACATACAATAACCTAAATGAATCAAACACAATGTTAAGACAAAAATAAAGAGGGCGCCTGGGTGGCGCAGTCGGTTAAGCGTCCGACTTCAGCCAGGTCACGATCTCGCGGTCCGTGAGTTCGAGCCCCACATCAGGCTCTGGGCTGATGGCTCGGAGCCTGGAGCCTGTTTCCAATTCTGTGTCTCCCTCTCTCTCTGCCCCTCCCCCGTTCATGCTCTGTCTCTCTCTCTGTCCCCCAAAAAAAAAAAAATAATAAAATAAAATAAAAAAAATTAAAAAAAAAAGACAAAAATAAAGAAAAAAACTACACCCTAATGGAGTTAAATGTACTATGGAGATTAAAAAGGTCCCTTACCTCGCTCAGATTCCACCTAAGTGTCTGTACCTAATTTTTTATTTATAGTTATATATTTGTGGGAGAACTGGATGTCAGTGGTCAAAAGGCTCAAACTTTCAACTAGAGTTCCAGTCCAAAAGTATGACGTGGGAAGACCCTGACCCTCACCTCCGCCATAGACACACCCAACCTCCAGCTACTGATAGAGCAATTCCTTCTGAAGAATTGAAGGCTGACTGAACAGCTTTCGTACAACAAAGATAAAGAGACCACACAGAAAATAACAGAAGGAAAGAGACACAGTGATGAAGGGAACCCCCCACCCGCTGCTGCGAAGTGCAGTAGGGAAGGAGATACTGAGGGACTGGGAGCAAATTTGTTAGCCTTAGGCACAGGAAAAAAAGCCTCGATTTAAAACAGCAGCTAGTAGGGGTGCTTGGATGGCTCAGTTGGTTAAGAGTCCAACTTCGGCTCAAGTCATGATCTCATGGCTCATGACTCCGAGCCCTGCGTCAGGCTCTATGCATTGACAGTGTGGAGTCTGCTTGGGATTGTCTCTCTTCTCTCTCTGCCCCTCGCCCTCTGGTTCGTTCGTTCTCTCTCTCTCTCTCTCTCTCTCTGTCTCTCTGTGTATTAACTTTATATCCTGCAACTGTACTGAATTCATCGATTACTTCTAGTAGCTTTTTGATGGAGTCTTTAGGGTTTTCTATGTATGGTATCACTTCATCTGCATAGAGTGACCCTTTAACTTCTTTACCAATTTGCATCCCTTTTATTTTTGTTTTTCTTTTTTGATTGCTGGGGCTAGGACTTCCAGTACTATGTTGAATAAAAATGGTGAGAGTGGGCATCCTTGTCTTGTTCCTGATAGATAAAATCTCTCAAAATAAATAAATAAACTTAAAAAAAAAGAGTGGCTAGTATATAAAAGATCTAGATCCTGTGGCCCTCTTCTGCTCGTGCACATTCTTTCTCTCTCTCTCTCTCTCTCAAAAATAAATAAATATTGTAAAAAGAGCAGCTAGTATATAAAAGATCCAGCACTATAACTCCACCAAGTGACAGGAAAGCTGCTGGAACTCTTTTCACGTCAGAGGGGCTGATGAGTGCCATGGTTTACATTTCCCCTATACCTTGGTAGCATGGGTGGATGAGAGCAGGGTCCCAGGGCTCCAGATCCAATACCCTTGATGAACACAGATGAAAAATCCTCAACAAAGTATTAGCAAACTGCATTCAATGCAAGAATACATTAAAAGGATCATTCACCATAATCAAGTGGGATTTTTAGTCTAAGGATGCAGGATGGTTCGGTATTAGCAAATTAATCAACATGACGTACCACCATCAACACAATAAAAGATAAAAATCACATGATCATCTCAACAGATACAGAAAAAGCATGTGACACAATTCAACATCCCTTCATGATAAAAACTCAATAAAGTAGGTTTAGAGGGAATATACTTCAACATAATAAAGGCCATATATGAAAAACAGCAAACATCATACACTCACTGGTGAAAAAGTGAGAGCTTTTCCTCTATCAGGAACAAGACAAGGATGCCCACTCTCACCATTTTTATTCAACATAGTACTGGAAGTCCTAGCCCCAGCAATCAAAAAAGAAAAACAAAAATAAAAGGGATGCAAATTGGTAAAGAAGTTAAAGGGTCACTCTATGCAGATGAAGTGATACCATACATAGAAAACCCTAAAGACTCCATCAAAAAGCTACTAGAAGTAATCGATGAATTCAGTACAGTTGCAGGATATAAAGTTAATACACAGTAATTGGTGTGTATACACTAAAAATGAAAGAGCAGAAAGAGAAATTAAGAAAACAATCCCATTTACAATTGCACAAAAAAGAATAAAATACCTAGGAATACACTTAACCCAGGCAGTCAAAAACCAGTGCCCTGAAAACTATCAAGAAATTGAAGACAACACAAACAAATGAAAAGATATTCCACCAGCACGGAATGGAATAATATTGTTAATATGTCCATACTACCCAAAGCAATCTACAGACTCAACACAATCCCTAACACATTTTCCACAGAAGTAGAACAAGTAAAACCAACATTTGTATAGAACCACAAAAGACCCCAAACAGCCAAAGCAATCTTGAGAAAGAAGAACAAAACTGGAGATATCACAGTCACAGATTTCAAGATACACTCCAAAAGCTGTAGCAATCAAAACAGTACGGTACTGACACAAAAACAGACACACAGATCAACAGAACAGAATCGAGAAATAAACCCATGCTTATATGGTCAATTAATCTACAACAAAGGCAAGAATATACAATGGGAAAAGACAGTCTCTTCAACAAAGGGTAGGGGGAAACTGGACAGCTACATGCAGAAGAAAAATACTGGACCACTTTCTCATACCACACACAAAAATAAGCTCAAAAGGGATTAAAGACCCAAATGTGAGACAATAAGCCATAAAAACAGAAGAAAACATAGGCAGTAATTTCTCTGATATTGACCTTAGCAACATTTATGTAGATATGTCTCCCCACACAAGGGAAACAAAAGCAAAAATAAACTATTGGGACTACATCAAACTAAAAAGCTTCCGCACAGCTAAGGAAACCTTCAAGAAAATGAAAACGGTGGTGGCGAGGGGGGTGCTCCTGGGTGGCTCAGTCAGTTAAGCATCCTACTTCAGCTCAGGTCATGATCTCACAGTTTCTTGGAGCTGGAGCCGGCTTCGGATTCTGTCTCTCTCTCTGTCTCTCTCTGCCCCTCCCCTGCTCGTGCTTTGTCTCTCTGTCTCTCTCTCTCAAAAATAAATATTAAAAAAATAAGAAAATGAAAAGGCAGACTACTAAATAGCAAATGACATTTGCCATGATATACCTAATAAGGTATTAATATCTAAAATATATAAAGAACTTATACAACTCAACACCAAAATAATAATCCAATAAAAAACAGGCAGAGAGAGGCACCTGGGTGGCTCAGTCAGTTAAGCATCCAATTTCGACTCAGGTCATGATCTCACGGTTTCTGAGTTCGAGCCCCATATCGGGCTCTGTGCTGACGGCTCAGAGCCTGGAGCCTGTTTCAGATTCTGTGTCTCCCTCTCTCTCTGCCCCTCCCCCACTCACGCTCTGTCTTTCCCTCTGAAATTAAAACATTAAAAAAAAAAAAAAGGCTGAGAACATGAATAGACATTTTTCCAAAGAGGACATACAGATGGCTAACAGATACATAAAAAGATGCTCAACATCATTAATCGTCAGGGAAAACACAAAGCAAAACCACAATGAGGTATCACTTCACACCTATGAAAATAGCTAAAATCAAAAGGACAAGAAATAACAACTGTGGGTGAAGATATGGAGAAAAAAGAAGCCCTGGTGGGATTACAGAATGGTGCAGCCACTATGCAAAACAAGAAAATACAGTTGCCATGTGATCCAACAATTCCACTACTGGCTATTGACCCAAAGAAAACGAAAACACTAATTTGACAAGAGACACGCACCCCTATGTTTACTGCAGTATTATTCGCAATAATGAGTAGAGAGAAGCAGCCCAAGTGAGTATCAATAGATGAATGGATAAAGAAGTGGCACATACACATTTAATACACATTCACATACAAAAGAATATTAGTCATATCAAAGAATGAGATCTTGCCATTCGCAACAATACAGACGGACCTAGAGAGCGTTATGCTAAGTGAGATAAGTCAGAGAAAGATAAATACCAAGATTTCGCTTACTTGTGCAATCTAAAAAGCAAAAGAGATAAGTAAACAAAAAGCAGAAACAGAATCATAAATACAGAGAACTCATGGTTGCCAGAGGGGAGGGGGTTGGATGGGAAGGGCAAATGGGTGAAGGGCAGTAGTAGGTGCAGGCTTCCAGTTATGGAGGGAAGAAGTCACACGGGTAAAAGGTCCAGCACGGAGGATAAAATCAACGCTACCGTAACGATGCTGCACAGGGACAGATGACAGCTACACATGCGGTGAAAGCAGTAAAAACATACAGAGAAGACCCATCACTGTGTTAAGGGCCCGAAACTAATTTCACATTGTAGGGCAACTACACTGCTTTTTTAAAATACTCCCCCAAAAGGTACAGACTTCCAGTGAGGAGATAAGTACAGGGGATGTAAGGTGCGGCCGGACAACTAGTTAACACTGCTGTATGGCATATGTGAAAGTTGTTGACAGTCAGTCCTAAGGGTTCTCATCATAAAGAAAAACACTTTTTTTTGTATCTCTATGAGATAAGGGAGGTCATCTAAACTTAGTGTGATAATCACTTCATGATGTATTTAAGCGAGGTCCTTATGCTGTATACCTTGAATACGTGTAGTGCTGCACGCCAAGCACAGCTCAATAAAACTGGAAAACAGTGCAATAGAGAACGAGAGGGGGAAATTGTAAGCAGGGTATATATTGCAAAGGCACAAATATATTCACGATGAGCCCAGAATGTGGTATTAAAAAAACTTTTTAAGCTGTTGCCCCACTCACCTACAACAGAAGGCGTTCAGCCCTCCACCAACAGAACAGAGGGGCTTTTGCCAAGGAAAAGTAAGTGGTCCACGGTCAAAGGTCATACAAATGACACTATGTTTGGGCTCTGAAATTCTGCATTTCATTTCTGGTTCTACTAGTGATGTAACCTTGAGAAAACTGCTGGACTTCCCTCTGCCTTCAATTCCTTGTGGGGAAAAGGAGTCTAAGGTGAGAGAACTCCTGATAAGCCACTGGCCTTGAGAGAAGGCTGCCAAACCCTGTCTGTACAGGACGGGCCTTTCCTCCCCGGTTCTCTCCAGCCTCTATACCTGGCAAATGGCTGTCTCTTCCGCGCAAGGTTCCCAACCCAATACAGGGTAGTCGCACTCAGGTGCCCCTCGTGAGATATCACTACATTCAAATCATTAGTAATTGTTTCATGAACTTTTACATAAAGCCTGTAGTCAGGGACTATTTCCCTTCCCAGCCTCTCGGATTAAAATGCCATTTTCTTTTAAGAAATGGTGATAGTGGTAGATTCTTTTCAGATCCTGGCCCGAAGCGGAAACGCTAGCAAGCAATACTCTTTGTCAATCTCTGAAATGTTGATTTTGGAGAAGTTTGTATTGTTCTACAAATCTCAAAGCCCCCATGTATTGTACCTGCACCCTGTTTTGTTCTGAACGGCACAAATCCTCATCAGTCAGAGTCAGTGGCCTTTTTAAGAACACATAGGACTGAGGTCCAAAATGCCTTATGTGAAATCCTCAATCCAGGATTCCCTGTGCACACTCTCTTTCACCCTGATGTCTGACCTGCTAGAAAGCTCATTAAAAGGCCAGCAAAATTGGCCTCTTAATTGCAAGGATGGCGGCTTCTCGAAAGAACCAATCTCTTTCTTTGGCATCCCTAACCCGAACATTCACCACTCAATTTTCAGTTTCAATATTTATTTCTCAAAAAAGAAACAGGTGCTCTCCCAAAATCACCTTGGGCTTTCTGCCAGGCAGCGAGGAGCAAGCCTATCTTCATGATCCAGAGGGTGATTTCCACACGGGGGTGGAGTTCAGTTAGGGTGGTAGTGTGGATTTAGGTTTAAATAATCCTACGTGAGACTGAATCACTGTATTGTGCAGCTGAAACTAATATGACGCTGTAGGTTAACTAACTGGAATTTGAATAAAAACTTAAGGAAAAAATAAGAAAAATCCTAGATGAGAGCATTTTTTTATACAGATTTTTGGCAACAACTATCTATCTTCTTGGAGATCTCGTAAAGACTATCCTATGGCTCTCGGTAAACATTCTGACAAGGGGTGTTAACCTGGAAGCTTTAAGCATAAACGGTTTCCTTTGAATCTTCAGCAATTTATGCCCTTGAAACCTTATCTTGGGAAGGATTCCTAGGCTTCTCCAACTGCCAAAGGTGTGCATGTTATGGAAATGTTGGAACCTCACATGCCAAGTCCTGTTGAGTTCTCCCTGGGAGGGGGACAGGCGCACTTACTTGCTGGTCGTCTGCCAGTCACCTCTCCTACCAGTCACCTGAGGGCCCAGACACCTTACCCTCTCAGGTCTCTGTTCAAGGGTCACCTTACCAAAGAAGCCTCACCTGTGTGAAGTAACACCGCTCGTGCTGTCACTCTGCTGTATTTTTGTCACCGCACCCGCATGTACCCACAGCCCTTCTGGAATGACTCTGCCTCTCCTTGCTAGACCAGAGCAGAGCTCACCGAGCACCAGGGGAGGGCAAGGGCCTTTGTTCACTGCTGTGCCCTCACTCCCAAGAGTAATAATGGGCACGTGCAGGCTGGGTGAATACTGATCGAATGAATGCATCTTCTTTCGACAACTTTGGCACTGAATGTTAAAAGAACAAGGCAGATTTTGGAATTTCTTAATGGCACAAAATGTTCTCGATGTGACCAAGAGCCATTGGAAAACAGTCTGCTTCAGCAAGTTCACACTGGGGACTTTATCCTACGGGTGCGTGGGCACACACACCCATCAACCATCATGGTCACTGTAGCACTGTCTGTCGGAACGCTCGGGACAGCTGTAAGCTCATCCACAGAGACGTGGTTAACACGGTACTGCACACTGTAGAGGCCACTTGCACCACATCATGAAATAGAAAGAACCAGCCGTATAGTCAGAGCTGTAGAACAAGTCAGTAACAGCAGCACCCAACCCGTGTGCTGCACACCCTTCCCATCCTTCTCCACAAAGCCAGTGAGCAGGCGCCCTTAAGCACTGCCCCACCCTGCGAAAGCATTGGGTAACAGGACTTATTTATATCCAAAGGCAGGTATGACGAGGAGGACTGTATGGGCCTATACGCTTTTCCATGCGTAGACTTTCTGAAAGGCCCATAAAAATTCACTGCAGAGACTGCTCTGGGGAGGAGTGAGGGGCCGTGGCGAGAGGGGGACTTCTTACAGCACTCTCTTTCATGCCATCCCAACTCTGACACCTATTACCTCGTCAGAAACATGATGCAAATAGGCACAGTCATTGAAGCATAAGGCTGGATTGCACCCCTTCCTTTCATGGGAGGGGGTAAACTGAGGCACAGACTTGGCTGAGGCCACCCAAGTAGGAAGGAGGAGCCCTAAGGCACCACCAGGGCCCCGGACTCCTGGCTGCGGTGGGTTTTGGCACCTTTCTCCAACCGCTTCCACAATAGCTGACTCAGCTGTCACAACTGGAGACTCTCAAAACCTTCCAATTACATAGAACTGGGGGGAAAATTATGATTTGGAATTCACGTGTTGACACTTGAAAAATACCAACTCCCTTTTACTCCAAGTGCTTTAGCATGTTAGGAAGGCTTTCTCTGCATGTCTCTGGAAAGGTTATTTTCAGAACATTCCACTTAAACCTGGAGACGCAGGTTTTCTGCTGTTTCTGGGAGCTGACACCACAATTTACATTAAACAAATGTTTTGAAAATTAGCTGTTCACGGTTCCAATTTCAGCTTCCCCCAGGGTTTAATGTTAGCCAAATACTGGTACAGTAAGCAGACAATGTGTTTTATTGTGTGGAAGAAAAACAGACCACCATAACAGACTTCCTGCTTTTGTAATCAAGGGAAAAGCTGAATGTTCGAGTGATTATTGGCATATGGTTATTAGAAACACTGAGTTCCAAATATAGCTACTAGGAGCTGAACACACACACACACACACACCCTTCATTTGAAGTCCAAAAAGAAAGACACAGCATTCTTAGTGTTCGCTTAAGTGGGAAGGCAGAAAGTCATCAGGCAGGAACTAATAGGGGAAGTAGTGGGGTGACGGGAGCGGGGTTCAGCCCAGGGTTGCCCGAGACACAGAATCAGAGAGGCTGCTCAGACGCCAACCAGCAGTGGGCCTGCATTAACAAGGGCCATGGCTAGGGCCACAGCCAGAAGAAGGCTCAGCCAAGCATTAAGGGCACCAGCTCCCTGAGGCCCATGTTCAAGAGATGATGGACCTGGCATCTTGATCCTCAAACATTTAGAAAGGCTTGCCCATGCACCTTTCCCCTGCCTTCCCTGCCCCACTATTCCCAGCAAATGCAAATGCTAGAACGGTTCAATATGCTAATTTTACAGTTGGTGAGCATGAGTAAGATAGCATTCTGCAACATCCTCGCCTGGTCCTGAGCCTCCCCCGGGACTAGGTGGAGCACAAGCGCCTGGCAAGAACCTACAGGACACTCCTCAGGAACAGGTTTCTCTCTCACAGAGCTGGGAGTGATTCTCAGTCAGGTGGGGTGGGGTAGGGCAGGGTGGTGGCCTGGTGGCAAGAGGAATTCAGATTTTGTTTTCAGGGAATCATGTGTCTGCGCCCAGAAGGGTGTACAAGAACTTCAACCACCAAAGGCCAGCGAACAGCATAGACACAAACTTGGGAGCCTGGGGCCTGCTCTGTGGACTGGCTCAGGAGTGCCGGGAGTGTGGCCCCGAGCCTAGCCCCGGGTCAGTGCTGCTGCAGCCTGTCCTGGGAAGGTGTCCTCACCACCTCATCAGGTAAGAGGCTTGGGTTTTGCTCGGAAGAACGTGCTGACACTGCATCTGACCCACAAGGCATTTCCACCAGCTACTACTGAGGGTCTCACAAAACAGCCAGGTCGCCTTCTGCCAGGGGTGAATTCCTCCTCGTCTGGCTGGAGACCAGAAGGATCACACCTGAGGGGGGGGCCCAGGGCAGGGCAGCTTACATTCCATTTTACTGATGATGAGCTTTCACTGCACTGTCCCTCGTTTGTTGGCCCCGGAGGTTCTGACAACAGCTCAAAGGTAGGGACGGGTGAGGGAGGAACATGGAGCACGTGTTCCAGTTGCTTCCAGTTGCGCCTGCCCTTGATCCTGCTGATACTCAGACAGGTAAGAGCAACCACCTGCAGGCCCAGACCTCCCGAGGGTGGGCTGCTGTGCTCCATGCAGTGAGGAGCAAACATGGGGATCAGCTGGCCTGCCCCACCCAAGAAAACATTAGGTCACACTAATGAGAGGGCTTCACTCACCACAAAAAGACCAGCACCTAGGACCTGCTCGGTGTAGGCTGGGTCTGGTAGGGGCACCTGAATAACACATCTATTTTTCTCCTTAACAAGGCAACCATCCTACAGAGCCAACTGTCTGAACCATCCTACTGGAAGATGCACAGTGGAGGACACGCAGGCACAGTAACACAGTGACAGTTCCGAGAGGCAGCCAGTACCTGTGGGTAGGACCCCATGGCAGCCACCCCTAGCACAGGAAAGCTCCTGCACATTCAGGTCCCTTCCCAGAGGTGGAAGCATCTCCCTGGCAGGCCAGGAATGGGCTCTTCCAGCCTGGGGCTATCTTCCTCAGACCCTCCTCACACCCCCTTGCCTACCGGGATCCGGTCCCCCAATTCTGCCCACCTGAGCTGAACTAGCCTCTCCGCAAGCAGCTCCCATATGTTCCTCCTTAGTCCTCGGATAAGTCTCAGCATAAAGGAGCCACTCATGACCTCACCTGCTTGCACCTGCCCCAACCTGCCCACTCCTGCCAAATCACATACCTTGGATTTCCGAGCCCCTTTCTTGCCTCCTGCTTTCTTAGACACGGGCTTCTTCTGGGATGGAGACTTGGCCTTTTTGGCTGGGGGTGGTGTGATGATGGCTTCCAACTTCCCTTTGGATCCTCGTTTCTTTGCTAGCAACTCCGGATGGATGTTTGGTAACACTCCCCCACTGGCTATGGTGACTCCTTTTAGCAGCTTGCAGGAAAATCAAAGTAGCAGATGGTGAGCCAGCCCATCCTGTCTCTGACCTTCAAGAAGCCGGCCCTGCCCATTCACATTCTTGCTTTGGGTTGGGAGGAAGAGCTCCTTCATCCACGGGATCTACAAGGATGCTGATGAGACCCAGGCTCACTATACAGGGAATAAGTCCTCAGGGTCCCTCACTCTGGTGAAATTTCACTATCTTTCCTCCAGGGAGAGCCAAATACCTTGTTTCATTCCCTACTGCTCCCAAATAAAGCCTGGAGGAAGAACTGCCATGGGGGCGGAGAAGCTGCTAACGGTCCAAAATGCAGCCCAAACCTCTGAGAGCCAGCCAAACACCAACCTCCCTCCGTCTCTCGGCCACTGTGACTGCCTGCACAAGCATCTGGTGTGCGGGACGTGGAGGAGAGCCCCATACCTGATTTAGCTCTTCGTCGTTGGCCACGGCCAGCAGGATGTGCCGGGGGGTAACCCGCCCCTTCTTGTTGTCTCTTGCTGCGTTGCCAGCCAGCTCCAGAATCTCAGCTGTGGGGAGCAGAGGGGTAGAGCAGCTAGTCATGTTAGAGCATCAGGGGGTCCCGGGCATCCTCCTGATCCCCCCCACAGTTCATGGTGCTGTGAATGGGCACAGGCAGCAGCCTCATCAAACAGCTGCCCTGAGGTATGAAGCTGCAGGGGTCCTGCCTGGCCACACTTTGAGCGAAGCCACAGAGGTACCGAACGGAGCCAGGAGGCCCCCGGTCCATCTCCTTTGTTTTGGAGATGCGAACACGGAGGCTTAGAGAGAAGGGAGGAGCTGAGGGTCTCTTGGTGATAAATGGTGGAGCTGACATGTGAACCTGTTTCCCAGAATGGATTGCCCGCAGTCGGCACTCCACACGTCACCAGGACCGACCCTGCAGAGCCAGAGTGTGGCCCTGAGAGGCAACCGAGCACCATAAGCAACGGCTCATGCATGTGTCCACGGGATGGTGGGGGGAGGTAGCTGAGCAAATCTGTTGACCGAAGCAATGTCCAACACTGCACATTCACACTCAAAGCCAAGGAAAAAAAAAAGTTGTAATAGTCATTCTAGAGAAAAAATGAGATCTGGATGTCAACTGGATATTAGATACTAAAGGATTATTAATTTTCTGGGGTGTGGCCATAGCATCAGTACCCTGTAGAGAACACTGTTCGTAGGAGATACCTGCCCAAGTACTTGGGAGTGAACTATCTTGATGTCTGCAATTTAGTCTCTCAAACAATTCTGACAGACACCATGGAGTAAAACTAACGTGGGGATACGCTACTTGCTGTTAAATCTAGGTGTGTGACACAAGCGTCCCTCCTTCAGCATTCTGTACGCTTGACACTGAAAAAAAAAATGTTACCAGCTAGAAAGCTAGAAGTTCGGTCCCTGGTTGGTGGTTAGTCAAAGTCCCCTGACCAGTCCTTCAGGGCAGGCTCTCACTGGACAGGGTGACAGCTCTGCCACAGCACCCAACCTGGGGGACAGCAAGTGCCCTTTGGCAAGAGGGTTTTTCTCCCTGGCAGCACAATGCTCTGGCTGTCAACATCATCACTGTGTCCTCATTTCCTTAACCCAGACTATCTCAAAATGTATCTTACTTCCCTCCCCATGTCTGCAATTCTGCCCATGCCGTGGTCCTCTGGGCCCGGCTCAAGCCTGACCTCTTCCTGGTACTAAAGATTTCCTAGTATTCCAGGTCACGGTGTCAACACTGGATGTCTCCAGCAAAGGCAAAACTGAGACTCATTACAAAGTAAGTAGGGCAAACCTTCTAGCTACATGAAAGTCCTGTCTTTAAAGTTTACAATATTCCATGGTACGTATCCACAAGTGCCAAGTGCTGAATCGAATGCAGTAACTATGGTGTGTGTAGAATGCTGAAAAATTGCTTGGCTACTCACACAAACTCTCATATTGGTAGAAGTGAAAAACCAGTCACACCTGGGACAGGTTTCCACTCTGAACCCAAGGCAGGACTTCATTTACTCCATAATCCCGTCAGTGAGCACACACGAACACTGGAGGCACCACAAGGCCCCTGGCCACCTGATGCTCCCAGGCCAGTGTCCCTCATGTTGAATTTCACAGTTGAGAGTCACCAGAGTGAGGCCCGGGGAGGGCCCAGGACAGGAGGAGAACCAGCCCACTTCCCACCCTGACTCGTTAGTCTCAGCAGGACTGTTTCCCAGCGCCCCGAGTGCAGATGCAGGGAGAGACAGCCCCTCCAGCCATTTCACTGAAGCCTCCCTGTAAGTGATCATGGTGGAGTGTCCCTATGCCTAGCACAGATGGGCCTATCTTGGCCAATGCAGAAGAGAAGAGGGAGCTTGGGATGCCTCAGTGGCCTCAGGCCCCAGAGGCCATGAATGCAGAAATGAGCCCACCTCAGGCTTCTTCCTGCTGTGTTCACCGAGGAGGCAGCACACCTGTAACACTACTGTCCTGCCCATGGCTGGTGAGGAGCTGAAGTGGGAGCCTCACCTGGTGTGAGCACAGGCTCTAGGAGTGAGGGCAGAGGGAAGACAGTGAACTGTGGCCATCTCTGGCCGGAGACCAAGTGGCAAGAAGGCCAGAGAGGAGCAGGTGGCACCACAGAACTGAAGGCCATCTGGCATTCTTCCTGGCCTCAGCCATCCCCTCAGCTCCTTGCCACCCCTCCCCCCCCTCCCCCCCCCCCCCCCACTTTCTGACACCACAGGGAAACACGGGGCCATCCATATCCGCAGAGCCAGAATGCACACAAGGAGGCTGTTGGATTACAACCTTTTCCCAATAAGGTGCTAAGAATGCTTTACCTGGCCTCCAGTAGAGACCCACAACAGAGCCGGAAGTCCTCCGGCATAATGGATTGAAAGGATGGCTTCTCAGGCACGTGGACGTGGCCAGTTTCCTCTTCCTGCCCCCAGAGTTTAAGTGGAAGGCTCTCTCTCCCATGAGAAGGCACCATGGCCACTGTGGGCAAGGGCTGTGGTCTTAGGTTAGGCAGCGCTGCTTTAACATTTCCTGTGTGCAGTGAAGATGGTGAGGACAGATGCAAAGACTCAGAAGGTGGGTTTGAGCCGCTAATTTGGGTAGGAGACAGGCAGCATGTACAAGCATTTAAAGTACAGGAAGGACTGTGAGTAGCACCCGTGGCACAGCAATCTGGAGATGAATTCTCTAGGAATTTCCCCCTCGCTTCCAGCAGCGTTTGTGCCCCCGCCCGCTGCGCTCTTGCTTTGTGGCTAAAGGTTCTAATGGCCTGAGCTTCCACACTTGGGCCATCCATCGCAAGGCCTGCACTCACTTACTGCTAAGTCAGCACGGATCCACGTGGAAGCGACACTGAGGGATAGGTGTGTTGAGTGGGATGAGGAGCAGTGTAGCTCCTTGGAAAGAGCCAGGCTGTCACTCCTCTGCCTCCTTCACCAAGGAGCAGGAAAATCCCCAACTCTTTTCTGGCTGCAAACCCCATCCAGCATTCAATCTGCGAGTGCCAAGAGGACTGGCCCTCCTGCCCTCTAGCCCTCTACTGCCAAAGGGCAGGCCCTCAGCTCAGCCTGTGGGGAGGGAGAGGAGGTGTGGCAGGTGGGGAGAACAAAGAGGGGCACATATTCACACTCTAGCTAGTTGAGCAAGAGCCGTACTTGCAGTTGACTCCTGCATGTTTTCCAGAGGGTAGTTACCATAGCAACTCCTTTGTCAAGGGACACACAAGACAGAGCACCTCTGAGACACACCTTTTATGAGAAGCCTGTTCCACGCCCGACCGTGCCGTGCACCGCAGCAGGCAGAGAGCCGGGGCAGTTCACAGCAGCCAAGAAAGACGGAGGCCGAATCTGACAGCTAACAAAGGCGGGAGCCCAGAGCACGAACTCAGCCCTGGCCAAGTCTCCATAAATGCCCCCCCTGTAGTCCTCAGGCCAGTTTCAGAAATAGCAATCACAAGGGGCTTTCCTGGCCAGGAGACGGCTGCCCGCCGCAGGCGGAGAGGAGAGGGCTGCAATGCCAGCTGCTCGGCCCTATGCAACAGTCCCCATCTGCTCTGCAGAGGGAGTGGGTGCTGGCTGCTGGGGAACTGGGGCAGGGCACATGCCACCAAAGGAGACTTCCTCGTTCAGTTTCCTTCCTAGTAATTGATCCCGTCTTTGCAAATGACAGCAAGGGCAGGGTCACGGAAGCCTTAGGCTCAGAGCTGTTATGTAGGTTCCTGCCACGACCCCACCACATACACAGTGGGAAGGGCTCATGCCCCCACAAACAAGGGGGAGGGGTAGTCCCGGGCCAGCTTCAGCTCTGTCTTAACCTGAATGGAAACCATGCCTTCCTGCAAGAGATGGTTTCCTACACTTGATTCATCTTGTATTTTGGAAGGTTTTGTCCATCTCTAAAAAATTTTTTTCCCCTGCCTACATTAAGAGAAAAGGATTCTGGGAAAGACAATCCAGAAAGCACCAGATCTACAGACACAAGTCCTTTTCTCTATGGTGTCCAGAGCTTCATGGTTGGATCCTCCTTTGGAGGCTGCTTTTAGGAGCTACAACCCTGTGGGCAGTAACCAATACAAATGGAATCTGCAAGAAACCACAGGAGGAAACTGGGCAAGAGCAGTTAGGAAGAGAAAAAACAGACCCCTTACCAGGTTCTCCACCCCCTCAAGCCATGTCTTCCTGGCCAGTGATGGGAAAAATTTTGTTACCAATGACCAACAATGAACTGGTTTGGGCCCAAAGGGTCAACTGGTTTGGGGTCAGCCTTGGAAAGGACTCTAAGTGTGGTAAGGTTCCCAGTGATAAATGCTGTAAAGGGTAAAGGGGACATGTTGAATGACAAGTAACACTGGCCAGCTTCTGAGCTATTTTTTTTGTTTTGAGATCTTTTTGTTTGTTTTAAGATCTAACTCACAAAACACCCAAGCATCTCTGGCTCCCACTCCTGGCCAGGGCCAGTCTCTGGCAAGTAGTGAGGCACTGGATCCATCATTTGTAGTGGCCCAGACCAGTAATGAGACCTTATTCTCTACTCAGAGCAGCAAGCACTGCAGACACCCCTGGGCCCCCCAGCCCCCAGCCTCATGGAACGTGATCTCTTTAAGGCCACTTGACAAAATTCCCACAGCCGTGAATAATGGCATTATTTGGCAGCCTTTTCAGCTATAGACCAGCTGTCTGAACGTGAATACCTCTGACAGGTCTACTTTCCAAGTTCACCCAGAGACCAAAGGCTTAGTCTTTCCCCACCCTGCCCCCCACCACCCCCCCACACACACATCTTGAACTGAACCCTATCTGTTGTATTGAAGCATTCCGTCTATCTTCCTTTAGGGAGATGAAGTCATGGCTTGCAGAATTAGACTCCTAACAGCTAACAGGTGACGTGTGGAGGCTGAGCCAAACTCTAAACACAAACCTTGCGAAGACTCAGGGGCTTCTCCAGAGCTGTTTGAAGCATCTCCGTTAACAAAAGAAATATTGAAAATAACAACCAGAAATCAAAGGAAAGCAAATGCTCACGTAATCCCAAGGAGAAAACAGATATTTGCTACAAGGCCAACAACATGACGAGCAATCTGTTTATTGTATTTCTTTCAATTCATCGGGCCTCCCTCAGCAGTTCACGGAGTTCAGAACTGTTTTACACCATTCTGGAAAGCTTTAACCCAATCAACTCCAATTGGAGAGGAAATGCTAAGAGTTTCCTGCATCCCGACTGCACCACGAGTTCCTCCAATTCGCCTGGGGGCCCAGAATCCACCGGCCTGCACCTCACCTTTTCAGGAGATGAGCGGCAGAGTCTGAAGCCTGCTAAGCTGTCAACCCAGAGCTCCAGGGCCTCACTTACAGGCCACAGCAAAGCTCTCCAGTCTGCCTGTCCCGGGGCCTCAAAGGAACTGGGGATTCCACAGAGAAAATAAAACCGACAGCAGTAACAGAAGGTAGCATTTTCTGTGCAAGATGCAAGGTATTTTGTAACAATGAGCCATTCTGCTGCTTTTCTGCAGATGTTCCAAGTCTGACACATACTGTCCCTTGCTGTTAAGCCCACGTTACAGACCCCTCCTAAAAACCCATGAGCATTTGGTCTAGTCTCCCACCTTCCCCACGTCTCCCAGTAAGACAGAAATACAGCTTAATTTGGGAGTTTCTAAAGTAAGCTGGTTCTTAGACTTCCAAGTAAAAAGTAGGTCATTCTACATGATACAGATTAAGAAAAAGGAGATCTCAATCTTGACAAACATGACCTTCCTCTAACCCTGCAACCCAGCCCAGTGCCTGAGTACCTTCCCTTTCTGGAACATCTTCCTGTATCTTCCCCCAAGTCTCCAGCACTTCTGTATAAGCTTACCTCCTCGGTCTGTCTTGAACGGAGTGCAAGAGCCACAAAGGGCAGCGTGCTAGAGCTAGGGTCTGCTGTCAGACAGCCTGGGTATGAATCCCAGCTCCCACACCTTGCTGTGAATGGCCAACGCACACCCAAGGCAGGCTTTCCCTCTCTATAGAAAGGGGATGAAAATTAGGTCACTCCAGGGCTGGTGAGGATTAATGAGTTACCAAGTTCCATGGTTAGAGCGGTGGATAAATGTAAACTGCAGTTATTGGGGCTACAACCACACACTTCATCTTTTAAAAAATGTAGCAGGCTGGTTTTCCAGGAGAAGAAAACTAAACTTCCTATTCCTCAGTTTCCTCCTATCACACTAACGGCCTAGCTAAACGGATAGATGCACGTGCATGAGAGTTGGAAGGAGGAGGAGGAGAAAAGCAATATAGAAAACCTGGTGTTTCCTTGCCCGATAGTTTACTCTTTGCTGTTACACTTAACAGTTTACATATGTTTGAAAAACGCACTTGAACCTGATTAACCTTGGGGCTGCCAGACTTACCTTGATAGAATGCAGCACCCAGGGCGGCCCCACAGGCAGTCTCTGCCTAGGGATGGGGTCTGGGGCTATTGTCTGACCCCCACAGAGTGCGCCACAGCAGGGGCAGAACCAAAACCGTTTGCTGAGACAGCACAAGTCAAGGCCCAGGAAGGTAGGTGGAAGGATGAGGTGCCGGGGGGCGGGCCCAGGAAAGCCTGCTCTAACTCTCCCCACCCCTGGCTGACAGCTGGGCCAGGCCCTCTGCCCTCCCACTCACTCCCTTTCAAGGACGCCAAGTTAATCTTCAAGGAAGCGGTTAATATGTGTGTTTGTTTTGATATGGAAAATCACAGCCATTTGTTCTTAATTCATCTCGGGAAGGGGCGAACAATCAGATGTCTGCTGAAATGAAAAGATTTGAAGGGGGTAACGTAAAGAGGAAACTCACTGCAACAGCCCTGACGTGGTGACACTTCCCTCACAGAGAGACGTTTAAGGAGGAGAACAAGAAGTGCGCGTGGGGCGGGCTGCCCTCGTGCGGGGGGCGGAGGCGATGCCTGTCCTCCGCCCTTAGGCGCGCATGCGCGTTCACGGACCTGTGGCGCAGACATGCCTACTCTCAGTGGAACTCCGTCGGGGGGACAGCATTTTGCTCTACCCTCTTTGGTGCTGTTTCCCTTATGCACAGTTTATCTTTTCAAAATGTCAGAAATGAAATGAAAACTCAGCGTAAATGAACAGAGGTTAACTATGGTATGTGCACCGCCCCCCCTCCCCACCGCACCCCCAGCTTTCGCAACTCTGCGTCACAGGCGCCCCCCAGGCCCTGACAGCTGTCCCAGCCTGCTCAATCCTGCTTCTCACAAGAGTTATGAGCATTTGGACTTTTTAGGTTCTTTGCATCACCAACTCTCTTTAGAGCAGTATGAGGGCACTGACTTCCTCTCTCCTAGGGCTCTTTCGCTCCTCTTTCCCCCAGCACCCCACTTGTCCTGCAGCTGTTACAGCCAGCACCTCCGACAGTGACCTGACCGCCCCTTCTCTATAGCCCAGCACAGGTCATGCCAACGGCCACGGCCCTTCTTGTGTTCAAACCCATCTCCTTCCTGTCAGTGACTCCTCGCCCCTCCAGACCCCCCATCCTGCAGGACCCCTGTCCCCTCTGCCCACTCCAGGCCACAGGACCCTGCAACTGCTCAGGGCCTGCCCCTCTTGGGAGGCCTTGTCTGCCTCCTTCACCAGGCTGTGGCTCCACCCAGGACCAGGCCAGCCTTGGAGGACTGGGTGCATACCATCCTCCTGTGACGTCCACTGGAGACAACGGAGATGCACAGTATACTGAGGGACCCTGAGACCCCCATGCTTTCCTGGTAACTGCTAAGGTCTGAGCTCCTGAAGAGAACCTACAGGAGACGCTCTTCTAGAGACGGGTCACTATGCTGAGTGGCCTCGCAGAGGTTACTTACACTCTAAGCCCCAATTTCCTTCTAAGCAGAATAGGCTTAGAAGGATTCTGTGAACTACCAAATGTGAAGCACTTAGCCAGTGCCTGGCACATAGCAAGTGCTCACTATAAGGCAGATGTTTCATTCCTTAATCGCTCTGCCTTTGCCTAGCACTGAAAGCACCAGCCTCCATGCCCCCAAAACTAACATTACTACAAGCCACTCTCAATCTGGAATGGGGACCTGCCAGGGCCTGGGGAGGAGGCCAGAGGGCAAGGAAACCAATGCTCCTCCAGGTAAAAGCCCTCATTTTCTGATACTGACTTTCGGCAGCCAATAGCCAGATTTACAGAAGCAGCAGATAAATGTTAACCAAAGACTACCTTGGTTACCAGTTACCACAAGGAGCATCCATCAGGACAGACATGGCAAGGGAAGCCTACGATTAGCCTTTTACAGAGGCCCTGGATTCCCACATGGCTCCCACAGTCCTGCAGGCAAGAAATGTGGGCTCTGGCAGAGCAAGAGCCTCCTTGTAATGAGGACGACATTTATAAATGTCTTCTGTAAAGGCCACTCTACAAATGTCTCCCTGTGTACGCGGGCATGACAGTAATCCCGTGAGAGGACACCTCAGCATCAGGCGCCGTCACAGGCCTCTGAAGTACCAGGGAACACGCTCTTCTGGCTACCACACAGAAGGCACTTGCCTAAAAAGGAAGGTGGGACATAAAATGAAGGAGGGAAGACATAAAGGAAAGGAAGGTGGGAGCCAGGGTCAGAGCTGCAGGCAGGCTGAGCAGCCTGGCAAATGCAAGGAGAGTCCCTGTTATCCTCTTGGCAGCTGGAACTGGAGGCGGCTGGGGGGTGGGGTAGGGGGGACGGGAGAGACAGGGAGATGGAGGGAGGTGCACTGTCCCGAATACCCTTTGGGTCTGTCTTCTTGCTACAACGTATTTATAGCTCTGAGGAGTGGCTTTTCACTTTCACCATATTTTATTCTAGGTTGACTAGACATAGAGGCCCTCAGGCAGGGAAAGAAAGCAAGAGGACTATAAATATGTTTTATTAGTTGCTGATATTTTAACGGGAAGATATCAAGAGAGAAGATATTTGTAGAATTCTTATCACTTCCTTCTCCTCTTAGTAAGTAGTTCTTTAAAGCCATTCTTGGTGGTCATCCACAGAGAGACCCTGGGGTACTCCTAGCAAGGCTCCTGGGATGCTGCTATTTAAGTCAGTGGAGTGGCTCCTCACTTCCTCCGCTTTTCAAGGTACAGACATCCTCAGTGGCTTTTGTGTCAGAAGTGAGAGATCAGCTCTTGATAAACTTCCCACGCCTTCCCATTTGCCACCAACAGCTGCCTGACACTTGCTGTTGCTCAGCTCGGTCTGGCCCCCATGCCCTGGTGTCATTAGCATAACCCTAATTATGCCACATTTAAAAATCCAGGGGTCTAGTTCAGCTCCCATCTCATCAATTTCCTGGCAGCCTGTGACCTTACCCACATTCCCTCCTCCTGAAATTCATCCCTGTAGCTGGTCTTCTTACCTTCAGTAAAAAACTATTTACTAAGCGGCTGCAGAATGTAAGCCCTCATGCTGGCAGCTGAGCACACAGTGATGGGGGAGGGGTGGGGAAGGCACAGTTCCAGCCCCGGGGTCACAAATACGACCTCCGATATGTCTGACCCATCACAGACACTCAGTACAAATCTTCTGAAATGAACACAGATTCTTTCAACTTTCAGCACCCAGCCTGGCACCTTGCACCTGGTTAGAGCTTGGTAACTCCTTCACCAATAGGTCATTAAGGATGGATCACTAAACAAGTACACTAAGCACTTGCACCACTGAGACCGTGATTAAGGATGGAAGTACAGGGACATTCTCCAAGGCACTGACCTGGTTTCATGTATTAGAGCCAACACTCAGGATCCATGGCAGGCAGTATGAACTGAACTATAAAGCAGTCATCCAAGAGGAAAGTCATCCCAGCCCCCTGATGGTCCAAGATCCAGGCAGGCCTCACCTCACAGTCTCAAGTGAGGTCTCAGGGTTGGCTCAGGGGCCTGGGGGGTACTGGGGAGATCAACAATCCTCAGATTCTCCCAGCCAAGATTCTGGCTCAAATATCAGTGTCAGTCTGTGCATATCACATGTACCCATTATCCTGATTGATTATTTCTTGGCATTTCATATTTTAGATTTTGAAATGAAAATGGAGAAGAAAAATATCTTTAGAAAGATAGATAACATACATATAACTAATAATACTGTCTCCTGGGAGGAGAACTGGGTAGGAAAAAGAGCAGGAAGGGAAATGAATGTCTCACCATATGTCCAGGGGAACATGGAAATTTTACCATTGGTAAACATCACTTAGTAAAGAAAACAATCAAAGACAATAAAAGACCTACCAGATATGAGAAACATAAAGTATGTAACTAGACAGACCAATGAAACAGAAAATAAAGCCCAGAAATAACCCTAAATATATCTAGAAATTTCACATATGGTAAAGGTAGCATCTCAGATTACCAGGGAAAAGATGAGATACTCAATTAATTGTGTTGAGAAAACTGGGTAACCATCTGAAATAAAATTAAGTCGATCCTTATCTCACACTATGTATCAGGATAAATGGATCAAAGTAAAAATGTAAAAAATTAAAACATAAAAATACCAAGCAAAAGCACAGGGGGAATTCCTTTGTAACCTTGAAGAGAGGTAGACTTTATGAACAACAAAATCTGGCAGAAATAGATTTATGAAGACTTCCATTATTAGGATTATTCAGATAAACTTGACAATCATTCCACAATATGTATGGATATCAAATCATCACATTATATGCTTTAGATATATACAGTCATATTTGTCATTTTCCTTGATGAAATTGAAAAAATGAGCTATTCAAATAAATACACAATGACTTTAGTTAGAGAAATAATTTTTAGAGAAAACTTTGAAAATGAAGAGAAAATAAGAAATTATAAAGAACAACCAAGCCGATTCAAAAGAAAACCAGACAGGACTTCTAGAAATAAGTTTCAAAGCTGATATTGAAAATTCAGTGACTGAATTAAATAGCAGATAAGACACAGCTGAAGAGAGAATTATTAAACTGGGAGACAGTTCCAGAAGATAGATCAGAAATAATTATCCACAAATAAGACCTGCAAGACAGAAATGAAAAATAAGAATGAGATGAACAGATATGGAAGAATGAAACACTAACATATATTTGATTTGTGTTTTATAAGGAGAAAGATCCCAGAATAGAGACACTAAAGAAGTAACAGCTAACGACTTTATGGATGTGACAGAAGCGTGTTCAAAAACAGCCTGAGAAAGCTTATCACTAAAAGACCTCATGAAATGAAATCCTAAAGGATGTACCTCAGTCACAATTAAGTGATCCCAGATGGCAGATCTGAGAGGAAAGAGGCACACTTAGTGTTGGGCACACCTTTTTCCTTGCCTGAATCCAAAAACAGGTTTTGTCTTGCTGTGTGCTTTTCCACTAGCCCCAGCAAAAACCCAGCCCTTGATAGGGAACTTGTCGATGCATTTGCAGACCCCAATGGCAGAAATGAAAGTGGCATGTCACCGTTCCCAGGGAAATCATGACGCAACAGTGAGATTCCTTGACCACTGAGCATTCCCAGGCAATGCAGCTTATCTTGGAGAAAACAGAGAGGTTGTCAACAAATGGCGCTAGCGCTGTAAATCCACGTCCCAAGAAGTGAATCTAGACACAGACCTTATACCCCTTGTAAAAATTAACTCAAAATGGATCATAGCCCTAAACATAAAACACTATAAAACTCCTGGAAGATAACATAGGAGAAAATCTGCATGACCTTGGGTTGGCGAGGACTTTTTAGAGACAACACCAAAGGCATAATAGATGAAAAAAGAATTAAGATGCCAGACTTCATTAAAATCACACACTTCAGCTCTGTGAAAGACACTGCTAAGAGAGTAAGAAGACCAGCCACACCCTGGGAGAAAAGAAAGCAATGAGGCCGTTCCTTTCTGATCCCAGTGACACAGTCCAGCCCCCAGCCCCGAGATGGGAGGGTAGCAGGGCCATTGTTTCATGAAGTGGGCCCCAGTCACACTTACACTCTCATGGACCACCTTATGGACCCTTTGGAAGGACTGGGTGGTGGACTGGATAGAAACTCAGTGTTTGAGCTCCATGGCAGATTCACGTGCTTGTGGGAGAAGGGTGCTGTCAAGCCGGGCTTCTACCTCCACATCTTGCCTGGGGTAGCGAAGCTCCAGGCATTGCACCCTGTGGCGGTTTCCAGGCTCTCTCCTCAAGCCCTGAGGCCTGCCCACCCTGGATCTGCTAACAGGCGAGCAGGCCGACAGCTCACGACGAAGAAAATGTCAAAGGCACCTTGTGATAAACTGCTTTCCCAAGCACTCCTCGGATGTCTACCCACCATGGAATCATCTACTCCCCTGGGAGGGTGAGGGAGAACTAACAGTGCAGCATAGGTGGGAGCACCTCCTAAATTAACTCATGATTGGCTCTGCAAGATTATGTATAATGATGATTTTCTGTGATGGGCTATCAGTGGAGATCGTTAATCGCAGATATTAATACAAACAAATATTGAAGCTAAAATCTAACTTCCTTTCATGCGTGTGTGCATACACACAAGAGGCATACAGGCCCAGCAGCTATCTCTGGGCAATGGCATTATGGATGAGCTTTAGCTTCTTACATTTAAAAAATATGTATTTTGTAATGTTTATTTATTTTTGAGAAAGAGAGAGACAGAGTGCAATTGGGGGAGGGGCAGAGAGAAAGGGAGACACAGAATCCAAAGTAGGCTCCAGGCTCCGAGCTGTCAGCACAGAGCCCAACGCGGGGCTTGAACCCACGAACCGCGAGATCATGACCTCAATGGAAGTCGGATGCTTAACTGACTGGGCCACCCAGGTGCCCCTATATTCTTACATTTTTAAACACAAACTGCTCATATCACCCAAAATGGGAATATGAATTTAACTATGGTCTGCACACAATGGGTGTCCAGTGCACTAGTCTCAACTCCAGTGTTTCCAGCTTCATTCTAGTTGCAGCCCTCTGGCTCATTAAATCTCTTCCCTTTCGTGTGTGTGTGTGTGTGTGTGTGTGTGTGTGTGTGTGTGTTCAGGAGAATAAAACTGGCAAAGGGCTTTGCAGAAGAATGAGCACTGTGGGGTGGTGAGAGCCTGAGGGCAGCATGAATGCCCAAGAAGGTGCCAGCAGGAGTTAGCTGGGTCCTGGCCTGAAGTGTTAGTCTAAGGTAGGAGTGGTCAGGCAGACAAGCAAGAGACTCAGCAGAAATTTGGGGGGGCCTCAGAGTATCAAGGAGCCAGCCTGACTGTCCTCTTGTTCCTGCCCTATTTTTAGCTGCAGGAGTAACAGGACACACTCGGGTGTCCTGGATAGGAAAGTGGTAAAGAGGCCAGGTAAGTGATGGAGCCAAGGGCAGCCTCTGCCTACCTCAATCTGCCAAGCTTGTCAGATCCTTTCTTTCCTAGGCCAGAAGCACCAAGTCCGATAGGTGTAACAGGACGGGCTGCTGAAAGGGAGGGTTCCCCCTCCAGCACTGAGA
This sequence comes from Panthera tigris, assembly GCF_018350195.1. NCBI lineage: Eukaryota > Metazoa > Chordata > Mammalia > Carnivora > Felidae > Panthera > Panthera tigris. Next base: position 111,523,548 of record NC_056660.1, read on the forward strand.
GGAGACAGGGCGGGGACGGAGTGCAACCCAGCCCCTAACACAGGAGAGATATGCAGCATCTGACCCAGTTACAGATCAGAAATGAAGCAAGCTGAAACTTGGGATAAGGATGATCATTTCGTCAGCCAAACCAGACAGCAAGGTATATTCGCAAGAGTCACCCCTTTCCCTTAGGGTTTTATTGTAGGATGTGGTCAGGCACAAGGGCTGAGACTCATCTAGTCTGCAAAGTGGCCATAAGGTCACCCAGGGGACCCTGCTTGTTCCCCAGGTCAGGAGCTGGCCCTGTAAACTTCACCACGGCAGCTTCTGACTGGAGCATCTATGGGGAGAAGATTCCAGGTACTGATTAGAAGACAGGGAGGCTCTGGTCCGCAACAAGAGACAGGAGAGGGAAGACCAAGGCTGAAACATGGGCACTGAGAGGGGCAGGGCTTGGGAAAATGGCAGGAGTGGGGTTTAGAAATATAAAACTCCAGAGGTCATCATTTTGTAGTTTAGATCCAAAGAAGACAGGAAAAAAAAAAATTCTAGCTATAGCCTTACCTTGTGAGAGGTGGAAATGCAGTCCTATGGTGCTGGGTTTTTATTTTTTTATTTTATTAAAAAAATTTTTTTTTTAGTGTTTATTTATTTTTGAGACAGAGAGAGACAGAGCATGAATGGGGGAGGGTCAGAGAGAGAGGGAGAGATAGAATCTGAAGAAGGCTCCAGGCTCTGAGCCGTCAGCACAGAGCCCGACGCGGGGCTCGAACTCCCAGACAGTGAGATCATGACCTGAGCCGAAGTCGGATGCTTAACCTGACTGAGCCACACAGGCGCCCCTGGTGCTGGGTTTTTAAATGGACCACAATTTAGGGACCCATACCAGCAGGCTGCTCCCATAGCCACCTTGGGAGAGTCTATACCTATCACAAGGTGTCAGCATTCAGTCTTGAGAGCTGGCTGCCAGGGCTTGACATCTTTCTCAGAGAAACCCTCTGGGAGTGCACTGAATTTCTGCAAACAAGCTTAAGTACTAGGAGGGAAGTTGGTAGAGTAAGGTTTGTGCTCAGGCCATGTGACAGGGTTTCTGCCCCCCACCCCCCAAAAAAGGAAAAGATGTCATCGCACATCTTTTTGGATTTGATGAACAGGAACCGGGCCTGTTCTTTGCTCAAGGGTTGGATAAAATGGCTCCAAAGGCACTTCCCTTCCAGGAAGTAAGTTCCTTGGGCAGAGACTTTTGTCTTGGACCTCAGTGTCCGGCACAGAGCCTGGGGTATGATAGGCCATCTCCGAGTCAATATCTGAGCAACTCAGCAAAGTAAGTGCTAAGGGCTTCCCAAGATACCACCTCACCTAGCAAATGTTCAGGCACCTTCTATGGGTTGGGCCCTGTATGGAAGAGGAAGACCCAAGGTCTCCTTATCTATCAGCCAAGCTTCCTGCCTCAATGCCACAACAAACCAAAGCTGGTTCTTCATGACAGCTTTCAATTTTGTTTCCTCACTGAGCCTTCCTCATAGTGCCATCTGTCATGGGCTAAAGCCACACCAGTGTTCCCTACACTGTACTGTGCAAGGTGTTTAAAGGTGTTCCTTAAAGACTTTTGTGATAAAAGTTTGGGAACCACTATGTAGCACAGCTCCTTCCCATGGGGATTCACAGTGACACCAACATGTTAAAGGCTCTAAAGAGTCTTGCCATAAAGAAAGCTATTTCTTGCTGGTTCCCAAACTAAAACAAATTCCTTTACTGAGAAAATTGTCGAGGTTATTCATAAATCCACCTCAAAAGAGAGGATGTGAATCTAGCCATCTTCTGACCTCAGTCATACGGCTGTGTTTTTTTGGTGGAATACCTCTCGAATTTCACCAGATACATAGGTTCTGCTGAGCACTGTTTGAGCAATGCTGACCCACAGGACCTTGACCCATGACTCAAGACCATCAAATCATAAGGGTGCTTGCTCTTTGCTCTACCACACACTGTTCATTTCCCACCACCCTCCACCCCCAACTGTGGGACTCAAGTACCTTTAACTTATCCCCCTCACCCCGTTTGCCCTATTCCCTTATTGGTCTCTGGGCTTGGGGATCCCCATCATCAATGGAAAGGTCACTGGGACAAAAGCCACGCCATATATTTCTCATTTCACATCTCCTATGCCTTCCAGTAGTGCTATGCTGGGCACAGAGGATAGATTCCAGAAGCTTCTGAACTGATTAAAGTCAGGTTCCCTTTTGCCTTACATGTCATTTAAGGGAGAAGTACCACAGTACCATGGGGGCAAAGACAATGACTGGACTGGGGCTGCCCTGACTGCCTCAGTTTCCATGCAGTAACACTTACTTCCATCTACCATGTATTGAGTGGTTACTAAGAAAGCTGGCTAAACACTTTAGATGCAGTGTCAATCCTCACAGAGCCCCAAGAGCAATACAGGCTGCTATACTCCCCTGGTGGAGAATGGAGGGAGGCCCAGATAGTCCTCCACACTGAGAAGACAAGTGGACAGTGTCACACTGCTTGGGGAGAACTCCAGAAAGAGTCCAGCAGGGAAGCTGGATTTGGGGAAGGACCTATCTGGTTGCCACGACCAAGCTGGTTCCAAGTGTTGCCTTTTTCCTTTTAAGTGCAGCAGATGATTGGGCTCTGGACCCAAGAGGACAAAGAGAGGCCTGCTTCACTTTTCAGAGCAAGATACAAAGCTACAACCTCCTCCCACATCTACCCCGGCCGGGAGCAGACTGTACGAAGGAGAACCTATGTGGTCCCTCACCACTGAAAACACGCTCTGCATGGCGGGGGTGGGAGGGTGGTGGTGGGGTGTCACTGGGCTCTGATGGTCCCCTGTCTGAAGGGCTGCTGGTGGTTCAGACACTTTTTTTTTAAACATGTATTCATTTTTGGGAGGGAGGGAGGGAGGGAGAGAGAGAGAGAGAGAGAGAGAGAGAGAGAGAATAAGCAGAGGAGGGGCAGAGACAGAGGGAGACAGAGAACCTGAAGCAGGCTCCAGGCCCTGAGCTGTCAGCACAGAGCATAACGCAGGGTTCAAATTCACGGGCTGCAAGATCATGACTTGGCTCAACCCAAGGCACCCTGGTTCAGGCTCTCTTAACGGTGGTCTGGCCTCAGCTCTGGCATGCTCAGCTCCTGGCTAACTAAGAAATCTTCCAAGAAGATTTCCATGCATGTGCCAGATGCTCAGTCAGAAGTGGCCTCCAACATCAGACAGAAGAGTTCGGTAACAGGACATGTTGGTGGTGAGGCCAGTACAGGCTTCAGGAGGAGGAGTCAAGTGCCACTTGAAACAGAGCAGGGAGAGTAGGGCCTGAAGCTGCCAGGGCATTCTGCGGGCGTCTGGTGAGGCCCGGTGGCTTCTGGCGAGTTGAAGGATAACACGCATGAGCGGGCGGCGACAGCCCCCATCACCAGCCCTAAGGAAAGTCACCTCAGCAGCCAGAGCAGGAGTACCAGGGACTTCCTCCTCTCTCAAATGCTAATGTGAGATTTGGGCACTTACACCGTGAGGGCGTGGGAAGAGCACTTCCCCTGCATCCTCTCACTGCAGCTTCTAGAACTCTGGGAGACACTCCCCACAACACCATTGTACAGATAACCAAACCACAGCTCAGAAATGTGAGCGACTTGTCTGAGGCCACAGAAATGAAAGGGCGGCTCTGGCACCTGGGTCCACATCTTATCCATCCAGTTCCACTGCCTCTTCCTGATGTCTACTGAACACTGTGGCGTCCCACATGGTCCCCAGGGCCGGCCACCAAGGAGACGTCAGCTCCCTGCTCCACAGCCACCTAGTCCCACCAGGGCCCTGTAGCTCAGCAGTCCTCTTAGCAAGCCCTCTCAGACCCCTCATCTCTCCACTGAGGCCTGCTGAAGGCAGGAGGCCTAGCCCAGCCATGTCCAAGGGTACCATGGGGCACTCCGCCATCACCGTGCCTGCAACTGTGTGCACCACCTGTAAGAGTCTGGGTCTAGCAGAGAACATAATCCTTCCACAAGGCTCTTCAGGTGACGACTGGACAGGCAGGGAAGCTTTGGTTACCGGGTTAACAAGCATCCTCTGGCCTGACACCTACCAGCAGCACGTACAGTTCTGCAGCATCACCGCCTTTTTCTTGCCTGGGCCGGACTCGAACAGACAGCTCTGAGGGGTGAGGAAAGGTCTTGCTCTGGATTTGATCCCTGGGCCAGATGCATGTTCGGTGAGGACCTGCTGAGTGAGTGGTACTCGCTTCACATGCCTGGTGTTAGAGCATGATGTCTGCGCCGCAGCCTTGTCTAGGCCCTGAGCTGTTAGACGGCTGCTGCTCGGGCTTCCCGCTCTTTCCCTGTCTTCCTCAAGGTCTGGGATGAGCCTGGCACCCGGCAGGCACACGGAGTACAGGTGAGTGAGTGGCACTGCGCCTCTCCCAGCTCTCACAGGGCCGGCTGGCCGCACAGCTTTCTCCAAGTCTCAGCTGAGATCTCCTCAGAGAAGCCTTCCCAAGCCAGTTCATCTCCAGGCCCCCAGTTACCCCGGCCCCACTTTGGCCTATTTACGCTCTCTGTGGAATCTATCACAGGCAGTAACCATCTGGTGTGGTTGGTTCTTTCTCCCAGACTAGACCATGAGCCCCACAGAACAGGCCCCAGTCATTCCTGTGTTCTCAAACAGGGCCTAGCATGGTGACTGGTACATAGCAGGTGCTCAGTAAGTGTGTGGAACAAACCAGAAAGTGTCTTCAGGGAAATAAAATCAAAGAGTGGGACAGAAAGCGGGCTTGTCCCACCTTCCCTTCTCACTCATGGATCAAAACCAAAGCTGTGAGTGGGCAGACACTCAGAACTTCCAAATACCCGCATGCTCACACATCCCAGCCCAGGGAGCTTAGGGCTGGTCAGTCAGTGTGGGCATGCAGCACTGTTCTGAGGGGCAGAACGGAGCAGCGTTTTCACTGGATAGGACCCCAGAGCTCAGCTACTCTCCCATCAGGGAACAGGACTCAAGTAACCACAAAAGTGACTGATGGCTCAGGATGTCTCCCGAGGTGTCTGTCACATAGGCCAGGCACCGTGCTGGGGGCAGGCATAAGGCAACGGTCAAGCCAATGACTCAGCAGTATGTGAGGGCAGCAAAAAGTGGCTCAGATTCAGCTAACTGTAGCTCTCCTGGGAGGACTTGGTAAAACTTAAAAATGTGTATGATGTTTAATACACAGGGGTTAACAAGGCTGCTGCCTGAGTAAAGATTTGCCTTGAGCTACTTTCTAGCCCTAGTGATGGGCTGCCCTGACCATTCCCACACCCCTCTGTGACCACTCCCACACACCCACGAGAGAGGGGGCGGGAAAGGCATAATGCTGTGGGTGCAAACAGAGTCAGGGTCTCTGGCCCCATGAGAATGGACCCACTGGCCTCAAACTCATAAGCACTGTGCTCAGTTCCAGAGCCAGCCAGGCAACCAAAGACGACTAGATTTTCTGCGTGGCACACATAGTAACTGCCTCAGATATGCCGGAGCAATGGTCTCCCCCCCAGCAAACTAAATGGTAGAAGCTTGACGGAAGACACGAAACTGATGTTGTACTTGACCTACCGGTAGTGTCTGTGGACATCCCCGTGACAGGGACATCATGGCATTCGGGCACCAGGAACCGTGGCCTAGCTGGGTATGCCCAGCACATGAGCTTTCCCGTTGTGCTCAAACAAAGACCTGCGGCTGTCACAGCAGCCTGGAGCTGGTGGGACATGGGCTGTTAACAACATTTTGAGTTGTAAAGGAACTGGGGTCCACACAGGTTAAGTGAATCACTCTAGGTCACAGAGCATATACAACCGCCAAGCCAGAATTAGAAATGTCCTCTGCTTCCTGTCTAGTAACTTTGGCCCTGACTGCCAACGTCATACATGGTTTTCCTGCCTGCGTCACAAGCTCCGGTCCTCTGTTTCCTCATCTACAGAAGAGAAGAATCACGACTAGCGCATGCTGCCAGGCATGCCACCTAAAACAGTCTCTGAGGAGCCAAGGGTTAAATGTCCCAGAAGTACAGATGCCTCCCAACTGTAATACACCCATGTCTTTTCCTGCCTAGATGCTCTCAAAAGAACAAAGACACTATATCCCTCAGGACCATGTTCTTTATGGAAGAACCCTCACTCTTGCCTTAATGAGAGACCAGGGAGAGCAAGAGGTAACCCAGCTCTTCTGCTTCCTCTTACCACTTCGGAAGAGGAAACCTTGTCTTGCTGAGTCTCCTCGTCTGGCTGGAGGAGGGCTGGCTGCAAGAATCAAGGGTGCCCCTCCTGCCAGCTACCCTGACTGTGTATGGAACAGTAAGTGGTAAAAGCATTACAACAGGCCAGCAGGATCTGCGTCCCATCCCAACTCCTCAGTGGCTATATGCGACCCTATGCAAGTTCTCTTATGCTTTGAGGCTGGTTTTGTCATCACTAAAAATGGGGGTGATATCCCTGCCCAACCGGCTTCCCACAATTGCCATGGAGCCACCAGTAAGACCAGTAAGATTATTTCTGGGAAAAGGACCACCCCTTCTATCCCTCCCCCCCCCCCCCGCCCCCTGCCGCCAGAGAGAGAGCTGATTCCAAGACTGGTGCTGGGAAAATTCAGGGTGAGTCTAGAACATCGCATTGTGTGAAAAGGCAAGAAGATGTGTAAGAATGGAAGAGGCCGCTGCAAAGCACAGCAGAACCAGCTTGAAGGTCATATGTGGGACAAGGTGAGCACCATACAGAGCAATGAAAGGATAGTGTATTACCCACTAAACCAACGAAGTCCATGAAGCAACACTGAGAGTACAAGAAATAGAGAGGAAGGGCAGAAGGAAAGTAAGTTCTTTACTGAAGAGTGCCAACTGATAAATGTAACAGAAATGACAGAAATAGAAAAATCACTCTTTTATAACCACTACAGTTATAACGGATTCAGGGAAGATCATCAAGTGATGCCAAAGCCATCGGGTGAAGACTGTGACTCAGGAGGTACAGAAGTCCATTAGACACCACCTTAACCAAATGACCAAACGGAATCACCAATGGCAGGATGAATCCACATCAGGCGCCTCCTGGCGTGATACCAGGCAAGGCCTCAATGCCACTTAGGCAATCCCCCTACCAAAATGTTTAACTCAAATCCAAGCCTGAGACCAGCCCAGGCTGAAGGACATTCTGCAACACAGCTGGCCTGCACTCTTCAAAAATGTCCATGTCACGAAAACTGGGGAACGGTTTCAGCTTCAATAGGACGAAAGAAACCCAACAACCAAAGGAAATGTGTGATCTTGAAATGGATCCTGGGTCAGGAAAGACAACCAGACAAAATTATAGAGGACATTTTGGGGACAATTAAGGAAATTTCCACATGGACTGTGTAACAGCCAAAAATCAAGGTACAAACGTGTGCACACATGCATGTTCACATACACACACAAGGTGGGGGGGAGAAAAGGCAAAGGGGCCAAAATGTTAACAACCGGGACACCTAGGTGAAAATGTTCATTGTACTACCCTTACGAGTCTTCCGTGGGTTTGAAAAGTTCCAAAATAAAAGGAAGCAGATAGGTCCCATCAGTCCTGGGCAAGTGTTGGAACAGCCACTCTGTGAGCACAGCAGAGCCCTTCCTTGGTGGACCCGGGCACACTCACCTGTCAGATACTCCAGGACGGCAGCCATGTACACGGGTGCCCCCACTCCAATCCTGTACTTGGGGTGGCCTTTCTTGATGTACCGCAGCATCCGCCCCACGGGGAAGATGACTCCCGCCTTGGCAGACCGGGAGGTCTTGGTGGATTTCTTCTTCCCACCCCGGCTCGACATGGCAGTGGCCCTGGAGGTGAGTCAGTAAACACACTGTGGAGGCAAGAGGCACAGCCGTCAGGATCATGGGGGCAGTTCACCCCTCTTCCCCACACTCTCCGACCCCTACAAGAAAGGCCACTCCTCGCGGCCACTGAGTCCTCCGGGCCCAGTCCGTGCACTTGGTTGGCGCACTCTGGCCCCTAAGAAGAGATTGGCTACGCTTTTCACATTTTATACCACGACATCAATTTTATCGGCCACTTACATTTAAACGTTACTCTGACAATGAGTGCTCTTAAGTGCCCTGCCTTTATGCCACGTGGTATAAAAGAAAATGGGATTTCTTGGCTACGTCCAATATGCTTGTTTAATAATTACATTTTCATACACTTGAGACCGGGGCTGATCAATTTGCTGAAGTCTTCATGGAAAAAAAGCAAACGATGTCACCTTCCCCTGGAATAAAGACGTAAAGCCTGACACCTAGGTCGCCTGATGGAAGCAGGATCTCTACCTCGTGACCCTTTCCCCGTGAGGGGCAATGGCAGCTCACAGGAGTTCAGCAGATAGTCAGGCTGCAATCACAGGCCCTCAGAACACGCCCAGTCTGCTAGCTGGGCCTGTCCTTAGAGAAGAGGGAGAAGGGCTTTTCTTACCCTGATCCTCCTCCTAATCCATATCCAAAATGCCACGCAGTCCAGAGGATGCCCCCTTTTCAACACCTCATGGAGGGTCCTCTCCTCTCCACCCCAACTGTGACTGGATCCAGGTCATCTCTAACCAAATGATCGCAAATATGTCCTGAAGAGATCTCCCCACTACTCGCCCTACTCTCCAATCCACTGGCCCTCTGAGGGTGGTGCATAGGAATCTGAGTACTCGACGGCCCCGGTGTTAAAGCTTTCTCTGGCTGCCACAGTTCCTAAGGTCAAATCAAGATCCTGGGCCTGTCATGCGATGCCCTAGAAATCTAGGCCTGGCACATCCATCCAGCTTCACCCCATACCTCCTGGGGTCCAAACTCGGACACAGGGCAGGGGTGGGGGTCACACATAGTTCAAGTGCCCTCCCCTGCAGTGGCTGTGCCCTTTCGCCAAGACCTCCTCTATTCCTCACACTTGGTTCCTGCTCTCTGCCATCCCTACCCTGAGTGCTCGGGTACAGCCCCTCCATCCACTGGGCTCCCTTGCACTTCACACCACGGCGGTGATGTGCATACAGCCCGGCTTTCAGAGAGCTGCCCCTGGCTGGGCCCCTAGCACAGTACCACTGAGGCCTGCATGTTTGCTAAGAGCACTCAAGGTCTCAGATGTTTGCTAAAAGCATTCCGGTCATTCATGCATCCACTTTAGGAATGATGCTGGAAAACGGAGACGGTAGTACACAAGGCAGATGAGGTCGCTGTCCTCCCAGAGTTGGTGGGGAAGAGGGGAAGAGAAAGAGGAAACAACCCTACAGTCATTTAAATGATCATCATGAAAGGCAGTGAGGGTGCTGGGAGAGGAGCTGTGAACAGGCCTCTCAGCCTGTTCTCCGGCACGAGGCAAGCATGTCTTAGAGGACATTTATGCTCAATCATTCAACCAAATGGGCAGGTCTCCCATCTACTGGTAAACTGAGATCAGGCTGCGTGCTGTGTGGGTGCCTCCAGCTCCAACAGGCCAGGCCTCTATGCCAGTGGAGGCGACAGTCAGGAATCCTTGTTACTCTGATGCCCAACCCTGTATTCGGAACATGCTTGTGGTTCATACCTAACATTAGTGTGACCCCTAAGATATCTCAAGTCATGTGCCTGACAGCCATGGCCAAAACAACAGAGAGCAGAATTTGGGGGCACTCTGACAGAATGAAGGTGGCTCAAGCCCCAGCTCTGAATAGATGTTTGGAGGGTTGTGGCAGGGGGTGGGGCACTAAAGACGACTATGATAATCCCTTGTATTTCTCATCAAGGGGTACCAAGTGTTAATGGATCACTGAGTGTTAAAAATAGAGTCCCAGAAGGGTCTGCGCTTCTCTGAAACAATGAGATGGCTCCATTTCTTGCTGTGATGAGCTCCATCTTGAGACATTCCCTGCAAACAGGTGCACATGCTCACTCTGAGCAGGAAATGGTATATGTACACGTGTGCATGTGTGTGTTCGCAGGGAAAACTGCCGCTGGGTTTCCTAGCAGTCGTTTGCTTTACCACAAATGTGTTTCACAGACCAACCCAATGCCTCTGGACCCAGAGTTTTCAGATCTGAACATTTCCCCTCTTTCAGCAGGAGAGGCCTGCAGTCAGTGATGATGAATGCAGCTCAGTCCCATTCTTACTGGAGCACAGGCTTCAGCCCTATCTCCAGGCAGACCTGTCTGGGTAGGTTTGGGGCTGCCTCTGTGGGAATCAGTAACATCCTGCCCCAGGGAAGAGCCATTAGCATTCAGAGACCTGATGGGCCCTAGACATGCTCATTCTTTAAAAGTGATGCTCCTGGTGCCTTCCTTCCACTCCAGCCAAGAGTCTTGACGTGGACATGGACATGGACAGGACGGTGACTCCCAGGTCGCTAGTCCAGTGCACACCTGGCTACAGAGCCCCAGAGCTCTGTTCTGACTGCCTGTGGCTAGGACCCACATGACAATCCCATGGGCACCTTGAATCCCTTCCTGTTCCAAATCCTGTGGAATTTTCAGCTCCAGCAGTCACAACCTCGTGCATGAAGCCCCTAAGCGGGAGTCAACATGGGCCCATTCTCTCTGCCCACTTTCCCAGCACCCAGCCATTAGCCAAGCTCTGTTGAACCCACCTCGTAATTGCCGAAGCCTCTTCCCTCCTCTTCAGCCTCCCTGCCTCGGTTCAGCTCTCTCTACTCCTCATCTACCCTCCCCAGCACTAGTCTCTCTCCATGGATGCCAGGGGATCTCTGCTCCCTTGCTGGTTCCTCACCACCCTGAGCCAGCCACAAACAGCATCCTTCAACTACTTCCGCAGCATCACTTCCTGCCACCCCTCACCCTGGGGGTGATGCTCCAGGCCACCACTGGTTTCCTGCCCTCGGATGCAGTGTCCAGAATGTCTTTACACAGGCTGTCTCTCCTGCCTGTGACACCCTCTGTCCTTGTGCCAATCTGCTGCACTGGCACTCGTGAGATCCCTGTCCTAGGACCCAGCCGTGGACTGGAATCGCTCAATGCTTCACGCTCCCAGAGAACATATCCTGGCATGTATCTGTGTGCCTGCCTGCCCAGCTCAGCCGAACCGCAAGCTACTTGATGCCAGGCACTGTGGTCAGCTCATCCCTAAGTCCCGGGGTCCCAGGCAGGGCCTTAAACGTCATGGATCCTCAAGGGGTATCATGCTGAGAGGAAACCATCTTCACATCTAGTTTTCAGTCAGGCTCCTGATAAAGCAGCCCCGTCTTCACCCCTCCCCTGGGGGCGGTCCTGCAGCTCCTGCTCCTCACCCTTCCCTGCGTTCTTCCTGCACTTTTTTTATTTTAGAGAGAGTGCGTGCACATGCAAGTGAGCGGGGAAGAGGGGCAGAGGGAGAGAGAGAATCTTATGCAGGCTCCACGCTCAGCACGAAGCCCACGTGGGGCTCAGTCCCACGACCCTGGGACCGTGACCCAAGCTGAAATCGAGTCGGATGCTCAACCGACTGAGCCACCCAGGCACCCCTTTTTTATTCCCTGCACTTCTAACTAGGTCCCCAATGTGCAGCCACAGCTTGGAAAGACGTCTGAGTCAGCCATGCAGCTTCGTGACATCCAGTCATGTGTACGGACTTTAAAAACATCTTGGAGAAAATCATCTTGTGTCTGGGCAGTCTCCAGATGAACCTGTGAATGTGCCAGCTCCATACTACTCTTCAGGGGTCTATGGAGGTGTGGGCACCCACGTTGGGGACAGAGCGGCCGTGATAGAAGTGGCTGTTGAGCACTAGGCCGCGTAACTCAAATTCCAAAGTCAGACTGACCTCATTCAAGTTGGCTCTGCCACTTACCACCCATGCATCCTTGGGCACGTGATATGATGTTACCCTCTGAGCTTATTTTATCATCAGTCAAGTGGGGATGAAGTTAGAATCGACTTCAAACATTTGGTGGGAAAACTGAACAAAACATGCATATACGGGGCCTGCCAAGAACTCACTGAATGGGTGCTCAGGTAAGTCAATAAAAACAACAACAATGAACAAAGGCCGCCTCCTCGAAAACCAATGTTGGGTATTTGAACTGGCAAGGACAGTACCAGTTGCTGTAACAAACAAGCCCCCATAGCTTATTTCTCTCTCGTGGAAAGTCCAAAGTAGGTTTCCATGATTGGTTGGTGCTTCTCCACATGATTCAGGGACCCAGACCCTGCCCCCCATCCTTCAATGCACAATTCCCAATGTCACCACAGAAGGAAAGAGGTCGTGGATGCTAACACATGGAGGCCTTCGGGGGCCACACCCAGAGGCGGAGCATACCACTAGTGACCATGATTCATCGACTAGAACTTGGTCATGTGGCCACACATGATTGCAAGAGAGGTTGAGAAACGCCCTTTTGCTATTTGCTCAGAAAACAGCCAGTCTCTGTCCTATAACAAACCAACTTGAAAGCTGACCCTGAAGCCAGGGTGGGAGCAACCAGCCAAAGCCTGTTGGGCCCTGTTTGACCCATGCCCTGCATCCAGCCTCTTCTGAGAGATGGACAGTCCTACGTCACAGAAAAAAGTGGCCTCTTGCACACTCGGCTTCTCTTCAAGGCATGGACATTGCTCAGGAAAGAAACAGCTGTACTATCTTGTCAGACTGACAAAGCGATGTCCTTCCTTCCCGGGCTAATCATCCAGGAGAGCCCCCCTTCAATAAACCAGAAGTCCTCACCCCTAGGGAGGACCCCAAGTGCTTTGAAGACAGTGACACGGCCTCAGGCAACCTCACTACACAAGAGCGTAGCTGCTTTTTTGACTGTTATCGGGCCAGGAAATGAAGACTCTGTGGTTGATCCCAAAGGGATCTCTGTGGTCTTTACCTCTGCAACTCCTCCAACTATAAATCAATCACAGTAGACATGAACCTTGCTTGCAGAAACCCAAGGCTTACCCAGAGACAAGCTAGGCTTGAGTGATGGGCAGGTCTCTGACCACCGGCTCCTCAACAACTGAGCTGTGACCGGGGCACCTGATCTGTCCTCTTGGCACAGGACTAGCGAGAGGCCTGGCTGTGAGGATCCCACGAGTAAGATGGACATGAGAATGACAAGCCCTCTACTACCACAAGGGCCACAGAGGAAAGAGGGTCAAAGGGCTGTCCTACCTACTACCACACTGTTGCACCCTTCCCCAACAGGGCACCGTAACAGGCTCCACACTGCCCTGTAAACCACTTTCGTCACTTCGGCACATAACACCCTCTCAGTCTATAGCACTCTCTCCAGCCCTGTGTCTGTTCCTGCTGTGGCGGTGCCTTGTGCCCGCCAGTCACAGTCTAGTTTGGGCCAGCCCTATGCCCAGACTCCAGCCTTGCGCACAAGGCCCCACTGACCTCCCGCCCATCTCTCCCTATTTCCAGCAACGAGGGCTCCACCAGGCCGAACGGCTCCCGGAGTCCTTAGTGGACATTCCTGCGTGTGGCCCGAGCCCAGCTACAAATCCCTCGTGACGTTCCTCACCCTGACACCATTCTTTAATATGTTCAATTGCTTTTCTCAGTCTTATATAAAGTGCTCTGCAAATGCAGTTCCCAGCCCTTTCTTCCAACTGGATTGCTACTCAACATCCAATTTATATAAATATCCTGAAGCCAACCTCCCCAACCTTAGCAGCTGCTATACGGTATCATCACGGCCAATTTCCTTGTCTGTCTTGGTGGGACGTACCAGTCTGCTCCCCAGTGTACCTCCAGGAACCCACTGCCCTGCCTGGTACCTGGTAGGCCCTCAAATGCTGGCTGGATGGTGACTAATTAGTTGGATGCAATTACAGTTCTCTGGACAAAGATGAGGGCAGCATTTCCAAAGGCCACAAGACTCAGAAATGTGGCAAGTGGGACAGCAGTCAGGGACCTTCATTGAAACCGTTCACGGACACATACCTGGCCGATCCCTGTGGGAGCTGAGACCCTTGAAGTTCAGGGAGCTTGTGGGGCCATCTTAGAGATTCCCAGGGAGGAAACACCACAACGGCCCTGACGGCTGAGGTGGGAGCCCCACAGAGGCCTTCCCACTCCCTAATAATTCTGTGGCTCCAGCCACCTCTCCTCTTGCCAGGCAACTAGCCAGTAAGAGACTGGAGGGAAATACTTCCCTTTCTCACACCTGTAAGTGACTGACCTCCACTAAGGCTACAGCACAGAAAACTCTTAATCAGGGCACTTAGAAAACCACCTGAGCTGGAGATTGTGAAGTCCTCTGTTACCTAAGCAATGAATTTGTGCATATTGATACCGAATGAAATGTCGACCAGAATTGCTGCGGAGCTGGCAGTCACACGGCCCCCATCCCAAGCACCCGAGGACAGGGAACCTGAGCGATCAGCGCTTACAGTTGCTGTCGCCGAGGGAGGACTGCACCATCCACTCCCTGCAGCTGGATGAATGCCCACATGTCCACATGCATTTGTCAGCTTCCCATCAAGTCCAATCATGACAGCAAACCTGAGACACTTAATTCTGAAGCACAGGACACTAATCCTGTTTACAGCATTCTCTTCCATTTGCTCCTATCATACCAGATGATTAACGGTGTCACTGCTGTCAGGTCTCCAGAGGCAGGAGGATCTACTACACAAGTATCGCTCACAGAGCTGGGGTTCAGAAACAGCGTTCTGATTGGCCGAGAACAGAGACTTGTACTGGTGCTCGAGCCAATCGGGGAAAACCTCTCTCTCCATTCATAAAACACTAGATCATAAAGGGAGCCGGAGGATTAAAGAACTTACAGTCTGCCCTCAGTGAACCAAGGGATTACAAACAAGGAGAAAAGGACAAATTGAGATAATAAATAAATCCTAAATGGCACTTTTTGTTCCAGCACACGTGTCTTCCTCGTGTGTTAGGTTTTTAGTGGTGGGGAACAAACAGAAACCCGAACCAAGTGTTATTCAGCAAAGAGTTTACAAGAGGCTAGGGGAGTCAGCACGACATTTCAATAGCAAAGCACTGTCTTCCTGCCTCACAAGGAAACTTTAATTCACACTCCTCTCTCTTTTAAAAGTTGTGTCAAACATTAAGATAATAATTTCAGTGGAAGGTTATCAAAGGAAAACTTTAAATGTGAGCTTCAATAGGGCAGGACCCTGGCTGGCTGGGCTTGCCATCCAGAAGCCATTCAGTATTTGTGGAATACATGAAGTATTCACAATAACAATAAAAAACATCTGGCCATGATTCTTTCCTGCTCAGAACCTTCAACGGCTTCTTCTAGCTTCACCTGAGTTCCCTCCACGATCCAGCCATCTTGAGCCTCTGGCAGTTCCCCCATATGACCTCTATCCTCACTGTTCTAAGACTCGACACATGGGGTTCCCCAGGCCTCAAACACTTGTCTCCATCTGCCCTCCGTTGCCCAGCCAACTCCTACTTGGTCTTTCTGTACAGTAAGGGCTTGCTTCCGCTTATGTCACCTTTCTGGGGGTTACTATGGGAGCTCCTGTGGCCTTCTGCACCAAACTCGCAATAGCCCCTTGCCTGTCTTCTCCTTGAGTCAGTTTCCCAAAGACAAGGACTGAGCACTTCTTGATCATGCTTTTGTCCCCAGTGCCTGACTCAGAGTTGATTCTCAGGAAATATTTATTGGAAGACTTTAAGACACCAGTCCAGAAAACAAGCTATACAACTCTTTGGAACCCATCTGGGCTCCCTCGTAAGAGATGGGGTGGGACCTAATGTACTTCTAAAACTGTAGAACGTGGGGAGGACTCACAGGATAGGTGCGGGGTCCCTCTCGTCCCTGCTCCTTCCCAGCATATGTGCCAAGAATGGGGCTCTGAAAAACCCAACACAAATCCAAAGGCACAATCAAACCAAAAACTAGAAGCTGCTGCAATTCTGATCAATACCACATATAGGCTCTTATTGGACTTCATCAGCTTGGACTTTGCACTTTTGTTTATTTAAATAAATCTCCTTTAAATGACTGGGGGCAGCATTAGCTCTGAAGGTATTGGAGGCAGATCCCAGAAAACATGTACTCCAAGCCTTCCTGTGGGGAAAGGATGAGGACTCTTGGAATTCTGTTGTCACCAGGACCGGAAGAAATGGCAGAATGAGATGTACCACTCCCTGTGTCTGGGCTCTTTGGTATAGACCACGTTAGTGACTTAGGACAATGTATTAGACTGTCACATGTGATGTTCCAGACTACTCTTCATTCTAAAGGACCTACTTACCTCAAATAATTTTCACTTAAACCCTTCCCACCTCCCCAATGCCTTTAGGGATCAGCATTAACAATGGTGACAGGTTAAAACGAAATACGAGAATGAAGAGATTTCCCACCCTCCACCTAAAACTATAGGGGGCAAGAATTTAAAGACTGAGGGTTTTTGGTTTGTTTTGTTAAGAAAAAAAAAAAAAGGTTTATGGGACACCTGGGTGGCTCAGTCAGTTCAGCAACCTACTTTGGCTCAGGTAATGATCTCACCGTTCATGAGTTCAAGCCCCACATCAGGCTCTGTGCTGGCAGCTTAGAGACTGGAGCCTGCTTCGGATTCTGTGTCTCCCTCTCTCTCAAAAATAAATAAACATTTAAAAAAACTTTTAAAAAAGGAAAAAAATATAAGGTTTAAAAGCATATTTATCTTCACTGGAGAGCCTCTTGTGCAAGACAGAGATGCGCCTACCCAACTTCAGCTAGTTGTTGTACGATGGGTATTAATTCCAGTTGCAGGCAGGGAGTGGCCATTTCAGAGCCGGTAACCCCCCCCTGAAGGCACTAAAGGCGCCCCTGCAATAGGCGGATTCCACCAAACTTACAACTAGAGTCTCCCATTCAAACCTAAAGCTGCTTGAAATTCCCCTAGTCTGTGGGGCAGGAAGCCTTGGAACAAAGCACCTTGCCCCCTCTTTAACGGTAAAACCTCAAATCACAAAGGTGGAAGAAAAAGAGAAGCTAGCAGGAGTGCCCCTCTTAATTGTCTATTTTTATATGCTGTTTATTGGGTCGTTAAAATCTTACAAGGATTTCACGGTAATTGTAATTGTTGAATTCCAGGTTTGTCTTAGCTGATTGTAGGGACATTTCTCACTTTCAAACTCAGCAATATTTTTCCTAATATCTTGTCTAAAAGAACCTTCCAGCCTGCCGACCAGATCCTTGAGTGATCCGTGGTCCCTGCAGGAGTGGAGGCGGGGCGCGCCACCCCGCACACCTGTTGTCAGGTGACACCGCCTGCAGCATCCAGCGCACTCACCTCTCCACTCCACCCCACCCCCAGCGAGTCCCTTCCCTCCCGGCCTTCTCCACCGGGAAGCCTACAGCCTTCTGGAGTTACCTTAAAAAGGAAAGAAAGAAAGAAAAAAAGAAAGGAAGAAAACACAAAAACCTCCCAACCACAAAGCAAACAAAAGGCCGATCAGAAGATGAGCGAGGGCAGCGGGGGTTCCCGCGTCCCCTCTCCAGCCAGTCCCTGGACAACCCCCTCCCCGGCCCTGCCTGGCTCCAATCCCACAAGTATCCCCCAGCCGCCAACCCTCCCCTCCCCGCAGACAGCGAGCCAGACGCCTGCACCACGGCCACCTGGCTCTCGGGCCCGACTTATTGTGCTGGGGCCGGCAACTCGCGGGCCCGCGGGGCCCTCACCAAGTACAACTCCGAGCACCGCAGCTCCCGGTCGCCCGGGCCCACGCTGGCCGGCCAGCGCCGCGGGGCCTCCCCGGGCCTCTAGCTTAGCCCGCCCGCCGGCCCCGGGAAGGGTCGCCGGGGGAGGGGCCAGCACTGTCGCCTTCCCACAAAAGCGCCCAGGCGCGGGCAGGAGGACGCGGTTTGGAGAGAAGTTGGCTTCCGGGTTCGCTGTTTGAACAAAACCAAAGAGAATCCCGCGCGGCCGGGCGGGGAGGGCCTGGGAGGGCGCCGTGCGCGCGCGAGGCCCCGCGTGGGCCACGCCGAGCGCGGCGACCCGAGCCCGGCCGAGCGCCGCCCGTGCGCGCCAGGCCCGGCCGCTCCCAGGCCCCCGCGGCCGGAAGCGCGCGGTGGCCGGACCCGGCGGCGGGGACCGGGCGCGGGGCGAGGGGGCCCGCGCGGCACTTACGGGGCGGCTCGGCGGCGGCGGCGGCGGCGGCAGCAGCTAGGTGTCCGGCCCGTGCCCTCTCGGCCGCTCGCGCCTTTTCTCTCCGCGCTCGTCGCTGGCCCGCCCGCCCGCCTCCTCGCTTCCCGCCCGCGCGCCGCGCGCTCGCCCCCTCCGCCCGGCTCCGCTGCCGAGTGAACTGGAACCAGTCGCCGCGGCCCCGGGATTCCCACAATGCACAGCGCGCCGCTCGTCACATCCCATGCCGTCCCCGCGCGTCCGGCCACCCCTCCCGCGCCACCCGGGCGCCCCGGCCTTGACCCCAGCCCCGCGGCTGCGCGCGCCGCGGCCTCCGCGCTCCGCCGCCGGGACGTCTGTCCGTCTGTCCGTCTGTCCGCGGGCCGCCCCGAGGCCCTGCCCGCGGGCACCCTGCCCCGAGGCTGGGCGCCCGACGCAGGGAGGGCCCCGCGAGCCGGGGCGCGCCCTGAGCTAAGTCCTCAGAAGGGGTCTGGTCCCTCGCAAAGGCGCTTCTCTGGCGCGCGTCGCAGCCTGTGGGTCTCAAGCGACACTTCTTGAGTGCCTGCTGTGTGCCTGGCATGGAGCATGGGACTGTAGCTGACTCAGCCCTAAAAGTCTTCTCGTTAAGCCAGGGAGGGGGAGGCACAATTACTGTTACCAGCAAGCACTTTTCCCTCCACCACCAATGCAAACCTCCCGCGCACCTGAGAACGTTCGCCGTGTTTCCGTTCGAGCCCCATCAAACTCTTTCCTGCCCCATGACCAGCCACTGCACATCATGCTCACCTGGGGTTCTTTATAGTGACCCCCGGAAGTCTGGACCTGCTTTGTGCATGGAAGCGGTTAGCTACTTTGATTCAGCCAACGTTCACTATTGGACTCAAACTGGGATTTACAACATCAGAAGTGATTATCACACACACTTTTTTTCAAACTGCAGACAAGCAGAAAGAGAAGGAACCACTGCAAAGCCTATCTGTATATTCCTAAATTGGTTCCTTGCTCTAGAGCGTTAGTGCCCCATCCAGGTTGCCTAAATAGGGACCTTCTCTCTGCGTCCTTCCCTCTCCTGGCCAAACTGTGAAGGGGGAAGCCACCTCAGCACCCAGGTGTGGACCAAATTTAAATAACAATACACGCCCAGCAGAAGTTTCCTGTGCTCTTGCTGGAGGTGATGGGAAGAGATTATGGAATTAACCCAAAACCGCTCCTCCCAACTCTCAGGCCACCCCTATAGCCGCGGTGGTGACCTCCTCCCCTCACTATGCTGCTTTCACACTTCAAAAGTTTGCAAAGCAGTGTCCAATACAGGCCATTCATGCATTCATTAATCCGGTTAACTACTACGGTCATACTTTGTACCATGCTCCAATTTGGGTGATGGAGATGAAGCAGTGAACGAACAGGCAAAAATCCCAGCGTTGGAGTTTGAACCCCATAGGGAAATAGGCAATAGGAAAAAGGAGAACCAGTCTCCTTAACAGGAGAGAACCTCTGGGCTGAAGGGAAGACCAAACCTGTCGGGGGAGACTCATAAAGCCTGTTGGTGCCCTGGCAGCAGACAGATGTGAAGCTTCTTCTTCGACAGGTCCTCAGTGATGGCCAAGGCCAGACACAGAGGATGACCGTCCGATAGATCCCAATCTGCAACCTTAGGAGGCCAAGAAGTAACTCATTCACCACCACCCCAGTATTGGCTCTGACTCAGTGAAGGTCACATATACCCTATAATTTCACCCTCATGACAGGCAGGCTAGTTCTGTACGTTTCTACTTCCATTTTACAGCTGAGGACGCTATAGTTCCAGGAAGCCAAGAAATCTGCCTGAGATCACACCGAGTTTCAAACTCAGGTTTGTCCAGGACCTGAGTTTTCATGATTCAGGCCTGAAGGGAGCCCTTCTGGAGGTTCGGTTTTCTCTATGTGCACAGTCCAGTCTTCCATGTCCCCCAATGCAGAGTGGGTCTTTTTGTTCCCACCCAGTCCCACACCACCATCCGTGGGTTAGAGTCTGTACCCTTCCAGAGGTGATCTTAGTGCCACCCCACCCCCAACACCCCTCTCCAGCACACTGTTCTCATAGAACTCACTAGGAGTATCATCCCCCAGAGCTGTTCAGGCAGAGGCCCTGTGTCCATTTCTCTTTAGAAGGCTCTGCCTTTTCCCTCCTTTGTCTCTCCTCCTTATTTTGTATGCCTTTGGTGACCTGTCCCCTCACCTACTCTGGCTCAGAGAGGTTCACAAGCTGTTTCCCCTCCACTTGCAAAATAAAATGCATGTTCACCGTGTGGAACTTGAAAAATAAAATTGCACAAAATATAGAGATCACTCTTAGTACACCACTAGGAGAGAACCACTATTCCTCTTTCAGCTTTTGTATCCATATCTACTTAATATTAAATATATTTGGGTTTCTACTGCATTTAGTACTTGTCACCTGCTTTTTTAAAAATATGTTTCAACATTTATTTATTTTTGAGAGAGAGTGTGAGCGGGGGAGGGGCACAGAGAGAGGGAGACACAGAATCTGAAACAGGTTCCAGGCTCTGAGCTGTCAGCCCAGAGCCCGACGCGGGGCTTGAACCCACAAACCATGAGATCATGACCTGAGCTGAAGTCAGACGCCCAACTGACTGAGCCACCCAGGCGCCCCTGTCACCTGCCTTTTAAGCTTAATGGACCTTTATATACATTTTACCAGGCCATTATTCTAACACAGCAGTTCTCAAACTATTTGGATTCAAAAACCTTTGTCCTCTTAAAAATTAACGAAGACTCCAAAGCACTTTTGGTTATGCAGGTTATATCTATCAAGATTTTCTCTATTATAAATGAAAACAAAAATTTTCAATATTTATTAATATATTCACTTTAAAATGTATAATATATATAAATAATGTATTTGTATGAAAAGCAGTCTCTAAGCAAAAAAAATGTAAAAAGAAAAGTGGCATTGTTTTTGCCATTGTGCACATTTCTTTAACGTCTGACTTAATCGACGATAGCTAGATCCTGATGTTGTTTTATTTGAAGTATACAAAGAAAATCCCATCACACACAGAAAATTATTTCTATGTATATAAATCCTCTATTAAAATGGAGAATTTTTTTTTAAGTTTATTTATTTTTCAGACAGAGAGAGACAGAGCATGAACGGGAGAGGGTCAGAGAGAAGGAGACACAGAATCTGAAACAGGCTCCAGGCTCCAAGCTGTCAGCACAGAGCCCGACGCAGGGCTCGAACTCATGGACCGCGAGATCATGACCTAAGCTGAAGTCGGCCGCTCAACCGACTGAGCCACCCAGGCGCCCCCAAAATGGAGAATTTTAATAGCCTGCTTAGATTATTATGCCTGTTCTTCTTTAATATTATACCAAAATTCAAGAAGTAGTAGTTTCATAAAGGTTCATTGCAATGTAGAATCTGAAACTGATTAATAAATTTTGTGAACCAACACAAAAGTTCATGAATCTGTCTTGTATCGTCAATGGATCTTTTAGCCATGCATGATTTGGTAAAATCATACATTGGTCATTTGGAAAATGTTTTTTTTTCAAATGAGTCATATAGATCTTCCAGTCTTCCAAATATGAACACCTTTCATTGTACAGTATCAGAAAATCACATTTTTTAGTATCAGCATTGATATCATCAAAAGATTTTTAAGTATTGGTAAGTTGTAAAGCTTATGGCAGCAAAATGCAAGTGTCCCAAAACTGTATTTAAAAAAAATTTTTTTTAGTGTTTATTTTTGAGACAGAGAGAGACAGAGCACGAGTGGCAGAGGAGAAGAGAGAGAGAGAGAGACACAGAATCTGAAGCAGGTGCCAGGCTCTGAGCTGTCAGCACAGAGCCTGACGCAGGGCTCCAACTCACCAGCTGCGAGATCATGACCTAAGCGAAGTCAGACACTTAACCGACTGAGCCACCCAGGCTCCCCCAAAACTGTAATTTTTGCTTGAAAGTTCAAATTTATCATTGGCAACATAATTTTGGTCATTTTCCTTGAAGTGACAGGTTTGTTTCCTGCATTTTCAAGAAACTGTTTATCACATACACAGGACTGCATTATGACTTCTGCAGGCCTTAGGCATTTTCCCTTCATGGGTCCCTTCCTCCATTAAAACAAAAACAAAACCCAAAAAACCCTGCATTGTTATAAAGACAAATATATTAACATTAGATATTAAAATTGTGCCTTACAGAGAATTCAGCCCTGCACATTCCAGGTCTAAACAACCATAGTTTGTCAGTCACTCGGCCAACTTCTCCATTGCTGAGGCTCACAAGACTTTATAGGCCCACAGAAACATTTTCTTTTAAAATCAGAAAAAGAAGGGGCGCCTGGGTGGCTCAGTCGGTTAAGCGTCCAACTTCGGCTCAGGTCAGCATCTTGCAGTTTGTGGGTTCAAGCCCCGCATCGGGCTCTGTGTTAATAGCTTGGACCCTGGAGCCTGCTTCGGATTCTGTGTCTCTCTCTCTCTCTGCCCCTCCCCTGCTTGTGCTCCGTCTCTCTGTCTCTCAAAAATAAATACACGTTGAAAAGAAATGAAAAAAATCAGAAAGAGAAAATGAAAGTTAATTCTTTTAGATAGAAGAAAATATCTTAATAAAAATATTAAAATATTTGTCTTTCTACCATTGCAATCATAAAATATAATTTTTGTATCTTTTTATGGAGAAAAGGGTCCACAGAGGCAAAAATGCTCAGGGCCTGTGACAGTACTAATGAAGTCCTGCAGTTATTGTTTCAAGAAAAAATGGTGTTCATTGTAAAAAACAGCTAGGTTAGCGCGCAACTCAATCACACAAAAGTTTTTCCTCAAGGCGACCGTCTTTGTGATATGGTGAAGTGCTTTCTCCATGATTCTCATGTGGTCACATAGAATGTTTAGAAATGTATCCTGAAGGATCAAGATTCAATAAAATTAATACTTTTTATTGCTTAGTCACGGACATTCCTAAATGAAACTTTTTTTTTTCCTGCAAGTGTTTGGCAAAGAAGAAAATGAATATCAGTGCAGTGTGGTGTCCTTGCTGATCTGTACTAAGTCACCAGCAGTATTACTCACTTCTGTGTTTGCATCCTTGGTGCAAAGATGAAGACAGTGAAATGTCTCAACAATGTCTTAGTCTTGTCATAAGAAGTTCTGACTCGTGGACTCCTGGAAAGGGTCTCAGGGACCTTCAGGGCTCTGCAGACCCCATTTTGTGAACCACTGTCCCAAACATCCTGGGGCTGTACCATCATACTTTGTTTCCTTCATGTTATTCTTTTTTCTTTTAGACTGTTTCCAACTCTATTACAAAGACACAATGAATACCCTAAGAGATACATCTTTGTGCACATCCGATTGCTGATCAAAGAGCCACTGCATGAAGCTTTAACACAGGGAGCCAAATGGCCCTACAGAGAAGGCAGGACAGCGTGCCTCGGTGGGCAGCCTGAACATTCCTGCATTCCCCAGCACCTCTCTGCCCCACACTGAGTGTTCTCCAAGACCTGTGATGATCTGAGAGTCTGTTTAGTCGGGTGTCACCTCTTTCCCAACGACCCTTTACCTTGATCTTGATTGTGGAAGGGCAGCGAGGGGGGGTCCAGTTAATTCCCAAGCTTTTGATCAATACAAATCACACCAAGAAGAATGTGTGTGCACTTGAGGGAGTGGGGGGAATCCCAGGAAACAAAGCCTCTGGTACACATCTCCCCCACCACCCTCTGCCCCCACAAACAGACAGATGTGTTCTTTTCCACGGAACAGGTGCATTTGTCATCTCTACTGGATGGGGACTTTCTTCCTTACTTGATTACTTCAGAGATTAGTTTTTCTTTGATCTGCAATTGGCGGCAACATCTGACACTTTCCTTTGTTTTCAACAACCCATACCCCATCTCGTCTTTGTTAAGCAGTTAATGCCCTTCTCCAAGAGGAGCACACGTACATATTTACCCTTAGTAAGGTGTAACAAGGGGCTGAGGAAAACCATCCTAGGATGGGTGTGGGAAGGAAGAGGGGCTGTATTACCTCTTTCCAGGCAACTCTAAATTTAAATATCTTTTCCCTAGTGAAGTTAGTGCTGGATTGAAAAATATAGTGTGAAGGATTTAGACTACCTGTAGAGCAGTGGTCTTCAAAGTGTGGCCCACGGACCATGGTGGGGTGCCTGAGACACTTTAATAGGGTCTGTGCATCAAAAGTACTTTCATAATAATGTTAAGGCCTTACTTGCCTCTTTCACTATGTTGACATTTGCACTGATGATAGAGAAACACGGGTGGGTAGACCGTTGGTGCCACAGTATGAATCAAGGCAGTGGTTTCAAACTGCTAGCAGTCATGGGATTCTTCAACACACACACACACACACACACACACACACACACACACACACACACAGCTAGTTTCATTTAATTTAAAATGTCCTTAATGAAACAGATTTAAAAATTTTTGTATCTGCCACCATGACTTGACAGCTTCCCAATACTTAAAATTTTTCTGGGGCACCTGGGTGGCTCAGTCGGTTGAGTGTCCAACTCGTGATTTTGGCTCAGGTCATGATCTCATGGTCATAAGATCAAGCCCCAAGTTGAGCCCTGAATTGGGCTGAGCTATGTGTGGAGGCTGCTTAGGATTCTTTTTCTCCCTCTCCCTCTGCCTCCCTCCTGCTTGCACTCTGTCTCTCTCTCTCTCTCTCTCAAAAAAAAAAAAACTATAAAAAAGAACATTCTGATGAGACGTGATGGTATTAACAGACATTTAAAAAAATTTTTTTGATGTTGTATAATAAAATCCATCAACATTTGGAAAGATCTTATATATCTTAGTGATTTATGACAGTACAAACTAGTGAACTAGTATTTTCCAAACGACTAATGTATGAGGCTACAGCATCATGAGTACGTTTAAAAAATCCAAACTGCAAGATAAAGCAATGGACTTAATATCTCAGAGTATGAAGAGCTCAGTGATATGTTTTAATAATCGACATAATGCTAAGAAGGTATTTTAAGAAACTACCACTTGTCAAGTTTGGGTGTAGAATCAGAGAACAATATCTACAATTATTTGAAAAATTATTATAATATTCCTCCCTTGACTACATAAAAATCAAAATAAAACTTTTGCATGGAAAATAATCCAACATAAAAAAGTCAAAAGACAAATGACAAACTGGAAGAAAATACTGGAAAAATATAACACAGATAAAAAGGATTGTCCCGGTCTTAAATCTGCTTAGGCTGTTGTAAGAAAATACCATAGACTGAGTGGCTTAAAAAAAAAGAATTTTCTCCAGGTGCCTGGGTGGCTCAGTCAGTCTTCAGCTCAAGTCATGATCTTGTGGTTCATGAGTTTGAGTCCTGTGTAAGATTCTGGGCTGACAGCTCAGAGCCTGGAGGCTGCTTCAGATTCTGTGTCTCTCTCTCTGCCCCTTCCCCATTGGTTCTCTCTGTCTCTGTCTCTGTCTCTGTCTCTGTCTCTCTCAAAAAAATAAAAATATTTTAAAAATTTTAAAGTAAGAATTTTCTCACACTTCTAGAGGCTGTAAAATCCAAGATTAAGGTTCTGATTCAATTCAGTTTCTCTTCCAAAGCAAAGCCACTTGTCCTCACATGACCTTTCCTCTGTACGTGTGTGTATGGGGCCAGGGGTGGGGTGAGGGGGAGGGAGGGAGGGCTCTCTATTGGATTAATGTCCCATCCTTATGATCTCATTTAATGTCAATTACCTCCCAAAGAATCTATCTCCAAATACAGTCAGATTGAGGGTTAAGACTTCAATATGAACTGTGAGTGGCCATAATTCAGTCCATAGCAGTTATATATATATATATATATATATATATATATATATATATATAGTGAAAATCACCGAGGGTAATTAAAACCATTGAAAGACTGCTCAAAAACTGTGAACAATTAACAAACAGAGATTAAAATAGTGCTTACAGTATGAAAAGATGTTCAACTTCACTCATAAGTGCTAAAAAAATCACACCTCGCTATCATTTCTACTTACCAGGCTGGTAAAGTTAGAAACCGTTAGCACAGGAAACCGGCTCTCATGTATAACTGGTAGAACTACAAGCTGCTATGGCCCTACAGAGGGGCTTTCACAGCGTTTAATAAAGTGTCCCTAACCAAGGAATTCTGCTTATAGAATTTACTCTGAAAATGCACCCCAGTGATATGAAAATACAAACCCACAAGATTGCTCATTGCTTCATTATTTGTCATTGCAAAATATTTATTGCAAACACTGAAATATCCAGGCATGGGAGATTGGTTGAATAAACTATGATAGGTACACACTAAGAACTATACACTGTAAAAACAAATGATGATCCCTGTGAACTGATGACGGAGTGATTTCCAGGAGATATTGTTGTGAAAAACGCAGACGGCAGGCGAGCATATATATAGGATGCTACATTTCGTGTAAGAAAGTAGGGAAAATAAGAACACATGCATATTATCTGTACAAATGGCAATGCAGGGGGATAAACGAAAACCCTAAAGACAGTTACCTATCTGTGAGGGGTGAGGGACAGAAAGAAAGGGACACAGTGACATTTCTCTGAGTATATTGTTTTGCATACTTTTGGCTTTTGGAATAATGTTAGTGCTCTGCATACTCAAAAACTAGCATTTCATCTATAATAATAGACAGGAAGAAAATTCCTAAAACTGAAATCAAACTAAAACCCAAGTGTATCTCAAGTGAATGTCATAATCCTCCTGAAGGCAGGGAGAAAGAAGTAATCCACTTTATTTATGAACACAGTATTTGATACTTTTGGTCTGTGGTGAGAAAGCGCATCAGGGAAGAATTACAAACAAATCCTGGACCACTTTTACTGACTTGGTTTTTTCGCAGTGACATGGGAAAATCAATTCTAAGGCAACTTTGGATCTACCATAGGTTTTAGTAAATGAGTACATGTGTTGATGCTGTTGGGAGTTAGGGATCTCAGAGTAGGAGAAGCGACATCCAAGTATGGAATGAGGGAAGTCAAGAAGGAGCCCTGTGAGGATGAATTGGGACTGGAGGTATTGGTGTGAACTCACTTCTAAAATATACATACATATGTATGTGCTTGTATATGTGCACACATGTATATATGCATGCATACGTACGTATGTTTGTACACATGCATGTTTCCTAGCTCTGTCCACAAGCAAGGACACCCCTTTGCAATAAGCACATCTAGCACTCATCTTGGTTTCTAATACTACTACCTACTAAAAGAAGCCAGGGCTCCTTTGAGAAATGGCTGATTCCATGGCTGGAGCAGGAAGTATGCAAGATAAGCCTGTGATATCTTGTTATGCCAGAAAAATAGGGAAATACACACACACACACACGCACACAATGGGGGCATGTCACAAGAGCAAAGTGGCCAGTTTGAGGGGGCACCCCATGGGCTCAATTTGGGACAGTATGAGGGATTCTTAAGTCCATACTGAGAATAAAAAGATCTCATACACATATGATCACGTATACTTATTATATATATATATATGTGTGTGTGTGTGTGTGTGTGTGTGTGTGTGTGTATGTATATATATATATATATATATACACACACACACACATATATACATTTTAAATATGCATTTATAAAGGTGAGGGGAAGAAGTTCTCTTACTTTAGTAGAATATTGAAATAACTGGTAAATGTTGAGGGAAGGGTGAAGTTAGAAGAACATCAGCCTTTCACAATGATGCTGATAAAGACTAGTTTGGGCAAAAGTCCTCAGGGGATACTGCGTTAGTTTCTGATTCCCGTTACAACAAATTGCCACACATATTGCAAGATGTGCCCTCGACATTTTACCAAGAAATTGTTTTTTCTACCTTTCCAATGATTACAAGACCCCAGAATATTTAACCGAGGATATTTTAACTCTTTCAACGTTTCATTATTCTCATGAATCTTCTACATCTGCTTTAAATTCAGCTACATCACTAGGATTATTTTGTGCAGTTCTACTCATTTATATTTACCCTTTTTGGTGTTCTTCATTCTCCTTTGCACCACCTATGCTGTCATGCGGATCATTTTTATTTTTCTTGAAAAAAAACTACCATTAGTGCTGGCAACTAATTCTCTGTTTTTCCTTCTTTAAAGAAGTCTCAAAACTTCTTTACTTCACCTTCATTCACAAGAAATTCTGTTATGGAAAAATTAAGACATTTACAAAGTAAAGAGGAGAGTGTAACGCATTCCCATGGATTCATCACCTAGTTGTGACAATTACCGAATTCGGCCATTCTCGCATCTTCTCCCAACCGCACCCCAACTTGATGGTAACGCTGCTGCTGCTGATGATTTTTTTAAATGAGGAATGTTGCACAATGGTCTTTAATTTTTTTTCTTTAAAAATGGGAAAAGAGAAGGAAATGCAAGGCATTTCAGTGTATCAATTGCATTATAAAATCTGATACAGATATAGATAGATGTATGCATGTATCAAAAGATAAAAGGAAAAAATAAGATACTGTGGCTGTAGAGAAAACAGTGTTAGAGAAAATACAAAGGAAGGAAAATTTTGATAAATCATGGAAAGCACCAGCCTGACAGCTTTACTTTGTCAGTGTTTCTCAGAAGATAGACTATGAGCCAGAATGATTTTTTTTGTTTAGATCGGTTGTAAAAGTGGGCAAAAGAAATCTGACACTTCAGAATCTGTCTCACAAAATCAAATATGGAGGAAACAAAACCTTAAAATTTTAGTATCTGAATATGTAGAAAGGCAAGTGTTTTGACAAGTAAAACAGGTTTTATGTTGGTGAAATCAGTTATTTTGTTCTAAGCTGCTTCTTTATGGTGTAGACTAATCCAATTGTTTTATTTTTTTAATTCTTTCTGATGTTCATTCATTTTTGAGAGACAGAGACGGAGCATGAGCAGGGAGGGGTAGAGAGAGGGAGACACAGAATCTAAAGCAGGCTACAGACCAGAGTCAGCGCAGAGCCCTATGTGGGACTCGAACTCATGGATCCTGAGATCATGACCTGAGCTGAAGTCGGGCACTTAACTGACTGAGCCACCCAGGCACCCCTAATCCAATTGTTTTCTGAGGAAGGAAGTTAGGAACTACAATTGCAACAGTGGTGAAAAATACTCAACTATGCCCTGATATTGTAATCTAACAACTCATAACTTGTGAATTGAAGTTTTGGTAGGTTTAGGTAACCTGTTGCAAATGACTTTTAGAAGATGGGCAGTGGGGTATGGCCTGACCAATAAAAACAATGATGATGATGATTTTTAATAGCTCTTTTATTTTTAACGTAAAATGTGCATCATGGAGGTACACACATTTTAGTTGTGTGATTTTGACAAACAATACCCTACTTTAATTGCCTCCTTTCTCACAATCAGAACATTTTCATCATGTTAAAAAGTTCCCTTGAGTCCCTTCCCAGTGAATCTCTACCCCCAGAGGCAACCATTGATTTGATGTGTTTCACCTCACATTGGTTTTGCCTGTTTTAGAACCTCATAAAAATGGCATAATACAGTTTATCTCTTTCATGTTCCATTGTTCTTGTTTGAGGGATCGATGCATTTTGTTGTGTGAATGAATACTGCATAAGTTTTTATTGTTGAATAGCATTGCATTGTATGAATATATCATGATTTGTTTATTCATTCTCCTCTTGATGGACCTTTTACGTTCCTACCGGCAGTAGAAGAGTTTGGATTGTTCTACATCCTTGCCCCTTTCCATTCAAATATCTTCCTTTGTGAAATGTCCCAGAAAAAGTAAGATTGTTTGTTCTTTTAACCATTAAGTTGCAGGTGTATTTTTATGTCCGGGACACTAATTACTTCTTAGTTATATATCTTGCAAATATTTTCTTTTGGTCTGTGGCTTGCCTGTTTATTTTCTTTGTGATGTCTTTTGATGAACAGGTGTTTTTACTTTTGACAAACTCCATTTTGTCAATGATTTCTTTTACAGTTTTGTCAAAATCTTTGGCCCCTGATTGTGAAGATATTTTCCTTCAGAGCTTTATACTTTCAGCTTTCACATTTAGGTCTACCTTCTATGGCACATCAAATCTTGTGTGTAGTGTGAGACAGGGAAATCAAGCTTTGTTTTGTCTCCTTTGGGTCCTCAGTTGTTATGGCATCAGTTGATGAAAACATTTCTTTTGGTTTGCTTTGGCATATTTCTTGAAAATGAATTGACCATATATACACATCTTTCAAAAGGAATTTGGTATTCTGCAGTCATTTGGTGAGAGGTCTTCCCTCGTGAAATCTTATGTCCTTCAATCTCCATTGCCTCCAGAATTCTCTGATGCTTTAGAATATATGATTTTTATGGGTTGCCTGGGTGGCTCAGTTGGTTGAGCGTCTGACTTCAGCTAAGTTCATGATCTCATGGTTTGTGGGCTTGAGTCCCGTGTCTGGCTCTGCTCTGAGCACAGAGCCCACTTCAGATCCTTTGTCTCCCTCTCTCTCTGTCCTTCCCTGTCTCACACTCTTTTTAATATATATATATATATATATATATATATATATTTTTTTTTTTTTTTTTAAATGTTGTCTGCTGTTTCTAGGTCTTGTCAGTGGGAGCATTGCCTTGCCACAAGCTTCATCAACCAGGAAGTGGAACCCTGTGTCGAATTTGCTGTCGTTATCTTAACTTACCAGAGACAGATGCTCTTTCCTCTTTTCTCTTACATGAGCTCCAGGGGATAAATTTCCCTCTAAGCCCAGGTTTACTGTATCCCACAATGTCTCAGCCAGCTCAGATGGCTCTAACAAAATTCCATACATGTGTGTGGCTTAAACAGCAAACATTTATTTGTCATTGTTCTGAAAGCTGGAAATTCCAAGATCAAGGTGCTGGGTGAGGACCCTTTTCCTGGTCTGCACATAGCCACCATCTTGCTGTGTCCTCACATGGTAGAAAGATGGGGAGGAATCTGGTCTCTTTCTCATCTTACGAGGGCACTATTTTCATTACGGGTGTTCTGTCAGTGTCACCTGAACTAAACCTAATGACCTCCTAGAGGCCCAGTCTCTGAATGCCATCGCACTGGGGATTGGTGTTTCAACATACGAGTTTTGGGGAGACATAAGCACCCCATTCCATAGTACACAAGTTTTAGTATGCTGTCTTCATTGCTATTCAATAGGATTCTCCTTTCTATTGAGATGTCTTCTTTGATCCATGACTTACTTAAAAGTATATCACTTAACTTCTAAACTTTTAAGAATTTGGGGGGTAATTTTATTTTATTTTATTTACTGATTTCTAACTTCATTCCACCGTGTTTAGAGAATATCTTCTGTATGGTTTCAATTCTTTGAAATGTGTTGAAATTTGCCTTATGGCTCAACATGTGTTCAATTTTGGCCAATGGTCATGTGCTTGCAAAAATAATGTAAATTCATTCTTTTGCTGTTGGGAGGTAGTAGTCTATATATGTTAGTTAGGCCAACATTTTTTATTGTATACTCAAATTCTTTTCAATCCTTACTGATTTTTTTTCCTTGTTATGTCATCAAGAAAAATGTATTGAAGTTTGTCCCTTTCCCTTTTAGTTCTTGCAAGTTTTGTGTTTTATATTTTGAGCCCCTGTTTTGAAGCACATACAAATTTGGAATTGTTATATATTTCTGGTAGATTGACCCTTTTAATATGCATTATCCTTCTTTATCTCTAGGAAACACTTTGTTTTAAATTCCACTGAGCAAACCAGCTTCCTTTTAGTGACTGTTTGAATTGAATGTCTCTTGCATCCCATTAATTTTTTTAAGATTTTTATTTTATCATTATTTTTTTATTTTTAGTAGGCTCCACACACAATGTGGGGCTTGAACTCACAACCCAAGATCAAGAATCACATACTCTAGTAACTGAGCCAGCCAAGTGCCCCCATCCCATTACTTTTTTTTAAGTTTATTTATTTATTTTGAGAGAGAGAGAGAGCATGAGCATGAGTGGAGGAGGGGCAGAGAGAGAGGGAGAGAGAATCCCACCCTTGTGGTGTGGGATTGATGCCACCAACTGTGAGATCATGACCTGAGCTGAAATCAAGAGTAGGACACTTAACCGATTGAGGCACCCAGGCACCCCCAACCTACTAATTTCTAATAATTCTGTATCCTTATAAAGTATGTATTTAAAGAAGCATTTGGTAAATGTTGTCATTATTTCTAAATCTACTCTAACTTAGACTTTTAATTGGAGCATTTCCATCATTTATACGTGATGTTAGAGCTGATATTTGGGGCTAAGCATTGCAATTTACTATTTATTTTCTATTTATTCCACCTCTTTTATGTTCCATTCCCCTTCTTACTCTCTTTTCTATTATGCACTTTTATTATTCTATTTTTTCTCTATTAGTTGTGAGTTACACATTTAGTATTATTTTGTTAGCGATAAGCCGAGATTACAGTGTGCATTTTTGATTTATTAAAATCTAATATAAATGAATAGTTTTACAATTTTCTGCATAATACAAGGATTTTGGAACGTCTTCACTTACCTCCCTCCTGCATTTTCTGTTACTGTTGGATGTTTTAATTATGTACATAATATAATTGTGTGTTTATTAATATGTAATATGTGTATGATTTAATTACAAGTAATGCTAAATATATACTTTTGCAATCCCACATGACATTATTATGGATGTTTTCAAAATGAAAATTCATTTGGTTTAAACTACTTGTTTACTTTCTTTAAAATAAAAATTTTATCGGGGCGCCTGGGTGGCTCAGTCGATTAAGCGTCTGACTTTGGCTCAGGTCATGATCTCGCGGTTCATGAGTTCGAGCCCCGCATCAGGCTCTGGGCTGACACCTCAGAGCCTGGAGCCTGTTTCGGATTCTGTGTCTCCCTCTCTCTCTGGCCCTTCCTCTCTCTCTCTCTCTCTCTCAAAAGTAAATAAACATTAAAAAAAATTTTTTAAACAATGAAATAAAAATTTTATCTTTGTTTTAGGTTTGCAGAAAAGTTGCAAAGATAGCGAAGCAAGTTGCACACACCTTGTACCCACTGTTCCCTGTCACTAATGTCACTAATGCACTAAGTGGTGCATTTACAACATAAGGAGCCAACGCTGGTACATGATCATTCCCTAAGCTCCATACTTTATTTGGATTTCCTTAGTTTTTCCCGAACATACTGTTTCTGTTCCAGGATACCACTTCATGTTTGGTCACCACGTCTCCTCCTGCTCTGGTCTGTTACAGGATCCAATTTTCCTTGACGTTAATGAGAGTGCCAAAGAGTCCTGGTGTTGTGTCAAGCTCACAGTGCCCTCCCTCGCACCCATGTTCCTCCTGCTCTTCCCCACTTCCCTTTTGTCCTCTCTCCAGCCCCCATTGCAAGTGCATTTCTTAGAAAAGTGTCAGCATGCAAGCTTTTGCTTCTGGCTCTTTCTTCTAGGAAATCGGCAGTAAGACTCTCTCATTCTAGGCTCTGGATCTTTGGGGTCCCGACCAAAAGCCTGAGTGGCCCTCCTGATTGGCAGATCTAGAACTCCAGCTCTTGCTCCTGCTGAGAGGCTGCCAAAAGTTGTACTCGGCTTCTCAGCCACCACTTTCTGATCACCTTTTCCACCAAAAAGTCCCAATTGGCCAATATCTCAAGGGGAAAAAGAGTGCCAAATATCAGGCTCAGCTTCCTGGGCTCCCCTTCTCTCCGAGATCTTGCTTCTAGAAATCCTGCATTGCTCTTTCTTGCTATCAAACCATTTAAAGATATATATTTCTGCCTTTTTTTTTCTTTCCCTAGTTATTTTTAGCTAGAAGCTTGGTTCAGAAAAAAAGCTAGTTCTCCATTTCAGGAAGCAGAACTCACAACCCTGGGTTTTCATAGGAAACCACAGGGTACCGCTAGAAAAACTGCTGTTTCCTTACAGACTCTGGCAGGCCCCAGGCCCGGCAGAGAACAGAATAGGGCTCTGCCCCTCACGCACCTTTTTATTTCTGTTGTTTCTCACTGCCTTTGTTTTCTAACAGCTTTCCATGTTTGAGTGTGTTGGTGGAAGGTAGCTTTAGTATAATTTCCCTTGCTATATACAGTTGGATCTCTCAGCTGGAGAATTTTTTTTCTAACATATATTTTCCTAGAAAATGGTCAAGGTTTTGAAAAATGTTGATGTAAGATCATACTTAACATTTACCTATAATTTTATTTTTTGTTAAATTTAAAAATGTTTAATTCCAGTGGAGGTGGCATACAGCATTATATTTGTTTCGGGTGTATAGGGATTCAGCACTTCCATACCTCACCCTGTGCTCATCACGGCAAGTGTAGTCCTTAATCCCCATCATCCATTCAACCCAAACCCCCACTTACCTCCCCTCTGGTAACCATCAGCGTGATCTCTAGATAAGAGTCTGTTTCTTGGGGTGCCTGGGTGGCTCAGTCAGTTGAACGTCTGTTTGACTCTTGATTTCAGCTTAGGTCATGATCTCAGGGCTGTGGAATCAAGCTCACATGGGGCTCCACGCTGCTTAAAACTCTTTCTCTCTCTCTCTCTCTCTCTCTCTATGTCTCTCTCGGGGCACCTGGGTGGCTCATTCGGTTGAGCGTCTGGCTTTGGCTCAGGTCATGATCTCACGGTTTGTGAGTTCGAGCCCTGCAGCAGGCTCTGTGCTGACAGCTCAGAGCCTGAAGCCTGCTTCAGATTCTGGCTACTTAATGAGAGTTTACCATGTGCTAAGTCCTCAGAGCACCTGAATGGGTCAGTCGGTTGAGTGTCCAACTTCAGCTCAGGTCATGATCTCATGAGTTCTTCCAGCCCCACGTTGGGTTCTCTGCTGTCATTGTGGAGCCTGCTTGGGATCCTCGGTCTCCCTCTCTGCCCCTCCCCCGTTCTCTCTCCAAAATAAATAAAATAAACTTTGTTTTTAAAGATTCTTTCTCTTCTTCTCCTTTCCCCTCTCCCATGATCACGTGCTCTCTTTCGCTCTAAAAAAAAAAAAAATTAAAGAGTCTTCTTGACTTTTCTCTTTTTTTCTTCGCTTTCTTCATATGTTTCTTAAATTCCGCATATGAGTGAAAGCATATGGTAGACTAAAGAACTTTCTATGTGAAGGAAAAATGCAGAGTTAGTCTTTGGAACAATTGCAAGGGAGATAGAGGTGGGGAGCGTGCATCTCAAAGATGCTTACCTCACTGTCCCCCGTTCCATCACCCAGGGAACTTTCCACAATTCTGGTATCTGCCTCCTGTCCCTTTCCATAAATGTTGACTCCAATTTTCCTTTTCATGATGATTGTGTTACCATCATGTGCACCAGCTATTATATAGTATTGCCCTCTGGTGGATGGAACTGTTGGTCCCTTATGGAATGGGCCCAGAATGCTGCCATTTTGAACCCTGTCAACAAAGGAGGAGACAGAACAATTAAAAGAGAAAAAGGACTGCCAACTCTCACATCTTATTACAAGGAGTCTTTTCCCCCTGGATCTCTTGCCCTAACTCACCAGGGACTGATGAATTGTACCTGTGATAACTGTTTCTGAATTAAGAATCAATAAGTAACAAGCAGGACTACACTTTGGCCTCTCGGTTTTAAAAAATACCCTGGGGCTGGCTCTAGGTTGAGAAGGTAGGCGTGATTTGGGGAGAAGAGGATTTGCCGAATTTCAAAACTGCTCTTGTATTTTCCAGGGTAGGCTAACTGCTGTAACACATAAGCTACACATTTCACTACGTTACACAGGAAAGTTTATTTCTTCTGCCTCGGGCTTTCCTACACAGCAGAGCAACTCCCTTGCTGTGATGTATTGAGAGTCAGCCCTCAGTAGAAGGGTTTGTTAAAAAAAAAAAAAGTTGTTTTCTTGCTTGTGCAGTGTCCCACCATAGATTTTCCTGGTCAGGTGACTCTCCTGTATGGCTCTCCTCCACCTGATGTCACAGGAACTCAGGCTGTTTCTGTTTGATGTCTCTGCCCTCTTCTAGGGCCTCAGAGAACTCTCCAATTAGCCAGTAGCAAGGAAAAGGTAGTCAAGGCTTGCACACAGGGAAGTTTATGAGCCAGACTTGGAATTATACCCACTTTGGGCATTTCATTGGCCACCATCCAGTCAAATGGCCGCACCCACCTGAGAAAGAGGCTAGGAAGTATAGCTTAGTGGTGGCCCAGGAGGAATAGGTAAATGGTTTGTGAACAGCTATCAAGTCCCTACCACAGGTCTTGTGTCTGTGTCTGTGTGTGTGTTTCTGCCTTCCAAAGAAAAAGTAAGAAGAATGTCTCAGGTGTCGCAAAAAGCCTCCAAACCTTCTTAGTCATTGATGTTCTCAGTCTACTCAAATCCTGAGATGATGGCAACACGGGATATGATTTTGTCAGCCACTTAAGACTAGAAGGAAGAGGCTTTTCAGTTAAAACGCAGAATATTTTCCTGGTCCTGGGATAGATCTAATTGGCCAATATTATTTTAAGTAAGCTCCTTATTGAAGTTTGACATAATATAGAAAAATGCAGAAAAACCACCGACCCATAAGGAAATAGTTCAGTGAATTTTCACAAGGTCAATACAGCCATGTGACTATCACCATCAAGAATGAAAACATTACCCCATCTTAGAAATTGACAAGTAAGGGTGGACAGGAGGGTTCTTGGTGATGTGAGAGGGTATTCTAGGGGCGCTGAATTGTAGTACATTGCTTGGGTTCTCCTTTAAATGTTAGCTCCAGGGGCTCCTGGGCAGCTCAGTCAGTTAAACGTCCTACTCTTGATTTCGGCTTAGGTCATGATCTCACAGTTTCATGAGTTAGAGGCCCACATTGGGCTCTGTGCATTGACTCCATGGAGCCTGTTTGGGTTTCTCACTGTCTGCCTCTCTCTGCCCCTCCCCTGCTTGCATTCTCTCTCTCTCTCTCTCTCTCTCTCTTTCTCTCTGTCTCTCTCCCTCAAAATAAAAAAAAATAAACTTAAAAAAAAAAGGGCTAGCCCCAAAGTTGAGGAAATGCTAAAGTGCCCTGAGGCTTGCCCTCCCCTTGATTCCAGACATCTGAATTACCTCTGACAGGTAAGTTCCTCTTTTAGAACCTCTGTTTTCCCATGTGTACTATGGGAGGTTTGGACTGACAAACCACTAAGCTTTCTCACCTTGGGACAGCTCGGTTTTAGGACTTGCTCCAAATCCTACAGGATGGGTGTGACGGGGGAAATGCATGATAGGCCTGGACTGCATCGTTTGTGCAGACAGATGCCGTAGCCCCAGCTTGTGCCCAGGCCCAGGCCGTCTTCACTGAGTTCTCCAGACTGTGGTCCGGGCAGTCATTCTCCAGTGCTGTGCCATGAGCCATGCTCACCCCGCTGGTGTTCGTTTGTTTTGGCTTCATCGAGTCTGTGTGTGCCGTGTGGGCTGCCGGACCTCGTAGAGTTGTTGGTGCACAGTCATAGCCAGGAGCTGAGGATGTAGAATATGGACTTGGGCAGACTCGAGTGCCAACTCTGACTTTATCATAAGCTGGTTGTGTGACCTTGGGTGAGTCATTTAACCTCTCTGAGACAGGCTCCTTATCTCTGAAGTTCTGAGGAGACAGTCACCTACCTCCTAAGTTGTTGTGTGGAGGAACTGAGCTAATCCTTGGTGCCTGGCCTCTAAGTGCCGGGGAATAGTTGTGAGCATTGCCCTTTCACGCTAACCCTTCAACAGCGGTGCCGCACAGCTCCCCAGGCTGCCCTCGGCAGGGGACCCAGCACCCGTAGCCTGGAACGGGGACCTGAGGGAAACTAGATTTGGCCTGCAGTGAAGTCCAGACTAGCCGCCCACCATTTATTTTCCTTCACACACCCCTTCTTCATCCCGTCTCCCCTGAAACCGGAACGGTTCATTCCTCACAGTTGCTGGGGTCGTTATCTTTGTACAATTCAGAGTAATCTCCTGGCCAGTTAATCTGAGATCTCATATTAGCCACCAACGTAGTTACAATTAATAGGAAAGCCCAGAACCCGTGGAGGGCTTTGTCTCCTAAATTGCTCAGAAATCAGTGGGTAAGAACAGACTCCACAGTCCTGCAAAGTTGGGCTCAGGTAATGGCTGTGCGACCCCGTAATGAGGGACTTGGCCTCTCTGCACGGGACTGCAAAGTGGGGGTGTGAGGCATTGTTATTCTCAATCCCACCCTCTCCTCCTTCGGGGCACCTGGCGAACTCCCCAGACTCAACTTGCAGTGAGGGTACTGGATGGCAAGTGAGTTCAACTAGCAGACGGTTCTCATGGGGAGGCTGGAGTGTGGGGCTGAGGAAAGACCTTCCCTCTGCTGAGGTCGCTGGCAAGCCTGGTTGTGGAGAGTTTAGGAGCAGACCGGAAAGGCAGTCACCAGGTCCTTGTGACAGCAGCTGTGGTGGAAGCTCTAGCAGCTTCCCGAAGTCTCAGTCATGCGATGGATCCTTATATTCGACAGCCGGCTGCCACTCCTTTGTGTATGATCCTCCAGCCCTTACCATAGCCTCCTAAGCATTTGGCTCCTGGCACAAAAGCCCTCTTTTGCTAGAAACACCTAGAACAACTTCCGTTCCTTGCACTGAACCCAACTGGCACAGGATGGTGGTACTGCTAACACTTACACAATCACGGGCTGAGGCAAGCTCTCCGAAGAAGCACTCCATCAATGGTACTCAGTAATGGTTGCCATAAGACTACCTGGTTAGCTGTTCGAAAGTGGGGAAAACCAGTTCTGTAAATGGCAGCTTGCCGCCCGCCAGTGCTAGCAGGATTTTTTCTTCCTCCCACTTTGGTTTTTCCAAGCAGTCAGCAGGCATCTCTAACAAGAGGAAAATGATCCTTGGCTAATGTTGCTTTCCCCCTTGTGTTCTCGCCAACAATTCATGTTGCCTTAAGAGATTAGGCCTTTTTATTGCTTGCCTCATTGCCCTGCTGTCTGCACCAAAGTTATGTCTTGGCTGGCTGGGCGTGTCCTTCTGATGGAGTCCAGGCCTGCTGCACAGAGAGCAAGGGGGTTATTTGATCTCTTGACTGTGGCTCTTATAAGCCCCACTGAGGGTGCGCTTACCCACAGAGCTCTGCTATGCTAATTGGCCCTGGGTAGCCGAAGAAGCGAAATCCCACCTAAAGCAGTGAGTGTTTCTTCTGGCAGGATTTGACGTTTGGGAGAAGGCAGCCTCTACGGGGGCTCAGGGGTCAGCTCTGGATCCCACTCGACCCTACCCAGATTCAGCTAATGGGCAGCCATTTCTTGATCAGGGTGATGGAGGGTCATAAGGGGCATCTCCTGCCTCCGGAGAGATTTTCACTCGGCCTGGACTTAAATCCTGGAATGTGAGAAAACCCCTCTGATTGTTTGTCTGTCAAGATGAACCCAAAGCCTGATATCTTGCCCACCAAGAGCTGTTGCACAGACACTGCTGGTGAGAAGGTAGAGAAGTTAGCCTCTCCACTCCTGACTCACTTTTTTTTATTATTATTATTAAAAGCTGCATGGCACTTTTCCCGCTCTGAATTCTCATTGCAGCTCTTCCTAAAAGGCAGAGTGATCCCACAAAGCCCACAGATAAAATCATTAGACCCTGGAGAGAGGTTCAGACTCAATCCCTTTCACTGGCAAAAGCTTAATGAGAGTGGATCCCCAGCATTGAGTGGCTCTCCCCCAGCTTGGTCATTTTCACCTGCCCTGGTCTTCCCAGAATTGCCCCTGCCCTGGGAACCCCCAAACCCTTCACATTCTCTTCACTGCTGTGATGTGCTCTTGATGGACACTGAACTCAGCACTAGGAAACTGTTTGTCTATGGAAGAAGAAGAAGAAAATTCACTCTTTGAAAAGTAACCCAAATCCCCTTTTCTTTACTGTGAGTCCCTCTCTCCCTCTAACGAATGTCCTGTCTCCTTTGTATACAGCAGAGTTCTCCAGACGTAGTGTGCTTGAGAATTACCTGAAGCAAAAGCACAGATACCATGTCAC
The DNA here is from genome assembly GCF_018350195.1 of Panthera tigris. NCBI lineage: Eukaryota > Metazoa > Chordata > Mammalia > Carnivora > Felidae > Panthera > Panthera tigris. The sequence continues at coordinate 111,563,478 of NC_056660.1, forward strand.
TCCTACTAGGATGGTTCTAATCAAAACCATGGAAAATAACAAGTGTTGGTGGAACCCTTGTGTGTTCATTGCTGGTGGGAACGGCAAGTGGTGCGGCTGCTGTGGAAAAAATTTTGGGGTCCCTCGAAAAGTTAAACATAGAATTATCATGTGACCCAGCATTTCCACTCGTGGGTATATTCACCCAAAAAATGGAAAACGGGGGCTTGAGCTGATACCTGTATACTGATGCACACATAATGTACTCACGATGTACTCACGATAGCCAAAAGTAGAAGAACCCCAAGCGTCAATCAACGGAAGAATGGGGGCACCTGAGTGGTTCAGTGAGTTAAGTGTCCGACTCTTGATTTTAGCTCAGGTAATGATCTCATGGTTGTGAGATCGAGCCCTGAGTCAGGCTCAGCACAGAGAGAAGAGTCTGCTTGGAATTCTCTCTCTCCTTTCTCTCTGCCCCTACCCCACTTGTATGCTCTGTCTCTTTCTCTCTCTCAAAATAAATAAGTAAACCTAAAAAAAAAAAATAAGGATGGGTACACAAAATGTGGTATAGCCATACACTGGAATAGTATTCAGCCATAAGAAGGAATAGAGTTCTTTTTTTTTTAAATTATTTTTTAACGTCCATTTATTTTTGACAGACAGAGAGACAGAGCATGAGTGGGGGAGGAACAGAGAGAGGGGGAGACACAGAATCTGAAGCAGGCTCCAGGCTCCGAGCTGTCAGCACAGAGCCCGATGAGGGATCATGAGTTGAGCCAAAGTCGGATGCTTAACCAACTGAGCCACTCAGAAGCCCCAGAAGGAATGGAGTTCTAATACACACGACAACATGGATGAACCTGGAAAATATTTATGCTAAGTGAAATAAGCCATACACAAAAGGACACGCATGGTACATTTCCACTTACACACACTCTCTAGAATAGGCAAATTCATAGAACTAGACAGTGGATTAGGGATGCCCAGACCCTTGGGGTAAATGGGGAGTTACTACTTAATGGGTACAGCTTCTGTTTGGGGTGATGAAAAAGTTTGGGAAACCGTGGTAAAGATTGTACAACAGTGTCGATGTGATTAATGCCTGCCACTGAATTGAACATTTAAACATGGTTAAAATGGCATATCTCATGTGGTATTTATTTTACCATAATTAAAAAAAAAAGTTACCACAAGAGCTTGCTGAAATGCGCCTTCCCAGGACGCTCCCAAGCTTGTTGAATCAGTATGACCAGGGTGGGGCTCCATCATGACTTGTCAAGTGTCTCTGATGTGGGTGATCCAGGGGATTCTTTTAGGATGCAGATATGCATAAGGATAGGTCAGGCCACCTGCCTTCCTTGGGAAACATAAAGAAACAAAAGAGGAGGGCGGGCCAAGCTTTCCTGAGGCAGGACACGCCCACTTCACACACCCTGATGAGGAGAAGTAGGCCATGCCACGCCCTGGACTGGTGAGGACGGGCACACCGGTCTGCTACACAGGCTGCATCTGAAGGGAGGGCCAGGGACCTTGCGACCAACACCATGACTCTGAGGTCCAGGGTCTTGTGATGGCGCCTACCGGTCTCCATGCCAGTCCTCGGAGCCCTGTCCCTTGTCCTTCTCCAGCCTGCACCTGCCCAGCCATTCTTCCCTCCCGACTCCAGCAAAGGCCAGAGGCAGGAGCTGACTTGGGGTTCTGGCCGCTTCTGGAGTTGGTCATGTTGTCTTCTTTCTCCCTAGTTCTCCCAGTGCCAGGGTCAAGTTTGCTGTTCTTTCCTCGGTGGTACATGATCTCCATTCCGGTATTCCCCTCCCCATGACTAATGCACTGTACTGTATTTATTGACTATGTCTTTTCTTGCATGCAAGTAATCATATTACTAGCAAAGAGAACGACCCAACAATGACACAACCTCGCTGGGCTGATATTTGAGAGTTTTGTGCTTATGTTCTTTTGTTGCCTGGCAACTCAAATATTCTTTGAGATCGGTTTACACTTCTACTCTGAGTTCCTAAGACTCATTTTCAGAAACTATTCTGATAATGCCCCATCCAGAGAAAAGCTGAGGGAAAAAAAAAAAAAAAAAAAAAAAAGGCTGAACCTGGAAACTCAAATCTAAGTCTTGTTCGTCTTCAGGAGGGAAAGACGAAGAAGGGAAGAGGCTCGCTCGTTCACTCCCCTGCTTTCTACCGAATCCTGACCCGGGGCTGGGTCTGCACCTTGGGAAGTGAGAGTGGACAGGACACAGCTCTCGCCTTTGGGGAGCTCAGTCCCAGGAGGGGTGAGGGTGGGGGTGGGGAGCACATGTCAACCGGCCACCATAAAATAGTTGACTGGTGGGCAAGGCAGGGGTGCGGAAGGAGGGCCAGAGGCTTGGCCTGATGGGTCATAGATTGGAGGATTCAGGGAAGATCAAAAATGAGAGGACACTTTGAGGAGACTCTTGAGAAATGGGTATGGTTTTTTAGGCAGACAGGATGTGGTTGGGACCCGAGCTCTCCAAGCCATGAAAAAGATCACCAGTCAATATGGGGCCAGATGAGGGGAGGGGAGGCTGCAGGATGCAAAGTGGCCTGATCCCTTGCACTGGAATGACACCCTTACAAGTCCAGACTGGATCCTGTAGGCAGTAGAGAATACCAGAATATTCTGAGCAGGAGAGTGCTGTGGTCAGATTTGCAGGGTTATTGAATGTATGGAAAATTCCATTAGAAGAAAAGAAGAGTGTGATGAACCAGGAGCCCATACTTAAACTGAACAATTATGAATGCTTCTCCAAATTTTCTTATGTATTTCTTTGCTAAAATATTTTAAGGCAAATCAAGCCATCTTCTCTAGAAACTTCAGTGTGCCTCCTTTACAAATTCAGATTTTCTTTTTACTTGCTATCACACCTCGCACACTTAACAGTAATTTCTTAACATGTCATCCCAAGTTCACAACCAAATTTCCCACATTGTCCCCAAACGTTTTTGTTTCAAGTTTGCTTTGTCTGAATCAGGTTTCAAAGGCAGTGTGCACACTCCAGTTACAGTTTTTGTTTTAGAAAGCTCACCCAGGGAAGGGTGGACTCTGGAAGGTTCAAACCTTCTAGCCCCGGGAAGAGGCCAAGTTACATTGTTTCAGTCGGAAACATGGGTCTGCAGTTCAGGAGAGCAGGCCGGGGGGGGGGGGGGGGGGGGGGGGGGGGGGGGGGGGGGGGGGGGGGGGGGGGGGGGGGGGGGGGGGGGGGGGGGGGGGGGGGGGGGGAAGTTGCTCTGCTCCTGGGCGAGAAAGGCTGGTGTCACTCAGAGCCCTGGGAGGATGGACCCTGAGGGGTGGCGGGCTTGGGGCTTGGGCGTCTTTTGCAATTTTTAAGAGAGATGGGGGATGGGAGCTTACCAGCGGCAGGTGAGCGTTGAAAATCTACCTTGATGTCATAGAACTCTGGAGGCAGTCGCAGGGGAACAGTGAGGGTCAGAGCCTTCTGTGGTGCCCCGAGCGGTGGACACGAACAAGGTGAGGGGATAGGGATGCGGACAGCCTTTACAGGAATCTTTCAGAGAAAGCGGATGGGCCATAGTCAGAAAGGACGGGCGGGCGAAGAGGAACATCCCCAGGTATGGCAGGTCTGTGACACTCTAAAGGCTAAAAGGCTCTAGTTTGTCACTCCAGAAGTAGAGAAAAGGTCAGGTGGTGAGTGTCAACTGAGGCCACGTTCTGGAAGATAGCCCAGCTCTTTCAAGTGGCCTTAGCATCGAGCGTGCCCACAGAAGCTGATGGCAAGGAGGTGGACATGTGCAGGAGGTTTACCTAGCAGGTGTGTTGTTGCTTCATTCGTGACAGGAAAAGCTGAAAGTAGCCTATAGGTGTAACGATGATATAGAGAGACACGTTTTCTCAGCCTCAGCTGTCAGTGTTTGAGGTCAGGTAAGTCTTTGTTGTGGAAGCTGTCCTGGGCATTGTAGGGTGTTTAAAAGCATCTACCCACTAGATGCCAGTAGCCACCCCCACCCCACCCTGCATTGTGACAACCAAAAATGTCTCCAGACATTTCAAAATGCCCCCTGAGGGAGGGGCGAAATCCACTGCAGTTGGGAAATACTTAGGTGAACGCGTGATGTGCCCTTACGGTGACATATTACAGCATCCTAAAGATGTCTTTTAGGGGGCCCCTGGGTGGCTCAATCAGTGAAGCACCCGACTTCAGCTCAAGTCAAGATCTCCCATTTCATGGGTTCAAGTCTGTGTCGGGCTCTGTGCTGACAGCTCAGAGCCTGGAGCCTGTTTCAGATTCTGTGTCTCCTTCTCTCTCTGCTCCTCCCCCACTCATGGTCTGTCTCTCTCTCAAAAATAAATAAAAGTAAAAAAAAAAAGAAAAAGATGGCTTTTAGGAGTGATTTAGGATGTGTGCCAGAATCCTTACAATATAATAATAAGAAGAAAAAAGTTGCACATATAATTTTTTATACAAGAATAATACTAAAGGTACAAGTAAGCACACATCATACCTGGGAAGAGGTGGGAAGGAAAAATACTAACATATGAAAGGAAATTAATTCTGGATGATAAATGACCTCTTTCCAAGTTTTTTCTTTTCAGGAATAAGGAAACCACCACATTTTCTACACGGATCCTGGGTGTTTCATATTTATCTATTTGTACACACAGCGTGGCCATGGACCCACTCATTTATTTTAAGGAAGTTTATTACTGATCTAACGTATGTCCAAAAAGAGTTTGTAGGCATATAGGTCAGTGGATTTTCACCCAGTGAATATACTTGTGTAAACCGGGGCTCAGATCAAGAAACAATATCAGCAGCCCTCTCAGAAGCCCCGTGTGTCGTCTTTCAGTCATTCCCTCCCCCAGGATGACCCAGGTCCTGATTTAAATACCATAGGTTTCCTTTACATACTTTACAGCTTTATATTCTTTATATAGATGCGATTGTGCATGCAGTGTGAACTATTTTGTATCTGGCTTCTTGGGCTCAATGCTGTTGGTACGATTCATTTATGTTGTGGTGTGTGGTTGTAGTATTTTATAACGAGCGTATATTATTTTTTTAAAATCATAAAGCTATTTTACAAAGACGGCAGATGGCAGCTATTAAAAACCTGGGATGGTTTCCACTTCCCGATGAATGTTCTACAGTTCTCTGCTGGGGAGCTGGTCATGGCCTCCAGCCCTTGGTCCTCTGCCTCCTGCCTTGTTCTTCCCAGTTGGCTCTCCGAGTCTAGGGAGGATGTAGGCTGATCTCACCATCCCCTGGCTCACCTGCTGTCACCGGTGATGCACATTCGTGTTTGAACCCCCTCCCCCCACCCCCGATGAGGAGACAGATCAGACAAGATAGGGAGAGGGGCATGTGCGGCTTGCACAAGGCTGAACAGGAAGGGGGCCTGGGGTGTCCCAAATGGGGCTGGCACTCCTGAAAAGAGGGTCTTCACTTCTGTTCCCATGGTGACTGTCACTGGCATGCCACGGGTAGAGACACAGACATCATTTGCCTCATCTGGTCCCCTGGCTTGTCACATTCGTCAGGGTGAAGCAACCTCCTGGACACTCCTTTGTTCCCCAACATCTTACAGAGGAGGGACTGTCATGATTTCCCAGTTCAGGCACCAAGAGTCCGATGCCGAAAGAAGTATCTTGTTAAGGCCCCGAGCTGGGCCACAAGCATTGCCTCTCAAGGCCACTGTCTTGCCCTCTCCCGTCCCTGGCTGAGATGGGGACAGGGGGCAGACTCATCCGCGGTGATGTTCTCTGTCTGCTGACCTGGTCACAACCAGCTGTGTGGTCATGCAAGTCATTATCTCAGACACCGCTTCAGTTGGTTTGGCCATAAAACGGGCAGCTCAGTACCTCCCTTCTTCATGCCCCAAGCCCTGCCTCCTCTCGCCAACAGGAATCCCTGGAAAAATGTTCTGGAAAAACGGAGGCATTTTTACGACTCTCTCCTCACCTAAACCTGCTGGGCCAGGGACAGAGCGCAGACCCTCGGGCCCTGACCGTTATCCTACACTTTGGACCCCGGCGCCTCCGGCTTTGATGTCGTCTTGGTAAATGTCCCTGAGTCACCAGTGGGCTCTGATCTCCCCAGCACCTAATAATTCAAACAGCCTGGGCAGTGAGCAGCTAATCAGCTGGGCAGCCTCTGCAGCTGCACAGTGAGGTCGAGAGAGAAGGGGTCCCTTTCATTCTTAGGGTCTCATTCCACAACCCGAGGGCCAGGGCAGACGCCACCATCTCCTGGCCCAGGGGGGGAGGTTAATTCCTGCAAGGACCCGAGCGGGCATCTGCCTGGCCAAGGCGGCCAGTTGCACGGTTTGAATCATGGCTGTGGCGGCCAGGCCATCGGGTGGGAATTAAAATTTAATTTAGAAAGTCCCGTCTCTGCGGCCCTGGTGGCCGTCGTCTGGGTGATTGACTGGCTGGTTTCTTTCACCTTTGCACGCCTTGGGTTTTTACTGGCGGAGGAAATGAAGGCTGAACTGGGGCAGGAAATTCCATGTACACAGGTGTTTCTGGTTAGCCCCGTGCACCTCGCCCAGGGGCACGTTTGGGGGGCCAGGGATGCCTGTGAGCCCGGGGCTTCTGTGACCCAGCAGCTGCTGTGGCTCTGACCGTGGGGAAGGCTGGACAGGGCACTCGGGCCCCTGCAGGGCAGACAGGGGTGCCAACGAATGGTCCCACGGATGGTCCCGGGGCCCCCGTGCCTGCCCACCGCTGACACAAGATCACGCAGGCGACTTGGCTAGAGGCGCCCCAGAGTGGCGCCTGGTGGCACCAGGGCCTGACCTGGAAGATTAGCGGCGCCCTGAGGCGGTGTTTACACGTTGTAGCCAGCTCTTCACGTGGCTGACCTGCCCCCATTTTTCACATCTTCTGAAGGGCTTAAAGAGCCACAAAGCATGCCCTCCCTTGCTTAAAGGGGCTCTGGAAGGGCTGGGGAGGCCGCCTTGGGCTCGGTCTGAGACAGCCATCTGGGGGCTTGTTCCAGAGGCCAAAGTAGGAGCTTTCCTCGTCCTATGGCTTCCCCATGCTGCTGTAGGGGCATCTCCACCAGCAACCGTTCACTGTGCGAGTGAAGGCACCTGGGGCTCCCCGTCCATCCAGAGCGCGCCGGGAGGGAGCAGGCCTCCTGAGAAATGGCACGGGAAGGTACACTGGCTAGCTCTGGGCAGAGGCTCACCCCCACCCACCCACCTCAGTTTTTTAATGGGCATCCTAGGAATGAAGTCTGCTGTGTTGGCCGATTGAGGAGATACCCTCGGTCTGTGAGGAGCACACAATCTTCGCGCGGCTCTCAACTGACCATCCAGCTCCCGGGAACGTTCCCAAGGGCAGTGCTCAAAAGGAAAATCATTTTATGAGTAGAGTATTACTTTAGACACAGCACAACAACAACAAAAAATGTAACCAATGAAAATGCCCTTCAGTTGGTTGCAGACTGAGGTATGTCATTGACGTAATACCGAATAGCGAACAGATCACTGTGTTGAGTGTGAAATCATGTAAAAGGCCCAGGAAACGACTGAAGACAAATCTATGCCCCCCGATTACGATGTGTGGAAAATGTGTACCTCAAGGAAGACTGGAGGAAGATGCAAGTAATTGTTTATGTAAATATATTTGTCATTCAATATTTAAATGCATAATTTAAAATGAAAATTAAGTAAGAACAGAGATTGATATGAATATGTGTAAGTTATCGAGTTCCCGCTAGGATGAGACCCCATGTCGTCTGTCCAGGACAGGATGTATGGGATCTCAAAGGCTGGGGAAAAGTCTGTGACTGGAGCTTGGCCACAGTGGGGGGACATAAAAGCGGGGTCATCAAAGTGAGTGTGGCCACCCACGTGAGGTTGTGGTTAGGGTGTTCTGGGCATCCTGGGGGAAATGGGGCTAAGCCTCTGGCACAGTTCAGGACCCCGCATAATCCCCTGGTCTCTGAAGAGGGGTGGGAGGGTCCACAGGCCTCTGACCAGCACACAGCTGCCCTAGCTGTAGGGTGCGAGAAATGGGTTTTCACTGCAGTGAGGAGTTCTAAGGCTGGGTTACCTAAGCAGCACTGTAGAAGGGACATCATATTTGTTTGTTTTTTAAATTTATTTATTTATTTTTAGAGAGAAAAGAGAGAGCATTGCGGGACGGGCAGAGAGCAAGAATCCCAAGCAGGCTCTGCACTGTTAGCGCGGGGCTTGAATTCACAAACCATGAGATCGTGACCTGAGCTGAAATCGAGTCGGATGCTCAACCCACTGAGCCACCCAGGCGCCCTGGGACCTCTTGTTCTTAGTGAAGCACAAATGAATGGCTGCCACAAGTGACTGTGTAGGTTGAGGTACGGAGGGGGCTAAAACTGAGCCCCCTGAGCCCCTACCCCTACCTCTACCTTGGCCTCGGACCCCTGCCAGGTATGCTGCAAGGCACCTAGGGTGGGCATTTCTCTTGCTCAACATACTTCCCATATTTCAAGGCGTAGCTCCATCCTCCTGCTCCCAGGAACCTCTTCTGAGCAGCTCAGCTCTTGCCAGCCTGTGCTCAGAGTGCTTCTAGAATCTGGATGTGGTGCTGAGTCTGAGGAGAGCAGGGGCCAGGCCTCACCCTCTCTGGACAGCACCTCCTTCCCCACCCTGGGGCTTTCAGAGCGGATCTCCGTGCCTTCTCCGTGCCACAGATGCAGAATAGCAGTTGGAGTAGTAGCAATGATTTGTGAATTTCAATTCCTCTTCTAAAACCGCTTGCAGATATTTCTGCTGCTTTCCTCCACTCCCCCATCCCACTTCTTCCTTCGCCGCAGACAGGACTTAGGAAACAGTAACTCACACGCCCCCCTCTGCTGCTCCTGCTCCTCCTGTGGGTATCACTATGGCTTACTTCGGGACAAGCCTGATTCTGATCCACCTCTGAGCACCCTAGAACCATCAGACAGGGTGCTGTTCACCTTTGGGCGGGGGGAACAGCAAAGAAAGAGAGCTTCCCAACACTGACTGCTCACTGAAAGCCAAACACTGCACTCAGCAACCCGTAGGCATCATCTGGTTTCATTCCCCCAAACACCCCACGAGGACAGGCAGTGCTCCTGCTTATAGATGGGAGACCCTGAGGCTGGAGGAGATTGGTCTCTTGCCCAAGGTCACGGAGCTAGTAAGAGGTAGAGCCAGGCTCTCCAGACTTTGACTGTCTGATTCCAAAGTCTAGGCTTTTTCCTTTGCTCTAAATCCCTCCACTCAACCTTCTCTTTTGTCTGCGGAATTCTAGGAAGTGTTGGTTCTGTTTCTCATCAGCAGGGCCTCGTGCTCCCCGCAGAGCAGGGTCTCTGGGCATTTGCACATCATCCCTACAGGCAAATGTTGGGTGTGCAGAGCCTCATCTCCAAGTCCAGGGTGTCCAGAACCAGCTGGAATCAGAGGCATTCTGGCCCTTTTCCCTGCCACATGGAAATGTCATTTGCAATCAGCCGGCTGTAGTTGGAGAGCTGCCTTTTAGGTGCAGCGACTAAAAGGAGCACATGGAAACACTCAGTGCCTGAGCCAGCATCGGAGAGGCCCTGGCTCTTAGCCATGAATGGCGGCAGGTCCAATAATGTTGAGCTCCAGGCATGCATGTTGCCAAGAAGCCAGAGGGGTTTGGAGATTGACCAGCTCCTGCAGCACGTGAAGATGCCTTGCACAGTGCTGGGCGTATGGATGCTTGAGACTGTAGATCCCTGTTTGGTGACAGAGGGGCCGTGGTCCTGTGGGCTAAAGTGCCCGGGGATGAAATGTTCTGTGCCATGGCTGCCTTGGGGGTGGGGCGCGGTCTAAATCAGGGGACCATGGGCTTCTGAGGTTGTATGTGAGTGTCATGCATGCTCCTGTACCCAATGGGCGGCCATAGCTTTCTCTGGGCTTTCAGAGCTATCCCAGACCCAAGATCCTGCTATCCAAGAGGCTGCAGGTAGGGACCAAGAGATTAAGCCATTCAGCATGTTCTAAAGATACGCTCACCCTGGGACGGCTGGCAGGGGGAGATGTGCCAGACTGATGAGAGTGTGAGGAGGGGGAACAGGTACCCAGGTCAGGCTGCCTCTCTGAGCAGAATGGAGCTCCTGCTGACTCCCCTCCTACTCTGACCACACAGGCTGCAGAGAGAGCAGACCCTCCGGCCCTTGGGGGAAGATGGCCTCCCCCACCATCATCTGTGAACCTCATCTCCAAGTTTAGAGCTTCCTCCCCAGGTGGGGTTGCCCCCTCTCTGAGCTCCAATTTCCCCATCGGCCTGTGGCCGTATATCTTCTCCCTTCTTTTTTCCCTCCTGGCTGCTTTATAGCTTGCTGGGAAACACCTTCCTCTTAACACTTCGAAATGTATCACTTGAAAGCATCTTAAACGTTAACCAATGCGATTCTTTTTTAATTTGAAGGGGCTTATTTCTCTGAAATGGCTTTCCTGATCATATAGGAGGGCATGCTCCCTATATATAAACTTTTTCTTTAAAAAGAGCAAAAAATGACTCACATCTGTTTGATATTTAATTCAAATTGAATGGCAGGACAGGAACAGAATTACACTGCAAACGGCCATAAAGAGCCAAGCATACGGAACCTACATGCCAGAAGAATTGAAATGACAAAGGATTGAGGGGGATGTGGCCTGGGCAATGGGGCATGTCCTACCCAGAAAGCCAGAGCTGTAGTAGGAAAGCCAGGAGAAGGTGGAAAGTGAGAGAGGGGCTCCCTTTTGCACTGGAGGATTTTGTAGGGACTGGTATCTAGATGCATGTAAGTTTGGGGTCTGGATCCAAGCCTCCAACAAGCGTCCTGATCCCATCTGGAATCCAATGCTCGTCGCTCTACATTGGGGTGGTGACCTGTCTGGGCTCCCCAAAGGGCTGTCGGGTAATGCTCGCACACAGCCTGGGTGACCAACCAGTCCACTCCCCTGATCTCGGGGTCCTGGAGGCTTTGGGTTGGGCTACAGTTCGGAGATTGAGCTCAAAGTCTCCCTGCTCCCTGCTGATCAGTTCACCAGAAACTCCAACATCCAGCGTCTAAGAGGGCAGGGAGATGAGGTGGGGCCTAGAGAGCTGTGTTTTCCTCCCTTCTCAGAAAGAAGGTGACTTCTAAAATGCCAGGCGACCTGTACTTCCTTGAGCTCTGAGAGTGAGATCTCAGGAAAGAAATGAGCACAGCCTCTTAGCTAATACCTGTGGGCACATTTGAAGTCAGGGGACTGATTACAGGGTCCAGGCACAGCACTTTAATTGTGAACCATGTCTCGTGGCATCTGCTAGGTGGGCATCGACATGTGGGTTCTACAACCCAAGCTCAGCCAGAGCTTGTGGGCTTCCTCTCACCAGGTGTGCACGGATGGCGGGGGTGAGGAGAAGGGCAAGAGTCCCCCACTTACCAGCTGAGTGCATTTGGGAGCCTTTCCCCTCCCTGCGCTTTTGTTTCTTCATCTGTAGCATGGGACGGTTTAAAATCCTCATAAGGTTATTTGAAACATCTAACATTATAAATACAAATGACTTCACTTTTAAAATGGCCAAACACCATACTGTTTTCTTAGAATGGTTACCCTGACCTCTCCGGCACTTCTGTGTAGGCACCATATGCATCTCAAGGCATTTTCACACGTTTGTTTGTTTGTTTGTTTGTTTATTTGTTTGTTTGTTTCTCTGGCCCACCATTCTCAGATGCTGGAACTTTCTCCACATGGTGGTGTGCTAAGAGGGTCCCACACTGTCTTATAAGAGCCGATTGTTAAACAATCCACCAGTGAAAATTAAAGCACAAAGGGGTGCCTGGGTGGCTTAGTTGGTTAAGCATCTGACTTCAGCTCAGGTCATGATCTCCCAGTTCGTGAGTTCGAGCCCTGCGTCGGGCTCTGTGCTGACAGCTCAGAACCTGGAGCCTTCTTTGGATTCTGTGTCTCCCTCTTTCTTTGCCCCTCCCCCACTCACCCTCTGTCTCTGCCTCTCAAAAATAAACATTGAAAAAAAAGAAAAATGAAAGCACATGAACTTAGTGTTGAATAAGTTACATTAAATACAAAGTTAAATAATAAAAACTCACAGTTTCCTAATTATTTTACTATATTTGGCTATATCTGTGCTCTTGGGTATTTGCATCCAGTCTATCTGTGTGTGTTTACTGCACATCTCTTTCCAACTCCAGGTTCAGTGGTGTCACCCTGATACCTTGAAACTGACGATGGTGGGAGAATTTCCATCACGGAAATCAGAAATCGGCAAACACTGCACAGTCAGAGGTCTCCCACCACCCAGAGAGCTGGTGGTTAACCATCTGCCAGCCCCTGACTGACTGTAGAGATTGGCAGAGTGAAGTCTCTAGAGCCTTTGGTGACTTTCTCGGTATGCCGCGTCGTTCTCTCAACCTGCTGCTTTGTCCATCAGACTTCGATCTTCCAGCATTCCCAGGCCCTCAGGTGCAGGGTATATGGCATTGCTTTATTCAGCACACTCTGAATTTGGCCTCCTCCGAATGCCTCCTACCATTCCTGTAATGAGGTCTCTCCTTGGCTTCTGGTTTTTTCCCTGAGCTCAGCCAAAATATTCACCCTGGTTTTGTGAAGCATGCTGAGAGTCTCAAGTGGAGGTATTTTCTCTTTAACAGAGAAGCAAAACTCACAGCTCATAATGACCCTGGGGATTTCTAACCAACACTTTACCCGGGGTGCTAGACAGAGCCCAGAGTGAGAGTGTGTGAGTGTGTGTGTGTGTGTGTGTGTGCGCGCGCAAGATGGGGAGTGGCATGGAGAAGGAGAAGTCAAACCACATGAGGCTTTCCTGACATTTCAAATTGAAATCTGCACAGCAACCGCAGCCCCAGGGGAAGAGGAATGTAAAAGTGAAAGATGGAGCCCCCTGATTATTAGCTTCCCTCCTGGGCCTCCAACAAGTGTCTACAGGGGACCATGTGTTCCTCAGTAATGAGGGCCAGGATGATTCTGGAAACCTCTGACATCAAGCATGCAGCCTGCTTGCTTCCAGTGTTCCCCGGGGCAGAGGTCCAAGTTTGGGAGCTCCGCACCTCGTACGTGTGTTTCTGGGTGGTGGGGGGCTGGGCACTTGTGTTGAACCATAGACATAGGACTCATCTGGAAACGGGGAAAACCTATTGGCAGAGAGTGGAAGAATCAGGGGTGTGAGCCCTGCAGGGCCTTGCTGGATTTGTCCTTGCCTCCCGGGCTTAGGGTCCTATAGAGAAGATGAGGGCACTCATGGAACAAACCACTTACCCTGGCCTCTTCTCATTCTGAGTAATTCATTGTTTAAAGTCCGTTTTAACCTGTTAAACCAGCAGCTTTGTTGTGACATGAGGTTCTTCTCAAAGCTCATTCCCGAAGACCTGCTTTCACCCCACGCAAATTCTTTGTCCCAGCTCACTTTCTTGGCAGTCAATAGACCCCTGCTGAGGAGCCAGGTGGCTGTCCCATCCATACGCAGACTCGCTGAGTTGGTCTCTGCCTTGCCCGGGGCCATGTTGGCGGGGCAGAGCACACAGCAACTACACGTATTCCCAGCTGAGGAGATACCATGTGGTTGATACCATGGATCACTGCCTGGAAACCCCTCTGAGTGTCCCACAACAGGCTTGGAGCTTGGGAGGAGACCATTCCTTTCTGGAAAAAGTCAGGAAAGCTTTCTGGAGGGAGAAACGTTTGGGGATGGGTGGTGGCAGTTCACACTCACGGCCGGCAGTCATTGAGCGTTTCCAAGGCGTGCATGCTAAGTTCCATTACACGTATGTGTGCATTTCCGTCTGCACAGAGGGGGCACGGGTACTGACAGCATTCCCGTTTTGTACTTGGGCGTCGGCGGCTTGGGAGATGAGGCAAGTTTTAGGGTCAGTAAGTGGACAGCGGTGGGGATTTGGACCCTCCTCTGCTGCCCTGCCTCTGAGGTGGGGGGAGAGGGGTTTTCAAAGCAGGCGCCCAGGCTGGATTGCGTGACCCAGGCCAGGATGGCCCCACCTGGTTCTTCTCTGGACCTCACTGTCAGTACCTGTCCTCTTGTGCCCTCCTCTTTCCTTTCTTACAGAGGCCAAAGGATATGTGGTTGGGGGTGACGTGTGGGAGAGGGGGTCTGTGCTCGCCTGTTGCCTCCAGGAGGCCCCCAGGCAGGGGAGCCCTCTAGGCCATGCCCCCTTTCCTCTCCCTTTCTGGTGGCCCAGGCCCCCTTCTCCCTTTTTGCCCTCAGACCCTCCTTCTTTCTTCTCTCCTCTGCTTACCGGGCAGGGGAGGGGGGGGGCAGTCCACCCTGCAGACTGCATTCCCCAGGTTTGCTCACCAGCTGCCTTCTGCCTGCCTTCGGCCAATAAGAACCACAAGGGTGGGTGAGGGGAGCAGCCGGGATATGTCACCCTCTCTTTCAGCACCTCACGCTGGGGAGAGAGTCTGGAGCGGTAGGTGTTATCTCCTCTTTGGCTCCAGCCTACCCCCCTCCCCCAGATGGCCTCTGACCCTAAGGTCCCAGCTTCTGCAGGGACAAGGCACATTCGTTCTAGCTCTGTGCCTGGCAATGCCTGCTCTGGTTGACTCTGCAGCCCCAGAGGTGGGAGCAACTTCTGCTCTTGCTGATTTCTGAGGTGCGTGGCCTGTTATGTTTTTGCAATGCTTACAGTGGTTTTTGTTTTCTTGACTGGATCCTGCTATGCACCCTCTCCTACCTCCCCCACCCCCTCCACCCCCCGCCGCTCCCTCCCCCCAGGCAAGGTGACCTAATAGGACCCATCGTGCAGAAAACTGCATATGAACGGAGGAATGATATCATGGTGTCCTGATCCCTCAGAGAAGAAATTACGGAAAGGAAACCCGTGGCTGGCTGCCTGACTGAGCTCTCCCTGGGAACCGCCCCCCCCCCCCCCCCCCCCCCCCCCCCCCCCCCCCCCCCCCCCCGTCTCTGCTTTATTCTGAAGAGTCCCCACCCCCTACCCCTGCCTCTGTGTCTTTAAAGGAAAGCAAGGCAGATGTCTCAGCTGGGGCTCCTTCCAGCAGTTTGAATGCTTGGCTCAGAGCCTGGACGTCGTGATGGTTTTGCTCCGGTACCTGCTCTGTGTAATTTCTCTGTTAGGTAACACAGAGGATCGGAGAAATAACAGAGTGGGGAAGAAAGCCCCCCTTCAGAACTCCAGACCCCATGGGTCCTTTCCCTCCTTCCAGGACTGTGATTTGAATTTTATTCAAATCTGCCCCTTCTCAGACTCCTTCCTGGTTCCCAAAGGTCTGGAGCTGGGCACTGTAGCTGCCAGTGCCCCTTAAAAAGGTAGGCACTGTGGGGGAAATGGAGGCTATGTTCCCCTGGAAAGAAGAGGCAGAGACAGTAACAGTTCAGGGAAGGCTGGCATTATTGGGGGAGGGCACATTTTTGCGGAGCAAGCCCCATACCAAAAGACACTTTAAAGCCTTTTCAACTCACGTCCTTAAAGAAGAAAATAATTAAACTCTTCTGCTGGGGATCACCTGGCTTCCCACATCCCTTCACTTAGGATGTTTTGTTCCCACTGGAGCGTGTGATTGGAAAACAAAGGTAAATGAGAGCAATTTATTCCCGGATCATTTCTTCCCCCGGCGGGCTTAAAGCTGCCTCAGCCATAAAGAGTTTACAAACTCTAAAGAAAGATAATAACTTCCCTTCTCACGGCCCGGTCATAGGGAGGTAATGTATGTTTCCAATCAGCTGAGAATGTAATTCAAATGGTAGGTTTTATTTCACTTTAATCCGCCTGTGAGTTCACATTCAAGGTAAGAGGGATCACAGCCCTGCAATGTGAATAGAGTTCATTAACTTGGCATCTCCACTTAGAGGCGGAGGAGCTGGGTCTGTCTACTCCTCTCCCAGAGCCTTGCACAGGCTTGGGCCTCGTGTGCCGGCCAGCGACCAGAGCGCGCCGGAATGTGGGCAGGGCGGCCACAGCGACAGGAAGCTGGAGGGTCCAGTTTGGGGACCAGCTAACCCTATGGCAGCATCAGCATCACCAGGTGCCATGGGGTAGAAGCTGAGGAGGAGGAAATGAGCTCACACAGTAGATAGAGTAGATAGTCTCCCCTCCGCAGCCCAGTTTGGGGGTGGGGGAAGGTCCTGGAGGTGATGATGAACTGTCCACACTGCCTGTGGTTTACTTGCTTCTACACACATCTTTGCTGACAGCAGCCTAGCTACTCAGTGGGCTGTTAGGCAAAGAATCCATTCTTAGCTCTGTTGGAATCCTGTCTCAGCTCTATTTAGTCACAGGGAGACCTTGAACCAGCCACTTGACTATGTCTTGCTTTATACATTTATGAAGTGACTATCCATTTGAGGGGAAAGGGACATGTTTTCTTCATTGGCCTACTGTGAAGCTTTTTTTTAAAGTTTATTTATTTGTTTTGAGAGAGAGTGAGAGAGCACAAGCAGGGTAGGGGCAGAGAGGGACAGAGACAGAATCCCAAGCAGACTCCACGCTGTCAGCACAGAACCCGTTGCGGGGCTAGAACTCACGAACCATGAAATCATGACCCAAGCAGGAATCAAGAGTCAGACACTTAACCATCTGAGCCACTCAGGCGCCCCTGGCCTACAATGAAACGTTTAATGCCGCTCATTCTACAATGAAACTCACTCCTGCAGGGTAAGCGTTACCCTCTCCAGCCCTTTCTTTGGAAATACCGATGCCTTCAGCAGTGTGATGTCTTAGCTTCTTCCCAAGCCACAGGGAATCCCTTGAAGGAACAGTTCTGGTCTGTGCAGGTGGGGTGTCGGTTTAGGGAGGCAGCATGTTCCTAGCGAGTGTCTGGGGGAGGAGGTTCTGTGGAGGGTAGCCTCCATCATATGGGCGTGGAGCAGAGGTATCAAACCAGATCCAAGGAGATGTGGGGGGCAGGGGGCCCACACTCCATCCTGCCGGTCCAACTCAAGACTCCTAGTGATTGGAGCCCCTCCTAGGGTCTCCTGGAGGTACCTATGTGCCTCTAGGAAGTGCTGAGAGCTGTCTCTCAGTCACATGGGGACCTGTCACATCTGTCGACCTTCCCCAGCAGTCATCTCACAGAATCTCAAAAATGCAGCATCCTGGCTGGCTTGGGCTGCAAAGGTTCAAGCCCCAGAGAGAAGCACAAGCTGTGTTCTGCCCCAGCTGGAGGATCTGGGCTCTCCTCACTGAGGCCTAGAGCTGGAAGAGACTTACTGTCTGCCCACGGCTTCCAGGCCCTGCTGCCCCAGTTGGCCGACCCATCTCTCCTCCTGCCACTACAAGCCTTGGCCATGCCCTCACCTGCCTCGCTCACGCCTTAACAACTCACCTTGCCCATCTGTCTGTCCATCCATTCTCTGACCAGCTCCCTAACGGCCCCCTGGAACACAACAGCAAACCACCCGTGGTCCTCATCTGTGTGGAGCCTAAGTCTCACAGGGAGACAGACACAGAAACTACGGCGACAGCATTGGGGTGTCCGGTGCCCTTCCTTGCCCCCGGCCACAGCCACGGTTGTGCTGTCCTGCCATCACATCTTCACCCTGCTTGCTCACGCCTCAGAGCCCTGCACATTTATGTGGAGTTCTCAGGTCTCCCTGGAAATGGGGCTCGGGAGGTTACGGTGTCCCACTTACAGACAGGTTGGGGAGAGTCCCATTCTTGGAAGAGCAGAGGAATGTGAAGGTTAAAATGTCTTAAAGGGCACAAGGGGTGATTTCTAGATTTCCGGACATGCCTTCAGAGAATCGTAGTGCTCTGGGGGTAACTGTTGTAGCCCTTTGTAGCAGACGTACGCATGTGTGTATACGCTGAGTGTGTGTGTCAACCACATTCAATTCATTCCACCGAATTGGACAGTGAAAGCTTACTCTACTGAGTACCTACTATGCGCCAAGCACCACACTAGGTGCTTTATATGCACTGCTTCATTTTACCACCACCGCTGGCTGTCACTTTTCCCATTTTCCAGAAGAAGAAACAGAGGCACAGGGACATTCATTCACTTGTCCAAGGTCACAGAGCTAGTAACGGTGGAGTAGGAATTCCAACCCAGACAGCACCCGATTGCAGAGCCCCGGCTTGGAGCCGCCCCAGCGGGTGGGCGTAGCCCGTGTCCGCGCGTGCACGTGCACCCCCTCGCCTCCGTGCACTGCCCTGTGTGTGGGAGCTGAGAGAATGCAGAGGAGGTTTCTGGGAGGGTCTTTCCAACCTGCTCAGGCTGCCTGTGCAGGCCAAGTGTGCAAATGCGGGTGGGTGCAGGGACCCGGTGATTTAAATGGTTCTCTGGTCAAGAAAGATGGAATCTAGCACGGAGCAGAGCTTTGCTGCCCTGCAACCTGGTAGGAGGCAAGCGGTGAGTTTTCCAAGGAGAGTTTGTGAATCAGCAGAGTCCGAAACAACGAGCCGGACGTGTCTGGGCTCCCTCCTGCCTGGTGTCTGGCAGGCATCCTTCAGTCTGCTGCACACTTCATCCCCGGGCCCGGAGGGACTCCCAGACACTTCCCTCTGAATCTCCCACTCCTCATGGGGGAGGTAACTCGGTTCCTCTCATAGACCCCCCGCGACTAGGGTTTACTTTCTTCCGGGGGGGAGGGGACCCCTTGAGTGGTAGAGTTTCGTGCTGGAGCAGGGGAGCTGCTCCCTGGGACTCTGGGGTAGCGTGCCACCAGCCAGCTTCCTCTTTTCTGCCTTTGAAATTCAGGTGTGGTCTCCAGGTTGTGGCTTCCCTGCTCTGTATGTTCTGTATCTGCTCCCTTATACACAGTTTGGCGAACGTTTTGGTCTCCGGAGGGATCATCGCTGCATTTTGAACCCGTGCGTGAAATACAAAGGCAGCTCCAAAACAGTGGGCTTCATCAGACGGCCCAGCACACGGCTTCTGCTTGCCAGCCCCGACCGTGTGTCTCCCATCCAACAAACTCTAAATATCGGGCCTTCTGGTGCAAGGAACAGGTTCAAGCCCCCTCCTGACTGCCCACCAGGCCTGCGGCAAAGGCAAAATCCTTTATCAGGAAATCACAGACTGCAGGTGAGCCCTTGGGTACGGACCCATCACGTTCCCTCTGTCAGGTTTCATGATGGTGTCTAACCCTTCCTGAGTGCCTACTATGTGACAGATGCTTCACTATGAGCTCCTAAGACCGTCATAACATCACCAGTGAATGGTGACTGTTATCTTACCCACTTGCCAGAGGGAGAAATGGAGACCAAGAGCAGGCTAAGTCCCTGGCCCAACATCACACAGCCAGTAAGTGGCATGATATTGGGCAAGATACCTTTTCTAAGCCTCAATTTCCCCAGGTGTACAATGTGTTAACACCACTGTCCCTCTGAGTGTTTTGAGGATTCAGCTGGGCAAGGCACATAGCTCCTAGCAGAGGGCTAAGCACACGTAAGCACTCACCAGACACGGCCACTTAATGGTAGAACTAATGTTAACACCAGCCCGAAGAGAGAGAAAACACAATGTTTACAGCACCAAGAACAGGGGTGATCAAATAATTCAGTGATTAGTTCCTCAACAGGTGTCTTTCATGAGCCCAGGTAAACTCTCTGGGGGCAGGGACTTTGTCACCCTAGTTCACTGCGGGTTCCTGGGGCTTTGCATAGCATCTGGTGAAAGTTTGTTGAATAACTGAGTGAAGGACTGTTTGGGGGGCCCCCACATGCCATTCAAGCATTGGACAGCCCCTTCTTCTTACAGCCCTTGCCCTCCTCTGCCTTTTGCTGTAATCTGAGTGTACTTGTCCTATTCTCCATTAGAAGGGAAGCTTCCCAAGCCAGGACAGGCCTGGTTCCTGCCCACTGCTATCTTCTCCATGGAGAGGATGCTCAGGGAGTGCCTGGCAGACCAGCTGAATCTTCTTGCCAGGCTCAGTGTCTCCAATATCCTAGAGCATGGTCTAAGATGATGATGGCCATCTGAGTTTGTAGGTCCCTCCCTTCACCGCACGGGTGAACATTGTTTCTCAATGATGCTTGCAAGCCCCCCCCTGGGGAGTTGGAATGGAGATGATGTGGAGAGTAGGTACTTGTGTTCAGCCCCTCTGTTCACTGAGAAGTTGTCCCACCCTTAACCTGCATGGCTTACTAACTAGTCCCTTATATTGGAAAGACCACCCCACCCCCATTGGTATATGACCCACTTTGAGTAAAATTACCGTTGAGCTGAATTTTACCACAACCTCTTCCCCCCACCCTCACGGACTTAGTCCTGAAAGATTTCTCTGCTCTGGGAAGCCACCTTTCCCTGGAGATCTTGCCCTCCCATCAGCCAAGGCTTTGATCCAGAAATAACAGAGGGAGGGAGTGTGAGGATGACCGTGTGACAGTGACTTTCCCGGCAGGCCCAGCCCCCAGCTCCCCGCCCCCAGGAAACCCTGAGCTCTGCCCACATCCTTTCCAGAAATGTGAGCCCCCACCTTTCCAATTTCCTCTTACACCTCTTCTGTATTTCCCGCCCCTGCCTCTGCGTGACAACGTGGCGTGCACGCACCCCGTCTGGCGATCAGGGAATCCTACTGGGCATGCCAGCTTAATGAAATACTTACAGTTTATTAAACACAGGCTTCCCTAAGCCCTGAGTGCCTGTGGGTATTAGAAAGCCCAAGGTAACCCCGAGCTACCACGAACGTAATTGGTACATGTGTCCATGCATTCCTCGTGCAACCTCAGACTCCAGCTCTTAAGCGGCTCACGAAATTAGCCACATAAAGTAACTCCTAGGCAGACAGGCCGGGGGAAATGTGGGGAAAGGCTGAGAGAGGCTCTCAGAAGCCCTCAGGGCCTCTAACGTATGCGAAGTTCCCGTTCCTTTACGTAGCTGTAACCATGGAGGGTGCTCCCCCAGCCCAGGCTGTTCGCGTTTGCAGAAATCTGTTCATTATTACCAGGCCCGTCTTGCTTGTCAGCCTCACATGATGTAGCTACAACAGTTCAAGTTCTATTTCAGGTAAGCCTTGCTCTGGGCCGCTGGGGCTAGCAGAGCATACTTTCTGAGGGCTCCTCCTGGAGCTGTGTTTCTGTTCCTCCTCCAGGGCTTGGATGGGAAGGGCCGTGGAGAAGCCCCGGGTGATCTGGAGCTCGCTGCCCCGAACTTGGGGGCGGCTGCTCCTGGGGTTTGCTTTCCCATTCATCAGTCTCCTCAGCCTGGGGCCTGTGAATCAGGGGCGAGGAGCTGAGATGGAAGCAGCAGACAAAGGCCTCCAGGGAGGTGCCTCGCTCTATGCGGACCACCATCTGGATGCCGGAGAAGGCAACCCTGTTGACCACGCTCAGTGGAACCTGCTCCAGGAACCTCAGAGTCAGCCCGTTGACCCACACACAGCCTTTGCGGCTCAGGGCCTTCAGGCAGAAGGCCAGGGGAGTGCCACCCTTCTCCCGGTAGGGCTCCAGCGACAGGTGTCTGCGGGAGAGGCACGGGAGCCGCAGCTGGAGGTGGGCGTCCGGGCCCCGCCCCACCAGCAGCGGGTTGGTGTCATGCTGCAGCTTCGGTGGGACGTTGGCAAAGGTGTCTGGGTCCTGCGTGGGGTGGTACAGGCTCACATGCAGGACCGTGAGAGGCTTCTCCGTGGATGGGAGCCTGGGAAGGATGGAACACAGACAGAGAAGTGTGGTTGGAGCCTGACACCTCTGTGACTCCCTGAACCTAGACATGCTTGCCCAGCTCAGGGGCCCTGGACCCCCTCCAGCCCAACAGAGCGGAGCACGGAGTGTGGACATGGTCATCCTGCTCAAGCCAGGATAACACCGAGGCTCAAGCTGGTGTGGAAGTTCAGCCCCAATGGTTCTTTTTTTTTTTTAATTTTTTTTAACGTTTATTCATTTTTGAGAGACAGAGACAGAGTGCGAGTGGGGGAGGGGCAGAGAGAGGGGGAGACACAGAATCCCAAGCAGGCTCCAGGCTCTGAGCTGTCAGCACAGACCCCGACATGGGGCTCGAACCCGTGCATCATGAGATCGTGACCTGAGCTGAAGTCGGACGCTTAACCGACTGAGCCACCCAGGCGCCCCTCAGCCCCACTGGTTCTAATCTCAGTGTCACCTTGATCATATTCTGTGAGTGGGCCTTACCACCCATCCACTCTGAGCTTTAGTTTTCTTTTCTGTACTGTCAGTATGCCCCTCCTTGTTTTTGTAAGGTATATGGGATACCAGCTTCTGCGGTGTGGTTATGGTGGTGGCCTACTGACATCTGGAGACAATCTGGCCCTGTTTTGAGGGGAGGGAAGAACAGACAGACAGGATACACCTTCCTCGTATTCAACCGTCACACAAAAATACCCTTGCTGGGCCCTTGTTTGAGTCAGGCACTGAGCAGCTGCTGGCAATGAGCACAGGCAATAGGAGAACAAGAACTTGATTTCCAGAACACCCAGCTGGGGGAGGAGACAGGTGCCTCTAGCATCAGGAATTATGGAGAGAGACAGAACAGGGAAGCCCAGCTGGCTCCTGGGGGAACCAGAAAGGCTCCCTGGAGACCCAGAGGATGAAGAAAAACAGCTAGCATGTTCCAAGTTGCTTCTATGGGCCTGGCCCCATGCCAAGTGTATTTTGGGCATGAATGTCTCATTATATGGGCAGAGGACAGATCCTGATGGAGAAGGTGGAGAGCCATGAGAGATGTCACTCAAGAACCAACAGGGGCTCACGGCGTCTGGATGGCTCAGTTGGTTGAGCACCTGACTTCGGCTCAGGTCACAACCTCACAGTTTGTGAGTTCGAGCCCCGTATCAGGCTCGCTCTGCTGCTCTCAGCACAGAGCCCTCTTCAGATGCTCTGCCTCCCCTCCCCCTCCCCAAGTCATGCACGCTCTCTCTCTCTCTCTCTCTCTCTCTCAAAAATTAAAAAAAAAAAAAGAACTGACAGGGGCTGTGTGGAGGCCAAGTAACAAGGCGGCCACAGTGTGAATTGCACACATCCTTTGTTCCAGCAACTCCATCTCTGATCATTTGTCCTTTAGAATGTCACTGGCACATGCAGTAAGGCTACTTACAATAGTCGGCTTTGCTCCTGCATGCATTTGAGGAATATAAACTCTCTGGCACATCCCCCAACCCCATATGGCCCAGAACCTGCCAGAGCCTTCACTGGGAACCAGGGGATGAGTGGGTTTGAATAACTAATTGTACACTTTCTCGGCACCAGACTTTGCTTACAGGTTTTTCTCTGCTAAGAATGTATCCTCCATCCCAAACCCTGACCAAATACCGCTCCTCTTTAAAGCCCCGGTTCCAATGTGGCGTCTTCTAATGTAGCTCTTTTCCTGTCTCTGCCCTCTGACCCTTTCCGGACACCACCATTCAGTCCATCTTCTCATTACACGTCAGAATTATGTGGGTCCTCGTCCTGTCTTCCCTGAGCCCTCCTGCTCTGTCTCTGAGACTTCCCAGGGGCAGGCTGTGGTCTGAGCTGCCCTGTTGCCCAGTGTCCCATTGCCCTGTACAAACAGGGCCTGGCCACATGTGTCTGGGGGCACATTTGACAAATGGCTCAATGAAGAGACGCGCACACATGAAAATCATGTGAAACCAAGTTTAGGTACGCGGCAAATGTGAGCCTAGAGCTCAAGGGCTGTGTTGGGGGGGGGGTGGGCTGGAATCCTGTCACAGGTGGTCTGAATCTGGGGCCCTCCACCCCTTCTGCATTTTGGGTGAAGTAGGTTCATGGTGAAGACCTTCCCCTCTGGCCCCTCAGGCCCCTCCCTTTTCCCTAAAGCACAGATATACACATGTCTCCATCCACAACCCCCTCTGGCCCCAGCCTGCAGGAGACCTCCTGACTACAAAAGACAAGCTGGGCCCAGAATGGCCAAGCGGGGTATCCAAGTCCTCAGGCCAGGCCAGAAACTCAGAGTTCACTTCTAGGACCCGATCTCACATCCCAGGGACCCTGAGAAAATCCCTCAGAAATGAGGGTTCACCGCTGCTCGTGAGACATTACTCTCTGCTCCACTGCGCGCTCCAGAGCCGACAGAAATCCCCCAGCAGCACAGAGCCCCAGAAGAGGGGCTCACATCTCCAGGACCCTCCAGTTGTTCTGGGGAAGCAGAACCCAGCCCTACCAATGCCGTCTCTGGGAGGAGACAGCAGAAAGACACTGACATACGTGCCTGGTGAGTAGCCAGCAGGGGCTCTGCTCCCCACCTCCCCCCGCCGCCCTGGGCCATCTCCCCTGGCTGTACGTCAAGTCCCCCTCCACCTACCTTACCGCCAGGGGCACCTCTGGCTGTGACTCGGCAGCCATAAGCTCTCAGGAGCAAATGGGTCCCTGCCAGGGCAGGTCTGGCTTGGCACTTAAGGCTGCGGTTTGGGGATGTGATACGTCAGAGCATTCATCAGTTTTGCTGCTTTCTTCCTTTTTCCCGTTAGGAAGGAAAATGTATGTGTGATTTCCCATTGCAGAAGTGCAACCCTAGCGCTGAGTGGTTGAGAAACCGCAGCCTGGGATCCTTGCTAGCCCTGGCCCCTGGGGGGTGGGGTTCCCCACTGGGCTTCAGTACACTGCCTGGGTCTGCAGCCTGTCCCCAGGCACCCCGGGAGCTGTGTCCAGGGCACCCGTCACTGGTGCTGCTACTCTTCTCTGCTGCCAACCGCGGGGGTGTGTGGGTGTGTGGGGTGAAGGCCTCCCGGGCTTGTTAGAAAGGAGAGGCTTTTTGAACAGAGAGCCAATGAGGGGAGCCCCCACTTATGTGGGAGAGTGCGAGGAGAGCGTTACAGATGGGCCGGCGGTGGCCAAGAGGGCTGTGGGTGACAGAGCAGTCCACTCAATATCTCAGGAGGGGCAGGGCCTCAGCGGATGGGGGTGAGGGCTGCTCATGGCGGGTGGCCTGTCTCACAGGACAGCAGAAAGGCCATCTTCTATGCTCACCCCTCCTGGGGTCTGCTGGCCTTCCAGAGCAGCATGGAAGAGACTGAGATAGATGCTTGCCCAGCACTGGGAGCCCCAGCCATCCTGGAAGTGACCCAGTGTCCACTGGTGTATTCATACTGCCTTCACTGTACCCACCAAGCTGGCAAGAGACAGGTACCCATGGTATACAGGGGGTAACGGGGGCCCTAAGAGAGGCAGTGCCTGGCCCAAGGCCCCAGAATAGGTCAGCATATAATCCTTTCTCTTTTTCCCATCAAACCTGGGCTATCCTGGGGATTCTTGGGGGGTATCCAGGTGGGTGGTACAGCCCGCTGGTCTCCCGATCTGCCTCACTGTCCCCAACCCACAGCTTACTCTCCCCTCGAGAATGACCCTTGTAGCCCCTGAGAACTCAGCAGGCCACACTGTGGGGGCCAAGCCCCTCTGGGCACTATTCAGTGCTTCGTCTGCTTTATCTCTCCTGAGCATTTAGACTCTAGTTGGTTGCTTAGTAACTAAGAAGGAAAATAGGAAAATCTCGAAACGGTCATCTGTCCCCATGTGTCCCAGCCAGTGTGACACAAGCATGAGGGCTCCCCCAGGAAACCAGGTCCTCTGGAGATGGGAACTGCCCCTGGGGGGGGGGGGGGAACCAACCGTTAACTCCAGGCTGCCTCCCTGGAGGCATCTTCTTCACTAGCTCTCTAAGCTCCAGCATGCACAGAGCTGGGCCGGGTGTGTGTGTGGGAGGCCTGTCCCCATGGGGATCCGCACAGAATATCAGCATTCCTGTCAGGAACCCAGGGCGGTGGGCAATAGGCAGAATCCGGGCAGGGGCTTTGCTAACTCTTGCTCTGTGACCTTGGGCAAGTCCTATCCCCTCTCTGGGTCTTAGTTTTCCTTCCTTGGGGATGGGACACCGCCTTCCCGTTGTACCCTGCGACCATGTCTCCGTGAGAGAAGGGCTCTGTCCACACTTCTAGCCCTGGCATGGGAGAGTAGGTAAGCAGAAGAGATGTGTTCATGGCCCCCTGTGCCCTCAGGACCTTGGTTCAGAGCATTCCCTAGCAAGAGAACTGAAACAGCCAGGAAATCCATCAGTACGAGGAAGTCTTGCCTGTGCTGTGTCTTCTGAAGGAGAATAGGAAGTCCTGTTCGTCACTGGCTGGCAGTCTCCTGAGGGGACAGCGAGAGCAGGGGGAGAGCAAGTGCTGGCTTCTCTCTACTTGGCCCCCTTGGCCAGGATGGCCTTCTCTAGTTGGTGTTGGGACCCCGAGGAGTGTACCTCAGTGAGCAAATGTCTCTGTCGTGTGCTCCTGGGAAAACTCAGGGACAGAACAACAGTTTCCAGGGCTTTCTACAGTGGTGGGCAGGTGAGAGTTCTGGGGTCACACAGGCTCTGGTGTGAGGCTTGGTTCCTTCTTATAGCAGGTGTGTGTGTGACCCCAGACAAGTTACTTGGCCTCTCTGAACCTGATTTCTGCTCGGTGAAATAAGGACAGTGTGTTGTGTGAGGGCTAAATGAGATAGGCGCCAAGTGCCCAAGACATGGTTCAAAGCTGGTACGTGAGGGCTGCTCGTGGTAGAAGCCTTAACAGCAGAAGACCGCGAAGATGCACCTTGTGAGAGACGCTGGAGGGGCAGACTAACAGCCTGCACAAACCCCAAATTCTTAGAAGGCCAGGTTTTGCTTTAAAATTTCTTTTTTGATGTTTATTTATTTTTGAGGCCGAGAGAGACAGAGCATGAACGAGGGAGGGTCAGAGAGAGGGAGACACAGAATTGGAAGCAGGCTCCAGGTTCAGAGCTGCCAGCACAGAGCCCGACGCGGGGCTCGAACTCATGGACCGCGAGATCGTGGCCTGAGTCGAAGTCGGACGCTTGACCGTCTGAGCCACCCAGGCGCCCCGACCCAGGTTTTGCTTTAAAGGAACATAATTTTGGAGTGCAATACCTAATTTGCACGCATTTAACATAAATTCCATTTTCAATGATAATGAAGTTAAAAGGGCATGCTCCAGGAAGACTCTCCAAGTTATGGCCTGGGGCATGTGGCCCTAACACAGGAGGACAAGGTTACGTATTTGACAGATGAGGCAGCTGAAGCCCACAGCAATTAGTCAACTAGCCCCAGGGTCTCATATCTGAGAAGCGGCAGAACCAGGACTTGGACCCATTCCATGGCACTCTTGGGCCTGATCGTGAAGCTGCTGGGCCTCCAAGGTGGTATTCTCTGGAGTCCAGCTGTCCTGCCTTCTGCAAATGTGCTCCTGCCGCCTGGCTGGCAGTGCGCTCGGGAGAGAGGGGCCGGCTTCCAGCGGCCGGCCAAACTGTGCAGAGGCCACTCTAGTGATGTCCCGGTGGCCTGTGGCCACTAGGTGGCAGCACCCACAAACCTAGTGGCCTGCTGAGGGGGAAGGAGAGAATGGGCAAAGCATGGGGAGTCATTCACCAGAGGACCTCAAAACTCATTGTGCGTGCGTGGAGATAAAGCAGGAAGCCAGCGCAGGAGGCCACGTGGAGCAGTGGTCACAAGCACGGGTGCTGGGCCAGACAGGCTCAGAAGGGTAAGTAAACTGCCCACGGACACGGACTTAGTGCACAGCAAGGATGGGTGAGAAGCCGGGTCGGCTCCGGTAAAATGGAGTACCACGGGTGCCCTCCAGGGAGGGGGGACAGCAGGAGAGGAAATACATGCAATGCGCAGAGCCTAGGCCAGGACCTCATGCAGGGGAAGTGGACTATGGCCGCAGTTACCATGTCTGTTATGATTGTTACCATGTACCTACTGTTACTCTGATCTTGCCTGATTGCTCCCTGCCCCCACTGAGCTCTCCCGTAAGACAAAGAGCACCTGTAACTCATAGAGATAGGTGCTGGGGGGGGGGGGGGTGGGCACAGAACCACTAACCTCGAGGAGGAGCATCTAACCTGCCAGGGGTGGGGGACACCTGGGAAGGCCTCCTGGAGGAGGACACGCTTGTGCTGACTCTGTAGGGTGGGATGTGGGACGGTGCCTGGTGGAGGAAGGTGGGAGACCATACCCAGTTTCCAGAGATGCGTCTGCCTCCCCCTGCCCCATGCTCTTGGTTAATAAGAAGGCTAACCACCAGGTGATGGTTGGTTAATGAGAGGGCTCACTGAATGAGTGACCAGGGTTTGTCCAGCGCTACCGGTCTCTTGGCCTGAGCCCCGGTGGGAAGCAGATGGCTATTGGGGTTGCCCTGATTGCTCGTTCCCTCTGTGTTCACTCCCAGAGTGCCGGCTGGGCCCCTTGCAGAGGCTGGGCGGGCAGCAGACCTGGGTGGCCTCCTCCTGCCGAGAGCCAGAGACAGCTGGAAGGCCCTCGGGAACTGCCACCATTGCCACCCAGACCCTCCCCCCCCATTCCAGGGGCCACTACCAAGCCTGATTTTACTGATTTCACGATTGTGCTAAATGCTTAATATGTATCCATTTTACTTACTGTTAAATCCCATAATAAGGAGTTACCTAAGAGCTAAATCCTGGAGCCCTGACCAGTGCCCGGAACAGGCCTGGGGATGGGGTGCCTGGGATTTCTGAGGCCTTCTTGGCTCTTACCTTGGGGTGGGGTGTTCAGGACACATGGAGCTGGTGCCTGTAGGCCCACCAGTTACCTTACAGTTTGACCTATTTTTTCCCCACGGAACTAAGAGCCAGCCCTTAGGTTGCCTGGGGAGCAAGGGCTCAGGGAAGGAGGAGGCATCCTGGCTCTTAGCCAGCATGCACTCCCTCCACCTCCACCCACTGGATCCAAAGCAACAAGGGTCCAAAAGGCAGAGAGAGAGAGCCAGCCTTGGCTTTCCTGTGGACATAATTTGGGGCAAGTCGCTTTTCCTTTCTGGGCCTCAGTGTCCTCATCTGTAGAATGGGGATCATCATGCCTGCTCTATAGCCACCGTCTTCATTTAACACTTTATGAGGGGTCAGCTTTCACTTGGTTGAAAGGACTTGCCTATGGCTGCTTTTCTGTTTCCATCAAGAACCCATATTGAAGAAATACAGCTTGGTCTTATTTAGAGGATGCATCTGGCTAGGAAAGATGGCCTCAAACACAGCATAACACACATCAAACATGGCCTTTTTGTTTTTAATTAAGTGAGGTAAAAGCCTAGCATAAATACTTTTAACTAAAGTTTAGGAATAAAGTGTATTTTGAAATTAGCGTGTCTTCAAAGGCAGACTTTTAACATACCATGGGGGAAAAAAACTGTGGGAATTTAGGTGGTTTCTGGCGCCTAGAAACACTCCATGCAGATCTGATAGCAACCCAGGAGGGAGAAGAAAAAGAAAACTCTCCCTCTGCAAACAGTTACCTGCCTTTACATTGTGGTGAAGTGTACAATATATAAAAGTTACCACCTCAACCATTTTAAATGTGCAATTCACAGTGGTACGTGTATTCATATTGCTGTGTACCCAATCTTAGAACCTTTTCATCTTGCAGAACTGCAACTCTAAACTCGTTACAAAACTACCCCTCTTTCCAGCCCCTGGCAACTGCCATTGGGTTTCTTTCCATGACTACTCTAGAGACCTCATATAAGTGGGATTGTACAGTAATTGTCCGTTTGTCACTGGTTTATTTTGCGTAACACGATGTCTTTAAGGTTCATCTGTTGCATCCACGCAACTCCTAAAACAGAATGCTATGGGCACCAGTGACAGTTGCAACAAAGTTTATTACAATGAGAGGCAAGGCCGACCGATCGGGACCAACACTCTTGATAAGAGTGTGGCCTCGAACAGCCGGGGTACAGAGTTTTTAAAGCCGATCACATCGTTTTATCATTATCTGGGAACAGAACAGAAAAACAGTTCCCAGATGAGTTAGAAACAGTTGCCAGATGAGTCAGAAACAGTTATTGAATGAGGTGATTATTTTAGACTTTCTGCCGCTAAGTTGCAACCAGTGGATCTCCTTGCCCTTGTCTCTGATGCTCTTTTTTGAGGTTTTGTTTCCTTCATTGGTAAAGCCTGATTCACAAGAGTATGAAGTATGATTTACAAGAGTAAAAGCAAGGTTGTTATCTTTTGACCTTCAGTGTCAGAACAAAGTTGTTATCTTTCAAGCTAAGCGTTAGCCCTACAGTACAATTTAACCCTTACACATCCATGTTGTAGCCTGTGTCAGAATTGCATCGCTTTTTAAGGCTGAATGATACTCCATTGTATCACTCCACCGAATACACCACATTTTGTTTATCCATCCATTTGTCAATGGATACTTGGGTTTCTCCCACCTTTTGGCTATTGTGAATAATGCAACTCTGCACATGGTGTGCAAATACCTGTTTGATTCCTTGCTTTCAATTCTTTTGGAAATATACTCGGAAGTGGAACTCCTGGATCATCCGGTGATTTTGTTTAATGTTTTGAGCAACGACCATGGCGGCCATAGTGGCTGCACCAGTTTACGTTCCCCCCAACAATGCACAAGGATTTCGACTCCTCCGTATCGTTGCCAACATTTGTTATTTTCTGTTTTGTAAAAAATAGTAGCCATCCCAATGAATGTGAGGTGATAGCTCATTGAGGTTTTGATGTGCGTTTCCCTAATGATTACTGATATTGAGTATCTTTTCATGTGCTGTTGGTCATTTGAAGTGAACATCTTCTTTAAAGAAATGTCTACTGGGGCGCCTGGGTGGCTCAGTCGGTTAAGCGTCTGACTTCAACTCAGGTCACGATCTCGAGGTCCGTGAGTTCCAGCCCTGCATCGGGCTCTGGGCTGATGGCTCAGAGCCTGGAGCCTGCTTCCAATTCTGTGTCTCCCTCTCTCTCTGCCCCTCCCCCGTTCATGCTCTGTCTCTCTCTGTCTCAAAAATAAATAAAACGTTAAAAAAATTTTTAAAAAAATAAAGAAATGTCTACTTAGGTCTTTTGCCCATTTTTAAATTGAGTTATTTTTTCCTATTATTGTAGGCATTGTTTTCTTTCTTTCTTTTTTTGAGAGAGAGAGAAAGAGAGAGAGCGCGCGCAAGCAGGGGAAAGTGGCAGAGGGAGAGACAGAGGGAGAATCCTAAGCAGGCTTCACTCTCAGTGTAGAGCCTGACGTGGAGCTCGATCCCACAACCCTGGGATTATGACCTGAGCCAAATTCAAGAGTCAGACGCTCACCGGACTGTACCACCCAGACTCCCCCTGTACACTTTCTTTATATATTCTGGATATTAACCCTTATCAGATATAGGATTTACAAATACTCTCTCCCATCCCATAGGTTACCATTTCTCTCTGTTGATTGATCCTTTGATGCAGAGTTTTAAATTTTTATATAGTCCAGTGTATCTATTTTTACTTTTTGCCTGTGGTTTTTACTATCATATCTAAGTCATCATTGCCAAATCCAGCGTCATAAAGATTTTCCTCCAAGAGCTGTGGGGTTTTAGCTCTAACGTTTAAATTTTTAATCCATTTTGAAACAATTTTTGTATACCACCTAAGGTCAAGGTCCAAATACATGTGGATGTGCAGCTTTCCTACAAAGAGTTATTTTTTTGTTGGAGGCGAGAGGGGCGGAGAGAGAGGGAGCGAGAGAATCCCAAGCGGGTTCCACACCCAGCACAGAGCCTGATGTGGGGCTCAACCGTGAGATCATGACCTGAACAGAAATCAAGAGTCGGACGCTTAACCGACTGAGCCACCCAGGCACCCCTACAAAGAGTTATTTTCAGATAAGATTTATGACTGATGGTGACAATGTACCGTATTTGACCATATGAGGCAACATAAAATATTTTACATACCTTGGTAACAATGTAAAACAAAGTGCCTCCAAATTTACCTTGTAGTTTTTGTTAATTTTATGTTCCCATCTTTATGGCTGAACAGAAATACTCTTCATTTGGAATAAATAACATGCCACACTGTCAGCAGTACAGATTATTTTCTGACGATATAAGTCTCATGGAGGTGTGAGTGGGAAAATCGGTGATGGCTGTGAGCTGCCAGGCTCCCGAGCCCACCATTTCCTGCCTGTAAACTGGGTCCCATGCCCTTGCTCTCTGCCCTTGCCTGATGCTCCTGGCGTCACAGATTTTAAGGGCAAGGGTTAGTGTTAGTGCTGTGTTTTTGTTACCACGGGCTTCTGCACAAAGCCATAGCCAGACAGCCTCCACTGTGTACCAGTTTTCATGGGTTTGGGTCCCAGACTCAGGGCCCATGAGGAGAATTCTGAGCCCCCAGTACGGTAGATTCACAAACCCCAGAGGTTCAAAGCATTTCAAAATTTTTGAGTTTGCTCATAATTTAAAACTCTTCCTAGAAAGTTGGTTGTCTAAACCGTTGGCTAATTCCCACAAGGAAAACTGGTCCCCACTGTGGGGACTGCCGCCAGGAGAGGAAGTTTGAGGGGACTGTGCTGCCCACAAGTGGGGGTCCACTCACGTCTACCACCTCTGTCTACCCCCCCCTCAGGCCCCCGCCTGCACGTGGAATAGTTATCATGAGCTGGAGGAGGACCCAAGTTTCCTGGGGAAAGCCGCTAAATCATGGAGGTTTCTGATGCCAAGAAAAATAGGCTTGGCCCAGCTCTGAGGCCGTGAACCTCAGATGCTACCTCAAGAGGCTGCCATCACCGTGGGCAGTACCATCTGGCTTCATTTTGCCAAAACAAAGGCAAGGCCCTCCAGCAATTTCTGTGGATTTGTTTTGCAAAATTAAATTGTCTGCTTTTAATTCTCCTTTACCAGTTTAATACCTATTGGAATTTCAAACCCAGTGACATTCAGAAAACCCACTTTGGAGTTAGGTGTCAGATCCCACATGACCTGCATTTCAGCCTGGGACCAAAAAAAAAAAAAAAAAAAAAAAAAAAAAGAGAGAGAGAGACACTATGGAAACTTCCAGGGAGCAGGGGCCTTGGCAGAGTGGGATCTCTAGGCTTTGCAGCTCCTGAACCACCCCCACGTGTAGACATGCTCTGAGTCCATAGGGACTATTAGCTGTCTCTCCACACCCAGAAACAGAACCAGGCTTCCCCGCTTTGGGACCCTACCCCATCATGGCTCCAGAACCAAGTTCCAGCTCATGCTTTCTTTTTTTTTTTTATTACTATTATTTTTAATGTTTATTTATTTTTGAGACAGAGAAACACAGAGCATGAGCAGGGGAGGGGTAGAGGGAGGGGGAGACACAGAATCCGAAGCAGGCTCCAGGCTCTGAGCTGTCAGCCCAGAGCCTGATGAGGGGCTTGAACTCAAGGACCGTGAGATCATGACCTGAGCCAAAGTCGGACGCTTAACCGACTGGTGCCCCCAGACACCAGCTCGTGCTTTCAAGTGGGCCTCCTGGACCTCTTCCTAAGAGGTCCGGGCCCGGGGGGGAATTGGCCTCCTCTGCACCCAGCCCTGCATGGGCTCTGTACTGGCCGAGCAAAGAGACAAACTCTACTTCGTGGGGATCCAGGCCAGTGCACAAGACAGACTCTTGGACACATACCAGCCGGAGGGACCAAGAAGAGCATCATGAGTCCAAGGGAGTTTCAACAAGGTCCAAGACCAGCCTGGGGGCATAAGGAGAGCTTCCTCGAGCAGGTGATGCCAAGGCTCGGTCTCGAAGAAACAGTATGTGTTGGCTAAGTTAAGAAGGAGGAGCGGGTGTCCCAAGAGGAGGTCTTGCACAAGCAAAGTCTCCCTTGGAAAGTTCGAGAGAGCCGATGTCAGGAGAACCACAGAAGGAGTGGGCTACTTCCTCTGCCTCGGAAGAAACACCTGGGGCTCTGCTACCATCACTGCTCGTAGCTACTCCTGCTCTTCCCCTCCAATCTCTCCCTTGACCCTGTCAAAGCCCCCAAGGCTGGTTGATGCAGCATATTGGCCTTCATCGCTTAGCTCGTTGTCCTGTCTCTGCTGTGCTGTTGAATGTCCTGTTTATTAGGGTGCAGCCACAGCCCCTCATAAAGAACATGCAGTCACTGCCCCCCGGGACCAGGGGGGAGAGAGGCTGCAGCGTCCAGCTGGGAAGTCTGGATGGCTCCATGCCCAGGGGACGTGCTCAAGTTCATGGCTCGAGGGAGAAAGTTTCGTTTCTGAGATTATTTTCTCCAGTCTAGATATGCAACATTTCCCTGAACGTTCTAGGTCCGTTCTGAGATGCAGGCTCACAGAGTGAAAGGCTTTGTGTTTGTCTTGTTTTTATGCAACGTTTTGAAAAAGTAATAGACTCACATAATTCACAACCCTTGAAAAGATTAAAAGAAGCCGAGCGAAAAGTCTCTGTCACCCTTCCCATCGGGTAACTGCCTGTGTCCTGTGCATCCTTTCAGATATTCTTGTTTTTTTTAATGTTTATTAATTTTTTGAGAGAGAGGGAGAAACAGAGCACAAGCAAGGGAGGGGGCAGAAAGAGAGGGGGACACAGAATCTGAAGCAGGCCCCAGGCTCTGAGCTGTCAGCACAGAGCCCGACGTGGGGCTCGAACCCGCGAACTGTGAGATCATGACCTGAGCCAAGACAGACACTCAGCTGACTGAGCCCCCCAGGCGCCCCTTTCCAGATATTCTTTATGCAGTTCCAAGCATGTATGAGTATACAGTCTGGCCATGCCCTCCTCTTTCCTAAACACTGCCTGGTGCCTTGCATTGTGAAGGTGTCCTTAAGACCAGCAGCTCACGTTCTCCCCAGCGGTTTCTCACTCTTAAAATTATTCTCCCTGTCCTATGATATTTCACACAACTAGCCCCAGCCACAACAACAAATATTTCATGCCCTTCATGCATGACATTTTTCACATATGCTTTACAAATGTGCGTCTTCATTCCGAACCGAATGTCGTGGGAAATATGTCTTTTCCACATGGCCGCTACTATAATATAAAAAGCATTTTCCCCTTTCCCTCGGCCCCAGGGGGGCACTATATCATGAAAATGGAGGAGTGAGGAGAAAATGAGAAATCCTGCCTCCAGAGCTCTCTCTCCAAGTGGTTTGCCAGAGGCTCCCTGGGACCATGTCACCTCCCGAAGCGTAAATCACCAACGAGGCCTCCGCTCAAGTTGTCACCCGGTGGCCTAGCGCGTGGCTATTTCTGTTTGGCGGCCATCGACTCAGAGCGTCCACGCTGTGTAAGTGTTGCCCTCTGCGTGTCTGCCTCCATGCCGGCTGCCAGCGGACCTGTTCCTAAGATGGGCATATGCTCCCCTCTGGGTTTCTACTTGAGGCCCAGGACCACTGTGGTTCAATCCTTCAAGGCAAACCCTGCTGCTGACAGGCTTGCTGCAGACCACGGGATGCCTCCAACACCTTTAAATAAAGCCCAGGGGCTTCTCTGCTCCACCTCCGCGGGCCTTTGAGAACCTCTAGTACAAACCAGTATCTGGCCTGCCTGGAAACCCGGGAACCTGGCTAACAACCAGGGCCAGGGCTTGGCAAACGCCAGCCTCAGCCTGCCTTTCTTTCCCTCCCTTTCCTGTCCCTCTAACCCCCAACATGCGCGGGTTATGGATGAGTGTGGCTCAAAGAAGCAAGATTTCCCCCAGTCTCTTGCTCTGGGATACTTAATCTGGAAGCCCGATGCTAAGAACGTTTACAGTTTGTGAGTGCTAGGAGGCACTGTTGGGCAAGTTTCGTGTGCTCCAAAAAGGGTCTTGCTTGTGTGTGTGTGTGTGTGTGTGTGTGTGTGTGTGTGTGTTTTTTTTATGGACTTAAATTTTTAGAGTAGTTTTAGGTTCGTGGCAAAATTAAGCAGAAAGTACAGACAGTTCCCACATATCCCTCGCCATGCCTCGACATACAGCCCCCTCCACTGTCAACATCCTGCACCAGGATGATATGTGTGTTGTAATCTCTGAATGAACCCCGACATGTCATCATCACTCAAAGCCCGTAGCTTACATAGGGTTCACTCCTGGGTTTGGAAAAATGTATAATGACGGGTAACACCATTACAGTCTGCTACAAAACAGTTTCACGGCCCTAAAAAATCTCTGTGCTTGGGGCACCTGGGTGGCTCAGTTGGTTAAGCGTCCGACTCTTGATTTCTGTTCAGGTCATGATCTCACGATGTGTGACTTTGAGCCCTGCATTGAGTGAGCTCTGCGCTGACAGCACGGAACCTGCCAGGGATTCTCTCTGTCTCCCTCTCTCTCTCCGCCCCTCCCCTGCTCCCTCTCTCTCTCTCTCTCTCTCTCAAAAATAAATAAATAAATAAATAAATAAATAAATAAATAAATAAATGAATAAATAAATAAATAAGCCTTCTTAAACAATCTCTGTGCTCTGCCAACTTACACCTCCCTCCCCTGTAAACTTTGGCAACCACGGATCTTTTTACTGTCTCTGTAGTTTTGCCTTTTCCAGAATGTCATATAGTTGGCATCAGGCAGTACATAGCCTTTTCAGACCAGCTTCTTTCACTGAGTAATACATATTTAAGATTCCTCTAGGCTTTTTCACGGCTTGATAACTCATGTCCTTTCTGTGCTGAATAACGCTCCATTGCTGGAATGTACCATCATTTACTCATCCACTCACCCACTGAGGGGTGTCTTGGGTGCTTCCGATTTGGGGCAATTATGAGTAAAGCTGCTAGAGACCTCCCTGAGCAGGTTTTTGTGTGGACTTGAGTTTTCAACTCATCTCAGTATGCAGCAAGGAGCATGCCTGCCGGATCCCTGGCTGTATATTTGGAGGACAGGACGCTCAGTGGGGCAGGCTGTCCCATACTCAGTCAGCTCACTGGGGCCCTAGCAGAGTCTCTCCTCTGTCAGGGCCAGAGCTCCCCCTACCTCACTTCTTCAGAGTCCACTTCCTGTCCCTCTGGGTGGCATCAGCCCAGTGCCTCTTAGCGTGGGTGGAGAGGCGCCGGGGAGATGTGAGTGAGCAGGACTGCATCTTTCCCCCTCCCTCCCTGTACTCCACAAGTTCAAGGGCCCGCGGGATGTTTTGGTATGAACTGAATTCCCCCCGCCCCCCAAACCAGCATTAAAAAAATCCAGAACACAACATTTCATTCATTTTTGGTATTTTCTGTCATTATTGGAATGACTGTCATGACTCTAGTTAGTTAGTTAGTTAGTTAGTTAGTTAAATATTTATTTTGAGAGAGACAGAGCACGAGCTGGGGAGGGGCAGAGAAAGAGGGAGACAGAGAATCCGAAGCAGGTTCCAGGTTCTGAGCTCTCAGCACAGAGCCCAACGCGGGGCTCGAACCTGTGAACCGGGAAATCATGACCTGAGCCAAAGTCAGACGCTTAACTGAGGCACCCAGGCACCCGTGTCATGACTCTTATTTAAGTGTTGCAAACACAGAGCCACATCAGCATTCAAATTGGTTATGGTGATTTACCTCAGGAGAATCACAGTCCCCCATGGAGCCCTAGGGAAGTTCTACCTTTCAGGTACCCCAGATGAGCCGAGCAACTAGGACTTTGCCCCTTCGGTCTCAGGGATTCTCTGTCAAAGAAAAAACTGGCGACTATCGTTGGCCTGCAGAGTGTGGTATTTTAAACATTCTAGGTTGTCAACGGTTGAAAACTAGGGACCTGGAAGTATAAACCTTGCTTGTAGCTTCTCTTGAAAAGTCATAAAATGAGGCCCCTGGGGCTGCTGTTCACCCTCGGGGTGAGCTGGGACTCGTCTCCATTTGCCCAGCCACTCCTCCCCCCCCCCCCCCCCCCCCCGTGTGTCACTTACCTATTTTCCGTTCTAGGCTCCTGTTGCCTTGAGTTTGCAGCTCTTAGGTGAGGTGTATTCACTAAGATGTGATTTTTCTTCAGCAGTGAATCCAGTGAATCCCCCAAAGGACCAAATGACAGAAATCACTGCAAAGTAGCAAAGCCTGACAAGTGAGTGGGTGGCCTTTCTAGACTGGGGTGCTTTGGGGGTCCCTAGCTGTGCTAGTGTGTGACAGCAATGCTGTGAGCACTTTCCACACATTGACCAATTGGATTTCTTCAATAGGCCTATAAAGCCAGGGCCGTTCTTGCCTTCATTCTACCAACGGGGAAAACTGAGGCAGAGGAGTTAAGTCTCTCACCCAAGATCACACAGGTGATAAACATGATGTCTTCAAAGTCTTGTGACCTTAACCACCCCACACACTGCCTCCTGATAAAGATACTGTGAGGGCTAAATGGGCCCCCTCAGGAAAGCGGGACCTAGCCCTTGGGAGTGCAGGGGAAGCCCTGTAGGGTCTCCCAGGTCCCATGCAGGAAGTGGGGGGCTCCTCAGGACTCAGGTCAGCCGCCTCTCAGGGAAATGATGGGAGGGCAGCTGGCTGGTGCCTGGACAAGACCTTCAAGCCCCCACTCCCCTCTTTGCCCTCAAAGCAGGCGGACCCACCTTTCCACTTGCCTGTGTATGTCATCCCAGTCTCAAGTGCTATGAAGGGCTGTTATGCACTGAGTGTTACCACACATTAAGTACTCTGCAGTCATTGTCTTCTTTAACCCTCTTGATGACCATATAATGTCAGTCTGTTGCCCCCATTTTATGGAGGAGTAAACTGAGGTTTAGAGAGTTTCCCTCACTTGCCTGAGGTCACAGAGCTCGTCAGTGATAGAGCAGGCCGTGAACACCATCATAGACTGAGTGCTCAGTCCGCACCACTTCTCTCTCCAAAGCTGGCCCTTTGCCCCCACCTTCCGCTCCCCCTCCTTGGTTGTGATTTCTGGCCCAGCTTCATCTCCAGCTCCCAGGTGGCCCCACAGCCCCACCTCCCCTCTCTGAAACGTGGCCTGCCTTTACACTTTCGTCTCCGTTCATTCACCGACAGGCTCCAGCTTCTCATTGTCATGGTCAACTCTACCATCTTACTCATTTTCCATTTGATCCATCCATTTTTTTAAATGTTTATTTATTGATTTTCGTGGGGCGGGGGGAGGAGCAGTGAGAGAGAGAGGAACGATTCCAAGCAGACTCCACGCTGTCAGCACAGAGCCTGATGGGGGGCTTGATCCTGTAAACCATGAGATCATGACCTGAGCTGAAATCAAGAGTCAGACGCTTAACCAACTGAGATCTGCATCAATTTTCAGAGGAACAATGCAATTGCCTACTATGATTATGTTCTCATCTCTATCACCTTTTAATCCTTTTCATTTAGTCGAATTTTGCTTTATCTGTATCGAGACCAAGCTGTTAGGCACCCACACACTCCCCATTGATGCCCCGTTGCCTTACTATCTACTCCGCTCATAATGTAGCAGCTCCGTATCTCCCTGTTTTCTACCTCTTAGAATGCATGTTCTCTTAGAACCTGCAGCCGTATTTCGTTGTTTTCTACCCCATCTATTTTTCTGATAGTTTGGTTTAGGCGTAGTTTCTTTCATTCAATAACTTAATACATACATATCGAGGACCTGCTGTGTGCCGGGCACTGGTCTGGCCCGGGGGGTTCAGCAGTGAGCTGCTGGGTTGGCACGTTCACTTCTTGTAGCTGTTGTAACAAACTAACACAGACTCTAAGCCCATGCTGTTCTGGAAGCCAGAAGTCTGGAATCACTATCATTGGGCTGAAAGGTGTCAGCAAAGCCATATTCCCTCCTTTTCCTCCTCTGTAAAGGAGAGACACAACAGTGACCGTCTTTCAGCATTGTTGTGAAGATGCAAAGAGCTAAAACAGGCAAAGGGCCTATAGCAGGGTGTTAGACTAGGAGATTAGAAATGTTAATTGTTGTTGTTTGAGCTTTAGTTTCTGTAGGAAACGACTATGAGAATAAGCCATTGCTTTGTTTTTCTGAAAAGGGGAAAAAATAACTAATAGGAAATTTGGTTTTATATAGAAAAAGCCATGATGCTGTCTTGGGATGGAGAGCTTCCAGCCCACCAAATAAAAATACCTGAGAGTTTTGTTTTGTAGAATCACACGAAAGGTGGCCTTTGTTCAGGGGAGAACTGGGTCTCTGGCCAGTTTGCTTGCAGAAATATGAGGGAAGCAATTTTCCTCTCAGGGACTCAGAAAGCTGGATGCTTCTGGAACTGAGGGAGGGACTGGACTCACCCTTCTGGAGGAGATGCTAGTCTAGGACCCCAGAGAGACAGAGTCAAGAGTAACCTGGGGCCAGGCTGGCTTTAGGACTTTGAGCCTGGCCACCCCCAGGAGCTACTTACGGGTTTCCCAGCATGCTCTGTGGCTCCTGTCATTCTTTCAGGCAAGTCTGGTCCTTTTGAGTTTTGGGGTATTTGGGGGGCATCCCTGACCACGTTTGGGATGAGGAGGTCTGGGCATCAGTGGAACCTGGGAAATCTTGTTATGAGGTGGCAAGAGTTCACTGGAGAAAAGGAGAGTGGGGAGCCAGGGTCAGGAGGTGTAACAAAATAGGAGCTGCAGCCAGGATGTGACAGAAGGGCAAATTTAACCTGCAGACCCCCAGAAACACTGGGGAGGGAACCTGATCAAAGCTGGCCGTACAATGAGCAGATAGGGTGAAGGCTGGGTCTCTTGTGCTATTTGGGCCCGAGAGAGAAGCCTGACCCTTGGGAGCAGTGGGTTCTGGGTTACAGATATGATTTCCATCTTCACAGCAACCCTCTAATCACGGAGCTTGTGTTTCAGGTGGGGACACAGACGCACAGAGAAAGCAGCATGCCCTTAGTCACACAGCGAGCCAGCAGCAGAGTTGGGTCTGTGTGACCCCAAAGCCTGCTGGTCTCCCAGGGAGGAGGCCCTTACCTCAGCTCTGCAGTACCTGCGGTCGTTGCATCCTGCCCAAAGCCTTCTACGCAGGAGAGTTTCTTGGTAGTTCCTGCCCTAGACAAGCTGGTGGAAGAGAAGCCCTTCCTGCATATTCTCAACACCATCCAGACTTCGACTCACTCCCGGGCCTTCCTCTTCTTTTCTCAATGAGGCGACCACGTTTTCTGGTGATTGCGAGGCAGCGTGCAGAGCGTCGACTCCGGAGAAGCATTGCAAATCGCGGTTGACATCACAGCGGTAGGGGCGGTAGGGAGGCGCCCTGGATCTCTCGGCTTCATCAGCCCTTTCCTGCCAGTCTGCAACGCTGCCTGTAGATGGCGCTCGGACCCCGCTCCCTGCCGCTCTCCGTGCCGGAGATCCCAGTGTCAGCCTGCCCGACCCAGAGTCGGTGGGAGGCGCCAGACGTTCAGAGGGCGAGCTGTCTCTTCACTGCTCTTCCTTTAGCAGAAACTGTGTCACACCTGCTGAGTATCAGGACCCGTGCTGTGTTCTCGGTGTTCAGTGTTCACAGTCCAATGAGAAGGACAAATAAGGCCATGGCAATTCAGCGTGACCTCGTCTAGGACACTTGGGTCCTG
Organism: Panthera tigris; assembly: GCF_018350195.1. NCBI lineage: Eukaryota > Metazoa > Chordata > Mammalia > Carnivora > Felidae > Panthera > Panthera tigris. Next base: position 111,604,494 of record NC_056660.1, read on the forward strand.
GGCAGGAACTCGAGAATTGGGGAAACACCAGGCTTGGTGGCCTTGCACCGTCTAGGGTGAAGGCTGGAGTTCATGTTCTCATAGGCTGTGCCTGAGGGAATATTCGGGACCAGGCACCGCCAGGCACACTGTTGGGGCTCGAGAAATGAAGGAGAGCAGATGAGGGCATGCTGGGGGCATGGCAGTGGCACCAGCAGCACCGATAACAGCAGTGTGATCATTTCCTGGGGACTCCTGGGCTCCTTAGGGTCTCACTGTGGCACTCTGGGCACCTTCTCTGAAGCTGTTGTCTCCTTAGGACTCAGAGCTGCACCTGGCCTTGAAGAGACATCGAACCACAGGGCAGCTGGTGCAGTAGCCCGAAGAGGGAAGCAGAGCAGAAGGGAGTAAGTGGAGGCATTGGGTTGACAGAAAGAGAAAAGAGTATCCTACAAACACCTCTCTTGTGGCCAGCACCATGCTAGGCACTGTATCCCACATTTTCCTCACGACAAGCCCTTCTGGAGACCTTCTCTTTTTGCTTAGGCAGAGAGGATCACAGTGGTTCAGGAGAGCGACAGCCTCAAGTCCTGGTGTACTTGGGGTGAGTGGCAGATGAGAAGCTGTGCTGTTGTCACAGGGAGTGGGGGACCTGGCAGACACTAGGGCCAGGACCCCTTTGCTGGTGAAGGAGTGGGGGCTTGTTAGTGAGCATATATGTGCAGAGCTGGGGAGTGCCTCTTCCTGAGTCAGGCCAGCTCCTGACCACACGCCCAGACCAGCTCTGCTTGTCCCCTGGGTGCTTGGCTCCAGGGTCAGACTGCCTCTGAGGGCCGCAGGGTACAGAGTACAGAGGGTAGGTAGGGGAGGGTAGGTGGGGGAGGGCATGTCCTATTAGAACCTACAGCCGCTTCTGTCCCCGTACAGAGGCTGGGTCACCTGGCCCACCTTGGGGGGTTCCGGGTTTTCACTCTCCCGGCCCTGGGTCCTGGGCAAAGTTCTGCTTACAGCCTGTTTCTGAGCCCAAGTCGACCAATAATGCCCACAACCCACGCTGTCTCTAACCCCGGCTCTCAAGCGACTTCTCAAAACCAGCCTCTTGAATACTCTCCCAGCCGTGCTTGATCCTCGCTCTCTCGCTTTTTTCTTCCTTCAAATAGTTCATTATTTTGCACGGAGATTTTGCTTTTCTTTGACTTTTTTTCCCCCCTTCATATATAGCCCGATAAAAGAGCTCCCGTTATTTCAGAATATATTCTGGGACCTATTTTGTGCTCAATTACACACCATCTATAGTTGATTTTCATGAAATTTAAATAACAAAGGCGGATGCTTATGTCATTTCTTCCTTATAAAAATACACCCTTGAAATCCTCTCTCATTGGCAAGCTGCAGCGTGTCCACAGTTTAACAGCTTGTGTGTGTGTGTGTGTGTGTGTGTGTGTGTGCGTGCCTGTGTGCTGCCTCATTAGAAGTGCACACAGAGTGACGTATGTCCTGGTCACAGGAGGTAAATTTGCACTCACTGTCCCCAAGTGGAAACAGACTGCCCGGAACGCTAGCACTCGATGGCATCTGCTACTCTCGGCAACAGGGTCAGGCCGGGGCGACCCGACCGGGAGGTCAGACATTCTGTCCCAGGGGCTAGAGATCCAAGACGAGCGTGCGTTGGTAGGGGCTTCGGGACTGCAAGTGGACCGGGCAGGATCTCTGGGGCACAAGACATTCAATACCCACCCTGGACTTAGGGAGCCTCATGAGCCCCAAGTGGCAGTGGACAGCTCTGGAATCTGCATGCCTCATAGCCCAGGCCAAGTAAGGGTTTGTATCCTAGAAAACTTGACCGAAGTCCTGGAACTGAAGGGGGTGGCTAAGAAACAAGAGGGTTTGATGGGACCCTGGTGATGGGACTATTCTGTTCAGCCATGAGATAATGACATTTGACATGTGATTTTGCTTTTCCCCCTTCTGGATGGGATTCCCCATGTAGGGCCCAGCAGAGAGGAACAAGGGGAGTGAGTCCCTGGATGGGAGGCTGCCTAGGGCTGGTGATCGCAGAAGTATCTAGACTTGGAGGAGAGGGGCTTCTGTCCCAGATCTAAGGCCGCTGCCTGTGCCCCTCTAGGAGGGACTCTTCACAGAGAAAACAAGGTGCTTTGCTCTAGATCGTGATCCCAGGGTTTTCTGCTGGGGGCCTGCTTCCCACAGGCTCCACGTGGTAGGAAGACTTGGTTCAATGTGCACTGAACCTGACTCAAGGTCTCCCCTTAAAGAAGCTGAAGCAGAGGCAGAACGGCACCCGCAGCAACAGGAGCCATTCTGGGTAACGGTTGGCAATCTGGAGATGACCTCCCTTGGGCCCAGTCTGCCATTCTGACAGCTTGGAGGGCCACGCCTTCACCTGGGCCTTAAATGGCCTGATGCCTGAGAGAGCAGATAGGGGATGTCTGCATGAAGGGACAGCACAACAAAGGCCCGAAGTGGGGAAGGTACAACTCAGGTTTGGAAGGAGAGAAGAGCATTCGTGGCTGCTAAGTTTGTAAAAGATAGTGGGAAAGCGTCCCAGAAATGTAAATCAGGATGAAAATAGGTATTGTTGTGGGGCTAAGAAAAACCATAGAACTAGGTCCAAAAGCCCCACACTACCCAACTTATTCAGGACCCACGCCTGAATAAGAATTGCAACAGTAGTTAGTAGTTAAGGATCCAGGCCCCATTAAATCAACAATGATGGAGGAGGAAACCCTAAAAATAGAAACAGATGAACCTACTTGGTGTTTCCAGTGAATAACATAACCATACTGAAGGAAGAAACAGAAAAGTAACCCGAGTAACTTTTGAACACAATACTTTGACTATATACCCTCAGGTTAAGGCAAAAAGAACCCCAAATATTAAACTCTACTTGTAATGTGTTTTTCACAGTTATACGAGTATAGCAATTTTCTGTGGTATTGTGGGATTAAGCAAATGAGTAAATACATAATGTTGAGAGTCAGATTCTCACTGTTGGAGAAGGGAATACAAAACAGAGGATAGAGGAAGCCTAGAAAGAATTCTGTGAGGCACCTGGGTGACTCGGCTGAGCATCCAACTTCTGCTCAGGTCGTGATCTCATGGTTTGTGAGTGCAAGCCCCAGATGGGGCTCACTGCTGTCAGTGCAGAATGTACATCGGATCCTCTGTTCCCCTCTCTCTCTGCCTCTCCTTGCTTCTCTCTCTCAAAAATAAATAAACATTTAGAAAGAAAGAAAGAAAGAAAGAAAGAAAGAAAGAAAGAAAGAAAGAAAGAAAGAAAGAATCAATTCAGGGGTGCCTGGGTGGCTTAGTCAGTTAAGCGTCCAGCTTCAGCTCAGGTCATGATCTCACGGTTTGTGGGTTCGAGCCCTGCGTCAGGCTCTGTGCGACAGCTCAGAACCTGGAGCCTGTTTTGGGTTCTGTGTCTCCCTCTCTCTCTGCCCCTCTCCTGATTGTGCTCTGCCTCTCTCTCTCTCTCTGTCTCTCTCTCTCTCTGAGAAATAAACATTAAAAAAAAAGAAAGAAAGAAAGAACTCTGTGAGTTGGATTCGAACTGTAAGATTGAAGGTATCAGTACATACAGAATACGTAATATATACATACATAAACAAATATGCATATATACATACGTACATTTTCTACCTTTGTACAATGAAACGTCCTGAAGCAAAAGCACCTTAGTTACAATGAGCACATTTAATATCTAAATCTTGGTTTCTAACTGCCATTCCTTACTAAAAAGGAACAAGGGTTTGTTGGAGGATGGCTGGGGCAGGGAAAGCATAAGATGAGTGTAAGACATCTGTTTATGTCAGAAAGAATGACAGGGACAAATTAAAAAGTCTCAGAAGTCAGCTGGAAGTGGCTCCCACAAGTCATATCTGGAAAATTATAAACATCAAAAAACAAATAATGACAGTGAAAGATGATAACCCATTGAATAAAAATAAAATTCCATGAATCCAAATGGTATAAATGTACACATGAATGAATGAATCGATAGGTGAATGAATAAATGGGGGGAAAGAGAAACTTTTCCTTACAGTATAATGCCAACTAATGAATGGAGAAGGAATGGCGGAGTTAGAAAATTGTCATTTTGCAAACATTAAGTAATAATTGTTATAGGCAAAAATGGACAATGGATGCTAAAACTGTGGGTGAAAACTCTATGTGAATAGGAATATTTAGAGTCCCAAGGAATCTTCCTGTAATAAGCTTACTAATGATAAGAATAGTAACTTTACAGTGGAGAGTCCTGGAACACATCACCTTAATCAAGTGCTTAAAGTTAACATTAACAATATTGGGACAATTCAGTAAATACCAAGTGCTTCCTCGTCTGACGAACTGAGAATCACTTCTCACTTCTCACACATCACTTCTGTAGTATTCCTGCCAAAATGTAAAACTTGAATCTGATGATGAGGAAAGATCAGAAAAGTCTATATTGAGGGACATTATACAAAATAATTGGCCTAGAGACGCCTGGGTGGCTCAGTCGGTTGAGTGTCTGACTCTTGATTTCGGCTCAGGTCAGGATCTCACAGTTTGTGAACGGCTCTGCACTAACAGCATAGGGATTCTCTCTCTTTCTCTCTCTCTCTCTCTCTCTCTCTCTCTCTCTCTCTCTCTGCCCCTCCCTTGCTGATGTGTGCATGTACACACATATTCTCTCTCTCCCTCTCTCTCAAAAATGAACTCTTAAAAATACATACATAAAATAAAATAATTGGCCTATACTTCTCCAAAATGTCTAGGTCACAAAAAATAAAGAAAGGCTGAAAAAACCATTCTAGATTAAAAAAGATTGAGGAGACATGACAACCAAAAGCAGTATATGATTCTAGATGGGATCCTGGCCTAGGGGGGAAATACTTAAAGAGGACATTATTGGGACAACTGGAGGAATTTGAATACAGATTGGATATTAGATATTGGCATATGTCAATATTAAATTTCCTGATATTGATAATTGTCCTGAGATTACGTTTTTAAATATTCTTTTCTGGGGTGCCTGGGTGGCTCAGTCAGTTAAGCATCCAACTTCAGCTCAGGTCACAATCTCGCGGTCCGTGGGTTCGAGCCCCGCGTCGGGCTCTGTGCTGACGGCTCAGAGCCTGGAGCCTGCTTCCGATTCTGTGTCTCCCTCTCTCTCTGCCCCTCCCCGTTCATGCTCTGTCTCTCTCTGTCTCAAAAATAAATAAAAACGTTAAAAAAATTAAAAAAAATATTCTTTTCTTAGGAAACACACTGAAGTAGGACTAGTGGGCATGCTCTAGCCCAATGGTTCTCAAAGTATGTTCCAAGGACCCTGGTGGGGGGAGGGGGGATCCCTGAGACCCTCACATGGAGTCTGTAAGGTCTTTGTCTTCCAGCTACATATTTATGTGAAAAAGCATTTTCATATAGTTCAAAACCACATCAGACCAGCTTGAATGCAGAAGTAGATACGTGAATCTAGTTGTCTTCTATTAAGCCAGATATTAAAGAGATTTGCAAACATGTAAATGTCACCTTTCTCGCTAGTTACTGTTTCAAAAAACAAAGCTCTTTTTCATTAAAAATGTCATAGGTTAACATGAAATGAGATTGTTACTTCATTTAATTTCAGCTTTATTGAAGTACAACTGACAAATCAAATTGTAATATATTTAAAGTGTACAGTGTGCAGATTTGACATATGTATACATTGTGAAAGACTTCCCACCATCAAGTTTATTAACATATCCTTCACTGCCCATATTTACTTTTTTTTTTCTTTTTCTTTGTATTCTTTTGGGTAAGAACAATCAATTTCTACTCTCTTGGTAAATTTTGATTGTACAATACGATATTATCAACTCTAACGTATAATGTTATACATTAGATCCCTAGGCATTATTCACCTTACAACACAAAGCTTGTACCCTTTTAGCAGCCTCTTTGTAGTTTCTTATCCCTCCGTCCCTGGCAACCACCATTCTACCATTCTACTCTGTTTCTATGAGTTCAACTTCCTTTTTTCTTTATTTTAGATTTCGCAGGTAAGTGATACGGTGCAGTATTGACCTTTCTTCCTCTGGCTTATTTCCCTTAGCATAGTGCCCTCTGGGTTCATTCATATTGTCATAAACAGCAACATTTCCTTTTTTTTTGAGGCTAAATAATATTCCAGTGTGTGTGTGTGTGTGTGTGTGTGTGTGTGCGTGTAACATTTTCCTTATTCATGCATTTGTTGATGGACACTTAGGTTGTTTTCTATTTCTACCTTTGCTATTGTGAATAATGTTGCAGTGAACACGGGAGTATAGATACCTCTGCGAGACAGTGATTTATCTTCCTTGGCATATATACCCAAAAGTGGGATTGCTGGATCATATGGTAGTTCTATTTTTAATTTCTTGAGGAAACTCCATATGTTTTTCATAGCGGCTGCACCAATGTACGTTCCCACCAACTGTGCACACGGGTTCCCTTTTCTCCACATTCTTGCTGGCATTTGTTATCTCTTGCCTTTTTGAGAATAGACATCCTAACAGGTATGAAATGACATCTCATTGTGGTTTCTATTTGCATTTCCCTGATTCGTGGTATTGAGAGTCTTTGCATGTACCTCTTGGCCATGTGTATGCCTTGTTTGGAAAAATCTATTTGGGTTCTTTGCCCATTTTTAAGTTGGGTTATTTGGTTTTTTTGTTTTTGTTTTTGTTTTTGTTTTTTGCTCTTGAGTTGTATGAGTACCTTGTATGCTCTGGATATTAACCTCTTATCAGATACGTGGTTTGCAAATATTGTCTCATTCCACAGGTTGCCTTTTCATTTGTTGATGATTCCCTTTGCTGTGCAGAAGCTTTTCAGTTTGATGTAGTCCCTCTGGTTTTTGTTCGTTTTGGTTTATTATTATTTTTGTTGCTTTTGTTATCTTTGCTCTTGGTGTTAAATCCAAAAAATCATTGCCAAGACTGATGTTAAGGAGCCTACCCCATATGATGTCTTCTAGGAGTTTTATGGTTTTAGGTCTTATGTTCAAGGTCATTTCTTCAAGACCAAAATGTTTAATCCCTTTATTTAGGTTTTTTTTATGTTTTTATTTATTTTTGAGAGAGAGGGAGAGAGAGGGAGAGAGAGAGAGAGAGAGAATGAGTCGGGGAGGGGCAGAGAGAGAGGGAGACAGAAAATCCAAAGCAGGATCCATGCTATCAGTACAGAGCCAGATATGGGGCTGGAACCCACAAGCCTGGAGATCATGACACGAGCTGAAGGTGCTCATCCAACTGAGCCACCCAGATGCCCCCATTTAATCCATTTTTAATGTTTATTTACTTATTTGAGAGAGAGAGAGAGAGAAAGGGAGGGAGGGACAGAGAGAGAGGGTGAGAGAGAACCCCAGGCAGGCTCTGTACTCGGGGACTGATACCAATAACCGTGAGATCATGATCTGAGCTGATATCAGGAATCAGACGCTTAACTAGATGAGCCACCCAGGTACCCCTGTGTTTAACCCATTTTGAATTTTTGTGTATGGTGTAGGATAGCAGTCCATTTTCATTATTTTGTATGTGGCTGTCCAGTTTTCCCAACACCACTTATTGAAGAGACTAACATTTCCCCATTGTATATTCTTGGCTCCTCTGTTGAAACTTAATTGACCACATATGCATGGGTTTGTTTCTGGGCTTTCTTTTTGGTTCTACTGATCTATGTGTTTGTTTTTATGCCCATACTATACTGTTTTGATTACTATAGATTTGTAATATAGTTTGAAATCAGAACATTGATGTCTCCAGCTTTGTTCTTCCTTTTCAAGACTCCTTTGACTATAATGGGGTCTTTGTGATTGTCCAAGCAGCTTACTCTGTTCTTAGTGGATCCCAGTAATTGAGGGTATGCCAAGACCAATCAGTGTCCCAAAGGGGAGAATCACAGCCCATGGGTGCAGGCTGATTAGAAGCTAGGCCCACAGACAGTGGCTTGTAAATATGCAAACTTCTGTCAGGGAAAGACTCACAGATGAGTGATTTTGCCCATTTCCAGGACAGGAGGGAGAGCCTGCATGATGAAACACTGGGATTTCTGGATTATGAAGGTTCAAGGAAATGACATGTGGAGCACAGTACTTGAACTCAGGGTCATCCTGAGTAGAAGGGGGTCAGGGCACCTGAAAAATCAGGGATGAGTGGTCACCAACTTTTTCAAACTAATCCTATGCCCACCACATTTCAGTTCCCGCTGCCTTGAGTAACCAGATAGCATCAGGTGATGACAATTAGGAAATCCCTGAATCTTAGAACATTTGGTTAGGGAAGCTTATAAAAATTAAGTCTAAGCATCCATTGTTTTGTCTAAGCACACATGAGAATAATTGTAAACACAACAACAAAAACCTCCTGACAGCTGGCTCACTGTCACTGACCTGGGAAGAGAAAGGGCCTGGCAGGAGCAAGCCTTGATGGAGATCAGAGCCAAATGCAACGGGAGCCCAAACCAGCTCCAGGAACCAGCTAACCCCGGGGGCTTATATCACACACAGTCTAACTCAGGGCAAACTAAAGCACCTGGTCCCCGAATTCAACGTGAATCCAAGCATCAGTTGCCTAAAGCTGTCAGAAGTAATCATCAACATGGTCTTTAAATTGCATCTTCCTGGGACTGAACTGATATTTCATTCACGTGAAGCTTCCAGACTAGGAGTAAAAAAGGAAAACACAAAAACAAAATTAAACACAGAATCGCCATTCGATGTACTGTTTCCATTTCTGGGTGGAACATGCCCAGTATAGTTGAAAGCAGGGATTCGGGAGGCTAGTTGTACACCCATGCATAGCCACATTATTCATAGGAGCCAAAGGTCAAAGCAACCTTAGGATCCACTGACAGATGAATGGAGAAATGAAATGTGGTCTATACAGACGATGGAATATTATTCAGCTTTAAAAAAGGAAGGAAGTTCTGACACATGGTACAATATGGATGAATCTTGAAGATATGTTAACTGAAGTAAGCTAATCAAAAAGGACAAATACGTATGCTTTCGTTTCTATGAGGTACCTAGAAAAGGCAAACTCATAGAGACAGAAAGTAGAAAGGTGGTTGCCAGGGGCTGGAAGGGGGAGAAATGGAGAGTTATTATTTAATGCGTATAGGACTTCATCTGGGGATGATGAAGAATTTCTGGAGATGGATAGCGGTGATGGTTGCACAACAATGTAAATATACTCAATACCACTGGACTGTACACTTAAAATGGTAAATTTCATGTTATTTGTATTTTACTACAATAAAACGAACAATAGGAACACGCCCCCTCTGCTCTCAGTCTGTACAGGTTCTTGGTGAAGGCGGAACTCAGCCTCTAAGTGCATGTCCCAGAGGGGTCCCTGTGATCCAGGTTCAGGAGCTTTCTGGGCTGTTCCAAGGCTCCGATGAGGCATGGGCAGCAGAAACACAAGAAGAGGTCTCCAGAACTTGGGCTTTCTTTCACCTCCTTGGTCAGAGCCACCACCTCCTGGATCAGATGCCAAAGAACCGAGGGGAGCAAAAGCCAGGAGGGTATCTTAAAGGTGCCCTGACCCCCTTGTACCCTCCCGGAGTCAGGGCACACCGTTGTACTGGGCTTTCCCCCTTTTTCTACCGAGTACCACTGATCAGAAATATGCATAGATAAAGGAGGCTCCGGCCCTGTCCCAGTTCTGCATTTGGGCTCCCCGACACTGGGGAAAGGGCAGGTCGTCCTCCAAGTCCAGCAGAACTCGTGTGTCCAGCTGCGCAAGACAACTGGCTGAACCTCACCGCAGCCATTGTAATCACCACGTGCAGAAGGGGTCTTATCACATAACAACTTTCTCACCCCTCAGGGGGCAGGAGGTGGGGCCCACCGGCAACCACGGGGACTGTGCCTCCGTTCATTATTTTCCAAACAAGTCAGTAGAAAATTGAGGTTTCTGAGCCATTTGCAGATTAGTGAGGACTCAAGATGTGGGTCCACATAGCCTGGCTAAGCCCAGGACTAAGACACTCCCCTCTCCCCTCCTCTTTAAGGCAAACCTACCCTACCGTAGATACATAGACAAGAAAAAAAGGGAAAAGCAGAGACGTAAGTAACCTTTCCAGCTCTCCTTGTGGCCCCACCGCGCAGCAACTCCTGGATTAATCTTTCTTTCTTTCTTTTCTTTTCTTTTTTCCTTTTTCTGCTCAATGGATTGTGGTCAAGGCCATTGTAACGTGAGCAGTGCCTCGGAGGGGATTGGCCGAGGGGGCTGCGAGGGGCCCCTTTCACAGAGGGCTAATTGCGTTTCAGACCACCAGTATTCGGGAGCTACAGATGTCTTCCTTCATTTGCCTAGGCAGCACAATTGGACCCATCTGTTGCATTTATTCCGCGGGCTCCCCTGCCCGCCCCCGCCCGCCCCCACCCCCTCACCCCCATCCCCTCCCTTCCCTTGTCTGCTGGGCCTAAATTGAAAACTCATCAAAATGTAATCCAAGAGCAGTTTGGCCGCGGAGCCGCTGAGAAGGGGCTCGGTGGGAATAAAGGCCCCCCGCCACTTTACACACGGGCCAGAGCCTGGGGAGCCGGGTCACAGGCAGCCTTAGGGGGGAAAGTGAGAAGTTAGCCGGCAGATGGGCTGCTCCACGCGGCCCTATAACCTGATGCCTCCGAAGAGGGGCCCTAGCAACGGGCTGGCCCAGGCGCGAGGAGGCCGCTGCCCTGGAGGTAGCGACCCCACCTCACAGGCCTTGCCCCTGGCCCAGGATGCTTCGATTTCAAACGGGGCTGGGGCCAGGGCTCATCACTCTCTGACCCCCATCTGCCCTCTGGAGCTCAAAGGGATTTCCAAGGCAGAGAGGGCAGGGACTGTGTGGCCTCCCAAGGGCTGGGGAATGTGGCACTCCAGAGGGCAGCCTGTTTGCCAGCCCCACCCTCCTGCGCGGCCAGTGCTTCCCTTCATCCACTCCTCCCTCTGCTCTGCCTCCCTGTGATGTCTTCAGGCTCTTCCCTGCACTGCTTCTCTTCCTCCCAAGAGGCACTGGGCTCTGGAAGGTGTGGAGGTGGCTGCTAATGCCTTTGTGCTGCCCAGGGCTCACAGGCTGGCTGGGAGGCTGGCCTGGGAACTCGGGGCTTGACATAGCTACAAACCCCAGCTCTGGTCTCTTTTGGGGTCCCCTTTCCAATACCCCACCTATCCTGGGCCAGAAATAGGGCCATTACCCTGAGGAGCAGCTGGCGGCTACACCCTCCCACCTGTCTGCTGCTGACCCCTGGGGGAGGGCAGGCTGCTAGCGGGCGTGATGTTTTCCCATCAGTAGGCTTGGAGGGACAGCTATGGTAATGTTTCACTGCTGGGCACATCTATGAGCTGTGTGCCTAGAGCCTCTCTTTGTTGCTGAAGAGTGGGTATGGGGTTTTCTAAACTTTCTTTTTACTGAGGCCCATAGTAATATATATGCATATATATATGCATATATATATGCATATATATACATGCACATATATATATATACACACATAGATGTATAGCTAAAGCAAATATACACATAGATGTATACACACATAGATGTATAGCTAAAGCAAAAGTTTCACAAAATAATCCTTACCTGAGTCTAGGCAACGCCCTCTGATATTTCCTATTCTAACATTCTGTTCCATTGTTTACAATGCTGATCCACCACACTGCTTTTACAACCTACCAGAGCAGTAGTTCTCAAATGTTCATGGCCATGAAACCCCTCCTGCCGCCCCTAACCTGGCATGTATAAAAATACAGGCCCCTGGGCCCATCTCTGAGAGGTGGTTCAGAAGCACTGGGATAGGGTCCGTGAATGGATGTTTTTGACAAAGCGCTCTCCCTCCCCTGTAAAGGGAATTCTGTTGCACCTCGACAAACCCTGCTGCTTCCAGTGTGCTCTGTGGTCTCAATCTCATGGTCTGAGCTGGAAACAATAGAGTGACCAAGATGGGCAGCTCAAGGTGAGGCCTTCCGAGGTCGCCACCTCCCCACCATGTCTTAATTAAATCCTCAGCCAGTGAGAGTGTGGATGTCAGGTCTGGCTTGGCTGGCTTTTAATTGAAGTGTTAATTTGTAGCTGCAAGAGCGAGGGCCCTGCAGTTCTGGAGCCTTCATTTGCCGCCATCCTAAGCTGATTAGCTGTGCTGGGGCGAGAGAGGGGCACAAGCCATCAGCAGGGGAGCTAGCTGGGCCAGAATCAGGCCTTGGAGCTGCCTTTGCGGAGAGGGGGGCAGGCCAGGGCCAAAGCCTTCTGCACCTGTCTCGTCTGCCCACCAGCCGCCAGGCAAACACCTGCCCCAACGGGCCTCCCAGGCATTGACCTGGTTTCTGCTCCCCCGATCCCCAGGTCCATCTCTATGATAAAGAGTCATCTTTATCCTGTGGGTCTTGCACTCACACACCATTGTCTACAGGGTAAACAATCAGCTCTTCAGCCTGATGCCCAAGGCCTCCCAGAAACTGGCCCAAGAGCATCTCCCAATGTCCCCCTCTCCTGCCACTCCCCCCCCCCCCCCCCCCCCCCCCCCCCCCCGCCTTCATACTTGCTGAGTCGGGCTGCTCTCAATCCCCACCCGGGCTGGGAAGTTCCATTCCAGCCTCCAGCCCTTTGATCTGATGTGCCTCTGCCTGGAATGCCCTTGCTGATTCTCGTCCATCCTTCAAGGCTCAGCATCACTGATACCTCCTCTGAGAAGACTTCTGTTCTGTCAGGTTGTCAGGAACAGGACTTACTGCAGAATGAGATGGGCTTGGGGAGAGAAGAAACTGAAAGGAGACACGTGCCCAGGCACACAGGACAGCTGGATCATCAAGCCTTGGGAAGGCCAGGACAGGCAGCTCTGGGGTGGGCCCGGTCCTTGTGTCCCCTGCTCCTTTCCCTCTTGGGCTCTCTGCCTGTCCCTGGATATCTGCCCTTGTTGCTGGTGTGAATCTGGCTCAGTGGTTGTTGGCTCTGGAAGGAAATAGTCTGGGCTCACAGCCTGCCCTGGCTACTTACCAGCTAAGTGACTCTGAATAAGTGACTTCACCTTCCTGGCCTGTTTCCTTGTTTGCAAAATAGCAACAGCCCCTGTCCTACCTGCCCCTGAATTGAGGCCTGTGTGAGTTGCTTCCTTCATCGGAGGCACTCTTCCCCAACCACAGGGTCTTTGCACATGCCATTCCTACCGAGCAGAACATCTTTTGTGCTCTCTTCCCAACTGAGCTCCCATACATCCTTCCTCTTAGTAGCCATCCCCTTGACCCAGTCAGAGTCCCCCACCCGCAGCAGTCTTTGAGCTGGTACCTTTACTCTGTGACCCTTGTACCAGTAAGACATTCACAGAAAAATCCACATGAACAGTTTGTTAAAACTCTGTCTCCCCACCAGACTCTAAGCTCCATGGAAGTAGGGCCTGTGTTGCTCTTGCTCACTTCTCTATCACTGCTTTATCTCCAGGTCCTAGTACAGTGCCTGGCACCCAATTAATCTTTAATGAACGAATGCATGCAGACTGATCAAGCTAGGATTTGAACCCAAACCTGGGTTCTCAGCCTGACCACACTGGGCTTCCTAGGAAGGCATGTAATGGAATCAGCAGGTTGGGGCTTCCAGGTGTTCAGGAGTCACATCAAGTTGGGGCTGCAGGTGGCCTGGGGTGGGGCAGTAAACGTTGCCACTGAGGGAGAGGGATGGAAGCATCTGGGGGTGGAGGGGGGCAGCTCAGGCTAATCCTGCACTGAAAGGGTTAATGGAGGTCTGTGGAAGACTTCCCACCCGGTGGTAACCACCCGAGCCCTCACAGGGCTGATCATCCACACCGCACACAGTAGAGCTCTGGGCTCAGAGTGAATCCCAAGACCAGCCTGGCTCACAGCACCCAGCAAGGCAGCCTGGGGTCCAAATGCAACATGAACAGAGCCGGCCACTCCCTGCAAGGCCAGGTCTTCCTTCTGGAGCCACGAGGTCACTGCAGCACTGTAGTGGCCTCCAGGGAGCCTTTCATCCCTCAACAAAGAGCATAGCCTTGGGGGTGAGGCCTGGGGGTTAAGGAGCCTGTTTGGAAGATACACTGCTGGACATCTGAGGCCATGTCATTCATAGGACTGGTGGTGCTGCCTTACTCTCAGCTGAGCCTCAGATGCCCTCTAACTCCTGGGACCTGGGGACTGGAGACCTCTTGGAGGGTGGGTGATGGTCAGCAGGCTCCACCCACTTGGACAGGGGGACAGTGGGCAGCCCATGAGGTCAGGCCTAGCACAGACAGCTTCAAGGTCCAAGGGGGACCCTCAGGTTCCCGTCTGAGTCACAGAGGTTTCCTGCAGCCAAGCCACCTTGTTCTAAGTGCTCCGGCCGGTGCACCATGCAGAGGGACTCCCCAAAGTCCTTTCCAAGCTCTTCTTCCATTATTTTGCCCTGCACATATGTGACTTTTGGGACCAAACAAGTAGTGTGGAAGGGAAGAGTGTAAAAAGGTGAAGGGCCTGTTCTGACCTGTATGCCCACCGCCTAGAGGTAACCAGCACTCTGAGCCAGTTAAAGGCCACTTACTATCTCTTTAACTTTGGTCTATGTGCAAATCTCTGTGTGCCTCAGTTTCCCCAGCTATAAAATAGGACGAATTACAGTACCAATCCCACTGGAGTGTTGTGAGAATAAAATGAGATAAAACACATGGAGCTCTCAGAATAATGCATTTACTGAACACACTCCAAATGCACATACATAAAAGGTAGGTTTAGCAACAAAGTGTTGTGCGTGCGACTTCCAGAAAATTTTATGTAAATTCAAACAAATGTGCGTGTAAATGTAACTGTACTTGCATATGCGTGTGCCTCCTTTAAAAAATCACAAACTTATGGGGCGCCTGGGTGGCTCAGTCAGTTAGGTGCCCAACTTCAGCTCAGGTCATGATCTCACAGTTGGTGGGTTTGAGCCCCACGTCGGGCTCTGTGCTGACAGCTCAGAGCCTGGAGCCTGCTTTGGATTCTGTGTCTCCCTCTCTCTCTCTGCCCCTCCTCCCCTGCTCCCATTCTGTCTTTCAAAAATAAGTAAATGTTGAAAAATAAAAATAAAAATCACACACTTATTGGGAAATACCATGTACACTATTCTACACCTCATCTTTTTCACTTAATAATATAGCATGCGTGTCTTTCCATGTGGGCAAAGATAAGGTCCTTTGTGATGGCTACATAGTTCCATTATGAACAAATAGTTCCATTTACTTAAGTATTGCGATGAGTATTTAGATAGTGCCACATTTTTGCTATTAAAACAACACTGCCATATCCTCATTTACTGTAGTGATGAGTGCATTTTCATCTGCAAATGTTAGAAACCTAATGTAAACTGGCTTCATTGAAGAATAATTCATTGGTTCGTGTGGCATAAGTCTGGCTACAACTTCCATGTCCGTGCAATCCTGATGCTCATATGATGGCTTTAGCACTCTCTCTCTCTCTCTCTCTCTCTCTCTCTCTCTCTCTCTCTCATTTATTGGCTTTGCTCCTCTCTGTCTGGCTTTGTTCTCAGTCTCTCCACATGCAAAGGCAAGATCTACTCCAGGCTCATATCCTCCCAGTTAAGCCAAAAGGAGGGTGTTAATTTCTTGTTAACTCTGGCAAAGTCCTGGAAAGGAGTCTAACTGGCCTGACTTGAGTCACTTACACTTTCAACTTTGTAGTTGAAACTTTTCAACTGTACACATGACAGTAGACCTAGAACATATTTTATTAGAAGTGCAATGGTGGGTCAAAGGGAAGGCTCATTTGCAGCATATAGAATCTTCTCTGCCAATATTTGAGCATCACGGAAGCCCTTGGGTTCATGGCAGGGGAGGAGGTAAGGGAAGCTTTTGACCAGTTTGTGGCAGGGAAAATGCAGGTATCTACCCAATGATAGCTCTCACAGTTCTCATGGTGCCCAAGTGGCTTCAAGAAGAAGACTCCTGGCCTGGCATTCGATCTTTCCTGGGCATCCCATCCACCACCAGCTGACTTCACCAGTCATGTCATATCACTCCCTGCTTTCTGACCACACCAGATCCCTCACTGTCCCCTGAACATGATACCCTTGGGTCTTCTTTAACAAAATAGAGCACAAAATTCAAGTGGTAACATTTTATTGGGAATTCAATCCCAGGGAAGCAGGAATAAGGGGAAAGGGAATGAGAGAGGCAAGGAGAGAAACAAATATAAGGGAGAGCTGGCCATTGTGTGGCTTCCAGCATAGCGGATTGCTGTCTGTGGACATCTTCAGAGGCTGTATGAGGTGACTGTAACTCCAAGCAGTCCAGAGGAGGCAGAGAGGAAACTTGATTGGCTTCTGTCTCTCGTTGGCCAAAGTTCACCTCCACAGGGTGCCGATTCCCCTGCCCTTCTAGGCTGTGCCACCTAGCCCTCCAGCAGTCACAGAGAAACCAGGTTCTGAGACAGCAGTGTTGGCCTCCAAGTGTGCCCCAGCATGTCCACCCACCTGTATAGCCTTCAGCTTCACAGGCCTGGGGGAATGAGCTGGTTGGTGTGCCTGTGTGGGAAGTCCTTTGGCAAACGGGATGGTCATGCTGTAAGTGACAGGAGGGACCAGAAACAGCCATTGGAACAATGCAAACTAGCAAGCAAGGCCAGTGTGCAGATCTGAGCTAGTACATAATTGAGTCTGGGACAATTTGTGCATGCTACCACACTTAACACTTATCCTCCCCAGGCAAGTCTTTCATTCCAAATCTTTGTGTCTACTCAGCAAGCAACCATTTGTTTCTCCATTGACTACTGAGTGCCTACAGTGCTCCCAGATGGAGGGAGCAGTGTTGAGTTAGATACACCCCTAGCCTCAGGCAGCTCACTCTCTAGGGGGCAGATCCACAAAAAGTGACTGTATCACAATAGGATGTTCTCAATACACCTGCCGTTTAGAGAGGGCACCATGGAAAGATGCTCTTTGGAGTGACCCAAAGCAAGAGTTGCTTATACAACTTAAAGGTTTATTTTTCTCTCTGGATTTTCTGTCCATGCCTAACATGACAGCTCTATTTCATGAAACCCTCATGAATCAGGTCCCTTCCATTCCTAGCCTGGGACCTACATCTCATCATCCAAGATGATGGCAGTATTGCGGGGGGCAAGATGGAGGAAGAGATGAAGAGGCAAAGGGCACAACTTCAGCTCTGTCCTAGAAAAGGTCCCTGATGGCTGCCACATGCCACTTTTGCTTATATTCCATTGGCCAGAACTTAGCCGCATGACCACATCTAGCTGTAATGGAGGCTGGGAAGTGTAGTTTTTCTCTTGACCATTTACCATGGGAGAAGAAAAGACAATCAGCCATCTCTCTGTCACAGACACAGGTGGTGGTAGCAGTAGGAATTAGGGGAGGTTTCTTGGAGGAGGTGGCCCTTAAGTATCTTAAAAGATGAACTGGAGCAGGCTATTTGCAGAAGAGGGGAAGGACATTCCAGACAGAGGGGACCGTGTGAGCAGAGCATAGGGTTGACATATGGCAGCATGCCAATGTTATGTGTGCACAGGGGTGTGTGTGTGCATAAATACATGTACCCGTGTTGACAGGGGTCAGCGTCCAGGGCTGATGCTGGAAAGACAGGCAAGCCTTAGGTGTGTGCCCTGTGCACCTCAAAAGGGGATTTGGCTTTATCTCCAAGTGTAGTGTATAGTCTAAACTATAGAACTGAACTGTAGGTCAGTTTCTAAACTGAAATATTCCAGAAGTCAAATCTGTAAGAGAAGATGAAGCAGGAGAGGAAGTACGAGTAAAGGAGAGAGACTCTTAGGCCTCTGAGCTGGGTGACCGGTGGATGAAGGAAGGCCAAGCTGTAGTAGGAAAGAGAAGAGGGGTTCTCTTTCTTGAGTTTGAGGAAGTTGGCCAGGAGTGAGGAGAGCAGGTGGGGTGGAGGAGTGTCCAAGGAACAGAGGGTCTAAAAGCTGGATAGAGAGAAGGCCGGAGACTGAGTTAAGGGTTGTAGTGATGTGTGTGTGTGTGTGTGTGTGTGTGTGTGTGTGTAGTTGCAGAAGGGGAAGGAGTAGTGGTGAAAGACAATCACATGTAGAGTGTGGCTATGAGAGGAGCAAAACTCAAGTGTCAAGAGGTGAAGGTGGCTGGTGGGCCTGGAGCTATGAGCAGCTCTTTGGGGGTGAGGGCTGATTGTCCCACCAGGTGTCAGGGTCTCCAGAGGGAAGGCCACGTGGAAAAGAGGATGGAGCCTGGAAAATCACACTGCTCAAGAACTAGCCTCTCTCTTACGGTGACTATTATCATGGTTGACATCCTTGTCGGTCAGCTGGGGTGAGGGATGTGTGTGTGGTATCCGGGGGCGTGGAGAGCTATTGCTTCTTGTGTTCATTCTCCTGGGTGGGGAAACACATCCCCGGGCCGATCGAGGAGAGGAGCCAGGCCCTCGCTAGGCCACAGTCAAGAACTGTGGGTCAAGGTGCCAGCGCCTGCGGTCCGGTGGGGTATGGGTCGCTAGGAAACCAGGCAGGCCTCTGCCCGGCGGAAAGCTCCCTGTGTGGAGGGCCCAGCACTGGGGCCTGTTCTCCCAGTGCCCCAGGGATAATAAGGACTTCAGAAAGGACAGCCCTGACTCAGGGCTGAAAGAGGCTTTAGTTCCTTGTTTGGCGGCTTAAAAAAGGCAAACAGAAGCTTTTCTCCTTTGGGGATCAATGTGAATCCCAGAAAATCCCATTATTTCCCTTTGAGATCAGTGGCCTGCTCTTGAGGGCTTTCTCTTCCCCAAGGCAACAGCCCTCTCCTCGCTCTGTGTGAGCATCCTGCCCCTGCATGGCCCCAGAATGGGTTGAGGTAAGGGATGGGGGTGGGGGATGAGGCACAGGTGAGCCCCACATTACAGCTGTTTCCTCCTGCGGACTACTTAAACCTTATTCCAGCCTGATCCCTCCCTGCCCCTAAGAGCAGGGGATGGGGGTGGGCCAACAAAGCCACTAGCAACATGTGTTTCAATATTCTCCTCTTCCAGGAAGCCATTTTTGACCCCAGGAGAGGCCTGAGAGATCTTGCTTTTCTAGACTGCTATGTCATTCAGGGTCTGCATCTGG
Organism: Panthera tigris; assembly: GCF_018350195.1. Taxonomy (NCBI): domain Eukaryota; kingdom Metazoa; phylum Chordata; class Mammalia; order Carnivora; family Felidae; genus Panthera; species Panthera tigris. The sequence continues at coordinate 111,623,531 of NC_056660.1, forward strand.
ACTGTCACCTCCTATCATGGTTGTAGGGGGTGAGCTGCATATCATCATGGAAGGATGACCATGATATCGATCGACGCCATTTATTGAGCCTTTACTCTGATGCATGGCCCTGGGCTAAGCTCCCTTAATATGTCTGACAACCCCATGAGGAAGGTATTATTATTATCCCCATTTACAGATAAGGAGACTAAGGTAGGAAGAGGCAGAGTACATTAGTCAACTCAGGCTGCCGTAACGAAATACCACGGATGGGAGAAGTTAAACAATAGAAGTTTGGGAAGCTGGAGACCCAGGATCAGGGCTGTCATGGTCAGCTTCTGGCGAGAGCTCCCTTGCTGGCTTACAGATGGCCACCTTCTCAGTGTGTCACCCATCATGTCGCAGAGGGAGAGAGAGGTCCCTTTCTGTTCTTCTTTTTCTAAGGCTACCAATCCTGTCGGATTAGCTTCCCACTCTTATGACCTCCTTTAACCTTAATTACCTCCGAAAAGCCCTATCTCCAAATACAGCCACCTTGGAAGTTAGCGCTTTAACATATGAATGGGGAGGGGCGTTCAGTCCAGAGCACCCACAGGCCCATATGGTAAGGAGCAGACCCCTGGCTGATTCTGACAGAAGTGAGGATCTATCCTGCACCTTTACGTTTTCTGGGAAGTTACTCCTATTCAGTCTTCTGTTCAGATGAAAACCTCCAGTCAAGCTTTTCTGAAAAGGCAATCTATGAAGCATGCCTGAGCTCTTACCCAACTTGGTCACCGAGTGCCAGCCACACATCCAGGACTTACCCAGGAGCCTCCTTTCCAAAGTTTTCATCCAAACCTGCCTGTCCTGGGTTCTTACTAAGCGCCGAGTGCTGAGCCAAGGAACAGAGCAAGACTCACCACGTGGAGACGACACCCTGAGGGTTTGCCTGCTTGCTGTGTGCAGGCCCTGTGCCAAATGCTTTCCAAAGCTCCTGGCCTTGAGGAGAATCCTCACCATTTGACAGACACTGTCAGTCTCAGAAGGGGGTTCGGGAACCTGCCTTTGAGTGCAGAGCCAAGACGGGAATCAGGGACTCACCACTGTGATCCACTGAGGTCCTGGGCACAGCTAGGTGACATCTCCTGTGCAGCCTGGACATTTTTTTTCCCTGGCTGGCTGCCCAAAGCTCAGTGGTGCTCCGGGAAGGGGTAGGTCCCTTTGAAGTGATTTCTAAATAGGTGAGATGTTGGTGACATGTCCTTTCCAGTCACATCACACGCTGGCGGGGTGTACAGTGAAGCCCCAGGCCTTTTCTGGAACCTGTGTTTGACTCAGACACTTGCACACAAAGGCACACAGACACACAGTAGCTAGAAGGAGGTCTTTTGGAGATGTGCTCCAGTGAACAGGGAAGAAGGATCTTTCATTAGCATAACAAGAGTTTGCAAAGAAGTAGGTGCTCCAGAGAGCCCTTGAAAGCTATTTGTTCTTTGAAGTAGGCTAACATCCTCCTCTGGCCTCAAGCTTTCCTGCAGGAGCCTGCTCTAGATTGGGCTGTGGGGTTTTCAACCCTGGATGCTTCCCCCAAGTCCCGAGAGCATTTGCACATCCCAGGCATGGTATTCGGTCAGGGGAATGTGGACAGAGGGGCCCTTGTGGGAGCCAGGAGCTGGGCCTAGCCCAGCTCTTCCCTCCTGCAGCAATTATCCTGCCAGGCGGCAACCCTGCTCCCTCCAGGGTTCCCTTCGCTGAGGAAAGGCTGATCCGCTTAAAGGGGCTCTGTGCTTGCCAGGCCTTTTGGCCTCACTGTCCCCCCAGGTGGCCTCTACACAGACTGATGCTGGATTTGTACTCATTCAGCCTGGGAGATGGAGTTGGGGCCAAGAGGGGACTGATGGCCAGAGATCAAAGGTTAAGAGGGGTTAAGCTTTCACCCCTGAAGGTCACCCATCAGCCATGAGACAAGTACCTCCAGGTATTTTCCTAAACCCTAGAGCAGAGGTAGGCTTGCAGGGAATGTCGATTCATTTACTAAGGAAATACACCATCTTCCTGGCTTGGACGCTCTCTTCCCCCAGTTTCTAATTACTGAACTGGTTCTGATAAGGGAAAGTCACTGTCTCTCTGGGTCTCTCTGTTTCCCCATCTTTCTTTCCAGTTAGGACCTTGGATTTGATTGGTTACCAAAGGCAGATGGCTCATTGTCTTGGTCCATTTGAGCTCTGAAATATATTTCTGCTCTTGGGCAGTGAGAGGAGGTTAGGCTAGACACGGTGGTTAACATGGAAGATGGCCAGCAAGCTGCAAGGTGTTTTTTCTGGAAACGTTGGGGATGAGGGCAGGCCCTGCTGGTCTATAATGGAGCAGTGAGGGGGGGATGAACCCCAAGCTGTGCATCAGCCTCTCGCATCTGCCCATCTAGATGGCTCTGATTCACAGGGGCTGGAGTCCAGCAGGCCCCACCAGTGGGGTGAGATCAAGGCTTGAGGGGGTTGATTTGTCCTGCCAACACAGCAGGGTCCTTCCAGAAGGGGCGGTGGGATATTCTTCCACCTGCTTGCCTCTGACCAGTCAGGTACAGTGCCAAGGGGAAACTGTCAGGATGGTGGCACCCACGCCCGCTGTGCAGCCCGGGGGTTCAGAGCTCACGTGGAAGAGGCACACTGAGTGTTGTGGGTGGTATGATGGAGAAAGAAAGGGAGGGGAGACAAATTGCTCACCTGGTCCTTCCCCCTCAGGGGGCTTTCTGTTCTCATCACAGGACTCCTCAAACCTCCCCTTCAGGGATCTGGGGCCAAGGCCACAGGCTCCTCCAGGACAGCCCTTTCCTGTCTTGGTGGGTCAGAGAGAGGCAGCTGGTCTAAGGAAAGGACAGCAGATATGGACAGAGGAACAACCAGGGGCCCACTGGGGCTTCATAAGCATGGCCCTGGAGCCAGGAGGTACAAGGATCAATTCAGGCTCCATCACTGGCTGTGAAATCTGGCAGGTCATCAACCTTTCTGTGCTTCTGGGTGGGCTTTCCATCTACAAAGCCAGGTGTTAAGGCAGTGTCACTTATTGAGCGCCATGATGAGTGCTTGATAAATGACAAGGCAGGAACAATAACAAGGAGAAGAAAGGATTGGATACTCTGCTTGATGTTCGAAGTTCTTGGGGGAGTCTCTTTGCAGCCCAGGATGGAGAAGGGATGAAAGTCCCGTTGGTGGATGAGGATCGTTGACGTTTGTGGAGTGGCTGCTCCCACTGCAGATGCCCACCGTTTCTAGTTCTTATGGCATTTTTCCCTATCAGCAGCCCCATGGAGGGGTGCTCCTACTCTCCCCATTTTACAATGAGCCCTATACGGCTTCGGGGTGGAGCTGGTTTTAAGCCCATCTTGGATTCAGAGCCTGGGGTTTTTTCAAATTTATTTTTAAAAAATTTACATCCAAGTTAGTTAGGACATAGTACAGTCATGATTTCAGGAGAGGAATCCAGTGGTTCATCCCCTACATATTAACACCCAGTGCTCATCCCAACAAATGTCCTCCATGATGACCCTTGCCCGTTTAACCCATTCCCCACCCACAACCCTTCCAGCCACCCTCAGTTTGTTCTTGATATTTAAGAGTCTCTTATGTTTTATCCCCTTCTTGTTTTTATATTCTTTTTGCTTCCCTTCCCTTATGTTCATCTGTTTGGTACCTTAAATTCCACATATGAGTGAAGTCACAGGATATTTGTCTTTCTCTGACTGACTTATTTTGCTTAGCATAATACACTATTTCCATCCACGTAGTTGCAAATGGCAAGATGTCATTCTTTTTGATTGCCGAGTAATATTCCATTGTATATATATACCACGTCTTCTTTATCCATTCACCCATTGATGGACATTTGGGCTCTTTCCATACTTCAGCTATTGCCGATAGCGCTGCTGTAAACATTGGGGTGCATGCGTCCCTTCGAAACAGCACACCTGCATACCTTGGATAAATACCTAGTAGTGCAATTGCTGGGTTGTAGGGTAGTTCTATTTTTAATATTTTGAGGAACCTCCATACTGTTTTCCAGAGTGGCTGCACCAGTTTGCATTCCCACCAGCAGTCAGAGTCTGAGTTTTTAAACAAAAGCTCCCCCAACTACTAGATGGGCCCCTACCACCTTCAGCTATTTCAGAAAGTGGTTTGGGGTTGGGTAGAGAAGAAGAAAACAGATGTCCCAGAGTCACCCTGGACTTGTGGGGGAGGGGACAGAGAAGGGAGCCCACTCTGCCTTCCCCCAGAGAAGGGGCATTGAGGCTTCTCTGGTCCTGGGCCTGGGGCAGGAGCCTAGAAGGGGTGTAGCTGCTCCATAGCTAGGCTTACCCTGGCCTTGGCCCCGGGCATGATGCACCAAAAGAGTCAGAAGGCTGTGCCCCTACCACCTTATTGTGTCCTTCTATGAAGAAAGGTAGGAGGGGGTGAGGAAAGCCTGTATCCTCAGGATAGAAAATAGGAGATGTGAAAACAGAAGAGTTTAAAGTCAAAGGAGATGTTGCTCTGATGGCCTGGTTCCTGGCTCCATCGGGCTGAGGACACAGAGAAGTTCCCTGAGACTCAGCAACTCAGCAAGGCCCAGGCACGGACCAGAGACAGTGGATCGAATGGCTGGACGGAGCAGCTTCCCCATTCTTCCCTCTCCCAGGGGGGCTCATCGCCCCCCTCCACAGCAGTGATGGATATGGCAGTGATGGAACAGATGGCCGTCCCCGGAGAGGCAAAAGGGAAGAGAAACCTCTGGCTCATTGAAGGAGGCTTAGGCTGGGAGCAAAGCTCACGGAGAGAGACAGTTCCCTTTCTAGCATTTTTATCATTGGGGACCTTGCCTCAGTGATCCCCCTAGAACAGGCTGGGGACCTTGCCTCAGTGATCCCCTAGAACAGGCTGGGGGCCCTAGTAAGGTGGCTGTGCCAGGACAGACAGGAAAAATGGTGCGGGTAAGAACTGGGGTGGCAAAGCTGTCTCACCCTGGGCGACCTCAGACAAGCCCTCTGTCAGTGTGTGAAATGAAGCTAATGCCACCACCAGGCACCCTCAGGCCCAGGAACATCAAAAGAGCCTCACTCAGGCCAGGGCTGGGACTTTCTTGCCCATGCCTCTGCCCTCAGAGCTTTTCAGGAATCTCTTACTACTATTATGTGGCTCCTGAGGCCCAGAAAAGGGAAGAGATTTTTTTTTTTTTATTTAGACGAGATTTTTCTTACTGTTATTTTTGACCTCGGAAATATCTGAGGGCTCTAGGTGCTAAGTGCGGAGACTTAAGGAAGTGAATCGGGTTGGGTGATATATGTGTGTTGGGGGGGGGGTAGGTGGTCTTTTTCCCTTGGAGGATGTGATAACATAGGAAAGGGGACAAGATGACACTTGGTTTAGGTGAGACTGTAAACTGCGGTAGTCCTAGACTTACAGCGTAAAAAAAAAAAAAAAATCTCCAAGCCGCTCTAGCGAGTTACTGAAAAGCTGTCCCTAGAGGCAGTGCTCCAAGGCCAGTGCCAGTCTCCCTCATCCCTCCAGGAGCCCACTGGTCTTCTCATACTTCAGAGTCAGTCTGTGGGAAGGCCACTTCCCCCTGGAGCCCTGGATCCTGATACCCTGCAAACTAGCCCCTCTGTGCCCCTCTCCCTCCTACTGCCCCATTCTCTTAGTGGACAGACACTCAGAACTAGGAAAGACAGAGCCCCAGACAGAAACCACAGGCCCATCTCTGCGTGGCCTTTGACAGGGTGAGTGACCAGACAGGTCCTTTCTCTGCTTCCCATCTCAGGGTGTCTGGCTCACTGGGGGGCCAGTCACTATGCCTGAGAGGATGAGGGTAAGGGTGAGGTGGGTGCAAGGCAGGGCCAGGAACCCCAATAAAGCAATCACAGAACATATACTAGGCACCTACCTGCTGGCTTTGGATTCTACCTGCCTGGCTCCCAGTTGAAGTTTACAAGGAAAATTTTAAACTTTTAAAAACTTCCTGAGCTGCACCCTACATCATATCAAGATATAAAAATACGGGTGTCTCGGTGGCTCAGTCCGTTGAGCCTCAGACTCTTGATTTTGGCTCAGGTCATGATCTCATGGATGTGGGTTTGAGCTCGGGGTTCAGCTCTCCTCTGGCAGCGTGGAGCCTGCTTGGGATTCTCACCATTATCTCTCTCAAAATAAAAAAAAAAAATAATAATAATAATAAATTTTTTTAAAGTTAAAAAAAGATATAAAAATACTCCCAGATCCCATGTTAAATTTAATTTTTCTATGAGTATACAAGTTAGGTTGATTTACAGTTGACTAATTAATGATGTTATATATACAGACATTTAAATGTTTATTAATTTCAATTTTGCTGGAGTTGGGTTGTTTTGTTTTTCAGAGATAGTAATTTTTTTCAAGTTTCAAGCATTTCCTTAGGCCTGTGATAAAGCCCGAGGCTTTGTGCTTCTGTTTTGTGGGGTTGTGGCTGCAGGGGGATTGTGGGGGGAGATGGCCTGTCCCCCTCCGCCAGCCTCCGCAGGCCCTTAGGGAGGCGCCAGATTGTGTGGGCGGCGTCGCCTGGGGATGGTGGGATGTGGCTCCCACCCGGCTGAGGGCAGGGGAGTCTTACGGGCACGCCGGGGAAACTCGGCCCAAGTGGCCCCCCTCCCCTCCCCCAGGCCGGGGAGGAGGCCGCCGAGAGCTCTCCAATTGGAGAGCCTTTCATCTCTTTGTTTTTACAGTGATTAACCGGTCCGAGCGCGCTCCAAGCGTGGCTCCAGGCAGCGCAGGGGGAGGGGAGCGCAGGGCAGGGCCAGGAAGGGAGGGAGGGGCTCTGGGCTTTGTCGCTTTATGGGTACTGTGCTGCCATAGCAATGGGGCTTTCTATGGCCTGACTTTCATTCGATTCCATTAAAAAGCCTGTCTGCTCAGTCTCGCGAGCGGAGAGGGCGTTCCGTCTTCTCCAGTCTTGCCCTGCGCCCCTCGCCCTTGGGGAGAGTAGGGCGCAGACTGGGCTAGATCGCCGGACCCGCAGGGGTGCGGGGATGGCGAGCCGAGGACTTGATTTTGGGCACACAGCACCCTTTCCCGGGTCGCCAAAGGTGGGAGGCTAGCCTCGCGCTCCGGCGCCCCCGGGAGCCCCTTCCTCTCCAGGGGCGTTGGGGCTGGAGGGAGGCACGCAGTTCAGCCCTAGTCCGGCAGGAGGGAGGCCAGGGCACCTGCCGGTCGCTCCACCTCTGCATGCATTTCACACTTTCTATCCTGTTAGGCGTCCGCACTCCTATGCCTATGCGGACTTTTTCCCCTCTGGTTTTTATGTCATGTGGATTTAATCTAGTTAGACGATTTTCTGCTTAAAATTGCATTGTTAACAGCAATTGTTTAAAAGTGGACCGAGAGCCTAGGCGCCCAATCTTTGAACCGGGCGGGTTTTGCATGCCTCTGCTCGGTGCACGAATCGGCCAGCACGGATCCGAGAGAGGAGGGGGAGGGCGACATAGAACAATCCTCGAGCTTTCTTGCTCTTGAGCCTTCAGGGCCTTTCCCCCAAGCGCAAACAGATGCAAATGTCTCTGCAAACATTTCACAAAGCTATAAAGAGAGAGGCGGCCTCTCCAAGCCTCAATAGCCTTTTAAACTCAGTCCAATTGCCCCTAAGTAGAGGTAAAGGGTCCGCACGCATTTTTTCACTTTGGCTGGAAGCGGGGGTGTAAGAAGAGACGGCCTTGTGGGAGCGGGGGCTAAATAAGGGCTCCTCTGGTGCAATGGTTTGTGCCGTCTACCCCAGCTGCCGCGCACGAAGACAGGCTAGAGGGTGCAGTGGCTCTGGGGACCCCAGCACCTCGGGCCGTCCGGGACCGCGATGCCGAGGAAGCTGGTGCCGCGAGAATGTGCTCCCGGAGGGGGCGCGGGTCCTTTCAGGCCCACAAAGGCCGCGCTAAATCGCGGCGTGCACAATAGCATGAAAGGGCGCGCTCAGGCCCTTCAGCAACAAAGTGGGATCACACCGCTCCAAGGGGACTGATAAGCTTTTAACTAGTAGGCACGACGGCGTCGCCTCGCCCTTTGTGCGTGCAGCGCCGCGATGAGAGCGGGTGTGTACCCTCCTGGCCCCTGGGGGTAACGGGGACTCTGCCTTCCGCGTCCTTCAGAAATCCTGGGACAGCCGGGAGCGCATAGCACCAGGCTTTTCCTTCCCACCTCTCCAGCAGAAGCTCCTGAGGCCTGCGGGTGCAGTCCCTAGCTCGCCCCAAACCCATGCGTCCCGCGCGCCCATGTGGGCCTCGCGGGCTTAAAGGCTTGGGCACTTCTTCATCCCTCCGAAGACCGCATGAAGACTTCGGGATCTTAGACCTGAGGAGGAAGTAGCTCCAGCAAAAGACTCCAGCGTGGGTGCGAACTCAGCTGCTGGTCCCCAGCATGTAGCCAAGTGGCCACCGCCTCCAGTCCAAGGCCTTCCCTCTCATACACCGCTGGCAAAATGTGCCCTGGGCGCGCTGGGCGGCTGAGCCCCTGCAGGCACCCGCCCGGAATGGCCCCTCTCTCCTTCACCTTCTTCCCCGCACTGTGCTGCCTAACATACCATCTATGTTTGTTGAGGCTGGGTGGTGGGTGGTGGGTGGGGGGTGGTTGCGGTGCGTTTGGGGGAATTGTGATCGCCGAACTTCCGGCCTGGTGGTCTCAGTGACAGAAATCAAATTTGGTGTAGTCCCAGAGAGTCACCAACCTTTCATACCTCAGCTGGGGTCGGTTTAATCCAATCGCTGGGGCAGGAAGAAATGATCGCCCTGTGGAAGGACAGGAACTTTCGGGCTTCAGTGGCAAGCCTGGGGGCATTTGAGTCTGTGGGTGTCTCTGAACCGGATCAGTCCCTAAAGTGTACTTTGAGGGCATGGGCCGTATCTCACTCCTCACAGGCAGTGGCCCTTAGGGATGTTCCCTGGGTGTCGGGTGGAACAAATGAATGAGTTGCATGGAAGGGCTCTGGGCAGGAAGTCTCCAACTGTCCAGCAGTGAGAGATTTTGGAGTTTTGAGTGCCAAGGAAGGAGAAGCCCTCCCTTGATGGCACCACCCCTCATCCCCCCACCCTCCACCCCCGCACATTCTCACACACCAGCCTTCTCTGCTCCCAGGCCCCTTTCCCTCTGCCTTGGTGTCACTTTCACTTGTCTGGAAGTAGCGGATCCCAGCCCCAGACCTGATCCAAACATGCCTCTCTTAAAGCTGGTGTTTTGTGTGTGGCCAACAGCGCTTTCCTTCACCTCAAAGGCCTGGGCGGCCTTTGAATGCCCCCCAAAATCGTGGTGGCAGCGGGGGTGCTTACCTAGATCATAGGCTGGCTAATGTTGGCCCCCGTTATTTCCTGAGGCTTTCTTTGGGCAACCTCCTTTAACATCAGTGGTGCCAAGCCCCTGAGCTGGTACCAGTGTTTATCCCCATGGTACAGATGAGAACTTCCAGGCCTAGAGTTGCTGTCGCATGTCAAACAATGACAGAGTCAGGATTTGAACCTTGGCAATTGGTTCCAAAGCCCAGGTTCTATTGCGAGTTTGTTACAAACCGAGCGTCTTTCTCCTCTAACTCCACCCCCACCCGTGGTACTAGAGACCAATTCTCCAGGCTGGGGGACGCAGCCTCCCTCCCAAGAGGCGCGTCCCGGTCGCCCTGGGCAGGTGCAGGGCCCAGGCGGGCGCGTAGGGCGGGGCGGGGGCGTTATCTCCTGACCGATGGCGGCCTGCACATCTGTTTATCTGTGAAGCCGCGCTGGATTGGATTTCTCGATGTTTATCTCCCTCCGAGGAGCAGTGCGCTGGGGCCGCGGAGCGCGCAGCTGCGAACCCGGCCGTGATTGACAGGTCGGGAACCTGGCCTCCCGCCCCTTTCCGTGTGGGTGTGGGAGGCTCCTCGGCCCACTGCTCCCCCTGATCCTGATCAGAGAAAGCGCTGCAGGTGAGCGTGCCGGCAGCCAGGTGCCTCTGGGTTCCCCGGTCTGTCGGTCTCTCCTTCGTTAAGGACCCCTTAGCTGAGCCAGAGGGACAGTGTTGATTTAGCGATGTAGATTGGGGACAGAGGTTGGAGTTGAGGGGCGATGGGCAGTGAATAGATGGAGGAAATCCCAATGAGTGCATTTCCTAACCTGTCAGGTAGGCAGCGTCAGGGAACTGAGGGAAGGTCCTCAGAAGTGCCCTCTACTCCCGATTGCCTGGGGTGAAGAGGGAGGCCCCATGTGGGGAAAGGGGACTGTGAGGCCACAAGTACTTCCAAGTGAGGCCACTTCAGGAGGCTACAAAGGTCAGCGAAGCTGAAGATTTGACCATTTAGCTACCTTTCTTGGCCATACCCCCACCCATTCAGGTCACCTCCCATGGTCTTTTGTTATTGCAGTTTGTAGTTCTATGTACGGATCACCGGTGTGGTCACGTGACTGATGGGGGAGGCTGGGTCAGTGCTGAGGCACCCTGGCTTATTACATGAGTGTCAGCATGTAATTTAAATTGGTGATTTAAATTCCCCTGTCCCAGTGGCTACCTAATAGATGTGATCTGTCCCTCTAAAGTTTATTTCAATTCCCTCACTTCATCTACCACTTAGCTTCCCATTTTCACTGTCCAGCCCCCTTGAGAGGGGGATTACTGAGTACCCCTTGCGCTGCTGATGTTAGGGACAGATTAGCACATCGGTTACAGCCCATACCCATCCCTTGCAGTAGAGGTCTGGGGTCTTGAGCGACAAGAGATAGGACAGTCAGTGTGAGAAGTGCACACTCTACCTGGGTTGCTTGCTAAGGACTCAAAGTCTACAGAGAGCACCGGCTGTTCTTACTGGCTGTGTGGGTGGCCCTGTATGTTCACTGATGACATTCAGACACCTGGATTTATCGTTTCACGCAGACTCTACTGAGCCAGCTAGTGGCAGTAACCCCAAAATAAATTGAAGTGTTGTCATGGGCAAACGGATACTGGGCGACTCCACACGGGACACATGTCCACCTCTCCTGGCAGAATGGGCAGTGATTCTCTGGGCTGGAGGGCCAATGCATTGTTCTAGAGTGCCAAGAAATAGAGATAGGACTGTTGTTAGCAACCTCAATTGCCCTTCTAGCCCTGCACCAGACTGGCTGTCTAATGGCATGAGGCGTGGGACTGGTCCACAAATGCTGTCTTGTTGGTTTCCTCACTGTTTATGCTGCCCTGTGGAAGCAGACGATGGTTCTCATGAACCTTTACTGAATCAGAAACCAGAACATCCATGGAGGCCCACAAGGAACAGAAAACCAGGGTTCATACAGTGAGGGATGAGATGGCCCAAGTCTATGAGTGTTTCTCTACTGAGTGTTAGCCTCTGTTTTCCAGAAGCCACCGGGGACTCAGACCTGGTTCTGTGTAGCCAGAAGCTCTGCTGGGAGATCTGAAGGGCAGAGAAGGCCTCACCTGAGCTCTCTTTCTGGTCACTGAGTCAGGTTCAGGATATTGTAAAACAAAGCCTGTTTTGAGACATGACTGGTTAGGGCTGATTCAGGCTTCAAGACATGGATTCTGTTTTCCTTTTGTGAGTTAGAACAGTCACCATTAAAGTTGTCATCCACCATGACAGAGGCCAAGACAGGCGGAGGGAGGGCCTCATCCTCCCAGTTACTTTGGACAGGTGGAAGTTAATCCATTCTTTCTGAAACAAATCATTATGTCCCTGAAGAGACACTGATGGCCTCTTACCACCACGAGGAGGCTTAAAAGGTTTTCCCTCTAAGAGCCAGGTCATGAACATCTTGAGGTGAAGTCAGGAATGGAAGGAATTTAACCATCCACAGTTGCTGGCCAGCTGCCAGGGGAGAGCCCTGGAGTCTTGTTTGGGAAACAGACTCTATGGGTGGCTTAGCTGAAGAGAAGAGAGCAACAGAGTGGCTGGGAAGAGGGCATTGGGGAAGGACTGAGGAGTGGACGTAGAGCCTTCTCTGCCCCCTGGAGCCTTGAGAATATTTGCTTTTAGAGAAAGAGGCATGGGAATTGTCCTGACCATAACTCCCAGCCCTACGGAGAGCTGAAGGCAGGGCTTAAGGCGCCATGGGCAAAGGCTCCCGAGGGTGTCCTGGAGAATCTGGGCAGAGACTCCCTCGTTCTGGTTGCTGGTGCAGCTCTTCCACACCTCTGGGTCACCTCCATTATTTAGGCCACAGCACTGGTTGGTCAGGCTGCTGCTGCTCCCTCTTCTTCCCTTACTCTCCACCCCCCCTCCCCCCTCCCCCTGCCCATTGTAATAGACCCTCCATCTGACAAACTCCTAACATTTAGAATAAAGAGATAAGGGCTGGACCTTTAAGGAAGAGGCTTCTCTTTTCTAACTATTTAGCCTATCTAACTATTTCTAACTCTTTTCTAACTATTTAGCTGCCCTGATGAATCATTAAGATTCCCTTGGTGTGGGGCTGCACAGACACAAATCCCTCCCCACACTGTACTGTTCTGACGCGACCAGGGGTTCAGGTCTCCCTGCCTCGCCCCTCCAGGACACAGGGCTGGAGCAGCCCTCTGTCCCACACAGAGGCCCCTGGAGGCCTGCCTCAGGTCTGGGGATGGAGGCCTGGAGAAGCAGCAGGCCAATTTCATTGGCTGACCTGAGAGGCTGGGGAGGTCTCCCTGCAGAGGGCCTGGGCGGGCTGGTGGCCTGGGGACCTTGGGAGGTCCCTGACAGTGAAGTCTAATTTCTTTTTTCCTTATGTGGTCAAGGGGTAGTTGAAGATTGAGGTGAAAGTTCTCTAAGCACATGACATGCACTTGGCCTGGTTTTTCCTTTCAGGGTCCTCAGAACTTCTGCTAAGTCTGACACACAGCAGGTGCTGAGAAACAACCAGCAGAATGATGGAGCAGCTATAGGAGTGAGGAATCAGAGAAGAGAGAGACCCCTTCACAGAGTTTTATTACCTGGGGCTCTGACATCTTGTCCTAGGTAGGTTGTAGCCTTTTGTGTTTTTAGAAGACTTTTCTTTCTTTTTTTTAATGTTTATTTATTTTTGAGAGAGAGACAGAGTGTGACTGGGGGAGGAGCAGAGAGAGAGGGAGACACAGAATCTGAAGGAGGCTCCAGGCTCCGAGCTGTCAGCACAGAGCCCGATGCGGGGCTTGAACTCACGAACTGGGAGATTATGACCTGAGCTGAAGTCGGATGCTTACCGACTGAGCCACCCAAGTGCCCCTTTAAAAGACATTTCTAGAAAACTGCACACATCAGATAGTTGTAAATTGGAAACTTGGAGTTGTCCTAGATTTCTAGAAACTTGGTAAGGAGTGTGAGAGTCCTTACCTGAGTGGCCTCTGGGAGATAATTAGGTCATAAAGGTGGAGTGCTCATGAATGGGATTAGTGCCCTTATAAAAGAGACCCCAGAGAGCTCCCTCAACCCCTCTGCGAGATGAGGACATGGTGAGAGGTTGCAACTGAGGAAGAGGGCTCTCACCAGAACCAGATTGTGCTGGCATGCCAATCTCAGACTTTCTGCCTCCAGAGCTGTGAGGAATAAATATCTGTTGTTTATAAGCCACCCAGTCAATGGTTGTTCAAGGAGGTCATCGAAAGGACATGACCACCAGGTGACCACTGAGCTGGGCCCGGACAGTCAGAGGCTCCTTACCTCCTACTCTGGCCTTGGAATGTGCATTCTACACACCCACTGTTCCTGTGCTAGGAGCCACATCAAGGACACAGCCTTGAGAGAGTAATGTATTATTGAGACCACCTTGGACCGAACCCCATTAAAGCCTATATATAAACTCTTCAGATTCTAACAGGAGGGCATTGAGATTTACTGTTCTTGTGGCCACCTGAGATAAGCCTGATATGTAAATTCCCTTGCTTGTTAAAATTGCCATCTACCAATCTTTCCTTGGGCTCTCTTTGCTGCCCTTGTCCAGGGACCAGTTTCAAATTTCACCCGGGGAGTTCTGGAGGTTCCCAAGCGACAGTAGTAGTTGGAGCTGACAGTGACAAGGATGCAGGCAAGATGCCACTTGAAGGGGTGACTGGGGTCAGAGGATGTGCTTTCAGGATGGCTCACTCACAAGGATGGCAGGTTAGTGCAGGCTGTTGGCAAGGGCCTCCGTTTCTCGCCTTGCGGACCTCTTCATTGGGCTGCTTGAGTGTCCTCAAGACAGAGTAGCTGGCGTCCCCAAAGCAAGCGTTTCAAGAGAGACCAAGGAAAACCTGCACTGTCTTTTCCGCCCTCCCCTCGGAAGTCGTATGCCATCACGTCCACGACATCTGGGGGCACTACACAGGGCATGAGTAATGGGAGCTGAGGATGGTCGGGGGCCTGTGGGAGGCTGGCTGTCACACCTTATAATGTAGTCTATACCTTCTTAGGTATCGCCCGCGGAGTTCATGGTTACTCTTTCTCCATTAGCTCTTTGAGACCAGGGATCTTTGTCCTTTTGACTTCGCACGTGTCCACGTGTCCACGTGTCTGCCACATAGAGGCACTCAACAGATAGTTATTAAATTGTAGTTAGCGTGAATGGAATTCTTTTCCCAGGGCCTGAAGGGGGTGAGGGAGGTGGTAGTCGGTGCCTCTGACTTATGTTTGTAAAACAAAAATCCCCTGCCTCTCACTGTCACGTGTTGGGTCTGTGGGCTTTTTGTTGTCGTTGTTGTTAAAGTAAGGCCCACCTGTATTTCAAGGTAGCTAGCGAGAAAGGGTTATGGGCACATGACTCTTCTGCTTCGAGGGAAACAAAATGAAAGGAAGTCTCTTCATCTCTTTATGCTGTAGTTTTCCTCATGGGAGACATGGAATATTGCTGGGTATTTTTAAGGATTAAATGACACAATGAATGCAAAGTACATCTTAAGCAGTAAGCTCTCAAAAATCGTGTTAATATCACTTGAACCTCGGAGGTGGTTGACTCTTAAGACAGGCTGCAGGAGAAGTGGAGAAACTCTCTCAGGTGCTTCAGCGCTGCCTGGATAACGCCTCAGATGTGTGTCCTGGCCAGAAGCACCTGTGCACACCCATGCTGAGATTCCCGGAACCACCCAGGAACGTTCCTGGGCGAGTTGAGGGGGTAATGGGGTCCTTCAGTCACATCCTTCAGTCAGATCCTACTAGTTGCTGGCCCTGGGCTTACACGCAGCACAACCCTTGGCCTCAGGGGACTCACCATCTAGGGGAGGGGCACATAGGTGGGCCAGTAGTCCTGGGACAGTGTGGTCAGTGCAGTGTAGAGACAAGTCCTAGAGGCTGGGGGTACAAAGGGATTCAGAGTCAGCCTTATAGAGGTGGTGAGCTTTGGGGCTGCGTGGGAGTTGGAGGGTCTGAAAGACATGAGGTGGGGGAAGAGAATGTCCCAGCATAGGAAATGGATAAAAGCCGGAAGTCCCAGAAAACAGGGTATGGGGGGCCCATGTGGAGGCATAAAGAGAGATGACACTGGGGAGGTGAAGAGGCGAACGGTCTGGAATTTTATCGTGTAGGGTTTTTATTTTGTGGCCCTAGCGAGACTTAAAGAATGAGGTTGTCAGACCTGTTTGAAAGCCCATGGGTGGGCTTCTGGAGGACAGAATGGGTGAGACCCGAGGCAGGGAGATGGGAGAGGATGCTCGTGCAGGGACCCTGAGGCAAAAGGTAGGAATCCCAGCTTGCAGGACTGCACGGGGCCTGGCCCAGAGACCCTCCAGTCTGATCTGCAGGTCCCTTCCCTGGGGTCTGCCCAGTGACTGCTCATGGAGGAGGCCTTGGGTGACCGCGTCACTACGTGACAGCAGAGAACAAGGGGTGGGGGGCTTTGATCTGCTGCCCTTTCAACTCTGTACTGCTTCCACTGGAAAAGAGGGGACTTGTTTCAAAAGAGCTCCACCAACTCTCTTTCCCCTTTTCTCCCATTGGAAATGTAACGAAAGCCTTGTCAGTAAGTCTTTATGTTCTCCCAGCACTTCTGCTATGCCTGGCTCAGTGTACCCTCGGGGTAAAGACAGTGGTTGCATTTATTTCCCCTGAAGACTAGAGCCTGCCCACCCATCTTTGCTTCCTCAACAACTTGTAGCACAGGGTCTAGCCCTTTTGGTGGAGGCCCAGTAAGCCGATGATGTTGGCAAATGGATTCAAGCATTGTTTTCTTTTTTAATGTGTATTTATTTATTTTTGAGAGAGAGAGAGAGAGAGAGAGAGAGAGAGAAAGAGAGAGGGAGAGAGAGCGCACAAGCTGGGGAGGGGCAGAGAAAGAGGGAGACACAGAATCTGAAGCAGGCTCCAGACTCCAGCGCAGGACCTGACGCGGGGCCCGAACCCATGAACTGCGAGATTATGACCTGGGCCGAAGTCGGTGCTTAACGGACTAAGCCACCCAGGCGCCCCTCAAGCATTGTTTTAAAGCCCTTTCTGCAGAGTCCTTTTTGTGCATGCCCCCACCTCACAGAGCCATCTTCCAGAATGGGATTTGTCAGATCTGTTTCCACCCCATTCCCTCCCCAACCCAGGTTCAAAGCCAGGGAAGCGAAAGATGAGCTGTGTGCTTGCTTGCTTGCTTCCTTGTTTGCTTTTTTTTTTTTTTTTTTTTTTTTGCTAAATGACTGGGATCTCAATTAAAGGGAGCTACATCTGTCATGCCCAGCCTGGGGACTTTGAGGCAGGCTCTGGGGGGCAGCCTGCAAGTGTCTTGAACCAGCCCTCTCCATTTGAGGGTGGTAGGGAACCCTCAAACTGACCCTGGAGGGTCCTCGTGGTCTCTTGTACCTCTTCCCTTCACCCCTGACCCCCACCTGGCCCCATGCCAGGTTCTGGGCTCTCACCTTTGGGGTCGTCAGCTCCCACCCAGTGTGTGAGATGGTGGGGGAGGAGAAGTGTCAGGTTTTTGTAGTGGAGAAAATCTGGCAGTCCTGAATTTATTCCTGAATCAACCATCTGCTGAGTGTGTTTTCCAGGATTATGATACATTTTTTGAGGGAGTCGGGGAGAGAAGAGAGTGAGGAAATGGTGATTCCTTCTTGACTTTTCCCCTGCTATTCTCAGAGCCCTGGGAGGCTTGGTGTCAGACCCAGCATCAGGTCTGACTCTGCCACTTGCTTGATCCTTACCCTTTCTGTCTGTTCCCATCCAGAAATGGAGACAAACACGTTCATGCTCTTTACCTGAGGACCCAA
Organism: Panthera tigris; assembly: GCF_018350195.1. Lineage (NCBI taxonomy): Eukaryota > Metazoa > Chordata > Mammalia > Carnivora > Felidae > Panthera > Panthera tigris. Next base: position 111,640,603 of record NC_056660.1, read on the forward strand.
TGAGCCATTATCTGCAAAAAGTTTTATAAACTATAGATTGATGTGATCCTGCCTGTTTTTCCCATGTTGGGGAAGGGAAGGGCCTGAATAGCAGGCATTAGATGAGTGTGGGGCACCCTTGGGACTTCGGTCCAAGGTGTCATCATGGCTTTTCCTTCCTAGCTTCCATGGCAGGGGAGTTGGGACACAGCATTGGAAGCTGACCTGTGGTTATCAATTAATTAAAACCCACTGACTGCTGAAGCGGGTGGGGAAGGGAAGGAATGAGTCTAGCACCTGCTCCAACGGAGTGAGCCACCAACCCCAGCATCCTGGCTTGGCTTCAGTCTCTGACAAATGTCTTTCCTCATCGCAAGAAATGAGGAGGGGGCATGGCCTGAAGCTGGTCTCCAGAAGGAAGTGCACAGTTGAATCAGATGACCCAGATTTCCTATGGCTTCTCTTTCCTGCCCTTTGTGAACACTTCAGATCCCAGAAGAAAACCTTTTCCCCCCAGGAAGGGTGATCAGCTGTCCTGGTTTGTCCCAGACTGAGGAGCTTCCCAGGGTGTGGGACTTCCAGTGCTCACACAGTGACTGTCCCAGGCAAACCAGGATAAGTGTCCCCTGAGAGTTTATTCTTCTTGAATCGATCCCTGTTACTACAGAAGTGGCAACATCACCCCCACCCTCCCCCGCTCCCAGGAGGGAGAGGGAGGAAACTTGATTTTATCTTCGCCTTCTGCATTGCCAGCCTTGTGGTTGGTGTGAACTGGTCAAGGAGTGGGTCACGGTTCTTGGAGGAGTCACTGTCTGATTAATGTAACGTTATCTACCCAGGTCATGGTGAGAGTGTTGGAAGATAAGAGGACCATGAAATGCATAATTCATATCAAGAGGGTGAGATCAAACAATGTGTGTCTAGCTCCATCTGAAGAGAAATCTAGAATAGGAGACAAAGGAGGTTTATGTTTACCTTTTTTGTCTAGAGTTCTAAGTGGTAACATTAGGGAGTTGGGGGTTAACATACTTGAGGTAAGCAGAGGTGACCTGAGGTGTTAGGGTGGGAAAGGCAGGGACTTTGCAAGTTGACCTACCCCTGAGTCCTTCTGCTTATTTCCTGTGTTACCTCAAGTATGCACTTGACTCCTCCCCCCTCAGTGTTCTTATCAGCAGAATGAGAAACTTATTTACTACAGGGTTGCTTTGAGAGTCATGTATCACATTGTCTGGAAAGTGCTTAGCATATGATCCCTGGCACATAGTAGGGACTCAATACCTGTGAAATTCCTCAAATCTCTCAGGGATTTTAAATAGGCTTGAGAACTTTTGTTTTGCTTATACATGCTTTTTTGAAGTGTTTTTTTTTTTTCTGACCATGTTTTGTAGTATTTGCTTCATGCAATAGAACACATGTAAGGTATATATAAGTTATGACACAAAATTGAAAAAAGAGCCCCTGGAAACTCATCACTCAACTTAAGATCTAGAGCATCCCTGTGGTGGTTCCCTAGGGCTGCTGCAACAAATCGACACCAGTGAGGTGGCTTAAAACAACAGAAATTTTGGGGCACTTGTGTGGCTCAGTCAGTTAAGTGCCCAACTTCAGCTCAGGTCATGATCTTGCAGTCTGTGAGTTCGAGCCCCCCATCGGGCTCTGTGCTGGCAGCTCAGAGCCTGGAGCCTGCTTCAGATTCTGTGTCTCCCTCTCTCTCTGCCCCTTCCCTGCTTGCTGTCTGTTTCTCTCTCCCAAAAATAAATAAGCTCTGGAGGCTATAAGCTCCAGAATGCAAAGTGTGAGCAGGGCCACGCCCCTGTTGAAGGCTCTAGGGGAGACTTTGTCCTTGCCTCTTCCAGCTTATGGTGGCTCCTGATGTTCCTTGGCTTATGCTAGCATAACTCCAGTCTCTCCATTGTCTTCCCATAGCCTTATTCCCTGGGTCTGTGCTTCAAATCTGCCTCTCACTTCCATTAGAAAGACACAAGTCATTGGATTTAAGACCCACCCTAAATCTGGAGTGATCTCAACCTAAAATCCTTACCTTCATTATAGCTGCAAAAACCCTATTTCTAAATAGGGTCGTATTCACAGATACTAGGGGTTAGGACTTGGACATATTTGGCGGGGGGCACACTGTTCAACCCCCTGCAATCACCGTTACATTTACCCATGTGCCCCTCTTGTATCCCTTTGCCTTGCCCTTGACCACCATCCTGAAGTTGGTATTTTCTTTTTCTTAATAAAAAGGGTATTACATAGCTTACAGTGCCTTTGTGCCCTGCTTTTTTCATTCAATATTATCTTTCTAAGACCCACTCATGTTGACATATGTAGTTGTAATGCATTCATGCTTAATACACTCTACTATGTGCTGGTACCATAGGATATTTATTCCTTTTCCTGAAAATGAATATTCACGTTGTTGTTTCCACTTTGGGGCAATTAAGCGATGTTTCTTTTACCTCTCTGCTGCTGCTCACGTGCAAAAGTTTTCCCAGAATATATGACTGGGAGTTGAATCGCTGGGCTCCAGGTGGATAACGTTTTACAAAATGAAGTCAATTGTTTTCCAGAGTGAATGTACCAATTTGCATTCTCATGAGCCAAGTCCACCATGTTCTCCATTCTCAAAGTGATTTTTTTCGGTCTAGGAAATGCAAAAACCTCAGAATTTATCTCCTCTGTATTGGTATTAGATGATAAGATCTCACCTCCCCCCCCCCCCATGATTTTCCTCCACAAAGATGATTTCTGGTGGGTCTCTGCCCTCGGAGAGAAAGCGCCAGACCCTGCAGCCTCACCTGCTGCTGACTGCGTAGTCTGCCTGCTCTGCAAATCCACCTTAATGGGTCATTAGAGGTGCCTGGAAACTGTAATTATGGTATAGCATTTCATGGGTTTGCAGTTGCAGGCTGTGTTTTCTAGACGCTCGAATCAAGCCTACTGTGGCATGATGCCTCTCGGAAAGTTTGCATATTATATTCTGGATAATGGATAAAAAGAGATGCTCACCTTTAGCTCAAGGCACGACTTAGTCCAAGGTGAGTGACGTAGGCATCCCCTGGTTGAAATAACATATATTAAAACTGGCAGAGTGGAAGGCATGCTGCTGACCCACGAGAGCTAGCGTATAGCAGTATATTCTGGGAAACTTTTTCTACAGGGGAAGGGGGACAAAGCATCATCTGTCCCAGTTAGATCACACAGAGTCCTCACTAGAGGTGACAGAATGTGAGTACAGCAAAGGATCCTAATCAGTCCCCTGACTGGGGAGACTGAAGCCCAGGGAAGAGACATGACAACGCAGGCGTTGGGGCTAGCTGCATCCTTTCCTGGAAGCCTAGTTAATTGCCTAGGTTGCCTTCCCAGAAAGCAGAGCCCGATTCAAGCATTCTTGAACAAGTGGTTTATTGAATGAGTGTTCCCAGGGTGCACAGGGGTGAGGGAAGCAGGACACGGCAGGGGAAGAAGTTAGGCCAAGGTGTGGATTCAGTTGCTGATAGGAGTAAAAAATGGTACAACCACTTTGGAAGGCGGTTTGGCAATTTCTCATAAAGTTAAACATGCCCTTCTTATATGGCTCAGCAACTCCACTCTTAGGTGTTTCCTCCGAGAGACGTGAAAATATATGTCGCCTTAAAGACTTGTGCATGAAACGTGTATAGCGACCATTTTTGTTATAGGCCAAACCCAGAAACAACCCAAATGCCCATCAACAGGTGAAACACACAGGCGTGGGATTATCACTCAGCAAATAGAATAGTTTCTATCACTGATACACATAACAACATGACTAAATCTCAAAGACATAAAACGGTTCATATTATATGATTCCTTCCATTTATGTGGAAACTAATGGCAAAACTCACCTAAAGTGTCAGAAAGTGAATCAGTGGTGGTCTGGGGTCAGGGAAGGAAGACAATTGAATGGAAGGGGACAAAAGGGAATTTTGTGAGGCGATAGACATGTTCTGTATTTTGATTGAGATGGTGGTTAAACCAGTGTATTCTTTTGTCAATACTCGACCTGTACACGTTTACAAGTTGTATGTATGTGCACCTTGCATTGCCTATATATTATAGCTCATAAAGTTGTTTTGATGAGAAGGGAAATGTGGTTATTTTGGGGTGATGGAAGTAAAGATATTTTTCATTTTATTCTTTTTTTAATGTTTGTTTATTTATTTATTTATTTTATTTATTTATTTTTTTTAACGTTTATTTATTTTTGAGACAGAGAGAGACAGAGCACGAACGGGGGAGGGTCAGAGAGAGGGAGACACAGAATCTGAAACAGGTTCCAGGCTCCGAGCTGTCAGCACAGAGCCCAACGCGGGGCTCGAACACACGGACTGCGAGATCATGACCTGAGCCGAAGTTGGCCGCTCAACCGACTGAGCCACCCAGGCGCCCCTAATGTTTATTTATTTTTGAGAGAGAGACACACAGAAGAAGAAGCAGGGGAGGGGCAGAGAGAGAGGGAGACGCAGAATGCCGAGCAGGCTCCAGGTTCCGAGCTGTCAGCACAGAGCCTGACACGGGGCTCGAACTCACGGATTGTGAGATCATGACCTGAGCTGAAGTCAGACGCTTAACTGACTGAGCCACCCAGGCACCCCTAAAGTTTTATTTTATTCTTAATTTTTCTCTGTGCTTCTAAATTTTCTACAGTAATGATCTCATCACTTTCCTTTTCAAAAATACACTGTCACTGTGAAAACATTCTCTCCATCTTTAAAAAAATTTTTTTAATGTTTATTTTTGAGAGAGACAGAGTGCGAGAAGGGGAGGGACGGAGAAAGAGGGAGACAGAGAATCTAAAGCAGGCTCTAGGCTCTGCGCTGTCAGCACAGAGCCCAATGCGGGGCTTGAACTCATGAGCCAAAGTTGGGGACTTAACTGACTGAGCTCCCAGGCACCCCACATTCTCTCCATCTTTGAAGCTTCAGCTCAGATGCTCTCCCCTTTGCGAGCCTTACCCAATGCCTCTGTCAGAGTTAATTGTCCCCTCTTCTCAATCCCCTCTGACTGTGTTGGGACCACTGCCAATCCATTTGCATTCTGTCCTGGGCTACTGTTCCTGCCTCTGTACTCTCTTCCATGCTCTGTGGTTGCCCAGTGGTGGGAGGGTTGTGTTAGCACAGAACCCTGTGCATGGTGGGCAGCTGTACAAAGTTTGTCAAATTCAGCTGGGATTTGTGAGACTGGGGAGAAGTTTCTGGGGGGAAGTTCAGAGCTGGCATCACCTCTATATGCACTCACTGTAAGGGCGGGGGACTGAAGCAGAACCCAGAGCAGCTGAGAACTTCACTTCAAATGGAACCAGTTGCTAGCTGCATAACCTCCTTTGACAAACCCCTTGAACTTCAGGGTTCTTTCTGCAAAGAGGGGGCAAACCTCTCCCTGTTTGTTGTGAAGCCTAAGTGGCACAATGCTTGACACACGGTAAATGTCAGTTCATGCTGGCTGCTATTGCAATTATTGTCATTATAACAAACAATAATAATATAAAGTAAGGGAAAGTACTAAGATATACACAGATAAATGAAGCAAGGGTTTTCTTCCTGGTAAAAGACTTCTGCTTTGACTAGTGGTGTGTAACATCAATCTTTAAAAGCCAATCAAAAATTAATTTTCTTCCACATTAATGGTTTTTGAGAAAATCAAAACCATTTCCCACAGGAGCAGGCATCCCGAAAGGAGTTTGGATTTTGCTGGCTCTGCTCTTCATTCAGGTATCAGGTGGCAACCAAGGCCCAGCCTGGAGGAGGCCGGCTTTCTCCAGAGTGTTTGCTGGAGCCGGCCTGACACAGATCTGATAGAGGTTGTCAGATCTCCGAAGAACAATTGAATTTCTAAGCAGAGCCCCTTCTCGGAGCTGCGTGGTGCTGCGTTACATTTGTGAATGCCAGCGCGCTGCTAAGCACGTCCTGGTGAATAGAAGTGTTTTGATGTTTTGTTTTTGGTCGGAGATTGAAGTCCAGTGTCTTGGGACCCAGTGACTTCAGCTGACCTTCCTGCTACATGGACAGGGCTAAATTTCAACCCCTGGAGGCTTCTGCACACAAAACCTCATGCCTTGCAAGGGCAGGTGCAAGGAAACCCAGCGGAAATCTGAAATCTTCGCTGCTTCAGAGACCCGAGCTCGCTTCTGTCAGAGGAATTAGGTTTCACAAGCCCTTTTTTATGTAGAAAGCATATCATTAAGGGAATCTGGACAGGGCGACTTATTAAAACTGCTGCCTGTAGCTGAGGGAAAGCCGTAAATGCCTAAGGACATTTAAAAGCTAATGGTGTGCATTTTTATTACTATCAAATTTTGTATCTTTGCAAGTGAATCACTTGGCTAAAGTAAGGGGCTTCTAGAAGTTATTTTAGGTCTTGACCATTCTGGAAAACCTGTTTTCTTCAAAACTTGTATTCCAGTTTTGAAATCAGTTTTCATTTATAATTTTTAATTGACTAAGCAGCCTTATAAAATTTGTAAGTTTACTTTCTCACCATTTTTGAGCTTCTGTTGATAGTTCTAACTCCTCCAGTCTTGATTTTCACACATAGCCAGTTTTTGCACCATTTTCATCAATGTGTATGTAAAGTTTGTAATCTATTTCCCTTTACCATCTTATTTACGCTTTATGTGCCTACATAGTGTTAACAGTCATTCTTAGCAGAGAATACTTTTTCCATGGCATGATTCTGCTGTTTCCTGAGTTGTTGCCCTGGGGTTGCGTACGTCGAAGTTTGTATGGTGGTTGCTGTTATCAATGGCTTATTTGCATCTTTGGCCATTGAGGGTTTTCTTTAAAAATTATCTTTAACAGTTACTATTTTTGAGAGAGAGAGAGAGAGAGAGAGAGAGAGAGAGAGGCAGAGAGAGAGAGAGGGAGACAGAGAATCCGAAGCAGGCTCCAGGCTCTGAGCTGTTAGCACAGAGCCCAACGCAGGCCTCGATGTCACGAACCATGAGATCATGACTTGAGCTGAAGTCAGATGCTTAACTGACTGAGCCATCTAGGTGCCCCAAGTGTTTTCTTTTAAAAAATATTTCCTTTATTTTAGAAAAGGTGGCTCTGCGAGGTGCTTTGATATTTGCAAGGGTCCCCAGTTTTCCATCCCCACCCCTTTCCCTTCCTTGAAAAACTCCAGGCTGCTCATGCACCTGCAAGGTGTTCCTCAGCCCCTCCTCTGATGTCTGGCAGTGCCCCCAACATATTGGTGGTCTTGTATAGCCCCAAATCAGGGAGCAGACTATTTTTGTTCTTCAGGCAATCTCCAAGAAAGGGTTTCTGTATGAACCCAGGTTGACTGAGCTCAGCTGGGGTCATAGAAGCTGTATTCTTAAAAAAAAAAAAATCCCATGGTATGTTTAATTTGTTAAATATCCATTTTCTGGATGGGGTACCTGGTTGGCTCAGTCAGTTGAGCATCTGTCTTCAGCTCAAGTCATGAGTTTGTGAGTTTGAGCTCCACATCAGGCTCACTACTGTCAGCATAGAGCCTACCTTGGATCTTCTGTCCCCCTGTTTCTCGGCCCCTCCCCCGCTCACATTTTCTCTCAAAAATAAATAAAACAATAAAAAATCCATTTTCTGGAGATTTATGCTAGCTAAGTTATCCCCTCCCCCCGCCAGCAAGTGGTCACCTTACAGATGACAGAGTTGCTGAGGCAACTTCATGGTCCAGGACTGAGGACCTTCTTCAGCGTGGTGATCCTTGCCATTATGGCTGATGGGTTCTGACTGAACGCGCTTAGTTGCGCACACTGTCATTTTGACAGGAAACATCCTTGGAGCTTCATTAGGACCCACAGGACCTGGCTCCTGTCTCTTTTTATGTTGTAGCCTCCACCACGCCCCCTTTTGGCAGAGCTCCATCCATACTGGTCCTGTCACTGTCCTTAGAGCACAGGGATCTCACTCCCCCTGATCTGAGCAGGGCTGATTCTGATCACTCAGGTGTCAGCTGAGAGGCTGTCTTCCAAGAAACCTCTAGACCATCACTTCTAGAGTGGTTTCCATTCACTCGTTAGCACATTTTCCTCTTTAAATCTTTGCAGAGCTTTTTATCACGATTTGGTGTTTTGTGCATTGACTGTGAAAGCAGGGATCTTGTCTGTCTCATTGTCCCATATCCTAGAACAAAACCAGGCACATAGTAGGCACAAAAAATAAATATTTGTTGAATAGCTGAGTGTCTGCTCAAGGAGCACTTACAAAAAGTTTCTAGGGAGATACTGCGGCATTCAGAAAATGTGAGCCAGGGGGCACCTGGATAGCTCAGTCATTTAAGCGTCCAACTCTTGATGTCCGCTGGGGTCATGATCTCTGGGTTCATGAGGTCGAGCGCCATGTCAGGTTCTGTGCTGACAGTGCAGAGACTGCTTGGGATTCTCTCTGCCCCTCCATGCTCATGATTTCTTTCAAAATAAATTAAAAAAAATTAAAAAGAGAAAGAAAATTGGATCGAGGTACACAGTCGATTCTTAGTAAATACTAGTGTTGATGTGGCTATTTTGCAGATCAGTGGTCAGCTCAGGGAGAAGAGACCCACATTCCTGGCTGTTTCCTTGCAGCATTATCTCTCTGGGAGTGGCAGCCTGTGGCTTCCAAGAAATGCTATTAGAATGTTTGTGACACAGTGGCCTGTATACAAGGAGCGTTCATTACATGCATTCATTCATTTGGCCAGCTCTTGCATTGTACTGTCAAGAACTCTGATCATTTCCTACTTACAAGCTAACAACTTAGCCTGCCCTCGTTTCACATTAGTAGAAGATATGAGGTTTTCGGGTCAGAGGCAAAGGATTGTTTCTTACTCACAGCACTAGCAGTAATCAGAGTATTACCATCTTTGTGATGGTTTCCCAAGCCCCGATTTCCAAAGGTGACACGAAGAGGGCCGGCTGACATACACACACACAGTGAGTTACAGGAGAGGAACCCTGAGCTTCGGGAACCTGATTCTCTTATACTGGATAGTTCCCTTTGCCCACAGGGAGACACTAACTCTGTCTTCCAAGGATGTTTGATATACAAATATCTTTGAGAAGGTAATCTGGAGTGAAGAGTAGCCAGTGCCTCGACGCACAAGATGTATAGAAATGCTTGAGACTCATGGAGCATTGTCTCACAATAAGAAGTATGGTAGGCCCTCAAATTTATTGAGCAAAGGCATGAATGAATAGCGAGTGTTGCACACAGCACTACACAGTCAAGTAAGACATGGTTTCTGTTATTATGGCTTGTGTCTTCGGAAATAAATGGTAAGGCAGTATCCTGGTGAAGCATTTGTGCTCTGGGCTCAGATGCCTGGATTTAAATCCTGCACCCATTGCTCATTAGTCTTGCAGCCCTGCTATCTGATTCCTCATCTCTAAAATGGAGGTAACAGAGCTATTGTGATTAGATAAAACCCCAGTGCAATCATAAAGCACTTGGCTTAGTGCCTAACCTGTGGTAAGTATCCAAGTAAGTGTTAGTTACTATGTTGAACCATATGAAAGCACCATTTCTGTAGTTTAAATTTCGGCAATTTTATGTGGTTCCACCTAATGATATCATCATTATTATTCATCTTTTGCTTGGTTCCAATTCCCGACGTATAAATGGCTGCGAAGCAGAGGTGTGCCCAGGGTCAGGTGAGGCAAGCCTGGAGACGCAGAAAAGTATCTGGGAAAAAGAATTGGGCCTAGAACCAGATGCGACTCTGAGCCCCACCTTCTCCTCTCATTAACCCCGTGACCTTGGGTGAACCACTTAACCTCTGAGCCCCTTGTCTCATCTGTGCAATAGATACAATAATCCCTTCTACCTCACTGGACATCGTGAGGCTAATATCAGATGATGGATGTGAAATTGCTTTGTAAACTGGAAGGCACTGTACTTACACTCAATATGAAGTGTTCTTAAAGGCTGTGAGATTTGTGTCTGGCTTCAACCAGACCATCACTAGGTATAATTTAATATCCCTCCTAAGTCCTCTAATCACAGTTTTACATTTGAAGTATAGAATCGGCCCCTAAACTCAAATTGCTGCATTAGAATCAAGTTACACTAGTCAGGTTTGTATCTAAGGCCTATAGCCTTCAAGCACCATAGGGACCATCTGGTGACCAAAGAAAGAGATCATCTCATTACAAAGGATAATTGGCTTGCAGCTAAATCAGTCGATAGCTAACATTTATCAAGTTCTTTTAATGAGCCAGGCACAGTTTCAGCTGTTTATGTGAATTACTTCTCACTGAAACCTTAAAACATTCTATGATAGAGATTGGTGCTGTCCCTATTCCCCATTTTACAGATGAGGAGACTGAGGTGAAAAGAGGTGAGCAATTAGGAATGGGCAGAACTGGAATGATGAGTTACATTGCTGGGGCACTTTCAAGAATAGTAAGAAGCACCCATTCCCAGTAAGTTGGTCCCATTAAGGGGAGGCTGGAGAGACATCTCTCCTGGGCAGCAACAGTCTTTCAGCTGCCACTGATATACTGCTCTACTGGAAGCCCTGCCTGTCCCACAACCTGTCTGGGCAAGCCAAGTCCTGCTGGGTGCTTGCAGGGTGTTAGAATGGTTCCACATTCCGTCTTTGCTGCCAGCCTGCCTGTGCCCTGCTAAAGAAGTGCTAAAGAGCTAAGAGGAGTTTAGCTCTTACCTCCTCACTTGTGTGGGGACTCTCTGTGGTGTGAAAACTAAGGCCCACCTGTTTGTTTTCCCATATATTTTGAGCCTGTGCTCTCTCCGGAAAGAGCTTGCTTCTAGCTCTTTGTGGGATGAAAGCATTATCTCAGAGTCAGCAGGTAGGATGCCCTTGCGGTGATCCCAGACAGTTAGGAGAGGCCTCGGTTTCTATAACAGAGATGCACAATGATATGGTGGCTTAAGGAACAAAATTTATTTCTCTTTCACCTAACACTCCAAGAGGAGCATTCTAGGTGGCCAGGTGGCTTTACTGCATGCAGTCATTCAGGGCTGCAGGGTCCTCCGACTTGCTCTACCATTCCTTAGGGCTCTATCATTTTCTTCTTTTCTTCTTTCTTTTCTTGTTTTTTGTCTTTCCTTTCCTTTCCATCTTCCTTCCTTCCTTCCTTTTCTCCTTCCTTCCTTCCTTTTACTTTTTCTTAACATTTTCAATCCATTTCATACCAGCATTTTTGTAAAAAAAAAAAAATCAAAAGGTGTTACTGGAACAATGTAGGGGGAAACCTCTCAAAGACATGCGAAGTACAAGCTCAAAGTATTTTATTATTATATATAACAGATTTATATTGGTATAAAATGAAATCTAAAATAATTACTAAATACACCTTTTTCCATTTCTGTCTGTATTTCATCAGGGACTAGTGCTGGAGGACCCTTCGAGTGGCATTGGTCTGGATATTGTTATCATCCTCATGGCTGAAGCTGGGTTGCCTCATGTCCAGGTGACAGTCATGGGAAGGAACTCTACCTCACTCCATGATCATTTCTTTGTATTTTTAAGTCAGTCTTATTGAGATATAATTTACATAAAATAAAATTCACCCTTTGAAGATGTATGAGCATTGGCAAATTGTGTAACTATCATCACAATCATGATACAGAGTATTTCTATCACCCCAAAAAGATCTCTGTTGCTCCATTTCTAATCTTCTCCCCGACTTGCCCCTGGAGATCACTAATCAAATTTCTATTCCTATAGTTTTGCTTTTTCTGAATGCTGTGTAAATGGAATCATACAATATGTAGCCTTTAAGTCTGCCCCTCCCCCCCACCTAGCTTTATGATTTTGAGACTCATTTATGTTCTCCTATAGGTCAATTAACTACTTTCAGTTGAATAAGCAACAGTTTCTTTATCCCTTTTCCTGTGGATGGCCACCTGGGCTCTTTTTAGTTTTTGGAGAGTATAAATAAAGTTAATATAAACATTTGCATAAAGGTCTTTGTATAAACATATGGTTTCATTTCTCTTAAGTCAATACCTATGAGTAGGATTGCTGAGTCCTATAGTAAACGTATGTTTAACTTTAGAAGGAACTGCCAAACTGTTCCAAAGTGGTTTTGCCTGCATTTAACTTTTAGATTTTATTAATATTTTAGCCAATATCTTCTTACCTATCTGTATGGCAGCCACTTCTCTCTCCTATGCTTTGCCCAAGGTGAAACAGTTCACATGCTCTGTCTCTCCTTGGAGGAGCACTCTCTTCCTGTAATTCACTTTATTTAAATGGCTTGTGACCTTCCATCTTTGATTAGCTGCCAAAAAAATCATGATTTTGTAGGTTATATGACTTTTTATTATTTTTTAGACCGGGAGTGATGTTCTTTGCAGCTTTCTATGTTTTATACAAAAGTGCAAATTTCCACCATCATCATAAACTCTTTTTTAATGATTTTTATTTATTTTTGAGAGGCAGAGACAGAGCCGAGAGGGAGAGAGACACAGAATCCAAAGCAGGCTCCAGGCTCTGAGCTGTCCCCACAGAGCCCGATGTGGGGCTCAAACTCACAAACCATGAGATCATGACTTGAGCCGAAATCAGACGCTTCTTAACCGACTGAGCCACCCAGGTGCCCCTCCACCATCATCATAAAAGTGTCATCCTAGAAGTGGCTTGCAACATTTCCACTCATGATCCAGTTCAAAGACCCGGTCATATGGGCGTGCTTAACTGCAAAGAATTCTGGGAAATGTAGGATAGTCATGGGCCCAGGAAGAAGAGGAGAATGGGCTTTGGTGAATAACCAGCAGTTTCTGTCACTAGTCTCCAAACAAGTGAAATCTAAAATAATTCTGGACTGTGCCAGGTGCACAGTAGGTACCCAGGTCGTGTTGAGGGTGAGGTTAATCTAATAGATCCAACCGGAATATTTTTAAGGGATAAGTGCAATTCTTTGGGTAGAGCAAATATCAAATTTGAGGCGACAAAGTAGTAGTGTCTTTTCGTTTGTGACTCAATAACTTGAGACCACCTTGGCATATGCTGGGTGCACATTGTCCTTTCCTATCAAAACTGGAGAAAGGCATGCTGGTCAGAGGCATAGTGGGCTTCACCTGAACCAGAGAATGACTTCAGCAGGCAACCGGGACTGCTGCCAGAAAGGAAGGCAGGTCAGCCACGTGAAACCCTAACCTCCAGTTTTTGCATCCTGCCTCCAGGATGCCTGGCTCCCAGACACCAGCCCGGCGGGCAGCAGGTAAGCACAGTATTCAAGCTAGGTGTTTGTTCTGAGCTAGCCCTAGGAAGTGACAGCTCCAAAAGTTACGTACACCTTGGGCTTTGGCTTATGGGTTATACAGGCCATCGGTGTGACCAGTCTCCTGCCTTCACCATTAGGCTCTTAGGTGTAGAGCTTTAGAGCCTCGATTCCCTGTGTAGCCTAGGTTGGAACAATCCCAGAAATATTTTCTTTCTTTTTTTTTTTAACTTTTTTAAAATTTATTTTTGAGACAGGGAGAGACAGAGCATGAACAGGGTAGGGTCAGAGAGAGGGAGACACAGAATCTGAAACAGGTTCCAGGCTCTGAGCTGTCAGCACAGAGCCCGATGCGGGGCTCAAACTCACAGACCGCGAGATCATGACCTGAGCCGAAGTCGGCCGCTTAACTGACGGAGCCACCCAGGTGCCCCCAGAAATATTTTCTAAAGGAACCGTAGGACTTGGTAAGATGGATGGGGACTTTCTAGCCAGATATAAATAAATGATGAAGAAACTGATTTTTCACACAAGGATGCCACCAGGTTCTGAGCCCTGCTGGTTTTGCAAACTGAAATTAACAGTGACACCCCAGCTGCTTGCCAGAAAGCTCACCCCATACACTCTCCAGGCTCTCTCGGCTTTAGTCAGGAAAAGGCACATTCAGGTGACCATCCTTTCATCTAAGCCAGGCTACTAGATTAGCCCTTACAGATTGTGCCCCGTGCACAGCCCGCACAGGAGGGGGAGGGGGGTCCACGCCCCACTGTGCAGCCTGCCACAGGGGTGGTGTACCTGGTGGAGGGAGAGGAGAGGTGCTATTCCTCATTCCTCCACAGGCCCTGTACAGCAGCTGCAGCCCTCTTGCTTGGTTAAGCTTACCCCTGGATCATTCTGGGCCTTTCCACTTGTGGCCTGCATGCTTCCATTTGCCTTCCTTCTGAGACAGTGTAACAAGCAGCAGGCTTGCTAGAGGATTGCCTAGGTTCAAACCCCAACTTCACGACTGTGTGGTTTCAGGAAAGTTCTTTGATTGCTCTGTACCTCAGTTCCCTCATCTGAAAAATGGAGATAATTGTATTATTGACGTCACGAGTTGTTTAGATTAATATGCATTGTGTCTTCAGAAAGTACCTAGGACCCAGAATAAGTGCTACATAAGCATTAGCTAGGATGGTGATGTCAATGGTGATGATACTGTTGAGGACGTTGCCCAGGACATCCGGAGCCCCCTTCCCCTATCCCATTGTGAATTTTCTCTGGGGCATTTTTCTTGTAGTCCCAAGCCCAGAGCAAGTTATGGTCGTTTTGAGCAGCAATCTATCTTTAATATTATGGACACTGCAACTCACGTTCCCATCTTTGCTTTGGGTGCTAAATGAGCAGTTTCAGCAAAATTACCTGCTTGCAGAGGGCTTTGGGGGGATGGATTCTGTGTGTTCATTGCTCCTGATCTAAGTTGTTGAGGGCATCCTGGATTTCTGTCTTTCTTTCATGACCCCAAACAAATCCTACTCTTGGCTTCTTCACAAGTTGTACTGGTTCTGACAGGTCTTCACCCCTTCTCCCACTGTAAGCCTTTCTTTAGGACGAATACACAGAGGCTTGGTTGGGTCCCTGCTTCTGTCCTGATCTCTGAAGCCTACATCCCTCTGTGTGGCTTTTAAAAATATAAATCAGTTCATTAAAAAAAAAAGTTGGGAGGGAGGAGGGGCACCTGAGTGGCTCTGTCCTTAAGCGTCCAAATCTTGGTTTTAGCTCAGGGCATGGTCTTGCAGTTTGTGAGTTCCAGCGCTGCATTGGGCTCTGCACTGATAGTGTGGAGCCTACTTGGGATTCTCTCTCTCCCTCTCTCTCTCTGCCCCTCCCCCTGCTCATGCTTTCTCTCTCTCTCTCTCTCAAAGTAAATAAACTTATTATATATATATGTCAGTATATATATGTGTATATACATATGTGTGCATATATATGTGTATATATATGTGTATATGTATAATAAACTTATTATATATATAATATATCAGTACATATGTGTATACATATGTATATATATAATAAAAACTTATTACATATAATATACATTATATAATATAAGTTATATAAGTTTATTATTTTATATATATATATATATATATATACACACACATATCAGTTTTCAACTGTTTCATCCTTTCAATTACCTTGAAAAAAAGAATCATGATTTGCACTCCCCCTCATCTGTCTCCATCCTTACCGCCCCCACCCCCCGCCCCCTGCCCACCACGCCCTGTGTGCCTGTCACATCAGCCTCCTTGCTGTCCCTCTGTACACCATGCACGGCCAGGGCTTTCTCCTTGCGGTCTCGTCTCCCTGGGACACCTCCCTCCAGATAATGCCATGGCTTGCTCCTCTCCTCTCTCACCTGAGCCTCCCCTCAGATGTCATCTCATTAAAAGCCCTTCCCTGACCATCTTTTCTAAAAGATCAGCCTCCCTTGAACTCTGGCATTCCATATTCCCCTTGTTTTACTTGATTTCATGTTCTCCCCCTCAGCAACTACCACAGTCTCTCATGAATTTATTTTGTCTTTCCCTGTGAGACTCCAAACTTTCAGTGAGCTCCTTTTGGGGTGTCCTGGTCCCCATGGTGCCTAGAATGGTGCTCAGCACACAGCAGGGGCTTCACAAAGAGTTATTAAAGATAAGGGTGAAATCCTGCATTTCCTGAGCATCCCGGGCTTTCCTGGCCTGGTTTCCTGAAAGCTTGGAAGCAGTGTGTAAAAATACACATCACACCAGGACAGAAGCAAACAGAGAGACAAAGGTAGAGAATAAATAAGCCTGTCTCATTGCCTTCTGATTCCTCAGTGGAAGTTTCTGTTGAAGAAGTGAAACACGGCTGTCAGCAGGAAGTTCTGTGCTCTATCCTTGAGTAGAATATTTTAGTAACCTCTGGTCTGTCTTCACAGATGCCAGTGGATAGATGAGAGTTTGCTGCAGGAACAAAGAGGCCCCTGAGCTGGGGATGAGCATTTTAAATCACCTTCCTTCTTTCCTTCCATTTGAGAGCTCTAAGGGCTGAACATAGATGCTTTCTTCTTTGGAAGGACAACATTAACTGGCAGGGGTGAAGACGCCCCCCCAGCAACTGATGTTGCCGAAGATGTTCCTTTAGATGCAAGGTGCTCTGGGCCCTGCACCTTAAGTTGTGAGCCTGTTTTGGCAACAAAGTTGGGAATATGGTTAGCTCTTCTACAGTCCTGGGGGTAGTGATGTTTCCCATTTTCGGTGCTGACTGTATACAGTTATAGCAGACAAAGGTCCTACTGTAGCTGTGAGCTCCAGGATGCCTGGGGGGTTTCAGGGTGTTTGCTGCTAGTTTTCCCAAGGATTTTGGACAATAATAAACATAAGCAGCTGTTCTCTTCCTCTGGCCCAGCTACGTGCACCTACACCATGGCTGAGCAGGGTCCCCTGCCCGGCTTGCTCTCCCAGCCTGAAAGGGAGTCACTTCCGAACATCCTATGCACAGGAAAGCAGAAAATCTGAGGCAACCCGTTTGTGTCTTTTGCTATAGGAAAATGCAAAGCTAGTAGAGTGAATTAATTCCAGGACAGACAATAGAGTGGGGCCCCGGGCAGGGTCATTCAAGAGACACAACTTCTTCCTTGAAGCTTTCAGCAGAAACAACTCCACTCTGAGCCCTCACAACTTCTGAAGCTTTTCTTGGAGGATTCTTTGTTTGCTCCAAGGGCAGTTAGAGAAGGCATCCAACTTTCCAGAACCTTCTGTAAAGGAGGTTTTTATCTGAAAGAGGGCTCCTTGCCGGTGACTAGGCTTAGCGATGCCTGCTGGAGACCCAGCATATGAGTCGGTGGAACCAACTCATCAGGATGTGTGAGGAGGGTTAACACGTGCACAAGGGGCAAATGCTATTAATGGCTCTCCTTTTGGCCCTCTGCTTCTACTCACCTCCTAAACAGGTACGATTTCTTTTAACATTAGAGCATACTATTTTCCTGAACCCATTTCTACCTCCTGCCTCTAAATAATTCAATTCATGAAAAGGGACAACCCAGTGGGGAAAAAAATTGGTCTTCATGTGTGGTAACTTGTAAGCCGGGGAACAGGCCACAAGGACATTTTAGGAAGTATCTCTTGTAATCATCCACGTTCTGAAATTTACAACAAAACTGCTAGTGGCCAATGCTGTTAGCTGCTTGTCAGACAACAGACAAACTCATTGCAGTCAGAAAAATCCCCACTGGGTTTGGGCGTCTGATTTCTCTGGCAGCAAATGAAAGCTTTGGCTGTTGCCCTTAAAGACAGGCTGAGCAAAACAGGACTGAGCCCACCGAATGTCTCCCTACCCGCCCCCCTCACTGTAGGCACAGCTGGGGAGATATATGTGTGTGTGGGGGGGAGGGTGTGCAGGCACCCTAACTCACAATTTTAGGCAGGTGCACACGCCATCCAGACATACCACACCAGGGTAATTCATCCCACACCTCACAGCCAGGGTGATCCTAGCCTCAATGGACAACAATTTGGAGGCATTGTTTACCAATCAATTTCTCCCTCTAAATAGGCTGTTGTAAGACTGGACCCTTCTGCTTGCCCAGCCTGGGCCCACCTGTCACTGGGACTTCCTAGCCAGTGGTCACACTGTATTGATCTTTTTAATCCCCTCTCTTTGAAACACAGAGCCAGCTGATGTGGAGTTCCTCAAAAGAAAGAGTCTCCCACCGCCCCTACCTCTACAGGTAGCTGCATATCCGGGGCTAATTCCCCACTAAAAAGTCTTAATTGGCTTACGGGGAGCCTGAAAGATCTCCCTTGTGCTTATAAGGTGAAAGGAAATGATGTATCCCAAATGCCCTGGCCCGTCTTTATCCATTTCTTGGTGGAAATCAAGTGCATTGTATATTTTTAAGTGTTTTTGAAAAGGGAGTGGAGAGTTTGGAGGTGGGTGAGGATAGTGTTTCACTTTAGTGGTTGAGCCGCCAGGGGATGGGAAGAAAGCCTCAGAGAGACACCAACATGAGGCGAGAAACTTGGTGACTTATTTTTTTACTTCGTTTTTATTTACACGAAACATCTGCAGTACAAAAATGTAAACTTTGATACTTCATAATAATAGAATAAACTCTTTATGTACAAAAATACATTTTCATATGAAAGAAGCATCTTGAATAAATTAAAGTACTTTCCAGCCCTGTGCCTGAATAGCTACGCAAGTCTGGGTTCTTCCTAGAGCAAGCCTGCAGTGGTGGGGGTCGGGATCCATAATGCATGAAGCCCACTCCTTGTCTCTCCTTTTTAAGCCTTTTCATTGTATTGTCAGCCGGCTCAAACCGAATTTTCATGCTCGTTTTTCTTCATTAGAGTTCTACAAATTGTAAAATTGACTTTTCACCTCGTCTTCAGGGGCTGAGCTGTCCCTTTTCTAAATCACACTGAAGTGGTGGCTGGGGTCAGCTCTGAGCCAGCCACAAAGGAGGTTTTGTGGAGTTCAGAAAGTGCAAAAGGAAAGGCCGTCTAGGGGCGGGCAGGAGGGGCCCAGGGCTGAGGGCTGGAGAAACAGACCAAGGGGCAGCCACGGCGGCGAGGGTGCAGCGACCTAACAAGCGGCTCAGGTATCTCCCACCCCTTTAAAGCTCCCGCTTCCTCCCTCCGCCCAGACTGGGGGTCCTGAGACTGCAGCTGGGGCTCCATCTACTGCCTGTTGCCTTGGGAGGGGGAAGGTAACGGTGTCCCTGAAGGGCCTAGTGGTAAGGGATGAAACAGGGCGTCGTGTGGAGCAAGTCTTTGGGCAGCCCGGGGAAGGAGAAAAGGGGGTCACCGGGGCCGTAGGCTAAGTCTTCCGAGGCAGCGGGGCTACTGGGGTCAGAGAGTGGCGAGGCCGCGGCGGCGCAGGGAGAAGCGGCTGCACCCGAGCCCCAGGACTCTGCGTCGCTGGAGGGGCTCGGGGGCCCGGGCAGGCAGGGGGCGCACTGCGGCGGCAGGAGGCGCTCCCGGGCACCGCTCCCGGGCAGTCCCTGGTCGGCCAGGCGCAGAGTCTCGGC
This sequence comes from Panthera tigris, assembly GCF_018350195.1. Classification (NCBI taxonomy): domain Eukaryota; kingdom Metazoa; phylum Chordata; class Mammalia; order Carnivora; family Felidae; genus Panthera; species Panthera tigris. The sequence goes on from NC_056660.1 coordinate 111,659,799, forward strand.
CAGAGCCCAGATGTAGTTATAGGCGAAGCGCAGCGTCTCGATCTTGGTGAGCTTGGTGTCGTCGGGGAAGGAGGGCAGCACGCTGCGCAGCGCGTCCAGAGCCGCGTTCAAATTGTGCATGCGGTTGCGCTCGCGGTCGTTGGCCTTGACACGCCGGCTCCTGCGCAGCGAGTGCAGCAGCGCCTCGGAGCGCACACGCGCTCGGCCCCTGCGCCGCCGCCGCTCCTGCTCGTCGTCTTGCGCCCGGGGAGTATTGGACGCTGCAGGAACCGCGGGAGCGCCCCTGCGCACTGGCACGGGCGTCCCCGAGGCGGAAGCTGGCGGCTGGAGCCCGGCACAGTCCTCCTCGTCGGTGAGGAAGCCAGATAGGTCGCTGCTGCTGCTGCTGCTGGCGCAGTCGAGGTCCGAGAGGCATTTCTCCAGAGGGGCCGGCATCGTTGCGTGGCACAGGACCGACGGGCAGGTAGGAGGGCGCCTGGAGGACAGGAGCCCGGACAGAGGGTAGGGCCGCCGGGGCGCACTTACGTTCCAAATGGCCCAGGCCAACCCTGTGGCCGCTGCGGGCGTGAAGGCCAGGAAAGGTGCTGGGGCGCACCTGGAGCTGGGTTTCACCTCCTCGCCTCGTCTGCTGCAGGGGCCACGCTCCCAGTCGGTCTCCCGAGTGATCTCGCCGGCGAGCAGATCAGCTCGTGTGAGTACCGAGTGTGGCACACGACCGGCCTCAGGACCCCTTAAGTACCCGCCCCAACAATGGGCGCCCCCCTCCCTTGCCACCTCCGCCCCCGCGGCAGCCCCCGTGAATGGAGCGAGGCGGCAGGTCAGCCCCGTGCGGCGCCCGGGTATTTGCATAATTTATGCTCGCGGGGGGCCGCCCCGGCCCCTCCCCCCTCCCGGAGCGTGCCCGTAATTACCGCGGGCCAATCGGCGGCGTCGCGCGCGGCCCCGGGAGCAGTCTCCGGGCTAAGCTGGCGGGGGCGTCTCCAGGCAGCGAAACGGAGGCGGGGGCGCCTGGCGATTAGCGGCCGAGGCACGCTCCTCCGGGGGCGGGCCCGGCGCCCCTCGCTGGGGTGGGATGGGGAGGCGGGGCTCGGGCTGGAAAGTGTGAGCCGCGGAGCAAGTTGCGGAAACCTGGAGCTGGCTGGGAGCCTGGGTTCGTTTCCTCTCTCCCGCTGCTGAATGGCCGCGTGACTTTGGGCAAGTGATTTGACTTCACTTTCCCCGTCTGTAAAATGGGACACACGTCTACCCTGTTGAGGATGTTGTGGAATGATGTTCGGAGGACAGTTGGCGCGGCGCTTTTGTAACGCAGCGCCGGATAAATGGTTGGGAGAGACAGCGCCCTCAGAACCGAGGGAAAACCCTATCCACAGACGGAGAGTGGCCGGGTGTGGATCATAGAGCAGAGGGCAGGCGTAAGCGCTCTCGCTTCTTCCAGGTTGGTGAAGAAATAAGGGAAGGTCTCTGCTGACCGTCGCCCAGGGGCTGGGGACCGGGAGCCAGGAGGTGGAGGAGCAGTTTGGAAAGTAAAAGAATGGATGATTTTTTCGAGTGCAATCTTGGCCAAATACTCCTAACACCAACCTAGTCCCCCAGCCCTCTTATTCCAACACTTTCAGATGACTTTTAAAGTAACAGAATCCCCTCCCCTCAGGGAGCCCTCGTTGCTCCTCTCTGCCCCCCCTACTTTGCTCTGCCTCTCCTGAAGGTGCCTGAAGGTGCTCCTGAAGGCCTCTGAGGCTCCCTGGAATGTGAGCCAGACAGGGGACCTGGCTTTCCTGGCCCAGGAGAAAGGGTAGCAAGCACTCAGTAGCAGTCACTACCCACCTCCCTTGATTCCTTTCTATACCTTAGTGATATAAACGCACCTATTAGAGCAGGTTTTCACTCTGCTGGTCAGCAGTCGCTTTTCCACCAGTGTTCATGTTGGAGCAGTAGATCCCAGGCACCCCCACGTTTGTACTTAGGGGGAAATAGTCACTAAGGAACAGCACCAGATGATGCAGGTGGGAAAGTTAAAAAACGAAATGAACACCTTTCAGCAAAGTTTCATTGTCCTCCCTGTGACATCTGGATGATGGCCTCAGGCCTGGTCTGTGGCCTATTGTCCTCAGAGTTGTCTCTGCCTGCGACACCGTCCCCTTTCTACAGAGGTGTTGTCTGGAGGCAGAGCCTGCCTCCACAAACTGTCCAGTGACAGTCTTCAAGGCTTCGTGGACTCTATCCAGCCCTGCCTTCACCTCTGCTGCGCCTTACATGTACTCCCAACCTGGAGAGAAGGCTGGACATGGTCATGTATAAGAGCTTTAGGTTTGTTAGAAGTCGCAAAAAGTGGATTTGATCAGCTTAAGCAAGAAAAGGGAGATTGTTGGGTGATGTGAGGCATTTCAAGGAACACAAAGCTGCCGGCATTTGTGTGAGCCTACAGGAGCCTAGGTATCCTCAGCCCTGCTTCCAGCCTGTTCCATTCCTGCTTTCCTGAGGCCTTGGTGCATTCCCACTACCTGTGACTTGACATTGCTGGGCCCCTGTATTGTATTCTTGAGACTGGAGTACTAAGTCACCACAAACGAGGCACCTTAAAACAACAGGTATTTATTCTCCAGGAGGCTGGGAGTCTGAAGTCAAGGCATCAGCAGGGTTGGCCCTTTTTGGAGGCTCTGAGCGAGAATGTGTTCCAGGCCTCTCCTAGCTTCTGGTGGCTCCTGATAGTTCTTGGCATTACTTGGCTGGTAGCTGCTCTTTCAATCTTTGCCTTCTCCTTCTCTGTGCTTCTGTGTCTTCTGTTGCTTATAAGGATACTTGTCGTTGGATTTAGGGCCTGCCCTGATCTAGGATGAGGTCATCTTGAAATCCTTATCTGTATTCCAGCTGCAAAGAACCTTACTCCAAATAAGTTCGCGTTCTGAGGTTCTGGATAGACGTGTCTTTTGGCGAGCCGCTATTCAACATGCTACAACTCTTTTTCTGAATCCCTGGAGGAGAGAATCTGTTCAGGGGACTAGGGTCACTGGAGTGGCCATTTGTCATTTCTTGGCTGCCTTGCACCTGAGGAGCCTTCCTGTTGAGGAATCTGAATGCATGAGCACCTCCCTCCCCATTCTTGGCAGTTGGAGTGTGGCTACGTGCCTTAAGTGGGGTCAATTGTATGCCCTGCTTGGAACTTAGGCTCTGAGCCAGTGACAGTTCAGAGTATACATGTGTTGTGCTGACAACCTGGAAGGACCAGTGGCCAGTGGTGGAAGGGTTGGCCAGGAGCAGTGGACATCCTGCCTTAGCTCTTCCTTGGGTCTGCCTGTCCCCCAAGCCCCCCAGATTTCATGCCTGGTTCTCTAGTCTTCTCACTGACTGCACAAGAAACTCCATAGTAGTGCTTTTCCTAGTAGGGCTCTTTTGCTTGAGTTAGCTAGGTTTGATGTCTGTGTGTGCTAAATAAAACACCCAAGTTAAACATTCAGTTGCCAAAGCATGGTGATTGAGGCAACCCATATACCATATTGCTTGCCTGTTCTGGGGCAAGAACTGTGCCAGACACTGGGTTAACAGGGATGAAAACCTGGCTGATGGGGGTCATGGGCTCTGAGCCTCATAAGCCTAGGGTTCACTGCTGGTAGAACTCTTGGAGATTATTCATCCATGCATTGTACCTCATACTTAGGAAGCTGAAGTGGCAGATGGAGGGGTCTTTTCTCCAGGTGACCCCAGGGATCTCTGGTGGTCAAACTAGAGCCGGATTCAGGAGAACTTCCAGCCCCTATTCCATGTTTTTCCATCACAGTTAATCAGTAAGTACATGGTGAGCATTTTCTGCTTTCTGCCCTGTGCCAGATGCTCATATAGAGTCGGGCAGACCTGTAGTCATGGGGCAGGGGAGATGTGGCCACAGAAAAGTGACCTTTCCCTGGCTGAGAGAAGCACTGAGGGCCTACTAAGGGAGCAGACCTGAAGAGCGTCGTGCACCTCCAAAAGGAAAGGAGGTGGTTAGGGAAGCCTTCCTGGCAGAGGGAGGCTTGAGAAGGCCTTGAAGAATGAATGGGACATGAACAGATAATTTAGGTAGAAGGGGGTGTGTGGGGATGACTGTGGCAGCACTGTGGGGGCCAGCGGGAAGAGGGTCGGAAGCAGTTGTGATGGGCCTTGAATGGCCACGGCGGTCTTTCTTCTTCCTCTTTGTCTCCTTCTCATGGTGCTTTCTCTGAGCAGGGCTGTCACAGTTGTTCAGTGGTTTACTGCACAAGGGCATCCATCGCAAGTGGGGAATACATTCCAATCTCTTTACCACGTGCCGAGCCGTGCATCGTGATGTGAGATTGCATCTTTCCAGAGAGGTGTGCTTTTCAAGTGTGCCCAAAGGCACTTTATGAGCTCCCAGTGGCTCTGTGCTCCCTCCTGCCTGTGTCTCCCTCCTCTGCCAGTACCTTCGTGACCTGACTGGGTAGGCATCTTAACCTTGCCCTGCGTGCTCCTGGCTCTTGAGCGGTGCATGGGGCAGCTCCTCCCTGGACATTGGTGCCTGCCCACTTTGCTTTTAGTAAGTACATCTGAGGCTTGGGAGGGGGACCTCTCCTGCAAGTGACCCGCTGAGGGTGGAGCTGAATCCTGGGAGAATGAGAATGAGGTGGTAGCTTAGGCTCAGGTGTGTCCCCTTTGAGGCTCAGGGCTTTCCCTTCTGAAGAAAAAGTTTGAGAAGTTTCTCCTGACCCCCCACATCCCTTGGAGCCTAGTGCAGGGGACGTCTGTGGAAGGGCATGTCTGTCTCAGAACACAATAGGATGCTATCTGGGCACGCAGTAAATCCAGCCACAGCAGGCGCCCAGGTGGCGAGGGCTGCAGTAGGTATTCTGGCTGCCTGATGTGTGAGCTGTCCAGCTGCCCTTCTGCTGGGGGTGGAGGTAAGGTGGGTGGGGCAGATGTTCCAAGGATTTGAGTTAAACCAGAGTTTCTCACACTGTGGTCACCTGAAGCGGTAGGGATGATGGGGGACCCCAGCCCAGATGATGGGGGACCCCAGCCCGTCAGAATCTGGAAGTACAGATCACATGCTAAAGTCGTGATTGACTGACACTTAGAGCCTCTGTTTGCCCCTCATATTGGAATAAAAGCCTTTCTTTAGCATTCACCTTCCTGTCCGTGCTTATCTAAGCCCTTGAGGCAGATCAGACATGTTTCTGTGACAGCTCAGAGGTGTTCTAAGTGATGCCAAGACTGGGGCTTCTGTTGTTCTGCTTGCCTGTGTGACACCCTGGGGTGTCCCTAGGGGAGGATTCCCGGAAGGGATTTAGGGGCTGGAAGGTACAGCCTCTTCTGGGCAGTTCTGGAGGTCTGACTCAAGACCGCTGTGGAACCAGCAGGGAGGTGATTTCAGTCCCTTACTGAGAGGACCATTCTGCTGTCCACACCCTGCTGAAGGAACCAGCCTTCTGGAGAGATGGGAGGAGAGGCTCTCAGGGTTGAGGAGGGCATCTGATGTTTCCAGGGAAATTTGAAATTCTTGGTGTTTTTCTTTTTTTAAGCTGAAGAAAGGCCAAAATAGGAAAAAATAGTGGCATATTATAAATGTTTACCTGTAATAAATTAATATGGTCAGCATGTACATATACAAAGCTGACTGTGTTGTTCACAAGACAATTTCAGAATTTTTAACCAATTTTATTTCTTTTTAAGTAAACTCTACACCCAGTGTGGGGCTCAAATTCACAACCCCGAGATCAAGAGTGGCATGCTCTACTGACTGAGCCAGCCAGGCACCCCAGAAAATTTCAGAATTTTTAAATGAACATCAAATCATCACACATGTAGATATGGAAATGCAAGGATGGAAGCAGATTTAAATTTGTTGTTGCACATCCTCTTCCTCTAGCCTTGTCAGTGACTCAGTGGCCGTGTGTGTGACTTCATTTGGAGTTAGTGCCCACAGCCTTTGAGCCCTTTTGTGGACGTGAGGCTGAGCCAGATGGCCTCCTTGCTGTCCTCCCTTTCAATTATCAGAAACATGTAAGCCTGAGGTTGAACAAACTACCTACCTTTTAGAGATGCTGCTTCGGGAATGAGGCCGAAAGGTTAGTGTCTTATAATTCCAAGTGCTGGCATGAGCATCTGAATGTGTTGGGGCATGGGGAGGACACCATCACACTTCATACCTTTCTCCCAAACTGTTTTAGCTGAAATTTATCATTCCCTATCCACACCAGTTGTTAGAATATCAATTTCAAGAGTGCTGTGGCATCTACATGTAGATCTGAGTTTTGTTATGGGCAGGGTCTGTCCTTTTTTCATCCCTCCCTCCCTCCCTCCCTCCCTCCCTCCCTCCCTCCCTCCCTCCCTCCCTCCCTCCCTCCCTTCCTTCCTTTCCAGTATACATGAACTCTCAGATGCCATTTAGGATAACATAGGTGAAGGTTGTTGGCGTGTTACTCAGCCACTCATCCACCTGGGTCTTGGGCACAGGGCTGGGCAGTGTACTGAGTTTATAAGGCAGATTTTTGCACAAAGTAAAGTATGAGGGCCACCCTTTCCAAACAAGAACGTTAAACTACCATCATAGTTTTCTTTCTGGAGCTACCTGTGGGGAGGGATGGCATTGGTTTGGTGGGTGGCATTTTAGAAAGAAAACACTGTCATCTTTTTTAGAAAAAAAAGAAGAAAAAGGTGCAGTTACTCCAGAGGAAGCGATGAAGGATGATGTTGGACCCAGAGGCACACAGTGTTCCTTTCAGTCTGTTAAATACACCCGCAGATATGCGTTTCCATCTAAGAGAAGCAGGGTAGGGGTGGGGAAAGGAACGGAGAAACAATTCCCTATTTTCTTTACTGATGACCCATGACAGTTGTGGAAGGGGGGGTAAAAGGGAGGGGGGAAACGAGGCAGGAGGGGGGAAACAGAGGGGTCTTTCAGTGACAGAGCAAGGAAAATGGCAAATTATCCATGGTTTCCAGAAATCCGTGGAGGCCCCCTCCGCCCCTGCTCTGCTAAATACAGTGCCGGCTGTATGCATTTCCCACCTCAGAGATGTCTGCTTGAATATTCTGGGGCATTGTATACTGATGTGTTTGGTTATGTACAGTCTGCCTACTTGTGGGATGAATGTTGGCCTCTAGGGGAAGTCCTGGTGCAAATCAACTTTATTCTAGTGCTGTGCAAGATGTGCCTTCCAAAAACACTTTGGGCAGTTCTGCAGCTGGATAAATTCTTTCCAAAAGAAATTTTCAAATTTGATTGGAGTTCTCAAGCCTCATAGCAGGAACAATATGTGCTTGGGCTCGCCCAAGGTTTGAGGTGCGTTTGTGGTTTGGGCCAGTCTTGGGTGAAACAATGTCCTTTTTGTGCCTTAAGTACTGTGGGGGAGGCGAAGGGGGGGTGTGCATGCTTGTGTCGGGAGGGCCCATGGGGTGCAGACCCTGAAATGAAGAGGGAGAGGGCAGAAGCTACCCCCCCTCCCCCCCCCCCCAGGAGTGAGGCTTGGAATCATTTTCACATCAGCTGTTTGAGGCTAGAATCAATCCAGAACCTCCTTCAAAGCCTCTGAGTTTTGCCTTCCTAGATTTCTTGAAGTGAAAACTTTTGGACTCAGATTTAAGAACAGTAGGCCCTGCTGTTGCTGTCACCAGATTCAGCTTCCCACATCCAGGCCGCACCTGCCACGGGATATTGCTAAAGCCAGAGTTCATTTTTGTCTGTTTCATGGTTTTGCATCCTTAAGAACATCTTCCCTGGGGATTAAAAACACACCCCCCCCAAAAAAAGTTTGTGGGTCAAATGTGGGAAAACCGTACGAGGGTGTTTTCTTCTGTGTGTACAAAAGAAGTCACGGTGAAATTTATCCTAATGGAATTGAAACTCTCGTTTTATGGAGACAATTCTGAAATAAACACAGAGAATGGAGATATAGCTGAGGTGTTTTCCTTTTGCTTTTTCTCTACCTTAATGCTCCGTCACATAAATTCATGTTGGGTTGGAACACAAATGCATTTTGTTTGTAGTAATTAAAATGTTTTAATGAGACAACCATAAAATCCACCATTAATTATTTTATTTCAAACACTTCTCCCTTCTTTTGAACCAGGTCTATTTAGAAATAGTTTAGAGAGTAGCCTGCAGTTTTATTCTTTCCTCTGCATTATACACAGGAGTGGAGAAGTCATTTATAAATAATTACACAATGTTTTGGGTCTTTGGGCTTGTATAATATATCAAAGCGATTAGTACACTTATTGTTCCATTGTAAATGCTTTTTTTCTCCTTTCAGTTTCACTTGCCTTGTCTTCTAGCTAAACCTTTTTCTGGAAATCTTTTGTCTTCTTCATTCTTTTTGCTTGTTACAGTCCGGGAGCATTCTTCTTATTCAAACACTCACAGCAGGGGCAAAGAAAGCGACTTCGGCCGCATCTTAAGTTTTACCGTAACTTTCTGGCATTTTCTTTTCTTCCAGTTTTCCCAGACTACCTAGGGGCAATGAAGAATTATAACATACATGAATTATTGGTACTCCCCTCGAGTTAAAGGGGGAAGAAAGTGCCTCATTTTCTATGCCACCCCCCCTTCCCCAGTCCTGAGCGAGCGGGCGGCCGAGAAACAATGTATTTATCACTTTGCACGTCTTCGGGACGCCGGCCGCGCCCGCGCGCCCCCTCCCTCGCCGCCGCCACTCCTTTCACGAGCCCCCAATACAGGCTCCCGGGCGGCGCGGCCGGGGAGAGCGCCCGGGCCAGGGCGCGGCGGGGCGGGCCGCGTGCGGGGATTAGGGCCGCACGAGAGGCGACTGCGCTGCGGCCTCCAGCCACGTGAGGAGGTACCGGGCTTCAAAGGTGCCCCCCCAACTAATCCTTGTTATCCGGCGGGGCTCGCCGCTCCGCGCTGGCTCCCCCGCCCGCTCCCAGAGCCCGCCCGCCTCGGGGGCAGCCCCGGGCCAGCCTGCGGGACGGCGGGGCGGGGCCTGAGACTCCGCTGGCTAGGGTGTCGTCGGGGGTGCTCGGGCATGCGCGGGTGGCCGCGCACGTGGGGAGCTTGCCAGACAAGGAGTTCGCGGGAAGAACGCCCGCGGGAGCCGGCCCGATGCCCCCACCCCCCAGGGGGCGTTTCCGAAGCCGGCGCGCGCTCAGCCCCGCGGTCCCCGCCCCGCCGGCCGCCGCCCCCGCGGCCCGGGCGAGCGCACGTCGCAATCTGTCAAGCCCTCGGCCCCGTTTCCATATGAAGGGCGCGCCGGGCGCCTTGGGAGCGCTGAATGGCCGCTCGCGGTCGGGCGGGCGCTCACGCCCCGCGGCCCGGGCTGGATTTGGCCGCATTTGCATAGCAGGTGCTGATGCTTGTCCATTCTTACTTAAAGAAGTTTTAATATGGGATAAATTACCAGGAATTAGGAGCAGGCGTGGGCGGGAATAAAGGAACCGTGTCGCCCGTCTTCTTATCGCCGCCTGGCGCAGGGAAGGAGAGAAATCTTAAGTGAGATTCGACTTTAGAAGTCGTCCCCTTAACAAGCTACCACTCCCCAACCCAACCAAAAGGAGCCAAGAGAAAACAGGAGACAACTTTAAGCAATTTGATTTTAGAATCTTTTCTGCAGCCAGTAAAGCAATGATCCCAGGGATAGTAATACGATTAGCGATCGAAGATCTTTGAGTCAGAAAGTCCGCTTGAGTTTAAAATGTTAATCCTGGCCCTAATCCGCCCTGTTGGCAGACTGGAGTGCAGTGCTACAGTCGTTTATGCTTCCTTTCCCTAGTCTTACATCAGGTGAGGCCCCTTTCGGCAGCCCATTTCTTGATGACAAGGAGGGCACACTGGTTTGCCCAAGGCGACATCTCCCACCGTCTCTGGACAGGGGTGCTGCGCTTCCCCCGCCCCTGGGAGCCAGGCTCCTGTCGCTGTAATGGCTTCCGAGTTTCATTCCATCTGTTTGGCATCTTGCAAAAGCTTGGAGCAAAGTGGATTTTCGAGGCGATGGGATTTTGAGGAGATAGGGATGGGACAGTATATCCACCCAGCCTTGTCTCCCATCCTCCTTTAAGCCAGACCTCAGGGTGTCCTCTTGAAATGGGTGGCTGGTGTTCAGGTTTTCAGGTTCTTGGGGACTGGGGAAGGGGAATGGCTGCCTCAGACTCCAGCCTGCCAGACAGTGGGTCTGCTTATATTTGTGCAGAAAAGGCCTGAAGTCTGGGACCCTTGAGGGGTCTCCAGATACTTGGGCCGACTAGGAGCTATAGGGAAGAAAGGGTAGACCTAACATGAGCAGTAATACTCCAGTGCTCTCCACACCAAGATGCTGCCACATGTGCTGTCATAGGTCTGGGACAACAGGCTGCCTCTTCTGTGAAGGACAAATGTCAAGGTTCTCTCCTTTGCCTTCTTGCTAAGGCGCTTTTCTCCTCTCTCAGGCCCACACACTGCTTTTTCAGCCCCCTCTGATCTCTGGCAGTTTCTCTCTGTGGGCCCAGAGCGACCCCGCTTTGGGCAGGATTGCACCTGGGATCTTGCAGGCAGGCCTCTGGCTTGTCCCAAGCTCTTCCCAACAAGCCCGCTTTTCCTGGAAGGCAGTGTGAGGTGCCCAAATGGACCATATGGTTTGGAGCGAGAGCCTTGGAGCCCACAGACAATGGGGGAAGTGAGAGGCCCAGGTCAGTGGCGGAGCTCACGCGGCTGCAAACCTCTCTTTCAGCCTAATGAAGCTGTTGTCTGGGGGTAATGATGCAAATGCCCCAGCCCTTTCTCGCCATCGATAGTCTAGAACGTGATTTGTCATACAATCTGAATCTTTGGGAGGACTTTAGACGGAACCTCCCCCAAAGATGGAGATGAGCCATATGTGCACTTTGCATCTGAAGTGGGGGTGGGGGCGGTGGGAGGGAGGACACAGCCCACTCCGACTTCTCAGAAGGACTGCCTTCTGACAGCCAGGAGGACTCAGTCCCCAAGAGCCCAGTGCTGCCTGACCCAGGGGGCTCATGAGAGGGTGCAGTGCCCTATTGTCTGATGACAGATCAGCAGTGTGTGTTGGAAAAAAGATGCAGAGGATCTGGTTATTCTGAGTAGGGTGCTGTGCCGAGTGCCTCAGCTGATGTTAATCGCAGCCAGGATGGACACTTTAGTATTTCTGAAGCAGAAATAGTGAAAGAGAAGTAGGGACCAGGCGAGAGGCATCCTGAGTGTGGAACAGGTGGGGGAAGACACAAACCAGAGTGAGAAAGATGAGCAGGAAAAGTGTGCAAATCAGCTCACACTGTGTGTGTGTATGTGCACACATGTGTACACACGCATGTGAACCACACACAGGCATACGTGAACACCCAGTGCTCACACACAAATCCTCTCTTGTCTAAAGATATCCTTCGGGCGCCAGGCATGCCAGGCCAGGCACTGTGTCTGAGGGCACAGAGAGGGTGTGGCAGAAAAGAGTGGCCTCACCTGTGGGCAGATGTGACTCTGTCACCTTTGCTTCTCCTGTTTCCTTTCTAGGGCAGACTCCGCCTTAGAGACCCTTCTTCTCCCTTCATTATCATTGCTATTATTAGGGCCTCTGGTGCTTCTCTATTGCATCTAGCACACGCTGAGGGACAAAGTAATGATGGCTCCTTACAGGAAAGGAGGCAACTTCTCAGTGCACCTGCCACTGAGGTCCTGTGAGTGCCCGCAGAGTCTGGGCACAGGAATATACTACTCATTAGCAATCTCAGCAAAGCAGACTGCCACGGAATGATCGAATAGCCCTTGTTTACTGAGGTGACAGAGTCACATCTGCCCACAGGTGAGGCCACTCTTTTCTGCCACACCCTCTCTGTGCTCTCAGACACAGTGCCTGGCCTGGCATGCCTGGCGCCCGAAGGATATCTTCGGACAGAGAGGATTTGTGTGTGGGCACTGGGTGTTCACATATGCCTGTGTGTGGTTCACATGCGCGTGTACACATGTGTGCACATATACGCAGCCCTTCCTCGCCTTCAGAGCAGGGAGTTGGGTTGCATCTCTTCTCTGGGATTACCCCACGTCTGTAACCTGAGTGTTGGCCCTCAGGTCGGCACCACAGCCCTAGGCTCTGCTGGGTGCCCAGCCCCCGGCTGCCAGAGGGCTCGCCGGGGGGTATCTGTTCACTCATTCTGTGGTGGTGTAAGTTTAGGAGTTAGAATGGGATGGGCTGGGAAATGGAGGCCCATAATCCGACGAGAGGTCCCTAATTACCCCTGCTGGCTTGTGGGGGCGAGGCAAGGGCAGATTGAAACCTTGGTCACGCCTCCACCGCCAATCACACCCATGGCCACAGGTAAGTTGTAGCCAAGCTCTGCCAAAGCGCCGGCCACATGATACTCTTTCTGCACCCTCAGATGCTCCCAGCCTCCCCTCTGGACACTGAAGGGGGGGGGGGGAGCGATCACAGTGACAACACCAGCTCTCAAAGCTCTGGCCACAAGCTGCTCACCGCAACACCTGTTACCATCGAGAGGTATATCCTGGGGTGGGGGCTGGGAAGCGGCTGTCCTGGAGTCTGGGGTGGGGTAGGGGTAGGGTGCTGGGAAGCCGGTAGGACTAGACTTTCTGCTTATTTGAGGGCTTTGCAGAAAACTTTGGTTAGAAACATGGAGATATTTCTAAAGCATCCCTGTCCTCTTTCCTGCTTTAACAAATACGGCCCAGATACCCCTGGTGAGCATGCGCCCTGGGAGTGCCCAGAGTCGAGATGTTCCATGACAGTCCTCTTTCCTGCTTGACTCCAGCATCCTCCTCATCATCAACATTCATATTCATATAAATACCCTTCTGAACAGTTTTTTTTTTCTTAGAGGGATGTTAAGCTTCACCCTCAGTTTGTGTGATTTTATTAAACTTGCAAGCCTGTGCGTGGTGCATTTTAATCTGCCTCTCAAATGTGAGGCAACTGAGGCTCAGGGAGGTTAAGATACATGACGAAGGTCATGGGGCTGGTAGGCTGTAGAGCCAGAATGGGAGCCCAGGGCTACCTGGCTTCAGCATGCAGGACACTGACCACTGGTCATCTCCCTTTTCTCACTTTATGTGAATATCCACTCTGTGGCCAGCTCCACCCAGGGGCTGGTGGACACGGGATGGAAACCACAGCCCTACTTTGTGGGGAAGGGCAGCTGTTGCAGGTGTGGGTGAGACTCTGTGGAAAGAGGTCTGTTCTTGTCTGTTGGTTGGTCACTCTTGTGGAGAAGGGCTGTGACCCTGGACTACAGGAGACGTTGTTGTTTTGAAGTCAGCTTCTGTTCTCGTTTTCTTGGTGAGAATTGAGCAGTCTGGGTTCTGTGCCCTCCGCAGCCTTGAGAAAATTCTTCTCTCACTCTCTGAATCTCACAGAAGAATGGTGGTGTGGGAGATGGAGGGGGTGTAAGGTGTCCCCAGGGGCTTGCAGTCCAGGGGGAGACATCTAGGCTCCAGTACTGCTGACACCTGAGGTCTTGGGGAGTCACCTGGCCATATGACATCAAATGGTTTCATCTCCTCTCTGGTCTCCCTAACTGCTCGGTGAGCAGAGCTTATGAGGGGCCAGAGAGCTGACCTGTGCTGAAGCCAAAGCCAGCAGCCTCCCTGAGTGGCGAAGGAGGCATTCTGTGTGCTCTCTTTAGTGTGGAGTTCGTGCTTCTGAGTGTGTGGGCTGTCCCAGTCTACTTGTCCCCGTGTCCCTGAAGAACTCAGCATGATCTTAGCACCCAGAAACTCTAAGTTACTCATGTTCTTTGGTTCTGTGGTTGTTCATGCAATTCATTCACTCACTCTTTCATTCATCACCAGGATGTTAAGTCAACTTCTCTTGGGTAGAAGATCATTCAACTTCCCTGCCTAAAACCCTTCACAGTTTTCCCACGGCACTCAGTGTAACGTGCCCCCATCTTTTAATTTGAACTCTAGTTAACAAGGCTCTGTGCTATCTGTCCCCCTCCTGCCGGCTTGGGGGTGTGTTGTGGGGTACCTCAACCTCACAGCCAGTTCCTCTCCCCTTGGCCCTCTGGGTTCCGGCAACACTGGTCTCCGTTTAGTGCTTTTAATGCTCTTTGGGGCCTTGTCCTTGTCATTCTGCTTGAAGCGCTCTCCCCATGTGGCTCCTTCTCAGAGGAGGACCTCCTGACGATCCTGAGCAACCCTTCGTCACAGCGCTGCCCCCACTAGCACACGAATCGGTGGGTGGTCTGCACACTGCATGCTGCTGCTCCTCGTCCGTGTCTCTGACTAAACTGAACGTTCTGTGTGTGGCAGTTCCATCTCTGGCTTATTAACCTCCGTCTCCCCAGTAGCTAGAACAGTGTTTGCTACGTAAGAGGTGCCCAGGACGTTTTGCGGTGGAATGTGGACGTGCATTTGGATGTATTTTAAATGGTGAAATCTGTCCGTCTCTCTATTGTGTGTGTCTCCACCTTCCCAGCTCCAGGAAAATCTGGGCTGAAGAGAGACTGAGTCATGGGCGAGGGATTTAGTTTGACACAGTGGGAAACTGGGTGCTTCTGGGTGGAGTGTGTCCAAGATGAGTGTCTCTCTAGGCACGGGGATGTTTTCTGACTTGGCTGGATGGGGCACATTTCTTACTTGGGTCTGACTCCTGTGGGATGATCTTGTGTCTTCCTGGAATCCACGGGACATCCTGAATCACACTGTTTGTGCCCAGAGGAGACACTGCTGAGGGAGATGTCTCTTCTCTTTATGAAAGAGGTGTGTGGGCATGCCTCTCTAAGCAGTGTGGGAATGCACGGGGCAGGCTTTCCAATCCACAGTGGAGAATGGACCTTCCTAGAATGCTCACAAGGGGCAGGGAAGAGGAAGGAACCCCTCAGAGTAGAGTCGGGACTGAGCAGTTGCTGGGGGCAAGGCTCACCTGCGTAGGTGACCATCAGCAGGAAGCAAGCTGGGACTGGTTCTTAGGAAAGCCATGTGGAGTGGCAGGGGCCAGAGGCGCATCTCTTGTCATTTCCGGGAATCCATGCGTGATGGTATGTTTTGGGTGGAAATGTCAGTGATGCCACCCTCCAGCAAGCCCTCAGCAGCCCTCTCAGTTGCTCCCTTTCGTCCCCCAAATCCTGGCTCTGCCCACTGAGCACTGGCAGGGGCTCTAGCTGAGGGCTGCACGTGGGAGCCATTCCTGCCCTCAAAGAGGTGGTACTCTGGGAATCAGAACACGGGTGTGCAAAGCAGCCAGTGGACAGAGTTCAGAGTCTAGAGTGCTAACCATCACACGATAGAACCCCACGCCAGTGGACAGAGTTCAGACACAACTCTGCCTGTGTGCTCTCATCCACTCAGCCAATCACCCACCAGTCATCTACGGGGTACCTCCCAGGTGGAAGGGTCACTGTGTGCAGTGCTGGAAAACCCAAGAAAACTGGAGCTGCCTAGAATTTACATCCCAACAGGAAGAGACTACAGTCCCAAAGATGAATAAACCCCTAAGATAGCAGGTGGTAACAAGTGGCAAACAAACTGGGTGCCACTAAGGGGCAAAGCGGGAGATACTTACTCTAGCTGAGGTGACAAGGATGATCTCTGAGGAGATGACATGGAAGTTGATACTTAAAGGATGAGAAGGAGTCAGCCATGGGAGGTTCTAGGGGGAGAGCATTCCAGGCGGAGGCCCTAGGAAGTGAGGACTCTGGGGCAGGAACAGGCTTGTGTGTGAAGAATGGATGGAAGACCAGTGTATATTGAGAAAGCCTTCCTAAGCGAGGTGCAGAATTTGGACAGGGGGTGCGTATCTTTGTAACAGGTACCATGTGCCTGGCACAATGCTAGTGTTACACCTGATTTAATCCTCCCACAAACATACTGCTGTGCTCCTGTCCTACGGAGGCAGTGGATGCTCAGACAGGTCAAGCCAGTTGCCAAAGTCCACGCAGCAAGACAAGTGGTGGAATCAAATTTTGAACCTAAGTCTGGTTCAAGAGCCCCAGTTCATAACCACTAGGCGATTTGATCTCCCAGTGTCCAAGGAAACCGTACAAACGGCATGTACTTGTGACATGGAAAAGGACAGAGAAGGGAGAAACCAGAGAAATTGTAGTCATGGCCTTAGGCTGTTGGAAGATCATGGAGAGAGGTGTGTGGATAATCATACGATGGAAAAGTCATCGTTTGCTTCTATCCTCAAGAGTTTCCCTATTCTTTCTGGAGCAGGGCTTCCCGCGGCCGGGGTGGGGGTGGGGCGGGGGGCGGGGGGGGGGGGGGGAGCCTTAGCTGTCTAAAGGTGGAAAGCAGCGCCACCTGTTGGTGAAAGAGAGTGATGATCGTATGACACGAGATCAGGTCGATTCATCATCACCCGTGAAATATTTGCTAGTCATCTACTGGGTACAGCCTGCCCTGGATGGGGTGGGTAAGAGTATGCAGAAGAACCCGGAGACATAGCTCTGCTTCCAGAATGGAAAAGGCTGAATTGGGAGGTGGACCTCCCTACTTTGGTCTTTCCTTATGGGTACCGGGGTATCTCAACAAAATGGATGTGCCAGAAGTGAGGGATCTGGGTGGGCTTGAGGAACTTGGAGAGGTTCTGGCAATGAGGCAAACCTGAGCAAGCAAGTGTTTTTGCATAAGATATTCACGGCAGTGTTGTTTGACGTGTAAAATTTTGGTAAAAACGTGCCATGTGTCCATCAGTAGAGGAGTGGTAAATAAAGTATGTTGCATTCCTATAAAAGCATACTATGTAGCTATAAGAAAACAATAAAAAACCCTCTTTAGGTCCCACAGGGAAAAGTATCCAAGGTGTATTAAGAGAGAAAAACAAGGGTGAAGACTTAACTTTGTATAGTATGCCATGGGATAGAAATATATACAAAGAGAGGGTATAAGAAGGAATATTTTGCTTGCCTAAGCTAAGAAAACTCTGAGGCCTCCTCAGGACACTGTTAACACAGTGGTTGCCAGAGTGAGTGGATGGAGGCAGGAATGGGAGGGATAATGTATCTTTTGATTATTTTTTAATTTTCAAATTAAGTATATTATTCCATATTCAAGTTAGTGGTTTTTTTAAACAGGAAAATTATAAACAAACCAAAAACAAAATGAAATTCTGATCCCACTGGAGCTTGGCCCTGCTTCTCCTCCCCTGGGTCTTTGCTTCCTTGGGTCTTAGAGCTGACCAACTTTTGTGGATCATGCGTGGCCCAGAGTTCTAGAATCTGAGAACTTTTCTGGAGGATTACCCACTGATTTAGAAACCCTATAGACCTCGTATGTGGAAGATATGTTGTTTCTCAAAGGATTCTTGTAAGGCTTTGTTTCTGATTTCTGGATATCAAGATTCACCAAGTTGCATTCATGAGCCTTTTGTACTTAATTGTAATTAATGATGAGTCCAGGTTGGTGATGCATCATTTAGTTGCTGTCCCATATTTACTGAGCACCTACTAGGTTTGGGTACTGCGCTTATTCCTGGGATTGTCCCAAAGAAGCCTTGGTCCCAGGTTCTGCCCTAGGAGGGGCTTACCGCCTGGAAGGAGAGAAGGGAGCACTTGGTGAGCCCCAGTTAGGGAGTCCCTTGAGTCTGCCTGACAGAACTAGGAAGGCTTCAGGGAGATGGAAGTGCTTACGTGGAGACTCAAAGCGTGAGCGGTAAGTGAATGTTCCTCCAACATAGAGGGTCAAAGAGAAATGGCGGTTGGTTTGTTTTTTTTTTTTTTACTGTCAGAGCAGGTGTGTTTTATTTTTCAAGTGCTCTGTGTTCGTTTTAAAAAACAAAGGCATGCCTTCTGTTTCTTTTTCTTAGTTTCCATTAAAATTATTGTAAGAACCACTTCAGCTACACCCTGGTCACAGAGAGGTGGTCACTGCTTCCAGTCTTACGGCGGCAGAGGTCACATGCAGCTGGTAAAGCCTCTGATCTTCCTTCCCTCGCGCTGCCCTGCGGCCCCTGCCTGCGTCTTAGGCCTGACTCTGTCGGCTACAGCAGCTAGGACATATTGCACTGTGGCTGGTGCCAGGGCCTTGGTCATGGGGGTCTTGGCCTGCTCTTGTTACCTCGTATGCCGTGGGGGAGCCTCCTAGGCCTCCTAACTGGGCTGTGTTTCCTTTCTGACCTCAGTTTACCTGTTTGAGAAATAAGAGGGTTGGACCAGGGGACCTGCTAAGGCCTTCTAGAACTCACCCCCTGTGGCCATGATGATGAACACATTGGGAAGCTCACAATATTTCCCAGGAAGTGGGGGTCCAGTGTGTTCAGGTGGGCATGGCCTCTCTCCACCTTTCTGCCATGATTTTAAAGATGATCTTTCTCTGAGCCCCAGTCAGGGTCAGTGTAGCTCCTTGAAGGAACATTGGAGAGGGAGTTGGGGACAGGCCTGGGTCTGGGCTGAGGTCTTTTCCCCTTTCAGGCCTCAGTCTCTTCCCCTGGGTCGCCAAGAGGCCAATGGAGGAGGCATTTTCCAGCTCCAACTTTGCCAGAACCATCCCTGGTCCCTCAATGGCAGGTGTGGAGACCAGGTCCTTTAGGCCAGCCTCTCCCCTTGGTTTCCTGAATGCGCTTCCTGAACATCTAGTGGGAATGAATCAGAGCCCTGTATGTGTGCAAGTGCTGTGTGTGTTCTTGCTTAGCAAGTGTTCCCTAAAGGGGAGCTAGGGGGCAGCTGCAGGAGCAAGGGGGTGAGGAGGAGGGGCCTTGAGTGCCATTTGGCCCCTCCTCCCACTCAGGGAGGGGCTACCATTAACTTTGAATATTATTATTATTTTTTTTTTTTTTTTGAGAGAGGGAGAGGAGAGTAGTGGTGAGGAGGGGCAGAGAGAGAGGGAGAGAATCTCAAACAGGCTCCACGCCCAGCACAGAGCCCGACATGGGGCTCGAGCTCACCACCGTGAGATCATGACCTGAGCTGATATCAACAGTTGGATGGAGGCTCAACTGACTGAGCCGCGCTGACACCCCTAACTTTGAATGTTATTATCTCCAGTGAGTTTATAATTAAAAATGGCAGGCTGGAGAGAAGGCAGGTATCCTCCTACTTTGAATCTGCCTCTATTTCTACATCATACCATAAAAGTCTGCCGGATTACAGACCGCCTGGGTGGCTCAGTCGGTTGAGCGTCCGACTTGGGCTCAGGTCATGATCTCGTGGTTTGTGGGTTTGAGCCCTGCGTCGGGTTCAGTGTCGACAGCTCGGAGCCTGGAGCCTGTTTCGGATTCTGCATCTCCCTCTCTCTCTGCTCCTCCCTGTTCTCTCTCTCTCTCTCTCTCAAAAATAAATAAACATGAAAAAGAAATTTAAAAGTCTGCCAGATTTTAGGGGTCTAGGACAAAATGTCATTTAGTGATTAGCAAAGGTTAAAAGCACCCACTCATTAAATGGAGAACAGAGATGCTACAGCGTTCTGTTTTGGCATTTTGTCCTTTGGAAGGCCTCAGTGGAGCAGTGTGAAGAGGCCCTGAGAGGGGCTTTTCGGAGCTGCCCTACAGCCGTGATCCCGGTGGGACCTGGGCTAGCCTTCACAGGGGCGGCTCTTCCTCTGAAGGCACAGTGTTGACAGGGCGAGAGCAAGGAGGAGGCAAAGGTGTCCGTGAACTTGTGGGTGAACGAAGCGTATTGGGAACGTTTCCCAGCCCCTGCACTCCCTTTGGGACTCCCTTGCCCCCTCCAGGTCGCTGACTGAGCGGCCACCAGGTGGAGCTCGGCACCAAGCCCCGAAAGACATCGGCTCCCTCCGGGAAGCCTTTTCCAGACTCCCGGGCTGGGAGATGGGTGCAAAGGACTTGGAAAGAAAAGTGTTCAGAAGCAACCCCCCCCACCCCCACCCCAGTCCCTTGACGAGCATCACAAACTCTCTGCCTTGAAGGAAATCCTTTCTCCTTGGCACCACCCCAGCCCCTCCTGCCCCACCACGTTAGGGGCCGTTTCCTTCCACCACGGGCCAGGGAACGGAAGCTTGGAGGGCTTGCGGGGTTCCCAGAGCCAATCTGGGGCAGAGTCCAGCTCCCAAGTCCACGTTCTCCCCCCCCACCCCCACCCCGAGTGCGGAGCCTACCTTCTGTCACAGGGCTCTGTGCTGTCTTCCCCTTAGGTCGCTGCATGGCATGATTCCAGGTGTCCATCTCTCCTCAGCAAACGAAGTCACACACTGTGGCAGCCCCTTGCTGCCACACCAGATGAGAGCTCTGCCCTGGCGCACCACCCCAAGTGTGTGAAGAGAGGGAAAAACGTTGCTGCTTTGTAAAAAAGTTTTAATGTTTATTTATTTTGGGGAGAGAGAGAGAGAGAGTGAGCAGGAGAGGGGCAGAGAGAGAGGGAGACGCAGAATCCGAAGCAGGCTCCAGGCTCCGAGCGGTCAGCACAGAATCTGGCGTGGGGCGTGAACCCACGAACCGTGAGATCATGACCTGAGCCGAAGTCGGACGCTTAAGTGACTGAGCCACCCAGGCGCCCCTGACTTCTTTTCAAAAAGGTAATATATGTGCAGGAATGACAGTTAAACAATAGCAAAGAGAGTCTAATGAAAAGAAAGTCTCCCTCTGTTGACCCAGTTGCCAGCATCCTTCCCTGGAGGTAACCACTGTTACCATTTGGGGGCTGTTCCAGAAATACATATATGTATTGGTGCATAGACTGTGTGTGTGTGTGTGTGTGTGTGTGTGTGTGTGTGTGGTAACAATTGGTGGCATATTGTTCTGGATACAGGGTGCCCCAGATCCACCTTCTACCTTTCATCACTCTGCATGGTGCCCCCGAGGCTAATCATTATGGACCTTGTGGGGTTGGGGGGCTCCCACGCCCTCTGCTTTCAGGTGGGCTCCATTCATGGCAGGCGGCAGCCAGAGGTGTTTGGTGAGAAGGGGCTGAAATTGGAGTATTTTTTTCCTGTCTCCTGCCTGCTACATTGCCTCTGTCAAAGGTTCTACCAGTTGCCCTGCCCTCCGGCTCCCATGTGGGTTTGGTGCCATTCCTTGCTCCTTCAGGGCTTGACTGCTGACAGCTCCCCCCTGTCGCTAACTCCAGAGGACTGCATTATCCTACTTGATTTCCCTTAACTTTGCCCACATTTTTATAAATCCTTCCAGGGGTGTGCTGGTAAATGTATAATCACTGTCTCTCTGGGGAAAACCCTAACTAAACCAATTTGATTTGTAGCATTTCCTGATTCCTGTCATGCAAATAAATGCTCCCATTACGGCTTGTTCCAGGCTTAGCACAGTTTAGCAGCTGGCTTATAAACATTATGAAAATGTAGCCATTGGCTCTCGTGGGCTGGTAGTGCTGGTCCCAGCACGTCACTGATTTTCCTTTATTAAGTTACCTCTAATTGCTGGGTTGGAGTGTGCTATCCATTTAAGGAATACTAGTCAGATCTTTTGTAGGGTGTCAGAAATGAGTATTTGGGGGGCACCTGGGGGCGGCTCAGTCGGTTAAGTGTCCGACTCTTGACGTCAGCTCAGGTCGTGATCTCACGGCTCATGGGTTCTAGCCCCACGTTGGGCTCGATGCTGACAGTGTGGAGCCTGCTTGGGATTCTCTCTCTCCTCTCTCTGTCCCTCCCCAGCTCACTCTCACTCTCTCAAAATAAATAAACTTAAAAAAAAAGAGAAACGGGCACTTTTGATAATAATAATTCTTTTGATAATGACAATTCTGCCAAACTACTCTCCAAAATGGCTGAACCATTGCTGCCTTTGGATCTCAGGCTCCTTGAGCAGGGTTTTTGCATACACTTGGTTGGCTGACTGGAGTGATGAAAAGAGAGAGTTTGGAGTACTACTTTGTTGGGGGAGACAGGTCAGAGAACATTTGCTTGGGAACAGCCTGTGTGAGTATGTCAACAGGAAGCCTCTCGAAGAGGAGGAGGGAGGCCTCCCACCTCGGTATCCCTGTCTAAGCTACAGGTGTATAGATCTCCTCATTAGGAGAACCCAGGATGTGGAGAGGGGCAGGGGTGTGAAAGGTTGAGGCATGAAGGACTTGGACTTGGGTCCGACAGCTTTGGCTTGACTCTGGCTTTGCCCCTTGCTGGCTGTGTTGTTTTTTCAAGGGTCTGGGTTTCAGGTTCCACATCTACAGAATGGGGATAAACGTTCCTCTTCTCTGTAAATTTGAGGATTTGATAAAGTATGTCACGTGTTCCAGGGAGGGCCCGCACATTTTAGCTGCCCTATGAGTGATAGTTTTGGTGATAATGATGATGAGTGGCCCATAGAGGAATTTGGGGCCCAGAGAAGGCAAGAGATCTTTGTCTTTAGAAGGTGTTTATTCTTCAAGGCACTAGAAACAACCTCTGTCCTACATGGGAGGGTGTGTTTCCAGAACTCAGGCACCTAAGTCTGCCTTTGGCTTTTCTTTCAGGATACGTATGCTCTTTTAATACAAGTGCATTCGGTGGCTTCTTCAGAAACCTGCCTGGCATCTTATTTGGAAGGAATACAGTTGAGGCTTGTTTGTGAAACTACAATGCATAAATTTCTTTGTATTTAGAAACCTGAGTTAAAAAAAAATATGTGTTTCTGAGTGTATTGATGTTTTTCAAAAATGGAGGTTTCAAGGTTCTGAAAACCAAACTGGTCCTACCAGAATGGGGTAGAAAGTGGGAACTGCCCACCTCCTGAAAATCTTCCACTGACAGTTTGTGAACTTGCAGGAACGACGTTGAGATGTGGAGGAGAAAAGCGATCCAAGATTTCTTCCGGGGATTAAAAGTGAGTCCAAAATTGCAAGGACTCGGGAGAAAAAGGCTCTTGTTAAGCTCCGCTTTGAATAACCGAGCCCCTTTCTCTCTGAGCACTAAGTGTTGAGATGCAGCGTCCTTACTGCCTAGAAACCCAACAAAGACTGGCTTGGTGGCTGCTTTGAGGTTGCTGTTCTATGTAGAATTTTAACCGTGAAAAGACACAAAGATTGGTTTCTTCTGAGTCCTTAACGAAACACCACAAAGGGAGACAATTAGTGGGGAGCTGGGCTGCTGTCTCTCACCAGCTATGCCGCTGCTGCTCAGAACCCCTCCAGGAGCCACGTGGGGTACACCACCCGGCCCCTCTCTATCTCCGGTGCTTGGAAATGTGCCACAGACTCAACTGTGCAGGTGTGGAGGTTGCTGGACTCCAGAGAGGCCAGGTGCTGTGGGGTCTTTATCTGTAAGCCTGGTTGTGCCACCTGCTGGATGTCCTAATCTGTAAAATGGGATAATAATGCCCGGATTGAAGTCCTGCTCTTTGGATGAGGTGAGAAATCGTGGACAGCGTTGGCTTGGAGTAAGCGCCCTATAGTAGTAATCCTTTCTGTAGTATTAGTGTTCTTACTGTTCCAGGCTTTATGGTACAGATATCCTTCTGCCGGACTTTCAGAGCCCTTCAGACCATTTCCAGCTCTGCATCCTCTCCTGTGACTGGGCAGGTCTCTGTGATTTTCCCGTTCATCTTCCCATTATACATGTGGATAAGAGGCCAAGCTCCTGATCAGGAACAAAGCTCTGGTTCTCTCTGAAGTCACCTCCCATAGAAATAAAGGTTTTGTGAGCTCTCCTCTCTGGGGATCATTGCAAGAGTTAATGGAGACAGTGGAAACAAAGCATCTGGCTCAGTGCCTGACCCCTGGGAGATGACGAGAAGGGCTCTTTGCTTCTGCTTGGACCTTGAGCTGGAAAGGACAGCTAAACATACAGAATACCTCCCACAAAGGCCAGGTGCTGCCTCTACATGTAACTCAGGTGACCTTGTTGCCTCACCTGGTTCGTGGAGAATAGCAAAGGGAGCACGTGTGTGGACTTTGTATTAGGACTACTGGATTCCAATTCTTTGTCGCTTTCACCAAAAAGGTGTAAATTCCTTCAAACCTTAGATTACTCATTTCTAAAAGGGTTGATAAAGATGTCCATAACATTTAAATTGTTTCAGGGTGAAACGTCACGAAGGATGTAAAATATGTGGCCCACAATAAGAACTCAGTAAATTATTGCTGGTGTTCAGCGACTGTCTGAATAAATATTTCTGTAGTTGGCATAGAATAGGTTGTCTGACTATGTATATATAATGAAATTGAACTATGTACCATAACATATTCAATTGTATCATAACCTCTTGAATTTGCTTAGTTATTTGTTTATTTATACCTATCATAAATAATGCTGCAGTGAACATCTCCATGCAAGTATTATTTTTTCCTGAGTGGGATTCTTTTCTTAGGATGGACTCCTTAGAAATCATATTGGCTGAAAGGATATATCCTGCAGTCCCTGAGGATATTTCCATATTTCCACAAGGCTGCAAAGAGAGATTTGAGCTGCTATGAATACTCTTTTTTAAAAAAGTTTTTAAAATGTTTATTTATTTTTGAGGAGAGAGACAGAGTGCGAGTGGGGGAGGGGCGGAGAGAGAGGGAGACACAGAATCTGAAGCAGGCTCCAGGCTCTGAGCTGTCAATACAGAGCCTGACGTGGGTCTCGAACCCACAAACCATGAGATCGTGACCTGAGCGAAAGTCCAGCGCTTAACCGTCTGAGCCACCCAGGTGCCCCTATGAATAGTTATTCTTACAAGCCTTATTATAAAGTTATTGCGAGCATCATTTATTCCCTACAACTGGGCTTAATATGTTTTCTCTTTTATTCATATGTTATGTCTCTTGATTAAAAGTGACAGAGACCTGACTCTAAGCAAAACCAGAATGAGTTGGCTCCTGTAATTGAGAAGAGAGAGCGGGTGCAAGTTCAGGCAGAGTTTGATCCAGGGGCTAACCCATGTCGTTTTTGTAGTCCCGGCCCTCCGTTTCTCTGCTCCGATTCCTTCTGTGTTGGCTTTGTGCTCAGGCAGGTTTTCTTTCAACGATCTCACACGTGACCTCTGGTGCTCTGAGTCCACGTTCTTATGACTTGTGACCAGAGAAAAGAGAAGCCTCTTTCTCCCGCTTCCACCTAGTAAATCTTGTGACGTTCCTGATTGGCTTTCTTGCATCATGTGTCCATGTCTCAGCCAATCGGCATGCTTGGTGGAGGATGCTGGGCCCCGCCTGGCCATCCTAGTTCAGGGACCACGCCTACTGCTGGGGTCAGGTGGGCGTGGACGTCGTGATTCACAGCCCCCTCAGGCTTTCCGGGTTGGGGCAGGGGCAGGGGCAGGGGTTTGCAGAGGAAAGTGCCAGAGGCTGGCAGGGTGTTACTGCCGAAGCGGGAAGTTAGGCAGCATGCAAGTTGTCAAGTCACCACAAGGTGGCGCCCTCGCTCTTTCTCCTTCACGTGAACACTGCCTTTTGCCCGGGTCTTCCTCTGCGTCCGTTACCCCGCAGATCTTGAGTGGGACTCCTCCCTGGTGGCTCCCAGAAGAATTCAGACCTTGCCGCCTGTAGTGAAAGGAGCAGGCCACGGGAGGGGTCGTATGCCCCGAGGGGCGGTGTGCCAGGAAACGTGGTGCTGTGTGGACATCACCCCAGTGGTGATGTTCCGACAGTGTATTAAGCCCCTTTCCCTCAGCTCCCCTCAGCCTGATTCCTCAGTATATAAGTTCTGTGAGTTCGTTCCCAGAGTCCAGTTCATGAAAAAGAGCGTTTGAGTTAGTCAGGGATGTGGGTGTCCTCTCAGGAATATTTGAGAAATCTCAGGCCTCAGGCTTCCTGAACCTTCTCTCTCGCACCACGCAGCCCCCTGTGCTGAGGAGGCCAGCAGTGGGGTTGGGGACACACTGGGAGAGCCACCCCTGGGCTCAGGTGGACCGGGCTGTGAGTGCAAGGCCACCCTCTGGTCAGCTTTCTGATGACTTGGGTGAATGAATGTCGCAGTGTTAGGGCCAGCATGACCCTGGGGGACCTGGAACCTTCTGGTCATGTGTGGACCGCAACGTATCTTAAGTTTCCACAGGGTAGATTAAATGCTCTTAAGGAAGAACCTGAATTTCATGGGTCAGCTCTAGAAGCATTTTCTCACACACCGGCCCCCGGTGACCCCTCTCCTTGCTTTCCTTTCTCTACTGGTCTTGAAACAACTCCTCTGCCCCAGGCACTTGCCAGGGGCTGGGAATTCAGAGACAAAACCCATTCACTATTACCAGAGATCCCACAGCCTGGGTGCAGTGACAGACGTTTCTAGAAATAAAAATGCCATTCAGTGTAGAAATGCCGAAGGTGTGGTGAAATAGTACGGCTTGGACAGGGCTGAGTTGAAATTGCGGCTCGGCTGTTTAGTACCTCGGCTGTTATGCGAGTGACGGACTCTCCGTCAGACTCCATTTTGTTCCATAAAACAGGGCTGACAGTACAGTCGTCGATGCCTAGTTCATAGAGTTGACGTGAAAATTTAACGAGAACGTGTGTAAGGCACTTTGCCCCGAGCTTAACACAGGGAGATGTGTAAGTCTTATTGATTGGCTTATCTTGGATGCGATTTGCAAATGTCTCAAAGCTGAGAGACAAGAGTTAATATACCGGGTGATAGAATGTGAATTTCAAACACTCCCGAGGGGTTTAGAATGTCAGGGAAGAAATCGGTGAGACTAAATTTGATTGGGACAGATGTATAGTGGTGGGCTTAGGTTCAAAAGATCAGGTGGCCGGATGAAAGGTTGGAGTGGGAGTATGTGTGGCATGAAACTCTGCTCTTGTACGATGAGGCCTTGGGGATCAGTTCAATGCTTGCCTAATGGATGTGATGAGGTGGCTAAGAACAGTAGCTCAGACTTAGGAGGGTCCCTACAAGCACAGTGTCCTAGATAAAGGAAAGGACCCACGGCCATGCAGGAGGTAGTTTGGGCATGGCGACCTGGATGGCAGAGGGCCTGGAAGCCATCACCTGGAACGGCTGGGAGGACGCACAGGTTAGCCTGGAGAGATCAGACCTGTCAGAGCATGGGTCCTGCTTTCCACAAATGTCAAGGTTTGGCCCCTGAAGAAGGTATCATACTGCCTCTGTGTTGCTCCAAAGATAGACCTCGGGAAGCATCTTTCAGTTTCCTGATTCAAGGAAGAGTCGTACAACTTTCTAGCACTTTTCCAACCACGGAGTGGGCTGCTTTATGCCTTGTGAGGCTCCCGGTAGTAGAAGAAGCATTCAGGCAGCCTCTGAATGCCCCATCTGGGGTGGTCTAAGATAGGACTTGCTCACACAGAGTCTAAGGAACCGTAAAGATGACTTTGGGGTAATCCCAGAATCTCCTGAAATTGTTTGTAAGATAGCCTGTGCATGTTTTTTGGGGAGAAGGAAACAGCATTCATCAGCAAATTTTGGGGGAGGGGCGCTAGCATCCCAAAGCAGTTTAAAAACACATAATTTTGAAGAAATTTAGCTATTGGGTGTAAGGTATGACTCTACTTTAAGGTGGTTTTTCTCCCAGACGTAAGAGTCTTTGTTAAACTGTTAAATATATTCTTGTGAGTAACGTGAAATTGTTGTTATTATTAGCTGCCAATTTATGTGTGCCTATTATGTGCCACACAAAGTTTTACATATTCAACTTGCATTGTCTCATTTAGTGTTTTAAAAAAATCTTTGAGGTTAAGTATTATTATTTTTTTCCCATTGTATGTGATGAAACTGAGGTAGGAAAGTTCTCAGAAGGTTCCAAATTCTTTTCTTGATAGATATGTGTCCCCACATGTAGCTTTTTAAAAAATGTTTATTTATTTATTTTGAGAGGAGAGAGAGAGGGAAGGAGAGAGAATCCCGAGGATGCCCCGTGCTGTCAGCACAGAGCTGGATGGCTGGGCTCAATCCCACAAACTACGAGATTGTGACCTGAGCCCAAATCAAGAGTCAGACGCCTAACTGATGAGCCACCCAGGTGCCACTGGCCCTTTTATGCCTAGCAGATGTTATGTTGGAAATTTTATTTATTTTTGTTGTTAATTTTAGAGAGAGAGCATGAGCAGGAAAGAGGGGTAGAGGGAGAGAGAGAATCTTAAGCAGGCTCCATGCTCATCGAGGGGCTCAATCCCCCAACCCTGGGATCATGACCGGAGCTGAAATCAAGAGTCAGATGCTCACTCGACGGAGCCACCCAGGTGCCTCACGTTGGAAACTTTAAAGGCAGGATGATAATAATAACAATAAGCAACCACGTATTGACTTTTTACTTTCTGTGTTGAGACGTTTATTTCGTTTAATGCCCACTACAGCCCTATAAAGTTGGGCTGGGAGAAATTAAGTCACTTGCCCATGGTCATTTAGCTTTTAAGGAGAGGACCCAGGGGGTGCCTTGGATGGCTCAGTTCATTAAGCGTCTGACTTCAGCTCAAGTCGTGACTTCACATTTCTTGAATTTGAGCCCCACATCAGGCTTTCTGCTGTCAGAGCAGAGCCTGCTTCGGATCATCTGTCCCTCCCCCTCCCCTGCCTTCCCCCCCCCCCCCCCCCCGCTTGTTCTCTCTCTCTCTCAAAATAAATAAATAAACTTAAAAAAAAAAAGAGAGGAGCCAGGATTTGAATGGGCCCATCTGGCTCACAGCCTGTGTTTTCAGCCTTGTAGACACTTGGGGATGGGGCCTGGGTCCCTTCTGTGTATCTGTCCCATGAGGGGCTCTTTGAATGGCTGCGGGAGGGGAGAGGTCCAGAAAACCCCTTAAGGATCTGGGACAGGTCAGGTCAGGCAGAGCAGCAGCTGGATGTACCCTGAAGCCTCGGGAGCAGGACGCCAGTCTGTGGGGCTAAACACGGAGAGGACAGCTGAGTCAGGGAGCCTGAAGGACTCCCGTGCCCCCCAGCGCTGCCCCAGCTCAGGTGGCTCTGCAAGGTGAGGCTCCAGCCTAGCCTGCGAGTTGGGGCTGTGCCCTCTCTCACCTCAGCTCCTTCCAGGCTCAGAAGGAGCCTTTAAGGAAAGCACTCCGGACTTGACCAAATCCGGCAGCAGGCAGTCGGAGGGGAGTAGTTTTCAGAACTGATGTAGAGGGAGGGAGTGCACTGTGGGTCTGCGGGGGTTTCCCCAGTCCCCGGATATGCTTCAGCTCTCCATCCCTGAATCACAATAGGATGTCAATGGCCCACCCATATCCCATTACCCCTCACAGAGCGTGCCAACCGAATTGTCAAGGAACGATTTACCTCAGTCCTCTGGGAAGTACAGCCCCTTGGCTGATTTTGTTCTCTTGAAACCAGAGTCTGATACTCCAGTTGTCTGGGGAATTTCCGACACACGGGGAGGGGGTAGGGATTAGAGAACAGTCCATGGGTGTCAGTCAGCTCCAGTCTTTATCTAGCCAGAGAGGCAGGCCAGGGTGGAGCAGGAGAAACCAGGAGATTGCCCCGGATTCTGTAGGGTGCTCTTTGGCGTTAAAGAGGCACCATTTCTTCCAAAGGGCCAACGCTTGCTTCGAACTAGGTTGTGCAAGGGGGGAAATTGAAGGAGCATGTCTCAGATACCGCACAATCCCATGCCCTGTGTACTCTCCTGCCGGGCCCAGTGTAGTCACTGTGTGATCACAGTGTATCAACCACCCTAGAACTCTTTGAAATGAGCAAAAGGGGACGATCTTCATCATTTCCCTGGGACAGCAATCATAGACCAGGCTTGTCCCAGACAAACCAGGACATATGGTCACCCTACCTGGAAGTGTCCAAACGAAAATCAAGACCCCCTTGGCCACTGTGTGAACATGGACAAGTTACTCAACTTTCTAAGCCTTAAGTTCTCCATCTGTAAAACGGGGCTATGGACAGCGTTTGTTGAGAAAGCACTCGATAAATACCCTTTGTGGTGGCGGTTACAGTTTCTATTAAACTTGGTTGCCCTTCCAAGTGCGGGGAATCAGCAGGGTTGGTATCTTAGCAGCTATCAAGGACTTGGAGGGTATTCTTTCTCTCATTTTTCTTTCGGTTTATAATATTTTTTTTGACTGTATTAATGCAAGTAATTAGGTCTGTCTTTGCAGGCCATTATTTCGAGGGACAAAAGCCTTTGTAATTTAGAAACATTCTTAGGAAACAATGGATTGAAAGAAAGAGCCTGTTGCTTGCTTCCACCTTCCCTTTTGCTCCAGGGGAATAACGTTGAATAGGAGATGAGAGTTTCATTTACATCCAATTAGACATGCCTGCAACTCATCCCACAATGTCAACTCTCATTAGGAAGTGGGGTTGATTCTTTCAAATCCAGCTTTGAATTAATTTTTTGAAACCAAAAATGGTTTCACCTTGTTTCGAGCTTAAAGGTCGAGTCGAAGTTGATGCTAGCACAGCACAGCCATCTTGCTTGCTCAGCCTTCTTGGTGGCTGCGGGAAAAGGCTGTGGCTGCTGGTTCTCAAGCAGAATTTTCGTCTGCCGGACGTGGGCCAAGAGCAGCCGTTGCGCACCTGTCGGGCTCACTTTGTTGGGTCAGCGGGACAAGCCCGGAGGAGTGTGTGGTGATTGCAATCTTTAGCCTCCAAAAGACGAATGAGGCACACTCAGGACAAGCCTGGCTAAGCCCGGCTCTCTGGGTGGTCCAGGTTAAGTGCATGATTGATCTCTGTTCTCTAAACAAGAGTAAAGCCCCAGGTGAGGGCAGAGCAGTCTTCTGTGGGCCCGGGGTCAGCAGGAACCGGGAGGCAGTGTGCACTTCAGGACGCAAAAGCCCTGCCAGATACAGCTGGGTTCGAATCCTGTGTCTACCGCCTGGTAGCTTCATGAATGTGGACAGTGCATTCATTTCACTGAGCCTTGGTTTTGTCATCCGTGAAAGGGAGCTACTGATAGAAGCCCCTGCTGTGGCTGTTTGCATGATTCAGTGCAATAAGGCACAGCAGGTCCTCAGTACAGGGTTCCACTGGTTCCCTGCCGTCACTGTTCTCACACGGCCCCCCGGGGGACCTCGGAGAGCCCTGGGCTCAGGTACATCTGCTCTTTGCTGCCCTCTGGTGGCAAATATCAGAGGGATCTGGAGAGCAGGAAGCTGGGAGAGGTTACCTTCAAAGTAAGACAATTTGGGTTTTCTTGCTTTCTTGATGACCTCTGAGAAAATCTTTTCAACTTTTCAAAAAGAGGAGGACAGGGGAATACCCTGAGGTACCTAAAGCGGGATGATGTCTTCCTTGTGTGGGAGGTTGCCCAGAAAAGCTGTGGTCGGCTAGCTTGCCCATAAGGTTGGGGAGGCTGGCCGCAGCCATGGATCACTGGGCAGGCCAGACAGCAGACAAAGACAAGGGAGAGGAAGAGACATGCATGAAATGGGGGTTAGATGTTGGAGCTGTGGCTGGTTTCCCTGGACATTCAACTGGGGCATGGCTGGTGTTCTGAATTCCTCCAGCAGTCCCTGTGGTATTCCCTGTCTTTGCTGGCCTGCCTTATCGCCACTGGACACAGAAACCACAGGCCACATCAGAGCCAGGATGGAATCAACACTTCCTGTTTTTGTCTGAGAACTACTGGCAGTTTGCCATGAGCCCTCTCCAGGCTGGTAGAGGTCTTGGTCAGGGGTTGCTTCCTCCAAGACTAGGTGGGCTCTCCCTTTGGAGTAGCCCCGACATTGGCCACGCAGCCCTCTAGCATAGTGTGCTTAGACCAGCGGGCAGTTTCAGCTGGGTTTGTGACTCCCTCGTAGCCTGGGAGTTTCTGGAGGGGTCATTCCCAGCAACCAACACGGGGTGCGACATGTAGCAAATGCTTCCTAATGAGACAGTGGCTGGGTGGATGAACCGTGGACTCTGCCCGTGAGGACGGGACGGCACCTCACCAAACCTGCGTTCCCCACGGTGTTTGGTGCAGGCCTCTGCACGCAGTGGTAGCTCAGTAAGTGGGTGCAGAGAGCGTGCTCTGAGGGTGCTCCAGACGAAGATTAATTCACAGTGTTTGAGTACCTCACAGGTGCTGTCCTAGGTTCTGGGAGGTTTTTACAAAGAAGTGTAAGACATGGTCCCTGGCTCCTAGGAGCACATCTTGTTGGATATTCAAGTCAGGGGCGCCTGGGTGGCTCAGTCGGTTGGGCGTCCGACTTCGGCTCAGGTCACGATCTCGCGGTCCGTGAGTTCGAGCCCCGCGTCGGGCTCTGGGCTGATGGCCCAGAGCCTGGAGCCTGCTTCCCATTCTGTGTCTCCCTCTCTCTCTGCCCCTCCCCCGTTCATGCTCTGTCTCTGTCTCAAAAATAAATAAAACGTTAAAAAAAATAAAATGTAAATTGTGGAGAACAAGTCATATAATAACTCAGGGCCAAGATGAGCTGTCTGGATGGGTGTTAGAGTTGCTAGAAGGCTGGCTCCATGGGCTTGCCACATGTGAGTTACACAGAGCCCTGTGCTGGGGTTTGATGCTCTGGTCTTGCTGTCTTGACATTTTTAATTTTTGAATAGAGGGTCCTGCATCTTTCTTTTGGCCCGGGCCTTGCAGTTATGTAGCTGGTCCTGATGTGGTGTCCAAGCTGACCAGGAAAAGCTCGCGGTAGAGGGTTTGGCCGGGCAGAGAGCTGGGCCAGAACTCATGAGGATGTGGCCATCCTGGTGTCAAGCCTGGTGTGGTGCTGCGGACTGCTCAGGAAACTGGAGGAGGAAGGGGTCGGGGGCGTGGCATTTGGAACTCAAGCTGTGCCCCACTGTGAGGAAGCAGTGGTTCTGGAGGTGGAGCCTGCATGAGGGCCTGGGCTGCCTGTGTGCCCCAGTGCCCTTGCATGCCTCCCCAGGGAGGCCCAAGCGAGCCACGTGGAAAGGTGGCCTGGCCTTGCTTTGCTGCACTAGAGTCCTTCTCCTTTCTGGAATGTGGTGGGTGGATACCTCATAGGGCTGCTGAGAAGGCCCAAGGAGAAAAAGGATGAACAACAGCTGTGTAATCAGCATCTTCCCTGGGCAGAGCCCAGTGTCTGGCATCGGAGGACCCTTGTTTGGTGTTTGGTGAAGTGTTGGGGCCCAGAGCCTATTCTTAGTGGTCCAGCTAATAATCGTCTGTTGGTGGACAGCGTCTAAGCCATCCAGGAAGCATAGCCCAGGGTTTGTTCTCCAGGGACACACGGTCTCTATAGAAGAGAAGATATTTACACAAAGTCTCTCCCCGCTTCTGCTCCCTGACACACTAGGGCTCGAAGTCCACTTCTCCCTCTACTGATTGTCTGTGTCTCCTAAACAGATTTCTTGACCTGTCTGGGCCCCTGCAGCACAGCATGGCTGGCAGGGTGGACATAGAGTGTGCAGGGCAAGGGCCCGGGTCAGTGCCTGGCATGCCATGAAGGGACATTGTTACTGTTCCTAGGAATCCATTCTGTGCTTTGGGAGGTCAGAGAACCAAGGGGACACCTGGACCAGCAGGGCTGGGGAGGAGGTACTCATCCTGGAACCACAGATGGGACAGAGAGAGCAGGGGGAGGATGCGTGTGTGGTGTGTTTAGAGTGAGTGGAAGGTGAAGCCTGAAACTCATGTTGCATCACAGAGAACCCCATGCCCTGTGGCCCCATGCTGTTGTGGCTTTGCGTTGCCAGGCTGGTGGAGGGGCTCTTGCAGCTGACTTCTTACACTGGGCCCGCCTCATGAGGCCCCACGGCGTGCTGATCTGGGGCCAAGCAGGGCTCAGGGCTCCCAGGGAGAGAGGCCTGGCCTCTGCTCTCCCCGGCCCTGGTATGCGCCCTCTTACTGGGACTCTCCTCCTCTGTTATGTCTGTCGGTGTCTGGTGTCCCTGTCCAGTCTTCCTTCTCTCTCTGTAACACAGGGAAAGGCGGGACTAAGCCCTGGTATAGTGGCCCTCGCCCACTCTCTCCTACTCCCCTCAGCAGAAACGCTGTCAGGCTCAGCTATTGGAGCAGTGTGATGAGTGACCGTGGGCAAATTTCTTCACCTCTCTGGTCCTCAGTTTCCTCAGGAATACAGTTGGTATAACTTGGCATTGTCAGGAGGTGAGGCCATGCTGGAAAGGGTCGATAGTCACACTCTGCTGAGGACACGCCAGGGCAGGGTGCTTGCTGTGTGTCCCCCTAAGTGCTGGCAGAACCAGCCGCGCATGTCAGGAAACTGTCCTCAGAGGTGAAGTGCACCTGAGTGCCTGGCTGCTGGTTCCTTGAGTAGTGAACAAGAAGTGTGGACAGGGTGGCTGTCCCTTTAGGTAGTCCTGTGGAATGTGGGGGACACAGGTGGGCACAGGGAGGCCTGTCCACCACCTTGGATACAGTGGGCTGTGGGGTTGTGGGTGGTTTGTGCAAAGTACAGAGAGGCCAGATCTTGTGAATATTAAGGGTGCTGACGTTTACCATGCACTCACCATGCCCTGGTATCCTGAGTAGGTATGCGCTCGGCACCCCCGGCTTGAAGAAGCAGAAAGAGAGCTTCAGCATCTCTCTGGATGTGCCTTCCAGACAGCCTGGCTCCAGAGCCCCACAGCCTCGAGCTGGGCACTTTCCAACTCTCCCTGCACCCCAGTGGAATCATGGGGGCCTGGACCACAGGGATCTTGACTGGTCCCCCATCTGCCATCTTCCCTAAATGGAGACCCTACTGTGACCCTTTAATTCCATATGTATGGACCTGGTGAATCCGATAAACCCATCCTGAGACTTTAAGACCTAGCTTTCTGGTTTTAGGACTGTGACGGCATCCCGCAAAGGTGACAATATTGACAGGTATTTGGGAAACGCCAGTTTTCCTTCCTTCTCAGTGCACTTGTCCCAGTTTATTCACAACGTGGTAAACATATGGTTGTCATCCTGGCCTCACTGGATAGAAAAAAAAGTCAGTAGTCTAGAATTTGTGTACGTTTCAAATATATTTTATTACTTTTCTTTTTGTCTTAGAAAGAATATGAAACCTGCATGCAATGCTAATGGTTTCTGACACGTGCATAGCATATGACACAGCAGTACAACGAGGCATATACCAAAGGGGCAGTGTGCGGAGGGGGCGCTCTTAAGAGTCTATGTACAAAGGAAAGGGCGTGGGGTTGCCGTAGCTTTCAAGAGAGGACTGTGCTGTTTAACGTTGAAGAATTACACGCCCGTTACAGGTAGAATGCTTCCGTACTGCGTGTTCTGCCACCAGGAGGGAAAGAAACATGCTTTGAAGGTTCTCCATCATCAATAGTGTGTCTGTAGCCGTGTACTGTGTGTGGATTGGTCTCTTTTTAAGTGTTGTTGTAAGGTTTCGCTAACAGTGTTGGGAACTTCGCGTGCTTCCAAAGCAGTAAATACTGAAGCAGTGAACCTTTCACAAGAAGGAGAGAAGACCCAACCCCTTCCTTAAGGGCCCCGTGCTTTGCCATCCCAGAATCTTGGAAATGTTTCCTAGAATACGTAAACGTTAGCCCGGGCTGGGGGCGGGGGGGGGGGGGAGGGGGTGAAGCACATTTCTGTGGCAGACAAACTTGAGTCCCTCACACAACAGATGCAGAGAGATCGGCTTCTGCCTGCCCGGTGACAGGGGCCACTGTGGCGTCCCCCCAAGGCTGTGACCAACCGTGAGCCCAGGAGAGCCCGTGGCAGCTGTGTGGAGGCGCCAGGACCTCTGAGCGGAAGCGCCCCGCATTAGCAACGGAGCAACGCTGCTATGAAATGTTTCAACCAAGCTCTGTGTTCCTCCCAGGCGCTTATAAAGCTCAGATGTAGTGATGTCTGGACAAATACAAAAAAGCATTTTTTTTTTTTTTTTTACAAAGGAAAGGCATGAGTTTCCCCCCTTTCGGTAAAAAGCAGTGTGTGATCAAGTCTGGAGCACAAGAGAGAAGGGTCTCACATCTGGAAGCCTTTCGCACACAGCTATAAAATGTAAAAACTGACCCTTGGTAAAAAGTGCTTTGTAACAATATATAATTTGTGTCTTATGCCTGTGAGAAAGAGAAGGGTTGTTTTTTATCTGCAGAGTCCTTTGCTCGTCTCCCAGCTGGTGTGAAGTTTTCCTATGAGGGATTTTTCACCCTACTCTTCGTAGACCCTGGGAAGAGAAAACACCCACGTTAAGTGGCTCAGGACATGACACAGGGCGGGGGCTAAGCTGCTTCATCCTTGCCTTCTGGAGTGCCCCTCCCGGGAAGGCAGGAGCTTGGGAGAAGTAGGAGGAGGGGGGGGACACCTCAGAGGAGGTCATCGCATGGACCTCAAAATCTTACCCGAATCTGGCTTTGTGCATTGTCAACCTCTGCGATCCTCAAAGCCCTATGGGGCAAGTCCTCTCTATATATGAGGAAACTGAGGCACAAGGGACTTAAGATTTGCCCAACGAACACTGAATGTCCACGGTGGGAATGAGGTCTGTGTCCAGCATGAGCAGGGATGGGGCAGGGGAGGACAGGGCATCCCGTCCTTCAACTCAGGCTTGTATCTTCCCTTGTGTTTTGCCCAGAGAATGCATGTCTTCCGGAAAAATGCTAGTTCTAGAAGCTGCTGCCTAAAGACTGAAGGGTAGTTAGTGGGGCTGGGGCCTGTCCCAGAGGCCTGTGGCTCCAGGTCACTTCCTTTGGGTGGTTGTAGGACCTGCATGACCTACCCCCCCCCCCCCCCCCCCACCTCCCAGACTGTCTCTATTTCAGATCTTAAATCCCTTCTGTTCTGCCCCATGGCTGTTTCAGGGCCATGCTTTGTACTCAGACAGCCCACCCATTCTTCTGCCTCATTCCTTATTTCCGAGTAAGACCACCTGACTGTACTCCGCCCGATGCTGCTGCTTCCCGTGGCAGCCGGGAGCTCTGGGCTCTCAGATGCGGAGCTGCTAGGCTGGCTCCACAGACCAGCAGCTCCTGGGCCTGCCAGCAGCCCCCACGACTAGCCTGGGCCAGCCTGCTGGCATCTCCTTCCTGCACCCTACATTTAGCATTGTCTTGCTGTCTCTGCAAAGGGGACTTCACGGTAGTTTCTTTCTCTCCATTCTACATTCGTGGAGACATTTCCAGCCTTTTACAGGGCGAGGGGAGGTGGGGAGGACAAGAGATCGTCCCCTTCCTCTCCCAGGATGCCTCGGCCTCCCTAGAAAGAGGATGAATTCATTTTGTAATGAAGCCACGGGAGGCTTGGTCACTGAGTGGCTCTCCTCACTGGAATTTGCAGATCTAAAAAGAGCAGGGCTGCGTTGTCCCATGCCTGCCTCCCCGTCGTCAGAGCCATGGCCCAGGTGGAGGGCTGAGGGACAAAGTGTGCGCATCGCCTGAGTGTCTGCCCTCAGTCCTGTGCAGACGGTCTCAGCCCCCCTTCACAGACTGGCCCTGCATTTAGCCCCATTCCACTTGGATGACGCAGGGCCTGGAGAGTGGCAGTGGACAGGACGGGTCCTGCTTTGGCCACGTGAGCTGCCTGCCCTGACCGGAAAGAGGGCTTCATTCCCATCAGATCCACAGAAAATAACCTCTTGCTCTCATCAGTTTCTATTTCAAGCAGTTGCAGACGAGGCGGTTTCAGAGGCAGTGCAAAGGGCTCAGATAGTGGGATTGGGCCTGAGTGTGGGCTGTGGGGGAGCCAGTCATGGGCTGAACCTTGAGAGGAAGGGCTGGGGAGGGGGGAGCAACGGGAGGGGTGGCTCAGGCAGCCTCTCCAGGCAGGGAGAAGGTGACCTTGGGAGGCCTGGCTTTCTGCCATGTGCTCCCAGGGAAGTCACTCCCCATTTCCACTTCGCCCTGGTTTCCCTCTCTGCAGAATGGGGTGCTGGACCCAGCTCCCGAGGAAGTCCCCTCTGTGTGTGTGTGCACATATATACACACGCTATATAGGTACAGGTGTAGACAGGCCCTGAGTGTGGGAGGAGTAGGTGTGCCCTGGGACACGCTCACTTTTATGTGGTATGGGGAAACAGGGAACTCGCCAGACATGGGACCACAGGAGATCAGAGATGGAGAGTGGACTTCTGATTGTGGAAACAGAACCCAGAGAGGACAGAGGTCTGGTTCACAGCTCTGGTCATCTGGCCACTGCTGTCCCCTGAGATTAACAGTGGCTCTGATTTTAAAGGGTCAAGTCCAAGGTCCCTCCCTGCACCTGCAAGGGAAGGAGTCTGTCAGCTTTCTGGGCAGCAGGGGACACGGGGGCCCCTTGAGGGAAGGAAGTGTTTGTTGGTAAGGTATTGTCCTCATCGTGTGGTGGGGGTACCCTGTGTTACAGTTAATAAACACAGTTACTTAAGTGGTCGTGTTTCACCACACAAGAATCCCAGAGAGCCATGCCAGCCTCTTGCCCGTTCACTTGACAGAGGGAAACTGAGGGTCAGAGAACTTAGGTTGCTTTAAAAAGAAGAGGAATTGAGACTACAGCTTAACACGTTAGCATGGTGCAAACTTTAGTTCACAAAAGGATAACTTTTCGATGCTTACAGTTGTCCAAGGGAACAAGGGCCTGCTTTGTGAAGCGGCGAGTTCCTTACCCCACGGGGTTATGTGAACAGGCTTGGCTCTCTGCTCGCCGTGGCTACTGTGGTGGGTGTTCACCCCTTCGGCGACGCTAGAGGAGCTAGCCGGGGTCTGAGACCTGGAGCTGGTGGGAAGGTAGGTGTGAGGAGGTGGGGGCATGCATACCTGCGTTTCTCGTTCCAGGCGTTGTACCACTTGATGAACCGCTTGGTGCTCTGCAGCTTGGGGTGCAGGCAGTGCTCCTGACCCCGGTACCTGGACACGCTCTTGGTGGTGATGCTGAAACGGAGCAGCGTGGGGTGCAGGATTGAGGAGCCTGAATGGCAGCCCCTCAGTGTGGCCTGTGGGCCGCCCTGGTCTGTCCCAGTCAGGGAGAGCCCTGAAAATGTGGCCGCCTCCCTCCTGTCAGGGGAACGCGCCCTGGTGCTCACTGCCTGGCTGCCTCTTTGGAAGGTTCTGGGTGTCCCCTTAATCTCCGATTTCACATACAGTTTAACCCTGTATGGAGTGATTGGCTCTCACTTCTCCCCTGGAGTTCTTAGGGTCTGGGATAGCCCCCCTCCCCCTATCCCCTCCCTCACAAGGCTGTTGCCTATAGGGCTCATGCCTCCCTTGGAGAACAAAGCTCTGGGGACTCTTCCAGCTCCTCTAAACCTAGGATTGGAGAGGTGGAGAGAGCTAATATCAGCAAGGTGCACACGCCGAGACCCCTTTCCTTGGGTACAAGGAAATTGCTCGCGGCAGGGCTCAGACATGCCCTGCACATGGGTGGTCTCTGTCTGACCCTTCAAACCCCAGAGCCCCTTGATCCTCTGAAGTCTGTCCCAGGGCTGGGACATGACAGATCCTGAAGTTAAGTCTTGCTGGCCTTGCAGCCCATTTTGATTCCTGAGCCTGAAGTCCCAGTTGTCTCAGCCCCCAGCAAGAAAATAAGACCTCCCCTCAGGCCTCTGTCAGCCCATGTGCCAAACCGAGTGGAGGCCCTAGTCGTGCGGCAGAAAAGCAGGTGGCGCTGTACAGAGTGTAGGGCCTGGGTGTGAATCCCAGCTCTTTCTGTAGGACCTTGGGTAATTTCTCTTAACCAGTTTGCCCATCTGTAAAATGGGTTTAATAATAGGACCTACCTCTTAGGGTTATCGGGTAATGAAAGGGTATAATGTATGCAGAGTGCCTAGCACCTGGTAGACGCAACGTGGAGAATTCCTGTCATTAGTAATTGTCTTGGAAGATGAGATGGCCAAGGAGAAAGAGAAGCCTTAGTGTGTGAGCTCCAGCCTGGACGGGGAAAGCAGGACTGCTGCCCAGGATTGCCATGCCCCGCTCACCCTGGGCTGGCCAGGGTGGCAGGATTTTAGGAGGAAGCTTCTGGGTAGGGGAGGAAGGATGGTGTTCCAGAACAAAGGACCACCTAGGGGATGTGGAAAAGTGGAAGGTGAGAGGTGCCACTCCCTGAGTGGTCATGGCACGAGCAGATGATGGTGGGCTGGGGAATGAGCTGAGGGGGCAAAGAGGGGCAGTTGGAGGCTGGATTGGGAAGAGAAAGAAGGGAGGGAGAGAGGGCAGTTAGGGCCCTGCAGGTTCCCAAAGGTAAAGTGTCAGGGCACACGGGCCAAGTTCTAGATGGGAGCAGGGCCACCACAAACTGAGTCTCCCTGTTGACAGGGAGAGAAAAACCGAATCTTGCCACCAGAATGGGGGCAGAATATTTCTGGGCAACTTGTTCTCTTCCCTTCTCTGTGCTCAGAGTTTCCAAGGCCCCCCATTGCAGCCCAAGCTTCCTAGAGCAGGGGTGGCTCTTCTGCTAACTGCTGTGGACTGGGCTCTGCCTTCACTGGCCCTCTGAGACCAGTCGCTCCCCGGGTCCTGTCCCTCCTGCTAGGTCTTCAAGCATGGGCCCAGGCTTCCCAGGGAAGTCCCAGACTTCCCAGAACAGTCTGCTTGTTCTCCTCTCCATAGTACTCGGTCACTCTGCGGGAATTTAACCCACTGCTCTCTCTGCCTACAGTGCTGCTTTTGCACTTGAAGTGAAGGGATGTGGGCAAGCCTGATGAAGATGCCCTCCTCAGTTAGGTCACTGTGCAGGCTGGGGATTCCCAATTCTGAAGGTCGGGGCAGCAGGGAAGACACTCAGCCCTCCCACCACAGTCCTTGAATGCTTGTCACAACACTGGGACAATGAAAATTGGTTGTGGGGTGAAGACATGACGATTTATATTCCCTGCAGTTGCTCAGAAATTCTGGGTCCTGTGTCCCCTCTCCTCAGTGGTTCTGGGGTGCTGAGGGTTTGGGCAAGAGTTCATAGGGCACAAATGGCCCTTTATAAAATCTGGAGTCTACTCCCACTTGCAAAGCACACTGGCCTCCCCACCCCACCCCCAGCCTCATCAGAGATTTCTGGGTGACTCAGGGTGAACTGGAAAACTTGCTTTTGTTCAGCGTTTGTGGCTGAAAACCTGCTTTGGCAAAAAGTGCTGGCCCTGCATCTGATCTAGAGACTCTTAGGAGCTTGAGACAGGAGAGGATGTTCAGCCCTTCAGTGCTGTGGGCGGGGCTGGGTGTGGGTGAAGGTTTAGGAAGGAGACTGGTGACTGTGTTTGGACCTCCTGAGGCCCCTGCCAGTTTTCACAAGGTTGCGTAAAGCCTTCTCGCACCTGCCTGCTGTCAGTTTCCTCTCTATTCTGAAAAAATTTAGTCGGGAGAAAGAGTAAACCTGTTTATTGAGGGTCCTTTAGAGAAGTCTCTGCACCCCATACCCTGCTTCTCTTTCTCTGCAAGGTCTTGGCACCTGGCCATGGGGTGTGGGGTGGTTCTCAGTACTTAGAGGAGTGCAAACTTAATTTGCTACGTCCCTGTCATCTTCAGCCCCCAAGCTGGAAACCATGAAGGACCTGTAGCTCCTCCTTCAGCTTGTGGGAACACTAGCCCCCACCAAAAAAAGATTTTCCGGCAGTTCTTCTGGACTTGGGTCTACTAGGCAAGGGACAGGGGTTGATTTATGTGCCTGGGCAGGAAGGCAGTGGGGTTTGGCTTAAGCCTGGTGGCTTTGCAAATTCCCCTAACTTCAGCCTGACTGTGCAGCCCCCAGGTGGCAGTGTGGGGGGGGAGGTGGGCTGCCTTTGCATACACTGTGCGGAGGCCTTGGGACCATCGGGGCCAGCGGATAGAAGGCACTTGCCCAGACTGAGAATAAAGTGTGTCCTGTTTCTGGGGGAGGGGAAGAGGGGCCAATGGTCCGTGGCAGACCACGGTAGCTGCTTTGCCAAGGGCTTCCTTCCTGGCCAAGTGCATACTGATGGGGAAACAGTGGTGCTGGACTCAAGTGGTTAATTGGGAAGGCAGAGGAGCAAGGAAACTCCGTGTTCTCTCACTCTGTCCCAGTTTTAAAAATATTCTTTGCATCCCCACCAAGCAGGGCTCCAGCCGCATGGCACGTTAACCCCAGCAGATCACTTTGCCCAGCACTGCTCAGGCTCAGGGACCCACAAGAGTCCAGCGGGTGGTGGAGGATCAAGGATCAGTCTCAACATGAAATCGCTAGCAGCCAAAAAAGCTGGCTGTGGTCCCCTGGTAGGGAAAAGGCTCTGAAAGGAGGGTTGGGTCTGAGGACTTAAAGTCAGCATTTGTTTTAATTCTCTCTCCAGCAACAGGAAGGCAACATGCATCCCAGTTTGGGTGCAAGTTCAATAGTTCTGGGTGAGTTTGGAGCGCTTTCAATCCCGATGCTCTAAAGTTGGCACGACCAGAGCCATTTAACCCTTGATCACCCCAGAATGGTGGGCAGTGCAAGCACCTAGGCTACCCATTTGAATCTTAGCAAGGGTGAACACCCAGAGGCTGTTTCCAGAGAACAGGGCAGTTGTCCCTCTTTCCAAACTCTTTCAGACTGTCACGCCAGCGTCCTAGGGACTTGCTGGGCAATTACAAAGCCTCCTCCAAGGCCTTGCCAAAGGCACAGAGGAATGTCTGTTAGCCCCACCGACCCAGCCCCATGCTGTGCCCCAGCACCGGGTTAAGAGCAGCCCGCACACACGCTCAAGGTGAGGAGCCAGAACTCACATAACCATCTTCTCCTCGCAGTGCGGGTACTTTGGCTTCATTTCCAGCTTCTTCACGTCGCTGTATCGAATCTTGGGCCCCTTTCGGGAGCATTTACATTTGGACCCTGGGAGAGAGAGCGCCGGGTATCATTCAGCTGCGTGTGCGGTCTCCTGCCCCCCCCCCCCCACCGCCCTAGGTGCCCACCCAGGACCTCGGGGGTCCCTGGAAGCCCAGCAGTTGGCGCCCAGGTGCCCCAGGACGGGACGGGACGGCGACAAGAGACCTCCCGGGCACTCACCGTCCACGCGTGCGGCGCACAACGCCAGGAGCAGCAGGAGTAGCGCGGCGGACAGGAGCCTCATGCTGGCCGGAGGGGCGCGGCGCGGGAGCAGGGACTGGGGAGGGCGCCCGGCCGGCCGGCTCAGCTCTCTCTGCTCGGAGCGCGCCTCCGGCTCTGCTCCGCTCGCTCCCGCTGCGCCCGTCGGTGGGTGCCTGGTGCCGGCTGCGTTCCGCTCTCGGCTCCGCGCTGTCTCCGCAGCCTCCCTCCGCCCGCCGAGGCCTCTTTTAAATCCGCTCCTGCCCTCGCGGCAGCGAGCTCATTAATATGCAGAACCACTCGGTGACTCACTGAGATTTCTCAACGAGGTGGGGGGAGGAGACCTTCCCCGCCCCGGGACCGCGATCTCCGCGGCGCACACTGGGAGCCACGCGCGCACACACCCATTCATACCCGCTGCCCTCTTGCTTCTATACACACTTGCATACCCAGACTCCAGCCCGCGCATACCCAGACTCCAGCCCGCGCACACCGCCAGTGCCCCGGTGGTACCGGCTGTTCCGGACACTTTAGAGGCTGCTTAAGGGCGCTGCTTTTCTGAATCGCATGGTTCCCTCTGGCCAGACAAGCATGCTGTCCTGAGCTGCTGAGAGACCCAGGCCCGCGGCCCAGATCTTCTGAGAACTGAAAGGGTTTTGGAACAGGTGCCAGGTGTGAGTGCCAGCAGGCCTGACTCCTAGGGTGTGAGTTGTCCCTGTTGGGCCAGCAGCCTTGGTGGCCAGAGCACAAGGCCAGGTCTGGAGGGAGGTTGCCATAGGTTGTACAGGAGCAAAGTCATTGCCTGTGGTCACTGCGGCTGGCTCAAAGGATGCGCCCGAGGGATTTTTGGTCACTCTGAGAGGAAGACTTCCTAAAGTTGGTACATGGCTGTGCGAGCTGCCTGCGGAGTGGTGAGAACCAGCCAGGGGTTCCTTGCTGTCATACCATTCTCTAAAGGCTCTGCCCAGCAGGGACACATGGCAGTGGTAACCATTTGGACAAAGTTCATGTTCCAGACATATGCCAGGCTCTGTGGCGTAGTGTTGTGGGCCAAGGCAGGGCAACAGAGATTCCTGCTTCATCACTTACCAGTGCAAGTGACCTCACTACTCTGAGCCTTCATTGTGCCTTCTGTAAAGCAGGAGTGTCACAGTGCATGTCACAGGGTGGCTGTGAGAGGTGTGGAAGATCAGACGTGTAAAGTGTCCGACAGAATGCCTGACCCATAGTTGGTGCCCAGGAAATCTTACCTATTGATATCATTATAGTATGTATTTTAACCTATGTTATTTTGATTCTTATAAATCATTTTCCAAGTTGGTATTTTCATTCTTTTTTTGACAGGCATGGGAACAGGTT
Organism: Panthera tigris; assembly: GCF_018350195.1. NCBI lineage: Eukaryota > Metazoa > Chordata > Mammalia > Carnivora > Felidae > Panthera > Panthera tigris. The sequence goes on from NC_056660.1 coordinate 111,703,595, forward strand.
TAGAGAGAAGAAATAACTGGTCTAAGACCACAGAGCCAGGTGGCTAGGTCAGGAGGGGCTGGAGAATTGGGGCTCCAGCCTCTGGGCTACCCTGCCTCCCTCAGGCACTTGGGGAAGTGCTTCCTTCTTAGACCCAGCAACAGGGGATGGAGTATCTCAGGCTCCAAGGGTCCCTGGGCTTGGCTCCCAGGCCAGAGCTGAAGCCAGGGCAGAAACTGCCAGGTTCTTCCAGCTCACACAGCTCTGTGCTGTCAGCCCAGCAACTCCCTGGGGGTGCAAGAACCCAAAGGGGTCCTGGGAGGATGGGGAGGGCAGGCTGCTGGGGACAGAGTGGAAAATGTGTACCGTCTCTTCCCAGTTTGAGCTCCTTGGCTACCTGGAGGGGATGCTGAGCCATGAAGGGCCGGCAGAGCTTATGAGCTGGCTTCAGGCCATGTCCTGAGTCCTGTGCATGCAGTTGGATTTGTACTTGAAGCAAGGCGAACCGCTGGACATGTGGGTTTATCTAGAAGATGAGACCAAGGGAGTGATTTGGGGCAATAACATTACTTTTCAAAATGTTTAGTCTTTCAAAAAAAATTTTGGTACAAAACCAAAATGTTTGTTACAGAAAAATCAGAAAACACAAGCAGAGGAAAACATAAAAGAACACACTTCCACCCACTCAGAGGTCTACACTAAAATGCTAACAGTGTTATCTTTCCCAGCACTTTTGTGTTTGCTTGCATGCATGTGCACATGTGTGATCAGTGTGCATGTCCTGTTTGAAAACCCATTTGTTTTACCTGTCTCTGTATCGTCAACATTCTCCCATATGACGGGTTTTGCTTCTACAGTCTCTCTTTTAATGGCATCATATATGGTCACCTAGCATTGTGGCTGAAAGCTCAGTGTCTCCATGTCAGACTGCCTGGGTGTGAGTCCTACTACCAGCTATGTGACCTGGGGCAAATGACTTCACTCTTTTCAATACTGATTTTCTAACCTGTGAGATTGTGATGATAATGGGACCTATGGCAGAAGGAGAATTAAATGAGATGGTGCATGAAAAGCTTTTCATGTGGTCCCTATGACAGAGTAAGTGCTCAGTAAGTGCTATGGATTGTTGTCATTATTTTGGGTGCAGCCCGGTCCACTGTACAGATGTACTGTAATTACTTTCAGTAATTATTCTTTGCTAAATGTTTAGATTGTCTTCAACCATGTTCTGTCAGTGGCGTGTGACATATACTCTTGTAGCTCAATTTTGGGGCAGCCCTTTAAAAATTGATCGTGTCTCAGAATCACTGGGCCATTGGGGCATGCTCATCTAAGGCTTTTAATACAAATTTCCCTTCAAAAAATATAATCCATTTTATTTTTCACAAGGAATTTCTTACCTGCCAAGGTTTCTCAGAGCATGTGACATAGATTTTTAAATTAACAATGCTGATTAGGTAAGTGGGATCTGACAGCATCAGGGATCATGGGCACCGAGCTTTTGTAGGAAAAACTAGTTGGCCCTAAACATACGGACCAGTTTCCCAACTTCCAGGGCCAGACCAGAGGTCAGACCACCCATTGTTTTGCCCCCAGTTGTACTCCGAAGACTACGTATGCTCATCTTTGGTTTGCAAAATACAGCCATGTGTTTTTGCAAGCACAGCTCACTCCTGTTTGTGTGAGTTCTTCAGGGGCCATGGGTAGAGGAGAGGATGGGGGCCTTCTGCTGCCAGCCTGTCTGTGGATGATGCTGCTCAACTGGGAGAGAGAGGGGGGTCTTGACTTTTGACTTGCCTTTTGGGTGCAGACTCTCCCAAACTCATGTAGGGGTCTTTGAGCAGGTGGAGGAGGCAGGGTGAGGTGGATAAGGGCAAGGTAGTTCTGTGCCCAGTGGCCCTAATTCCGGGGTGATCCCTGGGGTGTGATGAAGGACCACACACATATTCTGCCCTTTGGGGCATAGTCTGGTGTGTGTGTGTGTGTGTGTGTGTGTGTGTGTGTGTGTGTGTAGGTGCCTGCAGCTATTTATGGTCAGACTGGCTTCTATGGAAGGGGTACATGCAAGGTATGGGGGACACAGAGGTGGGAGGAAATAGAAGCAGAAAACCATTCCTTGAGGGAGTGGAAAATTGGCTGACCCTAGGGATTTCCATATTTATCCTGTTCACAGTGATTGAGCACCCACTGTGTTCCAGGCTCTGTGCAAGGTGCTGGGGTTAAGGTGAACAGAGGAGGGATGCGCCTGTCGCCAAGGAGTTCAGAGTGTAGTGGGGAAGATGGACGTTAATCAGACAACCAGAAATGCACATGAAATTACTGCAGAGCTAGATGTGATGAAGGGAAGCTGATGCTATGGGCCTCGCCAGGGCATCTGACCAGGTGGGGAGGTGGGGATGGCTTCCCAGAGGAAATGTCCACCGGGCTGCAGTCTGAAGGATAAGGAGGAGTTAACCAGGTGGCAATGGCAGGGGGCCCATTCCTGCCCCCTTGTAGTCTGTGTTCCTCACACAGTGATCTCCTGTAGGTAAACCCCTGCTTAATGCCCTACTGGCTCCTGATTTCACCCGGAGTCCAAGCCAGTCCCTGCCAGTGCCCCGTCCCCTCGTGACCATCCACCTTTCTCCCCTTGGCCATGCTCTACCACAGTGCCTTGTCTTCTCTGTCAGACATGCCGAGCCTGGCCCCATCTTGGGATCTTGTGCTTGCTGACCCCTTTGCCCAAACTACTGTTCCCCACGTGTTGGCAGGTGGCTCCTCTGTACAGAAGTCTCAGCCATAATAGTCACTCTTCAGAGTCAGTCACACTAGCACTCTCACAGTCACTCTCTATGCCACTGGTATATTTTACTTTTTACATTGTATGTGCAACAACCTCACACTGTACTATGTTCAGTTTATTTGGGAGTGTGTTGTGGGTCATCTTCTGGTCTGCTGGTTCCATGAAGGTAGAGTCTCTGTCTTTCTTGCTCATCCTCAGTAAATCTAGGCTGTGTAGACTACAAGGTCGGGGTTGGGGGGTGGGGGGGAAGAGTGTGTGTGTGTGTGTGTTTGTGTGTTTGCGAAGGGAGTGGGTAAGGGTGGCCATTAGCAAGGCCACGTTCTGAGGAAAGCCAGTTCTTCCCAGTGCATTTGCTTCAGAAAAGTGTTTGCCGGAGGGAGGAGGAGGTGACTGAGCAGGAGTGTGGGATTCCAGGAAACCCTGCAGGTGTCAGGGCACCACCTCATAGATTCGCTGAGCAGGTGGATCCTAAGTGGTCAAGGCTGGTTTCCTGTCCAGGGAGCGGAGAGACAGCACTTCCTGTGGTGAGATCAGTGTGCCTTTCTCTGAGTGTCGCCCCCACCCTGTGGGACCCTGGGCAGCCAGTTGCCTCCTCTTTGCTGGCTCTCTTTTAGCACAGTTCTGCATAGTGACCCCCCTCCCCAGGCCCTCATTCTGAGGGAGAGGGGGATGCAGGCTGAGGTTTCCTGAGGACAACTCTTGGTTTTATTCTTTATACTTGGAATGGTTAGGGCAGCTGAGCAATTAAGCCTACAGGAAATGGTTCAGGGGGTAGCCAGGCAGTGTTGAATTAGGCTTCAGGCAGCCTTGTGGAGCAGAGGGGCCCTGACTCCAGTGGGTAACTGAGAGTGTTGTGTCTTCCCCCAAGCATGCTACAAGATGCTTGCAGCAAATATGACAGACGAACCATTAGCATTCACCCTGCCATTTATTTATTCAGCACCACCTCACTGGAGACAAACATCTTCACTATATCAAGAACACAAACAAAGATATTTTCAAAGGAGGCCCTAATAAATAAATGAGCAAAGGACAGACATCAAAGGGCAATTCAGGGGAAAAAGAAAGAAAAGCAATTATTAACCAACTCATGAAAGAATGTGCATCTTCATTAGCAATCAAGGAAAGCCACATTAATGCTGCAGTATCATGGCGTTTTGGTTTGGGTCCTACCAGATAATGAATATTTAAATTTTTAAAATGTTTTATTTATTTTTGAGAAAGAGAGAGAGAGAGAGAGAGAGAGAGAGAGAGAGAGAGAGAGAGTATGAGCAGTGGAGGGGCAGAGAGAGAGAGACACAGCATCTGAAGCAGGGTCCAGGCTCTGAGCTGTCAGCATAGAGCTTGACATAGGGCTTGAACTCACGATGTGAGATCATGACCTGAGTTGAAGTTGGATGCTCAACTGATTGAGCCACCCAGGCGTCCCATGAATATTTATTTTAAATAGTAATATCCAAAGCAATTGGATAAAGGGAGGGAGCAGAACTCAGCATCCCTGGTGGAACTACAAATTGGTACAAGATTTTGAGAAATTATATTTATGGTATATATCCAGAGGGTTTGAAATAAACTACTTTTTCCCCATTAACCCACTTCAGTTCTATTTAAACAGCTGATAAGGGAGAAAGGCTGCATGCAAGTAAGGAGTTAACCTAAAGGCCCAACAATGGGACGTTGGTTAAGTAAACAGTGAAAGCTCTGAATGAAATATTATACTGGTGTAAAGACTCCTGATTATAGAATCTGTGGAATTTCGCAGAGTAAATGCTTATGCAGTAAGGAGAGACAACACAAGGTCGTGTAAACACCATGATTGCAAATATGTAAGGCAGCAACCGCTATGTAAAGCATGGCAAAGTAAGAGATACAAACATCGTCCTCTTTGAGTGGTGGGACTTTGGGCATCTTGTAAAGGGTTCCCTCCTTGCTTTCCTGTTTGTTTGAATGTTCTTAGTATGAAAGGGACTCAAGAGCATTCAGTTGAGGTGGTGTGGCCTACGGAAGTCTTAGCTCCACTTTGTAGGACAGTAGGCTCTCCTGCCCTGCGGCCGGCACTGCACAAGCAGCACGTACCTACCGTTCTTGGTGGTGTGGGTGAGGCCCGTGATGAGGGCTCATGCCCCGTCTTCACAGCTGTCCATACTTTTCACAGCACAGCTCGCCGGCCTGTCCTCGCAGGCCTCACCAGGCCTAGTCCTGCTTTGTGTCCTCCTTCTCTAACCATTCCTGCTTCATGTTCACAGCAGGGTGCTGGCCTCTCCCCCAGGCCTCTGGGAAGGGAGCCCTGTGTCCTGACATGGGTCCTGGGAGCAGCTTCTCACTGGTTGCACTGTAGCAGAGTCCCCCGTCCCTCCAGCCACACCCTCTCTTCCTCAGTTTCTTAAAAACTGCAACTCAAGCTTCTTTGCTGGCTATCTGTTCCATCTGAAGGCTTCTGCCCTGGCCGTTGGCCAGGTTGATCGCTGCTTTGCCTTCTTAACCTGCAAACATGTCATTTCACAGGGAAGCCTTCCCAGACCATGCACACCTGCCCCTCCCTTACCCTGTCCCAATCCGGGAGAGGTTACTGCTGTCAGCCTTCATGGTCTGTAGACCCATTTCTCTTTGGCACCACTCCACACACCTACAAAGGTTCATTCAAGGTTTTCCCCATCCGTCCATGTGCTTCAGAGGGCCTTCTTGTCCTAGCAGGAATCCAGGGCCTGCCCCACAGCAGGTGCTGAATGAATGAATGAGTGAATGAGTGATGAACAAATTAGTGTAGATCACAGTTTACCACAGTCTGGTGAATTAGAGTCAGACTTCTTGGTTTAGAATCCTAGTCTACCACAGTGTGCCTCCCTGTGCCTTTGCTTCCTTACCTGTAAAAAGAGGGTAGCGGGGCACCTGGGGGGCTCAGTCAGTTAAGAGTCCAACTTTGGCTCAGGTCATGATCTATCTCATGGTTTGTGAGTTTGAGCCCCGTGTCGGGCTTCTGTGTGGACATCCCAGAGCCTGGATCCTACTTTGAGTGCTGTATCTCTCTTCTCTCTCTGCCCTCCCCTGCTCATGCTCTCTCTCTCTCTTAAAAATAAATAAACATTAAAAGGTTAGAAAAAAAAAAGAGGATAGTAAAAATAATAGGACTGTGGTGGGGATTAAATGAGCTGATACAGGACAAGGATACAGCACAACGTCTTGTCACATAGCAAATGCTCCACACATGTCCGCTCTTGTTTTTACTATTATTATTAAATCTCCCAGGCTCACTCCCTTATCTGTAGGTTTGCTTGCTAATTCCTCTTGCTTTATATTTGTGAGATGCTTTTATAGCACTTAACTCTGGGTCAAGGATTATTGTGAGTGCTATAGAAATATTAATTTATTGAATCATCATAACCACGTTAGGGTAGGTACCCCCCATCTGTTAAATGGCACAGAGACACAGAGAAGGTAAGCAACTTGCCAAGATAAGTGGCAGGTGGCAGAGCTGATCTTCACCTGGAAGCAGTCTGGCTATAGAATCCTGCTCAGGACAGCCATATGCTGCCCCCTGGGAGGAGGGACCAGGGGAACATGCTCCATTTTTTGCTCAGGCCTCCCCACTGCTTTCCTTGCCCTGTGCTGCTGACATCTGACCTTCAGCTCCTGTCCCTGAAGGGTGTCCCAGAGTTCCCATCCAGTTAGGGTTGCCAGATTTCGCATGATGCCCATGCAATATTTGGAGACACACTTATACTAAAAGTATACTCTTTATGTGAAATTCAAAGTTAACTGAGCTTTCTGCATTTTATTTTATGTTTCTCTATTTATTTGAGAGAAACAGAGACAGTGTGAATGGGGGAGGGGCAGGGAGAGAGAGAGAGAGAGACATGGGGCTCTAACTCATGAAACCGTGAGATTATGACCTGAGCTGAAATCAAGAGTCAGATGCTTAACCAGCTGAGCCACCCAGGTGCCCAAGCTTTTCTGTACTTTAAATGGCCACCCTACATTCAGCATCAGGGGCTGCACCGTGGTTTGGGGCCAGCCTCCATCAAATGGTGGTCTCAGACACACAGACATGGAGCCCCCTCGGGTCTGCCATGGGTAGGGCTGGGAGGGGAAGGATAGGCACACTTATGAACCCTCTTGTGGGGCAAAGTTGGCATTCAGGCCCTAGCAGAGGAGAGGAAGACGCAAACTGAAAAGTCAGGCATCAAGGAGGGGAGTTCAGGTGGAGGCAACAGTTTAAGGTACTGCTCCAGGAAGGGGGAGGTCAAGGGCAGCTAGTCAAGAGGACACTGTGGGGTAAGGCAGGGATCTGGTCGGGGAGAGCAGAGGGCTGGATATGTGAACAGGGTCCATACTGTGCAGGGCCTTGGGCTTCATCACCTAGGTCAAGAGGACCCCCTGAACCCTTTAAGCAGGAGGGTCTGGTGAGTAGGTTTTGCCTCTTAGGAAGATCTCTGAGGCTGCTGGTGAAGGAGGCGTGACAGACAGGGAGTTGGAAGGCAAGAGAAACCTTGGTCAGGGAAGTCCTAGACCAAAGGACCAGGAATAAACACTTTGTCTCCTTATTCCTGAAATTTTTTGTCTTCTTCTGCAAAACCTGACACAGAGACGGAAAGAGAAAGATGGTTCAGTTCCCTTTCTTACAGAAAGGGACGTGTTTGCAGTGTTGGTATTTTTTATTTCTACCATCTCTTCTGTGAGTGGGTCTCTAGCACCCAGAGAAAGAAAGGAGCACAGAGGAAGGAGGCAGTGATTTGGTTTGGGGTGGGTGAGTTTCTAATTCATTTCTGAATCAGTGTCTTAGGCAGATGTAAAAGGACAGGTCAAAGGCATTGCTCAGAGGATTTACCTGCCAGGTGAACATTTAGCTTTAATTAATCTTGTATGAAGAAAACTTTTCAACCAACCGTCTGAGATGCATTGCAAAAATTCTGTCTTAGCAACTAGTCATTGCTTCTGAACATGACCAGGTTCCTAATGGTGAACGATTTAAGACTGTAAAAGAATTGTCATAAACAGCTCCCCGGAGCCAAGAGCACGGCCCAGATTTTAAGCACATAATGGAATCATATCAAAAGTAAGGAGGGGCAGCAGGACCCATAAATCCTTGAAGTGCAGAATCTGTCCATTGTGAAACTTGTGAGGAAGGGAAACCAGATGTGGATGTTGGAGAGGGGCAGCAGGGAGGGGGTAGGCTGGAGGGTGGGTGTGCAGGTGGGGGCAGGCAGGAGGGAGGGGGTAGAAGGAAAGCCGGTGGGGCAGGAGGGAAGGGGTAGAAGGGAAGCAGACGGGGGGCAGGAGGGAGGGGGTAGAAGGGAAGCAGGTGGGGGGCAGGGGGGAAGGGGTAGAAGGGAAGCAGGTGGGGGGGCAGGCAGGAGGGAGGGGGTCGAAGGGAAGCAGGTAGGGGGCAGGCAGGAGGTGGCACAGGGAGTTGGGGAGGGGATGGATGGGCTGGAGGGAGAGGGAGGGGACCGTCTGGGCTGAAGGTGGAGGAAAGGGCTCCGTGTGACTGGAGGTGCCTCCCACAGCACTGGCAGAGGTGGAGTCCAGGTTCAGGCCATGGAGCAGGGCAGGCTTGCCCCCATTTGCGGTGGCTGGGAGGTCCAGCTTCAAAGGGAAGAGGCAGAGACTGAAAGGTTACCATGCTTCTGGCTGCTTCTTCAGCTGGACCGACAGAAGTATTTTATAAGCTTTTCCTGAAATTTTGTCTTTGAAGACAACATTTGAAGCAGTTTTTTAACAGTATATTTGAAACACCACGCAAAGACTAAAAGACTAATTTTGTTTATCTTGTAGAAGAGTAACACATGTGGAAATCCCTTTGGATTGGGGTGAAAAGTATGCTTGCCCCAGTGGCCCTTCTTGGCTTGAGACGGAGGGTTTATTTTATTCTGCTGTGCACAGTCCTTTGAAAACATCAAGGTGAACCCTTGCCGAGCACCCTGTCTGTTGCCAGGGCTGCGGGGGCTGCAGAGATGTGGGCAGCAACCCAGTGTGTGGGCAGTGAAGGGGACCAAAGGCCAGCAGGCTGGGAAGAGTCCTTTAAATGGGTTCCAGACATGAGTTCTGGGACTTCAGAGGGTGGCTAGGGACAGTCACATCCAGCCAGGGGAGCAGGGGAGCTTGAAATGGACCTGGAAGGAGGAGAGAGATTTACCCAGGTAGAGAAGGGGGAGCGAAAGCTAAGTCACAGGAACTGAACACCAGAACAGCCTGGAGGCCAGAAAGTGTGTGGTGAGTCTGGGAGTAGCTGGTTCCCTGAAAAGATAGATGAGGATTGTGGGCAACGGGGCCGCTGGGGAGAACCTTGGAAGCTGATGTCAGGAACTTGTATTTAACTTATTGGAAAATTGAATTTGATGCTTAGGTCTGTTTGACGCCATTACAACTCCCATTTCTTAAAACAAAATTTAACAACTCCTGCAAACAAAACAGCTATCCTATTCCCAAAACAGTATGGTGGTGCTGAAGAGAAGAAAGGGTACCGTGGAACTGTCCACCCTGCCAAGGGCCAGTTCTGGCTGTGCCCATGCAGAGACTTTCACAAAATTACAGTCGTACTGTACAATCCATGTGTCCTTGTCTTCCTTTGGTCCACGTTACTTTATGACTTCCCCTCTTTGCTCCATTAATCCCCACTTTAAATGGCCTAGGGAGGGGCGCCTGGGTGACTCCTTGGGTTAAGCATCTGATTTTGGCCCAGGTCATGATCTCATGGTTCCTGAGTTCAAGCCCCGCATTGGGCTCTATGCTGACAGCTCAGAGCCTGGAGCCTGCTTGTGATTCTGTGTCTCCCTCTATCTCTGCCGCTCCCCTGGTTACACTCTGTGTCTCTCTCTCTCTCTCAAAAATAAACAAACATTATTAAAAAAAATGGCCTAGGGAGACTTAAAAGGACCCTGGGGTAAAATACAGACTTTCTGAAATATGAACAGTTTCCACCTTAGTGGCTTAAGTTTGGGTTCTCCAAACGTTTCTCTAGTTCGTACCTGCTGTGGGTTAGAGACCCCTTGGGGCTGGCCCTCCCATTTCACTCAACCACACGCTCTTATAGGGCCAAGAAAAATGAGCTCGTGTTACCGTGCTCAGGTTCCTGGCAGACCACTGGTGTGATAAAGACCATGCGGCAGGACAGGGATTAATGGCAGGGCTCTAGGATGACCTCTTCCCTCTTTCAGACACTGGACTCAGTCCATTAGTTGCCGCAGATCAATCCTCCAAAAGTCAATATGCTGAAGGACCAAGATACTGAAATATCAGTTATCAAAATTTGGTTTCTGTTCATCCCTAATGACATTTGTGGGCATTTGGTTCTTGCCAAGGCTGTCCATTTGGTGGTTATGTTTTGGTATATGGTGGTTTGACATGCTCTCATGTATTTTGAATTTTGGATGTCTTGGGTGTTGCAAAAAGAAAGATTTTATAGGTGGATTTGCAGTCCAGTGTCTTGGTTTTCCTGACTCTGTATATTCCCAAATTTGTTTAGTGAGAGCTGAGAGGGACTGCCTTTCTGGGAATGCCTGGAGAGGAGGGATTTGGGATGTTCTCACCCAGGGCTTGCACGTACCCATTCCATACCCATAGCAAGACAAACTGCTTTTAAGGAAAGGCTGTCCCCGGGATACAAGGCCCCTAACGTGGAAGAGCTTCATGAACCTGACTTTCCTTGGGCTGGACCTCTCACCTTCCCCTCCTCCCACCCACCTGCAGTAGGGCCAGCCTGGGATTCTGCCACTGGAGAGGGGTGAAGAGCTGGAGGAGGGGCCTGTCTTACTCCATCCCTACCTACAGCCTGGCTCTGGCCAGCCTTTTGGGCCTGGGAACTGTTCTGTGATCCATGAATGCCTTTGCTCTGTGTCTGGGGTCTGTAAAACTGCTTGGAGCCCCCAAGAATGCACCACACTCCCCTCTCAAAGTCACCCTTTATTTGTAGATTTTTTTTTTTTTTTTAATGAAGGCACCTGGTTCCCTTAAGCTCAGGGCTTCTCAGAGGGCCCAGGGCCTGAGCTAGTGGAGGGGAACACAGCCCCTGCGGGGGGACTGTAAAGCTTGAGCATTTCCAGGGCTGCTGCCGGCCCACCCCACCCCCACCCCAACACCTGCACTGAGGCCCACAGTGTTCCATCCTGTGAAGGCGGGTGGGAGGCTTTGCCAGAAAGACAATAGCCTGGCTTTGTGGGAGCACCGCAGATTCAGACATTCTCTGGGCCTCAGGTGGGGGCGGCCGCAGAGGGCATTTGCTGCAGGCCTGCTGTGTGCTAGGCCTCGTGTACTGGTTCTTCACAGATACTGTCCCTTCGAACTGTCAGCCAAGCCCAATGGGCAGCCCACTCTCCATTGGCAGAGAGAATAGACGATCTTTCTGAAGTCGCCCAGCTTGGGGGCAGATGTGGACTATGAGCTCACATCTCGACTCTGAGGCCTGTGCACTGCCACAGGCTTTATACTGGCCCCCCAGCACCACCTGCTGCTCTAGCAGGAGCCTCCGGGATGTGTAGGTGATGACTGCCTGGTCTCCCAAGTTGTCCCCTGCCTGTCAGGTACCTATGATTTTGCTATGAGACTGCACTTCTTTGGGCAAAGGCATGGCCTCCCCTGGTGATGATGTAAGTGCAAAGCATTACATACGCTGTCATACCCTGCCCTGCAGCCATTTTTGTGCCACCTGCAGGGTGGGCATTCTGATCCCCCTTTGGGAGATGGAGAAACTGAGGCCCAGAGCAGAGAAAGGACTTATGCCCAGATGTTTGCCTAATGCCTAGTATGCTGCCTGGCATGTCAGTATTCTTGGGGTGGTTCTTCTGTGGGATGGAGGGTGACTAAGGTCCACGCTTGCCTGTCACAGCCGCCTCCCTCGGCCTTTCTCTGATTTTGGTGGCAGCTGTGTTGGGCGGTTCCAGCTCACCTGTCCCTGCCTCAGGCCACCTCAAGTGCTCCATGCGTCCTGTTGCTTTCTCCTCCAGAGCCTTCTCCAGGCCTATAAGGAGCTCCTGTTGCCATTATGCCAGGACATCCTGGAAACCTGGAAGAGTGGGTGGCCAGTTAACCCATCTGGGGGCAAATGCCACCCAATGGGGAGTGGGAATGGGTGGACTAATGCTTGGCTCTGCCAGTCAAAAGTGTGTGTCTGGGGGGCGCTGTCCACGTTTTCAGAGACCTCAGCAAAATGGAGCCCCTACTGCCTATATCTGTGACCTTGATAGCACACTTTATAGTCATCTTTCTCCTCCAGTCTCACTCCTCCCTTCCTCTTGCGTCCTGGGATTCCTTCTAAAGAAGCCACTCATACCCATGTCCCCATGGCAGGCTCTGTGAGGGGAAAACCTAAACTAAGACCCCCTCCCCCACTGCCAACCCAACCCTCCTTTTCAGGGCCAGGGGAATCTCCTGGGACCAGACACTTAGAATATGTAGGGTGCTTGGAAACCATGTAGGGCCGGCATGTGTTAGAGCCAAAACTGAGGCCCAGCTGTTCAGATCTGTGGTGTGTTCTCAATGAGGGATGTGCGACTAAGCCCAGCTGACCAGGAACAGACACTGTCTGTGGTTCCAGGAATGTTTTTTCACTCCTGAACACGTTTGACTTTGTCCTGTCCCTGAAGGTCCGCTGTTAGTTGTTCACACCTTTGGCAGGTAGTAAGTGCTCATCAAACACATGCTGAGGCATGGTGGCTCCAGAATGGATCTGTCACAGTGTCCACTGCTCAATGCAGACCATCACAGACAGGGGCATGTCAGGGGCTCAGCTGCGGGGCCAGAGGGCGCGGGATGTGGGAGGAAACAGACATGGGAAATGGATGGGCCGTGGAGAGGAAAGCTGCAGGGTGTGGCGTGCTGCGAGAGGAGGAAGAAGGCATGCTGGGAGTGAGGGAGGGAGTGAGAGTGTTAGTGTGCGTGTGAGTGTGTGAGAAGGAGCATGTGTGAGTAGATGTGGGCATGCTTTGAGTGTGTGAGCATGGACAAGCGTGAGTGTATGTGGGTTGTTAGTGTGTATAGTGTGAAGGTCTCTGAGTGGGTGAGAGTGAGTGTGCAGGTGTATGTGGGTTGTTGTATGAGTGTGAGCATCTATGTGTGAGTGGGTGTGTTGTGAGTGTGTGTGCGCGTGTCTGTGTGTGTGTGAGAGAGAGAAAGAAAGAGAGAGACAGACACAGAGAATACACATGTGCCCTGAAATGGTTTAGCCATGGCCCTGGGAAGGTAGAATGAAGGCACTGGGAGTTTGGAGAAGAGCTGGTTCCCATACAGATACTAGAGAGTGGAGGGCAGATGTTAGGGGCTTCTAGACACTCTGAAGGCACCAGAGGCACCAGTACCTACAGCAGAACTCTCTGAGAGAGCACGGTGGGGGACAGGGAGGGAGGAAGAGTCGTGGTGTAAACATCCTACTCCTGACAGAAATGCCCATCACCTGGTCATTGCCCAGGGTCCTGGAGCTCCAGCGGTGAGCCGGAACCCAGCAGGACCCCAGGGGAGTGCCCAGGGGCACAGGTCCAAGGGCTCGGAGTGTTGCCATCTAGGCTCTCCAGGTTGCCCAGAAGGAGCCGTTTCATCAGCTCTGCTGTTTCCTCCTTCTTCCTCCTCTTCTCTCATCCGCCAGTTCCCTCCTTTTCTGCTCACAGCTGGTGTAGTCCTCAGTGTCCTCCGTATGCCCCAGGCAGAAGCCAGGGCTTCTCCATCTTGGATCCAGAGGCTCAAGTACACAGCAGGCCCTTAGCAACAGGCTGCTTGACCGATGGGCCTGATTGCTTTGTTCCTGCAGTGGAACATCAGCTGGCTGTCTATTCTGTGACTGAGTGTCAACCTCTGTGACAACCTATGTGTGCTAACCTCAGGTCAACACTCAGCAGGTACATATTAGAAATAATACTATTTCTAATCTCTGGCAGATCCCATCCAGAGCAGAAAATTAAAGGGGATTTGATGGATCTAGGGAAGCATTTGCACTTGATTAAGCAGCATCTGCAATTTCCGGCACCATAGACGAAGTTCCAAGGGTTTCTTCCAAGAGGCAGGTGGAGGACGGCATCTTAGACTGATGAGCTAAAAGTATTGCAGTGGCCCATTTCTGTGGGATCATGACAACCAGGGCTTTGAGAGGTAGTCCTCACTCCAAATATTTTGTCTCTGTTTTAAATATTGGTCAGACCTTGTACCCAGATTTTGGGTCTTGGAGATGGGATCTCCATGCCTCTGAAGTCGGATCATCTCTGCAGTGACTCAGGCCCCACTTCCAAATGGCCCCTGGGGAGATACCTGGAGTCCTCCATCTTTAGACAGTGCCATTCTGGTAAGTCCTCTCATTCCCTCACCCAGCTCCACCCTGTGTAGTCCCTGTCACCTGTCCCATTTGGAGACAAGATTGTATGGGCCGGGCTGGGTGTTGCTGAAGTCTCCCGGGCACTATTCCCATTGTATGCCACCTGGAGTTGTGTGACATCGTAACCTTGCTCAGCCTCCTGGAGTTCAGAGCTGCTGAGGGTTCTACACTGGATGGGAAGACTCCCACTGGACAGACACTGCTGACCAGAAACATAGAGCTACCAGTGAATGAACACAACTGACCGTAGACATAGTGCTAACAGTGGGCATATACCATTGGCCACAGACAAAGAGATGTCAATAGGTAGATACTGTTGACCAGGGATTCCAAGGGTTGAATGCTTCTGGTGGTCAGAAGCATCTTCCCATCAGGGTTACCCATCTATGGAGCTCCTTCACAGCAAGTTAGAAAAGCTGTCATGTTCCTCACCTTGAAAATTTCAGAGTTTTGTTGGGCAGTCATGACATCCACGGGGCCTGTGGGCCTGTGGTATGGTGCCAGCAGAAGAGGGAGTCGAGAGAGCAGGGGCTTTGGACTGGGATAGGCTTGGGTATAAATCCTGGCTCTACCTGTTTTTAGCTAGGTGACCTCTCTGAGCCTCTGTTTCCTCATCTGTAAATTTGGCATAATGACCATGATATCTACCTCATACTGATATTGTGAGGATTACATGAATCACTGATAAAGTGCGTGACATAGTGACTGGCACATAGTAAACTCTGCATAAATGTTAGCTTTCATCAATCAATCATTCATTCATTCATTCATTCACCACAGTTGCGTCTATTTACACAGGTTTCAGCATAAGGCCCCAGGCAGGCATAATCAGTACACAAAAGGACTAAATGATCACTTACCTGCATGGTCCCTCTGAGCATCAGTCACCCCCAACTCTGGTACTCCCAGAATTTACCGTCATCAGGTGCTGGACATTATTTTCTTGGCACCCCCCACCTGTCAGTCAGACCCTTACCCTCACCAGGCCTGCCACTCTTAGGAGACCTGATGTGCTCATTATAAGTTAGGGCTGAAAAAACAAACTGTAGCAAACTTCCAATTATTATTTATAGCCATATGGTTACTCAGTTTTATCTATTTTTGTGTGTAGAGACATTTTATATAGAAAAATCTTAAAAGGTTCTCTGAACATTCTGTGTATTTGATTTCCATGATTGGAGCCCTAGGGGTGTTTTCCAAGAATATTTTATGTGAAAGAGACAAGTGATAACTGTTTATAGTCATCCGGTAACCATAGAGATGAAATTCCACCAGATCAAAGTATGAAGGTAATTAACTCCCTGCAAATTATAGTTGCTGAACCTTATGCACAGAGGCACATGACTTCACTCATGGGCTATGCAGCCAAGGGAAAAATCTCTGGGGGGAAGAAAAGGATTAGCAAGGGCTCATCTGCAAAGCTTTGTCCCTCTGTCCTCATCCAGAGGGGGCACATGTGAGGAGCCTTAGTTTCAGCCCAAGGAGTCAGCCTCTGTAGCCCTCAAAGTCACATATCTTGACTCTCCTTCCCTCACTTCACCATCCAAGTAGTCTCTTCTTTGACCCAGGCTAGACTTTACAGGTGTGGGGAATGAGATGATTTAACATGCTCAGTTGTGAAGTGGATGAGGGGTGAGTGGTTCTCAGCTCCCACTTGCCCATAACCTCCATGTGCCAACCTGCCTCATTTTCTAAGAAGGACAGGGGGAGTTTTTCTCATCGGTGTCACCTACTAAGCGAGCAGAACTTTATGTCCCACTTTTAATAAGGTTGACCCACCAGAGTGTCCTCCCTTATTTATCCCACCTTCATTTTGAAAGGGTGCCCATCCAGTGAGTGGTTTTCCCCTTCGCTCTCTTTCTGTCCTCCGCCCCGCCCCCCTCCGCCTAGTGGAGGCTCAGAAAAGACATGCCCACGGGGCTGCTTCTCGGAGGTAGTGTAACAGTCTGCTCCCCATCAGTGTAGGTAGTGTAGGGATTGGGGTTCTTGACAGTGGGCTGAAGTCTGGCTCTGCTTCTTAGTAGCTGTGTGACCTACTGTGAATTACTTAGCTTGTCTATAACTCAGTTCTTCTTTGCAAAAAGAATAAGTCTGTTGTGAGAGGATGATGCCTACAAAAGCCCCAGCACAGTGCCTGGTGCAACATAGCGGACCGACTTTGAGCAAGAGGAGATTTAATATAGGGAATGAAGTCCTACAACACTGTTGGGAGGGCTGGGGGAGCAGATCACTGACGGGCCTCTGGAAGGATTCCCAGGTCAGTTCAGAACTGACCCTCCAGGGTGGGGTTGCCTGCCTCTCTTCCCCCTCTGACACCAGAGTTCAGAGCTCAGGATTCATCCTTGCAGCTGGGATCCAGGAAGCAGGGGGCCAGGATGAAGGAATGACTACCGCACCTCCTGCCACCACACTCATGTCTTACAACTGGGAAGCTGTGGAAGGAACCCTGGAACCAGCCTCCCAGAAGCTCCACATCTCCAGGACTTCTTGCCACTGGAAATAGCCCGAGGAGATGGGGGGATGACTTCTGCCTTCCTTCTGCTTTCCAAACCTCCTGTGAGTGGATCCAACTGGTGGAACCTAGCTCACATCCTCGATCCTAGCTGCAGGAGTCTGGGAAATGTGTTTAGCTTCCCCCCCCTCCCCCCCACCCAGCTAGAAGGAGAATGGAATGGAGGCTGGGAGAACCAATCCACAGAATCCAGCCAGGTGCTTATTAGTATTAATACAAGTGCTCAAAATATTTGGCATTATTATTGTTATTACTGTTGCTATCATTATCATTATTTTCCTTGCCTTCGCAGGAAGCCTGGCTTGAGGACTCACTAATTTGAGGGGCCCCTAGTGAAGAGTCTTAAGGTTCACCTTTCTCCTTGGGGGGGTCTCCCTTGCAGAGTGGTTTTCCGAGATGCAGCATCCTATTTAATGGTGTCATCATGTCACCCTCTGCCATAGTGTCTGTGCCAGGAGCTTGGACCACTGACTTACTCTTCTCCCTCACTAACCGACCTGCTTACCCCAACCAGCCACCAAGCTTTGTAAATCACCTCCATTGACATATCTGTCCCTTCCTCCATTGCCACAGTCCTTCGTCGAGCCTTTATCACAGTCTCTGCGCTGGACAATGTGACTGCCTTCTCTCTGGCCTCCTGGATTCCAAGCTTCCTTCTGAACCCATCGTCTACCTGACAGCCTGCACAGCTTTCTTAAACACAAAGCTTGCCACTCTCTCGCCTGCTTTGAGCTCCTGAGTGGCTCCCTGGCCTCCAGGTGCTGTGCTGAGGTCTGGCCCCAGGGCGTCTAGTCTAATGGCCTCCTGGCCTCATCTGCCCCTGCCACACTGAGCTCAGCCCCCCAGCCCCTGTGGTTTTGCCCAGACATACCATGTTCTCTCGCTTGTCTGAGCTTCTGTATTCTTTGTTCCCTCTGCTGGAATGCCTTCCCTGCCTCTGCTCCTGGGATCTCTGGGTCAGCTCTCAGGACTCTCTCAACGCTGCCTCCTGGTGACATCCTCCCTGCCCTTCTGGGCAAGTTCCCCCCTCCCACCCCCTGCAGAGCTCCTTGGCCCCTTTAACGTCAGATATGTTGGCTCCCTCACCACAGAAGAGGGCTCCTTAGTTGCAAGACCAGAACTTACTCATCCTCACCATCCTCATCGCCCCCAGTCTCTCGCTGACTCAGCCAGTCAGTTAAGAAACCTCTTCCCTGACCTTTGCTCCGTCTGGCCTTCTTCTCCAGTTGTCCCTTCACCAGTTCGGCAGTGGCCTCAGGCATCACTCTCCCTGGGCACCAGGCTCTGGTAGTGCTGCAGATGGTGTACCTCTCTGGGTAACGTCAAAGTCTGTCCTCTGGGGACGTACAACCCTGGAGTCGGGGAGGACAAGTCCAAGTGGCAATAAGAGGAAAAGAGGCAAGGTCAGTGCCAAAGGCAAGAACTGGAAGGTGCCACAGGGTCCACCGTAGATGGGTGAGCAGGGAAGGCATGTGGAGGAGGGGACTTGGCAGAGCCTGGGCAGAGCTGGTCCTTCTCAGTGGGGGACTCCCACTCCCCACCCTTCCACCCTCTCTGAACACTTCTAGCTCCTGGCCTGGCATTTTCTCAATGGCTCTCTTGTCAGCAGTGTTCCAGTTTCCCCGAGTTATTAATGAAAGAGCTGCTCCTTTGACATGCAGACCTCACAGACAAGTCTCCCTTCCAGTTTTTTCTCAGCTTCTTCAATGTGGAGCACCCAGTGTGTGCCCAGAGTTTGGTGGTCTTGTGATTACGGCGATGGTCACTGTCACTACGGTGCCAGGAAGCACTGGACGCCCCATACAAGCTTTCAACCAAACGGTAACCCGGGGAGGCAGTGCTGGTGTCCACCCCCCCCCCCCCCCGCCTGAGGCAGAGATGTCAAAGTGACAGTAAACGGCAGAGGTAGGACTGCCAGCTCAGCACGGCATGGTTCCAGAGTGTGAACTCAGTGCAGCACTGGCTCTCTCATGATGGTGCCCCTGCAGTGGAGCCGGATGTTCGAGGGCAAACACTGCTGGGAGGTCAAAAGGATGAGGTCCGAGGTGGCCACAGGGAGCTGACCGTGACCTTGGCGAGAACAGTTCCAGGGCGGTGGCAGGGGACAGAACCAGACTGCAGTGGTTGGAGTGGAAGAGGGCAGGGAGGATTGTAAGCAACTCTCTGAGGTAACCTCGCTTTGGTGGGAGGAGAGAGGGCACCAGATTGGGGGAAGGTGGAGAAATGGGTAGAAGGAGAGTTAAACAACTCTTTGGTTTCCTGATGACTGAGCAGGACCCAAGCATGTGTGGGGGAAGGAGGCAGAGGGAGGCGGAGAATTGGGAGACTGGCCAGAGGCGGAGCTGATGGGAGAGACTCCCCCCACCCCAGGAAGTGGGGAGAGAGGGACCCAGAGGCCAGGAGTGGAACTAACCTTGGGCTAGGGAGGGCCACAGAAATTTGGGGGCTGGAGGCCCCGAGGAGGCCATGGCACCATGAGGTGCCTTCCCTGGTGGCAGGGAGGCATGAAGAGTGCACCTGTCTGTGAGTTTCTGTTGTCAGTCCTAGCACTTTCCCTTAGCACTTAGCATGTACTACTTATTTTATCTTTTTAATTGTTTGGCTCCCTCCAGTTGGCTGTAAGCTGCAAGAGGGTAGGGATTTTTGTCTGTATCCTCAGTGCCTAGGATGGTAAGTCACACATATTTGGGATGGTGAATCAGTAACTGCTAAATGAAAAGTAGGATACTTTTTCCACGAAGCCGAGGTAGGTCTGCAGCTGGCAGGAAGGGGGCGGTGGTGGCATGAGGGGGTCTGAGAGGAGAGCGACAAAAGCTGCTGTGTGGAGCATTGACACAGAGGACCGTGGGAGGACCAGAGGCACCTCACGTGAGACCACGGGGCCTCGTCATGGGGCTCTGCGGCAGAGGCCAAGGCAGGGGTGGCTCCAAGGTCAGTGCTCTTCAGGAAGGTGTAGGACCCTGAGGGTTAGGGGGCTGGAGGCCTATGGTCAGTAGGTGGGGTATGAAGCTGGTCATCTGGAAGATGGAGAGAGTCTGCGGGATGACAGGGTGCAGGGTATGGCTCTGCGTGGGGGTTGCTGGACCGGAGTGTGGGCGAGGGCCGCCAGTGACAAGGAGGTCAAGGACTGATGGCCTCCCCACAGGCCGAGGTCATCCCGGGGTGGCCTGGGGGGAGCGCAGTGGGCCCGCTCACAGCTCCGCGGTGAGTGAGGGGGTGTGAAGGAAGCGGGTGGTAGATGACCACTGCGAGGAGAGGGGGACCAGACCACAGAAACCTCAGAGGGACAGGAGCTTCAGGTGTGGGCTGCAGAGTGTGTGCTGGAAGCAGCTCTGGGCAGTGAAGATGACTTGGGGCCACCTGCCAATGCATAAGGAAGGAGTAGCCTCCATGCAAGTGGGCTGTGGGGAGCAGAACCCTCAAGGGAAAGCTGGCTGTAGATGAGGCCTAGGGCAGAGAGAGGGAGAAGGCGTGGGAGGGTTGTTATAACCATTACTATTAATCTAGCTCCTAGAACCCTGATTCCAAAGGGACTGTGAACTTGGGAAGGATCCTTCCTGCATAGGGATGGCTAGGAGGGCTCCCACCTGGACGATCATGCTTACTTCTCATTTTGGGGAGCACTATCTGGTTATATGGCTGCTCTCATCCCTCCTGGACGGTGTGACTGAGTTGGATTCTTAGAACTGCTGGCTCTTAGGGGGTGCCCCCTTCCCACCAGAATCTGGTGGGGACCCTTTGGAGGTTTGCTGCAATCAAGCTGCTTACGGCTCCCCTTTCTTCTTCACCAGGCAAAGGCATGCTGCTATGGTGCTGTGCCCAGATCTGCAGGTACCCTTGCCATTTACAACCCATGAAGGTCCAGAACAGCTGGAGGCAGGATGGGCTGCTGGGGAGACTGAGGCTGGGAGGACACAGCCAATATTGCTGGTAGCAATGGTACCCTTCCCACTCTAGCTGTAGGGACCACAGACCAGCCCGAAAAGGTGTTTGTTTTTCCTTCCGTCTGGCATTCACTCCCTTGTTAATTTTATCCGGAAGATGTTCCTTGATGCGGTTTTTGGGCTAACTCTATGCAAGGAGTTAGAAGTCAGCAGGCACACCCTCCTTCCTGGCCACCAGCACTCAGCGGCTTGCCCTGGACGGGGCTGCCTCTCTGGGAAACTTTGGGGAAGTCAGTACATGGCAGTGACCTTGGGAAGAGGCGTCTATTCCTGTCTGTCCGTGCCATAACATATCTAAGAAAGAATCCGTTTGTATTTCTGCCTACGCCCTCCTCCCTTGGCCAACCCCCTCGGGGCTCAATATATCACTCAGCACTTCTGGTGTATTACAATTGTCAGGGATACGTCTGCTGGCCTCATGAGAGCTTCTCATGCTAGGAACTGTGTCTTGGGGTGCGGTCTTTGATTGATTAAAAGTAGGTCAAAATAATAAGGTAAATGAGGCACTTCCAGGGCCTTTATGCTCTGGTGCCTAGTTGGTGATGGCCAGGACATTCCAAGTGGAACAGCTTGGGGAGTAGATGACTAACGTGGCCTCTTTCTTCATGTGGCCTAGGACACCATTCTTGCCTTCTCTGCTGCCCGGGATCAAAGCCCTGAGGGTGTCTGTCTGTTTGTGGATTTGGGGATCTTCAGTTCAGGGACAGTGGTGCTGGGGTCCTCTGAGGAGGTATACCTGGCACCCAGCTGTACCCCCTCCCCAGATGGAGTGGCTGGGCCAGGAGGGAACACCTCTTCTCTTCTTCCCAGACTGGTACTTGCACAAAGTCGTGCCCATATGCTATCTCCCCGATTAAACCTTCCAGTCGCTCCTGCCCCTTTGTAACATTTACTTCTGTGTTCCTTGTTATCCTTGCCTGGAATGTCTTCCCCGGTAGGGACTGTTGTGTTTACTGTCCTATCCCGGCACCAAACACAGTGCCTGGCACATGGTGGGCACTCAGGTCTCTGTTGACTGGCTGGCTGACTGGATGAATGAACAAATTACCCCTTCCCTGGCTTCACAGAGTTGGTCACAGAAGAGGGAAGTCAAAAATCAACCATCGAAGAAGACATAGGAGAGCAGAGGGCTGACACAGGGTGAGGGAGTGACCTGGGGAGGTTCTGAGCCGCAGCCGGGGCCATCCATCCTGGAGTGGATGAGTCATTTACAGCTTTGGAGGCTCAGGTCTCCATCTCTCATCACAACCTCTGGCTGCTAACTGTCCTTGTGGGGGGTCTGGTGGGGGCCACATAAGAACTCTGCATAGTGTTTTATGTGCACATTGAGAGTCTGTCACCACTGAGGGCTGCCTCCTGCCACAGGGATCCCCTGCTGCCATGCCTGGGGAGTCTAGCTTTTTCCTTAATTTCCACCTTCCGAGGCATGCCTGGGAACCTTCCAGGGAAATGTTCTTTTATCCTTGAGCTGGTCATGTGTGCTTAAAGTGTTTGTCTTTAACACTCTTGGGAGAAAGTGTGGTTCTTCTCCCTCCTTGAGCTGAACCTAGGGGTTATACAGTCTTTCCCCCCAAGTTCTTTGCTTCCTCACAGCTCCCTCCAGTGGGCTCCCACCCCTTTGCTGCCTCATTTGGGCCCTGGCCATCTCCTGCTGGACCGGGGGGACATTGGGCCGCCCAGCTGGACTTGCCCTGGCTTCTGCACTCTCCTATCTGTCCACCTCCCACACAGCTGCCACAGTGAATGCCCCGATGGGCCAAAGGAAGCTCTACTATTGAATTCCTGGGAATGCCGTCTTGTGTGCGCAGGCTTTGACCTGAGTTTGAAACCAGCAGCGTGCTCACTTGCTCAGTGACCCTGGGCAGTTATGTAATGTTTCTTGAGCCTTGGTTTCTTCTTTTCGTAAATCTGGGTTAACAGCGTCTACTCCCTGGGTTTACTGTGAGGAGTGACTTCAGTGTCAATCACCTTGCTCTGTGCCTGCCACTTGGCAGACAGCAGAGGATTAGTGCTCCTCTCCAGCACATGGCAGGCACCGCTCCATAAACTGCCTGCCTCTTCCTTTTTATAGAGAGTGTATACAAAGCTAGGGCCTACTGCCAACAAAGTGAGCCTCTAATGTCAAGAATCATCTCTGATGGGCAAAACAGGATTATTTATGTCTAGCTCCTTGTGTGCTGATATGTGCAGCTAAGAGGATCAGGAAGACTCGGTGGGGCTAAGCATTTCCCCCACAATTGTGTTCACTGTGTGCCTTCCGTAAACCATGCCCCAGGAAGGAACCAGGTACTCTGTATCCCAGCGATCCTGAATTCTGGATGAGTGTGTTTTGATTCGGTGAGATTTTTACCAGGTGCGTGGGCTTCTGCAGACCTGAAGTTGGACCCAGTTTCCAGATTTCTCTCCTCATGCCCCGGTTCCAGGAAGGCATTTATGCACAAGGGTTTGGCCGCTGGCATCTCTACGCCCCGAGACTTTTGAGTGTGGGGTTTAGGATTCAGTTTTAGCTGCTAAGTAGATTGTTTTTTCGTTGTTGCAAAGGATTGCTCATTCTCAGCTGGGCTTTGGAGCCTCGCATGAAGTTTTCTGACTTACCCATTCCACTCAGATGGATAAGTCTTTCCGTCTCTCGGTTGGTTACACATAATACACCCTGGCAGACAGGAGGCCACTGCTGTGGGGATACTCAGCTAGAGATACTCTACCTGCAGGGCCTGTGGGAATGTGCATGGGCATGGTGGTTTCCTGGGTCATACTTCCACTGACCAAGTCAAATAGGCTCAGAGCGAAATGGCAAAAGACCCCCAGACTCTATCTAGTCTGGGCTCAGATCCCGCTTGGGACTAAGGCCCAAAAGTCCCCCTTTTTGCCCTTCTTGGGTATAGACTTATTGGTTAGTTCTATCCCCTAGGACTCCTGACTGAGACCATGCTGGAGTCTTCGTAAGAATTCCAGATACCAGTGCCCTAAGCCTCCGCCTGCACCCTCCAGCCCCACAGCTGCTATGGGATTTTCTTCTGAAGAGGCTTTTTGGGGGTTGAAGGTGAATGACTTCAGGCAGATGATTAGCCTAATTAACTTAATGCCTTTTGCAATTACCATGCTGGCTTTGAGGAGTGTCCCATGCATTCCTCCCTTTCGGCCCCAGGGCCCAGTGGAAATACTGAAGAAGCGGGCCTGCCTCCCAGCACGCCTGGCCCTGCCTCCAGATTGCCCCTCCCTGGAGCTAGGGGGCTGTCTTTGGGGAACACGCCAGCTCAGAGTCCTAGGGAGCCTTATCTCTGGAAACTGGCAGGCTTGGGTGTTGACAGACAGTTTCCTGCATACCTCACTTAGGAACCAACAACCTGGGCTTCAGAAACAGGCATTCCAGCCCCAGGGGCAGGGCCAAGCTCCTCATCATTGCTTTCTTTTTAAGAAGGTGATTTCTTTAGAAATAACATGCGAATGGTTCTGGGATGCTAGAAGAGGCTCTCACAGTCCCAGTAGTACTCTCTAGTGATGGCCGATGACCATGACTGGGCACGGGAGTCAGGTCCCCTGAGCCGTACAGTGGAAAAGGGAAGTGGAGAGTGACCAGGTTTCTAACCTACCCTCAACACTGGTTGCTTGAGGGTTTTTATGTCACAAACTCAGGCCTGTTTGGCGGGTCCCCTGCCCCCTTCTTGGGCTCCACCTCAATGGAGAAACAAATGGAATGAGTACAGGGGAAAGCAGAGAGTGTGGAAAATGAGCAAAGAAGTGCTACGAAGAGCTATGACCTATTGAGTGCCTGCTAGATGCTAAGGTCTTTGACACGCACTGTGTCGCCTAATCTTCACTGTAACCTGTGTGGGTGGGTTCCATTATTATGTCTGTTACACAGATGAGGAAACAAGGTTCAGAGAGGATATGAAACTCGCCCAAAGTCCCACAGCTAGGAAATGGCAGGGCTGGGAGTCAGTCCTAGCTTGTCTGACTCCAGAGTCTGTCCTTCCCATCCCAGTGGATAAGGCACAAGTGGATATCGACCTGAATCAGCAGGGAAGCTAAAAACAAAAACAGCCTGTACTTCACCCAGCCCTGGACCAGGTTGGGCCAGATACTTCAGGTTTATCTAGCTGTCTCCTTAAGTCTCATCAAGATCCTGTCAGGCAGGTGAAGGTGCCCCATGTTAGCGATATAAAGTGAAGCCCAGGCAAAAATCAGGCAGCCTCCTGGAGCTTGAGGAAGTGGAGCAACCTCTCCATTCCCTGGGGTACTGGGGCTTGGGAGCCAGGGTCAAACAGCTAAAGCTCTTACAATGAGTGTTTCTTTGGCAGTGTTTTCCCCAGTTTGCTATAAACAGCTTGTCCCAGGGGGTACCTCGTAGTCAACAGTTAAGGCAACTGATATTCAGGATCCTTTTCCAATAATCAAAAAACTCGGGGGTGCCTGGGTGGCTCAGTCAGTTGAGCATTTGACTTCGGCTCGGGTCATGATCTCGCGCTTCATGAGTTCGATCCCTGCGTTGGGCTCCGTGCTGACAGCTCAGAGTCTGGAGCCTGCTTCAGATTCTGTATCCATCTCTCTGCCCCTCCTCAGCTCACAATCTGTCTCTCTCAAACATAAACATTAAAAATATTTTTAAAAATTAAAAGAAAAAAAAAACAACTCAGCCAAGGGACTTTGGCTGGAAGGGACTTTGAGGTCTTAAATGTGGCACTGCTCTAATCACAGGAGACCAAATTGGAATATTACGGAGTCCTAAAAAGTCAGATTTCCAAAGGCTGCCGAGGCTGTCCAGCATGGTGGTCAAGGGCACAGCCTATGCAGGTAGATGGCCAGGTGTGAACTCCGGCTTTGCTACTGCGTACTCTGGGATCCCTCAGTGTCCCCGGCTGCGAATAGGGATAATAATAATACTTCGTAGGCCTGCTGTGAGGATTAGTGCTTGTGAAAGCACTTAGGACAGTTTCTGGTTCAGAGTAAAGGCTACACGGGTGTTCATGAAATATAAACAGTGAACACCATTGGAAAATGCTTTTAAGTAATTTTAGGTGAGAACTGTGGGATGCACAAATTATGTACATTATGCTTTTAATTATATATATGCATTCACAGGAATGTTATCTTTATGTTATGGAAATTTGGATGGTTTTTATGTACTTCTTACTCTGTATTGCCTCTATCTTGTGCAATGAGCACGAATCACTTTATAATTAAAAAAAATCCTATTAAAAAATATAAAACAAAGACTGCTCTCTCGTGCCAGGATCCTGCCCTCACAGCCCCTGCTCCCATTGCAAAATGGGTTCTAAATGATGAGGAGTGTGTGCCCGTGAAAGGTTGGAGGTCCTTGATTGGAAACACTCAGAGGCTTTGTATCCAGATCTGAGTGTGAGCATCTTGTTAGGAGAGTTTGACAATTGCCTGGTTGGTGGCCTTCTTCATGCCTAGCACGTCCAGCCAGAAACACCAGGCAGGGCCTGCCTAGAATTTCCAGTGTTTCATCTTCCTGAATGGCCCATCTCCTGTCGAAATGCTGCAGGTTTCCCTGGAGACAGTGGATACTCTTGGTTGAGTTTACCTTGGGTACTTGCTTTCTGGAAATATGAGCACTTAACATCATCTTCACTGCCATTGCCTGATTGCCTTGCTTGGGCTTTGACCATCCTGAAACACACATCTTTGAAAGTGGTAGTGAACTTGAACTTGAAAATTGTCCTAAGTTTGGTGCCAGTGGGAAATCTCAGCCTGAGCGAGACTATTCTGCCTGGTCTTTTTTTTTTCTTTCTTATTCTGCATGGTCTTGACTGCTCCTTGGGAATGCTGATTTTTCCATAGTGCCAGAAATGAGCAGAGAAAAATCTGTGTTGCCCCAGAAGATGCAAATTTTGGGAGATGGACGCCTGGTCTGGGAGGGTGTTGTCAAAGAAAGGTTGGCTGTTTGAAGCCAGCATTTCACGAATTACCATACGATTTTCAGATCGAAGATTTATCAAGAAACATGTATTGAGTATCTAAAATGCACTAGGTTTTCTCTTAAGCAATGCCACTGCAGGGAGCTGCGAGAACATTTCAGTCCCAGGGTAGAGAAAAAAGATCTGGCCTTGGAGTGAGGGTAGAATGGCTCAAAAACCTTTAGATTGGAATTGTGTTGACATGCAATGAAGTCAGGCCCAGGCCTGTGTCTGGACAGAGACCTGGTTGTTTACACTGGTTCACACTCCACCAGCCTTACTTTTTCTTCCACATAAAATGTCCACATTTTCAGAAGGGTGGTGGTCTGTGCTCTAGGTCTGTCTTGACAAAACAGGGGAATGTGTTAATTTGAGTTAAATTCAAAGTTAATGTGAGACTTTTAGAAATGATAATAATTTGCTAGGATCTGACTTTGTTTTTCAATTTTTCATTTAAAATATTCGAGAAGCATTTATCTGTAGACAAACCATATGTGATTTTTTTTAAAGTTTATTTTTATTTATTTTGAGACAGAGACAGAGAGAGAGAGAGAGAGAGAGAGAGAGAGAGAGAGAGGCAGGCAGAGGGCGTTCAAGCAGGGGAGGGGCAGAGAGAGAGAGGGAGACAGAATCCCAAGCAGGCTCCATGCTGTCAGCACAGAGCCCAGTGTGGGGCTCGAACTCATGAACCAGGAGATCATGACCTGAGCCGAAATTGAGAGTTGGATGCTTAACTGACTGAGCCACACAGGCAACCCCCATATATGATTTTTAATCCTCTAAATAGACAGATGACACCACTGTCCATGTGCAGAGCACTGCAAGGTCACCAGTGGCCACCTGTGCTCCATGGCAGGTTCTTTGAGTATCAGGGTGGTTTAACAGGTAAGAAGCTGAGGCTCGGAGAGAGAAGGTAAGTGGCTTGGCTGAGTCCCCTATCTAATGAGTGGCAGACACTGAGCTGGAAGCCAGCTCTTTTTGACTCCCAAACACCCGGAGTTCCCCTGTCTTCCCTGGTACACAGGTCATGCTCTCTCCCAGGATGAGTGAAACTCAACTGAAGTGCATGTTCAGCACTAGATGGATAAGGGAGTTCCTTGGAAAAATAGCATCACCCCCGAAGTGCCTTTGTTTCTGTGATCTCTGAACAAACTTCCCCAACCATAAAGGAGAGATTTTCCAGGCCTGGAGAAGCTGCCTTTAATGTGTATTTGGTTTTTCTTTTATAGTTCAGAGGAACAATAAAATGGATGAAATTACCACTGTGGCTTGTGAGAGAGTGAATTAGAATTCCTTGCTGGTGAAGCCCATAATTCTTTTCTGTTCTCCAGTGTTTCCTGCTTCCCACCCCGAAGTGGGATCTCCCATGTGTCCTGCCTTGACACTTCCACACTTGGCCTAGACCCCAGGACCTCTAAGTGTCCACCGAGTCGGCTAGTCTGCTTCTCCTTTTCCTGCCCTCTGGCTGCCTTCACAGGTGCTACTTCTCAGAAGCTCAGGCTCTTAACATTCGCCATATTCACTGGTTTGGGTTAGGATATTCCCTAATGCCTTTCCTTCCCTTGTTTTCTTGTACTATAGCGCTTGACTTATCATTGGGGAAAAAATGGATGTCTAAACTTAATTGTGGCCTACTTAATCATGTTCTAAATAGATCTATAAATATAGCTGATCCCCCATCAAAGGGGCACCAACTTGTGTCTATGCATGTACCTGTCTGTATAGGCCCTCCTTCATCCATGCACCTAGCTGTCCTTCCATCCATCATCCACCCATTCATGGATTTGGAGCACCTGCTCATGCCAAGCCGTGTGTTAGGAGATAGAGCAGAAGAGTGATGAAGATAGCCTGATTCTCACCTTTAGGAGGAAGACTCGCCCCCATCACACTACAGAATGAAACATGTTATGACCACACAAGTGTAGGTTACACATTATGTTGGTTATTACCTTTGGGAGAGGAGTATACAAGCATCTTTGAGGGTATATGTTTTCCTGTTTCTATATGAATTAAGTTAAACCCACTGGAAATTGTATTAGGTAATTGTATTAGTAGTTTCTTTAACTCAGGGTTTCTTACTGAGTAGTGACTTGTTAGTTCCTAGAGGAAGCTCATCTTCTGACTTCAAAAAGGGCCCTTTTCTACATTAGTCATTGTGTAAATCAGAGCGGGCTGACAGTGGAGAAGGTACATGGAATTGGTTTATTCACTGGATTGCAGTCGGGGGAGTCGAGTTCTCATCCCATTTCTGCCACTAACTTCTGTGGGACCTGGGCCATTTCCTTACCTTACCATGCCTTTATCTTTGTGTTTATTTTTTTTAACTTTATTAATTTTTATTTTTTTAACATTTATTTATTTTTGAGAGACAGAGAGACAGAGCATGAGTGGGGGAGGGGCAAACAGAGAGGGGAGACACAGAATCTGATGCAGGCTCCAGGCTCTGAGCAGTCAGTACAGAGTCCAATGCGGGGTTTGAAACCATGGACCTTGAGATCATGACCTGAACCAAAGTCAGATGCCCACAAACTGAGCCACCCAGGCACGCCCTCCCTTTTTAAAAATCTCTTTGTTTTTAATAGGGAGATTATACTTGTTTTTATAGTTCACAAGAGTGTTATATGGATGTGAAAATGCTTGGGAATAGTTTTATAAATGCCAGGCAGTGGAGGATGTGCAGCTGAGGGAGTCTTTTGGAAGATGGGCCAAGCTCAGAGATGTGTTCAGGGCCGTTAGGAATAGCAGACTTGTTGCCATAGTTAGGGTGAAATACGCCAGGTTTGCCTGGGACATTCCTGGTTCTTGTCTGAAATCCTGGCATAAGTATTAAGGGTACTCTTTTTATTTTTAGGACTGTTTTAGTTTGGAAGCTCTTATGGTCTCTTTATAGAAGATGTAAGTCAGCAGAACACTAACGTCTGCCTCAGTAGTGAAGTTCTGTTGTTCATCTAATGGTGGTGGTCAGAGCCTGACCAGGACCGAACATGAAGATCAAATGCTTGATTCAAGTCACAGGGGAGCCGGCTGGTGTCTAGGGCCCTTTTCTCACCACGCAGGAGAATTCTGCAATTGGCCTGGAATGTCTGCAAATGGGCCAGCTCGTGAGGTGGTTCCCAGAGAGCCCAGCCCATTTGAGGAAGAGCAGATTTCCACGTGGGGCCACATGCCCCTTCTCCCCGCTCTGGCCTTGGCTGTGCAGCTACAGGGCATGGGCCGAAACATGCAGGCTTGTGATGACCAGAGGTGCAGTACATGAGGGGGTCGCTCCATGGTAGGCAGAAAACTGAGCGATGGAAATGTGTGGGCTGGGTGGGAGGTGGACGGTGTCCTGTCCTCCTTCCCCCAGGCTGGCCAGGAAGTGTGAGCAGAAATTACTGGGTTCTTTCTGGTGCCCCAAATCTCTGACAGCTGTCAAATGTGAAGAGGACAGTTTGTGTCCCTTGAGGGACTAGCTGCTTCCTAGGGTGGCCTGGGACACATCCTTAGATCCTAATTGGAGGAAGGAGTGTGAGGGGTTTCGGGCCCTTATCTGTGGACATCTGTAGAGTTAGGGTCCAACTTGAAAACGAGGACTGGCATTTTGGAAGCTGAGATTCAATCAGTACAACTTGGCATTTTCTAGAGGTGGAAGAGGCATGGGTCTTGAACCACAATGTGTGGGTTGTAATTTTGGCTCCATTCACCACTGACCCACTCACTATGTGGCTTCAGACAAGTTGTGCTTTCTCCCCAAACCTGTTTTTCCATCAGTAAATTGGGGTTCATTCTTATCCCCACGATCTCATACTGCCTCATCTATCCCTCACTCAGGAAATAAAGGGGCTTTGTAGAGTCAGGACACCTATTTTCTTATCCAGTATGCACAGAGCACCTGTCATGGGCAGTGTGTGGTGGGCACAGGAAAATAACAGTGATCGAGACAGTCATGGCCTTGGCACTCATGGACGTGCTGTTTCATGGGAAGAGACCCATAGTGAACCAGTAAATGGCAGAGAAAGTAGCTGGATACCCTGTAAAATGTATGAAGAAAACATACAGGATTCTGAGAGAAGAACATACCTGGGTGGGGGAAGCAGGTATTTCATAGATAAGGTGACCTAAGAGGACACATGGCTGAGGGTGACCTTCAAGCTGAGACCTGAGCATGAGGAATCTGCTCTGCAGATTCGCAGAAATGTGTTCCTGGCAGAGGGACACGTGGTGAGTCCCCTGTCCATTCCTGCACATGGTTTACAGATGATCTTTCCTTATAAGGATCATGGGAGGGAGTCTGAGCCCATTGGGTTAAGGCTTAACCCCATTTCCAAGATAGATTATTAGAAAAAGCAAGGTGCAGAACAAGGTATCTGAGTATCATCTGTTTAAAAGGGATGTGTGCTTACACATATGTGATTATATATGTACTTACTCATGTGTGCTTATACATTTGCAGAAATCTCTAGAAAGGTACACTAAAAATTGGTGGTTGTGCCTGAGAAGGGAATCTGGAGGACTGAGGGTAAAAGGGAGACTCATTTGTAACTGCATATCTACTTGTACTGTTTAATTTTTTTTTTTTTTTAGCCACATGCATGTATTACTTTTTCAATGCAGAAATCCAGTTGTTTAAAAATACGTGTGCTTACTTAAAGGAAATGTTTGTAGGCCATTTGGCAACAAAAGTAAGACTGGTATACAAGTAGGGATATGTGGAGTCTTCCAGGTGCCAGGAAAACAACCGGGTTTGGGACCGAGGGTGGGCCTGGGCCAGCTCTAGCCTGGAGAGCCCTGGAGAGGGGCGTGACTGACCCCGGGTGTCCATTCCCACAGGCTCAGACCTAGTTCCGTGGTCTTTTTTCTCACTGCAGGTGACAGGGGTGCCCGTTTCCCCTCTCTGACTCTCCTGAGTGTGTTTCTTTGAGCCTGAAAATTGCAGCCCCAACCCTCACACATGCGTTCTTACTGTAATCATTCATGGGCACATTCAGTTCTCTTACAGGATTATGTACCCCCAGAGTTGTTAGCATACATAGAGCCTCATGCCGCGTCATTACTTCAGGAAGCATGGAAGATAAATATAACAAGATTCACTTGCCCCTGTAGATTATTTATCATTCCTCCTTCATGCTATTTTTAAAGTGGGAAGGCCACTGATAACAATTCTCATCATGGATGAGGATGAAATCTTCCAGTAACTTTATAGAAAGCCCCCTGAATGATTGTTAGAATGAGGTGTTTAAATTAATTTAATTTTCTGTTTTACTGTGTGCTTTCCTCCTGTTTTGTAATTGAAGTTCTTAAAGCATGCTTATATTTACTTCCTTACCTGTGGGGGCAATAAATGCTTCAGCTACCTGGAGTCCTCTCTCCCCCAGAACAGAGCTGACAACCACTGAATACAGGGAGAAGTTTAATCACTGTCAAAACGGCTCAAGGTTTCTTTGTGATAATACTAACCCTTACTCATAAAGACACTGCTTTCTCAGAGCTTGTTCTCATTTTGTATATAACTTTAAGAAGTAGAGTTTTCTAATTTAGACATCTACAAAACCTTAGGGTAAAGGGGAATAGTTAGAGACACATGCCTTGACCTCAGCAGGAAATGACAACTTAATGGCACAGAAAAGAAACATAAAAAGCAGAGCCCTGATTTCAAGAAATCTAGTATCAGGGATGTATTCATACAGAGACAAGAAAGTTCTATGTGCCCCCAAACATTATAGTAGTGGATATGCAGGCAATGATTCTGAATCTTCAAGGAAGGTTATGTTCTGAATCTTTTGTTTAAAGAAGACAGAAAAATTTTATCAGAAATAATTCACATCAAAAATATTTTTCAAATATGTATTTATTTTTGAGAGAGAGAGAGAAAGCATGAGTGGGGGAGGGGCAGAGAGAGAGAGGGGTGGGGAGAGAGAGAATCCCAAGCAGTCTCCACACCCAGCATGGAACACTATTCAGGGCTCAATCTCACGGCTGCAAGATCATGACCTGAGCTGATACCAAGAGTTGGCACTTAACTGACTGAGCCACCCAGGTGCCCCAGAAATAATTAACATTTAAAAATTCTGTGAGGGCACCTAGGCGGCTCAGTCAGCTAAGTGTCCGACTTCAGCTCAGGTCATGATTTCACGGTCCGTGAGTTCAAGCCCCATGTCAGGCTTTATGCTGACCGCTCAGAGCCTGGAGCCTGCTTAGGATTTTGTGTCTCCCTCTCTCTATCTCCCCTCCCTGCCCCCAGCTCACATTCTGTCTGTCTCTTTCTCTCAAAAATAAATAAACATGAAAAAAAATGCTACAGTACAAAGAATGTTTCTTTAACAGGATAAGGAATGTTTGTCTAAACCAATATCCACCTTTGTAGAAAATAGGAAAACAGGGGCGCCTGGGTGACTCAGTTGGTTAAGTGTCTGTCTTTGGCTCAGGTCATGATCTCGTGCTCTGTGAGTTCGAGCCCTGTATCTGAGCTGACAGCTCAGAGCCTGGAGCCTGTCACAGATTCTGTGTCTCCCTCTCTCTCTGACCCTTCCCCATTCATGATCTGTCTCTCCCTGTCTCAAAAATTAAAAAAAAAACATTAAAAAAGAAAGAAAATAGGAAAACAAAAGACATTCCCATTAAAATCAGCAATATAGTAAGAATGATCCCTCCCTCCTGAGATTTAATATCACTCT
Organism: Panthera tigris; assembly: GCF_018350195.1. Lineage (NCBI taxonomy): Eukaryota > Metazoa > Chordata > Mammalia > Carnivora > Felidae > Panthera > Panthera tigris. Next base: position 111,736,679 of record NC_056660.1, read on the forward strand.
ATGCAAGAAGTCATGGAACTAGAAAACAAGAGGTATAGCTATTGAAAAGAAGAAACAATGTGACCATTATTTTAAAATTGTAAAAGCACCTTCTAAGAAAATTTAAGAGCACTGATAGAAGTATTATTAACATTAGTAAGAGTTCAATTAGGTGGCCAGGCTACATAAATACTTTATATGCTATAACTTTCCCAAGTATTAACAATAGCTAGCTGGAAAAGTATGTAATACAAAAGACCTTATTTTAGTTATTTAAGCATGTAAAATACCTAGAGATGAGTAAGAAATATGTTGAATTTAGAGTAATTAAAAATGAATCACTGGAAAAGTGTACCATGTTCATGAACTTGGTACTTTTGAGGTATGTGAGACAATGCTTCTTGAAAACGAGGTGGAACAGTGTTACAGTTAAATTACTCTGATCCAAGTGTCAGCTTTACTACTTACTGAATGTGTAATTCTGGCCAAATTACTAAATACTTCTGGGCCTAAGTTTTCTCATCAATAATAACAATTACCTCATAACATTGTTGTGAGTTATTATGTGGCAAGAGTAGGGCACTGCCTGCTACATAGCAATGGCTCATTAAATATGAGCTAGGGGCGTCTGGGTGCCTTAGTCAATTGAGCATCCAACTTCAGCTCAGGTCATGATCCCACTGTTCTCGAGTTGGCGCCCCACATCAGGTTTGTGCTTATAGCTCAGAGTCTGGAGCCTGTTTCGGATTCAGTCTGTCTCTCTCTCTCTCTCTCTCTCTCTCTCTCTCTCTCTCTCTCTCCCCCTCCCCCACTCATAACTCTATCTCTAAAAAAATAAATAAATATGAACTATTAGTTTTATACTAATTCCCCTAAATTAAGTTTTTAGTTTGTGGGAATATCAAAAATCTAAAAGATACAGACCCAAGTGGATATAAGAATGTAATTTATCATGCAGCATTTCACAGCAATTGGTAAGGAAGGGTTATTCAATAACTAAGCTGGGGCAATTCACCCATTACCAAAAAAAGTTAGCCTCTCACTCTGTACCAGTGTTCTTCAGAGTGTGGCCACAGCCATCAGAATTCCTTGGAGCACTCTTAAAATGCAGATATTTAAGCTTTAGGCTATACTTCATATTAAAATGTGGGAACTGCTGTCATAACCCACACATCAAAATACATTCCAGATGAATTACTGGGATAAATGTCAATGTTGTCATCTACAGCCAGAAGACAGAATGAGGAAATATTTACAGTATCCTCCGTATTTTCAATGTAAGATCTTTTACAGTTTGGTAAGAAAAATATGAATACGTAAGAGTAAAAAGGGCAAACGCCGTGAATAACCAAACCACAAAAGAAGAAGAGAAAAGGCCAAATAAGCCTATGGAAAAATGCCAGACTTCGCTAACACTCAAAAGATGCACATTAACACAACATAGCATTTCTCATATTTCAGGAGGGAAAGTACTTTAAAACTGACAAGATCCAGTGATGGTAAGGATACAGTGAAATGGGTATTTTGACATTCAGGTGAGGGTGGGAATACTAAACCAGCTTTCTGAAATACCTTGTATGGAAAGCCTGAAAAATATCTATCCCTGGGGGCCAAGCTATTCATCTGCTATGAATTCACCTTGGGGAAGAATCAGAGATTCATATACAGACTTAGATATGCAGGTATTTGTCGTGGCATTATTTTAATAGAAAAAGATTGGAAACAGCTGACACGTCCAACAATATGGTAATCGTTAACTAAATTATGGCCCATCCATAAGATGAATACTCTGTGGTCATTAGGAATCATGTTTTTGAAGAATCCTGTCATTAAATTACCTGAGAAAATGCTTACTATGTAGCAAATGAAAACTCCAGGATATAAGCTATATGTAGCATGATTTCTTCTTCTTTTTTTTTTTTTTTTTTTATTAAAAATAATCACTAACAGGGACGCCTGAGTGGCTCAGTCGGTTGAGCGTCTGACTTCAGCTCAGGTCATGATCTCACTGTTGACGAGTTCGAGCCCCACATCAGGCCCTGTGCTGACAGCTCAGAGCCTGGAGTCTGCTTTAGATTCTGTGTGTCTCTCTGTCTCTGCCCCTCCTCCACTCACACTCTGTCTCTCTCTGTCTCAGGAATAAATGAACATTAAAAAAAATTTTTTTAAAAGATAATCACAAACATAGATAAAAGATGGAGAGAAGGAAAAAATATACCAACATTTTAACGGTCCTTGTGTCTGGGTGGTTGGATTTGAGCAATTTTTATGTTCCTTATACTTTTCAGATTTTCAAAGTTTTGTGCAATGCACATGTATTTGTAAATGAGAAAAATATTAGTTGAAACATCATAAAACAGATGAGACTGGCTGAGAGACTTTGAACATGAGTCGTATTTTAAAAAGGTAATGGTACAAAGACTCTGGTCCTGCGTTCAGGAATGAATCAGTGAAGCAGAATGGATCCATCAGAATCCGGTGGTTTGGGAGGGACCGTGCGGCGTGAGGGTGGACAGGCAGGCTGGGGGCAGAGTGTGTGGGGCCTTGCAGGTGGCGCAGCTGCTCAGAGAGGCTGGACACCCTCTGAGTAACCCCCATCCTGCAGACTACCCTGAGCGGGCACCAATGAGGCCTGCACCCCCGAGGACTCACTGCAGCACATCAGTGCATCTAAACATGTCACTTGGGCAAAGGCATTTTGGCAAAGGCCAATTCCCCTTTGGCCTCTGTTCCTTTGAAAGGAGAGGATCTCTGGTATAAAGAGTTTGCTTTTGGAGAACCCCCAGGTTGCCAATACAGTTCTCTGGCTGAGCTTTCTCTCCTCTTACTCTAGCACCCAGCCTAGCCCCAGGACCTTGGCTGCTTGCTGGCCCAAAACCGCGGACCGGGATTCTGAAGACCAGCATTTCCTCATTGGTATGGTGCTCAAGGCCTGGGAAGGTGCAGTGTCTGTTGGCTACCCCAAAATGGATGATAGTGTCACCTGAGGACACCAGAGGCCGGGAAGGTTGGTCTCAGGTAGGTTTGGACAAACAGCAGAAGGCTCACGACAGCGAAGCCCTTTACACTGGGTGTGGACTCTTGCCATGGGAACTCAAAATAGTAGCTGCCTGACCTTGGGCTTATCCCTTCACTTCAGTGGTAGACCTCAGGCCCCCCTTTATGAATGAGTTCTCCATTGGTAATAAGTGCCCTGAGGGGCCATGTGAGGCTTAAGTAAGCAATGTATGCAAAGCATTTATCTCAACCCGACACAGAGGGAGGTGCTCTGTAAATCACAGTTACAATGAGTTTGGCCTTTCTCTCTTCCCCCACCTATGCGGCAGGTGGTCTGTGGTGCCAGGTGCATTTTATCAGCTGATAAAATGCACCTGGCACATGTGCAGCCAGACTCCAGGGGCTGCAGGTTGTCATTATTATTACTGATGCTGCTCTTGCTGCGGCCTCTGTCTGGGCACCGCGTGAGGAGGTGACAAGGCTCTCTAACCCCCACCTTCAGTGGGGCCCGCAGCTCTTAGGTCTTTATGACAACAGGCTTCTCACTGGCTCCCTTGTCTGCTTGAGCTGCTCAGGGATGGAAAGCAAGTGGGTGGGAGCCTGAGTGGGTGTGGTTATTCCCTGAAATGAGCGCAAAGCCTGGCTTTGCCTTCTGTCTTCCCCCCTTTCACTGTTTTGCAAACTCTGTTCATAGTAACCTCCTTAACTGGGCCCTTGAGAGCTGCTGAGCAGGGTCACTGAGTCACCCGAGAGCCCGGAAGCCAGGCACTGAAACCACTGTCCCCCGTCCCTGATCAAGGGCAGCAGAAGTGTTGACATTTCTGTCCGCAGCGTCAAAAGGCAGGCGCAGCAAACAGGGCCCACCTCCGAGTGGGCCATGCTTGACCTGAGTGGGAGACAAAAAGGTTTTATGTTGTGCGCAGACTTTTGGAAATGTTAGTCGTTTTGTGTTTGGTTTACTGGATATTAGGAAAACAATAAAATGCCTGCATTGAATGAGAAAAGCCAAGTTTAAATCAAAGAGAGTCATTTTAATGTTAAGATGAAGAAAAATAAAAAGTTAATAACATAGATGGTAAATGGATGATGGCAGAAGTTGTGGCCATGGTGTGGATGAGCGTTTGAGAAATGCTCTTACGGGAGACCTAGAATTTTTCACTATCTTTTGTCAGGTGAGTAGGCCCTTCTGGTTTATGTGTTTTTATGGGTTACCTTAATAGTGGTAAGGCAGTGGATCCTTTAAATTTAACCAAACCTAGAGGAGGCTTTATCAGAAGTTACCAATGTAGTGCTTATTTAAAGCTTGTTTGAGTCTGTTGATACATGGAAAACACAGAATGCATTTTTGGCTGCTATGGTTGGATTAGAATTTTCTTGGCTGGATCAGATCATGGAGGAAATTTCTGTTCATTTTATGTCTGTGGCCAGCAGGTCAGATATATGGAACAGAATTGTCCACCTCAAACAGGTAGGGAAGCGTGGCTGATGTGATTAAGTGACATAGCTTCTCTTTCTATGAACTAAGTTGTGGAATCTAAGTGTGCCTGGCCAAGGACTGGTGACACATTCTTGAACACCGTCCTTGTTGAGTTTTCTGTCCAATGGGGGTGAGGACCCATCTTCTCAAAGATCCTTACTGTCTTTTATTTAAGACAAGGGCTAAAGTAGCCATGGGGCATTAGAGGAAGGAGTGGTCACCCCTTTTTGGGCAAAGGAGGAGCCTGGATAGGTGAGGGTGAGACCAAAAGTGGTTGTTGACCTATACTTGAAAGTAAAGGTTTTCCAGGTTGGTAAGAGCCTAATGGGAGGAGGAAAATCATGGAAAAAGGCACAGAGGCTGCCAGCCTTGAGAAGACCCAAGCTGTGTGTCAAGAAGATTAGGGTGCCATGAGAGCCAGATGAGGGGAATGTGGTAGGGACAGCAGGAAATGAGGCTTATGAGGTCCTCTCACTATGTGGGCTGAAGAGACCACAATTCCCTACTGAGAAGTAAACTTGTTTCTAGGTCATTACCTGCATTCTGATTAGTGAGGGTCCTTCTTAGCCAGCTTAAGTGGCTATTCACCCTAAGACTCAGTGGGACATGATGAGGCCCTCTAGACAGAATAGGGGCCCTAACATGTTCCATGCTTCCCTTCCATATTTAGGGCTCAGGGTTTAGTTGTCAGTGTGCATCTGATCCTAAGATGCCTGATTGCATATAGACATCTTAAAGACTTTTGGGTGCCCGCAGGTAGAATAGGGGAAGAAGGCCATTGAAGGAGAGGCAAGAATATGGGAGAAAAACCTCCCCAGACTCCCCATCTTGCCCATGCTGGCTGTGATAACTGCCTGGGAGAGCTGCCTGGCTGGGGATCCTCAGACTTGTGTGGGGTCAGACTTTACATCCTGGTGAGGGGCAAAGGCTGGCAAATTCTGAACGTGTGCCTGGTTCAGTAACACTCCTGCGGCCGCTGAGAGGGCGGATCTTCCCAGGCCCCAACAATGACTTTATGAGCTGAGCAGCCACCCCTGGCCTGTGAGTTCTAACTGCCCCGTCTCTTATGGGTGTGGACACAGCCTCAGGGTGTCTAAAGGTAGATGGCAGACCCTAAAGCCAAGGCTGAACCTTGATGCAGAAAAGTTGGGATGGGGTGGGGACAAGACTACTCGGAACTATGGGACTGAACTTGGGCAGCCAGGGTCTACCTGCCTTCATCGCTCCTTTTGCATTTCTCTGATGAAAGTTTGGACAAGGTGGGTGGTAATGAGTTGATTTGACGTGTCAGATTCCTGAGGCAGATGCTTGAGTATAAACAAAACTTCAAAATACCCAGCCATTTCTCTGCAAAGTGGGATTTCTTCCATGTCTTCCTGTAAACATTCATGGGCACATGAGCTCAGCTTAAATATCAGTGTTGGTTGTTCTCAGCATTACTGGTCACTGGCTTCTAGATTTTGACATGTGTTTCTGGTGAACAGTGGCTTTTTGGTGGTGGAACATTGGGCATTCAGGCCAAAGCTTTGACTTATGAAGGGGGAAAACAAGGTTCAGTTTTAAGGAGAACTTTGGGAAAATGTCCAGAGAGTTCCAGCCCATGCATGAATATATGTGTGTGCATATGCATGTGTGTGTGTGTGTGTGTGTGTGTGTGTGCAGGCTTCCTAATTCCTCCCTCTTGTGGATCAAAACCTCTGGTGGCTCTCATCAGAATGAATTAGAGCGTGGTGCTCACATCTAAGCGTTAGAGGCATCCTGAAGCCTTGAGAGGCCAGGTCGACCATATGGTCCCAAGACAGTTGACCATGGGCCCATTGGGGTGGGGGTCACTCCTTGGGAGTGGGGTGAGGGACCTGGGCTGGGAGGGATGGGAGGGGTGAGGGAGCTGGGAGTTCTGAGTTCCACTGGGGCTATTGCCAAGCTTGGGTGATTCCCTTTGCCTGAACTGCCCCCAGTCCTGGGTGGCCAGGCCAGACCTGCCTGCCAGGGCTCCTTGATCATGAACTGATCATCCAAGGTCTTCCCTGGCCTGCCTGGTTATCCTCTTGGAACAGACTCCCAGAAGTAGTCCCACTCATGCTCTGGTTTGGCATGAAGGGGTGGGAGGAACACAGGCAGAAAGGAGAACTCAGGGCCATGGCAGAGGAGGGCAGATACTTGTTATGGAAGAAGCAAAAGACTAATACTCTTGGACTGTTGCTCTCAGATCCACTTGGCATCACAGCAGCGGCCAAGTGCTCAGAATATGGTTTTCAGGCTCCCTTGTGCCTTCTGGCTTCTGGCTGTGTTTGGCCAAGGGTGGCACCAGTGGGAAACTGGACAGCAAGAAGCAGGAGGAAGGCAGGCTAAGTCTCCCTGTCCGTTTAGGGAAGTGGCTAAGTTCTCCTAGGGCAGTGGCTGCATCCCTTCTACAGTTCCATTTGCCACAGACAGCTTGGCCCTCTGTGGTCCCAGTTCTGACTGGTGGCCTTAGCTCCTGGGCTCTGGTACTGCTGTCTCTGGCTTATGACCTTCCAGCAGATTCCAGCTATGGACGATGTCTAGGTTGCCTCATTGTTCCCTATCCTTGGCCCTCTGCTTTCCTACTACCTTTGTAATTTGTTCCTTGTACTAAAACCCTTCTGTGAAAATACTTCATGTTTTTTAACTGGGCCATGAATGATCAAGGACTCTCTGTCCCTCCTTTTCATTCCTTACTCTTCCTTCCATCTCCATTCTGCTGAGGAGTCAACATCCAAAGAAGTAATGTCATATGGGGAAGAGGAACATCATATGCCCTATGTCCTCCTTTTGTCTCTCTTGTCACAGAGACCTGAAACGTTATGCCTTGGCCCGTCTTCTTCCTTGAACATTTATCGAGCACCTTTGTGCAGCAAGAAGGCTCTGTGCTGATATTGGGGCTGGGGGCTGGGGCCTGAAATGAAGGGGTAGGCCTGTCTCCCAGGAGCCCTTGCCCACAGAGAATGTGTGTGTGTGGGGCACACACACAAGTGAGGGTCACATGAAGCACCACCCAAGGAGGGAGGTCTGGGGAGGTGTGGAGCATGATAGGCCTCCTTTGGCACAGGGAGTCAAGGAGAACTTTCTCGAGAAGGTGGCATTTGGTTGAGTTTTGAAGGATGGGTGGGATGTGCGGAGATGATGGTAAGGAGACATCCGGAGATTAGAGGTTGAGTCTAGGGCTTCTAATTCCTCTGAAGAACTGCAAATCCCTCAACTGTACATCTGTGCCTTAGTGAAGACTCCTAAGCCCTTTCCGTGGAGGTACCACAGCCACAGAGGAGCTTGAGGACAATCCCTACCATGTTTTAGGCAAGTGTAGAATTTTTGAAGGTGCCACTTTAGGGCTGGGTTACCCTCTGATGGAGAAGCCTACCTGGTATTGAGTTTGCTTTCCATATACCTTCTTGGAGGGAGAGACCAAGGTAAGTTGTTGGAGGGAAGGAGAGTGGAAGAGGAGTAAGACGAGGTTTAGGCCTCGGGGGTAGCCTGGGAAGAGCATCCCAATGGGTCTGGACTAGCTTAAGGCAACCTGAAGATAGTGGGACCAAAGGGAGGTGAGGTTGAGCAGATTGACATCAATCAGTTGTTGACAGTCCCTTGTGTGGGCTGGGGGGTGTTGCAGGAGACCTGTCTCAGAGGATGGACATCCCCTCACTGTTCCCAGGGATACAGCAGAGAAGAGGCTGGTGCATGTGGATAGAGAAAAATAGAACCTCTTTCCCTCTTTCACTCCCGCCTGCCCTCCCTCTCTGCTACTTTGGAGGGATGTCAGAGGTGTCATTACTGAGATCGAGGGTAGGGTTTGAAATATATCATAGATTTAATAATGGAGATTTGTGGGATTTCATCTTGCATGCCTCAGCCCCCCGAGGCCAACCCATGGCCAGATGAGCATATGTGTGAAGACAAGGATATATGTCTATAGGCTGGGGCCAGGAAGCTGCAGCTGGTGCTAGGTTAATTTCCAAAATTAGGCTGTGGTCTCTTTTCATAAAGTCTCCAACAATTATAACAACCGTTAAACTGTGACTTTTTAAGTGGGGCGGGGATGTCATGTTTCCTGTTTTGCCTTGTAGACTGTTGCACAGAAATTCAACTTGGAGTGAACCCGAAGGGGCATCCAGTGCCAGAATCCCGAGTGTTATAGCCTCTTTACGGGAGCACAGCTTAAAGAAAAAAACCCTCCTGGCCTTTGGATATACAGCCAAACACCTGGGTTGGAATCCAAGTGCAGAAAAGAGGCATGGAATGCCAGGAATGCAACAGCTGTGGATAAGCTATTGACTCAGAGGCCAGTGTGGTCTCTGAAGACAAGGACTCTCCAGGGCCCCCCTCCACTATCTGCCTCTGGGGGACAGCTGTGTACAGAGGGGCTGGGGGTGATTGTCAGTTTGGTGTTGTGGAAAGATCTGGGGCTTTGGAGTCACTCTGGTTTCTAATCCCAAGGGACATTGGACAGTGCAGGGTGGGAAGTGAGGAAGTAAGACCAAGAAGGGAAGGAAGCCAATAGAGGGTCAAGTGGGTTACCCTATGAGCGACTGGAGGTGCATCAGACTCAGGAGCTCTGAGAGTGCAGGATGTGCTCAGAGTTATCACAGCCAAGGGGTGAGAGGGCTGGGGTGCTGGTCCTACAACTCACATCCCATCAGGGGTTGAGGGCTGCTGCCGGCAGTGAGGGGTGTTGACTCCCCAGCACTCGGGCTTGCTCTGGGCATGTGCTGAGCAGGCTCCACTGGCCAGAGAGAGCCCTAGGACAAAAACGTTCAGGACTTCGTGGTCGGAAGCCATGTAGTTGACATGCTGATGACCAAGGAGGGGGCAGGGCACTAGCGGTAACTGTGGCAGGTACCGAGACCTCTTAGAGGTTTGTGATCTGATCACTTCATCCACATGAACCTGCTGGGAACCCAGTGGATGATGCCCTCCAGCAGGGGATTTTATTCTCACCCAGCACTTGGAAAGGATCGTGCTCATGCCAGGAATGAATGACTAGGTAGAACATGGCAGACTGCTGAGAATTTGAGGCAGGCAGGCCACTGTCACCATTCTGTGGTGACCTTACCGATGAGGAGCCCGTCTGGACCGGGTGGTGATCTTGTGTTCAGCCAGCTCTCTCAGACACCCAGGCTTGTGGCATCCTCCAATCTCTGCTGTAGCCCTAGGAGGCCTCCTGGGAAGGTGCTAGGTTAATTTCCTGTTAATATCCTGTGTACCAGGCCCCATGAGGAAAGCCTGCAGAATATTGCTGCAGCCATGTTCCTCATCATGGGGGCGATGACACCAAGGCTCCGGGGAAGATAGGGCAGAGACTTGATTTGAGCATCCTGGGCCAAGGGCCTCAGGAATGGAGCCAACTGATGGAGTTTTAGACATTAAACACGTCTTTCCCTTCTGGGGCTGAGGGTGGAAGGGAAAGGGAGGATAGCCATTGAGCTGAGCACCATCCTCATGTGGCATTGCTGGGAGCTGGGCCTGGCCTGAAGGGGGCAGCACCATCTCTGCCCTTCTGCAGTCTGTTCCCAGAAGCCCGGGACAGAAGACAGGCATGTGGGAGCGCCTGTGCCCTTCCCTTCCTCACTGACCCTGGAGTTCCACGTGAAGCCTCTTGTTGGAAACTTGTACATCTTTCATCTGGAGAAATGGAGAGTTTTGTGGCTGGACGATCAGAGACCTGCCATGCTGAGTGTCGGATTCTCCAGGTAGAATTTGGGGTATGGTTTGGAGCAGAGAGCAGAGAACAGAAAATGGGGGAGGAGAATAGACTGAAGAGTGTCAGCTCCCTCGTGGTAGGGTTTCCTTTCATGGGCTGATGAATTTCCCGGGAAGTGGGCTCAGGTTGTCCTGTGACTTTTGTGTCCGAGATCTGGACACGGAGCCATGCCTTATGCCCTTGATAAGCTTGCAACCTTTTATCTCTACCCGGCTCCCATCTGTTTGGCAGCTCAAGAATGGCTCTGTGCAACTGGCACTTGGATGATTCTCATTTTAGAAAGATTTCAGGCTGACTTATGCTTCCAGGGACCAAATTCAAAGGCGAAAACTCCAGGGTGACCCAGCAAATGCCTGATTTTCCAGAACTAATCCGTCCTCCTCACCTTGTCTCCTCACCTCTCCCCGGATCAGCACAGCCATCAAAGTCGTTCTCATGTTGTGCAAAGTGACAACCGTAATCACAAATGAATGAAACAGGTCTACTCTGTGGAGGAGAATCTAGAGGATGAGTCATTTGAAATGTTGTGCTGTGAGGTTGCTTTGCGCTTTATCCCCATATGAAAAACAGCCATGTGATTTAAAGAGCTTTTCGATCCAGTCATTAGTCTGATTTTAAATGGGCGTTACTTCTTCTCATAGGATATTTTTGCCCTTTATCTAAAACAGTGTTTGGCAGAGGAATTCCTTTGAAGTCAGACCCAGTGAAGGGAGAGGTCTTTGAGATGATGCCAGACTTCTCCCTGCTATGATTTAGATGCCGTCTGCCTAGAATCAAGGGCCGACATGTTGTGTTTCTTAAAATCCCCTCTACCTGTGTGGTTCTCATCCCTCGAGGGTAAAGATGAAAGACTAACCTGAGTGTGACATCTCATGTGGCTGCATAGTCTTTTCCAGCATTCTCTGGCGGCCTAGCCCTTGAGGCGACGAGATCACGGAGGGCCTTGTATACCTTGTATGCCATACTGCGATGTGTAGGCTTTGTCATGAGGGCCATGGGGAGCCACTAAAAGGCTCCATTCAGGAAAGTGGCATGGAAGCTTAGTGTTGTAGAAGGATGGCTCAGGCTTCCATGTGGTGGATGGATGACAGAAGAGAACCCAGAGGCACCGAGACTTCATGGGAGGCAGGTGTGTACCCAGGTGAGAGAAGACATAGTGGCTTGGACTCAAGCGGGGGTGGAGGGAGTGTAGAAGAGTGTAGAAGAGAGGCCCATTCAAGAATATCTAGAAGATAAACCTTCAAGTCCAGCACAATGGACAGTAAGGTACCAAAGGAGGACAAGTCTAGTTCCTTGCCTGGAAACAGAATGATGTACAAAGTCAAGGTTGACTTTGGCCTCTCTTTCTTGGGAGCCTGTGACTGAACACAGGGGTCTCTAAGCCACTGGGTGGGAAACCTTGTGAAACACAGAGACAAGAGCCCGAGCAGAAAGAATAGTGGGAAGGAAATTCAAACCAATATTTTGAACTATTTTTTTAATCATCATTTCCCAGACAATGTCATTATCCTAATTTGAAAGAGAGTGATTCAATTCATTTTCTATTTGTGGTTGCCAGCCCCATGAATACTTGATGGTTTTGGATTACAAAGCTTCCAGCAGTGGTTCTCAGGCGGTCAATAGAATGGAGGGCAAGGAGAGGCCCGCGTTGAGGTATTGATAGGCTGTGTGCCTCCTCATGTGTCTCCTGCTTCAATAGCATCTATTTTGGGCAGAGTTCTTTCTGAAGCTCTGGCGGGGTGAGGAAAATGAGCATTCTCCCTGCTTCCAGGGCTGGTTGTCAGAGCTCTGGAAATGATCTGTTGTGACAAATGGCAATGGCTTCAGGTTATGTGGGAGGACTGCAGCCCTCAGATGGGTAATTATCTCTGCAGTTTAATGGTGATTGCAAGGAGATGGGGCAGCTGATCCGAGTAATGGGAACATGACAGACGGAATGAAATTGTGGTTGTTGTTGTTTTAGGTTTCTTGTAAGGCAGTGGGTTGTATTAATCACAGACCTGTCTTCCATAAGAAAGATAAGTCGTCTGGAAGAAGTTTGGACTTGAAACATGGCAAAACTCATCATTGCTATGGACTGAGTTGTGCCCCCCTCAAATTCATAATCCCCCCGTGTGACTGTACTTGGAGACAGGGATTTGGGGAGGCAATTAAGGTTAAATCAGGTCATAAGGGAGGGGTCCTAATCTGATAGGATTGGCAACCTTAAATGAAGAGGAAGAGAGAGGGAGAGAGAGAGAGAGATGTCTATGCACGCTGACTGAAGAAAGGCCACGTGAGGACACAGTAAGAAGGTGGCCTCTGCACGTCAGGAAGGGGGCTCTCACCAGCACCGACTGTGCTGGCAGCCTGATCCCTGGCTTCTCACCTCCACACCTCTGAGAAAATACATTTCTGTTAAGACCCCCAGGGTATGGTCTGTTGCTGTAGCATCCCAAGGAGACTAGGACGGAATGAAGATGTGCGAATGGCTCAGTCCCAGTATTTATTTGAATTAAATAAATCAGCAGTCATGGTACTAAGTTTGGAATCAGCAATAACAACTAATTCTCCTGGACTTAGATTTTTGTACAGTGAAGTAGCCAATATGTTCCTCAGTTTTAGAATCTGCATACACATTATGAGCTCTAAAAAAATTTTAGATTTAATTTAAATCTGAAGTTGGCAAGCAGCTGACATATTCCCCATGTGACTTCTGAAATTTCTCAGGGAAAGTACACCCATTTCTCCCCGAGTTTGAGCTCTTTTCTGAGACTAAGTTAGAACTGGGGAAGGCCAAGCGCCTCATGCTACTCTTGTTGCTGTTCTGTGGGGGTACTTTGCCCATGCCTGTCTTTCATGCAGTCCAATTTTTCTGTCCGAGAACAAATTAAGAACTCCATGTTACCTGGGAGATGAGGGAGAGCTGCGTGTGTTTGGCCTGTGGTCTCTGCTGCTTCCTCATTAGCGATGTGGCTACCATTTCTGTTACCCTCTGGGGCAACATTGCTGGCATGGGGTCCATTCTGCAACCCACTATGCTGACAGAGGCAAAGAACAAGAGAAACAATTCAAGAAGGAGGGACAAAATGTCTTCTAGAGCTGACCTGTGATCCAGTGATTGGAAATCTTAGCCAGTGACCAGTCATCATGGGACCATGAGACCCCTGACGTTGAGTTAGACACCATAGAAAGACACCAGAGCAAGAGGAAGCTTGGGTCCTGCCCTCAAGATGCTCATGATCTCCTTGAAGAAATAAGCCACCCTCAAAAAAATTTTTAAAAACGGGTGCCTGGGTGGCTCAGTCGGTTACACATCTGTCTTCATCTCAGGTCATGATCTCGCAGTTCGTGAGTTGGAGCCCCATGTCAGGCTCTCTGCCGACGGCTCAGAGCCTGGAGCCTGTTTCAGATTCTGTGTCTTTCTCTCTGTGCCACTCCTCTCAAAAATAAACATTAAAAAAAAATTGGAAATAAGGCCCACACACCAGGAAGCCAAGACAAATCTAAGTAAGTAAGGGTCTTCACAGGCTGACTTCCCCTGGGGGATTTTTTGAGAAGGGAAAGGAGTGATTTGGGGTTCAGCCCTGGGTTGATGGCATGAGTCTGGGAAGGCCTTCTGGAGAAGATGGGCTGGTTTTGGTGTTCAGACAGGGATGAAGTCGGAGAGGCCCAAGGCAGAGAATGGTTGCTAGTTTGTTTTCTCACTTAGAGAATATTTTTTAAGTACCAGTTGCATGTCAGGGCTCGGCTGTGGGTCATGGAAAGGAGAGAGCAAGTAGCCATGGCCACATGGGAGATTTCTCTAGGTCTGTTGGGGCTTTGAGGACCAAGAGAGCTGGAGCCAGGTGCATTCCTTTCATGGAGGAAGCCAAGTGTCCCCATGCACTGAGTGCTGCCATTGTTGCAGTTTGGTTTTGTGACAAATGCTGATTACCTCCGTCTGCATCTCCTGGGACACTAGCATCCATCCTTCCCTCCTGGTGCCTCCACATGATTCTCTACATCATGGGAATGGGATCCTGGGGCAGATCTCAGAAGGAAGGACTAGCAGGAAAATGCTAGTGGCCGTGACCCTGCCCTCTGGCCTCTGTTCATGAGCATGTGGAGTCCAGGGGTGCCCCATATCTACAGTGGAGCTTGGGGAAAGCTCTTATGCTATGGAGCAGGAAATTATCCCAAGCAGTATGCCAACTCAGGACTCTGAGCAGGACTGTCTGTCAGGTGCTGAATCTGCATGTATTGATCTGGGGTCTGGTGGTGCTAGAGGGAGCCAGACCTCTAGCTAAGTCCATACAAGTTTAAATGCGTGGGTGGGGTAGCCAGGCATGGGAACCTTGGTGGTGGGGCCAACAACAATGACAGCCACTCCAGGCTGAGTTCAAGCTATCAATACAACACAGCTCTGTGTTTCTGAACACAGAGCTGGGAAGATCCTTACAAGCAGGTCTCGCAAGGAAGTGCAAGCCAGATCCCGCATACCATTGCCTTTAATGAAATACCACTAGCAACAGGCAACTCATTACCTCTTGGTGTTGCCCGTTCTGTTCATCCTTCTGTCTTGGGCCTCTCAGATTTCATCCTCTTTTGGGGCCGAAACAAGTCCATCCCTAAGGAAATGTTAGAAAATTATGTCAAACTCGAATCTGTCATTCTTTCATATTAACCAGTACTTTTTTCCCCAACTCTGATTTCTAGTTCCTATTTGTACCCATCTTTAAGAAACAAGCTGGATTTTAGGATTAGAGGTGAGCGGTTCTCGTAAAAAGAGTGATTACTCACTAGTCTTGGATAATGACCTTCCCCTGACCTCCTGATCGTCCTCTTGTAGGTTACCTCATATCTAGCACATTATGTTTCTAATTGATTTCATTCAACAAACGCAATAAAGAATCTACTTGGTGCCAAGCCTGGGCTGGGCACTCTAGGGAAGTAATGAATGAAATATAGTCCCCTCTTTGGCTGCTTAGTGTTCAGTGGGGAAGAGAATAAGTCAGTCAGTACTTTCAAGTGCTTTGTCCTATGATGAGGGGCAGGAATTTGCTCTGGGGCTTTCCATTTGTGAAAAGGTCACTTCTGACTCGTGGTTTGCTGTTTCTGCTGTCCATGCTATGGAAAAGGACCAATTAGCATGGCTGACTTCTTAGGGCAGAGAGCACTTCCCACAGGGAGCCCTGGGCAGCTTCAGACACACACCCATGTCTGCCGGAATCTGCCCATGTTTCAGCGACAGACAGGAGATTTTACAAAGCCATTGTTAAGCCGATCAATAGTTCAACATGTGGAATGAACAAACCCATAGTTCTTGTATTAGAAACATCCTCTGCAGCAACTGCACACACAGTAGCAAAAGTCTTTAGATGTTGGGCTGTGGTGCCAGTATTCAACTTCCATTACCCCTGAGGTTGAGCAATACCAGGAAACATGTGGGATGTAGCTGGCCAAACCAGACCGTGTTGTACATCTCTGTTGAAGTGTGGTCTGCTTCCCATGGGATTGAGGAAGAATTTTCCAAGTTCTGTACTGACTCAGTGGAGGGAGGGAGGGAGGGAGGGAGAGAGAGAGCGCGCGCGCGAGAGAGAGAGCAAGCATCCATTAGGACTAGAAGTGAAAAATAGCAAAGATGACAAGCCAGCACCTTTTAACAAACACAGTTACTCATGGTATCTGTGTTGACTGGCATTTGTTTAATAACTGTTTGGATTTGGAGTTGATACAGGGTGACTTGAACTGATCCCATCTCTGACCTTTGGAATCTATAATTTATCATCAGTGTGGTCAACCCAAATAACCAACAAGTAAACTTTCCGTCACGTGCTGGTTATGAACTGGCAAAATAACCAATACAAGCCCAAATGTTTGGCTTAGTTCTGTCTACACACAAAACCATATCCTCCTGCTGGAGTTGAACCAGCAAAGAAAGCTATGTATGGAAGTGGATGCTGCAGGATTCCCAGGACTTCCAGATGAATTCATATTCTCTCCCTGTCTCTTTCCACCGACCCCCTTCCTTCCCCTAGTCCCCTCTCCGGCCACAGCTTGAAAAGGAAATCTTACCAAGCACACAGGGACACAAAGAAGAGCAGGACGTTATCAACTTGAAGGAGCTCTAGCCTCTGAAACCATTTAGGGACAATTGGGTGCAAAATTGTTGAGGAGTTCCTTTACTCATGGTCCTTAACTCATTAGTTTTTTCATGCTAAAGATCAGGGTAAGGAGTACAGCAATTTTATTTAATCCGGGAGGAGTCTCTTCTGGCAAAAGTGTTTTTTCATCACGTGTTTCTCCATCAGGAGAGAAATGTGAGTGCTGAAAAGTCTGGTATGCAGCAGAGCAAAGAAAGTTCCTTTCATAAGCAACAGAAATGGTGGTTCATGAGTAGGTTAGAAGTCGCAAGTCCCTGTTCTTAGTTAAAGCAGCATCAACCTCTTGTCAAGTTCAGAGAAACCATTCACAAACTCTCTGCTGAACAGGTAGGCCACAATGACAGGGACTGCAAAGGATATTTGTTTGTTGCTGGAACCTTGATTTCTAGTTCCAGAAAAGCCTAAATCAGCATGAAGAATGAATGTATTTTTCATCACTTACTCTATTTCATCAATTTTAAGGTGTACATTCTCTTTGTTTTTCATATTTTAACATCTCTGAAATTAATGGCACAGTGCAGTTATTGTCAGCCAGGGAGCAGTCATGACAATGTCATCATCTCTGCATGCACGAACTTGGTCTTAGCTGTTCATGTTTTCACTTCAATGAGTTATGAAGTTATGTGCATTTTGGTGCTACATATGTCAAGTTTCACTGATATTTAGAATTTTTTTTAAGATTACATTATGCTTTGGTATTGAAACAAACAAAAAAGAGCAGAAGTATGTACAATTGCTGTAAGTGAAGCAAATATTTGTCTTTGGAGAAATGACCAAAGTTCCCTATTTCTTGCAGAACAACAACCAAGTACTTTAAGAAAATACTTCTTAGACTTTTTAATGTGTAAGCAGATCATCAGAGAATCTTGTTAAAATTATTTGGTATATCTGGGATGGAGCTAAGTGCCTTTTTTTGTAATTAGCAGCCAGATGACCTAATAATTGTAGGTCCAAACCATACATTGAGTAATAAGGCTTTACCAGAAGATAAAGGAAGTTAGTTACAAGTAAATGAAGCTGTGCTCATTTTGTTACTGAATTATATACAATGGTTTGCATATCACTTGCTAAATCAAGCTACTAAAGGCATGATAAATACCAAATCCTCAGGAAATCTAAGTTTCCACTCTAAGTGCTATATGGACTCTACATCTACATCTTGTTGAGAGAGCCAGTGACAGGATATTGTATTAAAAAGTAACACAACAAAACAGAAGAACATGTAAATGACAAATTTCTTTCAAATTTCTGCTCTCTTTTCAACCTACCCTCTTCTTCTAACAAAAAGGATAAGATACTACAGCATTAAAAAAATTTTTAACATTTATTTTTGAGAGACAGAGCAAGACAGAGCGTGAGTGGCGGAAGGGAAGAAAGAGGGGGTTACACAGAATCCAAAGCAGGCTCCAGGCTCTGAGCTGTCAGCACAGAGCCTGATGTAGGGCTTAAACTCACGGACTGCGAGATCATGACCTGAGTCCAAGTTGTCCTCTTAACCGATTGAACCACCCAGGTGCCCCAAGATACTACAACTTTTAAACTGGGTGGGCAGAGAGGCAAAGGACCTTATGTAGCATCCAGTCTCACACTGAAGCTGTCTGATCAAATGACCAGATAGAATAAGGAAAATATGGGGCCAAAAAGTAATGTTTAGTTACCAGCAGGTGTGAATAGCCCATTTAATATGCTCCTTCAAGTAGAAGTTATTTGACAAGGCCAGGGCTGTTAACTACCAACTGTGTCTTTATAATGATCCTAGGAACATCAGAGGAAAGTTACTTTGGTGTGTCAAGGGCTATAGTATAGCTACATAGATGCCGGACAGTTAGAATTTCTGGTTTCATAGCTCTCTGTGTTTTTGAGAAAGCTTACTATTCCATGGACACATATCACCAGATTTTTCCCCCTGAATAAAATATAAAAACGAAAAAAACTAAAGTAGATTGATGAGGCAAAAATCAGAGTTTGGAGATGCCATGGGGCAGGGTATTGGAGGGGAGGAAACTGCAGAAATTTAAGTGGGAGTCTTAGTGGATTCTTGGCTGAGGGGTGGGGTGTTCATATATAGGGTGATAATCTACAAAGCCTAGCAGAAAGTGCCTTCTGTGCATCTGAGAACTGAATGGAAATACCAGAAGTCTCAAGAGCTAGGTGATGTCAAAGTTATGGTCAAGTCAGAATGGAGTGAACACAATGAGCACTTCAAACATTCAGTTAATATCCTGGAAAGATCATATTTTAGTAATAAGGATCACACCCTAGAGTAAGGACCATACCTTGAGATTAAGGAAAAACGAATAAACACAGAGGAGCAAAACTAGACCAGCCCCGATGAAGAATAAAACCAAAGTCAATTGGATCAAGATAAATGATTTAACTATCTTCTGTAACAACAGCACTACCCTTTAAAGGAAGATGACATTATTCAGAACTTTGTAAGGCACCATTGACAGTGTCAGGAGTACAAGAAAAAAATTACTAGAGGTACTAAGAAGCAGTGAAATGTGACTGCTAGTTAAGAAAAAATAAAGACCACAAGATGACCCAGATGTTGTAATTAGCAAATAAGGATTTTAAAATTGCTATTACAAATATGTCCAAGACCTTAAAGGAAAAGATGGACATAATGAGGTAACAGATGGAAACTATAAAAACGAAGTGGAAGTTTTAAAGTGAAAATGCAGTATCTAAAATGAAAAATTCCCTGAACTGGATTAATGTCATATTAGAGACTCCAGAAGAAAGGGTCAGTGAACTAGAAGAGAGATCAATAGAAATGATTAAATCTGAACAGAGAGAAGAAAGATTGTGCCAACTAAACAGAGACTCGCTTACCTACAGGGTAATAGTAAGCAGTTTCATATAGGGGTAATTGGAGGCCTATGAGGATATGAGAGGGAGAAATACTTTAAGAAATAATGCCCAGAAATTTCCCAGATTTGTTGGAAATCTCAACCTTAGATCCAAGAAGTTCAGAATTCCCCAAGTAAGAGTCACTTTTTAAAACTCCATGTCATGAGACATTATAGTCAAGCTGCTGAATACACATGAAAAAAAAATCTTCAGCCTAGGAGAAAACCCACAGTATGTACAGAGGAACCATAATATAAGTAACGGCTGACTTATTATCAGAATGAATTGAATCCAGAAAAGAATGGAACAGTGTCAAGCCAGAATTCTGAATCTGGTATCTAACAAAATTATCCTTAAAAAATGAGGGTGGAATAAAGAAACTTACAGATAAACAAAACCTGAGCAAATTTCTTGCCAGAAAACCTGCCCTACAAGCAATGCTAGGAAAAGTGCTTTAGGGTGAAAGAATATGATGTCACATGGAACTTGGCTCTCATAGGAAGAAATAAAGGACACCAGGAAAGTTGAATATGTGGATAAGCATAAAAGGCTTTCTTTTCTTTTTTCTCTTAAAATATTTAAATTGCATTTGACAATTTAAAGGAAAAAAATTATAACATTCATTGTAGGGTTTTGTGATGTATGTTGAAGGAAAATACATGACAAAAGTAGCCCAGAGGATGGGAAGTAAAATGAAATATTTTCAATAGGGTTCTTACATGTTTTATAATATGGTAAAATATTAATTCTAAGTAGACTGTGATGAGTGAAGATACATTTTTCCCAGTTTTATTGAGAAATAATTGACATACATCACTGTATAAGTTTAAGATACATAGCATGATGATCCTATTTACATACATTATGAAATTACCACATTTGAAATGATTGTAAATGATGACCAATAGGTTTAGTTAATGTTCATCTCCTACAGATAAGATGAATATTGTAATCTCTATAGCAATCATTAAAATATAAAACAAAATAGCTCAAAATCTAATTAAGGACATAAAATTGAATTTTATTCAGTTCAAAAAGATATTTGATTAACTCAAAGTAAGCCAGAAAAGGAGGAACAGAGGCACAATAAAACAGGATAAACAGATGGGACAAATTGAAAATAAGCTGCAAAATGGTAGACTTAGACCCAAGCATATAAAGAATGGTAGTAAAAGAAAATGGACTAAAAGGCAGAGATGATCAGATTAGATAGAAAGGCAAGACCTAAGTATATGCTGTGTATAAAAGATGCACTTTAAATATAAACGCACAGATAAATTGAAAGTAAAGGATGGGAAAACCTACCATGCAAACAAGAAGTAGAAGTTGGTGTGGCTCTACCAACTTTAGGCAAAACAGAGTATTATGAAGCATATGGGGACATCTCAAAACCATGGAAATACTAACTCACAAAGCAGACATAACAATCCTAAATGTATATGCTTCTTATAATCTAATTTCACATTTTTGAAGCAAAACAGACAGAACTAAAAGGAAAAAGAGACAAATCCACACTCAGTAGGCATATGGAAGACTTGCATACGGTCAACCAACTTAATTGACAGAACTACACTCAATAGTTGCAGAATTAACATTCTTTTCAGGTGCACATGGAATGTTGACAAAGTTAGACCATTTGCAGACCCATATAATAATTTACAAATACTGAAATTCAAAGGACTGAAATTATCGAGTCTGTTCTCTGACCAAGAAAATATGAAAGTAGAAACTGATAGCAGGAAACTATCTAGGAAACCTCAAACAAAGTAATTTTATAAGTGTGTCCTAAAAGATAGTTTTGAACCCAGTTCCAAGATGAAATCTCAAGGTAAATTAGAAATCCATGTTTCTCTCTTTTTTTTTTAATTAGAAATATTTCAAACAAAATGGTAATGAAAACAACATCTTAAAATTGGTTGGGGTACAATTAATGCAGTAGAGGAAAAATCACAGCTTTAAATATTTATATTAGAAGAGAAAAGTTTAAAAGAAGTGATTACAATTTCTACTTCCAGAATCTGGGAAGGGATGAGCAATTTAAACACAAAGTAAATACAAGGAAAGAAATAATAAAAGTAAAAATAGAAACCCATGCACTAGTAAACAGCAACATAACAGAAAATTAACAAAGTTCAAAGTTGGCACTGTGAAAAAGATTTTTAAATGTGATAAACTCCTAGCAAGATTGAATAAGAAAAACATAGAAGCCACAAATTACCACTATCAGGAATGAAAGAGATCCCACTGTGTGCCCTACGTTTATTAGAAGGATAGCAAGGGAACATAATGAACAACTTTATGCCACTGAAATTTGACAACTTAGATGTAATGCAGACTTTTTGGAAAACACAACACAGTAAAATGGACAAAAAAAATAGAAAATCTGAACAGTTTAATACCCATTAAAGAAGTTAAATTCATGATAAAAAAAAAAAGTTTCTACTAAGAAAACTGCGGACCCAAAGAGCTTCTCAGGTGAATTCAATCAAACATTCAGCAAAGAAGTAATTCTAACACTGTTTCGGCAAATAGGGGAGGAAACATTCCCAACTTGTTTCATAAAGCCAGCGTAACTTTGATGGTAAAATATGACAAAATATCACAAAAGAGGAAACTAAATATTAATGTTTTTCTGAATGTAACCAAACAGAAAAAAAAAAACCTTAACAAAATATATGGAAATTGAATCCAGAAATATATGAAAAGTATTATATATATTTGACCAATTGAGATTTATTTTAGGAATATAAGCTTCATTTAACATTTAGAAATTAATTATTGTAACTCAGGGTATTAAAAGAACAAAGAACAGAAACCATATGATCATTTCAATAAATATAGCAAGAGCCTTTGACAAAAATTCAACACTCATTTTTAATGAAAATTCTCAGAAAACTAGGAACAGTAGGGAACTCTCTCAACCTGATAAACAGTATCTATAACAAACCTACAGCTAACATCATATTCTCATTAAAGACTGAATACTTTTCTCTTAAAATCACGAACAAGAAAGGATGTCCATTTTCACCAATTCTATTCAACATTGTACTGGAGGTCCTAGCCAGTGAGATAAGGCAAGAAAAAGAAATGAAAGGCATACAAATTGTAAAGAAAGAAATAGAACTATATTAATAGGCAACATGATCTTGTATGCAGAAAACCCTAAAGAACCTATAGGGGAAAAAATACTAGAATTAAGAAATGATTCTATCAACACCATGGGGTACAAGGTCAATATATAAAATTGATTGATCAGCAGCTTGGTTTTGAGACCTATTAAATTTGAGATGTCAAGTTGGCAGTTGGGTTTAAAATCTAGGATTTGAGGAAGAGGCCTGTCATGGATATACAAATTTAGAAACATTTTATAAGACATTTAAAACATTTGGAGGAATGATAGAAAAGTACAGAGGGAAGAAAAGAGGTCCAAAGAATGAGAGTACCTTTGTAAAGGAACATTTCTGAGTTTGACACACTTGGTCTTGCTGAGCCCTAACTGTGTGGTGAGGAACTTATGGGGCTTCTGCTGGGTGAGAGTCAGTAGAAAGCACTATTTCCTCCAAGGCACTTTCATTTGAACAATGATAGGCTCTCCCGGGTGTTGGAACCCTATTGCCCACATGTAGTTTTCCATTCATACCAACTGACTCTCTAGTCGGTATTTGGGACAACTTCATTGAGAAGCCCTAGGACACTCAAAGGCTTATGCCCAGAGAGCATTGGTCTTTTCTGGGCTGAAAGAGGAGCCAGCTAAACCATTAAGAATAGGAGTCTTCTTCCCATTGATGGTCCAAGAGAAGGTATTTTTGTGATAAACTGCAGGGCTGTTTCTTCCTTTGGCTTTTTATGCTTTGGCATCTCATCTAGTCCATGTGCAGTGTTCAGCTCTGGGACTCTGCAGAGACAGGAATGCTCCAATACATCACCATCATCACCGTGCTGCCAGCCTCAGAGCTCTCATGTTGATGTCTCATTTCTGTTCCACCCCCAGACCTGAGAAGATGAAAACTTTGGGCATTTCACATGGCCTCAGGCTATTGATGACTATAAAATAAGGGGCCAGATGGATTTACATTTTTTTCTGAAGACAAAACATAGCTTGTCTCTGCTAAGATCTTATCTCTTTAATGAGCAGAGGCAGTATAATTAAGGCCTTTCTCCAGTGCTGTGGATGTGCCAAACCTACTGGAAAGTTTGCTTAGTTTTCATAAATCAAATTGATTTGGATTTTCACACTTGGGGGCTAGTTTTGATGTCTATTAATGGAGGCTGTCATAGTGGCGTTTGTTTTTTCTTCTCATGGGCAAGTTGCCTTTGTTTAGAAGGAAGCTTCTTGATACTGCTGCTGACTCTGGCCAGATGGCCACTCTCAAGGCAAAGGCATGGGATGGAGGAATGTTGCTCTCAAGTGGGAGGTGTGAGAGGTAGCAGGGCTCTCACGGTGAGCCCTTTGACATGGACCTAGTTCTCCTGATGTAGGAGAACCCAAGAGTGACCAGTGTTAGGCAGCCCCTGACCAGGGAGCAGGGCCAAACCACTTAGGGTGACTTTCTTGGCTCTGCTGGCTGTAAGAGGTCTTCAGCATGGTTCTTCAGAATGCCTGGTGGAATTAAATATATTTGCAATTTGCATTCTAAACAAGCTGTTTGGAATAAATATGCTGGCTGCATTGTTTTCTTGGCTCTTATTCATTGGTTAATAATGTGTTATTTTTTTGGAACTGTTCTTTCTCTGTTGGCTTGGAAGAGGAACCCAAGAGAAATATTGTTTTGGATTCTGTGCTAATATTTCAAAACAACACGTGTGCAAGCATGGTTTGGCCAAACCTGGCTACAAGCTCATAGAAACCCGGAGCGAGTGGATCTAGACATAAGAGGGGCTGAGGATGGGATGACAGCTTTGTTGGCAAGTCCTGATGATGCAGGTGTAGCATCTGATGGGCATGTGGTCAAGAGTAGAGAGAAAAGAGCAGGGGGCCCAGATGGCATCCACATCACTTAGGAGCTCTGCAATGGCATTGAGAGACTGCCTCCCATATATGCTCCATGGGAGAGACCTAGGGTCACGGGAGCTAGAGGGAGTGGCACATCCAGTCTTGAGCCCAGGACGTAGAGGGGAGGAAGCAGAGAGAGCAGTGTGGGGGCGGGTTGAGTGAACTCATCTATCACATGTATTAGCTGTCCCATCACCAGCCTGTAACACATTTTTGCTGGACACAACGTATTGTTCTGAAGCAGGTTCTTTTTACAGCCACAGCTGCTCAATTATGTTTCTCTGTTGTTTCCTGACGAGACGAGCAGTGGGGAAAAGCCAAGAACAGCTGCAGCCTCCATGAGAATGAAGCCCAGTTCCTTGGTCATTTGTGACCCTGCCCTATGTGGGGCTAAATGCAGAGGCCCTTAAGGAGGTGACCAAGCTGAGTTTCTAGCCCCTTCTATGGTGACTACCTCAGAATGTCTCTCACCTCCTGTGTAAAGAACCTTCAAGTGAGGAGTGGGATTGGGCCAAGAATGGTTCTTTCTTGTTGTGGGAGGCAGAGGGTGAGACTGGAGAGACCCTTCAGGGCCCTGGTGGGGCCAAGGTGGGGAAGGGCACTTTGCTGCAGAGAAGGTCATCTCCAATTACAACCTGTCTCCCATGGGCCTCTCTCTCCTGCGGTGCTGATGAAGCGTTGACTTGCCCTCTGTGCTATGCAGGGAGGTCAGGACGGACATGGTGTCAGCCTTCAAAGGGCTAACTCTCCCAAGGGAAATCCTATTCAGCCAACATTTGTAGAGCATGTGCTCTTATGAGGAACCATGTTCTTTCTGTGGAGGGTGGTCTAGTTCTTGGCCTTGGGGAGCTTCCAGACTAGTGAGCCAGCAACCCCATTTACTCACACAGGTTCTCAGAATAGCAACCAATATTTCTGGAGTAATATGTGCCAGGCTCCCTCACCTGCATAAATAGCTTAATGCTCCCAACAGCTCTGGATTTTTCGGCACCATGACTATCATCCTGTTTTACAGATGAGGCGACTGAAGTTTCAGGCATTAAGTAACTTGACCCAATATTAATGGAAGAACCCATAACCTCCTAGAGCCAGACGATTGATATTAGAGAAAAGAGGTATGTTCGTCTAGCCCTTAGGATAGGCAATTGATAGTATACATAAGACTGTGCCTGGATGGCCAAGGTGGCTGTTCTGACAAAAAGATTCAGGAGAGCTCTTCAGGGAAGACCACTCATGACACAGACTTTGGATGACATATAGAATTTCAACAACGGCAGATGGCGAGAAAAAAATCCCAAACAGAGGACCGGTCTTAGTAAAGGTATCACAGTGTCCCAACTAAGCAGGGCATGCTCAGGAGAAGTATGATGTGGTAGGAACCTGGCATTTGTGGTAGAAAGTGGTAGAAGGTGACACAGGCAGCTAAGATTTTAGGTCTAACTTTGTGAAGCTGATAGCGGAGCTGTAGGGATTGGGGGACAGTGCTACATCTGATCTGAGTGCAGATTTGGGGTTGATGGAGATAGCTGATTAACTCCAGGTATACAGGTGGATAGCCTCCCAGGGACAGTGTCACCTGCTAACATTCATGAAAAAGTCAGCATTCTGTATATAAGCATAGCAGCCACCATACTGAATGCTTTTTATTCATTATCTCTAGGATTTACCTTGCCCTGAAATGCAGATGAGGAAACAAAAGCTCAGAGAGTTTAAGTCACCTCCTCAAGGCCACCCAGCTAATGGATAATGGGACTCTGAGTCAGACCCAGGTCTCTGATTTGAAAGCCATGCTCTTTGCACAACTCTTGAGGGGTTTTCCGGAGATTGTTTTCCTGCTCATCCTCATGCCTGGGAGGCCACCTTTGCAGGTGTGAGTTGATGATGAGGTTTTCACCTAGTGCTGATTTCACCTGCGGGGAGGTGGCCTCCCCGGGGGCCTTCCCTTGCCATCACTGTTGACAGGGCTGGAATACCCATAGGGGAAAGTATTCACTCACCAGAGTGCAGTCTCTGCAGGGGGGAGTAACTTGTATCGGGGGCAATGGGAATAAGTCTCCCGTCTCTTGTTCTGTCACCATTCAAAGGCAGCCAAAGTCCCAGCAAGGCCTTCTCTGCACTGCTCAGGTGCACACTAGTTTGGAATGGAACCAGCTCTTGGCCAATCAAGTGGTGTACGGGAGCCTTGATATAATTCCGAGGGTAAGGACTTGTGGACAGTTTTCCCTTTGGTTGTATGCTTCTTTCACGTTGTGTTTTGAGTTTACAGATGTTAAACCACAGCTGGTTTCTTCCCTTCCATAAGGGCCCTTTGATAGCCAGTCAGCCGAGTTTTCCATTGTTATTTTTCACGGGGCTAATAGCTGTTGGCAACTGCTTTGTGTTATTTTGTTCACATAATTATTCACTGAGCCTGAAATACCCCCAAATGACCATCAGCATCTCAGCTGTGGCCTTGCTCACTGGAGTCACCACCAGGAAGTGGTTAAAACCTTGAGGATGAAATGGGGAACTTTTCCTCACGAGATTGATTCAGCCACGAAGAGCAATTCAGCAACCTGACACATACATTGAGTTCCAGTTCAAGCTGAGTTGCCATGACATGGTTGCCCCGAGTTCCCCGAGTTCTGCCGGGTCTGTCTCGGGTCATAGCTCTTCTTAGAGAAATGTTTTCAGGAAAGACAGGCTGGCCTGGTTCATTTGCTCATGGTTGAAATTGAGAGCGGAGCAGAGACCATTGAGCCCCACACGTAAACACGCTCCATGGGTTGGTCTGTTCTTCACCCAGCTCATCCTTGATGTATTTTCCAGCACTTAGTAGAGCACAGAGGCTTAAAAGAGAAAACCCAGAGATGAGGATCTGCCCCCTGCTAACAGACTAGCTGGGGAGAGAGCTACACCTCCTCCTGACTTAGCAGTTCCTGGTATTGAAGTGCAGGGCTGAGGAGGGGCGAGAAGGGCAAGGCCGTCGGGCATACTATGGGCACGGTCAGACAGCAGGTGGAAGGAGGGCCTCGTGCTTTAACCAGGGACTAGGGAATAGCTACATGATTTCTGTTTGTGTGAAAAAGAGCACTAGGAAGTGTTTTGAGTCTTTAAAAAAAAAATCTTAGAAGGAAGAAAGAATTTTCCCTTGGTAAGTTTCTGAGGACTATGTTCCAAGGCTCTTGAGGAGGGAGTAGGAAGGAATTTAATTTCCCACTGGAAGGAGTTGCATGTTGCAGGGAGGGATGGCGGCTCTCAGTGCTGACACTGGGCGGGGAGGAGCACTTCTCTCGGGTGGGTTCTGGAGGGAGTTTGGAAGTCCCACAAGTGTCTCGGAGGCGTTATGGCAAAAGTCTCTCACGTTTTTACTTGGACTTGGATTTCCATTTAATGAGTTAATCCAAGAGTCCTTCCATACATAGGACTGTACAAGTGGCTTGTCTCTGCTCCTCCAAGCGGCAGTGACCTCTGAGCTCCCGCCTGCTGCCTACCTAGATCAGGATGTCTGCCGCGCAGGCCTCAGTCTCCTTGACTGTAAATGGAGACTATAATTGCAGCCTCCAAAAAGTTTTTGGGAAGGTTAAATGAGATAATGCATAGGAAGTACTCAGTCCTGTGACTGACAACGTAGTGATTGCACAATCAGTGGTTACTTTTTTTTTTATTTTTATGATTTTTTTATTAGTTTTTTTAACTTTTATTTTGAGAGAGACAGAGTGTGAGTGGGGGAGGGGCAGAGAGACTGGGAGACACAGGATCTGTACCTGCTGTCAGCACAGAGCCCGACGTGGGGCTCGAACTCACAACTGTGAGATCATCATTACCATTAAGCCAAAGTTGGATGCTTAATTGACTAAGCCACCCAGGTACCCCGCTGGTTACTCTTTCATATAAATGTTTTATTTTGGAATAATTTTAGATTTACAGAGAAGTTGCAAAGATAGTAGAGTGTTCTCATACACTCCTTACCCTTTTATACCCTGTTACCCCCCACCTATAACAGTTTCCTCCATTAGCATCTTGTATAGTGGTGGTACATTTGTCAAGAGGAAGAAACCAACTTTGGTATATTACTATGAACTAAACTCAAGATTTTATTTAGATTTGCCAGTTTTTCTCCCAGTGTTCCTTTTTGGTTTCCAATCAAATCCAGGGAACTACATTGCATTTAGACTTGCTTTTTTAAAACTAATGTTTATTTGAGGGGGCGGGGGTCACATACAAGTGGGGGAGGGGCAGAGAGAGTGGGAGAGAGAGAATCCAAAGCAGCCTCCATGCTCAGTGTGGAGCCTGACACAGGGCTCTATCTCATGACTGAGATCGTGACCTGAGCCAAAATCATGAGTTGGACGCTTAACCAAGTGAGCCACCTAGGTGCCCCTGGACTTACTTTTATTAGGCATCTCTTGTTGGTCTGTAGGCCCCTGAAATTAGCAGTAGTGTCCTTTCTCATCTCAAATACAGCACAGTCATGCACATGGCCAAGCACAACTGAAGTCTGGATTATGCAATCAGTTTCTTTGCTCTGAAAACATCTTGCCTAAAATCTCTGTGCTCTGGGGAGACAGTTAAGGCTCAAGGTGGCAGTCCTCATTGTTCCAGCAAGCCTTGGCCTCCCAACTTGATGGAGGATGGGGCCTAGGGCATTTGGAAAAGGAGTCTTCTGAGCTTTGGGCATAGGGACAGGGGAAGAGGCCACAAAGTCTTTGCATTAGGTCTATGGCTGGGAAGGGGTCGCCTTCTGGCTTCCCAAGGATCCCAAGCCAGCAGAGGCTTCCCAGCCAGCCTTGGTCCTCCCTCCCATCCCAAGCCAGCACAGGGTCCAGTATACTCTACAGAATGGGCCCTGTGATGGAGCCCCCAGGCCACAATTCTTACTGCAACCTGACTCCTTGGAGCATAGGCCTTGGCCCTCAGAGCCTTGCTAGGAAGTCCCACTGTAGAGGTTTAGAAAGAGCTTTGTTCAGTTTCCTGTCATGGCCTGTGGTTGTGGAGAGAGAAAGGTGGTGACCCAGAGGGCTTAGGGCCTGCATGGCGTCTTCTGGACTCAAGCTAGACCCTTCCTTTCTGGCTTTAGGCCCTGCGGAGGCTTCTGAGGGCTCTAAGAGATGTTTACCAGCTTGAGATGAGCCACCTCAGCAGGGATCTCCATTCCTCAGTCTGTAGTCCCCTTACTAGTGCAGAACCTGGGGGAGAGGTTTGTGTGTGTGTGTGTGTGTGTGTGTGTGTGTGTGTGTGTGTTTTAATGTTTTTTCTTGGAAGAGAGTGACAGAGCATGAACGGGGGAGGGGCAGAGAGAGAAGGAGACACAGAACCCGAAGCAGGCTCCAGGCTCCAAGCTGCCAGCACAGAGCCTGACGCGGGGCTTGAACCCGTGAACTGTGAGATCATAACCTGAACCGAAGTTGGATGCTTAACCGACTGAGCCACCCAGGTGCCCCGAGAGTTTAAGATGAAGACCCTTAGCCCTAGCCTTGCACTGAGAGGACAGGTCCTTGTCAACCTCTTTCATGACTTGCTCTGAGGGCTGCCTCTCAGGCCTGGCACTTTGATGTGGCAGCAGGCTGCAGTGTGAGCAGTTTTGGAGCCTGTGCTATGGAGCTGTGCAGCAGATGCCCAGACACGCTGAGTCTCAGGGCCCTCACATCAGGCAGCCAGCCTGCCCGGCGCTGGGGGATGGCTCACAACCAAGAATGTGCACTTAACACACATTCCTTCTCCAAACCCTAAGTGCTTAATATTTTGAAACCTCAAATCAGTTTGTTCTCTTAAAAACTAGAACCACATGCCTACAGAGGCAATGTGCTGATGGGCTCAGATTTTTCACACATGAAATGGAAATGCTGGGCTCTGGAAGCTGGAGCCCTCTGTTCCAGCCCTGCATAGCACCCTGTGAGCTTGGGCAGGTCCCTTTCTATCCCGGGCCCTCATTTCTCCAAAAAACAAGAACACTGGGATCTTTAAGGGCTTACCAGCTCTGCGGGTTTATGATTCTTGGGGGGGGGGGGGGGGATAGATACTCTGAAGTTGACTGGTTTATAGGAAAGTTTATTTGAAATCCACGAGGGCCTATGATTGCTTGTAAATGTTTAAGATGTGTTTTTTAGTAAGTCTAAACACAAGCCAAAATGGCAAGAATGTAAACAGTCCTTAGGCCCTTTCTGCTTGCTGATGCCTGTGGATGAGGACAGTAAAGCAAGGGGAGGCAGAAAAGGGCCAGGGGGTGGTGAGCTGGTCTTCCGGGGCTGTGGCACTGGTGTCCTTCTCAGAACTGCTCAGAGCTGGCGCATACAGACAGCCTGGGACCCCTCTTTCTCTGCTGCTTATGGTAACACTGTTTCAAGTGTCTCCCAGAAACAAGGGCTTGAAGCCTCCATCCCTGACCTTCCAGCTCCCCTTTCCAGAGGGTCTTACACACTCCCTGTCGCACACACTCCCAGCTTTGAATTCTGGTCGGAGCCAAACAACTAGGAATAAGGTCCCCAACTAACCGCTTTATGGGAAAATGGAGCAGAGGCAATGGGGGCCAAACCCTGGCCTGTGACTGTCCCTCACTTTGGGATGTGCATCTGCAGGAGCCACTAAGTGGGGGGCCCTTGAGTTTCTGGGTTGAGATTGCTTTGGGACAGAGAAGGAGGTCTGTGACCAACAACCTGATTTAGACAGAAATCCTGTACGTGCTCAATGTGGTGTCACTTAGCCGGGGAACCTGTCATGAGGGGGACGTGAGACTAAGGGCTTTATTTTTCCCGTCAGTGAGGTCTCTTGAATGTCTAGAAGGTACCTGACTTGACGGTCGCTGGATCCTGGCAGAACAAAAACAGCATCAGCAAGTGAACCCCAGATGAGGAGGCAGTGACAAGTGGAAGACAGAGAGTGGGCCCTCTCTGTGGAGGTGACTTTACTCTGAGACTTGAAGCCTCGGCAGGGGCCAGTGTCCCGAGGGAGGAGGGCAGAGCATCCCCAGGGGAAGGCTCTCAAGCCAGAAAGGGCTGAGCTGACAAAGGTTTGAATGAGGGGGGTGGAGGCCTCAAAGATGGATGTGTCGGATTAGCTTGGCTGTGGTCCTGAGGAGAGGGTGGCTTTGGAGCAGGACGGAAAGAGGACCGTTCATGTGTGCCCATCAGCATCTTGGGAGTGGACGAGCTTTGCCCACAGGACTAAGCGGAATATCCACGCAGTTTAAATGCCAGATGCCTGACTCAGAAGCTGAAAATCACGGCTCCACGGGGGCTCATTCAATAAGAGTGAATTAATGGAGGCTTTCCCACCTCCATCCACTTCCCTCGCCAGTCATCTCAGGGGCCTTTTCTTTTGTCCTTTTCTTGTGATTATTCACAGTTCCCCAACATAGGCCTGTTTATGTTTCCTGCAGTCCCATTGTTTCTGCTGGCACATAATTGCTTGAGGAGAGAGTAGGCAGGAGTTCCTCCTAAAGTGCCCTCCTCCTCTCCTCCTCGGTCAGAGAAGGAACCAGAGTGGGAAGAGGAACTTGACCTTGGCACACAGCATGTACTTGACCCAACTCCGGGAAGTTGGGCGTGCTGAGCAGGAAAAACGCATGGATCGTCACGCAGGACAGGAGAGAGTGATATGATAGTTGTGGCAGGAGGAAGTGAGGGTGCTGCCTCCTCTGCAGACTGTTGGGTGCACCCCTGCATAGACACCTCCTTCCCTGAAAAACCTCCTGGTCCTTGAGACCCAGTCCAGTGTCAGCAACTCTGGGAAGCTTTGTCTGACTTCCTAGAACTTGTCAGAGCCTGTAGCCTTTGGATTGGTGGGTTCCTGTGTCCACGTGGTTCTCTAGGCCACATAGTCTAGACCCTTGCTACTCAAAGTGTAGTCCATGGGTTGGCAGCTCTGGCATCTCTTTTTTAAAAAAAAAATTTTTTTTTTAACATTTATTTATTTTTGAGACAGAGAGAGACAGAGCATGAACAGGGAGGGGCAGAAAGAGAGGGAGACACAGAATTGGAAGCAGGCTCCAGGCTCCAAGCCCTCAGCCCAGAGCCCGACGCCGGGCTCGAACTCATGGACCACGAGATCGTGACCACGAGTCGAAGCCGGACGCTTAATCAACTGAGTCACCCAGGTGCCCCTCTGGCATCTCTTGAAGTTGTAGGAAGTACAGATCGCCTGGGCCTTCCCTAAACCTTCTGAATCAGGATCTGCATTTCAACAAGATCCCAGGGTGATTCCTTTGCTCATTAGACTTGGAGAAGCTCATTAGACTATCAGCAGCTGCTGCCCTAGCCGCTCTGCTTCTTCCAGGGGTCGGACTCTGTTCTCCTACGTGACCCCTAGGGGTAGTGCCCTAGACACCCTCTTGAAGCCAAGCTGAGAAGGATAATGGCCATCTAGGCACGGACTTAGTGCATATTGGATCTGACTTCTTTGGGGGAGGTTATGGGTGAGCCAGAGCAGCAGAGGGCGGTGAGCGGGGGGAGAGCATATATGAGCAGTTCATCCAAGATCTCAAAAGCCTTGGAGAAGACTGTGGATCTCTCTGGGAATGTTCATTGTCTGAGATATTTTTCCCTTAGGGAGCCCTGAACATAGATACTTATGAAATCAAGGCCACAACTTGGAGACAATACAAGATCAAGAGTGCAGTGACCAGTCTTCCTTAACACAAAGTCCTCGGGATCCCAGAGGGCTGTTTGCTTCTTCACTTCTCTTTCTTTCTTTTTTTTTTTTAATGTTTATTTATTTTTTTTGAGAGAGAGAGAGAGAGAGAGACAGAGAGGGAGACAGAGAGAGACAGAGCATGAGCGGGGGAGGAGCAGAGAGAGAGGGAGACACAGAATGCGAAGCAGGCTCCAGGCTCTGAGGTGTCAGCTCAGAGCCCAAGGCGGGGCTCGAACTCACAAACTGTGAGATCATGACCTGAGCTGAAGCCGGACGCTCAACTGACTGAGCCACCCAGACGCCCCTTCACTTCTCTTTCTTAAAGCCTGACTTACAAAGGGCAAAGGTTGAAGAGACCAAAATTGTGTCCAGCACCAAGATATCTCAAGGACCGCTCTTCCCCTCTCCTCTTTCCATCACCATACTCCAAACTCTCTCAGTTATAGGATGGAGGGACTTTGCCCAGCACCCAGGAGGTCAGAGCTGCAGGAGAGCAATTGAGGGTGACACTTCCTTCACATGGGGAGGAAGGAGCCTTCCAGACAGAAAGTGACTTCTCAGGAACTAACTGGGACCATAGGGAGACTGCTGTGTCTGCAAATGATGATCCTGAAGTAAAGTGGGGTTACATGCTGCTGGAGTAGAGCTGGAGAACTCTCAAAGTCACTGATTATTAAGCACCTACTGTTAGCCTGGCCTTGGCCAGGTCCTGGGGAAATGAGACAAGACTGCCAGGCCAATGTCAGACTCACAGAAGTTGCTTTATAAGCGTGGTTTGCTTAGACTTTAACAGAACTGAAAACACTCAGGCAGCCCCTACCCATGGGTTGAGCTGATGATCTTGTTGGGGTGGTGGAAGGTCACAGTCTTTCTCCTGCTGGCAGTCTTTCCTGATTACTCTGGCCCTGTCTCCTGATGAAGAGTTTTATTGCTCAGATTATGCATAGAAAATGCCCTGCATGTGTTCGTCTGCTTCCTACCATCCTCTCTGAGCCCATCTCCTAGTGTTCCGCAACCCCATGCCGGTTTTCAGTTTATTGCCATTCAGCTCCAAAGTCATTGTATCTGCCTGCTCTGTGATAATGGAGATGGGCTTTGTAAATATTTTTCCATGCCAGCTGACATGATTCTAAGCCTTGTCAAGAGAGGACATTGAGGGATACTGGAGAAAGGAGTTTCCTCTTTCTGGTTTCCATGAGCCTCATTCACCAGACTCCTGCCAATCATGCTTTGTCTAGTGCTCAGGTCCTGAGAGCATATGGTTTCTGCTGTGTCAGGCTCCTTTAGGGGACACCTTTCTCTAGTGTCTGGCTCCTGCAGATGTGGTGTCTTGATCTCCTGCAGTACCCAGTGGCTAGCAGCTTCTCCCAGCACCTTCTCTGGAAGTTTCCCAGTGGAATGCCACCAGCCAGGGAATCTCCTTGTGAATGGCCTCCTTCAGCACTCTCTCAGGTGGCTTTATGGAGAATTCTGGACTATGGCACTTCCCTGTGGACACCTTCTCCTAACATCCCAGGGGGCAAATTCCTGGCAAGTCCCAGTGGTAGGGCATCTACTGGCTTTTGTGACCTCCAGTGCGCCATGGCTCTGCCCTCTCTGAGGTCTGAATCCCAGTCCTTGATCAGGCAGGAGGCTCTCCCTTGGTCACTAGGACACTATCTCCATTCTACGGGTAGAGGCTGCTCCTATATACCTAATATTCTTGGATTCTTTAGACTTCTTTTTAACGCTTGTTACCCAGGTCCCCATTAATCTCCTATTAATCTAATCCAATATTCTATTAATAATTCTTTATATTGATTTTTTTTTCCATTTGCATTGCTGTGAGGTATCCATGTCCTATGGCAGAACGTTGAACAATACACTTGGTTGTCCACTAGTGTGAATTGAGAGATGGCTAGAAGTATGGATCTACATAGATTTATAGGCACTTACTAACGGTGTTTGGCTGGATAGTCAGGAACTTGGAAGGAACATGATTGGAAGATTACTGACAAGAGAGTCTGGGGAAAGAGGTATTGGATGGACCTCCCTAAGAATAGGCACAAACTGTGAAGATATTTGTGTCTCATATGAATGCTCAAAGGGTTTCTGCTGTAGAGAAGAAGGTTAATCAGCACGTGAACGAAATTATATAGTCTGTAGACATCAGTCAACCTCTTTACCCAGCCACTCCAGGGCTCGCTCAGTGGGCCCATGAACAAAGGAGCCATGGTGGCAGGCATGGAGGCTATTCAGGGGCTTAGCAGTACAGGTGCTTATACTGTTGTTAGGTGCCTAGTGAGCCTACAGCAGAAACCAAGACTGAGCCCTTGATATAACATCATTCCCTGGGGTAACCATGCAGCCACCTAGTGGCATGTTGATTACATTGGACTTCTTTTGTCATGAAGGAGGCAGATATTTGTCATCATTGGAATAGACATATATTCTACGTATGGATTTGCACATAGTGTGTCTGTAGCACCACCATCCATGATTCACAGAATGCCTTATCTACCACCATGGCATTCTCCATAACATTGCTTTTTTTTGTCTTTTTAATTTTTTTAAATGTTTATTTGGTTTTGAGAGAGAGAGAGAGAGAGCGAGCATGACAGGGGAGGGGCAGAGAGAGAGGGGGAGACACAGAGCTGGAAGCAGGCTCCAGGCTCCATGCTGTCAGCACAAAGCCCGACGCGGGGCTGGAACCCACGAAATGTTGAGATCATGACCTGAGCCAGTCAGATGCTCAACCCACTGAGCCACCCAGACACCCCATCCATAGCATTGCTTCTGAACAGCAGCCCATTTCTTAGCAAAGAAGTGTAGCTGTGGGCTGATGCCCATTCCATGGAATTAAGGGGTCTTAACCACATTAACTGGATGTGGCTGGGTTCATTAGAAGGTGCAGTGACTTACCTGAGACTCCGTTGTAGTGCCTTTTGCAAAACAACATCCTGAAAGGATGGGGTTCTGTCTTACATGATGTAGTATATGCTTTGAGTCACAAACCACAATATGGTGCTGTCTCCACAACAGTCAGAATACATGGGGCCAGGAATCAAAGGGTAGAAATGGGAGTTGCATCTCTCACTCTTATGCCCAGTGATCCACACCCAGAATTTTTGCGTCCTGTTCAGGTGTCCATGAGCTCTGCTGGTTTGTAGGTTTTAGTCCCCAAGTGGAGAATGCTTCACATGGGCTACAGATGTGATTCCATGAAGTGGAAAGATGAGACCTTGCTGGTCTGGGCTCCTTACGCCACCGAATCAACAAAAGGGAGTTGGCCTTCTGGCCAGAGTGATTGATCCTGATTACCCAGGATAATTGGGCTGCAGCTGCACAATGGAAGAAAGGAAGAGTATTTCTGGAACCCAAGGGATTCTCTGGGGCTCCTTGCTGTATTGCCATGCCCAGTGGCAGAGGTTAATGGAAAACCTCAGCAACTAAAAACAGGCAAGGTGTCTAAGGACTCTTCAGGAATTGAGGGTTGAGACCCTCCGCCAAGTAAAACACCCAGGCAGCTGAGGTCCTGAGTGAGAGTGGGAGAAGCACAGAATGGTTGGTGGAGGAAGAAAGCCATAGAGGGCAATTCTGGCCTCAAGACCAGTTATACTCTATAGAACTCTTATTAGCTTTGCATATTTTCACTTGTCTATTGTGTATGTGTGTGTGTGTGTGTGTGTGTGTGTGTGTGTGTGTGTATTTGTATATGCTAACTAATTTCTTCTCTTTCTATTTGTATTTTCTATACAAGGTGTTGAAGGTTAACTTTACAGTGTAGTCTTTAGGTGACAGATTATTCATTGGGTCAGTGATGGATTTGAGGAGTAAATATAGCTATGGTGCTAGAGCCACTGGCCATTAGGACTGCGGGTCTCTTCCTTTTGGGGTAGTGTGAAAAACTCCTCACTTGGAAGGAAGACAGCTGTATCATATTAGATGGAAAGAAGACAGCATTGTTTCATTGTTACGTAGAAGTTCAAGTGTGTGTAGAAGTGCCCAGGTGGAAACTGAGCAGCCGAAGGAGTGGACTATGCTAGTTCATTCAATTTATTGCTTCTCAGCTCCAAATCTACCCCTCTTCTCAGGCTCTGTCAGAATGGAGGGTGGGCATGGGGTTTGCACAATTGGTTCTTCTTTGCCAGCTGGCACATTGTTACATCTGACCAGGACAGAGCCCTGAGGGGACGTGAAGAAGGAAGAGACCTCCTCTTCCCGGTTTTAGTGTGTCTCACGTGCCAAGCTCTTGGAAGGTACACTCTCTCCAGCACTCAGCCCCTGCAGAGGTCGGTCTTGAGCTGCCACTTCCTGTAAGTGTGCTGCAGCCAGAAGCACCGAGTGGCCAGCATCTTCTTCTGGCATCTTCTCTGGAAGCATCTGGAGTAGCGGAAATGCTGCTAGCAAGGCATCTATATGTGAGCAGTCTCTGTGACATCCTCCTGGGTAACTCTGGGGACAGTTCCAAGGTATGCCACTTCTGTCCGGATGGGACCCATGAGCACATAAATTGAATAAATCCGAGGGGAAGGCAGGGTATAAAGTCCCACTGTTATGAGTGAAATGGAATTGTTTTAGGGACGAAGAGTGAATGCCAGTGTGGGAGCTGATGAGTGCGTCAGCAGAAAGCTATCTTCCCTGCATCGCATGTTGGGCCTGAGGTTGCTGTAGGTCACAGAACTGGTGGGCAGGGAGAAAGCTGGACCTGAAGTGGAGAAAGCAAGGACAAATGAACCTGTGTGTGATGGTTAATTTTATATGTCAATTTGGTGATGCTACAGTAGCCAGTTATTTAATTACACACTGATCTGGATGTGGTTAGCATCTATAATCAGTTGACTTTAAGTAAAAGAGATTACCCTTAATAACGGTGGGCCTCATCCAATCAGTTGAAGGCCATGGGAGCAACAATGGAGGTTTCCCTGAGAAGAAGAAATTCTGCCTCAAGACTGCAGCATTCAGTCCTGATTTCCAGTTCCCCGACACAGACTGTGGGAGCTCAGCCCACCCCACTCCTGTGCGTATTCCTAGCAGCTCTGAACACAAGGCTTGGCCCAGAGTGGATGCTCGATAAATATTTCCTGTCTGGAAACGACAACCATCTGTCGGAGTCGGTGTGAACAGAGCTCTGCCTTGGGGCAGGGGCGGAAGCTGAGGGACTGAGGAGGGCCTTTCCTGTCCTTAGATCCTATGACAGGGAGCGGGAAGCTCTCCAGATTGGGAAGAGGTTGTTGGGAGACAAAGTGGGAAGGCAATCTGAGATCTATAAAGTAAAAATGAAAATTTAGGAGGGGTGCTGGAAGAGAAGCAACTTCAGGGAGAGATTTGAAACTTCAGCTTTGCTGGAGTGCTCGCTGCAGGTGAGGGTTTTTGTTGGCTGTTCTGAAGGGTCAGGGGCTTTCTTAGAGCTTCATGTATATGAATCCCTAGCACCCTCCCAGCCACCCCACGAGGCAAGTTCTGTGTGATCCTCGACTCACAGATAAGGAAAGGGAGGGACAAAGAGGGTAAGTAGCTGGAGAAGGATTCACTTTGCCCCTCACTTGGCCCTTCGGGTGCTGCTTCTCCAGGGACGCCCCCTCAGGCAAAGGGAAGTGGCCCCTCTGTCTGTCATGTCTGACTCCAGTACAGACCTCTGCTTGTAGTTTCTGGAGTTTGCCAAGAAAATCCCAAAGGCTGAGTGAGTCTCCTATCCTCTCTGGGACCCCTGGTATGCTCTACCTCAGCCCTGGTGGTCTTCAGCGTGGGGACAGATTTCTGTGCAAATCTTTTCACTCAGAGCGGCAGGGCTGGCTTTGTGGCCACATGTGCAATTCATAACGTTTGCATTTTCCACGGGACTTGATTTCCAGAGCATTTTGGCCTGAGCACGATGAGCTTTCAAGAATTTCAGCCGAGAAATGCTGTCCACAGATTGCTCAGCTACATACGTCCTTCCCACGGCTGTGAAGTTTGGCACGGGTGTTCTGTTACTGCTCCGGGATCGGATTTGGAGTTACATTTTATTAATATTCTTTTCTGCAAGGATTTAGAGGGGGGAGGGGATCTGGACCAACACTGGTTTCTCCAGGTTCATCGTTATTCCCTGCTGACACCTACATTTGGCCTCTTTCTGTCCATTTCTGACCCTGTTTGCCATGTTCACTCATGTTTTCTGTATCCTGAGGGTCGGTCCTTGGGTGACACATGGAAATAAGAGTGTGATTATGTTTATAGTCTATAAATTTGAGAACTTACTATAAGTTTAAAATCACCACATGAGTTGGATTTAAGAACTAGGTTTACATTCCCTTTTTTTTTTTTTTTTTCTAAATCAGAATAATCTTGACTTCAAGGCCAGAGCTTGGTAGTTGTAGGATTTGATTTCGGTCCCCATGGGGCTCCTACCCTGGGCTGTGTGCTCTCAAGCCACTTTGGCCGGTATCCGCAGGGAATGTGTGCTGGTCCACAGCCTTCAATGGCCATCTTGTCCAAGCACATGAGGCCCGGCGTGGGCAGGGTCACGACTTCCGTGCCCAGTTTGAGCATCAGATTTTTGCCGAGGCTGAGATGCCTGGGTCCTGGGTCCTGCCTCTCCATGTAGCTCTTTCTCCTGAAGGTCGGCCGTCTTCCTGCCATGCCCCCAGGACACTGGATCTTGACAGTCATGGAACCTCTGGCCCACTGTCTTATTCAACACCTCTGTTGTGGGTTTTATTATGTTCTTCCAAAATAAATATGTTGGAATCCAGTACCTCAGAAAATGACCTTTTTGGGAAATAGGGTCATTGCAGATGTACTTAGTTAAGATGAGGTTATCCTGGAGTGGGGGGGGGGCACTAATCCTGACATCCCTACAAGATGAAAATAGAGACATGGAGACACACAGGTGGAAAGCCGTGTGCCGACAAAGACAGAAATTGGAATTATGCAGCTACGAGCCAGGTGTCTCCCATTTCCAGTAGACCATCAGCATTGAGGAAGAGGCAAAGAATCATTTCCCTACAGAGGTCAGGGGAAGCATGGTCCTGCTGACACCTTGAATGGAGATTTCTGGCCTCCAGAACAGTGAGTCAATGCATCTCTGTTTTCAGTCACCCAGTTTGTGGCACTTTGTTGCAGCAGCCTTAGGAAAGTAATTCACCACCCCCCCCCCCATCTCAGGAGCGGCCACTTTCCTGTCCATCAAACATGTGTCCACACCCCACCCTCCAGGAGAGTCCAGCATAGCCCCTCCTCACTGGGCATTTGCACTCATGGTGGTGGCGGATGCCCTTTTCCGAGGGTGAGTGTTGCAGAGGTGATGCAGAGACCAACCACTTTCTTCTGTCACCAGTCCTGTTATTTTTCGTCTCTCACTCTTCAGTTCTAAGCCTAGGTGCATTGCATGCACAGGCGACCACGCTAGTTGGTTTGGAGCCAACATCCAAATGTGTGGATTTTCCTTTCCATTTGCTCTTAGACCACAGAGACCAAGCTGAGACCCAGGCTTGATCAGATCTAATGCTGATGAAGCAGGGGTCCCTGTGGGGAATGTCAGACTTGTGAGAGTCCGTGTTTGTGGAATGCAGACTCTTCCACAGTATTATGGCACATGGCAGCCATCACTGGGCATGAGCTATGGGATAAGGAAAACCACAAGTCAGCTTCCTTGTCCTTTGAGTGTGCAGAGAACAGTGTTGGGATATGATTTCCCCTAGCCTTGGGCTCCATGGATGCTATGTGTGTAGCTCTGAGTTTTTGTCTTTCTCCCCTTGGTGCTCTTTCCAGAAAGTCTCAGCCTTGAATTTCTCATCCAAAACCTCTCAATTACCTTTGGCATTAGGGCTCTGTGCCTGGCTGCCCCTTGTGGCCTTTAGCCACTTGGCTCTCACCCAGACCTTGGAGAGGGACGGCTTTCAGACTGCCCTTGGCCTATATGGACTTAGCCTTAGGCTGCATGTCTAGTCCTGCTCCGTGAACTAGGGTGAATGTGGGGAGGCCAGTTCTGGTCCAAGAGTGAAGCTACAATAAGAGAAACAGGATCGAGCCTCAGCTTTGAGGTGCAGTCTTAGACTGCTTGTCTTCCCAGAGCTGTTCCTTGAGTAGATACTATGTCCTAGGGCACAAGTGCTGGGAAGAGTGGAACCGATGGGACCCCCTCACCTCCCTCATTCACACTGAAATGGATTGCAACAAGAGAATAAGCAGGAAGATGAGGCAGGAGGTCCTGTGCTGGAAGGATTAGAAACAATGGGAGGTGGAGTGCTCTGGGTCAAGACAAGTGGGTCAAGAGAGAGGCTACACAGTGCCTAGTGCTGCTGGCATGTTGTCACGGACCACTGGCATCATGCCACTGGGGTGGGCGGTGCCAGATCTCATTGGGAGCATATCAGTCTTCTGGATATTTCCAGTGAAGTGGCTGGAATTAATACAGTCTTCAGCTGAATAGCATTCTCCAGTGAGATGAGATCTGAGGAAAAAGGAGACATACAAATAGAAAGAGAAGGGATGGAGAGAAGAAAGGCTGATCCTGGCCTCCTGGCTGCCATTCCACAAAGATCACAGTCCCCAGGCATGGCGGAGCTGGGCCACTCCCTGGGTCGCTGGGCAGTGACCACCCACACCGAGGTCTGTCTTTTCAGTTGCCACCCAGGGTGAGAGCCATGTAGTGGCTTCCTGGGGCCGCATGTGTGGGCTTCTGTGATGAGATGTGTGCGACAATCTGGGTGCTGGCTTCTGGCAGTGGTCAGCACGGGGAACATCCGTCACAGACTGATGTGCAAAGTGACTGGAGGTGGCAGTCCCCAGTGGGCTCTTGATCTTCATTTTACAAGTTCCCTGCAGCCCAGCAGGTCCCATCAGGCTGTGCATGAAGAGCTGCTGGTCGTGAGTCTGGTCTGGACTCCCTAGAGAGGGGTGTCAACAATGCGTGCTGGCCTGCTTCTGCCACCGGCGGCCAGCAGCCAGCTGGAGGGGTGCATTAGCCTGATGAACCAACCATTAAGGAAGCCCTCTCTTCATCTGAGAACTTTCCAGCCTGTTCCAGAAATGCCTCGTTGAAATGACCCGAGCCCAACCATTGGCTTCAATCAGAAGTATGCGACCATGTGGTACACACACACATCTCTCCCTCCCTCCCTTGGGCTGTTTCCATTCAAGGCAAGTTGGAATGGCAGCATCCCAGCCTTAAATCCCACAAGTGACAAAGCCTTGTTGTAAAAAAGCAAATGGCACCTAAGCCCATCGGGTTCAAAGTGCTGCCTTCCTTTCCTTCCATGCCCACCTGTTCTTCTCCAGGAGTAAGCACAGTCAGCACATGGTGTGTGTCTTCCCAGCGCTATTTCTATGGGCGCAAGACGTATATTAATAGAGAAACAGTGATGAGTCATACTATAACACATGGTCTCACAACTGCACCTTGCTTTTGTCACTTAGAATAAATCCTGAATATCATATCAGCAAATAAGGAGGCCTGCCCCGCTCTCCCTGACGGCTGCGTACAACAGCACAGACACGCCACAGTGGAGTCAAATCGTGCCCTAGTGATGAACGTTTCATTTCTGTCTACGTTTTTAACCTTATAGGTTGCAGTGAGCATTCTCTGGGACGGGTGCCTGAGCAAATGGTTAAGTGCCTTTATATTTTTGACAGGTGGTATGCCCTCCCAGAAGATCATACTCACCACCGTACTCCTTCCACTTACAGCGTATACATATCCATCTGGCCCATCCCACCCTGCCGTGGCAAAGGTATTGTCAGGCCTTTCCATCGTTGTCATTCTTCAAGGGGAAAAAACATCATCTTGTGCTTACCTACAGGTGCATGTCTGGATTCACTAGGAATGCAGAACAGCCATCCCTTCTGATGTTTACGTGCCACCTGCAGCTCATGAAATCAGGTTTCCAGCAGCCCCCTGGCCACCACGTCAGCTCCCCTCTGGGGAGGCACCACCAAGGGCTTCGCTGGAGGAGGTAAGCAGTATTTGTTTGTTTAATGTAAAGCCTCTGTGCAGAAGCAGTTGCTATGGCCCCCAGAGGGCTTGCAGCTCATGTTGGAAGAAAGAAGAAAGCTTCTGTATGACACCAGACTCTCTCTGTTCTGGTAACTGTTAATCGTCATTCTGTGTCTGTGATACTGCAGCTCCAGCCAGCCCGCCTGTGTCCAACAAGGGGTTGTTCATGGACCTACGTGGTCCTGGGGCAGTGTGATGCGGCCAGTGGGAAGAACCCTTGGCTGGGGGCCAGCAGACCCAAGTTTACATTCCAGCCCTCCCTGTGGAGGGCATAGGTGCCATATTCCCCTCGCTTCCCTCATCTTTGCTGTCCTGTGTCTTTGGACCTGCCTCATCTGGTCCTGAGGCCTCATGGCACTGATTTTACCAGCTGTTTCCCCAGCCCATGCAACCACTCTGCTCCTCTGCCCGTGAAGGGTCTTTGCCTGGATGTCCCCCAGGTCCCTCTCTATACATTTAGTTCCTCCCAGTAACACCCACTGGGGGCAGCTTCAGTGTATCCCCGCCCGCCCCTCCCCCCGCCAGCCAGCTTCCAAATTGTGCTACTTACAATTACTCAAATAATTTTATTTATTTTATTTCATTTTTATGATTATTTTTGAGAGACAGAGAGACAAAGTATGAGTGGGAGAGAGGCAGAGAGAGAGGGAGACACAGAATCCGAAGCAGGCTCCAGGCTCTGAGCTGTCAGCACAGAGCCCAACACGGGGCTTGAACCCACCAACTGCAAGAGCCGAAGTCGGACGCTCAACCAGCTGAGCTACCCATGCCTCCCCATTACTCAAATAATTAAATACTTTCTGGTCTCTGTACCCAGAGATAAGGGTTTTTCAATGTCAGCATTTTTGATGTTTTGAGATAGATAATAATTCTTCGTGATGGGGAGCTCTCTGGTATATAGTAGAATGTGTAGCAGCATCTCTGGCCTCTTCCCATAGCATCACCTCCCCAGTCATGACAGTGAAAAATGTCTTC
Organism: Panthera tigris; assembly: GCF_018350195.1. Lineage (NCBI taxonomy): Eukaryota > Metazoa > Chordata > Mammalia > Carnivora > Felidae > Panthera > Panthera tigris. The sequence continues at coordinate 111,780,359 of NC_056660.1, forward strand.
AGACACTGTCTGATGCCTGATTTTCCCCTGGGAGACAAAATTGCCTTCTGGTGAGAACCACTGATCGAGAGCCATTTTGTTTTATCTACATGGAAAGCCTTCATCCATATCTCCCCACCCCTACTTTGTAATTTGGTGATAAATTTGAAGAAGCAAATTATAGAAAAGTATGCACTGTAATTGTTATATATGCAAGTGAATAAGGACTTGAATAGAATATGAACATAGTTATGTAAGCTGTGTTTCCTTGGGCTACTCTTGTGGGGGTTAAAAATGTGGCTACTTTTTATAGAACCAACCATTTGAGTTTCTTTCACTTCCACTTGTTATTGTAGGATTCTGGCCCCAGAGGTTCCTGGGAATGCTTAAGCTCCCTTGGCTCCCCTAAAGAATCCCATGACAGACGAGTTGCCTCTCCTATGGAATCTACCCCAGACTCAGACACCTGTCAGGCTAGGAGATGTCCCTACACAAGGCACCTGCCAAGCAGCGAAGTCCTCTAGCAGGATCCAGTCCTGATTCTGGAGGTCCTGCATCTGGGGACACCCTCATGGCAACACTGTCTCTTTAAATTGTCTGCAAAGCTGTGGATATGGAAGGCTGGGCTGGGACTCAATCCAAGGGACAGAGACTATGACAGACTCCTCATTCTGAGCACCTTGCCTCTGGTACTGACCCAGTGTGTCCTGCCTGATGCTCTCCCAACAGGCTCTTGGTGGCCTGCCCCATAGCTCTCCACGCATGCCCAGAACATGTATGAATCCCAATGGTGGGCGTAGACCAATCTGGAATGATTCCCTGCTGTGGGAAGTGGGATTATGAGTGACTGGTTTTGACATAAACAAGTCTTACTATTATATTTTTAAATGCTCTTGTTATTATATTTTTAAAAATATCTGATCCACCCTCAAGTCCTGCTTCCAAGCCTTCTGAGCTGCCTTCCGCTAGACCTCTCCTGTCCCAGTGTGACAGAAGGTCAGCTCTCATGCTACTTCAGAGTCCTACAATTTGACAGTCTCACAGGACATTTAACGGACTCTGCTCTGTAGTGTAGTTATTTGGGTACTTTTCTCTTCCCCTCTACTGCGTATACTCCTTGAAGACACAGAGTGCTTGAAACCCACTGTGGTGCCATCATTGTTTGGTGAGACTCCAGCTGTGCCTGGGCTTCATGAGTACTTGACGTTCATCATGAGCCATGAATTGGTGACAGAGGCAGACTGTAGGTGACATAAGGTCCTTCTATGGAATAGCCAGGACATAGAGATCTTGGACCTGCTTTGCCACCATTTCATTGGGACTACAGTCAGCTCTCATAACTCCCCCATCTCAGTGTCCCATCCATAAAAGAGAGGAAACAGCCCCTACCTCTGGGACCAGGCAAGACTCTATTTGAAAGTGCACTGAACCACTGAAAGGAAAACTTTTCCATTTATTCAAGGGCTATTTTCAGTAATCTGTGCATTTTAGACCAGGAAATAGCAGTATGGTTTTTCAGTAAAATACCCCAGTGATCGCCCGTCTTCAGATATCTTTCACATAAAGAGCTTATGTTCAGGAAGAACTCAGCAGGTTGGAAGTGAGGATTGAAATCCAATTCCAATCACTCCTGGCCTAGATCCCTCTGTTCCTCAGATGTTTTCCTGTGGTCTTGGGAGAACTTCTGGATGTAGGGACCAACTTACAGCCATGGCCAAAATCTGGGGCCCTTACTCTGGGACACGAGGGCTTTGGCCAGCTCTGATTTCTGATGGAAGCCTGTTGTTGAGGACATCAGAGAGGGACAGTTTGGGGTCAGGAACCTTCCTTGTTTAGGAGCCCAGCTGAGAGTTATGAGTGATCTGGGGATTGTAAGTGCTGCTTATCAGGAAAGGGAAAGCTGTCCTCCCCGGAACCATGGATTTTGGAGGAGCGAGGGCACCAAGAGTGTTGACCCCAGTGAAGGGAGGAAGGATTTGGGGCGGGAGGTACAGCTGTAATGGTGCCGTGCTCGTCCACAGTAATGGGAAGGAGCTTACCATGAGTGGGTTTCCCAGAAAACAGAATATCAGCCCTGTGAGCAGATTTTGAGCAAGTGTAATCATCTGGGAAGGAAATCCTTCTAGTGGGTGTCACACCTCGTCTGGCTCCTCAAGGGGGGTAGGTGGAACCGCACGTTGCTCCTGCTGTGTTCCATCCCATGCCACGCACCCATGCATCAGCAAGTCTCATGGGTTCTGAAACATGCCCCGTGTTTTCCCCTGTGAGCCTCCATGCCCTTGCCACGTATCTGCATCCTCAACTGTGTTTTCCTACAAGCACTCTGCCTGGCATCTGGTACTCGAGGCGAGCACCAAATGAATGTGTTTGAATGAAGACTTGGTCATAAAAACTCCTGCTGTTTTCAAGTTGTGTCCCGTCAGCAAAGCACTTTCATCGTCTCTTTAGAAACAGTAACATCCTCGGGGCGTTTATGAGGGGAAAGTCCTGTTTGTTGTTTTACTCACTCTCCAGCGTTTCATGACCTCCTCCTGTGTCCCAACACGATGCCAGCATCAGAGACAGAAGGATAAATCAGACCTGGCTCCTTCCCTCCAGGAGCTCTTGATCTAAAATTAATATAGAGAAAATGGGCTCAATTCAGTATGGCGAGTGCTCTGCTGAGGAGTGTCCCATACACCAGGGAGCGTAGAGAGGCATTTTTAAAATTCTCTTGGAGTTCCACTATTCTGCTCTCTTCTCACTGTCAATTTTTGATATCCTGGGTACTTCCACTTCATGCTATCCTCCTTCCAACTTCTCACTGGCTCTTTCTTGTCTGCTTCTTTCTAGGAAATTGGTTGAATTCGTAACTCTGCCGGGCTGTACATTGTAGGCACCCAGGAATCCATTTCATCCCCGTACTGTGTCCCATGCTCAGAGGCCTTGATCTAATTGGTCAGAGTCGGTCCCAGACTCCCAGGGGATGCCAACAGGCAGCCAGGGTTGACAACTGGTTTATGGGCGGTTGCAGATTCTGACAAGGTTTGAGGATGGCCCTAGTCTCACCTGTGGAACTAAGCGCACGGGCTTTGTGACGACTCCTTCCCAAGCACAGAAGCACCTCACAAGCAGTCACGATGTGGTTGAGGTCATTCCTAATCAGGTGTTTACAATCTCCGACAACCACTACCAGTGCTAACAAGGGGCCAGAGATTTTTATCATCATGGCCAAATCATCAAAACTCAGGAAGGAGTCTCTAAACTGAGAGGCTTCAAGACCCGTGGCTTGAAAGCTGAATATAAGCTCTTTATACACCCAGAAAAGTTAAATGTAACCTGACATCCATGAAACGTATCTCAGAGGGCAAAGTTACCAAAGTTAGTGATGATCTATCACCTTCTAATTCTCAAAAGATTTTTCTCTCCCATATCAGCCTCATCAGGCTCTGGCCATATCCAGCTGTCACGATGGGAGTCATCAGAGCAGCTCTCCGGTGCTATTTGGCATGTTCCTATCAGATTATTTCAGTCAAACGGCAGATATTTATTGAGCACCTACCGCGGGCCTGGCATACAGGAGCATGGACACGGATAAACACAGGTGCTGTCCTTGAGGTCCTTGCTGCCTCATGTGAGACATGCTCTAACTATTCTAATGTATGAAGAGTGAAATCATAACCCATGAGATAACTCACAGCTGCCTCCTCCGGCTGTGGGCTTACACCGAGCAGCACACAAGCGCTGAAGAAGTCAACAAACAGGAAGCGCTTTAGGGCTCTGTTCCCCGAGCCCGAAAAAACACAGCATTATTAGCATGTTTTCATTCAGGAACAGGTAACGCAAAGATTAGGCAGAGCAACTTAATGCAACAAGTGTATAATTGGGTGTTAACTGTGAGGGGGGAGGCAGAGATGAAATGCTCTTGGTCTTAAGAAAGTCACAGCATGAGGACAGAGGGCAGACAAGTCCTTGGGTTGTTCTAACATAAAAGAAAAAAGTAATAGTGGCAGCTGCCCTTTGGTGAGCACTCGGCACATGCAAGGCATAGTGCATATTCATTTCACGCCTACCTATCACACCCACGCTCTTGTCAGTGCACTTTACCTTTGAGAAGACTGAGGCTGTGGGAGGTAAGCTCATGTGCCTAGGATCACACAGTATAAGGAACCTTCCTGAGGTCTACACCCAAGCCTGTCTCCACAGCCTGGGTGCCCAATTTCTGTTGTGCATCCTAAGAAGAGAGGCATGAAGGAGATTCTCTGGGATTGGAGGGGGAGAGGACCCTCTGGATTGGGGCTGGACTGGGTTCTCCCAGAAGCAGACCCAAGACCAGGATTGGAGCGCGAGTAGTTTACTGTGAGTGGTGCTGGTAGGAGGAGTAGTGATGTGAGCCAGAGGAGGGAAGGGAAGGACACCACGTCAGCATACATAATCCAGGAGTTCCTCCTGTGGGTAACTGAATGTCGGTCCCCCTGAGGCGGGCAGGGAGATGGTGCACACCACGCCTCAGAGTTATGCTGGGCGGTGAAGAAGCTGGAGATACTGTTCACCATGCCACCACCCGTCATTGGTTGAGGTCTGCTTCCAGGAGCATTAACTCTCTAGCGGAATAGGCTTGGCATTCTCGATGAACAACCGCATGCATCTCGTTCAGAGCCCTGCGCTAGGCCCGTCTCTGCTGTGGCTGCTGGAGGCCCAGGGATGAGAGATGGAAGGCAAGTCCTCGCCCCCACCTCCACCGGGGAGGCAGCATGTGGTCCTTGAGCTTGGAGAACCACCCCCACACCACTAACTCCTCTCTAGAATTAGAGGTCTCTGGGCTCCACAGGGTCAAATTCAAGCCCGGCAGAGAGAAACTTCTTACCCATAAATGAGCATGAGTACTTTACAAACCTTCTCTTTATGACCAAAATGATGTCCCAGCCATTCAGAGATTAGTGATATGAGAATTTGTTAGTAAACTGGTGTAGAAGCCTTTGGAGGCACGTGTTACAAGCTATGCTGGATTTTGGGGCCGTGGACCTGAATCTGATTGTCAGCTTTGGTGCTCTGAGCCAGGCCAGCCTCTCTGGGTTCTTGCTAACTGGCTAGCCTGCAGCACCCCATCTCACCCAGCACAGACCTGGAATGCCCTCTGGGGAACCCATTGTTGGGCCTCTTCCCTGCTCATGATTAGAGCTGCTTGCCAGGAGGCCTCCCAGAGCTGGGCGTCAGGTGCCGAACCGCAGTCTTGTCCAGGGACAGACACAGAGTGGTGGAAGGAGCCTGGGCTTGGGAGCCAGGGGCAGGGACAGCCCTGCTCTGCCATTTACGGACTGTATTGCTCCAGGCAGATTACTTCGTCCTGTTGAGCCTCAGTTCCCTCGTTTGTAGAATGGAGACAGAACTACTCCCTTCTCAGTGCTGTCGTGGGAATGAAGTCAGCTAGTGCACGCACACAAGGCCTCTGTCAATGTTAGCTACCTGTTATCATCACTTTGCCCCGACAGGGATCCCACTCGGTGGGGGCAGGCGGGAGCACTCGGCGCTTTGTGAGCTGCCTGGAGGAAGTCCTGACGTCATGGGAGCAGATGCTCTTTGCCTGTCTCTGGCTGTAATTGTCAGGCTTTGTTCTCTTCCACAATTAGACATATCAGGTTCAAAAGAGACGTTGTCTCACACTAATGAATAGATTAATAGCCTCCCTCCCCAGAGCAGGAGACTTTATCAGCCTCTTGAAATGTTGATGACGTCTCAGAGAGGGAGCTTTAGGGAGCCACTCGTAAATAAATCATTCATCCCTGCCGTACCTGAGCCCCACGCTTGGCTGAGAGGTGGGGGCTGGTGGTCATGGCACACGAACTGGCCTGGGGATCAGTCAGGGGCACATACAGTGGGTGGCCGTGGGCTGGGCTCTAATCAGCTGTGTAGGGAAAGATGAAAAACCTGACTCTGATATCAGAGGACAGGATAAGGGCTGAAGGAGCTAGAGAAGGTAATGCCTTTCAAGCTCGGGCTCAAGTTTGCAACCCGAGGGTGTGTCTAGCAGACCTTGGGTCAGGTCAGAGGATGCTGGGCAAGCTGAGCTCTGGAGTTGGGAGGCTGGTGGTCCTGGGGAAGCTGGTGGACACCGTGCCTCTGCCTTTCTTCTCCAGGAGGCCTGCTTGCTAATGTGGTGCCCTTGCCAAGTCTCACTGGGCTAGGTGTCAGCCTGTAGGCTTGAGCCTTGTTTACTTCCCGCTCTGCTATGGCATGCAGACCACTCAAGCCAATGTGCTATGTGTGAAGGCCTCCTCTTTTGTCTTCCCAAGGAAACCCAACTAGTGGTCTGTTTCCTGTATCCCTCGGTGCATATTTCTGCTGTCTGATATGGGGGCAGACCCATTAGCTGGCAGACCATCTCTGCTCCCATCTTGGGGGGAGCCCTGGCTTGTCAGCATTTGATGAGATCTGACACCTTCTCACTTTCCCTGCCCAAGGTCAGCTGCCTGGGGAGGTTGCAGAACATATCTAGGGGAAAGATATTTCCAAGAATTTGAAAATAATGTCAATCTTTTAACAAACAGAAGCCAATTTCATATTCATTCCTCTGCTTTGACCTATCCTGAAATGAGTGAGTTTTTAAAATTATCTATCAGATCACACAACAGAAGGCATTAGTTGTTTTTTTTTTTTTTTAATCTCTCCCTTTAGAATTAACATTTTAATTTTAGAGGCAGAGTTAAAAGAAAAACATCGACACCAAGGTATCTAGCATTTCATGAGAAAATGGTGAGAATTTCAAAACAGGCAAGTTTATCAGGCCAGGCCCCCCGCCCCTGTTTTGGCCAATCTGTAGGAACTGACCTTCTCAGAAGGATTGGAAGTCTGAGCAAAGCCAACTACTAGTTTCCAAATTGATTTTCTGACCAAAATTGGAACAGTTCTCAAATGCTCCGGGGATTTGGGGCTATTAATACCGAAGAACAATGAGAAGGAAAAAGTGAGTGTGTAAGAGGTGATTTATGACCGAAAGGAAGTTGTGAGCTCGGAAACTTGCATGCAACCCAGTCACAGAGCCCTCTGGAGAAGTTCCAGGGAAGAGATGGGGAATGTAAAGGGAGAGCGTTTCCGAGGGATATTAAAGCTTATAAAAGGAGGTAATGTGGGCTTTGGGCCTGAAATGAGCGAGCGAGGAGCAGACCATGTTGAACTACTCACAGTCACAGCAGGTTTCATGCAGCTGTCATCAGCGCCTGAGACCGCGCCCCCCCGTCCCCCGCCCCGAGGCTCTCCTTGTATTTATTTCTTACCATTAGTTCGTCACCAAGCAGGTTAAATGGCAGGAAGAGAGTCTCCCCACCAGAGTGTGGGACTATGACCGCTGCTGCTCGAACCCCGTGGTGTCGTCTCAGGTGTCAGGTTCTCGGGTGTCAAGGCTGAGGCTCAGCTGCTAACCGTGAGACCAGGTCGGAGTGGAGGTGCACGGGGCAGGGCAGTTGGGCAGTCACAGCCTGGCCAGGTGTTCTGGCAGTGGACACCCAACGTCATCCTTTTTATTTTGCCTCCCGGAGTTCTTGCAAAAATTATCATTTACAGCTTTACTGAGGTAGGATTGATATTCAGTACATCTCTCATATTTAAGGTGTACAAATTGCATGCTTTATGTGTACACATAGGTGTGTATAGACATGTGCATATACAGACGTGCCTTTACTTGAAGGACTGAAGAGAATCAGCTAATTCATACAATGCTTTGGCTCTAGGCAGGACATCCTCGTGGGATGTCCATACCAATCATATTCCTTTGGGATAACAAAACCAGGAGGAGGTAAGGCTGCTGAGGTGGGCTTCCAGCTCTTAGTCCCTGAAAGGCAAGAGGTGAGACCCGTTTGCAAACATAACCCAAGTGCCTCACATGGCCAGGTAAACGACTTTTTTGAAAAATGAACAACAGGAAATAATCTCATCTAGGGGGCCAAAACAATACAGTGGGGCCATCTTTTATAGACTTAAAACTATCATACCACCAGGATTTCATCCAGGAGGTACAGTGTATCTGGATTGTTATGATTATAATTAATCATCATTTACCAATTCCGCTTCTTGGAAGTCATGCTGTGGCTAAATGGGAGCGGGAGAATGGGATTCACGTCACTGGAGGACTGCGGCTGTTTCTAAGCCCCGAAATCACTCTGGGGAATTCTCTGAGGGGTCGGCCAGAATGACTTTCCAGTGTTCCTACCTCTACTTACGCCACTGATCGCAACCCTCCACCGCCCAGACGGTGACTCCAGACAATACACGTTGCTGCCAACAGAATGAAAGTGGAGAAAATACTGTGGGTGTAATCAGTGTTGGCCAAGGAATGGCGGGGCGGGGGTGGGGGGGGGGAGGCCAGGGGCGCAGAAAGGTCTGGGAATGAGGAGAGATCTAGTACGTGGAGAAGAGTCAGGCCTCATAAAGGCATTTTATGGTGTGGCTAGGACCAGAATTGTTGGCATCAGATATTTACTGGTCCCGCAGGATCTGCAAGAGCTGAGAAGTGCCTCCACTCCCAGTCTCTCCCTCTGCCAACTGGCATTCTTGCTGACTTAGCAGTTCTTGAGAAATTCACCTCTGATCTCACTTTGAATGCTTCAGTTTTATATTCATAAAGGGCATGAGGAAGAAATTTCTAAAGGCAAGGGCTTGGCTCACTGTGGAGGCAGAAGTTCTGTTTGGAGGAAGCATCTGGAAAAGCACACCACCAAATATGTGTTGAAGAGCTGGGTGGTCAGCAGCACCAAGGCAGGGCGAGGCCAGGCATCCAGATTTCTTCCCAGAAATGGGCCTGGTGGGAAGGTCAGCTCCATCATCGTCAAAGTGCTCCTAACCGGAGGATACACACTACCTTGTAACTTTCCTGTTCTCTGAAGGATAATTCGGTTAGTGCCAAAGACCCGAGTTCCCTGGGTGACACCTGCATTTTGGAAGCAACCCTGCCGATTGCACAGGTAGGGATGCCTGACAAGAGCCATTTCTCCTTTCCAGCCCAGCTTGGATCCAGGCTGTCTCTGTGGGTTTTGAAACAGAAAAGGAATAATGTCCTCCCTGCAGGAGGCCAGAGGGTAACCCAGACTCTCTGATTTCAGTGCTGTGACCCAGGGTGTCTGGCTGGCAGAGACCTCAAGCTGCTGGCAATTATCTAAGGACTGGAAGAGTCCACTTAGGTTTTCTTAAGCCTCCTCTGCCTTCGCTTTTTAAAGGCATTGTTACTTTTTCCGTTTTGTCAGTAGGCGACATATGCCAATGATATAAATTTCAAAAACACTAAAAGGCGAAACCCTTTTAAAATTAAAAAAAAAAAACAAAACAAAACAAAACTAGAAAGGGTCTCTCTTTTTCCCCTGGCCCCCAACCACCAAGGTCTCCTCCCCAGAATTAATCCATATTGCACGTTCTTGCTTCTAGAAGTATTTTTTTGTACAATCAAGCAGGTATGTAAATGGATAATCTTTCTGCCCCTACCTTCATGCCTTTTTCCCTTACAAATGGTAGCAGCAGTGGTTGATTCTATGGAAACAGACTCTGAGATGGAGATTGGCAGGGCCGGAGTCAACACCTGTGAGGAAGAGAAGGAAGCAGGATTGTCCAGACGGAGGAATTCTAACTGTAACGCTTTCACGGCAGAGGTTTCAGACCTCCTCACCCCCCTCCCCCATCCCCGACCCCGGGGAGCTCTGGAGCCAGAGTGTCCCTCTGAGTTGCCCAGTTTGGGCTATGGGGGGGCCAGTCTTCGATCAGTCTTTGCATATGGGCATAATCTTTGGTGAGGTGCTCTCTTCAGGCCTGGGCAACCCCCTGGAGAGAAACTTGGGGTCCCTCTGACACTCCCAGCAGCTGGTGAATCTAGGTGGGCCCAGTTGAGCACCCACTTTAGCAGCATATTATGTATGTTTGGTTTTTTCCCACTGTACAGTAGATCTTGAAGATTTTCACATCAGTACATAAATAGCTTCCTTATTCCATTTTTAATGGCTTTAGAGTGTTCCATCGGGTAGGTATAGCATAATATAAGTTCTCCATTGATAGACATTTAGTTTATTAGCAGTCTTTCGTAAGTACATCCAATTCTGTGGAGTAGATTTGTCTTTTTACACATGTGCAAGTATACCTTTTTTAAAATATTTTTTAACATTTATTCATTTTTGAGAGTGAGAGAGACAGAGGATGAGCACAGGAGGGGCAGAGAGGGAGGGAGACACAGAACCTGAAGCAGGCTCCAGGCTCTGAGCTGTCAGCACAGAGCCTGACGCAGGGCTCGAACTCACGGACCACAAGATCATGACCTGAGCCGAAGTTGGACGCTTAACCAACTAAGCCACCCAGGTGCCTCTGTGTGCAAGTATATCTTATAGTCAAATTGCAAGGTCCAAGATTATGTGTGCCTATAATTTGGAAGATACTATCTAATGCCATCCATTGAGGCTATATCAGTTTACTTTGCCACCAGCAATGTGTAAGCTTGGCTATTTCCCCTACTGTTGCCAGCATTATGCTATTAAACTCCTTTTTTTCCCCCCCCCAGTCTGAAAGGTTAAAAATAGTATGTCATGGTAGGGTCAGTTTGCATTTCTCTTTTTATGAATCAGTGTGTCTTTTTGTTAAGTTTAATGCAATTTTCATCACCTTTTCTGCAAACATTTTAATTACAGTCTTTGATTTTCTTTTAGTTGGCTATTTTCTTATTGATTGGTGGAAACTCTTTATATAGTGTGAAAATCAGAACTTTGTAATATAATATAGTATATTTAGGGAAGTTTTAAGGATTAGGCATTAAGGCCTGCAGCTTCCCTGGATCATTTCCACCTGGGCTTGATTTTAGTGTGATCTACCTATTTCCCATCTTTCTGTCTCTCAGGTGACTGTCCCTGGAGCTGTAACACCCTGACTTGGGTAGATCTTCTTGTGGGGTGTGCTCTTTATTTTCACAGGTACTAGAGTTGGACAGACCTGAGTTTGAATCTTCTCTTTGTCACTTAACAGCTATGTCGTAGTATTATTAGCCTCTCGGATGTTCAATTCCTCACGTGTACAATGGAGAAAATAATAGAGATCTCTGTGGGTTGCTGAGAGGATTAAATGATATGCCTCTGTTTATCCCTCTAACCTCCCCTCTGTCTGGCACTGTCCCTCTTGCTACTTACACTCCAGCCACCCTGAGCCTCCTTTAGTTCTTTGGAGACACAGGCTCAGGCTAATGGCCACTCACCTGTAAGTCTCAGGGTAGTCTTCTCCTCAGAGAAACAGCCTTCTCTGGCTCCCCTGTGTGATTCGGATGCCCCTTCCAGGGTCAACCCTGGCATGCTGTGTTACAGAACTTTTTAAACTTCTCCTTTCCTGACCACCAGTCTCCCTCCTTAGACTGAGAGTCCCATAAAGGCAGGCCCACTAGATCTCTCTCCTAGACTCACATATATCCAGCAGGCACACCAAGTTTTCTGGAGGACAGATGGGTGGTTAGATGGACAGTTGAATGGAAGGATGGGTGGGTGGTGGATGCGTGGATAGGGAAGAATGGGGGCACCTGGGTGACTCAGTTGGTTAAGCATCCAGCTTTTGTTGTTGTTGTTGTTGTTGTTGTTGAAGGTTATTTATATATTGTGAGAGAGAGTGTGTGTGTGCAGCAGAGGAGGGGCAGAGAGAGAGGGAGTGAGGGGGAGTAAGAGAGAATCCCAAGCAGGCTCCACACTGACAGCAGGGAGCTGGATCTCACGAACCATGAGATCATGACCCGAGCCGAAATCAAGAGTCAGAAAGCATCTGACTCTTGATTTCGACTCGGGTCACGATCATACGGTTTTTGAGATGGAGCCTCATACCAGACTCTGCACTTGGAATTTTCTGTCTCCATCTCTCTCTGTCCCTCCTCTGCTTTCTCTCTCTCTCTCTCTCTCTCTCTCTCTTTCTCTCTCTCTCCTATCTCAAAATAAATAAATTTAAAAATAAATCTTAATTAAGAATGGATGGGTGATGAATCACTGGATTCCACTCCTGAAATCATTATTGCACTATATGCTAACTAACTTGGATGTATATTTTTTTAAAATGAAGAAATAAATTTAGAAACAAAAAAGAATGGATGGGGTGGATGGGTGGGTGTGTGTGTAGGTAGGTGGATGGATAGATGAATTTCCTGGGGTGGGGGTCACCCCTGGCACTTGGGATGGGAGGCTTCATTTATTTCTGCAGGCTCTGACTTGGAAAGAAAGAGAAAATGCTTTCCTAGAAGCATTAGAAACCTGATAAGAACAATTTCTTCTCGACAGAACCCAGGCCATGATAACTTTTTTTAAATGCACCAAGAAAGCATGACTGATTGTCTTGGCTCATTCAGGATCTCTGTACCCAAAGCCTGTGAGGCTGAGTCTCAGTGTCCTTACGCTCAGGAGCAAGCCCTCAGGGGACTAGGAAGAAAGCTGACATTAAAGAATCTCACTTACTTTCCAAAAAGTTTACCTACAGATTGAATGAGAAGGTGAACCACTTTACCACCTACATTATTTGAAAATCATTAGGTATGCTTTTCTAAAAAAGCCACTCATAATCTATGAAAGGATTAATCCTCAAAGGGTTTACAGTGGCACTTAGGAGTGTAGTATTTATACATGGAAAATGCTTCATTTACTGCCAAGTTGAGGAACATGGTGTTCCAGATGAGTGAGATTTCTTCTTCTTCTTTTTAAAAATGTTTTATTTATTTTTGAGAGAGAGACAGAGCACAAGCAGGGGAGGGGCAGAGAGAGGGAGACACAGCATCTGAAGCAGCCTCCAGGCTCTCAGCTGTCAGCACAGAGCCTGACCCTGGGCTTGAACTCACGAACCATGATATCATGATTTGATTGGAAGTTGGATGCTGAACCAACTGAGCCACCCAGGGGCCCCTAGTGAGATTTCTATATAACGGAGGCTGGGTATTTAAATACTTGTTTTATTTTTCCAACACTACTGTTAGTTTGAAGCATTTTTGAAATCCTTCTTTTGCAATTTCCTTCAAGTTCACTTAGGACAAGTCTTATTTTTTTTATGTCACTGTTTTTATAGAGCTATAGTCCCTTCCCCGCTAAGGAAACAGACCACCTCAGACACAAGTCACCATTTCACAAAGATTCAGGCTTATCATAAATAGACCTTGTTTTCCTGAGTTCTTGTGTTCAAGAATGTTTTCTGGGGCTGCTCTAATCTGAACGGCCGTTTGGCTGTGTGGGAAGGGGTCTGTAGCTGGTGTGTCCATTACTAAAACTTCCTCCCCCCCTGTTTGTTTCCTTTCCTTTCTGGTGTCTGCCATTGTCCTGAATGTGTCCCCTGTGGTACATGGGCTTCTTGATGGCCAGTCACTTCTCTGAGGCCTTTTTGTACAGCTTTCATGGACCTGGGCAGTTGAGAGGTTGACCTTTACTGGGGGCCTGATTGCTAGGTCTGAGGAACCACAGTGCTCTTGCATTTCTAAAAAAAAAAAAAAAAAAATTGTATTTAATTTATTTTGAGAGAGAGAGAGAGAGAGAGAGAGAGAGAGCGCATGAGTGGGGGAGAGCCAGAGAGAGGAGACAGAGAATCCCAGGCAGACTCCTCATGGTCAGCATGGAGCCTGATGTGGGACTTGAACTCACGAACCGTGAGATCATGACTAAGCTGATGTCGGATGCTCAGCTGACTGAGCCACCCAGGTGCCCCTTGTATTTGCTTCGGGCTTCAGGGATGTCTGTGAAGATGGCCATCCTGAAACAATGTGTTGCAGCTTAAAAAGAAATAATGGAAAGAAATTGCTCAAGAACCGATTCCGTGAGGGAACGTGGAGATTGTTGTCCAGGAAATATGGATCTAACATTCAGGTTTATTGTGCACATGCCAGAAGCGGAGGCTGAAGTGCCAGCACTCTGCCTGCAGAGCTGACACTCACCCCATGCAACGGGACTTGTGGTGAAAGTACTCTGCCCCTGCCGGCGGGCGTGAGTCCACGGAGAAGCGACTGTCTCGGTCACCTGTGCAGCGAAGGGAGCAGTAAGGGGGACTGTGAGTGAATGTTATCACCACCTGCCACCCCCTGCCTGAGCCTGGCTGAGCCCTCACTGGGGGTCCGCGTCCACAGGAGTCAGATTGGCAAATATCAATCCAGTCCCACTCGATTTGGGGCCCTCTTAAACAACGAAGGTTGAAGATCTGGCCACTGTCCTTAGGGTGTTTGCATCTGCTTGGGGGCTTGGGGCTGAGGATGGGGGAGGGAATAGGAACAGGGAGCATTGGAGAAAGAGCACTTTGGGGGCCAGCCAGGTGTTTGCATTCAAACTAAGGTGACCTAGTTTGCCTGGGACTGAGGAGTTTCCCAGGACAAGGGACATCCGGTGCTAAGGGACCAGGAAAGACCCGGGACCAGATAACTTGCTCACCCAAATGTTGCCAAACCTCCTTTTGTGCTTCAGTTTTCTTATCTGTGAAATCTGGACAATAACACCAAACCCTTAAAGTTGATGTGAGAGAGGATGGAATGTGATAAGGTTTGTAAAGCGTGGGGCATGTGGGAACACTAGTATATGAATGCCTCAGGACATCAGAAAGGGACAGAGTCCCACGGAGCTCTGGTGCATTCAGGAAAGGACACAGCCGGCATGAGCCAAAGAGAATTGGGGAAGACTGTATGGAGGACATGGGCTCCAGAGAGCCTTAAAGAGCAGTGGCACTTGGTCTGAAATTATGCATGGAAGTTCAATTGTCTTCGAACAGATTGAGTGACTCTAGAAATAACTTCTTCCCTGCTTCAAGCCTCTTATGTTTTGCACAATTTAGCCACTGCTCTGTTATGATTTTCAGTTCCCTCTATTCCCCACCCCCACCTATCTACTCTTTTCCTTGGGATTTGCTTCTGCTTTGCCATAGGCCGAGTCCCCCTTCTCTAAAACACCTGCTCATTAATTGGCCACCCGCCCCCTCCCCATGAGAGGTGTCTAGTGAGCCAGGATTAGGGAAACTTAAGCTCAGAGAGGTCAAGTGACTTGCCAAGAATCACCCAGCAGATCAATTTTGAATCCAGAAACAGGAACCAGATGTCTGCACCTTACTCCGTGCTTACTTTGGAAGGTGGAGTGTGGGGCCCCGGAGGCCCCAGTGGAAACTCAGAGCTCCTCTGGGAAGGACCAGGAGACCAAGAATTCCAAAGGCGTCCTGTAATTTATGGCCAGGAGTTCCCCATAAATATGTGTCAGGGAAAGGCATTTTTATAAAAATTCGTCTTTGAGGATACCCCATGGTTTGGGAAGTTTTACAGGTGAAGGAAATTTCTGACTGTCACTAGGAAAAGATGCCACAATGAGTGAATTTAATGAATTAAAGATTTGGCACAAGCTCTATCAAGTATCAAGTAATGGGCTTTCCGTTTCCAGTCCCACATGCGATACTGCTCAATTCAGCCAAAATTGGCGAGAGTCAAGCTGGTTATTAAAGCAAAACCTGTAAAAGGCAATTAAGCACTCCCAGGGTTAAAAGGTTAAGTCCAGTGGAAACACGAATCATAAATTTTGCTCACAGATAGTCCTGTTATTCGGCACCCTGTGTGAGGGGAAGGCTCCTCACCCAGGCGTGGGGCTGTCAAAGGTGCGGATGGCAGATGGTGCTTTACCTGTCCCAGGAAACCGCACTCTGGTGCTCTGTCCCGCTGTGGGCCACGCGGGGGTGAGAGCAAGCCGGGGAGTCCGGGCAAGCTCCATGTCTTTCCAGTCGCTTCCCCGGAGGTGGAGGGCACTGTTGGAGACATCTGGCACGTGCTCCTTGGGCATTTAGAAATAGGCTGAGCAACCCGCCTGGACACTGAGGGGTGTCCTGGGATGCAGGACTTGGTTCAGCACTAAAACTAGAAAAATCCCAGGTGAACTTGGTGACCAGTTTGGTCACCCTGTAAGGGACCCTGATAGTTTTCCAGGAGTCCTTTCTTCCTGCCTAGTAGTTTTGTGGAATGTTTAAGACCAGGGATGTTGGATATAGACGTCATGCTCCCACGTCCGGAGCTGTAAAATGAGAAGCTCTGCGTCCCGCCACCTGGGGCGGCGTGAGGCTTCGCTGAAAGTAGGCGGCTGAGTGCCCAGCGGCATGCAGGGTCCGGACAAGGTCACTGCCCCTCAGCCGCACCCATTTATCATCCACTCCTTGCTCCGTGTGGCTGCTTTAGGGGCGCTTCCACTTTACCTGCAGCAGCCCAGAGGGCTCGGAGAAATCCCGGGTTCTCACCAAGGGCTACTCACATCGTGCTCTCCAAGCTAACCTATCTTCGGAAAAGAGGTGGGCATTAGCTCGTATTAGTTCTTTGTCTGAAAGTGGGCCCCTTTTCAGAGCAGCCAGCCAGAAGGGCCAGAGCTCTCTGGGGAGCCAGGCATGCTGCCCTGAGGATGGCTTTATCTTGTGTCCCGATTAAACCTGTTTTGAACAATCAGTCGTGCAGGTGAAGAAATAGATGACCTTGGGTGGATTTGTGAAGGCTTTTTGGTGTTAAAGAATTGTATCCCACTTTGCCCTTTTCGGAGGATTACTTGCCATGAGAAAGTGCCCCAGAGGAGACGCTATGGGGAGAGAACAACTGTCACCCCCCAGCCCTGAGAGCTGAGAAGAGCCGGCCTTGTCTGCATGTGTTCATGTCTTTGGAAAAAGTTACACGGGTGAGTGTCTCACTCCAAATTTACATGCGATGCAGTCATCCATGGAGACGCTGTCTTTGCTAATAATCTAGCAATTAAAATGGAATGTGGCTGCTCGTTAAGCCTGCCACTCAACTACAAGATGCGTATTTGTTTTCAAGCAGAGCTGGGTTTGTTCAGCCAGCCTTCCATGGGAGCTGAGGATTGAAGATTTGGATTGGAACATAAGGCCCCAAGAGGAAAGTTCCTCTAAATACCTTTGGATTTTCTTTTTCTTTTTTCTTTTTTTTCCTTTTTTAAATGGACTTTAATACCAGCTAAGAGCGAATCAAAAACTCAAACCAAATAAATCATCTCCAAGTCGAAAAGTGTTTGTCTTCAGGATGTGTTTTCAACATACTTTTTAGTCACTTGATTTGTGGATAGAATTTTAATAATTTGAAATGTTGAGACGTGTTTCGCGTTCCACTTTCCTTAAGTTTTATCTGTTTAAAACGCCTGCCATTTAGCTTGGAAGCTGCTTAGGGTGCTGTGGGGGATGCCGGTCCAAAAAGTTCTGGGTTTGAAACCTGCTTCAATCTGCAAATAGGGAATTTTGAGTCAAGGAAAGGAATGGATCAGGCCTGGGTAGTGCTGGGCAGTCCTGTGCTGAGAGACCCATAGGGCCCCGAGTGGGATGGAATTGGGGAACTGGTTCTACAGAGTGATTCACCTGCCTTCCAGATGCTCAGGTACACAGAGGAAGATGCAGTCGTATGCTGGCTCCCTTTTTGATGTCTCCACACCTGCCGGCCTGTGACAGGATTGGCAAATCAAGGCACGTGCACCTCCAGTCTTTTCCCATGCTCAGGGCAGACATCCCTAATCTATTCTTTCCTTCCGTCCTCCTGAACCAAGAAAAGATGCGAAGCCCTTTTTCTCAAAGCAGCCACTGCCAGTTGAATGGAGCGGAGACTCAAGTGAGACATGGCCACCATCCTGGCCACATGGCATGCCGCCTGAGTGCCTGCCCAGTGAGGCAGGCCAGGTCAGAGATGAGAGGTAAGGAGGAAGGGCTGGCATGCTACAGCTCCGTCCACAGTCTGAATGAGGATCCCAGGGTCCTCTTCCCCACTCCCTGAGCCCTGCTCTGACTCCCAGCCTGTGGAGTGCATGTGGGGAGACTGGCCTCCCCAGCTCCAGAGAAGCCTGCTGGACCTTCTCGCCTGCAGGCTTCTGGGGCTGGTGGGATGGAACATCCTGGAGAAAGAGTGTTGACTCGCCAAATGCTTTAAGGGGCACACTTGAAAGGCAGTGAGGAAGGTGTGGGTGGTGAGCTCCTGGCCACTGCTCACCTTTGCAGCCCTACCAGGTGTCTGTTCCCAGACACAGGAAGCCAGACAGCCACGACAGTGGGCAGGACCATGGCGGGCCAGCACGGAGACACAGAGAGACTGCGAAGGAGGCTCTTGGCTTCTGGATGAAATGCGCCGGTCCCCTGGGTGGTCTGATGTGCTACATTTACTATTTTTATCGAGCCACCGGCTGCGCGGATGTGTCCCACCCACGCAGGCTTCCAGAGGCCCAGTCCTGGCCATAGGCTCCACGGAGGGGAGGGCTGCAGAGGGTCAAACAATCTGAGCAGTCTTCACCTTGAGGTATATGAAGATGAAGCCAGCTCTCCTCTTAGCAAGACACTGCTTAGGTATTTAGGGATGTGAAATGGCTCCGGGACATGGCTGCAAATGATATTAACGTCGGAACTCTATCAGCTCCCATCGCCCTGCTTTGACTTTTCTCTCCAGAAACTCAGTGTCCTCCTGGCAGCCAGAGTGAGCTGCCCTCTCAGACCCCACCAGCTCCCTCTCTCCTCACGTCCTTCATCTTCTCCACTCACGACTTCCTGCTCCTCCAAAGCACGAGCCTGTTGGGGCCTCTGCCTGGACCGCCTTTTCCCGATACTTGCAGAACTGGCTGCTTCTTATTCCCTGTGAATCAATTCAGGGGTCCCCTCCACAAAGGGGCCTTTCCTGGCACCCCGTCCAAAGCAGCCAGCCACCCCCTCCCCCCGTTTCCGTGTCACTCACCACACAGAGCTCATCACTCTTGGAAGTTGTCCTATTTACTTTTTTTTCTTGCTTATTGTCAGTCTCCCCCTATGAGAGTGTAAGATCTGTGAGAGTAAGACATAGCACCCAGCCCAGAATATATTCTCAGTATGTGTTTGACAATGAACTTGACTTTGCTAGGTCTCCTAGGACCGGAGGATTGGTTTTTTCTTGGTTTTTCCAGCTGGCTTTGCAGAGTGGTGAGCTAGGATGTAAGCAGTCTGAACCTCCTGGGGCTGGTATGCCAAAGCTATGTATGCATATGCCCGGGTGACCCCTTTCCCTTCAGCCCTTGCTGGACACGGACAAAGGGCTGCCTTCCACCCACGGGAGCCTCTCTTGGGCCGGCCTCCCACCTCGGGGCAGCTGTGCCGGCACCTTCCTCCCACTGCCTGTGCTGGAGGCAGCTGTGTTTCCTCTTGGACCCCGGCTGCAGGACAGACACTCCTGGGAGTCTCCTCCGATGCTGGCCACGTGTTTTTGTTCCTGCCACCACCTTCCCAGGACACAGGCTTTTGAGTTCAGAAGTGAAAAGATTCCCAGGCCCAGTGGGATGTGAGGGATGTTGGCCTTCCTCATTTGGAAAGAGAGAAAATACTGAAGTCTCACCACGAGCAGGATCTCTGCCCCTTCCTATCCCAGACAGCCTATCCTAGCTCAAGAACACAAAGGTTTTCGCTTTCTAATCTGCCGTGACAAAGCAAATAATCTAAGGGAGAGATATGTGGATCCCCTGTGATGTGCTGTGACCATGATCTCTCTTGAGCCTCAGTTTCTTCACCAGAAAAGGCAGTAACATCTATACCCAAGGGCAGTTTTGAAGAGTAGACTGCAAGTCATGCATGGAAGGTGCCTGGCACGAGGTCAATGAGGAAACAACCAGGAAGGCCAGGGAGTGTTCAGGGAACACAGAGCAGCAAGGCCATAGGTAGGGACCAGATCGACTTGCCTCAAAGGGGATGGATCCTCCTCCCTGCTCTCAACTGAGGATGGGGTGGGGCCAGGAGTCATGCCAAACTTGGGGGTAGGGCCAGAAGTAGAGGAGCTCTGAGTGAGAAGGATCTGAGTCGTACTTTGCTCAGATCCCTTGTGCCAAATTCTGTGCCAGGTATACAGTAGGTGTGGATGGGGAGAGAGATTTGCTTGGCCATGAAGTCTAGGAGGACAGTGATGCTCAGTGAAGTACGAATGAGCGAGTGAATGAATGAACGAATCAATCTGTCAAGAGTTGCAGTCTCCCTGGCTCCCGTACTGTCCCCACTGGGCCCCTTCAGTTGCATGCCGATTCAGATACATGCTGTGGATCAAGGGCAGGCCCGGGAGTACCACTGGGAGTAGGAACAGGAGGAGGCTGATATGGGGGTCTCTGCTCCTCTCCAATACGTGCTGGGGCTGCAGCTCCCTGTGCACCTGTGGGAGGTCTGTGGATATGCGCAGGTTAACCTTGGCCTTCATGCTGGAGAGCAGCTCCAGCCAAAACTTCCCACCTCCTGCCAGTCATTGTGCTTAGAGATGGGAAGTCGGTCCCAGTTCATGATGACCTCTCCTCTGAACCAGTGTGGGGGAAGCAAGGATGCCCTGAAGGAGTGGGGAGATGGGGCTGGGTGGGACACATGACTTGGTGACAAGGTACCGCACAATTAGAGCCTCATCACTTAGCACTTATCTCAAGGAGAAAAGAAAGGTAATAGAAGGATAATTGGAAGCCTTCTTTCTTTATTTATTTACTGAAAGGAGAAAGAAGCAGAATGCCTGAGTGTGTAAAAAGTGCTATTTAAATTTCTTGTCTGTAGCATATACTCAAACCTATAATTATGGCTTTGAAGAAAAAGGGTAATTATGAAAATTTCTGGGCTCATTAAAGACACACAATTGACATCCAAAATTATTTGAGTTAGAAATGATGCTGGAATGAATCTCTTACAAGAGAGTCAGAGGAAAAGAACTTGGATATTTAAAAACTCTAAGTTCTGGATGGACCTAGAGTGTCATAGACCACCTCACGTGATGCTTTTCTCCTTATGAAGGAGATTACATAGATGGTGCTCCCTCTGCAGGGCCAGCTCAGCTTGGCCTCCAAGGTTTAGGCTTGCTGGTCTCAGTGGGTGATGATTTTCAGGGGTTCCCATAAGGGGCAGTCGCGGAGAGCCTTGCTGTCTGTTTTGCAGAGGCACCTGTCCTGTGCTGGACCGCTCAGGCAGCTGAGGAGGATTCAGAAACCGCTGGTCCATTTATTTCCTTGGGATATGCTGTGACTCTAGAGTCAGGCTGCCCAGACTCAAGTCCCTATACCATCAGTTGTGAGCTGTGTGACCTTGGCCATCTCTTCTTCTTTCTGGAGAGGTTGGACCCATGGAGTGTGGGCAACTGAAAAACCTCCTTTGCCAGAGCTTGGACCCTGCTGTTCTGTGAGTCCTGGCAGCACCCTCATCTTTGAGAGTACAAAGAAGAGAGAGAAGCAGTATGACACAGTTTATATTAGTTTTAGCCAGTTCGTATTAACTCGTGTTATGATAAGAAGAGCCAGGTCCAACTAATGAGAGGGTAGACCAGATGTACGAGGGGTAGCTAGTGGAGACAGCAGGGCACTGAGGTTGTGGCAGGGTTTCTGGGAGAGACGGAACACCCCAGTGGCTTTCTCCCAGGGCCCAAGAGATGGACGTCCTTTGAGTGATAAGAACATGTCTCCTAGGCCCTAGCTTCCAGATGAGCTTACAGAGGAGGGCTTTCACAGGCTGGGCTGCTAAGGCATTTGCTGCTAAGGTCACCACCTTTGGGTGCCTCTCTGCCTTGCTACATCTCTCAGTGACCTCCCACTGCCTCTGACCCAGGATCCCATATCACTCTATCTCTGGACCTGCCTCCCCAGCTGTCCAGACTGTCATTGAACCATGTGGAGGGCTCTGACTTCTGCTGCAAGCAGGCCCTGCCACCTTCAGGACTGACTACATCCAGCCACAAAGAGCTGCTAAGTCATGTCATTTTCCACGTTGTCAGTTCAGGGAGGCTTCTGAGGGCCAGCTGGACCACAACGGGGCGGGCCTCACCTGTATCCCGAGTGCTGTCTCCTGGTGGTCATCCTAGGTCCCTGGGCTGGGACCTGCTATGGTTCCCAGGGCCACTGTAAGGTCATGCTGTGGTTGTCTGAGTTAGTAATTGGAAGTAATTGGGGAAGTCAACATAGCTTTTTCTTTGGCTGGTAGTTCTTACACAGGCCATTTGTGGCCTGTGGTCATTCAGCCACGGCTCTAACAAAGCCTCTTTCTTTGAACTGATATTATGTCTTTAGCCTGAGGCTTAAGGAAAGTCTGATCTTCTAAAAAGCCTGGGTGTTTTCTTAGTCTTTATGGCTCTAATCAACAATTTTGAAAAATAATAATTTGAGTTGGATCATAAATCTAAATGTGAAACCTAGAATCAGAAAGCTTCTAGAAAAAGACATAGAGAATACCTTCACTGCCTTGAGGTAAGCAAACATTTCACAGGCTGGATACAAAAAGCACAAACCGTGAAAAGGAAGAATTACAAACTGCTTGTTAAAAGTGACAAAAGGATGCCTTTTACCTTCCACAGACACCATTAATAAAATGAATGGGTAAGCCACAGAAGGGAAATATGTGAAATACATGTATCTAAGGAATACATATTCAGAATATATAAAGGAACAGTGTTCAGAATTTATAAAGAACTTCTACAGATCAAAACTAACATACAAGCCAACTTTGAGACTGCACAAAATAACACATACCGATGGCCAATAAGCACGCGAAAAGATGCCCAGCATCATTAGTCATCAGGGAAATGCAAATTAAACACGGTGAGGTGTTCTTTATCACCCGGTGGCAGTATGGCTGACGTGGAAAGGGCTGGTAACAGCAGATGCTGGTGAGGGTATGGAACACCCAGGACCTCTCATACACTGCTGGTGGCAATGTCAGATGGCAAAGGCCTTTGGAAATGGTTTAGCAGTCTCTTACAAACATATGTCTCTTCCGTGACCCAGCGATTCCATTCCTGATTATTGACCCAAGAGAAATGAAAGCGTCTGTTCACACAGAGATTTTGTACAAGAATGTTTATAACAGACTTATTTATCATAGCTCCAAACTCTAAACAAACCAAATGTTCATCCGCAGGAGAATAGGGTTTGAGTGATGTGTTAATACAATGGAATACTATGCACCAATTAAAAAAACAAACTGCTGAAAAAGAAAAATAACAAACTGCTAATACCTGCAATACCATGAATGAACCTAGAAAACATTATACTGAGAGGGGAAAAAAAGCCAGTCAGAAGAATGGGGCCAGGGAATGTCCTTTATGATTCCACTTATGTGCAGTTCTAAAATGGACAGAGCTCGTCTATGATAATGGCAGTCAGAAATGGTTGCCTCTGGGGGCAGTGGAGGCAGAGAATGACCAGAAAGGGGTGAACTGGGGTGATTAGAAATGTTTAATATCTAGATCTTGTCTGAGGTGATGGTTTACACAGGTGTGTACAGTTGCCAAAACGCCTCAAGTGAGACATTTAAGGTCCGTGCATTCTGTCTTATATAATATTCAATGTGTTTTATGTTTTAATTAGAAAAATAATATCAACAGCCAGCATTTTTTGAACGCATACTCTGTGCAGCATTGTGACTGACCTCCCATCAGGGGCCTCAGCAATGCTCACAAACACCTAGAGGGGCGGGACCCATCATGACCACTTTTTTTTATTATCATTTTTTAAATGTTTATTCATTTTTGAGAGGGGGAGGAGGGGCAGAGAAAGAAGGAGACACAGAATCTGACACAGGCTCCAGGCTCTGAGCTGTCAGCACAGAATCTGACACGGGGCTCAAACTCACGAGCTGTGAGATCATGATCTGAGCTGAAGTTCGACGCTTAACCGACTGAGCCACCCAGGCGCCCCTTGACCACTTTTTATCTGAGGGGTTACAGGGCCATTTAAATGGGGGAGATAGAACCTAAATTCTGTGGCCTGAGGCTTCACCCACCCTAACTGTGTCTCTCATTCTTACTTTGTTATCTCCATGTCTCCATTAGCATTTGTCCCCTGGCCTTGCAGGCACTTACAAAATTGGAATTCCCGGCATTGTCAAATACTGAGTGAACAAATGCTGGCCACTGTACCATCAGGCACGGTGCTGAGGCTGAGGAGAAGCAGTGAACAATATGGGGGCCACCCCGGGAGCCCACAGCCTGCAGAGGTCTACGCAGGCAGACATCTGGTCTCCTGGGTATATGCTGCCCCAGTGTCCCCCCTGACCTCTAAGCCCAGTCTTAGGTTGTATTTTTCTGATTCCTTCCAAGGCTCCACCCTGGTTCCAGAGGGGGCCCTGGTTGGAAAGGCTTCCCTCGATGGTGCAGGTGCCCTTTTATCTTCACAGACACTGGTTCCAGAAGCAGGTCAAGGCACAGACCTCCTGTCAGAGAAAGAGAGGGTTCTGAAGCCCCCTCGGGCTCCGGGTGCACACCTGGGCCTTTGCATGGTCTCCTCATCTCAGGGGCTCTTGGGGAACGTTCCTGCCATCAGCAACACACTGGATGCTGCCTGTGCGTGTGTTGAGGCCCAGGGGCAGGGGGCCAGGCCTGCCCTGGCTTCCAAGTTTCTAAAGACAGGTTTGGTGCAGGTTGAGACATCATGGCCCCCATAAATCACAGGGCCTTAGGGAGCTTGCTTTCCTGCCTTGAAATCCACAGGCTGCTTTGCTGGGCTCTGTCCCACCTGGAGATCTGGTGATAGGCATTCTTCCCTATCATTTGCACAGAGTCTCCTGGAGACCTCAGCCCCCAGCGCCAGCCCCAGCAGCAGTGAGCAGAGTCATGTCCACCTACCTCAGAGTTTGGGCCATTGGGCACCCCATCAAGATATCCTAGTGACAGACCTCTGCTGCCTACTCTGCTCTACATGGCCCAGGCTGTGCCTCACTCTGCTTTTCCTGCACCTGTCTGGTTACGGGCAGTCAAAGACCTCAGCGACATGGCTGAGGATGGCTTTGGCTGAGGTTCAACACCTTCATATCTGAGGGGACTTTTTCCTCATAATGGCCTCCACTCTGTTCTTACCTACTTTGGGATGTGAGTCAGCCAGACTGTCCGACCGGGGCACTTGGCGACCTGCAGGGAGCAGCATTTTGAGGGGCATAATCCCTATCGTCAACACCATCCCACATACATACATCTTGAGCACTAATTGCATATTACAGGGCTCTTTGCTATGCATTTTGTCATTCAATCCCCATGTCATCCTATAAGGGACATAGCAAGAGACTGTCACTCTCATGTGTAGAGGAGGAAACTGATCCCAAAACTTATGACAGGCTGGCCCATGTCTCATGGCGATCGATGTCTGAGCTGACTGTCAGTGGGACAGACAAGACAGCCCTGACTCCCTGTTCCCTGGGCAGAGACTCACATGGTCCAGATCTGGGCATTGCTCATACCTATTTTTTTTTTTTATTGTGGCCAGGTAGGCTGTGTGGGGTGTTCCTCAGATGTATCCAAGAGAAGGAAGGCCCAGGAAGATGAAGAAGTCTGGTCCTGCCACTCATCCTTCACCCAAAAACCAGGGTGATTGTTTTCTGCCCAAAAAACTTATCTGACCCTGTCACTTTCCTGCTTAAAGCCCAGTTGTGTACCAGGCACTGGGCTCTGTGCTTTATGTATTTCTCTCTTTCATCCTCACAAAAGGCCTATGAGGTCAGTGTTAGGACTTCACACACTGATGAGAAGAATGAGCCTGGGGGTACGACAGTTACTAACTTGCTTCGATTCAGCCAGCAGTTGCTGGTTGGAATTTAATTCGAGATCTGGCTGCAAAGCCGAACCACACTGTGCTCTGCTTCTGGCTTAAAATTTTCTTTCGCTCCAAGCCATCTGTAGTGGTTGGTGTCCCCACCGCCCCCCTAAAAGATACGCCCCAGTCCTAACCCCTGGTAGCTGGGAATGTGACCTTATTTGGAAACAGGGTCTTTGCAGAAGTAACCAAGTTGAGTCAGACTGGATTAGGGTGGGCCCTAAATCCCAGGACTGGGCTCCTCATAAAAAGGCATGTGAACACACAGAGCCATGCAGGGAGAACACCGCGTGACAATGGAGACAGAGATTGGAGTGATTTGTCTCTAACCCAAGGAATGCCAAGGGTTGCAGGCACCCACCAGAAGCTAGGAAGGCATGAGCAAGTATACTTTCCCTAGAATCTTCAGAGGGAGCATGGCCCTGCCAACATGTTGATTTTGAACTTCTAGCCTCCTGAACTGAGAGAGAACAAATTTCTGTTGTTTTAAGCCACCCAGTTACACAGCCCTGGGGAAAGCAATACACCATCTTACCGTGGCAGTGGGGAGAGTCTGGGCCGCTCCCGGTGCTATATTCCCCTCCCAGAGATTCTCAGTGCCCATCAGCATATGAATGGCTCTGAGAAGTCCCAAAGCCAGGAAATGGATTGAATATTTTTTAGCCAAGTATTTCCCAAACAAATGACCTTGGGACTCCTTTTCTCATAGAACACCTTTTGGCATCATGTGAAGCTAAAGCTCCAGGGAGCATACTTTGAGAACTGCTGTCAAATGCCAAACAGGTGCCCTTGCCAGTTAACCCAGGGCTGATGACACGCAGGGCCCTTTTTAGGAAACTGTCTTCCTGATTGAACTGCCTGAGAATTTCCATCACCCTGTCACCGGCACTGGGGAGAAAAAGAAAAAAAAAGACATCAAGAAATTAATTATTATAGAAAGGGCTATGAAAATGCCATTCACAGCAGCGAACAAGATGGCAATATTTAATATTGGACAGGGACCCGCAGGCAAAAATAGCACAGGCAGATGTGCAGGCTTGTGCTGTTTCATCTAAAGTGTGAAAAAACATCACCTCTGAAATCTGGAGCAGCTCTGTGGGAACCATACGTTAGCTTCTGCGGAGGAATTTCCCCAAAGGCAAACCTGGAAACTTCAATCACTACTCAGGGATGCTTTGGCTTGCCTCCACCTGGGAGCCAAGAATGTCTCAGAGATAACCACACAAGGCAGCCCAGCCAGGCCTCCCTTTTGTTCCCGAAGGGCAAGGACCAACAGCTTCTCACCCTTTGCAGCTACAGATACTAAGGCTGGGGGACCGATAAGCCACACCGTTGCTTACTCTGTGAGGAGCTGTTTCCATCCCCAGGCCCAGTGTGTTCTAACAAGCTGGGATGTTTGAAAACAAGGTGAAGGAGCGCCTGGGTGGCGCAGTCGGTTAAGCGTCGACTTCAGCCAGGTCACGATCTCGCGGTCTGTGAGTTCGAGCCCCGCATCAGGCTCTGGGCTGATGGCTCGGAGCCTGGAGCCTGTTTCAGATTCTGTGTCTCCCTCTCTCTCTGCCCCTCCCCCGTTCATGCTCTGTCTCTCTCTGTCCCAAAAATAAATAAATAAATAAATAAATAAAAGAAAACAAGGTGAAGTAATGCACCTGACATTCTGCTGCCCACAGTCTTCCCCACCACCCATCCCTGCCGGGTTAACTTCTCAGAAGTAATGTCCCTTCTTCCAGGAAGCCATCCCTGACTCTCTGGCCTATGGTGTCCCCCTGCTTTACTCTCCCTAAACACCCTGGACGTCCTGCTTTGAGACACTGACACCACACTGTGATGTGCTAATGTCCGTCTCTGCCAGACTGTAGGGCTCTACGGGGATAGGATGGTCATATTCACCACTGTGTCCCCAGCACCCAGCCCAGTATCTGGCCCAAGAGGGTGCCCAGAACATAGCTGATGAATGAAGTCTGTGCTTTTCCCTGGGTACCTCCTCAATCCCCACTGCCATGGCCATGAGCATCCTTTCTCTGTGTGTAAGCCCCACCACCACCACCTGCCCCCTGCCCCCATTTGGGGGAAAATGGCCACACAATCACCAGCACCCACGAGTGCCTTTCTGGTGATCAGCAAACGATGCCAGACTCAGTGTGTGGTGTTTACAGCCGGCTTCTGCTCTTGCAAAGATTTCCTTCCCGAGATGTGGCAAGTATCTCTATCAATTTGCAGCATTCAGTAAGTGTTACGGTTGTCACATTCACTTTGGACCTGGGTCAAAGTCCTGAAGGAGGCCTAGGTTTTAATGGTGGGCTTATGCACTGCTCTGAGCTGGGGAGGCTCATGGGCAGAGCAAACTCTACTGCAAACACAGAGGGCCAGGAGGAGGGCATGGGGGTTACACTATGGGGATTTGCCAGGGAGCACATCTGCTGGGTGTGTGTGTTGGTGGCAAATCAGAAGGAGACAAAGGTTGTTTTCTTTCTTTTTTTTTTTTTAACGTTTATTTGTTTTTGAGACAGAGAGAGACAGAGCATGAGTGGGGGAGGGTCAGAGTGAGGGAGACACAGAATCTGAAACAGGCTCCAGGCTCTGAGCTGTCAGCACAGAGCCTGACGCGGGGCTCGAACTCACGGACCGCGAGATCATGACCTGAGCCGAATCAACCGACTGAGCCACCCAGTTGCCCCGAGAAAGGTTGTTTTCTTAACCCACTCAGCTTCTCATTGGCATCAGACCCCGTACCCCAAGCTGCCCTTAATGAGAGCTGGTAGATTCTGGATTTGCTGTCTAGAGGACAAGGCACTTCTAACTCATCTTCCTCCAGGCTTTAGGCTTTCCAAAGGTCCTCATGCATTGGGGTGCCTTGGTGGCTCAGTCAGTTAAGCGTCTGACTTCGACTCGGGTCATGATCTCACAGTTCGTGAGTTTGAGGCCCCTGTCGGGCTCTGTGCTGACAGCTCAGAGCCTGGAGCCTGCTTCGGATTCTGTGTCTCCCTCTCTCTCGGCTCCTCCCCTGCTCACACTGTCTCTCTCTCTTCCTTAAAAATAAATATTAAAAAAAATTGAAGAAGACAAAGGTCCTCATGCATTGGCAACATAGATACTTTTAAAAAAATATTTTAAAAGTAACATGCGGGCAATATCCCCATTTTAAAAAGAGAGAACAGACCCAGAGTCATGTAGTTATTTGGGTAAATAGAGACTCAGAACTTGTGACTTTCTGGTCAGTGCTATTTGGTCATTTACTCTAAGGGACACATATAAGGGCCAAATTGGATCAAAACTAGCTACTTTTTTTGTTTTTTTGTTTTTTTGTTTATTAAGTTCTGGTAGGTACGTGAAGAGCTGTATGTACATTATGTCATGTAATCCCTCTATCAAAGCTTTCCAGCAGGTATTATTATGAGCCCATTTTATAGATAGGGAAACTGAGGCTCCGAAAAGTTAAATAACTTGCCCAACTTAATATGGCTAATAAATGGCAGACTCAGGATTCAAACCCAGTACTGGCCAATGGCAAAGTTACAATCTTAACTGAGTTTTCTAGCAACTTCCACATACTAGATAGTTCCCTGGTGTAGGGCAGACTGCAGTGTGCAGTCTGAGTTGACATGGCAAACACCCTGACTGCCACCCAGGTGTGGGGGACTAGGAGGACGACCATGATTAGGCTTTGACATGGATGGGTATGGCCAGGATGGCTGCAGAGGAGCTGCGGGTGGGGGTGGGGGCGGGAGCATTCTTGTCTGGAGGAAGTTGACCTGGGCCTGGGAGGGACTAGCCAGTGTCTCATGGGGCCTGACCATGTAGCTAGGCTCTAGAATCCCTTCCTGTTAGAGCCACAGTCTATACTCAGGCCCTCGGGCCTGGATTCCCTGGTTCTGAGCTGCCGTATCAGGTTTGAGACCTGCATTTCCTGGGTCTGACTCACAGAGCGGCAGTCCCTGCAGGGAGAGTAGCTGCCCTCATGACGGTCCCCACATTGCCGCTGTGGCTTTGCTGGGATGGCTGGCTCCACCATCCAGCAGCGGAGGCCTTGGGCATGTTCTGTAGCTTCTAAGAGCTTCGGTTTCTTCATCCATAAAGTGGGAATGTTAATGCTTGTCCTACGAGTCACTGTGAGGAGTCCGGTAAATATGCAAGGCAATTGGTACACAGTAAATATTCCATACCTGTTAGCTTTGAAGATGATGATGATGATGGTGGCAGCAATGACAATGCACGGGCTGTGTACCCGGCAGATCCCAGTCCGTGCTAGGCTGCGTACCCGCATCATTCACTGCCCCAAAGAGGACACAACAAAACTGCCTAGGCATGAGGTGGGCTGGGGTCATCCTTCTAGTTTTGCATCTGGGCTCTGGTGCCTACTTATCGTGTGAGTTTGAGCAAGTTACTTAGCCCCCCTGAGCCCATCCGCTCAGAAGAGAGTTCGCCTACCACAGGAGGGCTGGGTCTGCTTTCCCCATAGATGGAGCTAGGCCTTCCCAGGGCATTGGGATGTCAGCAGCTCCTGAGGTTGGCTGGTCCCACAGACACGTCCCATGTCCCAGCAGCGCCAAGGCAGAGGTGGTCTGGCTGGAGCACAGGTGTGTGTGTGTGTGTGTGTGTGTGTGTGTGTGTGTGTGTGGCCACTTTTGGCGTCCCACCTTTGTTCTCAGGAGTCATTCACCCTGCAACCGCTTTCTTTGAGCTTTCTTTGAACTCTCTTCCCGGCTGCTCATCTGGCCACCAGTCCAGCCCTTTCTTTTCAAAGAGAGCCTCCTGTCTGTGAGGTGCTCTGCCTTGAACCCAGACCCCCCCTCCCCACCCGGCCCGGTACACCTGGCACCTGAGTAAATAGGGCCTTTCTGGTGCTTCTTCCCCAGGGCAGGGCCTGGCCCTAGGCCGGGCAGTCAGGACTGGGATGTGTGTTCTGAACCTCCTGGGGCCCTGGTGACTTGTGCCAGGCACTGGGTCCAAAGGCGATTCAGACTTTCTCTCTCCTGGGCTTGGCATTGGAGGGTGGTGTACAACTGACCAAGAGCAGGATCTCTGTACTCACACAGACCTCAGTCCACCTGTTGGCTCTGCTACTCACTGGTGTGTGAGGTTGGACGAGGTACTCACATTCTTGTCGCCTCAGTTCCCCCTTCTGTGAGTTGGGTTAGCGATATTACCCACCTCAAAGGATCAATGGGAGCATAAAATGCACTTAGCATAGGGCCTAGCACATAACAGATATGCAGCATTGATCTACCACCATCAGTGCTTTGTTCTTACGGAGAGGCTTCTGATTTGTAAGAAGCTCACAGACCATCCCAGCGTGGCAAGGCCAGTGCTCCAGGGGAAGCAAGTGCTGGAGGCACGGGGGCTCTGAGAGCTGCCTGAATGCCCAGAAGGTGCCATGGGGATGAGACTTGAGGGAGGAGCTCCCAGGAGGATGAGAGGTGTAAGAGGCTCGGTCCCTTCCCTTAAGCTGCCGATGTGTGGCCATGTGTCACCTCCCCATATATGACAGGCAGGCCATGACAGATGTCATGTAGGAGCTGAGGGGACACTGCAGGGCAAGGGCAGCAACCTCTTTGCACTTCAATGATCAGGAAAGGTTTCAGGACAGAAGTCAATGTGTGATGGATTCTGAAATAGTGACAGCCTGCGATCTGATGCCCCCTAGTCGCCATTCTTGCTCCCTCTCTGTCTTCTCCTCACTTCAGACTACAGTGGTTATTGCATTCCTCTCTCCCCACTCACAGTGAGCTCCCACAAGACCTTAGAGGACTTGCGTAGTACCCCCAACCCAACCCACCCCCATAGTGCAGTGCCTGCCCCTCGCTCCTGCTTGTTGCACTTCAGCCATTGTGGCCTCCCTGTGGTCTCTCATATACTCCCAACCAAGCCCTGCCTCAGGGCCTTTGCACTTGCCGTTCCCACTGCTGGAGCACTTCCCTGAGCAGCCCTTATGGTTCATTGCTTCCCTTCACTCAAGTTCCTGCTCCAACGTCACCTCTTCAGAGAGGCTTGTCATGACCCCATAGGTAAAGCAGCCTCTCTTTCCTAACATCCTGGTTTCCTGTCTTCCAGCTTTTATCAGTCTGAAATGACCTCAAGCATTTGTTCATGTGTTTACTGTCTGTTTCCCCAAGGTAGTGTGTGAGCTTATGAAGGCAGGCACCATATCTGGTCTTGTTGATTGCTGGGCCCTGGTGGCTGGCACGGAGCAGGCTTCCTGGTAGGAGGACAGTTAATATGTGAGTGGCAGTAGATGGGCGCAGGCAGTTGAGGCGTCCCTGCCTCAGGCTGCACATGAGGAAAGAAGGAAACATGGGACCCTGCAGCTGTGACATCCCTCCCCCGTTGGCTTCGTGCCATTGGGACACGGCCCCACAGCCTCCCAGGCAGCAGGAACTGTGCAAAGGAGTATAAATTATATCCAAGGGTCCCTTTTTTGATTTTTAACTTTTTATTACAGAAACTTCCAGACATCTGCAAAAGTAGAGAAAAGAGTATAATCCGTACCATCACATATCACCCAGCTGCAGCAGTGATCAACTCCTGGCCCATCTTGTTTCATGTATTCTGCGCACACAGCCCAGTCCCCATCCCCCGCAAGGGTTATCCTGAGGCAAATCCATGGGCCCTCCTTTCGTGTAGAGAGCTTAGAAATACTTCCTGGCAAGTGTGTTCCTTCACTTCCTCCCCCAGGAATCCCAAGTGCTCCTGCTGACTCTCCCCAGTCAGAACTAGCTCCCAGCAGGGCTCTACGAAATACAGTCCCATAGAGGTGTCATCGACTGAGATTTGCTCGGTCCTGGGTGGTGCTGTCATCCAGAGTCTGTATTGCAAGGGCGGGTGTCAGGCCCTTCCCCAGCCAGGCAGAGATGGCCAACCCATCCCAGGGCAATGTGACCACGGCTGGTTTAGAGCCTGTGACATGGCTGCTTTCGTTCTCCGAGGTTGGTGCCCTGTAGGGAATGGCTATGGGCAATGGAAAGGACATTTGCTGTGAGCTGTTCCAGACCTGAGCTGGGGCCAGGGAGAGCCCAAGTGTCTCCAGAATCACTCCTAATGACTTCTGGAGGAAAAACCCATTTGAGGGAGGGAAGGGAGACAGAGAGAGAGACAGAGAGAGAGAGAATGCCCGCAGGCTGTGAAGGCCAGCGTGGTGGGCAAGTGTGGGCTGTCCCTGGTAGCAGCTGTGGCCAGATGCACCCATGAACCAACCCCCTTCCCTTCCCATCTAATATATGACATTTACTTTGTTTCATGGTCATCAAGTGCCATTTCACCGGACAGTGTTTTCGTTTATTTAGGTTCATGGCTGTCCTGCCAAGGTGATTTTATTATTATAAAATGTGGGAAAGTATTTTAGGAAGAAAATAATGCAAAACAGATTTGGTGCACATACTGAAAATTGTTGTAAAATTGAGATCTCAACCAGCTCTTTTCCTGACAAAGAAAGGTCCTTGCCACCTGCTTCGGGGTGCCAGTCCCCAGGGGCCCGGCTGCCCGCCGAGCCTGCCAAGAAGGGGGACTCACCGGCTTCTGGGGAAGGAGTTGGAATCAGAGTCTGGACTCCCCAGCCCTAGGCTCTTGGGCCAATGCCTCAAACTCTACCCAAGTTCTAGACCAACTCTCTGGCCAGGTTTTCCAGTAAGTTTTGTGGCGAGTCATGAGAAGACCCCAGTCCGAGGCTCATTCTTAACCCGTAAGTACTGACTTGCAACTTTTAGTGAACAGAAGAATCGCCAGAGAGCTTGATACAAATCCGGAGTCCCGGCCCCTCTCCCCCAAACATCATGACTCAGAAGGGACGGTGTCTTGGAATCTGCATTTTAATAAACCGGCCAGGGTGCTTTGGAAGCAGGGGGATCTGGACTGTATTTCAGAGGCACTGCTATGCTGAGAGGTGCAGTGAAATGGTTATAGGGTGGTTTAAATGAAAATGGTAATAGGTACATAATATGTTTCCTGTGGGTTACATAAGATAATACCTTAGAAGCACAGCACAATGTCAGGTACGTTGTAAGTGCCTGGCTCATGCTGGTTGCTATTAGTATTGTTTCTGTTTCCTTCCATGCCTCACCTGCACATCTCCCTCCCACAACATATATCCTCCCCAAGGACACTATCAACGGGATCACTGCATTTAAAAAAAAAGTATTGATTTGAAGCATTTACCAGTTTCTCTGGTGTAAATGCTCCCACCGTGGCCGATTTAAAGCTCATACTGTGATGACATCGAACATGGAGTTGGGAAGAGATGTGCACAACTGGCCAGGATAGGCTGCTCCAAGCCGGTTCCAGTGCCCCAGCAGAAAGTCCCTCTTCCCTGTGAGATCCCGAGTGTATGTCATTGTCTCAGCTGGGGCTGATAAATGCGGAGGGCTGAGGGCAGAGTCCCAGGTAGTTGCTACCTCCTGCTGCAAGGGGAGGCTGGTTTTTGCACAGTTTTGTTACCCGTGTGTACTCCTAGCTAATGCAGGAAATGGGAATTGTAGCCTCGAATTACCGGCATTGGGAATCCAGAGAAGAAATGATTACCAAAGGGCAGGGATGGCCCCAACATGCTCATTTTTACCATTTGCCACGGACCATGTGAAAGGGT
Source organism: Panthera tigris (assembly GCF_018350195.1). Taxonomy (NCBI): domain Eukaryota; kingdom Metazoa; phylum Chordata; class Mammalia; order Carnivora; family Felidae; genus Panthera; species Panthera tigris. The sequence goes on from NC_056660.1 coordinate 111,814,406, forward strand.
GCAAGGCCTCTGTTGTTTCCTTGCTGGTTCTGCTTTTGTTTTGTATTGATCGCAGAGAAAAGCAGCCTTCTGCCGAGGAACAGGTGTGGGTCTTGGAGCCAGACAGTTTGGGATCATATCCCAGGACTGCCATGTGACAATAGTGTGACCTTGGTGCAAGTTAGCTAGCCTCCCTGGTGCTCCGTTTGCCCCTCTGACAAGTGGGTGTATTTGTGGATACGTTGCAGACTGTGGTGAGACACAGACATAACACACATCGTGTGCCTAGGATAGGGCCTGGCAGAGAAGCACGGCTCAGAGAAGGGGCGCCAAGTTATGGCTAATCCTGGCATGCCCCCGTGGCTTTTCGGAAGCTGTCCTTCATCCAAGAGTTTACAAGGTCAGTGAGAATCCAGCCTCACTCGTACGGATGAGAAGGAGAGGTCATTTCTGTCATGGCAAGTTTCATTTCCTCCTCGAAGAGACATTTTCGACACAAAGAAATATTAAGTTCTTTCCTATTATTCCAGCATGTGAAAGAAGCTGGATGGACTTTTTTTTTTCTTTTGCCAAGTTTGGAGGAATCTTTGGAACGCTTTGATTTAAAAACATAAGTGGTTACATGCCATTTAGAGGCCTGGTTATAAAATATGACAGTCTTTGAGATGGTGGAGCCACACAGTGGAAGGAGCCAGAATGCCGGCATTCCCGCTGGAGGAGAGCTGGCTGGCTGATCAGGGGTCCACTGTGGACTTTCTGTGAGGGAGAAATAAACCTGCTGTGTCGTAAGCCTTTGAGGTTTGAGATATTGCTGCTACAGCAACTAGCCTTAGCCAACCCTGACTAATACACTCCCATTAAGCAAACACTTTGAGAAGCTGGGTACCACCTAGGGAGATGGTCAGGTATAGTCCAGAGAAGCTACCATGTCACTGCCATTGTCTTTGATATAGAGCAGCTGTGAGAAGACCCGGACAGAAAAGACAATTAGTGGAGTCAAATATGAACCTCACCTTGGCAGGCACGGGGCACAAGTCTGCGTTGCAGATGCTTTTCCTGTGGATGGCTCTACATGTCAAGGTCTCTTCACTGTCCTGTGCCCCCTCCTACCCTTCACTCCAGGGGGAGTCAAGGTGGCAGAGATGAGCCTCAAGTAGAGTTGATGATACTCAGCTCAGTGTGGATATGATTTTCCCCAGCCTGTGGGGAATTGCAGCCCTCTCCAGGGCCCTGCCTCACCTGTTACCTTTTTATTTTTTTTATTTTTTTATTTTTTTTTTTAACGTTTATTTTTGAGACAGAGAGAGACAGAGCATGAACGGGGGAGGGTCAGAGAGAGAGGGAGACACAGAATCTGAAACAGGCTCCAGGCTCTGAGCTGTCAGCACAGAGCCCGACGCGGGGCTCGAACTCACAGACCGCATGATCATGATCTGAGCCGAAGTCGGACGCCCAACCGACTGAGCCACCCAGGCACCCTGCCTGTTACCTTTTTTAAAAAAAAATTTTTTTAATGTTTTCATTTATTTTTGAGAGAGAGACAGAATACAAGTGGGAGAGGGGCAGAGAAAGAGACACACACAGATTCCGAAGCAGCCTCCAGGCTCTGAGATGTCAGTCCGGCTGACAGCTCGAACCCACGAACCACAAGCTCATGACCTGAGCTGAAGTCGGACATCTAGCTGACTGAGCCACCCAGGTGCCCCTCACCTGTTACTTTTGGCCTCATGTGTGGCCCTGCATGGACCAAGCAGTCGCTTCTCAGGAAGACACTATGAGGTGCTATTTTCATGCAGTTTGGAAGGAAGGGAAGCTTCAGTGCTCAGAGCCTCAAGGAGTGTCCCCAAGAAGCAAGGTCCCCACCATTTCCTTTCTCTCTCTAATCCCCTCGGTTCACTTCAATTCCCTCCCTTCCTGGGGGCCCGGGAACATCTAGGCGCTGCCGGGACACAAGAAGCAGGCCTACTTTCACACTGCTGCTGACCCCACAGAACTCTCCCCACCATGTTTTAGTCTCCCATCCTTTGTTTCCTCTCCCCGTTGCTGGACCACGTTCTTCAGTCACTTGGAGGTGGCACCTCGAGACGGCTGTTGTCTCCCGGACCCCCCTTCCGTACACTTTATTCCCTGCTAGGCCCTCTTGGTTCTCCCCGCACAGGCTTCTACCTGGATCCCTCTTCCCAGCCTACAAGCTGCCACCTCTGTGGGCCTCGAGCTTTGTCACCTGGACTGTTGTAGCTGTCTCTTTCTGGCGCCCCTGCCTCTAGGAGCCCCTCATCTTACCAGGGATCCTGAGGCCTGTTTTTCATCACCCCCTGAAGCACAACACTCCCAGCTCGTTGCAAGTCTGCTCCAAAACTTTCCTCGTCTCTGTTGGCCTTGACCCTGAATTGTCGATGATTTTCTGATGGAATCAGAGGCGTCCTTTGTTCCAAAGTTTTCTCATTGTTTTCTTTCCATGGGATTGTAGAAAACATCTCCCGCCAGGCACACCCTACTGTTTTTGTGAAAATTATAGGCTGCAAATAACTGCTTAAGTCAACTGCCAGACGAGGTACTCTCTTCAGAGGGAAAATTCCAGCTGTTGAACAAGTTTATGGGCTTTATTTTTGGCGCAAAGAGTTCATCAAGTGAAGAACAGTATTTTCCAGGTGCCCCAACTCTTATTGTAAAGCATATGTGTCTGAGTGGGCGACTGCTCCCAAGGTCAGATTTATGACCCCAGTACTTATTCACCCCCTTTCTTTCTGTTGACTTCCTTGGGCCCCTTCTGCAGCCCTATGGTAGACACCTTGGGGAACACAGACAGGAACAAAGATGAGAGAGAGAGGGCCTGAGCAGGAGGTCAGCCCCCAGCCCTCTTCCTGAAGCCTGACAGCATTCCCTGCTGCAGACTCCCTGAGCTGATGCTCTGCCCTTAGGATATTTTCTGGCTTTAGTCAGACTGATCTCAGAATCCAGTCCCGACTGAGACCCACCAAAAGACCAGCCTCCTCCCCTTGAACACGTGTAAGGAGAAGCGGATGCCCCCAGAAGAAGCTGCCCAAGACCCATGCCCAAACTGTGCCAACCCCTGGCAACCTGGGGCAAGCTGTCTTTTTGCAGAGCATGCTGGGCCCTCCTGAGGAGCCCGTGAAGTGGGCTCGTCTGTCTCTTCCTCCAGACCTCACGTCCCTCAAACGTCCCTGCATCTCACTCTGCTCTATAGGTGCGTAGACCACCCTTGCTGGCCACCACTCAGGGAGGTCCTGTATTCTCTTTTTACTAGGTTTTTTTTTTTTTTTTTTTTACATTTCATTTATTTTTGAGAAGCAAAAAACAGAAAGAGACAGAGAGTGAGCAGGGGAGGGGCAGAGCGAGAGGGAGATACAGAATCCAAAACAGGCTCCAGGCTCTGAGCTGTCAGCATCGAGCCCGATGCGGGGCTCGAACTCACAAACCGTGAGATCATGACCTGAGTGGAAGTCGAACACTTAACCGACTGGGCCGCCCAGGCGCCCCGGGAGGTCCTGTATTCTAAAACTTGCCCATGGGGCGCCTGGGTGGCTCAGTCGGTTAAGCGTGTGACTTTGGCTCAGGTCACGATCTCGCGGTCCGTGAGTTCGAGCCCTGAGTCAGGCTCTGGGCTGATGGCTCAGAGCCTGGAGCCTGTTTCCGATTCTGTGTCTCCCTCTCTCTCTGCCCCTCCCCCGTTCATGCTCTGTCTCTCTCTGTCTCAAAAATAAATAAACGTTAAAAAAAAAAAATTAAAAAAAAAAAAAAACTTGCCCAGTGTCAGGCACTCCCATCAAAACTTATCCATTCTATGTTCCCCTCCCAGCAAATCCTGCAATTAGCTGATCTGATAAACCAAGTTGTATTTTATGTTTAATGAAGGTAATCACTCAGCGTTAACCTGATACCTCACTGTTCACAACATGGCCCACAGCCCAGGAGCTGCAGTGTCACTTGAGAGCTTATTAGAAATGCTGAGTCTCAGGTACATCCCAGCCCGTTGAATCAGAATATCTGTCTTAACAAAATCCTCAGGTGATTCTAGTGCCCATTAAAGTCTGAAAAGCATAACCTAATATACGTTTTGCCCTTTTTGGCAGATAATTACCTTTTTAAAAAAAATTATTTATTTTTTTAAATTTACATCTAAGTTAGTTAGCATATAGTGCAACAATGTTTTCATGAATAGATTCCTTAATGCCCCTTACCCATTTAGCCCATCTCCCCCTGACAACCCCTCCAGTAACCCTCTGTTTGTTCTCCATATTTAAGAGTCTCTTATGCTTTGTCCACTTCCCTGTTTTTATACTATTTTTGCTTCCCTTCCCTTATGTTCATCTGTTTTGTCTCTTAAAGTCCTCATATGAGTGAAGTCATATGATCTTTGTCTTTCTCTGACTGACTGATTTCACTTAGCATAATACCCTCCAGTTCCATCCACGTAGCTGCAAATGGCAACATTTCATTCTTTTTGATTGCTGAATAATACTCCATTGTATAGATATACCACATCTCTTTATCCATTCACCCATCGATGGACATTTGGGCTCTTTCCATACTTTGGCTATTGTGGATAGTGCTGCTATAAACATGGGGGTGCATGTGTCCCTTCGAAACAGGACACCTGTATGCCTTGGATAAATGCCTAGTAGTATGATTGCTGGGTCGTAGGGTAGTTCCATATTTAATTTTTTGAGGGAACTCCATACTGTTTTCCAGAGTGGCTGCACCAGTTTGCATTCCCACCAGCAGTGCAAAAGAGATCCTCTTTCTCTGCATCCTCACCAACATCGGGAGGTAATTACCTTTAACGTGAGTTATTCCGTGTTAATGATGTCGGTGTGGCATTTCACACTTTAATGAAGATTTTTCACAACTATGGACTTGAATGGTTATCCAAGCAGCTAGATTGGGAGCTCCTGGAGGCACCAGGGACCCGCAGGCTTCCCCTGACAGCCCCAGCTCAAGCCTGGCATTTGACTGCAATTTAATTAGCTGCACAAATGAATAAATGTCGAGGCCCCTGCGGGAGACAGGACAGAGGGCATTATTTCCATTTTGCACGTGAGGGAACTAAGACTCAAATCAGCCAAGACTTGTTCCAGTTTATTTCCTAAGTGTCAGAACTGAAATTCCACCAGCCTCCTATCTCGGGGTCACTGCAGGCTGTTTTTCATGTTCCGTTGCAGGGGATTTGCGCGGTCCCCCTGTCATGGTTGTGGAGTCTGCTTGCAAGTTCTAAAAGGAACCTCTGTGTGTAATAACCTGCTCTGGGTGGGGACATCCTTTACAGCCCACCTGAGTCTCTATCCTGGCACCTGGCACAGTGTCACAGGCCTCTGGCCACGGGAGGCCCCCTTGCAGGCTCTGTGGCTGGCGGTGGGAAACCATGCAGGCAGGTGTTCCAGAGGATGGGAACACCTGCTTGCCCACTGCCTCCCCCACCCCCCCCCAACCCTTCCGCAGGACTGATGGGAATGGGGGAGAGTAGGGCAGGAATGCTGATGAAGCTTATTGAGAATAATTTCCGGTTGTGAAGCTTGTTAACATGTAATGATTCGATCAGGAGCCCCTTCCCCGAGGGCACTGGGTTCTGCCACCCACCTGAGTGTGGAGAGGCATGTATTCGCAGAAGAGCTCACAGGACCGTGCCATGAGACCTGTGGCAGAGTGAGTAATCAGGGGGTCAGGGGGATCTGAGTGCTGAACCCCAGACCACAGGAATGTGGCAAGCTTCCCTCGAGGATCCCTGCAAATGACAGAAGCCGACGAGGCCTTTGGTGTTCCACAGATTCATCCAGGCCCTGTCCTAGGCCTTACACGAGGGGTACCTGAGCCAAGAAGGAGCCAGGAGGGCAGATGTCTCTCTCTGCCATGTTCCACAGTTGGAGGCCCATCATCTCATTCTTTTGTTTTGTTTTTTGTTATTGTTTTTTGTTTGTTTGTTTGTTTGTTTTTTGTTTTTTTGCAATTGCTCAGCTTGTCAGCAGCCTGGACGTCTGCCCACCATCTCTGGCTGGTGGTGGAGGCCGAGCCCAGTGGGGTTGGTATAGCATCTTCTCCCGCATGCTTTGGCTTAGGTGCCCTGGCTGAGGAAAGCCCCCAAGTAGAGGTGATACCGCTAGTGATGGCGGGCACTCTGTGAGCACTTCCCACCCCAGGCACGCTTCTAAACACTTGACCCGCATTAGATCCTCCGACTCCCTACCCCAAACTAGGCAGTAGGTCCTGTTCTTATCCCCATTCTACGGATGAAGCACAGGGAACACAGAATGGCCACATGATTGCTCCTAGTCACACAGGGCTGACTGGAAGAACCCTTCTAACCACCTCTCCAGGTTAATTAGCTAGGGGAAGGCAGGGGGCCCCTGTGGTCCTGCACAGTGCAGTGGGAGTCAGTACAGAGGACACGAGCAAACCACGCAGTGCTCTGCGCCCAGACCTGGAGCGGTGCGGAGCGGCGATGCTGAGGGGCAGGGTAAGGAGTCTGAGCTTCACCCCGCAGACGAAGGGAGTCCCTGAAGGGAAGTTAAACTCTGACGCGTGGTTCAGGAAGGTAGGAGGTGGCATCCTGGGCAAGAGACAGGAGGCCCGGAGGCCACACCTGGAGGCTGCTTCAGCAAGGCAGATCGATAGGAGGTGAGGGCAGAGCACCCAGGCCACATCTGCAAGAAGTTGCAGAGGTGTGGCCCCAATGGTTCCTCTTCCGGGCTGGGGTTTCCAGCCCCAAATGGGCACTTTTCTGTCTCTCTTTGCTCTGTGAACCATGTGAGTCACTACGGCAGAGAAGAGGAGGGTTGGGGTTGTGTTCAAGTTTCTGAAGTTTGGCCTCAGGGCCCCCACCCTGGCCAGGGTAGCCCACCTCTTCCTGAGGGTCCAGAGGTGGTGGACGTGCCTGAGGGTGACTCTATCCATAGCCTTTTCAAATCCTTCCTTGTCACCCAGCATGGCCTGAGCCATTGTCCCTCCGTGGGCTGTTAACAGATATTATAGCTACTGGGTGGGCTGCTGCTCAGGTGGGTGCTGAGAGGCTGTGGCTGGCCAGGGGTGACTTCACCTCTCAGGACTCTCTCCAAAACCCCAGGGGGTGGATGAAAGGCTTGGACATAAGAGTGTTGGCCTAAAGCTGCCAACTCGCAGTAGGAAAAAACAAATTTCTTCAATTACTAATCCATCCATTCTGTTCTAATGCCTCCTGAAAGAAAACTTTCAACTTGGATAGCAGTCTCTTCTCTCTTGGAACCACTTGTACCTATAGTTAGGAAGCTGTGTCTCATTAAAGCTATGGTCCTAGATTACAAAGCTGGAAGACCCAGCTTGACCAGGGCATGCATGGCTTTCTGCGGCTAAAATCAGATTTCATTTTTGCCATGGTATAGTCCTGTTTCCCTGGGCCACCAGGCTCCCGTTTTGTGTTTCCTGCTTTTTACTTGGAACAAGCGATTCTTATGGAGATTTCCTCTTTAATTCCCAGCACTGATAATAACTAATGCCCAGATACACAGTTTCTGAGTCTGTTCCAAGGCTTTTTGGTGCACGTAGCTTGGACCCCTTGTTGCCTGGTGATGTATTTCCAGCTTGAAAAAAGAACGTTCACCTACAGGGGAAAGTGAGCCTCAATCTTACCTGGTCTCCAACTACAGGACAACCGTCAGGATCTTCCTCAGGAAGAGAAGCAGAACTGACCACATCACCGAGAAAACTGGATGAGAGTTCCTCACACCCACAACCCTTACCCCACACACATTGTTGGTGTATTGGCTTAGACAGCTGGGGTTTTGATGAACACCTTTACATGGGCCAGCAAGAAGGTAGTGGGTTTGAAAAAGGTGAGGCTCTTGCTCACCTGACGTCCCCCAGAATCTTCTGACAGAATCTTCTGTCCCCCAGAATCTCCCACCGAGGGGAGATAAAATGCCTCAGAGTGACCATTCTCTGATATCATTGATTTTTGTTTCTTTACACCGTAGTGTGTACGAATCGGCTACTTCCTGGGGAGTATTTGCATAGCAAACCTCTCTCATGGTAGATAATTGGCTTTGTTTCTTCTTCAAGAGCTCTCAGGCATCTGTGAGAGGAATCCTGTCCTTGTTCGAGGAGTCTTTCCTGAGATTGTGATAGGAAGGCAGTCCCTGATTCTGTCCATGTAAAAAGTTAATAAGAGATAGTTCATGGGGCTGAAACCTTAAATCGCAAACATGGGATTGGGGCTGTCGAAAGCTGTGGACTAGGAAGAATGACCTTTGAGACTGTTCACCCCAAGATCCTGCCAGCATAGAATTCCCTCAATAGCGTTGTGTTTCAGCCTGTTCAGACACTTTCCACCTATGAAATTTCAATACCTCAGAAATACCATGTATCTGTTTATGTGCTATGGCCGTTTGAAGGGCCACAGCCATTGTAAGAACTCTCAAGAACTGGGTTTTGTCCAGCTAGGTGTATATCACTCTCACTGAGATAGGTGGCTGGATACCATATCCCTGAGGAGTAGCTAGCCAGCTTCTGCTTGGATGTTATAAGTATCAGGGAGCTCAACTACCTGCCTCCTTCTCGCGGTAGCCTTGGAATATTACTTAGCAACAAAAAAGGAGCAAACTATTGATATACACACAACTTGAATGAGTCTCCAGAGAATGATGCCACATGAAAAAAAAAAAAGCCAGTCCCAAAAGGTTACATATTGTATGATTCCATGAATGTAACCTCTTGAAATAATAGAATGTTAGAAATGGACAACAGATTGGTAGTTGCCAAGGATGGGGGGGCTCGAGGGAAGTGGGCGTCAAGAGAGATCCTGTGGCTTTGGAATATTTCTGTATCTTGACTGTGGTGGCGGATATACAAACCTTCACGTGTGATAAAACTGCATTGAACTAAGCACACACCTGAGTACAAACAAGACGAGGGACATCTGACAGTGCTCCGCGGGTTATATCAATGTCAGTATCCTGGCTATGATATTGTACTATTTACTGTTTCACAGATGTTACCATTGAGGGAAGCTGGGTAAAGGCTCTCTCTGTGTTACTTAAAACTGCATGTGAATCTATAGTTATCTCAAAACATAACATTTAATTTAAAAAATAACTAACTTAGGGCGTGCCTGGGTGGCTCAGTCGGTTAAGTGTCCGAATTCAGCTCAGGTCATGATCTCGCCGTTTGTGAGTTTGATCCCCACGTCGGGCTCTTTGCTGACAGCTCAGAGCCTGGAGCCAGCTTCAGATTGTGTGTGTGTCTCTCTCTGTGCCCCTCCCCACTTCTTGTGCTCTGTCTCTGTCTCTCTGTCTCTGTCTTTCAAAAATAAGTAAAACATTAAAAAACAATTTAAAAAATAGCCAACTTAAAAAAAATAAAAATAGCGAATTTGAAACTAGAAATGTAAACAAAATAAAAGCCCATGTTTTCATTTTACAGGTCGAGGATTTATTATGCCCTTTGGGATTTTCTTAAGACCCACTGTCTCTTTGTCAACTTCAGTCAAATTGACTGACAAGAGAGGTAAATGAGCCTGCTGTGTACCAGAGGCAGCAAGTATCTGCGTGTTCCAGTGTCCTGGAGGCTGGGCTGGAGGCAGGGGTGCCGAGCAGGCTTGCAGCAGAGGCAGGAAGAATGGAAACCTGGATTCCGTCCCTCCCTGTGGAGCCCCAAAGGTAAGGATGGGGACAGGCAATGGGGGACAGGAGAGGATGCTCCCTGCATTCCCCTGGGGGTGCCCCTTCAAAGGAGCAGCAGGAAGGGAAGGTACTCAGATTGCTACATAAGGACGGATCTGGAAGCATAAAGAAGCTTCAGTGAGGGAAATGCCTAGGCCTGCTCAGGAATGTGGTGGGGGTACTGGGGGAGTAGGACTGGGGAGGCACAAGGGAGAGCCCAGTGGTCTCCAGTGCTGGGCCTGACAAGAGGCTGAAGGGCATCACCTGTCACTGAGGAGGGCCGAGAAGAGGCTCTGGATTCTCATTGTAGCAGCTGAGCTCCCTGATACGGGGTGGGGGCACTTTCCCCCGGGGACCCTCCCCCATCTGGAGCTGATTCACTTGACCCAGACCAGACCCATCCCTGGGGCCTTAAAGACAGACTCCACATTTTGGGTCCCAGTGGGCTGAGGTGCCTGGACCTGGGGAAAGGATCTCCATTGCTTGCTCAGCCTTCTGTTGCCAGGGCCCAGCTGGCAGGCTTTTAAAGCAAGCCTGAAAGTCTCGGGGGCCCTGGAAGTGCTGTCTGGGCCTGGCCCTTTGTGAGTGGGTTTGGTGGATTGGGTGCTGAAGGCCAGGCCCTGTACTGAGGGATTCAAAGGACACACGCAGAGCTCACACACTCTCGCCCCGGGCCTCTACGTGGTCCTCCAGTCTCCTGCTCCAGGACAGGCCCGCTGAGTGCCCGAGGCCCCACAGCTGGCTGTGTTCACACTCAAACCCAGGGCAGTCTGGACCCCCGAGCTGCGCTCCTCACGAGATGGCTGTTTGCTTTCCAATCCCGTGTCCCGCTCTGCAGGGCCTCTCACAGCAGATTGTGTAGCAACCAGGCGAGGGAGGTGGGGATGGGTGCTCAGATCCCGGAGACGGTGACATGTGCAGAGGTACCCAAAGCTGACAGCAGGGTCAGCTTCTGACACCCACTTGTGTGTGCTTCACCTGAACTGCATGACCCGTCCCGTGACCTGGGAGCCTCGTGTGGCTGAGAACGCATTTACCGAAGAGTAAGGCCGCTCTTCATGGGAATCAGTGGTCCTTGTGAGCCCCGTATTTGCTGGAACTGAATTTTTTGCTGGTACTGAATGACACTGGGTTCCTCAGAATGGTTTGATGCCCAGGAAGTTTGATGTTCCAGAAGCCCCAAAGCCCCTGCCCAGCCCAGCCCTGGCACAATTCTGGCAGATGCTAGTCACCTGATTGTCTCCCACAATCCACTGCACAGAGATGCCAGGGTGGAAAAAGGAGAATAACATTTGGGGCCTAGACACCACTGGGCTCACACCAACAAATGTGGGGAGTGAAGCAGGATGGTGTGGGGAAGGGAGACTGTTTTGGGGGGGGGGGGTTCCTCTGGGTAGTGGATTTGGTAGAAGCTTCTGGCTGCTGTCGGGAAGCCCAGGTTCTGGCCCTCCCTCTGACACTGACCTGCCGGATTATCTGCACATGCTCGGACATATGCATGTGCAGAGGCTGCTGGGAGGAAGGGGCATCCCGAGGGGCCGGGAGCACAGGGGCACCTGGCAAGGGGGCTCTGCACGGCCATCCCCATTTTAACCACTGCTGTTCCACTCGCATGTGATTGCATGGTGGAGGCCACCTCGTGTGGCTCATCAAAAGGATTCCCCAGCTGAAGCTGGTTGCAAGGCAAACTACAGGGTTCCACTCTCCAGAACCAAGTGTAAGAGGCGAGAGAGAGAAGGGAAGAAAGGGAACAGTTCCTGCAGGAGGAGGGGACTTCAAAAGCAGGTGTGGGTTAGGGAAAGGGAGGGAAGGATGCAAAGAACTGGGTGTCGACCGCAGGCTGACAGCCTTGGTCACTGACAGGGATGACTCCAGAGCTCTGGGAACATTAACCTGGACGCAGCCCAAGAAGATGCGGTTGTGATGCCCCAGGATTACTCTTCGATTATTATTAGACGTGCTCTGGCGACAATGCGTTGCTGAAAACCAGCAGTGACGGCATCCAGCCCATGCACGCGGGGCTTCTGCAAGCCAGCCGCAAAGCACCCCCGAGCAGGGTTCAGGCCATACGGCTCGAGACCCCAGGCTCGTGGGAAATGGAGCATTGTGGTTTTGCCTCCGCTGTCAACAATTTCAGAAGGCCAAGGGCAGAGCAAAAGTTTAAGTCGATTATCTCCTTCTGAGTCTGTGTGCCGACTGCTGATTGAACAGCCAGGGATCCGGATTCTGGTTTCTTTGTTTTGTTTTGTTTTTTCTCTTCTATCTTCTGCATCTCTGACATGGCTCACTGTGTTTGCTCTCCACGAAAACAGCACTGGGTCAGGCCCTCGGGCTCTGTCTGCTGCTCCATCCACCGCAAACTCCGTGCTTCTGTCCCCAAGCTTCTCATGCTGTTAGCAGCAGTTGGTACGTCCTGGGAAGTTTGACCATGTAAACCTGCTGTCTGAGGACTCTGTGGGGAGCGGGGTGTGAGCGCAGAGGGAATTTTGCCTGCAATTTCTCTTTTCTTCCTCTTGTCAGGCACGTGGCTGCCCTTTCCTGTATTTTCATTATGGGAAACAGGCAGGAACAGGATGTGGGCTTGAATCTCACCCGGTCACTTACAGGGACACGTGGCTTTGACCTTGAGTAAGTTATTTGTTTCTTTGAAGACTTACTTTCCTCACCTGAAGAGATGCACTATTCCTGTTTACGGACTCTCCCTGGGAGAGACCAAAGACATGCGGAGCCTTACTGCATCACAGCTGAGCTGACGTATTGCCTGGCTGGGCCCCAGTGAGGGGGGGGACAAGACCCGCCCCCCCGACTGTCGGGACATTGATGGGGGTCATTGCTGTTGTTTCCATCGTGAGTGATTATCTACAGTACTGCATCTCCCCACCCTGGCTGCCACGAGGGCCAGAACACAGGTCCCCAAGTGACCGCTTTGCTCACGACACAACCTCTGTCCCTCTCCAGAGAGGCCTTCCTGGCTAGGTGTCCTGTGGCTAATGAAGTAGCTGGGCCCAGTGGACTCTACCTGAGGGGTCAAGGCTTTCTCTCATTCATCAGGCTCCTTGCAAATACATGTTTTCATGGCTTCCTCCCCCTGCCCTTAAACTCTTCAAACTCCCTGTTGTGCCGCAAGCCTTGATAACAAAGCCCAACAATGTTTTTCTCATTGGCTAGTCAATTTGCTCTTTTCTGAGCTGTAAATTTGCAAAAATCCCTCTTGGACAGGTCCTGTTGGCTAGAGCCATTTTGAACGGTAGCAAGTGGGAGAGATTGAGTACCAGAGAGGGAGAATTAATGAAGGAGGCAATGCCAAGCACCCCTACATACATACACGCCAGTGCAATCCTAACTCGCTCCTTTTTACTGTAAAAAAAATGACAGAGACCACAGTGTAACAACCGGGGCAAAAACGTTCTTTTAATCACCCTCGATGCCGTCACTCAGGCAAATCAGCTGTTTTTAATCTTTGCTTCTCTAGCCTGTGTGCAAGCAAACGTGTTTCTAAGCAGCCATAATTGGAACACAGTTTTGTATTCCGTGTTTCTCCCTATTTCCTAAGCCTCGCCTCGTATTGCTACACAGTCTTTATAGGTATCATTTTTAGTGGCGCTCACTCAGTTGTGGCTTCTGGAATGTATTTCCTGTCCCCCTGCATGGCCATCACATCATTACCCGTAGGGGCCCACATCTGCGGGGAAACAAGCGTGGAGGTCATTTGTGCAATCCGTCCCTATTATTGAATTCTAGAAGCATCTGGCGTGAAAATGCTTCCTTGGGGCAGGCGCATGAGTGGTCCAGGAAGGGAGCCCTTCCGTGTGCTTTGTGTATAAACAAATGCTTTCGTTTTCGAAGAAGACTCAGGCCCAGAACCCTTGCAAGCATACTTTAGTCTCTCAAGGGTATAACCAGGGGTCATTGCTTTTGCTGCTTTGTTAGGGTGCGAATTCGTCTTCCTCCTCAACTTCTCCATCATCCTCGTCCTCGCTGTCGTACTCAGGGCTGCTGTTTATTGAGTGCTTACCCTGTGCCCAGCCCTGTATGTCGTCTTGCATCCTGGTTGTATCTAATACCATCAGTTGCCGCTGTTGTTATTCTCAGTTACAGATGAGGAAACTGAGGCCCAGGATGCTGAAGTGACTGCCGAAAATCTCCTAGCTCTCAAGGGTCAGAGGCTGCCTGCCTCCAGATGGGGGGCCTTGACACCATCTGGCTCCTCACGTGAGGGCCTTTCCTCCAGGGCAGAGTTTGGTCTGAAGCCCCTAGGTTGGGCCGCGGGGTCTAAGGAGCCTTACTATCTTAGTCCCTCTGGGCTGCTATCACACAATATCACAGACTGAGTGGCTTATAAACAACGGAGATTTATTTCTCACCGTTCTGGAGGCTGCAGAGTTGGTGTCTAGAGAGGGCCGGCTTTGCTGTATCCTCACAAGGTAGAAGGGACAAGGGAGCTCTCTGGGGTCTCTTTTATAAAGGCACTGATCCCACTCATGAGGGCTCTACTCACATGATCTAGTCACCTCTCCAAGGCTCCACTTCCTTTTACCATCACCTTAGGGATTAGGTTTCAGCATATGAGTTGGGGGGATGCAAATGTTTAGTCCGAAGCATTTACCACGATGGACCTCTCTCTCCAGGGGAGAAAGAAGGCCTCTCCCCAATCCCATAAGAACCCTGGGCAGGATAGGGTGTGCCTGGCTAATAAGATGGCAGCTGAGAGGCCATGTGCCCTGGTCAGAGGCTCCAGGCATGGGACACACTTCCCCCAAGGTCACACGGAGAGGTATTGACGCAGCCGGGCTAGAATCTGGGTCTCCTGACTTGTGACCAGGGCTATGTCCTTCTTGCGGAGAAGTGATTTCACATCTGAAATTGAGGGAGAGGCTTTAGAATTACCTAGCTCCTCTGTTCTTAGAAACTGCTGATGCTGTCGCATAGGTATCACAGGGCAAGAGAGAAGACCGGGGAGGAGACAGTGACTGAGCTCAGCACGGGTGGGTGAGGCAAGAGAAAACAGCGTGACTTAGAAATGTCAGAGATACCGCCCTGGGGCCCCTGAGCCTGGCCTCAGTCTGCTGAGTGGACTTGTCAGACTTAGCAAAGTTCCTGCCAAAGGGATTTCCTAAAAGGTAAAGGCTCTTTGCTCTTCTGAGTCTCCCATGGGCAGCAAAACCCCCTGAGAGGAGCCTTTATTGTGACCACAGCCTTTCCTGAGCAGAATTAACCCAGAATTAAAGCTGCTACAGGAAAGGAGATATTTTACTTATGATTCTTTCAATGGGTATTCATTGACACTTTCTGTGTCAGGTAATGGGAATGAGAGACATATTTCCTATCTTTATGATAGGGATAATACACTAGTAAAGGTAAGCTCTGTGAAGGACACCAGTGAGGAGATGTGGTAGGGACTGTGGGTAGAAGTGGAGGCAGGAAGCCAACTTGGAGGGAATTGTCAGGGAAGGCCCTTCCCAGGAAGAGGCACGAGTGTTGAGACCCAGCAGATACCTGGGCATCTTCCCAGATCTGGGGGCAGAGCATTCGGGCAGGGGGAAACAGCAAGTGCAAAGGCCCTGAGGTGGACTGTTGAGTTAATTGCAGAAACAGAAAGAAGACTGATGGGAGCAGTTCTCTTCAGGTTCAGGATTGGTACTGTTTCAAGCAACGAGAGAGCCGACCCAGTGGGATTGTCGGCCTTCTCAATACAGAGCATCCACTTGGACTGTATTCTGCCTTTGCCTCTGTCAGTCACTACTGTTTTCCCCTCCTGCCTGTGTTTGCATGCTACAGGGAGTGGCGTGTGGCTGGTGCTCTCATGCAAACAGTAGCTCCTCTAAAAGGCTGTGCTCCCTCCCATCTCTCAGTACCCTTGATCTGATGGTTTGTTTACATCTGATAGCTGTGTCCTCATTAGAGCCAATTAACGTGGCATTTCTTGGACCTCGTAAAAGTAATAAATCATGTTGTGTTTACCTTTTGGTTACTAGGCAGAGTGCTAGGGTTTGCAAAACAAAACAAAACAAAGCAAAACAAAAACCAAAAAACCCCTGCCTGTGGTTATTTAATTGGAGAAAGCTGCTCTTGTTGCGGACTCAGCTAAACGGGCCATTTGCTCTGGAAGGGACAGCCCTGAGCCAGCCGCACCTACTCATTTGCTGGTTGCTGATGGACACTGACTCCAGACCTCACCTGGGAAGAGACAGTGCCACGGTTTTATCCTGCCCGTGGGCTGGGTTGGTCCAGGTGCGTGTTACAGTGAGGTCTGCTGCTGGGATCTGGCCGTGCCAGGACAGGGGTGCCGCGCTGGCTCTGCCCACCGGCCCAGACTGACTAGGGAGAACCCCCGCCACCCTGGCTCCTTTCCTCCCCTTCCCCTAAGGACCGCCAACAGGACAGGGGGAGGCTGTGCCTTCAGAAGCTCAGAGGAGCCTGACAGGCTGTTGGGGACCCCGCCATTGCCCTCATTCTTGCCACCCTGCTGTCACTTGGATGCTGGGGCACTCCTGGGCACACACAGTCTGCCCCATCTGGGCTCCCTGCTGGATGCGAGGCCTTCGATGAAGCCCCAAGCAGCACAGCACACAGGCCCATTTCTGCCAGTTTTCTGGGGACAGTCTCATCTCTGTCCTTTTTATTCTCATGACACTTTAATTTTTTTTAATTATTGTTTTAATGGTTTCAGGAGTGGAATTTAGTGATTCATCACTTACAGATGACACCCAGTGCTCATCTCAGCAAGTGCTCTCATCAGTGCCCATCACCCATGTAACCCATCCCCCTACCCACCTCCCCTCCAGCAGCCCTCAGTTTGTTCTCTGTATTCAAGAGTCTCTTCTGGTTTGCCTCCCTCTCTGTTTTTATCTTGTTTTTCCCTCCCTTCCCCTATGTTCATCCGTTTTGTTTCTTAAAGTCCACATAGGAATGAAATTATATGATATTTGTCTTTCTCTGCCCGACTTATTTTGGTTAGCGTAATACATTCTGGTTCCATCCATGTTGTTGCAAATGGCAAGATTTCATTCTTTTTGGTTGCCGAGGAATACTCCATTGTGTGTGTGTGTGTGTGTGTGTGTGTGTGTGTGTATACACCACATCTTCTTTATCCATTCATCTGTCGATGGATATTTGGGCTCTTTCCATACTGTGGCTATTGTTGATAGCGCTGCTATTAAACATTGGGGTGCATGTGCCCAATTTTTGTATCCTTTGGATACAAAATCAGCATTTTTGTATCCTTTGGATAAATACCTAGTAGTGCCTTTGCTGGGTTGTAGGGCAGCTCTGTTTTTAATTTTTTGAGGAACTTCCATACTGTTCTCCGGAGTGGCTGCACCAGTTTACATTCCCCCTAATGAAACTTTTAATTTTGAGATCAGTGTAGATTCACATGCAGTTTTAAGGAATAATACAGAGAGACCCTGCATACCCTTAACCCAGCTTCTTCCAGGGGTAACATCTTGGAAAACTATTGTGCAAGACCACAAGGATCTTGACCTTGATAGTCAAAATACAGACATTTCTATCACCACACAGGATCCCCCATGTGTCCCCTTTATAGTCATACCCGCCTCCCTCTTGCTTCTAACCCTCCTTAACTATTTGCAACCACTAAATGTCTCCATTTCTATAAGTTTGTGATTTCAAGAATGTTACAGAGAAGGAAGCACACAGGACATAACCTTTTAGGATTGGCTTTTTCCACTTAGCATAATTCCCTGAGCATCATCCAGATGGTTGTGCATGTCAGTGGTTCTTTCCTTTTTACTGTTGAGTAGTTTTCCGAGGTATGGACATACCACAGTCTAACCTTTTACCCACTGAAGAAAATCCATGTTGTTTCCAGTTTTGGGCTCCTATGAATGTGACTGCTACATACACTCTTCTATAGATTTTGGTTTCATTTCTCTGGGATAAATGCACAGGAGTGCCATTGCTGGGTTCTCTGGTAGTTGCATGTTTCGTTTTTCAAGAGACCATTTTCATGAGTGAATGTCCTATTTTACTTTCTCACCAGCAACGTATGAGTGAGTGATCCAGTTTCCGAACATCTTCACCAGCCTTTCGTGTTGTCACTATTTTTTATTTTACCTATTCTGACAGATGTTTAGTGGTATCTCATCGTGATGCAACTTACATTTTCATAATGGCTAATAATGTTGAACATCTTTTCCTATGCTTATTGGTCATATGAATGAGGTATCCTTTTCCTAGTTGGACTCTCTGGGTTTTTTTACTGCTTGGTTTTGCAAGTTATTTACATGGTCTAGATACTGGTCCTGTGTCCCATATGTGCTTTGCAGCTATTTTCTCCCACTCTGTAATTTGTTTTTTAGCCTCTTGCAGAGTCTTTTTCTGAGCACAAGTTCTTAATGAAGTCTAGTTTATCAATTTTTCCTTTTATGTATTGTGCTTTTGATGTTATAGCTGAGAAATATTTCCTGGCCCTAAAGATTTTCTCCTAGTTTTTCTTTTCCTAAAAATTTTATAGTTTTACATTTTACATCTAAGTTTGTGATCTGTTCTGAGTTAATTTTCACATAAGGTATAAGACAGGTTGAGGATATTTTTTCCCCCCACAGATGTCCAATTTCTCTGGCACCATTTGTTGAAAATACTATCTTCTCTCTGTTGATTTGCTTTTACACTTTCATCAAAAGTCAGGCATACTCGTGTGGATCTTTTTCTGGGTATCTCTGTGTCTCCACCTATCCCACATAATCTTGACTTCTGTAGGTACACATTAAATCTTGAAATCAGGTAGAATGATTCTTTCCATTTTATTCTTTTTCAAAAATTATGCTAGCCATTCTAGTTCCTTTGTCTTTCTGTATATATTTTAGAATCATCTTACCTATATCTACAAAATATCTTGCTGGTATTTTGATAGGACTTTGGGGTTCTGTCTTTTTTTAAAAATGTAACTTTTCTATAGCTAGCATGTATTTTGTATAGTATTTTTTTACAAGTTGAAAATAAAAAATTAGCAAAAAGAGAACTGAGAACATACATACATATATATGTATATCCTGTATATACTGTTTCTTAACAAGCTGTCTTGGGGTGCCTGGGTGGCTCAGTCAGTTAAGCATCCGACTTTAGCTCAGATCATGATCTCGAGGTCCATGAGTTCAAGGAATGGGTCGAGCTGTATGACAGCTCAGAGCCTGAAGACTGCTTCAAATGGTGTCTCCCTCTATCTCTGCCCCTCCCCAGCTGGCACTCTGTCTCTCTTTCTCTCAAAATTAAATAAACATTAAAAAAAATTTTTTAAACAAGCTTTTACTTAATATATTAAGACTCGTTTTTGTATGGCAACAAATGCATTTCTATGTTATAATTTTTAATTGTTTCATAATATTTACTCGTGTGGATACAGTATCATTTATCAGACCAATCCCTCGCTACTGGATATTTGGGAGTTTTCTTAAAAAATATTTTTTATTTACTTTTCCCTGTTGTAAACAACACTGTGCTAGATATGTTAAAAAGCCATATCTCTGTAAGTATCCTCAGTCATTTCCTTGGAAAAAAAATTCTGTGAGTAAAATAGCTGGCATCTTCTTGATTCTTATGTGTTTTTTGAGTTTTTAAAGAGAGCTTGAGAATGAGCAGGTCAGAGGGAGAGAGAGAGAGAGAGAGAGAGAGAGCGAGAGAGAGAGAGAGAGAGAGAGAATCTCAAGCAGGCTCCACACTCAGTGCAGAGCCTGGATGCAGGGCTGAATCCCACAACCCTGGGATGGTGACCTGAGCAGAAATCAAGAGTCAACACTCAGCCGACTGAGCCACCCAGTTCTTCGGTTTTTCTGATCACAGATGGAGATCCAGTTCCTTGAACTGAGTCTAATGTTCGGTTATTAGCTCAAAAAAGGCAAGCCACTTTCTGCCTCTGGCTTGCCTACCACCTGGGCTTGCCCTCACCCTCACCTGGACCAAAACTTGGGTGCAGGCATACTACAGATGGGAGATCCAAGTTCTCTTCTGCTTTTTAACTATCTTGGAGGCTCTCCCTGTGGGTGAGAGCTCTAAGGCCTGTTTCTAACCCCAGATGTAAAACAGATGGGAAATGGACCCTGTGCCCTGCTCTTAGGAGATTTCCCCTGCACCCCTACCTTTGCCTAGTGATTCTCTGAAAGCTGTTCTCCCTTTCTGGAAAAAGGTACATGGGGACTCATGGGGCCTTCCACCTCCACCGTCGCTTAAAAAAGCCTCTCTCCTCCACCCTGAGTAGCGTGTGACTATTTTAAGAAAAATTCTTTAAGGGCTTCAAAGAGTAATAAGATAGTCTTCCGGGATGACTATTAAAATTCTTGAATACATTTAAGGGATTTACATTTTCAAAGAGAGAATGTTTTCTGTTTGATGTTGAAAAAAGATGATTTTTTTTTCCATCCCTGTGAATTTAAATTATTTGCTTGACTTTCTGGTGGAATAACCACAGTGTTCTTACATTCTGGATGCAGCATTTGTTAGGATTCTCCATGATTGACTGCAGGGAGATTGTGTGTATAAATGATTTTGAAATATGTTTTCAAACCAACAGCCATCTGTAAGTTGTCAGCTTAAAAAAAATGGCATCTTCCTCGCATAGGGAAATCTCATTTGAGAGAAGTAGTCACACACACACACACACACACACACACACACACACACACACCCCAGAAATACCAGTTTGAAATGATCTTTAATGATGAGCCAATGGAGACCTTTCAGAAGAAATGGAATCAGTCTTCCCCCTTGTGGATAACTAGGAAAATGCCTATTTTCCCTGCTAAAGGTTACATGTAAGAGTCTTGAGGGAACCATAGGGTATATGATGTTTTTCTATCTCATTTAAAAGTAATTTTAAGTGTATTTTATCTAAAATTTGTGTTAAAGTGACAAAATATCTCTGTAATAGGTAATTGGCTTTATGACTAGAATTTAATTTTTTTTAATTTTAAAAAATGTTTATTTCTTCATTTTGACAGAGAGAGAGAGAGAGAGAGAGAGAGAAGGCAGGGGAGGGGCAGAGAGAGAGGGAGACAGAGAATCCCAAGCAACCTCCACACTGTCAGCGCAGAGCCAACCCAGGGCTCGAACTCACGAACTTTGAGATCTTGACCTGAGCCAAAAATCAAGAGTCAGATGCTTAGCTGACTGAGCCACCCAGGCATCCCATGACTAGCATTTTAAAATGAAACACAGAAAATATAAGTACAAGGGGTAGTGTGAGACATATATATTTTTATATATAATAGAATGTTTATATTATATATATATTCATATATACATACACACACATATATACATATGTATATATATATACATATATGTATACATATATACATATAAACAGGGAACTCTAAAATTTTATATATAAATATAAAATTTTATATATGTATACATATATGTATATATGTATATATATATGTGTATATATATATGTGTGTATATATATGTATGTATATATATATAAAATTTTAGAGTTCCCTGTTTCACATGCCCAGAGTATTGGCAACAGGTAAGTCAGTCTTTTTTTAAAGTTTTTATTATTATTTTTTAAATATTTTTTAAAGTGTATTTAATTTTGAGAAATTTGAGAGACAGAGTGCAAGCAACAGAGGGGCAGACAGAGGGAGACACAGAATCTGAAGCAGGCTCCAGGTTCTGAGCGGTCAGCCCAGAGCCAGACGCAGGGCTCGAACTCATGAACCGTGAGATCATGACCTGAGCCAAAGTCAGACGCTAAACGGACTGAGCCACTCAGGTGCCCCTAGTTTTTTGTTTTTTGGGTTTTTTTTCCTTAATGTTTATTTATTTTTGAGACAGAGTGTGTAAGTGGGGGAGAGGTGGAGAGAAAGGGAGACACAGTATCGGATGCAGGCTCCAGGCTCTGAGCTGTCAGCACAGAGCCCGAGGCAGGGCTGGATCTCATCAACCGTGAGATCATGACCTGAGCTGAAGTCGGACACTTAACCGACTGAGCCACCCAGGCATCCCATCAGGTAAGTCAGTCTTCATGTCTCTGTCTGGATCTTGGAAGCTGGGAAGTTTGAGAAGAGCTTTGGGGACTCATAAGAGAGGTGACAGTAATGATCACCATCATTTGGGAGCAGGCTACTATATGTCAGTCACTATTCTTACCCTTACTGTCTAAATTAAGAAGCGTATGCTGTTCTTGTCCACAAATGACAGCTGAGGGATTGGAGACTCGGGCTTTCTTCCCCAAAGTGACACTGTCAGGTCATAGAGCTGGGATATAAACACCCACATTTGGATGCATCCAGAGGGTGCAAGGCAAACTCCCTGCTGGGTACCAGGAGACACCAGAACAGCCCTGGCTGGTAGCTGAAGCAGGTGGCCTGGCTCCTGCCCCTGAGAGATCATGGCCCTTCTGTCTGTAACACAGCCTGAGGGGCGGGGACAGAAGAGGGCTGGACACCTCACAACCCAAACAAACAGAAAGCAAAGCAAGGTGAGAACCCCTCCAACCCTTGGCTGAGAGGAAGCCAAAGACTAAGTCTGAGGATGGACAAGAGGATCTAGAATTTCTGGAGTCCACCTCAGAGGACTTTATAGGCTAAATTGTGTCCCCTAAAATCCGTGTGTTAAAGCCCTAACCCCTCGCACCTCAGAATGTAACCCTGTTTGGAGATAAGATTTCTTTACAGAGGTAACTAAGGTAAAATGAGGTCATTAGGATGGGCCCTATTCTAAGATGCTGGTGTGTTTATAAGAGAGAAGGACATACACACAGAGGGAAGACCACGCACAGACCAGGGGGAGGCTCAGCCTCCAGAACTGTGAGAAGATAAAATTTCAGTGTTTAAGCCCCTCAGTCTGGGGTCTTGTGTTAGTTGGGCCTAGGAAGTGAATATAGCACCCGTGGCCACCTGGGCCGTGTCTTGGGAGAAGGCTGCGGGCTTGCTCAGGCGGGAGCGTTGCCCCACGTCAAGAAAAGCACAATAGGGCAATGTGCCAGCTTTTAGGGGCTTTGCCAAATCCAGGGTGGCTGAGGGGAAATTTGCTTTGCATAGTAGAGAGGCAGCTAGATTGTAAAAGCCCTGGGGCACCAGACTGTATGGTTTGGATTTGCTTTCCTTTTTTTTTTAAAATTTTTTTTAACGTTTATTTATTTTTGAGACAGAGAGAGACAGAGCATGAATAGGGGAGGGGCAGAGAGAGAGGGAGACACAGAATCCGAAACAGGCTCCAGGCTCTGAGCAGTCAGCACAGAGCCCGATGCGGGGCTCCAACTCAAGGACCGCGAGATCATGACCCGAGCCGAAGTCGGACGCTCAACCGACCGAGCCACCCAGGCGCCCCTGGATTTTCTTTCTTAAACCAGAGGGACCCACCAAAGGTTTTTGAGCAATGAAGCGATAGGAAAAAATCAGAATTTTAGGAGGAGATGTCTGGCAACATGTGTGGTTGGCAGGGGAGCATCTGAAGGTCGGAACCAGCTGGAAGGGACTGCAATTGTCCAGGATCAGAGTTTTAAGTGTCAGAATGAGCGTGGCTGGAGGTCAGGGTCACATGTAGATCCTGGAGAAGAAATAGCTAATACGTGACATAGAGACCCTGGGGTGGGGGCGGGAGGGACAGGGGGTGCGGTGCAGATGATGCTGATAGGCAAAGAGGTGTGGAGACCAGAGTGGGCAGGGAGGTGAGGGTGGGAGAGAGCCAGGCTCTCCAGTAAGAGCTACAACACTCTCAGGTGGCCCTGGTACCATTCCTGGGACTGCTGTCTGTAAACGCATGTCTTTGGTTTGCCAGTGTTGTAAAGCAGACAGTCCTTGTAAGTGAAGTTCTGTCCTAACAACTGCAGACTTATCTGGATTGCACAGAAGGTGGGTGACCTGCTCACCTGGTGGCCTGGCCGAAAGGGGAAATTAAACACATCATCAATCCTTGTGGGAAGAGATAAACGACATAAAAAGTACTGGATGATTATTACATCTTGAAAAGGCCCTAGGAAACTTGGCCTGCTCCTGCCCTGAGGTGGCTTAGAATATCAACTGTACTGGAGCTTTTCCCTGGAAGACAAAAGAAGATGAGAACATCTTGAGAGAGGTCAGAAGACACTAGAAGCTTGGGGGAGGGCTTCCCAGAGGCAGGAGGCAAGTTCCACCCCTGGAGGGACCCTCAGGGCATCTATTTCCCCTCCCCTACCCCCCCCCCCCCCAGAGCAGCAAACCCTGGGGGCAGCCTCCAGGTGATAAAGGTGTCACTCCTGGCCTGGCCTGAGGAGGAAAACACAAAGAGCCATTTTGGCAGCAGGAGCACCCAGGGAGTGGACGTTGTTTTTTCCCAGCGAAGAAAACAAGGTTGGCAGTTGACACAGAATCCGCCTAGTGGTTGAGCTCCAGATTTTAGTCTGACTTCTCATCAAGCGCGAGGTCCCCATGTGCCCTCTGCACCCTGGGCCCCCATGTGGCCTCTGCACCCTGGGCCTTGTCCATGCTTTGTGTCCTCAGCAGGGACATTGCAAGGGCATTTGTTCCTCATGTACATTCCCTGGTGGGACAGAGTCACTCTGCCTGCAACCTGGGCCCTTGTGCCTCCTGCGGGTGCCTTCGCTGGTCACCCCGCCTTCTCAAATCTCTGCTTCCTCATCTGGATTGCCCGGGCAGCGAGCGTACTCCTCCTGGACGACAGGGGCTAAAAGCTCAGGCTGAAGGGCCAAAGGGACCTGGAACAAGACACTCAGCCACACTGGCCTCACGTGCCACATCTCCAGAACAGAGATTTGAATCCCTGCCCCCGGGATTGTGAGGGTTACAGGGGAGGGTGTGTTCCAGGTGCTTCCTAGGCGCAGTGCTCGGTACCCGGTCCTCGCTCCACGTTCTGTGACTCCAGAAAAGTCAGTCCGCATCTCTGGGCCCCGTCGTACCAGCTGGTCCACGAGTGTGGGGATCGAGAGGGGATATGCAGTGAAGCCACAGAAGGCCCATGCCTCATGAACTGGCGGCAGCCCCCAGGGGATGGGTCCCCAGTGGTAGAGGCTCTGCTGAGCCAGACGCTTGAGCTACAGTTAGAGTAAGTGGCACAGCAGCTGTGAGGAGGGGGCCCTCTAGAAGTCGCCTGAAACTTCTTGCACCTGGGGAGGAGCACCAACCCCACGGAAAGGCCAGAGGGGCTGGCTTTAAACTATATGGAGGGGCACCTGGTCGGCTCAGTTGGTTGAGCGTCCGACTTGAGCTCAAATCATGATCTCAAAGGTTCGTGAGTTCGAGCCCCGCATCAGGCCCACTGCTCTGAGTGCAGAGCCCGCTTCGGATCGTCTGTCCCTCTGTCTCTCTACCCCACCCTCACTAGTGCTCTCTCTCACACGCAAAAATAAAACATTAAAAAAAAGAAGACTATACTGAAGGGGACGGGCTAAGTCCAGCACATATGGAATGAAGAAAGCACATTGTGACGCCTGAGTCCTTTTATGTAAAATGAGTTACAGTCATCCACGTCTACAGAGGCACGTGGACACAGGGGCCAAACTGGAAGGGGTGAAGTGTAGTACGTGTGGCCTGGAGTGCAGGTGTTCTCACGTCACCTGTGTGTTTTTGCCGTACCTGATGACAGCTTGTGATCAGTATGCAAGGAGACTCAGCATTTTATTGAAAAACAGTCTACCTTAGTCTTGTCCCAGGCAGAAACACCTGAAAAATCATGGCTTTGATGGGACAATTATATTTTTTCTAATATACGGTAAATCAAATGTATTTGCTGTTAAAATAAAAACTGATCACATGGTCACCTAAAATAATTTTCTTTTTTTTTCTTTTTTTTAATATGAAATTTATTGTCAAATTGGTTTCCATACAACACCCAGTGCTCATCCCAGAAGGTGCCCTCCTCAATATAAAATAATTTTCAATGGCAAAGTGATTAAATACTTTGGCCTCAGCATCCGGCTGCCTAAATTTGAATTCCAGCCCTGCCATTTACTGGTGGCCTTTTATTGCCCTCTTTAAACCTCCTTTCCTTATGTTTACAAAGGGGTAATAATGGTACCTCGCTGATAGGATTCTTAAGAGGACATAAAGTAATCAACAAAAAATGACTAGCATGGATCCCGGCCTAGAGTGACCACTGAAATAAATGTGACTATTAAAAACTGGTTACAGCGATTTCTGCTTCTAATCACATCAATACTGCTGGTATTAGTTGTTCTCCCACTGTGAACAACTAGAAAACTGGATAAAATAGGAAGCCACTATTTGAAGATGGTGGAAAACAGAAAGTTCTGGACAGTGATCTAGGAGGGAAAGGGAACAAATGAAATGGGCCCTAAACCACCCCCCCCCCCGCCCCCGGCTTTCTGCCTGATTGAGAATGCAGCCAGAAGGGACACTGGTGCAGACTCGGTGGCCTCTGGTAGTCCAGAAGGCAGAGATCTATGTTCTAGAGGATGGGAGACTGGAACTTGCATCCGATTCTACTTATGTGAGTTTGGGGAAAGGCAAAACCACAGGGACAGAAAGATTGGAGGTTAAATAGAGGCGAGAAGGGTTTTCAACTGAAGGACACAGTGAGTGGTGCCCTAAGAAGCAGCTTACAGGTGCCCAGTCCGCACCTCTCTTCCCAACTGCACATTTAGTGATGCCGTGTCAGCAGTTTGAAACTGGCCAGGGTGGGAGTGTTGACACCAGGGAAATGAGCCAACAGTCAAGGCTTAGTTGTGTTGTCTTCTTTGTTTGTTTTTGAGAATCGGTTTACCAGCACACCACTGGGCAAAAGGGAATTTGGGGAGTAATTGGACTGGTCTTTATCTTGATTAAGGTGGTGGTTACTTGATGGTATGATTGGTTAAAATTCATAGTTCTGCAAACTATCGAAGGGGTAGATTTTACTAACTAAAAAAAGAAAGTGCAAAAAGCTTGAAATTTAGAGATAAATTCAACATAAATTTCTATGAAAGTGTGGACATAGGCTTTTGAAAAGTATTTAATATGTATAATGTGTTAACATTAAATATTTAATATTATTTAATATTTATTTAAAAATTTTAGGGGCGCCTGGGTGGCTCAGTCGGTTAAGCATCCGACTTCGGCTCAGGTCACGATCTCACGGTCCGTGAGTTCGAGCCCCGCGTCGGGCTCTGTGCTGACGGCTCAGAGCCTGGAGCCTGTTTCAGATTCTGTGTCTCCCTCTCTCTCTGACCCTCCCCCGTTCATGCTCTGTCTCTCTCTGTCTCAAAAATAAATAAACATTTAAAAAAAATTCTTTTAAAAATTTTAAAATATTTAATGTATTTTTTTTTGAAAATTTTTCATCTTTATTTTTGAGAGAGAGAGCGCACGCGCACACACAGAAGTGGGGAGGGGCAGAGAGCGAGGGAGACACAGAATCTGAAGCAGGCTCCAGGCTCCAAGCTGTCAGCACAGAGTCCAACACAGGGCTCAAGCCCAGGAACCGCGAGATCATGACCTGAGCTAAAGTCCGACAGACACTTAACTGACTGAGCCACCCAGGCACCAGTGAACTATTTAATGTATTTTTTAAATGTTAAAGTATATTTTGAAAAAAAAACAAAATTGGCAAACTACTCTAGCTGATTTCAAGGCATAGAGTAAATTTGCAGCTGTCCACAGGACAGCTCCCACATCAAAGAGTAATCTGGCTCAAACTGTCAATAGTGCCAAGATTGAGAAACACTGATCACAGTAATCAAGAAAATGCCACAGTATTGGTCAGTTGGACAGAGCAGAGAGGCCAGGATGAATGGACCTGTGCGTATAGTACTGATTATGAGAAACAGGAAAAGT
Organism: Panthera tigris; assembly: GCF_018350195.1. Taxonomy (NCBI): domain Eukaryota; kingdom Metazoa; phylum Chordata; class Mammalia; order Carnivora; family Felidae; genus Panthera; species Panthera tigris. The sequence continues at coordinate 111,841,764 of NC_056660.1, forward strand.
CTTTAACCAATGACATTGACATAGTGGAGATCTAAATGGAAAAATAGATCCTGATGCCTACCTCAAACCGTATCAATTAACTCAAAAACAATTATAGGAGACCTAAACATAAAAGGTAAGGGTATAGAACATCTAGAAGAAAACATAGGAAGAAATCATCACAGTCTTAGGATAAGCACGTGTTTCTTCGGATACCAAAAGCCCAAATGAGAAATGCAAATTGGATTTCCTCAAAATGAAAAAAATTTCCTAGAAAGACATTGTTAACAAGATTGAAGTCAAGGCACAGCCTGGTAGAAAATATTCGCAATACATATTTCTGACAAAGGACTTGTATCCAGTATATATAAAGAGCTCTTACAACATAACAATAAGAAGACAAAAAACTTTATTAAAAGTGGGGGAAAGGAGCTTCCAGTGTTGGCATGGTAGCCTAAGCTCACTTAGTCAACTCCTCCCACTAATTATAACAAAAACTTTGAGCCATATTAAAAATCCAACTACCGGAGAACTCTAAAAAGTAAACAAAAACAGATTGTGGAGATGATGCTTCTAGACAAGTGATCCATGCAGGGGGAACTTTCCCATCTTCTCTCTCTCGGTCTCTCTCTGTCTCTGTCTTTGTCTCTGTCTCTCGCAGTCTCTTGGCTTTACCCAGAGGGCAGGCTCCACTTGCACAGCAACAATGCAGCAGTGGCAGAAGGGGGGCCCTGGGAGGACGCAGAGTGTGGAAGGAATCCAGGAGGAGAGAGAGCCAGGAAAGTGGTCTCTTAATTCTGTGAATCAGTGCACACGGATGGCCTAACCTCTGAGCTCTGCCTGAATGGGACAGACCCAAACCAGCACAGCCAAGCTTTGAAAACCAAATTGAGCTTTAAACCATGTGCACGTATCTTTTTAGCTTAATCACTAAATAATTCATGCTCAAGAACAGAGCCAAGCCAATACAGCACAGGCTTAGAGAACTGAACTGAGATTTGAGTCGTTAGGTACGGAAGGCAAGACAGAACATGCAGCTTGAACCTAACCCAGTTGATTGTCTGCTAGAACAAAAACATAGACTTCTCTGGAGGATTATTTACAGGACCCAAAGTCTACACAACATAACATTCACAATGTCTGGGACAATTCAAAATTAGTCAACATACAAAGAACCAGGAAAATGTGGCCACTTCTCCAAGGAAGAAACAATAAATGCCAATGCCAAGGTGGCCCATGCATTGCAATATCAAACCAAGAGTTCAAAGAAGCTATTATAACTGTGCTCCATTAGGTCAAGAAAAACACATTTGGAATGAATAAAAGGATAGAAGTTCTCAGCGTAGACACAGGACCTATAAAAAAGAACCAGATGGAAATGTTAGGACTGAAAAATACAAAATCGGAATTTAAAAAATTTACTGATTTCAATAGCAGCTTGGTGATGATGAGAGGGCGAAAAAACCTATAAACTTCAAGATAGATGAATAGAAATTATGCAATCTGAAGAACAGAGAGAAAAGAAAATTAGAAAAAAATGAGCAGAGCACCAGGGACCTGTGGGAAAATATATTTAAATTTTTAAAGGTTAGTTAAATTTAATTTTTTTCTTTTTTAATTTGATAGAGAAGGCATCAAGGATGTGTCATGGAGAAGAAAGGGGCAATGCTGAGGGACTGGGCACAGACAGGTCAGGAAGGGTAGGCATCTAGGTCTGACCCCACCATGGGAGGTCCTGGAGCCACTCCAGGGAGGGGAGAGCCCAAAGATCTTGTACCCAGTCTGCCCTGTGACTTCAGTGGGACACTGGCTTGGAGAGGGGCAGATGGTTCTTAGGGTCACAAACATCAGGAAGAGGCAAGAGCCATAAAAGGGATAGTTAGAAGGCCCAGGAAGAACTCCCAGCTCAAGAGATTCTCCAACAACCCCCACTGCCATTGCAGCTCGGTTCCTGTGCCCAGCCCCCACCCCATCCAAACAACAAGGTTCTAGACCAACCCCCACATGAGTCCATGTTCCTCAGGGTGGAAGCCCAGAAACAGGGGCTAGGTGGTCCCTCAGAGGTGTCACTGGAGTCCCAGCAGGAGAGGAAAAATCAACTGCAAAAAAACATTGGAAGAAATAAGCCTTCCAAGATTTGGTGAAAGATATAAACTGATATATTCTGGAGGCTCTGCAAACCCCCAAAGGATAAGGTCATTGGAAACCATGCCTAGACACATTATAAATGGCTGAAAGTGAAAGCTAAATACCATCAAAATAGCTGGAAAAACATGACACGCTACATATTGTGGAATAAGGATTGTGATACATCCATACAATGAAACAGCACTCTTAAGAAAAAAGGAACAAACTATTGGTACATGCAAAAACATAAAGGAATCTCGCAAATATTATGCTGTGTAAGACAAGTCAAAGTAGGGGCATCTGGGTGGTTCATTCATTTGAGCGTCCAGCTCTCAATTTTGGCTCAGGTGATGATCCCAGGATCGTGGGATCGAGCCCCACATCAGGTTCTGTGCTGAGTGTGGAGCCTGCTTAAAATACTCTCTCTCCTCCCCTGTCCCCCTCTCCCCCATGTCCTCTCTCTCTTTCTCTTAAATTAAGAAAAAAGTTAAAGTATCTGGTGTATGATTCCATTTATGTAAATTTCTAGAAAATACAGAATAATCTATAGTGACAGAGAGCAGATCAAGTGGTTGCCTGGACATGGGAGGGACAGATTACAAAAGTGCATCAGGAAATTTGGGGGACTGATAAAAATACTTGGTATCCTGATTGTGGTGATGGTTTCCCAGGTGCGTACATATGTGAAAACTGGGCAAATTGCATACTTTGCATATATGCGGTTTGTTATACTTTATAACAATAAAGTTGTTAAATACGCAAAAGATTCAAACACTTAACAGATGAAGGTATATGAATTGACGATATGCACATGAAAAGATGCTCAACATCATGAGTCGTTATCGTAAACTAAAACCATAATGCTGTCCTTGTACATACCCACCAGAATGGCAGAACTTTTAAAGTGATGGAGAGAAACTCCATCTTTCACACACTGCCCCTGGGAACGTAAAAGGGCGCAACCTGGCTTGGGAATCAGTGCATCAGCTTCGTAAACACATGCTTACCGTGTGATCAAGCTATTCACATCCTAGGTGTATGATCAAGCTATTCACATCGTGAGTGCTTACCGAAGAGAAACGAAAACTTTGCCCCCACCGTCTCGTACACTACCATGCCCAGCAGCCTAATTGCTGATGGAAACAACCCAACGGTCCACCAATGAATCGACAAACACACTGTGGTGTAGAAAGGTGCAAACAGAATGCCGCCAACGTGGATGAATCTTAAAAACAAAATGCTGAAAACAAGGAAGCTGCGCACAAAACTACGTACTGTGTGATTTCATTTATTCTAGAACACTCAAAATGAATCTCTGGCATCAAAACGCAGATCAGTTGTTGCTTGGGGCTGGAAGGCCGGTGCAGGGGGTACTACGTGAAGAGAGGCATTTCTGTATATTAATTTTGGGGTTGCTACATGGATTTTTAGGTTGTGAATGATATGCTTTATAATGTATATAAACTAGACCTCAATAAAGCTGATTTTTTAAAATATGGCTGTGTAAGGGGGCGCCTGGGCAGCTCAGTGGGTAGAGCATGTGACTCTTGATCTCAGAGTCATGAGTTCAAGCCCCGCATCGGGCACGGAGCCTACTTATTTTTTTTTTTTAACGTTTATTTTTGAGAGAGGCAGAGACAGAGAGACAGAGCGCGAACAGGGGAGGGGCAGAGAGACAGGGAGACACAGAATCAGAAGCAGGCTCCAGGCTCCAAGCACAGAGCCTGACGTGGGGCTTGAACTCACAAACTGTGAGATAGTGACCTGGGCTGAAGTCGGATGCTCAACCGACTGAGCCACCCAGGCACCCCGGAGCCTACTTATTAATAAATAAGTAAATAGGGGTGCCTGGGTGGCTTAGTTGGTTAAGCATCTGATTTGAGCTTAGGTCATGATCTTGCAGTTCATGGGTTTGAGCCCTGCGTTGGGCTCTGTGCTGACAGCTCAGAGCCTGGAGCCTGCTTCGGATCCTGTGTCTCCCTTTCCTGTGTCTGCCCCTCCCCCGGTTACACTCTGTCTCTCTCTCTCTCTCTCTCTCTCTCAAAAACAAACAAACAAACAAACAAACAAACATAAATAAATAAATGTATAATGTATGGAATTGGTACCAAAAGAGACAAAGAGGGACAGAGCAATAAACAAATTAGAGAAACTGACTGGAGTTTAAAATAGTTACAATTTGGGGTGCCTGCGTGGCTCAGTCGGTTAAGCGGCTGACTTCAGCTCAGGTTATGATCTCGCGGCCTGTGAGTTCGAGCCCCGCGTCGGGCTCTGTGCTGACAGCTCGGAGCCTGGAGCCTGTTTCGGATTCTGTGTCTCCCTCTCTCTGACCCTCCCCCATTTATGCTCTGTCTCTCTCTGTCTCAAAAATAAATAAACGTTAAAAAAAAAATAGTTACAATTTCAAATGTGGTTACTCTGGCTTTTCAAATCAGGTTGGTGGAGAGATCCATTATTCATAAATGATATTGAATCAACACATATAACTCATAAAATAAAATTAGAGCCTTATCTGTTACCACTTACAAAACATACATTCCACGTGGATTAAAGAGTTAATTCCATAAAACAAGAAAAGCAAGCTTTAATGGCCCCGGGGTAGGGGTGGGGGGTCCAGGGCCTGGCCCCGTGGAGTCCTGCTGGGTCACACTGTGCTTGGAATCCAGCAGTGGAGAAGCTTGAGGTCCTGGAGATACCAGGGCCTTGTGGCCCTCAGCTGGGGTTCTCCAGCCTCCAGCCCTAAGGCTAAAGACTACCTCTGAAGGCCGTCCTAGTGGAGGCTCAGCTTTCCAAGTCTGTAACACGGCACAACAGTGGTACTATTTCTAACTTGAAGGTCTGGGAAACGCCCAGTGCAGCAGCTGATTCTTGGGAGGTGACAACAAAGGCTGGTCTCTTCCTCTGTGCGGGACCATCAGGCCTGGGACAGAGCTGGGAAGGGTGGCTCTGTGGGGGAAAGTGGGCATTAGGCTTTGTGTCTCACTCTGTGCTCTCAAGTGACTGGGAAAGACCCACAGAGGAGAGGGGGCTAAAGTCAAGTGGCAAGAGTAGAAACCCAAGGGGACTGAAGCACTCAGGTATGGAGCGGTCTAGACAGCCTGAGACAACAGCATGAATCCTTGGGGTGCCCCCTCACCTTCCTGGGGAGGCTGCTGAGGCACTGAGTCTCTGGGCACAAGTCCTTGAGTGAGCTCACTGGATCTGTCATGGAGAGCTGTTCTGATTCCAGAAGATGCCTGCCCTCCCTTTGTATCCCGAAAGTCCCAGGGGGGAGATCTGGATTAAGCTGAATTAAGAGGCAGGTGATGACCACAGGTGTTGGGTGCTTGGGCAGGGGTCTCCATGGTAACGGTGCCATCTGGCTTTCTTGCCTGGCAGCAGGCCTTGTGACTTCATGGTGGAACCTTCTCTGACAGGCAGAGGGGGATTTGCCAGGGGGAAGAGCAGGCCAGGAGGAAGGGATCTGCCAAGGGCAGCTTTGTCTTTTCCATCAGAGTCTGAAGATTAACCTTGATCATGGCACGACGTGGGGCTACCACTGACTCCAGAACAGATGCCGAGACGGTGGCCGAGGGACAGCATAAGCCCCTCTGGAAAGTAGGTGGGAACATACCTGGCCTCCTTGAATCCAGAACCCACTGGTGAAGTGGAGCCAGGGCCCAGGCGGGCAAGACTCAGACATGGGAGAGCCTCTGGGCCAACACCTCTGGATGGCAGGAAGGGTAAGGTCTAGGGAGACCCAGCCCCTGCAGGGAGACTCTCCCCATAAACTGCTCATGAGGCTCCACAAGCCTTCATTCTTGTGTCGACTCCCTTCACCCACACAATCAGCCATCCAACCCACCTGTATGTGTGAGTGTCCTGGGGCTGCTGAAACAAGTCACCGTAAACTGGGTGGCTTAACACAACACCAGTGTATTCTGTCACAGTTCTGAAGGCAGGCTCCTTCTTGGGGGCTCAAGGAGAAGGTGTTCCTTGCCTCTCCTAGTTCCTGGTGGCTCCTGGCGATCCGTGGCATCTCGTGGCTTGGGCAGCATCCCTCCCGTCTCCCCTTGTGTCTGTGTCCAAATTTCCCTCATAAAGGACACCAGTCATTGGATATAGGGCCATCCTAATCCAGTATGACCTCATTTTACCTTGACTGCATCTACAAAGACTCTCTTTCCAAATAAGATCCCTTTCCCAGGTACCAGGAGTTAGGACCTCAACATATCTTATGGGGGACACAGTTGAGACCACAATACCATGTAGGTCATTGTGAAAAGGGCACAGGCTTCAGAGCAGGATGGGCTTGGCCTCCAACCCTGGAAGGGCCTCCACACCATCTTGTTCCCTAGGCCCAGCAAAGTTGGGAGGGGGCTCCCGTGGTCTACCTGCAGAGGGGCCGTGGTGTGTCTGGGGAGGAGGAGGAGGTCTAGTCCCTGCTCTTCAGGAGCTCACAGTCTGTGGGGCCATGGGCCATCACCAAGGGTTAGGACTTTCAAAAGGGACAGTGGTGGTCAAGCTGCACACAAGGAGTTAGGACAGGCATGACCACACATGTGGCTGGGGTGGGGAACGCAAGGCCCAGAGACCCCAGCAAGGATCAAAAAGGCCAGGGCCAGACCCTAAGTCCTTCCTATGGGACTCAGAATCCACGGGGTACCCCTGCACCCCACATGTACCCATGGGCTCTGGGTCTGACCCTGATGGGCAAAGGTGGAGAATGGGTTGTTTTTTCACTGACGGGTGCTCTGGGCTTCTGTGTCCCACTTTGGGCCTGGGAAGTAATTCCTTTTTCCCCTTTCCAGCCTCCCCACAAGACCTGCCTTCCCCTTCCTATTGACAGGGAGTCTGGCAAGGACTTTGCTCCTGGACAAGCCCAGTTTAATATTCTCTTTCTTCCTCCTTCTCTCCCACCTTTCTTTCCTTTATTCCAATATTTGGTATCTGCCATATGCCAAGGCTGTTCTAGGCCTTGAGGATACAGAAGACAGATGGGCCTAGCCTCAGTGGAATTTATAACTGGAGAGATGAGAGATATTAATCAAGTCACCATGCAGATGAATGTTTCACAGCAGAGGTGTGGGTGCTCTGAATGAGGGGCATCAGGGTGGTGGGAGTCAGCAACAGAGTGAAGCAGCTAAACCGGGGAAGGATGGGAGCCTGGAGCCACGAGCTGAAGTTGTCAACCAGGAAAAAGGAGAAGGAAGAGATTCCAGGCAGGAGCATTAGCATGAGTGAAGGGCCTGTGGCAGGAGGCTGCTTGGCGAGTTGAGAAGGACTGACAGGTCTGTGTGGATGGACGGGACAGTGCAGGGAATATGAGACGGCCTGAGAGTCAGCAAATTAGCCCCATCATTGTTGGAAAAGTATCAATATTGCATGCCCACAATGAGACGAGACCACCACACCCCAGAATAGGCAGACTCAGACCAAGAACGTTCCAGAGGAGGAGATGTGAGGCTGGAGTGATTGGGAGTCAGTGCAGGGATTGGGGGAGGCAGGGGCTGGGAAAGCTCCTTTGAACTGAGAGGGGAAGGGCAGATCTGGGCATAGGTTCTAAAGCAGGGCCAAGCTTTGTGTGACCAAGGAAGGGCAAGGAGGCCTGTGTATAGAGTGGAACCAGATGTGCGTGGGGGAAGGATGCAGGTGCTGGCAGGGCCAGGCCCTCCAAGGCTCTTGGGTAACCTGACTGTGGCTGGCAGCTGCTGCTGGGTTCTCCTGGAGGGGAGCACACTCGGGTTTATGCTTTGGAAAGACCCCTCTGGCCTCCAGTGTCAGCAGGAATGGGAGAGGGGCTAGGGGGTGGGGACTTTGGGCTGCGGTAACAGGTGGAACACCATTCTCTTTCCAGTCATCCCAGAAGAGCTGTGAGCCTGAGCCCAGCGCCTCGGCTTCCCAGAGCCTCCTGGAGGCGGCTGGCCCAGAGCCCCTGTCCCAGCACCCACAGGCCAGCCATTCAAGGGGCAGTGAGCCCCTCAGCAGCCTTGACCTCTCCCATGGGTCTCCAGTGGCCTTAGAGTACCTGCCCTTCTTTCGCACCTATGGGACTCTCCTGGCTGTGGGGGAGCTGGTCCCACAGCCTGAGGCTTGCAGGGACCAAGAAGGAGACCAGACTGTCAGAGATCCAGCATTCCATGAGGACTCAGAACCGCCCAGCGGCTTCTTCCCTTTCTACCGCTCCAAGGAGGAGTGTTTTCCCAGGCTGGCCCTTCCTGGCAGGTCGTGCTGGGGCTCCCGAGACCCATGCACCAGGAAGGAGGCGCTGGCCGGCTGCGTCTGCAGGATGACTGTCAGCTGCTCGTGCTCTGTGAGTGGGCGTGGCCCCGGGGAATGTGTTTAAGCCCCTTGAGTTTCAAAGTCCTTACAAAGGGAGGCAATAGTGGAGCTACTGGGGGAGCCATTGTGAGAATTACGTACAGTAACGCGGTCATTACACCAGGCTTAGCCGGTGTTCCCCGACAGAAGCACCTGTGTAGTCCTTATGACTCGCTCGGCACCCCAGCCGATGCTCCAAGTACATCATCTCACCTGTCCTAATAATAGTCCGATGAGAGACGGCTGATTGCTGCTCCCACATGACATGGGGGAGAAAAATGAGTCTCAGGGCAGTTAAGCGACTCGGTAGCAAGAGCAAACCTGGGCTCCGACCCCAAGCCGGTGCCCTGTCATGTCACTACCAGTCACAGAGCTGGGGGCCGTGCCGTGACCACAGAGACGGAGCAGGCGGGATGAGTGGATTGTGATCCCAGATGCGTTCCTTCCGGCCAGGAGGCCCGGGGGGCTGAATGATATTGCTCACTGTTCTCCAGTCTGCAGAGTAGTCATGCACCCTGCCTCCTTCCCTACCGCTGCTGGGGTGTTGCAGGCACAAGGCCAGCGCTGGATTTCTAGCCAAACTTAGGAGCCTAGCTGACCGTCTTGTCTCCTTCCCACACAGGCTGCCTCGGCAAGCCCAGACCACCTCCCTGGGTCCTCTCGCTCGCCACCCTGCTGCCCCATCCTGCTGGTCCCAGAGGGGCACTGCCATGACAGCGGCCTGACTGCCCCTGCCTCCAGTGATGCTGCCTTCAAGGACCATGCCCTCGGTGCCTCGGGATTCGTGCCTTACTACAGAACCCTCGAGGAGGAGCTGCGCGCCAGCCCTGGGCCTCCAGTCTCTCCGCTGGGGAGCCAGGAGCCCACAGGGATGCTGCCCAGGCCTCGTGCAGCTACTTTGTGAAGGAGTGTGAGTTACTAGCAGCTGGAGCCGCTGAAGGTTGGGCCCCAGCACCTGCTCATCTGCAAGAGGTGAACGTGGCTGGGGGTGAGGCTTCCAGAACTGGCCTGGGACCACAACTCTGCCTTACCTCCCCCTCTGCCTGGGTGCCTAGGAACCACGGAGCTGGCAGGAGGAGCCCAAACGCGGGCAGGCCTGTCCATCCCCTCTCAGTCTACTTGGGTGGGCCAACAAGAAGATCCTGTGCCCTGCCAGGGTGTATGTACCTCCACACCAGTGTCCGACTGAGCAGGCCTGGGGCAGGAGCAGTCCTTCTCCTCGAGGACTGGAGGGGAGATGCTCAGCCTGTGCCCCCCGCAGCCACAGCCTCAGGGAGTGACCCCACAGCCCTGGGTGCTCCCTCGGGCCTCCTAGCTGGAAAAACTGCCCGAGGCCAAGGGGACAGCAGCAGCCCCCAAAGGCGCTCCACCAAGGAGATGTCTGCCCGGCCCAGCACTCAGACCGTCCCACGGTCCTCCTCTGCGGTAGCCTGTTCCAAGCTCAGAGGAAGGGAGCAGGACCAGGGTCCTCTGAACAACTGAGGGATGCAGACCAGAGACTAAATAAATCACTTCACTACAAGGATTGGAGTTGGTGCGCTAACGTGGTGCTTTGGAGTAATGCGTGCAGCTTTGCATTAAGTGAGTATTTGCTATGTGCTAGGCACCTTACAGAGACCATCTCTCTATCCTCATGGGGGTAGACCCTTGCATCAGCTCCATTCTCCAGATGAAGAAACAGGCTCAGAGAGGTAAGTTGCCTGCCTGGGCTCACACAGCTCACAGACAGCAGAGCTGGGGTTCATAGCCAGGGCTGTGTGGGCTCAGGGCCCGAGTACTTAAAACCCTTCTCTACACACCCCTCCTCAGTGGGTCTTGATGCAACAAGGAAAGAGCCAGCTGCCAGCCATGGAGCACTGTGAAGGCCACCCCACATCGCCTTTCCTCCTTCCCCCTTTCCTTCCCTGGCTCCCCATGCTTTGCAGCCGCGGTAGGGGGGAGCAGCATATGACACATCTACTGAGGCCTTGCCCTCCCTGGCCTCTCTGGATACCATTTCCTGGTGCCCCAGCCTGACCCCAGACTCCAGGCTCACCCCACACCATGGCAGATGGCTGTGAGGCTGCAGCACGTGGTTATGACAACAGCATGCGCTCACCCACCCCACCCGCTCCTGGGACTGGTGCACCACGGTACCCACATTCACAGCCACTCTGTCCCGGTGCACTGGTTCCATGGCCCCCCTCCTCCCTCCCCTCTCCGGTGACCTGATGGCTGCCCCTCACCTGCTTCCTAGTCCTCCTGAGGACGGTGAAGTTGAGAGGCCATGGGAGAGAAATCATTGGTCATGCTTCAGTTATGTCTAAGAGTTTCTTTTTTAAAATGCACTTTTAAGTATTTCTTGAGGCACTCCTATGACTTCCCTTTGGGCTGGGTTGGCAATATGGTGAAGAAATATATGTGCCCTCGCTGCAGGACTCCTTGGCTTTGTTCTTGGAGGGGGTGACTGGTCTTTCCCCTCTTAGATTCCCCATGGCTGGGTCCAACCAGCTGGCATCCCTGGGCTGTCACCGCCCTCAGAGACACAGATTGGGTGGGGAAGCGTCTGGCTGTGTGTTAGAAACTGGGGCCACTCTCTCCCCGTACAGCCCAAGCTGGGTCGGCCATATGGCTCCCTCTTCCCATACACGTGGCCTCCCAAGCATCAGCAGGGCCCAGAGCCCTGCAGGTTCTAATCCCAACCGTCCTGAGGGGAGATGCACAAACCTGACTGGCTAGCAGGCTGAAGAGAACCTCCAGTGTTCAAGACTGAGAGTTTTCTTGAGGGAGCTATTTGCAGGAAGGATCTGGGGCAGGAGAGGTCCTGGGTGAGGGAGTGAGCTTATCTGGAGGACCAGTCTGCTTCTGGTCGGTCCAGCTGGTGTCAGCTGCGAGTTGTTCTGTGCTGACACAGACCAGGCATGAGCACACATCAGGATGCAGAGGCCTAACAATGATAAGAGCTAACTTTCATTGTTGGCCCTGTGCTGGCCACGGGGCTGAGAACTTCACGTGCATTGATTTTCAGTTAAGAATGATTTCATGTAGGGGGGCCTGGGTGGCTCGGTTGGTTAAGCATCTCTTGATGGCGACTCAGGTCATGATCTCACAGTTCCTGAGTTCGAGCCTCCCACTGGGCTCTACACTGACAGTTCGGAGTCGGCTCGGGATTCTCTCTCTCTCTGCCCCTCCTCCACTTGCAGTCTCTCTCTCTCTCAAAATAAATACACTTAAAAAAAAAAAAAGAATGATTTCATTTAGGTACAAGTAGCACCCCCATTTCACAGATGAGAATGTCTAGGCACAGGTTGCTTAAACGGCTGACTGAAGACTACAGAGCCAGAAAGCAGTAGAGGCAGGCTTTGAACGTATCTAATGTAAACCCCATGGTCTTGACCATTATGCTTAGATATAATACACGTTAATAAATGGTGGGCTTACATTAGCTTATAGTAGACCTCTAGTTCTGTGTAATAATAAGTCATCTCAAAACATAGTGGTTTAAAATAACGACGTACACGCATTTTCTCACTGTTGTGAGGGTCGGGAATCGGGGAGCAGCTTGACTGGGCCGTTATGGCCTGGGGTTTCTCATGAAGTTGTGGTCAGGGTCTTGGGCAGGGCTTGGTCATCTGAGGGCTTGATGGGCTGAAGGCTCTGCCTGCTCACTGCCTCGGCTGCCAGGTTGGTGCTGGTTGTTTGGGGAGAGCCTCACAGCATCGTGACTGGCTTCCCCAGTGACCCTAGAGACTGAGACAAAAGCTGTCATGACAGTTACAACTTAGCCTCAAGAGTCACATCTCACCGTTGTCATACTCTGTTGGTCACGCAGATTAGCTGCAATTCAGTGTGGAAAGAGACCTCACAAAGGCATGGATGGTAAGTCTGGGGGGCTCTGTTGGAGACTGGCTGCCATAATGGTCTAAAACAAGATAGCCAAATTCTGGTGATTCACGGGGAGAGCTCATTCACCGCGGCTGGTGCACAGGAGGAGAAGGGGCGGCTTGGCAGGCAGGAGCCCTGCGGTGGAGAGGTAGCCGGCTGACGTCATAGGACGTCGGCTACAGCAGAACCACGCAGGCTTGGGGGCAGTGGGTGACTTCCCTTCTGCCCCCGCCCCAAGTGGGCTTGTACCTCATTTAAGTCTGGTTCTCCTGAGCCTTCTCCCTGGCCAGAGCTTTTGTCACTTTGCAAATCTCTATTTTGGAGAAAATCTAATCCATATGGTTTGGGGATTTTGCTCTTTTAAATTTTTCCTTTGTACTTTGTACAAAATTGAGAGTTCTTTGGAGTCCTTTAAAATCTCTCCTACCTCAACAACAGGAAGTGTGCTCTTTGCCATGTACACAGGGACCCTGGAGCACAGAACAGTGGGATTTGGGTGGGTTCAGAGCTGGGGGGTTTGTCATACCCTGTGTCTTTCCTGAAGGTGACTCACAGCAAGTGGGAAGACCTGTACTGTCCCTGGAGGTGGAAAGTAGCTCTAATTCCTGCCTGTCCCTCCCCCCAGTCCCCGGTCCTGGCCCCCGTTCTCACACAGAGGGCGTTCAGGTCACACGTGCTGGGGTAACAGTGAACTGCCGAGGCAGCTGCGGGGAAGGAGACCACAGCTCAAGCTGGTTTGCAAGGAGCCAAAGCCTGCCTCGGCGTGGGCCCGGGGAGTTTGTCTCAGTGAGATGCAGGCAGATGGCTGCAGGACGGGTCCTATGTCCACTTGCAGGGCAGCATGAAGACTGAGGACTGCCCACAGTCACTTTGCTGGCCAAGGTCCTCTGCCATCAGACTCCCAGCCTCAGCCTCCCCTCCCACAGCAAGGAGCATCTTCCAGGCATCCTGCTTTCCCCGCTTGACATTGTCCAGCCTCTTCCTTCTGGCCACCTGTCCTTCTCTACTACCTTCATGGGTCAAAACCCAGTTCATCTTTTTAGGACCGGCCCAAATGTCACGTCCTTCCCGAGGCTTCTGAGTCTGCCCTCAAGACTTTCCCCTGTCCCTACTGGCCTGTTTTCTTTTCAGGTGAGGCAGGGTATGGGGTTTTCTGGCCTCCCCTCAGGGTCCTGCAACTGATGCTTGAAGAACACATTATGGGGGAGACCTGCCCATGACGGAGCAGGTAGACATCTTCAACACAAACTTGTCTCTGCTATCAGCGTCTCACGCCCTCTGCACCCCCAGCAGGCTGGCTCACGGTAGGTGCTCCACAGGGGCTTTGGGATGTGATCTCAACTGCTGTACTGGATCCTCCCCCCCCCACCCCACAATGTCCCTTTCCTCCTACAGAAACTCCTCCAGTCTAGATCTACTGGTCCCTTGACCTGCCTGGCCTCCACTTCTCCTCAGCACCAGCCCACGTGCGTCCATCAGTTGAGAAGAAAAGGTCAAGGAGAGCCAGGCTTTCCTTCCTCTCAGATGAGCACAGAGCCAGCAAGGCCCATGGGAGTCTGTCAGGAAGGAATGGATGGAGGGTACCCCAGGGTACTCCCCTTGATGACCATGGCATTTGCTCCAGAAGCCCTGAGAATATGAGTGTCATTGGCAAATGTTAATACCAGCTTATTGATGGTGGGGGAAGTGAAGCACAGAGGTTAGGACATTTATACAGAGGGGCCAGGGCAGGGATGGGAGCAAGGGCTTTGGGGAAAGTCACCTCCACTTTCTGAGTCTTGGCCAAGAGGCAGCACCTTGGTTAAGAGCTGGTCCTGGAGTCCTACACCAAGTGCATAATCCTCCATTCATTGCCTGTGTGGCTTTGGGGAAACTGCTTAACCTCTCTGAGCTGTACTCTTCTCACCTATAAATGCGGAATTTCTTCACAGAATACGATGAGATGGTGTAGGTGGAGCGTATGGTACTGGGCCAGCTTAGAGCCCTGGTTAAAAAAAAAAAGACCGTGGTATATTTGAGGTCTTGATGAATCAAGGCAGGTGAAGAGACTGGGGCTGTCCCCTCTCTTTACTGAGGCATTCTCCCTCCAAGTACAGTCAACTCCAAAAATCCTCCGCTGGGTCCTCACCAGTCCCCTCTGACACCCTCAGACTCCTCTGAGTCTCCCAGGTCTGCACCTCTTTCAGTGCCCAAGTGCATACTCTGCCAGCCCAGGGCAGAGGAAACCGGACCAGAAAACTCTCCCCACTGGGGCAGCCAAGCTGTTTTTTCCCCACCTCCTGGGAGTCCCAAGTGCTGTACAGCAGCGCCCTCTGCTGGCACATCTTGACAAGACACGCATAGCTGGTGGTGCTGTGGCCCAGAAATTTCAGACCTTTTGGACACCACCTAAGAGGGAACTCATCTGCACTCTCTCTCCAAAAGACAGAGGGGGAAATTGAGGCCTGGACTTGCCCAAGGTGCAGCGGCAGCATCAGAAGCAGAGCCCAGGCCGCCCAGCCTCCCAGTGGCTGCTTGGCCCCACTTCACAGCCCTATACCTCTTTTCTTGACTTGGAGTCACATTGAATAGACGCTGGGCCAAATACAGTCTGAACATGCTCTGAGTAGACTTTCTCAAAGAACTGTCAACGAGAAGCTCAAATAGCAGCTAGGAAATCACCGTATGCTCCTTCCTTTCCCGTCAGAATCAGGGAAGGGACCCGAGAGCTCCCATTATCTGAGGCCAGTGCAGGACTGCTGCAGCAGGTACAGCTGGAGGGTAGACGGGCAGCAGCTGGAGGGTAGACGGGACGGGGCAGAGGGCCTCTGTCACCATGATCCAGGCAGAGACGTCAGAAAGGGCTGCACGTCAGAGCCATGGAGGAGATGGCTGTTGGGATGGGGCCCAGGGAGAGAAAGGAATCGCAGACGGCATCCAGGATCCGGCCTGGGTGACTGGCTGGGTGGGGACACGGAGTAAGGCATGCTTGGGGAGTTAAAACAGTCATCAGGGATGTGTCACATGGGAAATGCTGTGGGGTCACCCAAGTGGAGGTGTTGAGTAAAGATAGGCAGGCTCAGAAGTGAGGTCTGAGTGGGAGATGAGTGCTGGTTTCCTGACCTCCCCCCTCTCCCCTCCCCCCTTCATGGAAGCACCGGGGAGGAAGCACCAAGGAGTGAGAACAGGGCAGCAGAGAAGGGGAGAACAGCTGAGCGGTGGGGGGATGGGCTTCCAGGAGGCGAGAGAGCAGGAGTCAGGGCTACGGCCACAGATCATCAGACTGACTGGAGCAGCCGGCTCAGGACTGTGCTGCTCTGCTTGGCTCGGCAGGTGGGGAGCGAGGGCTTGGCCGAGGGAGAGTTGAGGAGCTGGAGCCGTGGGCTGGATGGACTCAAGGGCAGCTGGGAGACTCGAGGCCTGGGGGCCTTCCCTGAGCCCTGCCTGCCACACAGTGCTCCCACAGCCACCTCCGTGTGGCAGCTCAGACAAAGTGTCTCCTCTCTTACAGCTCCCAAGAAGAGACGCTGGCACATAGTGGGTCCTCAGGCAAGTCCTTACCTGAAAGGGCAGATGAGAGGTGGGAAGTGGTGGCTGTCAAACATTAGCAGCCCATCCCGTGTGCACCCCCCCCCACTGCAGTGGGAAATGCTCCTCGGGGCTACCTTCCAGGAAGGAGTTGAGGGAGCAAGGAAGTGAGGGGTGTTTTTCTTGCCCTGGCAACCCAGGAAGCTGATCTGTGCCTTAGTTTCTGTACCTGCTCTCTCCCGAGGGCAGAAGACACGTGTGCGTGGCGACATGGCAAATGCTCCAGAGCAGGGAAGCCAGGTGTAAGTGGCAGGCCGGATCCCACAGCCTGGTGGTCTGGGATTCTCCAGGCCTGGCCCTTGACTGCCACTGGACCTGGGTCCTCCCCCTGCCTGTCGGTCGGTGTGCCTCATGGGCAGACCTGTGACATACATTTGGGAATGGAACATGGACTGTGGTTTCTTCTGGAAAGGAGTCTACTCCTTCCCTCCTGCCGCATTCATGAACAGTGCAAAGCAGCGGATTTCGGGACTCAGGCGGCTGTCCCAGAGCTGCCTGAGCCACTGCCTGCCAGTTCGTGCTGACACGGGACCAAGGAATGACAGTCCACTTTAGCACCCCGTAGGTGGTCCTCCAAGAGAGTGGGTCTTTCAACCTGTTGCCTTGCTCAATAGTGACGGTAAAAAAAGGGCCATTCTTTGGAGACCTTTCATTTATTCTAATGTCCCGGCATACATCGCAGGCCCGGTAGGTAGGGCAGTGCTGATGGTCAGCCCCGACTCCTCAGCAGCCTCTTGGCCCTTAGGATCAAGCCTCAGTGGTCAGACTTTGTCTTGCTTGGGAAGAAGGAGGCCTGGGTGACGTGACGTGGAAGTGCTGGTGGGAGAAGAGCAGGCCCAGCAGAGCCCCCTTCTTCTAGACCATCCCCTCACCATTTTGGGTGCCAAGGTTGGGTTCCTGCCGGGCATTAGCATCGAATCATCTTCCTTCTTGGAAGGGGATCAGGAACTCCCAGTGTACCAAAAGAAGCCTCTCCACACAGCCAGGCCAAGCTGGGTCCCTGCTGCGTTCAGGGCCTCGCTGCAAAGAGGATACCTGAGGAAGAGAGGACTACCCCTCTGCCTTCCTGGGAGCCCAGGGTGGAAAGTGTAGGCTGAACCCGGGGCTGGAGGGAGCTGGGCCCCTGGAGAGCTGGAAATTAGACATGACCCTGAATCCCCAGGTCTTGCTTGGGCCCAGGATGCTGAGTGGGACCTGGCTGTGTGACAATAAGCATCACCCGCTGAGGCTGGGAGGGGGAAGAGAAAGCCCGCAGCTGATTGGAATCTGTACTGTCAAGATTGTGTCAGGTGAACAGAGGGGTCTACCAGAGAAACAATCAGCAGGAGACATATATATTAGGTAAGTGTGGGGTCTAGCTGGGAAAATCTGAAATCTGGAGCACAGGCCGGAAGGTTGGGAATGCTTAGGAGCTGACATTACATTCTACAGGTGAAATTTCCTTTTCCTCGCGGATGCCTCCATTTTGTTCTTTAAAAACAAAATGAAATGAAACAAAAAGCAAACAAAAACATTGGGGACAACTGGGTGGCTCAGTCGGTTAAAAGTCTGACTCTGGCTCTGGTCAGGATCTCATGGTTCGTCAGTTCGAGCCCTGCATCAGACTCTCTATCCCCTCTCTATCCCTCCCCCACCAGGATTCTCTCTCTCTCTCTCTCTCAAAAATAAACATTTTTTTAAAAGATTGTATTTGTAAGTAATCTCTACACCCAACTCACAACCCTGAGATCGAGAGTTGTATGCTGTTCCAACTAAGCCAGCCAGGCACCCCTCCATTTGGCTTGTAAGGCCTTTCAACAGTTTGGGTGGAAGCCACCCAGATTATCAAGGATAAACGCCCTTACTTAAAATCAGCTGGTTTTAGGTGTTAACCATACCTACAAAAATACCTTCGCGGTCCATTAATGTTTGACTGAATCACAGGGTGCTGTTGCCCACCCAGCCAAGTTGATACAAAGCTGACCCTCACTGGGGGTGATAGTAATGCCTGCTCACAGCTGCTATGAAGGGGAAGCAGGACCACGCATAAAGCACCCCCCTCCTTCCACGCACAGACCCTGGCCTGAAGACATCCTCATAGCTAATGTTTATTTAGAGCTGACTTGGAACCTAGCCTGGGGCTAAGTGCTTTCCACACACTATTTATTACTCATGGATAGATGGGGTTCTGCAACCTGGGGCTAGGCAGAGGGGTGTGGAGGGTGTGTCGAGAAAGAGTCCCTAACCTCTAAAACGGGCATGGAAAATCGTGTGTCCTGTGTCTAGTGAAACTGTCTCTGGCTTCCAATCAGATCATCACAACTAAGAACTTGTGGCCCAGCTGAAAGCCGCTCATTCCGTTAGAATTCTTTCGGTGCTCTTTTGGAAAGAGGATGTGTCCTCACAGGTAAACAATCCTATCTCAGGTCTTGGTGTTTGTAATCAAATACTTCCCCACCTTGGATAAGGCCTTTCTACCTCTTGTCATGAGTCCTGCCAAACTGTCCCGGACACCACTTGCAGTGTCTCGGAGGAGTGAGCGAGGCGGGGGCGGGCATCTGAGCCTCAAGGCGCCGAGGACGTGTGGTGGCAAGGAGTGGGCGCGGGAGAAGGGCGGGCTAAGGGAACGCCCCGCGCGGGCCCCAGAGTCCCGGACGGGCGAGGTGCGGCGCCTTTAAGGTCCGCTGGGGGCGTGCTAGCAGCGGCCACGGGCCCTTGGAGAGGTGAGCGCTGGCGCCCCGCGGGTCCTGTGCTCGGAGACGGGGCTCGAAGTAGGACCTACGGCGCGCCCGAGTCTCCCACCTCCTCCCCCGAGCGCGGGCCGGCGGGTGGTACGCCCCGCGGACTCTCACTGGGCACCCACCCGGCTGCGGGAGCGCGAGGCGCCGCTACTGTGGCCATGGGCAGCTTCCAGCTGGAGGACTTCGCGGCGGGCTGGATCGGAGGTGAGCCCGGCCCTGGATGGGAGGGAGCCCCCCCACCCCCACCCCCACCCAGGAGGTGAGTGTGCTTGTGGGAGACGCCCGGGCCAGGGAGAAGGAGAGAGAGCCGGCCGAGCTCACACACGGTGCTGGGGTCTGGGGGCTCCGCTCCGGTGCGCCTCCGCTTGGCGCGCAGCGTGCGCGCCGCCTGCTGCCCGAGCGCCCCTCCGCCGCTGGCCTCGCTGTGCTCGCGGTGCCTCGCCCGTTGCCGGGGCTGACCCCCGCCAGCCTCGCAGCTACTCTCCGAGCTGCGGCTTTGCCTCAAAGTGAGGACCCGCCCAAGCGGCTCCCGTAGCGATTAAACCGGCCGTCGAAGCCGACAGCCAATGGAGAGTCCGAGCGCGCACACACCCTTCGGAGACTCGGTGTGTGTGCCTGAGGTTGGGGTCCTGACTGCAAGAGCTTGTGGGTGAGGGTGGCGATTGCTCCCGGCGCGGGAGGGCGCCTGGCTTCGCGATCCGGCGGTTCCCAGGAGGAGCGCTGGCTGAAGCGTGCCGGCGGTCTGGGAGACCAGCCCCTGGCGGCAGGTGCCCGTTGCCAGATAGGAGGAACCCTTCCCGTTTTCAGCCTTTGTCGGCTGTCCGGTCTCTCCTCCCAGCACTCTTGGACGAGGTCGTCCCTTTGAGCGGCTGCTGGAGCCGCTGTTTGCTGGACCTGGGATGGGCTTGCGTGGGCGAGAGTTGCATTGATTTCCTTACTTCTCTGATCTTCTCTTTCCAGTAGATTTAGTTCTCCTCTTTTCTCAGCTACTGACCAGGTTTGGGGAGGGTTTGAGAAGGACTTCCCTTTTTGTTAAGTATTAGCTTTCTTTTGGCCCCGTCTGAGAGGATCATCAGAAAAGGGGTGCTGGCAAATGCAGCCGCTGCCCAAAGACAGAATCCAAAACAAAACTAAAAACCTGAGGGACTGAGGCAGAGGCTATAATTAGCATGTTTGTGCCCCACCAAGAGTTTTGGAAATGGAGAAGACCAGGAGATTTGTAGGAAAATGAAAATGAAACGAGAGCCACAGAACAGATAGTATTCCCGCCCCCCCCTTCTGTCCCATTCTGGTGGCCCCTCCCACCTCTGTCCACCCACAGGTGGCTGCAGGGCCCCTGCTTCTCCCTGTCATGAGCAGAGGTCTTTCCTTCTATCAAAAGCAGGTTTTTTGTACAGGCTGTCTTGAGTCAGACTGAGACCACCGTGTCCTAACTTTACCATGGGGGGGCGAGGGGGGGTCGGGAGGCTGTACCCAGAGGCTCATTGGCCATATCCAGGCCCTCTTCTTTTTTTTTTCTTTTTTTTAAATGTTTTTAAAGTTTATTTCAAAAGAGAGCGAGTGAGAGGGAGACAGAATCCCAAGCAGGCTCTGCAAGCCAGACGCCCAGCTAGAACTCCTGAACCTCTGAGACCATGAGCCAAAACTGAGTCAGATGCTTAACCTACTGAGCCACCCCTTTGGCCAACCATCACCCACCCTGAGGGAGAGCCTTCCCTGATTAAGGCTGTCCACTTAAGTAGCCAGACCAACTTCAGGAGGGCTGCCCCTGGCTGGGTTTGAGAAATGCCCTAGAGGGTGAGGCTGTCAGAGTAGCTCTAGGTCTGTGATGACTCAGGGGCCTTCCCCAAGTCACGAAGTAAGCAGTGGATGGTCCTTTATTCTGCGATGGTCCTTACTTTCTTGTTGTTAACATTTCTTGTGTTTTGCTCTCGGGACTTTCTCGCTTCTGTGAAGTGAGGAGAGTGTAATAACTGAATACTTAGTAGGTAGCAGAGGCTGTTTAAGTGCCACATGTATTTTTTAATATTTATTTATTTTGAGAGAGAGAGAGAGAGTGTGTGAGCTGGGGAGGGGCAGAGAGAGAAGGAGAGGGAGAATCCAACCACACTCCATACCCAGTGTGGAGCCCAAAGTCGGGCTCAGTCTCATGATTGCAAGATAACGTCCTGACTGAGCTAAAATCAAGAGTCGGTTGCTCAGTGCAGGGGCCCTCACATGTATTTTTTAAAGTTGTTATTTATTTATTTATTTAGGGAGAGAGAGAGCAATTGCTAGTGGGGGAGGGTCAGAAAGAGGCGAGAGAGAGAATCCCAAGCAGGCTCTGCGCTGTCAGCTCTGAGCCGCATGAGGGGCTCGAACTCACAAACTGTGAGATCATGACCGAAGTGAAATCAAGAGTCGTTCAACTGACTGAGCCGCCCAGGTACTCCCCACACACATGTATTTTTAAAACAACTTCACTGTGGGGCACCTGGGTGACTCAGTTAAGTGTCTGACTCTTGATTTTGGCTCAGGTCACAATCACAGGGTCATGGGGTTGAGCCCCTCATGGAGCCCATGTCGAGCCCCACATCCAGCTCCATGCTGAGTATGGAGCCTGTTTGAGATATTCTTTGTTTCTCTCTCTCTCTCCCTCTCCCTCTCTCCCTCTCCCTCTCTCCCTCTCCCCCCCCTCCCTCCCTCCCCCTCTCCCTCTGCCCTTCACCCACACGCATGCTCTCTATCAACATAAATAAATAAATAAATAGTAAACAAATATTAAAACAACTTTCTTGAGGTTATTTTACATATCCTAATATACACTCATTTCAAGTATGTAATTCCGTAATTTTTAGCGACTTTACCAGTGATGCAGCCATTTACCATAAATTTGTTTTAGCCCATTTTCTTCCCTGTGAGATCCTTCATGCCCGTTTATAGTTAAATTCCATCCCCTCCCTCTGGGCAGCCGTGAATTTCCTTTCTGGCTGTATAAGTTAGCCTTTTCTTGGCATCTTATATAAATTGAATCATACAATGTCTGGTCTTCTATCTATTTATATATTTCTTTATAACCCCAGTGAGGTTTTACATCCTCATCGTACAGATCCTCATTTTACAGACGAGGAAATGGGAACAAAGGGGCATCCAGTGACTTGTCCAAGGCCATGTGTCTGGCATGAGCAGAGAGTCTGATGCCAGGCCGTCTTAACCCCTGTACTCATCTGTACCTATTTTCTTTCTTAATGAACTTGCATAATAAAATCTCACCATCGTATCCTTTACATTTTGTTTGAAGTTTCACTGGTCTGTGAGGTCCTCGGGTCTGGAAACCACTGGCCTGATTGTCTTGTTTCTTATCTTGCATTTCCTGCTTTCAGGTGGGTGGGCTAATGAATAAGCAGGGAGACACAGGTCCAAGATGGGCTCTGGGTCTGCTTCCCTGGGCCAAGAGACAACTGTAGTGAAGGCTGCACTCACTAGGGAGGAAACAACTGGAGTCTGGGACCAGAGGTCCTTTCTTCCCCTGCTGGGAGGGGTTCCTGTAGAGTGAACTTCCCGCTGTCACCTTTCTGCCTCTGCCCACTTCTGTGGGAAGGAGGGGCTGAGAGGGATCTGGAGGTTCTAGACCAAGGGTACACCTGTTCTGGTGTTAGCTGCTTCCTCTGCCCCGGTACCCATCTAGTATTCCAGCACTGTTTTACCTGATGAAATCATGGCTGCTAGCAGAGAAACTTCCTTATCTGGGTGACGGGGAATTTGTCATAGAGGATTGGTTCCCATTTCAACCTCACAGTCACCAGCTTCTATAAGGGCGTCTTCATCTGTGTGGCCTCGGGGCAGCCTTGCTTCCCTCTGAAACTGCAGGCCTTGTGATTATGTGTGTCAATTGGCATTTTTCTGTGAGAAGAGAAATCAAGAGTATCCTTTAAAGGAGAGGCCTTCTTTAAAACAAAACAAAACAAAACTGGATAGTGGCAGCATCTCTCTCTCTTCTTTTTAATTTTTTAATGTTTATTTTTGAGAGAGAGAGAGAGAGAGAGAGAGACAGAGCATGAGCGGGGGGAGGGGCAGAGAGAGAAGGAGACAGAGGATCTGAAGCAGGCTCCAGGCTCCAAGCTGTCAGCACAGAGCCCAACACGGGGCTCGAACTCAACAACTGTGAGATTATGACCTGGGCCAAAATCAGACGTTTAACCGGTTGAGCCACCCAGGTGCCCCCGCATCTCTCTCTGCTGGTACTTTACAATCATTACCTCTCTTCATTCTTACAATGGAACTGTGAGGCAGGTGCTGATGCTACTCCCACCTACACGTGCTAAAAGTGAGGTATCGAAAAGATGAAGTAACCTTTCAGGTAACCGAAAAGTTTCTGGGTTTTCTCCTCACACCCTCCCCTTTTTATTTGAGGTGACATTCACATAACGTAGAATTAACCATTTAAATGTGCCCGATTCACTGGCATTTCGTATGGTCACAGTGTTGTACAACAGCTCCCTCTGGTCTAGTTCCAGATGTTCGTCACGCCCAAGGAAGTCTCTGGACCCAACAAGTCATTCCTATCTCCCCTCTCTCCAGGCCCTGACAACCACTTGTCCACTTTCTGTCTCTGTGGATTTGCCTATTTGGGATAATCCACGTAAACGGAGTCAGATGATACGTGACCTTCTGTGTCTGGCCTCCTGCACTCAGCATCACATCTTCAGCATTCATCCACGTGATGGCGAGCATCGGCCCTACATTCCTATTTATGTCTAACAACATTCATTTTATGGATTTACCGCATTTTATTGGCCCACTCACCCCCTGATGGGCATTTGGGCTGTTTCCACCGTTTGGTCATCATGAATAGTGCTGCTGTGCTCACATATGTTCATGGACATGTCTCAGGGCCTGTTGTAGTTCTTTTAGGTATCTATCTAGGAGTGGAATTGCTGGGCCATGTGATAATTCTTTGTTTAAGTTCTTGAGGAAACGACACGCTGTTTCCACAGTGGCTGTACCATTTTGCATCTCCACCAGCAACGTACAAGAATTCCAGTCCTCCATATCCTCGCCAACCCTTCTTATTTTCCTTAA